>NC_141699.1:1069253944-1070453944 GCF_964263255.1 Lissotriton vulgaris
CGCCAACCTCATAACGCCTCACGCCATCGCCTCCACGGACTACATATTCAAAAGGGACCTGAACTTCCACCTCGGCAACCTCAGCGACCCCCAACTCCACCGCTCTCCTGGACAACCTCGCCAACATCGGACTGAAACAGCTCGTCACAACCCCTAACCACAAGGCAGGACACACCCTCGACCCCATCTTCGCAGGAGGGAACATCATCTGCTTCGGCCACACCACGCAGCCTCTTTAGCCGTACCACCACTGCATACACTTCTTTTACAACAATGCCACTGCTCACAAACCCACTCCACGCCCACTGCGAAGGAACTAGAGCAAGGTCACAGAGGAGGACCTCAACCACGATCCCCCTCCCGCCTCAACCGACGCCAACTCTGAAGCCAAAAAAACGGCACCAGTGGATCACCACCTGCGCAGACAAGCCTGCCCCCCTCCGCAACCCAGAAAGGCATCGACCCATGAAGGCTACCTGGTTCACCCGACCTCCAAGAATCCAGACACACCTGCAGACGTCTCGAAAAACTATGGAGGAACAACAAAACCACGGAAGACCAGACCACCTGCAAGAACGCCATGACAGAATACTGTTACGGCCAGGTTCCTTTCTCCAAATTTTACTTTGGAACCCTTAGTCAATGGATCTTTGTTACTGGCTGAGAAGTGTAGAAGGGAGAAATAACTTATTAAACCAAACTACACATTTTAAGAACCATTACTCTGAAGAATCATAGACTCCGAATTCCGGATTAGGGGATTTATTACAAGCAAAAAATAGCTGGACATAAAGACACCTCAAAACGAGGTTGTAGAAATACATTGGAACTAATAAAATCCAAACATATGGGCAAGATTTAGACGCTGGATCATAAAAAGAATGATGAATTCCAGAAATAGAATGCAGGCAATGATTGCCCCTACGTCAAGATAAGTCTTCATCTGGGATTGAGGTGAAAAGCATTAGTCTGTCCCTACACTACTACTACTGTGACATCCCTACTTAGCATTCCCCAGGCAAGATCAGGAAAAGGTGTCAGCGCGGGAAGACTTCCTCAGAAGTGCACTCACGTTGTATGGGTCAAGTAGCTAAAGCTACAGAGCACGTTCTAAGATGCTCCTTCCCTCTCCTGCGATCTCATCACCTCCTCTCCTGACTCAACCCTGGGGCACTGTCCCTAATGCAAAACACAAAAATTTAGAACATGCCCACACATCACCTCATCTCGCTGGGTACTTCTCATAGGCGATTGTCCATTTAGTTTCGATACTCCCAGCTCCTGGCTTGATGACCTTGATTTCCAGGCCTCCTTCAGTGAGAAATGACTCGTCCCCTAATTATCAACGCTCTCTGCATAAATGTATCCTCTCCTCCCGAGCCTAACTCTTAAAACAAAAGGTGTTATTCTAACTAACAAAGACGACTTTCTCCACCTGCAACAGAAAGGTGAGAACAGAACAAATCCAACATGCACATGAAATTCACTAACAAGCCTAATACGAGAGCTTCCACGGAAAATACATTTCAGGCCTACAGAGATTCGCTAACATAAGAGTAAGGCACATAGGCCCTTCAAATACACACATAGGTGAATATTCCACTTAGGCCTTTGCAAACCAGCATGGTACATAAGCACATTTAATGCATTTTTTTTATTTCCAGCAATCTATGAAATCCCACACGTTAAGCACAGTTAGCCACATCTAGGTGCAAACTTTAATATGGTGCACGTTTAAATCAAACGCATTACAACATAATAAGCAGACTTCGTTAGATGATTGAAAGCAACTACTAAAGGTTACATTATTCAAAATACAAACGCCACGTTTCTTTACATGGCACAAAACATTTCTATCCTTGCACTTTCACATGTTATTACCAAGTACATTCTAATGACCAAACGGTAACACAACCAAGAAATATATATGGATGCAGACCATGATTATGATGCACCCCTACAAATAAAAGAGCACATTCGTGCTCCATCAGTCCCACCAACTCATCAGATCCACCAAAAGGACCTTAATCTGTAACACAATCCTTCACGACTCCAGCAACTCAAAGAAACTCTTCAGCATCATCCAGCAATTCACCAAATCCGCCAGCAAAGCCACGGACGTCACACCCTCCCAGGACCTCTGCAACAAGCTCGGCTCCTACTTCCATCTGAAAATCAAGACCCTCTACAACAACTTCAGTGAACAGACTCCAGAAACCACTCCTTCCTCCAGCGATGACAGCCAGCCTACCATCGCCGCCTGGACCCCGGTCATCACTGAAGATACCACCACGACAATGAAGAGTACTCATTCAAGAGACCCCACGGACCCCTGCCTGCCACACGTCTACAAAGCCGTCACCACAATAGCACCTGAGCTACGGCGGACCATCAACGCCACCTTCAAATCCGGCACATTTCCAGACGATTGGAAATGCGCAGAAGTCATGCCCCTCCTCAAGAAACCCTCTGTAGACGCGTCAGACCTGAAAAAGCTACTGACTCATCTCTCTCCTTCCTATGAGGCCAAAGTCACTGAGAAGATAGTCAATGCCCAGCTGACAAACTTCATAGAATAGAAAGCTATCCTTCATCCTTCCCAATCCGGATTCCGCAGCAACCACAGCACCAAGACCGCCCTCCGAGCCGCCACAGACAACAGTTTCACTCTCCTCCACCAAGGCCACACGGCGGCTCTCATCCTACTAGACCTCTCTGCAGCCTTCAACACCATCTCCTGCCGCATTCTCACAACCAGAATCCACAATGCCGGCATACAGGGAACAACCCTGGACTGGCTCCGCTCCTTCCTTGCCGGTAGAACCCAAAGGATCAGACTCCCGCCCCTTCTCTCCAAACCCAGAGAGATCAACAGCGGAGTACCCCAAGGATCATCACTCAGTCCCACGCTCTTCAACATGTACATGTCCCCCCTCGCGCCATCGGCAGACAGCATGGATTCAGCATAGTATCCTATGCCGACAACACCCAGCTTATCCTCTCCCTCACGAAGGAACACAACGCCACCAAACTCAGGTTCCAGGAAGGAATGAAAGACTTTGCGTCCTGGATGAGAAGCAGCTGTATAAAGCTCATCTCGGAGAAGACGGACGCCCTGTTCCTCGGACCCATCACCTCAGCTTGGGACAATACCTGGTGGCCCACTGCCCTCGGCAAACCCCAGGGACCACGCCCCGAACCTCAGAATCATACTCAACTCCTCCCTCACCATGACCCGCCAGATCAACGACGTCTCCTCCACTTGCTTAAACACCCTCCGCATCCTTCACAAGACCTTCAAATGGATCCCCCCCCCAAATCCAGAAAGACTGTCACCCACGCACTCATAAGAAGCAGACTGGACAACGGAAACGCCGTCTACGCTGGAATCAATAAATCCCTGCTACGCAACCTCCAGACCATCCAAAACACTGCAGCCAGACTCGTCCTCGGCATCCCAAGACATGATCACATCATCCAATATTTGTGAGGCCTCTGCTGGCTCCTCGTTGAAAGAGAGTAACTTTCAAGCTACTCACCCACACCTACAAATCCCTCCTCAACACTGGACCCAAATACCTCAATGAAAGAGCTTCCTTCCACGTACCCAAGAGAAACCTCTGCTCTGTCGACCTCTCCCTAGCAGAAACCCAGTGCATCCGTAGAACAAGAGCGGGAGGAAGAGCCTTCTCCTACGTCGCAGCAAAGGGCTGGAACGAGCTCCTGGTGAACATCAGACGCTCCCCCACTCTACACACCTTCAGGAAGAGCCTCAAGACCTGGCTCTTCAGCAGACACAGAGATGCACCCCTCCCCCCCCCAAGTGCCTTGAGACCTTCACAGGTGAGTAGGGCGCTTCACAATTCCCTGATTGATTGAGTGATTGGTTTCCTACGGAGCCCTGGTGGCCGCGGGTACCCCATGGTGTGGTCTGAGGAGGCAACTTTGCACAATGGGCAAAACTGATAAAACGCAGCCCAATCTGCAATTTTATCTGTGGAAAACTCCCAAACCTCACAATGACAGCATAGACCTGCTTAAGGCTGGTCAAGATGCTGCCAAGCTGAAGATGGGCAGCTAGCTGAAGCTGATCCTGACTGCTATGGAGCATAGCCTCACATTAATTGATTATTATAAAGAACAGTGGTCCCTATAATGAATATACTGTAAGTAATGATCATACACTTAATAGGTTGTATGTCTTCTGTCCGTCCGGACAGGAATTTATTTTTTAGATCAAAAGAGTAATTTTTAGTTTGTTAAAAATGTCAAGCGGGCACAGCCGTGACCACATTAATTGATGGCAAGATTGATGCATTTGCGTGTAACAAGAGGGAAAGCGAGGACTAGGTAGCTAGTCCGAGTCCCCGAGGGTTTATATGTGATTAAACAAAGAGACTAGCTTAAGTTGACCAAAGTGTTGCAGTACTCAAATTAGTTCTGTCACAGCACCTTGTTGGTGTATTCATGAAGCCCTCACCCACCAACCTAGTTGGTGGCATGCTTCATCATCGGGCCCACCCAGTGACACCTAGTATGTCCCGGGTGTGCTACGACGCCTGATTACAGCGGAGCTGGTATATTGTTGAGAGTGCAGTGAGGTTGGGTGAGTTGTGATTTAAAACGGCTTGGTGGTGGTCCCAGTACCCGAGGGTAAATTAAATTTTAATAACTGGGCCGTCACCAGCGGTTAAAAGTAAGGCTACAGGACGCGTGAGGGTGGCGAGTTACTGCCCCAGTTATCTCAACCAGCTCCGACGTCAATCTCGCAAACTCCGAACACCTTCACTTCCAGATCCACATCGATCCCAAAACAACACTCAGAGGCACTCTCCTCTACAGACCACCAGGACCCCGCGCAAAATTCAGTGAAGACATCACGGACTTCATCACCCCACACGCACTCCCCTCCAAAGATTACATCCTTCTGGGAGACCTCAACTTTCACCTTGAAAAGACCAACGACCGCAACACCACCACCCTCTTGGACAACCTCGCCAACCTCGGACTTAAACAACTAGTCACTTCCCCCACCCACATCGCAGGTCACACACTCGACCCCATCTTCACATCCAGCAACCATGTCTCCTTCAGCCACACTACGGATCTCCTCTGGACCGACCACAGCTGCGTCCACTTCATCTACAACAAGCCGAAACCCATCAACCACTCCCAACCTACCCTGCAAAGAAACTGGAACAAAATCACCACGGACCAAATCTCCGCATCGCTCCTTCGAAACTCCCCAGCCTTCTCTTCCAACGCCAACGATGCCGCCTCCAACCTCACGCTATGGTTATCCAACACCGCCGACACCTTAGCTCCACTGAAAAAACGTCAAAGCAAACCTGGCAGCAAGAAAGCCTCATGGTTCAACGATGATCTCAAGAAGTCCAAGAAACTCTGCCGCTCCCTTGAAAAGGCCTGGAAAAAAGACCCAACCATCAGCACCAAGGACGCCTTCAAAAGCGCCACCCGCTCTCACCACCAACTGATCCGAAAAGCCAAGAAAACAGCATTCAAGGATCGACTTGACAACAACGCCCACAACAGCAAGGAACTTTTCAACATCGTCAAGGAATTTTCCAATCCCTCGGCCAACTCCAACGACATCACACCCTCTCAAACCCTCTGCGACTCCCTAGCCTCTTTTTTCCACAACAAGATTGCAGACATCCACAACAGCTTTGACAACCAACCCGGAAACCAACCCACCCTACCATCTGCTGACCATCTTCCCCCCCGTGAACACCCTTAACGCTTGGAACCCAATCTCCACCGAGGACACCATCCGCCTGATGAATTCCATCCACTCAGGATCCCCCACAGACCCATGCCCTCACCACATCTTCAACAAAGCAGACTCCGTCATCGCACCGCACCTCCGAGACGTCATCAACTGCTCCTTCAACTCCGCCACCTTCCCAGAAGACTGGAAACACGCTGAACTCACCGCCCTTCTGAAAAAACCAACAGCGGACCCCACCGAACTCAAAAATTACCGCCCCATCTCGCTTCTTCCATTCCCGGCCAAAGTCATCGAGAAAGCCGGCAACAACCAACTCGCCGCTTTCCTCGAAGCCAACAAATCCCTCGACCCCTCACAATCTGGCTTCCGAGCAAAACATAGCACTGAGACCGCCCTCATCGCAGCAACAGACGACATTCGAACTCTACTGGACAATGGAGACACAGTCGCCCTCATCCTCCTCGACCTCTCTGCAGCATTCGATACAGTCTGCCACAGCACCCTCCTACAACGCCTCAATAACATCGGAATCCAAGGAAAAGCACTTGAATGGATCACCTCGTTCCTCACCGGAAGAACCCAGAGAGTCCGCCTTCCTCCATTCAAGTCCGAGGCCTCTGAAGTCATCTGCGGCGTACCTCAAGGATCCTCACTCAGTCCCACCCTCTTCAACGTATACATGAGCCCCCTCGCGGCCATCGCACGCCAACACAACCTCAACATCATCTCCTACGCGGACGACACTCAACTAATCCTCTCTCTCACCAATGACCCCAGCACCGCCAAAACTAACCTACACGAAGGAATGAAAGAAGTTGCCGAATGGATGAAACAAAGCCGTCTGAAACTGAACTCAGACAAAACAGAAGTCCTCATCTTAGGTACTTCCCCCTCTTCATGGGACGACTCCTGGTGGCCGGAAGCCCTCGGAAAAGCACCCATCCCGACAGACCACGCACGGAACCTGGGCGTCATCCTGGATTCCTCACTTTCGATGAACAGACAAGTCAGCGCCGTATCCTCTTCATGCTTCAACATTCTTCGCATTCTCAGAAAAACATTTCGCTGGATCCCCTCCGAAACAAGGAAAACAGTCACCCACGCTCTGGTCACGAGCCGACTGGACTACGGAAACACCCTCTACGCGGGTACTACCGCAAAACTCCAGAAAAAACTCCAACGAATCCAAAACGCATCAGCCAGGCTCATATTAGACATCCCACGCAACGAACACATCTCTGGTCACCTTAAAGACCTCCACTGGCTACCCGTCAATAAGAGGATCACTTTCCGACTGCTTACCCACGCACACAAATCACTCTACGACATCGGACCAGATTGCCTCAACTCTCGACTGTCCTTCTACACCCCTCCCGCCAACTACGGTCTTCCAGCCAAGCCCTCGCCACTGTACCTCGCATCAACAAGACCACCATGGGAGGCAGATCCTTTTCATACCTGGCTGCTAAAACATGGAACTCACTCCCCGCCTACCTGCGCCTCACCCAGAACCACCTAGCGTTCAGAAAGCAGCTTAAAACGTGGATATTTGACAAATAATCCTCCTCCCCTTCCTAAGCGCCTTGAAACCCTCTGGGTATGTAGTGCGCTATACAAATTTTATGACTTGACTTGACTTGACTTGACTTGCCCCCTGCGTCCTTCAGATGGTCGACATGTTTCAGCCAGTGCCTTAGAGTATTCTGGCTTTCCTCAGGACCGTTTTTTAAAAAGGTGTGGTGAAATAAAACAGACTTAGTGTTGTGGTACAGACTATGTGATACACTCACTAAGGCATTATTCTATATGTGAGAGGGGGATTCCCTTCTCATGCATACGCTTTGGGTTATTAGCCAAGGCTTCCTGGAGGGAAGCGGTAAGGGGATGACCAGTCTTTCTGGTCAGTGCCTGCCTTGTACCTGTTGTCCCGCCGTCGTCCTCCGGGCCCGTGACAGAACTAATTTGAAGATTGATGCATTGTCCTTTCTTATGGATTGGATGTCGGAGCATCTATACAAGCACACATATTGCATTGACATGGTGGAGAGACGTGTGTCAGAGGCTGAAAACGAACCGGTTACTGTAGCTGCGTCCCAAAAATAGGTGGAGATTGTGCTAACTTCATTGCAGGCCAAAGTGAAGGATTTAGAAGCCCGATCACACCATAATAATCTCTGCATCGTGGAACTGGCTGAATCTACTAATGTGGGCAACATGGAGAAGTCCCTGAAACAACTACTCCTCGATCTCCTAGGACATGAGATGTTCTCTGACATATTAGTTTTGAAGCGTGCTCACCTTTCCCTTGCGCGGCATTCGCGCCGGGCCCGAGACCTCGCTCGAATCGCAAGGCTATTGAACTACAGAGACCGGAATGTGGCGCTCTGCCAGTCCAGTGAACTTCAGGTGCTCTGCCACAAGGGCACTGAACTCTCTATTTTCCCCATACTTAAAACTGCAGGATCAGGAGGTGTGGAGACAGTTCCTTTGAGCTAAGCGCAAATTGGAAGAAATGCACCTGGAATATGCTCTGCTGTACCATGCACGCCTGCGGGTGACGATAGATTGGAAATCCATTATCTCCAATGACCCTAAACTGATAGAGCAGTTCCTTAAGCATCATGCAGCTGCCTGGACTTAGGCACATTCGCCGCAATCTGATGAAGGATAGTCAACAGTTTCTCAGGATTTGGAAGGTCATGACTAACTCTTTACACCCTCTGATCTGGTTCTCATCAGTATTTGTTTTGTGACTGAGGCCAGAACTTAATATCCTTTGGTCCTGTGTGGGTGCTTAGTATTTGTGTTTTATTTCATTGCTGCACGAGGTAGGCAGAGATGATGGCGCTGGGGTACGTTTGCACATGTTCTACTATGCTTTCACCCCTGTCCGTACAGTGGTGTGTTTTTATTGCCTGGTTGAGAGACACACTCCTCAGTTAGCATTAACTGGGTTCTGATTGGCAGATCAGTATGATAAGGGTGGTCTTATGGCAGTGGCTGGGGTTTCTAATGTTTAACATTTGTAGGTATTTCAGCACACAATATGAGTGGAAGTGGCCCTCTGCACCTTGGTGCAGCGGGGAGACTGGCAGGGTAACATTGTATCCCCATTTGTGGTCAACAATATTTTGATTGGGGTTATGTTGAATTCAGGGTGGGCATTAGAAGGGGTGTGTATCACTGTGTGTGTATCAATGTGGAGGAGTGTGGCTCAATGGTTAGAGCGGCAGACCCTGATGCAGAGTTCTGGCCCAGGACCAGGGTTCAATTCCCGCCTTGGTGGGTCTTGGGCTCAATTTCCTCGGACCTGACAATTCTCGCCTCGGTGCCTATTCTAATCATTAGCCCCACGCTGCAACTCTGGGCAATAGCTTGCTTAACCTCCACACCGGCCCCAACAGCGCTAGGATGCCTGGCTTCACTCTGGGGGTGCCCAGGAGTGGACACTTCACAGGGAAAGCCAGGAAGGGTTCCACAGCGGTATGAGTAATAGCACCAGGAAGCCGCTTGGTGGCAGTGCGCTCTACAAATACATTGACATTTACATTTACATTTGTTGTTTGCTGGGGATCACAATGTGGGTGGATCATGTGCTGGGCATCGATTTTACTGTGCTCTAGGGAGTGTCGACTCCAATGTGTGGTTCATGCATGATTTGATTTCAGCAGTTTGTGAGGCATGGCGATGGCTGATGGCCCGATTAGTGACAGCGTGGTTGCTGGTAGTCCGGTGCTGTTAAGATTCCTAACTTGGCATGTCAGTGGACTGAATGACTGCAGTAAAGTACGTAAGGTGGTGGCATACGTACAGCAATTCCATATAGATGTTGAAATAATGTTGATCCCTGGTAGTGGGCTTGCCACTCAGCAGCGTATGAGAGGAACCTGCTATGTGGCAGGCTTCACCGTGCCACCTAAGGGATTGCTCATTTGGGTTCTGCGGGACTCAAGCATTAGGTTTCAGAAAGTGTGCGTAGATCAGGGTGACCGCTATGTTATGGTGCGCTGCCAGAAAGATAATTTGGCCGTTCTTCTGGTAGGAGTATATGCTCCGAACTACGAAGACCCGCACTTCTATCATGCGCTGCACGCTCGTCTTGTAAAATCTAGTCAACTACACCAGATATAAGGAGGTGATTTTAATTCTGTCTTGTGGCCTGCTCATGATCACTTCCGGGACCTGCCTCATCAGTGACCCACTTCCTGAATGATATAGTGGAGCAATGTGGTTTCCTGGATGTTTGGCGGTACAGGTTCCCCACAGGTGAAAGTTACACTCATTACTCCATGGTGCATGATATACACCGACACATTGACTACTGGTTCATGTCCCATAGCCTGGTGTCTCGAGTTCGCCTGTGTGAACATCTACCGCCGACTTATTCTGATCACTCGCTGGTGCTCCTGTTTCTGGATTTGGATAGTCTGTGACCACCTGTATTTTCCTGCTGTTTTCCACAGTATTCCCTTCTGGACGCTGTGTTCTGTTAGGAACTTGAACGGGCAACTGACGAATATTTCACAGCTAACATGGGGACTGTTCTTGCTTACTCCGCTCCATTCGTGGTTGATTGTCGCAGCTGGAGGCGGAACTAGCAGATCGAGAGCAGCAACATAAAGCAACAGCTGTGCAGAGTCTCTTGGGCGTCATCAGGCTCGACTGGAGGAGTATCATGAGATAGCACAGATTGAGGTTGCTCAGCTGGGAAAGTATGAGCCTGCAAAGGTGTATTGATTGGCCAATGTGCAGGTGCTATATTGTCACAGCATGGTTTTGGCGGCCCAAGACGAGCAGGGAACACTTCTTTGTGCTGCCGACCAGGAAATGGATTGGTTCCGGTAATAGTATGTGGATGTTTACGCCTCGCATCAGCCATGTGATGAGCAGGCCAAGGCGACTATATTGCCCAAATCACATGAAGTTGCTCCACGACACATGGGAATGCCTTATGGCGCTGCTTCACCCTACAAAGATTGGGGCAGCGCTGAACAACATGTTGGGTGGGAAGGACTCGGGCACTGATGGGCTCCCGGTGGCCTTCTATAAGGCCTACCAAGACAGACTTGGTCACCTACGAGACTGCCAGACCATGATCCCTAGTTGCAGCAGGTCAAAGTCTTGGCAACCTTCTCTTCTTTTTCCTGATGAACAGTGCAGTTGAACAAAGGGTGGGACTCAGATTCCCACCTTTATAGTCCAAATCCAGAGGTATTTGTGGTTTAGTATCTGAGACTTTGGAATTTGAGTTGTGGGTGCCAACTTCTTTGAAGTACTCTCTCTTCTACCCTGTCCTTTGTCAGAGGAACAGTATGCCACAGCAGGAATGGCTCCAATCTGACTGACCCACAACACAGGCCAAGGAAGTAAATGGGAATCACACCTGGCTGTCAATCTCTACTGAAGGGTGCCTCTCTAAAGGTTCAAAGGCCTAAGCCTTCCTCTCTAGCATGGTTCCCTGGGTCACAGTGCCAACCATAGCAGTCTCGCCATCTCCCATGAGCCCAGGCCCTACTGGCGAGCAACTATTCCTGAAATCAAAGCGATCCTTTAGAAAAAATAAATGTTTTTATTAACGTTTCAAGAAAACAACATACAGCAAAGTATGAGACAACAATCACATTGGTTACAAATGGTAAGTGTACATGCACAAGTCTTGGGATGCCATGCGCCTGAACCTAGTTTGGTGTAGTACCCAGTCAGGGGGATACTCCGTAAAAGGAGGAGGATGCTTAGCCGTCGGAGTGTAATGCTTAAAAAGTCCCAGATCTTAGGAAATGCAATCATTAAATGTATTAACATGAGAGAGCAACAACTCAAATAAAAAAAAAGAAATTAAAGATATGTTTGATCTACACAGAGGATGCTTTGCTTCCATTCCTCCAGTATTTGTGTGTGTGTTCTCACCCCAACCATACGTAGTGTCAGCAATGCTCATTTTGTGTCTGGGATTTGCAGTTCTCACATCCACTAGACTCTCCAGACTAGATTTCCAAAATAGAACCCACTGGCCGCCATTTTATGTACCAGGCTCAGGAGCACACACACATCCCAGTATGCTCTGTCTGCACTGCACACAATTTACGTAGGCCAGGAGAAAGGTAAGTACACAGCCACAAACTTTACACAGGTGGGCAGGTAGTCACCATTTCAGTGACGCAGTTAAAAAGCCCTATTCACACTACTGGTTCCTATGAAATACAGCAAATGTATGCTGTCATCACTGTGCTCTTGTCACTTCACTCCAGGTGAGGGCAATAGCTCAGCTCTACTCTGAGGGTAGTGCTTGATGCACCCCCCTGTTCTATCAGTACAGCATCACTATGAGACAGGCCTGGGTAGTAGCGCATGTGCATTATGTGTGTTCTTCCATGACCAAAGATCAGTACCAGAAATCCAGATATCCATACAGCTGGGGCACTGAAGGCAGGACTGCACATCAATCACCATGCGGGGGGCTTTTCTGCCCCAACAGCCAACTACCACCTTGTAAGGTTTTGAGTTTTTAGGAGTAGAAAGTTTCAACACTTTGTGCTTACTTTGAGTGTTTGATGTAGGATAGAACATTAACTTTTTCAAATATATTCATAACATGCACTAAATATATTGTCAAGTTTATAACTTGATTTAAAAAAATTACTTTGTTAGAAAATGCTGGTTCAGTTGGTCTACTGCTTGCTTTTAAATTAAGTTCTACTGTATACTAACTAGAATATGAACTCTCTGCCATGATTCTCTGCATACTCTTAGGGCCAAATTTAGATCATGGCAGATCTGGTCCCACTGTCGCTTTTGCGGATGCGCCTTTCCGTTGAAGCAATTGTGGCGGGGAAACCGCCAAACTTGAGTCGGCTGAATGGAAGGAAAAAAGATGAAAACGTACCTTTTTTGGGTTTCCCACTTTTGTTTCCGTCTTGAACATCATTGTCCAGGTCCTTACTGTGCTACTGATCCTTCGCCAAGACGCTCAGCAACCCCGCTGTTGTGGAATCTAAGGTAGGCTTCTGTGTCACTTGTCTCACTATGAATCATGTGTTAACATTTGCTTTCGCCGTGTGCATTTTTACATTGCTGTTGCATGCAATTTTTTTATGTGTTAAGCATAAGTGTTCATCTTACAACTTATCGTGTTAAAATGAACAAACCTGTATTGGCACACAAAATACTATTTTTGGTGATTGTGTATGTTGGTTTTGTGCTTGTGGTGCCTGTGGGTGTGCATTCAATAGTGGGAGTATTTTGTCAGTGTGTAATGCTATATGTAAACAAAGGGCATTACACATTACCCACATATAGATTATGATTCATTCACAACATACATGTGTAGTAACAAAGTAACAACATACATGTGTAGTAAGATTATGATGAAGAGTAGTACTTACCTGTCTCCACACATCATGGCCTCACTCCGTCAAGCCAGGGCACCGGAACTACTAAATTGGCTCGGCACAAACCCGCTGGCCTGACAGCGACAGAGTGCCAGCATTGAAGACCACCACCACAGTGGGAAACAGTCTATTGCCGCAGCATCTAAATACGGTGGGCGCACCGCCTTCAGCTCAATGGAGTACTTGGACCTGCTGCGGACCGACAATAGTCCTGCCAAGATATAAATCAGGCCCTAAGTCTTTGCATACAAAAAGAATCAGCTAGGCAAGGCTGCAGTGGGGATCTGTCAATACATCGGGTCTGGTTCAGTTAGGCCCCCCTATACAATAGCCTTATTTAGTCAGTAATGCGCGCACACAGCATGATCTGAATAGATGCACTGGTAGAAGCCCCCGATTTGTATCAAGTTCATGGCATCCTTTCAGAGGGTAGTTTATATAAAGTATTAGAAGTAGTTTGGCCCACATGGAAGATGCTGGGCGAGGTTCAGAAATATACTTTAAACTTGTTGTGGTAAATGCAGCATTTAGAGTTGCGGAAAGAATGAGAGCAGATGCATTGGCAGATTGCTACTATCTTATTGGTGGTCAGTATCCTTAAGTCAAGACCCTCATAAGGTGCAAAGCTTGAAGATAGGTGAAGTCCAGTACACACAGTGACAGAGACCTCACAAAAAGGATGTCTAGGGTCAAAGGAGAAAGTGTGCTGGGTGAATAGCATGTGGACACCAGTTGGGTCACTTTCCTGGCCACAGACGATCAGCATCTTGGTCAGCAGTCCGTTCCAAAGGCGTTTTGCTCACTCACCTGCTGGATGAAGTTATGAAACTTTGACTCTCGGTAAATGTGGAAAAATGGTGGGAAAACTCAACTCTCCTGATCAGCAGTTGTGGGCCACGCAGCAGCAACAGTCCTACAACTTAAACATACTTTATTTTATTTTAATTTATTTCTCATTTTTATAAAGCACAAACAACCGGGAAGGAGTCAGTGCTTTGTTTCTCTGAGCTCACCATGCAAAGAATCCACCATTAAACCAATGAAAGCACGTGAACAAAAACAGTGGTAGTATTTGAACACTAGTCTCCCCAAAATCCTGACAGAGTAGTTTTCAAAGGATATAAGCCTTGAGCAAGGTCTGCATCATAAAGGGAAATAAGAGGAGTGACCTGGCAAGAACGTTTCTGACGGGAAAGATAGAACATTTACATATACAAGAAATACAGAATTGAGAATTCATGGTTGAGGAGGCTTTCAAGAGATGGGAAGGCTGAGAAACAGAGGAATGGAGGGGTGCAACAAAAATTCCTACAAGATAAACCTATTTAAAAAGAGCCATAAAAGGGAATGACAAAATAAATGGCTACCGGATGGTGAGGACGAGACCTAGAGTCAAAATGAGACACGATAGGAGGTGAGATAAAATTGACTGGTTAGGTTAAAGGAGGGGGACATGAATACAAAGGCTACTAAAGATGACATATGCCATAATAGAGAAGAGATGAATTGAGCACAGATGTTGGCAAAGACAAAAGATAGAGTTTAAATAATGGCAGGAAAAAGTTCATTTGGTGAGTGAATAGGTGAGGCAAAGTGTTAGAAACTGGATTACTGGTTGACTGGGGTATGAGCCCTGGTCAACGAGCAACCACAATCCTAGTCAATGTAAGGCACAAGCAAACCCCAAATTAACCTATGCTCATCCGCCTGGTAGATTGCCACAGAACAACAGTTAAAACAGTAAAACACCACACAAAAAGATCTCTTGCCAGGTTAGAAAATAGAGAAATATCTAATTTTTAAAACATGACCAAAACGACAAAAATCCAATCCGTAGAACCAGAGTTGTGAATTTTTAAAGACTAAACTGTAAAATAGCACCTAGAAACAGAAAGAACCAACCGTGGCTATCTAGTCGTGCTAGACCAGGTCAAAGTCCAAAGTTCAGGCCGACCGCGATGGAGTGCGGGCCAGATACAGTCCCAGATTTGTCCCGCTGAAGATTTCCCTTCTCATGTTTAATGCCAAGAGTCCCTTTCGCATGGAAGATTGCGAGGAGCAAGGAGAGCGTTGCTGATAGTGGTCGGTGTGGTGCGAGAAGCAAGCCAGGCATAGCGGATGAGTGGGCTGGTGCTTCACATTGGCAATCCACCTGGGCAATCGGTGCTTGGTGTGCAAAGAGACAAATTTGCGGTAGCTTGCGTTGATTTTCGGTGCAAGTGGTGCGGTTCAAGTGCCAATTGGCAGTTTACGGTTGCAAAGAGCCCAAAAGCTTGCATTTAACAACCTGAGAGCCACACCAAGGGCCCTGGACCTGAGAGGCACCTCTTGAGGGCCAGGAACTCACTGAAGACTGGTGCAGGAGCTGTGGGGGAGCCTGTTATGTCCCGGAGGCTCAGATCAGGAGGCCAGCAAACTAACCTTTTGAGTCACTTTGGCATATTGGATAGAATATAGAGTTGCAGGGCCAGTTCTTTTCCCCCAGGCAAGAGGGCAGCAGGTCATCACAGCAAGGTAGCAGCTCCTTCAAAGTAGCAGTCCAGCAGAGTGACAGCGCAACACAGTAGTCCTCCTTCTTGGCAGACTATCCACAGGTCCAGAATTGTACTGAAGTGGTGGTGTCTGGGGCTCTTCTTTTATACACGGGTGCCTTGGTTCTGGAAGGTGAGAGAAGCTTCTAGACAGTGGCTTCGAAGTGCAGGAAATTTCCTGCCTCCCAGGTGGCTGAAGTGACAATGTAGGGTCGTTAGGCCCTTTGTGTGGAGACAAGACCTAGCCTATTCAAGTGTAAGTGGGACTGTGTCCAGCTCCTTCCTCCCATCCTGTGTGTGGCTGTCTAGGAGAAATACTTAAAGCCCAACTACTACCAGTCATGTAACCAGAGACTGGCTGCAGGCACCAAATGGCTAAATCCAGACAATGCCAACTTTCTAAAAGTGGCATTTTCAGAATTATAATTTAAAATCTAACTTCACCATATGTTAGGATTGTAAATTTGGATTCCTGAGACATCAAACAAGACCCGGTTATCTCTTCTCATTTGAAAATTGCACTTCTAAAATGTAATAAGGCACCTCCAATGTTTCCCCTGCAGTGACTGTGTGGCAGGCGGACTTAGTGCAGTGGGGTCGGGCTTAGGAGGCGGCCCTCCGGAGGGAGGAGGAGAGAGGGCTGCGAAAACACCATATATATATATATATATATATATATATATAGAAGCCATACTGATTGAATTCGAATCACTGGATCTAATCCCAACACAGGCGGCTGGGTCCCAGTAATGTGCATATGCCCCCAGGTACTTTGGAGTTCATGACCCCTATTTGCTGACACAGGTGATTTCCTTCCGTCACATGTACCCTATAGTTTTAGAAATGCCCGAGAGTATCCACGGGTAGTGAAAGGCCAGGAATGGAAAGACCAGGAGAGGGAGGGAGGCGGGTTAGTGTAGGTTTGGTTAGAAGGGTTTATAGAAGTTTTTGTTTACTTATAAACAATGCACGTTATTGCACCAATATTTGAATTGTACCGAAAATGCTCCTTAATTGATAAGCTGGGTCATATCTACGAAATACTGATTTGCTTTTGATAAAGGATAAAGGATATACTCAATTGCAAATGAGCCAATGATATGATTGATGTGCCCGGCAGATTAGGGACGGGGGAAATGAAAAATACTGTCTAATACTTTCATAATTCTGTGCTACATCATGTCAATCTTGCAGTCAATAATAACGTGTCTTTTTTTTTCAAAAAGGCACCTCCAATGTTATCTTTTGGTAGAGATCAGACTTGCAGTAGTGAAAAACAAATGTATGGGTTTTTCAGTACCAGATGTGATGCTTGAAAGTACACATCCAACTTTTTAAATACACTGCACCCTGCCCTTAGGGCTGTCCAGGGTCTACCTTAGGGTTGACCTATTTGCATTAAAAAAGGAAAGTTTGGGCCTGACCTAAAGGTTCATGTTGTCTGGTCCAAATGGCAGGTTAAAACTGCACACACAGGCTCTGCAATGGCAGGCCTGGGACCAGTTTAATGGGATACTTAAGTGGTGGCACAATCAGTGCTGCAGGCCCAATAGTAGCATTTAATTTACAGTTCCAGGGCACATGTAGTGCCACTTTACTATGAACTTAAAATGAAATTAAATGTGCCAATTGGGTTTAAGCTGATGGTACCATGTTTTAAAGAGAGAGCACAAGCACTTTAGCACTGGTAAAGTGCACAGAGTACTAAAGCCAACAAAAGCAAATTTAGCAAATATAGGAAGAAGGAGTCGACACATTTTGAGGATGACCCTGCAGAGAGGGCCATTTCCAATAAGAAGGCTATATGTAGCCAGGAAATCGTGGGGAATCGTGAAGATAATAGGGGATAACCTTCTTGTCCAGATAGGTTTTGAGCATATAAATGTTTAGTCCACTGAGAGATGCAGAACAGTACTCCTCCAGTTTCACATCAGCTGGTAATGACTTCCAGATGGATGGGGCTGCATTGGAGAACAATTGTTTGGGAGTCTTGCAGTAATTGAACTTCTTAGTTTACGGTCTTAGCTTGTCAGTGTTTAAGTTCCTGGTGCCATCTAAGATTCTAAGGCTGAAAGGTATTCCATATGTTGGCAGTTTAGATTTTTTTCTATCTTCTGGAGGAACCTAGTGGAGATATTTTATTATAGGGGATATGCTATTGATGGGGGCGGTGGACTGACCTGCCATAAGACGTCTCCTTCGAAGCTCCTGCCTGGCTAATAGGGGCAGATATTAGGGTAATGAAATTCTGATATTGCCTCAAAAACACAGGTTGCTGAGAGACATGAGCACCAGGAAGTCAGAGAAACAGTCTGAAGTGCCCCAGAGAGTTATTGAGTATGATCTTCTAAAAAGGTACATAGCTGAGGGGCTGCACCCAAATGGCGCCCTTCATACTGGGCAATATCCAGTAGCAGCGGAGATCGGATGTGCTAACACCCCAAATCGGCATAGGACCTCTGGACTGAGCCCTGCCAATTTAAGACCCTTAGCAGCCACACAATCTCCAAGGTGGGTTCACCATAGCCTGGGGGTGGAAAAGCAGACCGCTGTGGCACAAAGAACAACTGCTGCAGTTAAATTAATGATTACTGCAAGATTTGTCTTTCAGCCCCACACTCTTCAATGCTTTTATGATCCTCCTGTGCAGGGTCAAATGCAGCCACAACATCAACTACCTCTCTTATGCTGATAACATTTAACTCATGCTCTCCCTCTCGCATAAGACTCCCAACACATGGAACAAGTTTACCGACTGAGTGATCAAAGTCGCCAACCGGATTAAGTCCCGTTGTCTCAATCTCAACACCAACAAGACTGAAGTTGTAGTCTTTAGCAAGAACTCCTTGCATTGGGACTCCACCTGGTAGTCGCCTGAACTAGGACCAATACTCACCCCAAGCACCTCGGGTGGTAGTGTGCTATTACAGGTACAAGTGAGATAACATAACATTACGGAGGTGGTGGACCTACAGGGGCTTACCATACTTATGTCATTGAGCCCCATGGGGAAAGGGGTACACTGCTTTGAAATGAGGCGAGGATCACAGAGGTGGACAGAGTGGGGCTGCTGGGAAAGACAGTGGAAGAGGCATGGAAACGTTACCTACCAACAAGGAGTGGGATGGGAGGGCGGTCGCCTTCCAGTCCCTCCTTCCATTTGTTAATTGGCTCCCGAATTCTCGCCCCTAGGGTCCTTCCTCTCCTGCCTTTCCGTGCATAAATATTCTTCTCCATATTGTATGCAGCCAGCAGATTAGCCAGCCAGGTTTGCATAACTGGAGGGTTTTTATCAAGCCAAGCCCTAGCTATTGTCAATCTATACACTGCCATTGCTACAAACATGAATTCCCGCAGTGCGACATCCCCATCTGAACCTACCGCAAGAAGGATCCAAGGTGGAGTAAGCGTTACTTGGATGCCTAATGACCTCCCCAAGAAGACCTCTATATCTCTCAGGAGTGTATGCAGTTGGGGACAGGTGGCAAAAATGTGGACACTATCTGCTTCTAGGGAATTACAACGGGGGCAAGAGATACCCGTGGTGCCACCCCACTTTGCAATCCTGGCTGGCGTAAAATACAATGAATATAGAGTTTTATAATGTTGGGACTGCAGAGGAGATGAACACAGAACTGTTCGACCCAACTCCAATGATTCCTGAAACCAAACTGGACCACCACCCAATTTCTCCATCCATTTATTACAATATTTTTCCAAATCGTCCGTTTTCCCTTGAACCAAGCTTGCATAAAAGGATCGGATTAGCTTTAGGAGTGTTGATGACATCTTTTTGTGCAGGTTTGCTAAAGAGGTTTTCAGAGTGTAGATGTCTTGAAGTGGTGTTATGTGTAGATATAATTGGTTGTTTCTCGATAGTCAGCAGCGCAAGAATAAACAAACGCCACTAACCTTTCTTCTTGTGACCAGCAGAGACGATGTCTGATGTGATTCTACCCAATTCCCCCTAACACAACCCCCTACAGAGTAGGGCAATCCTTCTACATGAAATTGTGCCCAAGGGGAAAAGGGAAGTGGATAAAATAATAAACCAGATGTATTGTCTGTATTCCCTTCAAGGTCTGGTCTAAGAAGCTGCACGGCCTCAGGAGGGACAATATCACACTGCAGAACAGGAAGATAAGACAGCAGGACTAAAGTATATCTGAAAGAAACAGGTTAGTATTAGATTCCTTACCTTAGAATATCCCCAGGCGTCAGACTGGATCCGGAAACTTTTGCGTAGCAGTACCCTTGCGCGTCGGTAGGCGTCGTCTGCGGCTCTGCGTCGTTGGCACCGGGATGACGTCGCCGGAGTACTTAGACGCTGCCCTCGCGCGCTGACTTCAGTTCTTCTTTTTTCCGCGCCAGCAAGCGGTGATCCGGAAAAAGTGGTACCCGTAGTCAATTTTTGACTAAACTTTTTCGATCCTTTTTGATCCCTTTTCGAAGTCTACACGACTCCGACGGTGCTGGTAGGATGCCCGGGTTTAAACCCTGCGAGGATTGCGACCGACTGATGTCGGTTACCGCCCCTCATCGCCGGTGCCTGCACTGTCTGGGCTTCGACCACGACAACAAGGCCTGCCCCGACTGCCGGGCCCTGACGTCCAAAGCTAGACGGGAGCGGTCCCATAAGCGGCTCGAGCTCCGGCAGTCGACCCGCGCCGCTCGAGGTCCTGGTCTGGCCGGAGGTCGAGGGACCAGTCGCAGGGTCGGAGCCACCATAGCTCAGGGGAGTCTTCATCGGTCTCGAAGTCCTCCGGTAAGCACAAAAAGTCGAAGAGGCATCATCGCACTTCTGACTCCCCCAGACGCTTGCGCGATGCGGCCAGGGTTTCGGGTGACACCGCCAACGCGGCTCCGTCCGAGTCGCAGGCATCGCTGCCTGCTTCATACCCTCCGGTCCCTGGGCAGAACGCAACGCCGGAGGAGATCGAGCGCTTCCTCATGGCCATGAGGTCGCTCTCTCCTCCGTCGGGTTCCGCCGCGCCTTCGGGCCTAGTGATCCCGTCTGGGGGCCCCAGTGGGTCGGGTGCCTCAGCCCGACACCGCCGGGTGCTTCGGTCCCGGTGCCGCAGGGCCCCACTGGATCCGGTTCCGGATCCGAGTTGTCATCGGTCGACCCGATAACCTCACCGGTGCCGACCCCCAGGGTGTCCCGCCCCCCCCCCCCCCCCCCCGGTGCCACCTCCGGGCGGCGCCATCCCCAACGCCTCCCTCGATTAGGGTTTCGGCACCGGAGCGGCCCCGATGGGCGCCCTCCGACGCCGCTTGGAGATTTCTACTTCAACGAACCAGCCCCGTCCTTTGACAACCCTGACTATCAGGAGGTGGATGACGAGGAGTGTTGGGAGGGGTCTGAGGACCCTCTGGCACAAGAGTGTCAGTCTCAACAGGACTGGACAGGTGAGCTTGGGGATGCCAGTGGTCTGGACACTTCACTGGTTTTGTCTCCCCTCCTACCGTGGCTTCGGAGGAGGGGGAAACCTTCAGTGTGGTGCTGATGCGGACGGCCAAGGCCTTGAGCTCCCCATCGCGGCCGTGAGGACTAACCTCCTCACTGAGGTCCTTAAACCGCAGTCAAGCTCAGTTGCGCCTCTGCTGCCGTATAATGAGGCCTTGATGGACGTTCTTTTGGGTACTTGGTCCATGCCCGCTACAGGGCAGCCTGTAGAAAGGAACGTGGCCATACGCCACTGCCCGGCTCCGGGTGACCCTTGCTTTCTGTCCACCCACCTCACCCCGAGAGTCTGGTCATCCAGGCCTCTAACTCCCAGACCGCATTCCCGACGGCTACGCCCGATCGGGAATCCGAGAGGTATGAGCAATACGGTAAAAAGGTATTCTCCTCCCTGAGTTTGGGACTGCGGTCTGCCCACATCGCTACACCCACTCTCTGTGGGACACTGTTGCGGACGTGCTGCCACAATGTCCGGTGGAGGTCCAGACTAAACTCGCCCAAGCCCTTGCGGAGGGTCGAGATGCGGCACGTTATTCTATCCGGTGTTGGCTGGATACCTTGGACTCACTGGGCAGAGCGATGGCAACGACAGTGGCGATTCGTCGCCACGCCTGGTTGAGGTCCGCCAACTTCTCGGCTGATGTCCAAAACACCCTTATGGACAGCCGTTTGATGGCCGTCGCCTCTTTGGCGACAAGGCAGACCATGCGCTTGAGCGCTTTAAGGACTCCAGGGCTACGGCAAAGTCCTTGGGCCTTTCGACCCTGCCCCAGCAAATGGGTGCCTTTCGCTCCTTTCGTGGCCAAGGAAGGGGTGCCCCCACACGTGCTGCCAGCCACGCACCGCAGACTAACATCCAGCGCTATGGCAGCTGTGGAAACCGCCATGGCGGCGGTCGGGGACAACGGCGAGGCCAGTTCACACCTGCCCCTGCAGCATCCGCCTCAAAACCCTCCTAGTCCCTGCTTTAAGGCCCATGTGATGCCAGTGGGGGGCAGGGTTCGCCATCACCACTTCCACTGGCGCACTGTCACTTCGGACAGGTGGGTGCTGCAAATCGTCCGAAGGGGCTACTCCCTCCCCTTCGAGGCGACCCCTCCAGCCATGCCACGCAATACCACCGCGTGTCGGGGGATCACTTGAAACTTCTACAAGAGGAAGTAACGGCCCTCTTGGCCAAGGGGGCCATTGAGCGCGTTCCTGGGCCAGAAGTAGAGTGTGGTTGTTACTCCCACTACTTCCTGGTACCCAAGAAGGGCAAAGGGGGCCTACGCCCTATCTTGGACCTACGGAACGTCAACTGCTTCCTCCGGAAGGAGAAGTTCAAGATGCTGACACTGGCTCAGGGCTTAGCTGCCCTGGACCCAGGAGACTGGATGGTAGCGTTGGACTTGCAGGATGCTTATTTCCACATCCCCATCCTGCCGGCCCACCGGCGCTACCTGCGGGTTACGGTAGGCCACGAGCAATTTCAGTGTACCGTGCTCCCCTTCGGCCTTAACAGCATCCCCCGGGTGTTCACGAAGGTGATGGCGGTGGTCGCAGCTCATCTGCGCAGGTTAGGGGTTTCAGTCTTCCCCTACCTCGACGACTGGTTGTTGAAGGTGGGCTCGCCCCAGACAGTCGTCAGCCACCTCCAGACAACGGCAGACCTCCTGCACCAGCTGGGGGTTTCCATCAATGTGCCGAAGTCACACCTGTGTCCCTCTCAGAAGCTCCTCTTCATCGGAGCGGTTCTCAACTTGGCGCAGTTTCGGGTTTATCCTCCCGGACAGCGGGTTCGGGATATTCAGGCTCAGATTCCTATCTTTCAGCCTTTATCCCGGGTCTCGGCCAGGTTGACGCTGCGGCTTCTGGGGCTGATGGCCTCCTGCATCCTTCTGGTGCATCACGCCCAGTGGCGGATGCGGGCTCTGCAGAGGGACCTGAAGTTTCAGTGGGCCCAGCATCAGGGCAACCTGTCCGACCAAGTCCTGATCTCGGAGGGCACTGCGAGACAGCTACTATGGTGGCTCATGGACCGACGATTGGGTCAGCCGCAGATAGCTCTCCCTACCCCTACCGGAGCACGTAGTTGTGACGGACGCGTCCCTCATAGGTTGGGCAGGCCACACGGGAGAGGCGGAGATCAGAGACCTCTGGTCTCCGGCGGAGTCCCGGCTCCATATCAACCTTCTGGAGCTGCGGGCGATTCGTCTAGCACTGAAGGCATTCCTCCCCTCTGTCCGGGGTAGTGTAGTGCAGGTGTTCACGGACAACACCACCGCCATGTGGTACTGCAACAAACAGGGTGGGGTGGGGTCGTGGACCCTCTGCCAGGAGGCTCTGCGCCTCTGGCAGTGGCTGGAACATCAGGGCGTGACCCTGGTGGTTCACCACCTGGCAGGTTCTCTGAACGCCAGGGCGGACAAACTCAGCCGACGGTGCATAATGGATCACGAATGGCGTCTGAACTCGGACGTGGCGCAAGGCCTCTTTCTGCAGTGGGGAGAGCCTCGGTTAGATCTATTCGCCAAAGAAGAGAACGCGCAATGTCATCAGTTCTGCTCGTTGGAATTTCCAAGGTGGCACTCGCTCGGAGACGCTTTTCGTCGTGAGTGGAGTTGCGGTCTGTTGTACACCTTTCCGCCTATACCACTTCTGCCCAGAGTGCTGAAGAAGATCAAGCGCGGCCGGGCCCAAGTCATCCTTGTGGCTCCGGACTGGCCACGAAGGTACTGGTATCCCGAGCTACTCCGTATGTCTGTCGATCCCCCGGTTCGTCTGCCTCTTCAGGAGGACCTTCTGTCGCAGCAGCAGGGGACGGTCCTCCACCCGAACCTGTCCAGTCTCCACCTCCATGCTTGGAGATTGAGCGGCGACAGTTGAGGCCATTTGACTTGCCTCCTGAAGTCTGGAATGTAATTCTGGCAGCCAGGCGTCCCTCCACAAAGTCGGTATACGCCTGCAGGTGGAACAAATTTGTGGCATGGTGTACAGCAAAGGCTGTGGATCCATGCCATAGCCTTTGCTGGATCCTCTCTCTGTCCCTCTTTCTGAGTATCTCCTCTTCCTTCTTTCTCTTGCTCAGCAGGGCTCTGCTCTGGGCACTATCAAGGGCTACCTTTCTGCTCTTTCAGCCTTTTTAAGGCTCCCTGATCAGCCTTCTTTTTTCAAGTCCCCAATTGTAAATAGGTTTTTGAAGGGCATCACACACATGTTCCCTCCAGTTTCGTGATGCCTCAGTGGGATTTGAACCTTGTACTTAACTATCTGATGTGCGCTCCCTTTGAGCCACTTCATAACTATCCTCTCCGCCTTCTTACTCTGAAGACTGCTTTCCTGGTTGCCATCACCTCTGCCAGGAGGGTGAGTAAGCTCCAGGCTCTTTCTTTCAAGCCTCCTTTCCTTTCTGTCCATCCGGACAAGGTTGTGTTGCGGACAAGACCCTCTTTCCTGCCCAAGGTAGTCACAGCCTTCCACATCGGGCAGTCCATCACCTTGCCCACCTTCTTTCCACCTCCGCATCCCTCGAAAGAGGAAGAGCGGCTACACCGTCTGGACCCAAAACTTGCGCTTTCATACTATCTGGATCGCACACGCCAGTTCCGGGTGGATGACCAACTCTTTGTTGGTTACGTGGGCGCTAAGAAGGGACGGGCGGTGCACAAGCGGCGGACCATCTCTCGGTGGGTCGTCTTGTGCATCAAGGCATGCTACTACTTGGCTAAAAAGGAGCCTCCTTTTGGGCTGATGGCCCATTTCACTCGGGCCATGGCGGCTACTACTGCCCTGGGCCGGGGAGTCCCCTTACAGGACATCTGTCAGGCAGCTACGTGGGCCTCGCTGCACACGTTCGCAAGACACTACTACCTGGACAGCCAAGTCCGGAGGGATGGCTTCTTTGGCCGTTCCGTCCTCCAGGACTTTCTCGTGTGATTATTGGTTCGCAGACCCACCACCGGGGTTTGTATTGCTGGGGTATCTATTCTAAGGTAAGGAATCTTAATACTAACCTGTTTCTTTCAGATGAACAAGTTGCTTACCTTCGGTAACGATATATCTGTAAGAAACAGTTGTTAGTATTAGATTCCTTACCGCCCCACCCATCCTCCCCGTTCTGCGAACCGATATCAGGGCCCTAGTTTCAATGGCACCAGTGTTGGTTTTTAACATGGCTCTGCGTTTCTGGCGCGGAAAAGCTGTGTATAAGAACTGACGTCAGAGCTCGAGGGCGGCGTCTAAGTACTCCGGCGACGTCATCCCGGCGCCAGTGACGCCGACGACGGACGCGGAGCTGCAGACGACGCCTACCGACGCGCAAGGGTACTGCTACGCAAAAGTTTGCGGATCCAGTCTGACGCCTGGGGATATTCTAAGGTAAGGAATCTAATACTAACTACTGTTTCTTACAGATATATCGTTACCGAAGGTAAGTAACTTGTTCCTCAGAGATAATGATGTCACAAAACATATACCATATATCCTTTTATGGACTCACCAGAAATACATACAGCTAGGAACCAAAATATAATTACATATGCCAGATCCTTCCAGAGTATAGCGAATTCTCCCCAGAGTAGTAGGAATAAGAGTGGAGCAGGATGACCAGAGCGTAACCAAGTGAAGGAGTAGCAAAAAGATATGGTTCGAGGAAAAGGTACCAAGGCTCCTCGAAAAGTAACAGATTCCAGCTACCTGTGTAGTTAGCCTCTGTCATGATTACAAGTATGCATAACGCCCTTAGCCCTCACCTTTCCCGGTTTCGCCTGTCACGTATGCCTGCATTAGGGACTACATATCCCACAAGGCTTAGGGGCCTCGCGCAGTATGACAGGAAGGAGCATACTCCCACTTTAGCCCCGCCTCTAGTGGAAACGGGGCTTGACAAAAAAACTGCCTGCGAGCTATGGACTTGGTTGCCGTTTCTTCGTTTTCCTGAGTCTGTACAAAGATTAAATTTCTGCCGGGATTGGAACGCTTTTTGTGTGAAGCACAACCGGACGTCCTGAACCCTTTGGCACTTCCCATTAATTTGCGGTATTTACAGAGGAACCCTTTTGAGCCTGCGTCTCTGTTCACAGAGGCTGAACAGGAGACGCTAACAATTGAGCGCGGCTGGGGAGCGTGTCAGATTTCCTCCCTGCAGTCGGAACTTTGAAATTCCTGAAACGCATCTCTACGCCCATGGTGCATTCTGTTTCGGTGCAGAAACCGAACCAAACTCTTTCATTGTTTTGCACTTTACTTTGTCTTCTGGATCGTGAAGGGGATATGAACACTGTACCTTTTCCAGTTGCGAGTCGACTCTGGAGTGATGTGAACTACGTGAGAGTCGGAGACTGCGCATAAAGGCGCTCTCCTCTCACAGCAAGCTAGAGTCTTCATAACGGTGCTTCTCTCGGACCCTTCCTCCCTGCAGGGATTTACGTGCCCATTGAGAGTCAGAGATTGCGCATAAAGGCGCTCTCCTCTCAAGGTACCAACATATCTTCTATCATTGTCCTCTGGAAAAAGACCATGGACTACATTCCTGTAAGTAGGATAGGGGTCTTCTTCTTCTGAGTACTGGTGTGAGTGTGAGTGCGCTGTACTTCTCATTCTGTTCTTGTTTTTCTTCCATATATGCTGAGGTCCCAGAGGGTGTAGAGATGACGGTCATCTATTCCTGTGACAGAACAGGATTCTTTTGTTATTTTGTCCCATTCCCCTTTTCCCTTGAATACTTTACTACCCATAGTGCGTTGTTACATTGTGGAGAGTTTAGGGGACGTTGGGAACTACTCTTCACGGCATCGTTCCTGCTGGCCGTACTTACGGTTAGTGGCTAATTATTTGTGGCGCTGCTGACACCTGACAGCCTCACAACACCAATAGTGGAAGTAGAATGGCAGGAACAGCTTTACTGCAGGGACAAACCAAAAACATCCATTGAAACAGGAAGCATAGTCACAGCTTGAAACTGAGCTGCATTGAGAGAGGATATTTAGAGTTGACAAATATCTCCTGAATTCAGTGATCCCAGACGCAAAGCAAAAGTACGGCGGAAAGTATTTCCAAACAAACAGAACATACGGTTTTACAAATACCGCTTGTAATGAGTCTTAAAAAAGAGCAGACGCAGAAGCTGCTATTCCTGCCTACAGAGTCGCGTAACGAGTAAACGCTCACAGCCCGTTTCAAGTTACTGCGGCTCACTAGAAACAAAAGTAAACAGAATTGTTTTATCGGAGGAGGCGGTCCCGCACTCCTTCCGAATACCTGGAGAATTTCGGAGCACACTCAGGAGGGCTGAAATCACTGGAAACGTAGCGTCTCAGGAACAGATTTTCACTGGAACCACAGCTTCTTCGTCACGCTGGGATCCGGCGGGGACACACCATCCACCATTCCTTCTCAAGGTGAAGATTGTCAAGCACTTTCCCATTGTGGAGGAGGTGCTTATAACAGAACCGCCTTGCTTCATTCTCTGGCGCGCCCTTTGGCCTTCTGGTAGCTGTAGTTCCTGAAGCCCTTTTGCACTCTAAAACAAGAAATAACTCTAGGAATGGCATGAGGTTGGGTCAGGGTTCTGACACCTGAAGAGGAAAACGCTACAGAACCCACTTTCAAGGACTCCCGACTCGGCGGTCGTCCAGGTTTACCAGGGTGTTCTGCGTGGAAACGTGCGACCAAGTCCGGCAATGCAAGTTGTTTTCAGGTTCCCAAGTTCTGTCCTCCACCCCATATTCATACCAGTCCACAAGATATTGGATTCTACCCCTAACCATGTGGGAGTCAAGAATTGCCTGTACTTCATACTCTTCCTGACCATCAACCTCTATGGGAAGGGGTTTGTCAGTTAATCTCACATTAGGCAGGCATGGTTGGAGCAGGGAGACGTGGAATACAGGATGTATCAGCCATGAGGCAGGCAGGGACAATTTCATGGCTACAGGGTTAATAACCTCCTCTATACTGTAGGGCCCTACGTATTTGGGTTTCAGCTTGTTTATCCCTCTTAGATGGAGATTTTTTCTGGACAGCCATACCTTATCCCCCACATGGTAATCAGGTTCCCTTAACCTTTTCTTGTCTGCGAAATGTTTCTGTGTGGTTCGAGCATTGGCAAGAGAATGTTTGGCTGCTCTCAAGACTGCTCCTAGGTGTGCATGATGCTTGTGTATGCTAGGTAACGGAGAACGGAGAACGGACAGGCCATTCAAAAGGAAGCATGTTGGGGTGATGGCCATTTATACAAAAGAAAGGTGAGCAACCCAACGTAGAATGTCTAGCGTTATTGTAGGCAAATTCTGCCATCCCTTTAATCGCGCTTTATCATTCCTAGGCAATCTACAGATTAATTAAAATAATATAGCACCAATCTATATCAAAATTAGAATAACTATAAATTATCAATTACCTTAGAAAACCAGTTATTGAAGAGAGATGACTGTGTCATAATAAGAAAAGCAAATTATAAGAACAAGGAAGGGTTTACAATTTTTTTTTTTTAGTAAGTTATTTAAAAGTCCTTATGCAAGGGTACATGTAATATATTCATCAATACAAAACAATTTATACAGAAAAATAAAAAGAGAAAAAAGTGTCATTATATTTGATATACTTCATAACAGTTTCAAACTTAAAAAGTGGCAATAATACAGTTATATTCTTTCGACTCGCGTTTCGGCGTATTGACACACCTTCTTCAGGAAAAAGCCACGATAAAGTCTTTTTATAGATTATAACACCCGATCAACAAAGTACATGGATACACAGTGGATATTTGTCCTGGGCAGGTAGGGAAGGCGGGAACTTTGTTTTCTGAAAATAGATTCCTGATTTCAAGCTTATAGCCGCTGCAACCGATAATTCACAACGATTTTGGATCCGCCTGTATTATTTAAAACACGGGATTCCACCAACAATTCCTGGTTAGGTTGCTAAATCTTTTTTAATCCCCCCAGCGTTTAGTTTCTTTATTCCCTTTCGTTTTTAACTCCCGATATGCATTAGGCTGATTTTTCGATTTATCGCCCCTGCAAACGGTGCGAGATAACAGCTTTGTGCTCCGTCCATCTAACTTTAAAATGCGGAAGTCAGCAAGCGATGCCTGATAATGTCGCTATGCTTCTTCGTCCGCAACGTGTCTGTTAAACAGGGAAACTGCAAGCAGTACTTGATAACAGTATTGTGTTCCGTCCCTCTAGTTTAAAAATGCGGGAGTCAGCAAGCGATGCCTGATGATGCCGCTCTCCTTCTTTAACCGCAACGTCTTTGTTAATCAGGGTTCCCTTAACCTTTTCTTGTCTGAGAAATGTTTCTGTGTGGTTCGAGCATTGGCAAGAGAATGTTTGGCTGCTATAAAGACTGCTCTTAGGTGTGCATGATGCTCATGTATGCTAGGTAACAGAGAACGGACAGGCCATTCAAAAGGAAGCATGTTGGGGTGATGGCCATTTATACAAAAAAAAGGTGAGCAACCCAACGTAGAATGTGTAGCGTTATTGTAGGCAAATTCTACCATCCATAGCAATGCAGTCCAGTCTATTTCATTTTGCAGAGTGAAGAAGCGGAGATACTGTTCCAGCGTCTGGTTCAGACGTTCCGTTTTCCTGTCTGTTTGGGGGTGGTAGCTGGAGGAGAGTTGAGCCTCTATGTTCAGGGCTGTACAAAGGGCCTTCTAAAAACGAGAAGTGAATTGGGTACCCTGTCAGTGATCAAAACACAAGGAATCCCATGAGCTCGGACTATGTGTTGGAGAAAAATCCTTGCCAATCCTGAGGATGTAGGCAGGTCTGTTAAGGGAATGAAGTGTCCCAATTCTGTTAAGTGATTCACAACTACCAGTATGACGGTTTTACCTTCAGAGGGTGGCACCTCCACAATGAAATCCATGGATGAGGTATGCCAAGGACATGGAGGTGTAGGTAATGGTCTTAGGAGTCCTGTAGGTTTCGCATGGATGGCTTTCCCTTGTGCGCACACTGCACAATTTTGTACGTACTCTTGGACATCCTTGCGTAGACAGGGCCACCAAAAGGAACGCTCCACACATGCAATAGTTTTGTATATACCCATATGACCGCCCAACACAGCATCATGGGCCCACTTCAGTGCTTGTTGTTGCAGTGTTTCTTTTGGAATATACAATGCATGGTAATGGTAGGCGAGGTCCTCTTTCTCTGAGCGGTGTTCTGGGTCTTTTTGTAACCAAGCTTGTATATCCTCCTGTGCCAAGATGATTTTCAAGTCTTCCAGGAAATCCTGTGAAGTCAGCAAGGCTAGCGTCTGTGTTGGATTTCCTGCTTCGGTTAGAATGAGAGGCGGATCCAGAAGAATGGTCACATTCTCTTCTTCGGTATCTTCCAGATGAGAAAGGGCGTCTGCCTTTCCATTTTGTTGTCTTGGTCGATACCTGATTACGAAATCGAAATCGGAGAAAAAGAGTGTCCACCGCAATTGTCGAGCAGTCAAGGCCTTTGCGGTTTTTAAAAACAACAGGTTTCTGTGATCGGTATAGATCTCCACGGTGTGCAAGGCTCCCAGAAGATAGTGTCACCACTCCTCACATGCCCTCTTTATGGCCAGAAGTTCCTTATCGGAGATGGTGTAATTCACTTCGCAGGGAGTGAGCTTTCGTGAGTAGTAAGCGACTGGATGGAGTTGTCCAGTTACGGGATGACTTTGGGATAATACTCCTCCCACAGCATGTTGTGAGGCATCAGTCTCGAGTACAAAGGGTATCTGTGGATCGGGATGGCGAAGGATAGGAGCCTGCGTAAACTTTTCCTTTAACATCTGAAAAGACCTAGCCGCTTCTTCGCCCCACACAAGAGGCATTCTTCTGTAGTAAGCTGGAAATGGGTTGGATGAAGTCTTTTATGAATCTTCTGTAATAATTAGCGAAACCAAGAAACCTTTGCACGGATTTGATGTTCTGTGGTGTTTTCCAGGGGGTGATCGCCTCAACCTTCTTCATGTTCATCTGAAACCCCTGGGCGTTGATGATGTATCCAAGAAAGGCAACCTCCTGGACATGAAAAGGGCCTTTTTCAAGCTTGGCGTATAATGAATGTTGTTGTAATTCACCAAGAATGGTTTTGACGTGAGTTATGTGTTCCTGTAGGGTTGTAGAATAAATCAAGATATCGTCAATGTAGACGATGCAAAACATCTCCAGGTAGCCTCGTAACACCTCATCCATAAAGAACTGAAAGGCGGCAGGGGCGTTGAAGAGCCCAAAAGGCATTACCCTGTATTCGAAAAGGCCGAACTTTGTCCTGAAATCCGTCTTCCATTCGTCGCCTTTCTGTACCCGAACCAAATGATATGCTCCACGGTGGTGAAGTTTCGTGAAATAACGAGCACCCTTCAACTGGTCCAAAAGCACCGGTATCAATGGAAGAGTGTAACGATTCTTGATGGTTACTCTATTGATGGCCCTCTAATCAATACAGGTCCTCAATTCTTCGCAATCTTTCTTCGGTATGAAGAAAAGAGGAGAGGATGCAGGCGATGTTGAATGTCTAATGAATCCGGTAGCGAGGTTTTCGTCAAGGTATGTTTTCAGATATTGTGTTTCCTTTTCAGTCAGCGCATACACTCTGCTGCAGGGGATGTCAGCGCCTGGTATCAAGTCAATCCGACAGTCATAGACCCGGTGAGGTGGTAACTGAGTAGCCTTCTGTTTATCAAACAGAGGTTGGTACATGTGGTATTCATCCGGTAAGACGGTGGCACAGCAGTAATGTTCCTGGGGACAAGCAGTTGCCAAATATGCCGAAGGTGTTTTCTCAAGGTTGTCGAGAAGGAATGCTTCCTTGTTGCAATACTCTGTACAATAATCATGGTCACAGTGCGGGCTGCCCAACTGACCACGGGATCATGCAGTGTTAGCCAAGGCATTCCTAGAATGAGTCGGAACTGGGGTGCGTCAATGAAGTCAAACTGGATGTGTTCATGGTGATTATGGCCAAACTTCATCAGAAGAGAATGGGTATGGTAGGTCACAGGACCTGAAGACAGAGCTGTCCCGTCTACCGCTTTCACCATCTCAGGGGTCTCCTTCTTTTCACAAGCGACCCCTATTTTCAGCGCAAACTCCTGGTCTATGTAATTTCCAGTGGCGCCGGAATCAAGCAAGGCATCCACCTCCAAAACTTCCTGGGAAGATATCCATAGAGAAACACTGACATTGAGATGGGCAACGGCAGGGTGGAGAGTGTTGGCAAGGGTTGGTGAGATCATTCTACTATGTTGTCCCAACTCAGAGATCTCTTTTTTGACTTGGGATCTTCAGTTTTCCGCCGACTCATCAGGTTTTGCGATCGCTTGTATTCGTGAAACAAAGCGTCTCCCTGGTAAGGCATTCCTAGACCGGCATTCCTTGATAAAATGTCCTCCTTTTCCACAATACAGCCACTCCTTCAACCTTAGCCTTTTTTCTTTTTCCTCAAGGGTGAGGGGCCCCCTTATTCTTCCAATTTGCATCGGTTCGACCCCTTCAGTGATTTTAAGGTGTTCTTCTACTGCGTTTTTTGATCTGGGATAGAAGAACCGATTGTCTACTCTGTTCCTATCCCCTTTCCTCTCTTGGAGTCAATGATCCAACTGAACTGTTAGATCTATTAGTTCCTCACATGTCTGTGGCAGTTGTACAACCTGGGCGAGGACGTCCTTGAGTTCTCCTCGGAGCCCTTGATAAAACAAGGTGATACTTTTTTCAGAAGGCCTCAGTCCCGACCACGAGCCGGTTGAAAGGCGTGATATACGTTAATAGATCTTGTGACCCTTGGCGAAAGGTAAGTAGTTCTCTATCCAAGGTCAACATGTGGGATTTCCTATTGAAGAGTTTCCTCCGCTCCAGACAGAATTCGGGAAAATGTGCAACACGGAATTGTTTCTTTCCATTAGGGGAATGGTCCAACTAGCTGCATTCCCCCCCATGTAAGACACCATGAAGGCGGTTTTTGAAGGTTCGTCGTGAAACACAACAGGCTTACATAAGAAGTGAAGCCGGCATCGGTTTAAAACAAGTCTCACATTTTTGGGATCCCCATAAAAACGTTCAGAGGGAGCCAAAGGTATTCCAGTGTTTTGTATCACATGGACCGTAGGACTGGTGTCAGGTGAAGTAGGAGACGGAGAAGCCCCAGCAAAAAACCCACCCCCTTGAGTTCCTGGGGAAGGTGTATGTGTGTCTGACACAGGGGGAGGCAATGTAGCTGGCCTGATATATGAACCGCCTCCTGGACCCTGCGCGAGAGGCTTGCTACCTCCCGTCGTAATGTGCCCATTTCTCTGTGTAAATTCTGATTTTCCAACGAGAATATTTATCAAGGACCCCCTGAGTGCATGGAAATAGAGTTCCTAGACCAGGGAAAGCAAATCAAATGATATGTATCAATCTAGGCAACACAGCAAATTAGTTGGTTGAAATGAACTGAGCTAGAAACAAAGGTTTTTGTAAAAAGATGGGAGGTACAATTTTATTCACAAAAAAATCTTTAAAAACACATAAGAAAAACTATGCATTCACAAATTATGTTCAACACATATATCTTAATAAATCAGAAATATAACACCAATATTAAAGGAAGCAATTAATTCAACAAATGTAATTTATATAAAATACACAAACAATGAAATGGGAAAAATGTGGCTAATTTAATCTCTACGCGCGTTTCGGCGAACCAGCGCCTTCTTCTGGAGCAGCCACGATAAAATTTTAAGAACACGAATAATTTTAGTGCAATTTCAACGCATCAATCTTGTTTTGTCAGTATATCTAGAATCCTTCCTTTGGATGGTAGATGAGGGTATTCTATTGTAATGGTTGATACCGAGGGAGAATCTGTGATTATTGATATGTTTGCTTCATCTTTAGTGTTCAATTTAAAATATTCTTCTGTTATTTCCTTGTTTTACAAGTTGAATTTCGTTTGGACCCGCCGACCGGAAAATAAAATAATGACCTCAGTGGTACGTATCTATATTGAAACTCGGGGGTTCTGTGCTCCTTCCTTAAACGGTAGCGCTACCGTTTAAGGAAGGAGCACAGAACCCCCGAGTCCCGCCGCCGGAATTTTCGAGCCCTGCTGACATCCATCGGACAGGGAGTTATTTTAAATCATTTGAAAATCAACCATCGCTTGGAACACAAGCAAAAGGGCTATCCATGCCATTTACTATCCCCATATCAGGAGGACTATATCTGGAAGTCTCAATATAGATACGTACCACTGAGGTCATTATTTTATTTTCCGGTCGGCGGGTCCAAACGAAATTCAACTTGTAAAACAAGGAAATAACAGAAGAATATTTTAAATTGAACACCGAAAAGATGAAGCAAACATATCAATAATCACAGATTCTCCCTCGGTATCAACCATTACAATAGAATACCCTCATCTACCATCCAAAGGAAGGATTCTAGATATACTGCCAAAACAAGATTGATGCGTTGAAATTGCACTAAAATTATTCGTGTTCTTAAAATTTTATCGTGGCTGCTCCAGAAGAAGGCGCTGGTTCGCCGAAACGCGCGTAGAGATTAAATTAGCCACATTTTTCCCATTTCATTGTTTGTGTATTTTATATAAATTACATTTGTTGAATTAATTGCTTCCTTTAATATTGGTGTTATATTTCTGATTTATTAAGATATATGTGTTGAACATAATTTGTGAATGCATAGTTTTTCTTATGTGTTTTTAAAGAATTTTTTGTGAATAAAATTGTACCTCCCATCTTTTTACAAAAACCTTTGTTTCTAGCTCAGTTCATTTCAACCAACTAATTTGCTGTGTTGCCTAGATTGATACATATCATTTAATTCTGATTTTCCAAACGTGAAGTCTGAACCTCGTGCTGTAAAGCAGTCAGGCTTTCCAGCAACGAAGCCAAAACTACATTGGTATCATTCGTATGGGCTGGGCGTTAATCTTGGGCTTGACAATCTGTCGCGATCGCCAGCAGCGCAAGAATAAACAAACGCCATTAACCTTTCTTCTTGTGCCCAGCAGAGACAATGCCTGATGTGATTCCCCCCAATTCCCTCTAACACAACCCCCTACAGAGGAAGGCAATCCTTCTGCATGAAATTGTGCTCAAGGGGAAGAGGATAAAATAATAAACCAGCTATATTGTCTGTATTCCCTTCAAGGTCTGGTCTAAGAAGCTGCATGCCCTCAGGAAGGACAATATCACACTGCAGAACAGGAAGACAAGACAGCAGGACTAAAGTATACTCAGAGATAATGATGTCACAAAACATATACCATATATCCTTCTATGGACTCACCAGAAATACATACAGCTAGGAACCAAAATATAATTACATATGCCAGGTCCTTCCAGGGTATAGCGAATTCTCCCCAGAGTAGTAGGAATAAGAGTGGAGCAGGATGACCAGAGCGTAACCAAATGAAGGAGTAGCAAAAAGATATGGTTCGAGGAAAAGGTACCAAGGCTCCTCGAAAAGTAACAGATTCCAGCTACCTGTGTCGTTAGCCTCACAGCACCAATAGTGGAACTAGAATGGCAGGAACAGCTTTACTGCAGGGACAAATCAAAATCATCCATTGAAACAGGAAGCATAGTCACGGCTTGAAACTGAGCTGCATTGAGAGAGGATATTTTGTCAAGCACCTTCCCATTTTGGAGGAGGTGCTTATAACCGAACCCCCTCGCTTCACTCTCTGGCGCGCCCCTTGGCCTTCTGGTACCTGTAGTTCCTGAAGCCCTTCTGCACTCTAAAACGGGAAATAACTCTAGGAATGGCATGAGGTTGAGTCAAGGTTCTGGCACCTGAAGAGGAAAACGCTACAGGTTGTCATTTTTAATTTGATGAATTGCCATTCCTGACTCATCCGTAAAGATTCTTAGTAGATCCATGAACAGGTAAACAACATGGGAGCAAGCATTGATCACCAAAGGCCCTGCATGTATTTGAGACATTATCAGAGATGGCGTTGATGACCCTAACAAACAGCTTATGGTTTGTTAAGAATGGAGAGAACCAACCAAAGACCTTACTTTTGACTTGGAAGAGCCACCTTGTGGAGAATTGTATCAAGCATTAAGTTTAGAAGAATAAGGCAGCAGTAAATGCCATTTTCCAGCATACAGTGACTGTCATGCAAGATTTTAAGTGTTGGAGTTTCAGTGTTGCACCCTTTCCTAAATTTGGATGGGTACTGGGTTAATTTGGATATTTGGACTGCAATACATTTTCCTGTGATTGCTCAAACATGCAACATTTGGGTACGGGCCTGAAATTGGACAGTTAAATAGAATCGACTTGAGTTTTCTTTAAGCGAGAAATGTTTTGAGCCATCTTGAGGTGGGAAGATGTCTTCATAAAAGAAAGTGACGTTATTGTCTTTCATAACCTTGCTCTTTGGTTATGGGATTTGAGTTGGACCAACGGTTCTTCTCGGGATGGAGAAGTGAGATTCTTTCCTGTGCACTATCTGTTGTTGATAAAGTTCCTTATTTGAGTAATTAGGTTTCACAAAAAGCTGTAGCATTCAGTATATTTTCGTGGGATTCAGTAGGAATTTGTGGAAGAGGGCATTAAGAGTAGCATTTAACAATTTAGAATAGTTCATTCGGTTGATTTATTGCGTTAATCTTTGTGACGGATACTTCTACCTGCCGATTCCTGTTCTGTAGAAAAATCCCAGGTGTCAGACTGGATCTAGAATCTTCAAAGCTCTCACTTCGTTGGTAAGGGACGCTAGCTTCATATAGATGCCAGAAGCGTCATCAGTGGACGTCATCGAAGCCATATAGCGCGCCCCTATGCAACCACACCTGTTCCCTTTTTTTGCGCACCTGCGATGCCAATCCAGAGCTGCACTCTCTCTAAGGAGTTTCCTCACAACATTTTTTTACAAAGTGCATTTGTACCATACATCCTCCTAAAAACAGGGTTTTAAGGGGTAGATGCCCATAATGGTCTCAACAATATCTTTAGCGCCTGGGATTCAACCACTAATCCCAGGCCTCTGCGTTCTTTCAAAGTATGCATCCCAAGGCCATAAAGGAGCAGGAAGCAAAACTCTTTCTGGCCAGGACTATGGATGACCATTGGTTCCACAAATGCTCAAGACACTGCTCCTGGCGGTAATACACCCCACACCTCGCAATCTTGAAACTTTAGACAGTAACTAAATAATTACAAATAAAGCCGATAATCTCAGGAAGCCTAACATTGCAACAAACCCACCAACAACTTCTGACAATGCAACAACTGCCACCTGTAGCATATCACTCGTACAATTATCGAGAAGCTAGAGGAAGCTGCTCAGGAAATGGAATAAAAAACAGGATAAGATAAAGAGAGCCTCAAAACAGGCTGTCGCATTTGAAAATATATTTCACACCGTCAATAAATAGACCTCAGCAGAGCATATCGTTGCTGACAGTTCAAGTATCAGGAATCAGATCTTAAAGCTTTTTCTCAGTACCAAAGTGATCTGTTACCTCCACGAAAACCTATCAGTGCACAACCCATTACAAATCTGGGCACTGAAAGCTCAACTGAAACCAACCTGCCACCTTCAGCAGTACAAGAAGCACAATCCAACCCAGATTTTATTCATCTCACGTCGAGACGTGGTAACTAGGAACTTTCTAGCCCATGGCCCATTACCATCTTGAAGCAGGCATGGTAATACCGTTAGCGCAAGCGACAAACTAATAAAAGTATCAAAATCTATTCCTTCAGACACATTGGGTGCACATCTCAAATCGGACCTAAAAGTTTCCACAACAAATACTGTGGGAATAACAAACCAACATAATATAGGCACTTCCTACGTTACAAGGCAGGTCCACTGTAATGCAACAATGAGCAGTGAAAACTTAAATGAACTTTTTTTGCTAAATGTATACATTAGTCAGCATCCTCAAGAAAAAATCTGAATGATAAGGACCTGGAGCAGTTCATTTCAGACATCCAGCTTAGTCATGCTAATGCCTATCTTCTCCTGACTGGCGACTTCAATCTAAATCTACTCCACAATCCGTATCGCAGCATCGCAGAAATAACAGCAGTGTCTTGGTATCTGATTCCATCGAAGGTAACAATGCCACAATAAGAATAGACCCTATTGGTCGCACTCTGCTCGCTGCTTTAGACGGATGGTCCTGGGAGCTCTGAATGGGCACTTTCTGGAAGACCAATCTTCCTATCCTACTCATTTTCCCCCGAAAAGATCAACTGTTTTAGGTTATACGTTTTGCTAAGTCTAGCTGTTCAGTGTTATCAACTCATACTCTATTTGTTTGCGCTGTGAACGTGATCACATGCCCCAGAGATTCTCTATAAAGGATTGAATTAAAGCATACACTATCCTAAGTTCTATCGAATCGAACAATGGCAATCATAACTGGAAACGGGTCAAGCAGAGCTCGGAAGGTGCTGTCAAGTATAGCATCTGGAAAGCAACATTATTCGATCAGAATAGTACTTCAACTTGCGCAATCAATGACTGGGAGCTCCTTGTGCAAAGGCTATCTTCAGCTCTTGTCATCAGTCAACGAGCAAAACTAATAATAAGCTCTTCTAGCTCTTCTAGATCCATCTCCTCAAAACTGCAGTTTACAGAAGATCTCAGGATTGGACCCAGAAAAGAACTCTAAGCAAGAAGTTAAGATCACTTAGATCCTGGTCAAATTCCTTCTCCCTCACAGAAATTAACACCTTAGGCTGTCAGTATGAAAAACAAATTTGGTAAGCAAAACAGAAATACGAGGAAGCACTTCAGACAGAGCGTTTTCTGGCCTGTTGAAATAAAAAAAAACGGAATTTTGGATCATCATTATGGCTCACTGTATTCCGTTTTTATTGATTTTTACAGATAAATACAGACATAAAACATTCATTTTCTTGTCTGTATTTATTTTTAAATGTGGATGAAAACGTAAATTGGGTTGCTTTTTGAGTAATTCTAAATACTGTCTGCCGTGACTGCCAGGACAAAAGATGTGTGGTTTGATAGCTAAGGGGGTTAAAAAAAATAACAGAATTTTGGTAAACAGTCTTTAACAGCAGTAGATATGCACAAAGTTGATACTGAAATGTGTATATTTTCATATAATTGCATTGATTTATATTCTGCGGCTGTTCACAACACTGAAACCTGGCAGATATTCAAGCATGAGTGCATATTTATTGGTAAAATAAATGTGGAAACATACTCATTTCAGCTTACTTTTTCCACAAAATCCAGAATAAATATGGATTAATGTAGATAAAATGAGCCAAAAATAAATATGGATAAATACAGGCGTGAATGGCAAAAAAATAAATACCATAAAACTGGGAGCCCTAATTATCATCAACTGTCTCAGAAGTGGGCTAGACACCGTTCATATAAATGTAAACAAAATATTGCCCCTAAAAATTGGATCACATGTCAACTCTTTGTACAAAGTTTCAACAAATTGATCCAGTCAATAACTTGGCTCCAGCAAGGAAAAACATGTGCAAGGAAAATTTGTGGCAACAGAAAGAAGAGCAATACTGCCAAACTTTTACGGCCGCAAGAATAGTAAACTTGATTTAGAGGATAGCCGACGGAGCCCCTGGCCCTAATGGCATCCCTGCATCAGTATTGAAACAAGATAAGATTCCGAGTTTTGGTCTTCCTCCCTGGTAAATCTGTTCAAAACTTGTATGATTACAGAAACCATCCCTTCGTCTTGGTATTGCTCGATTCTACACCCCATTCATAAAAAGGGTCCAGTGGCGCATCCTTGTAGCGATCGCCTCATAGCCCTCTTGGATGTTGAGGCCAAATATTTTGCCTTTGTTTCTATTGAAGGACTTAGAACCAGGGACAAGTTCAAACGGCCTGATACTGTTTAATCAAGCTGGCTTTAGACCTTTCTCTGGCACGATTGACAATCTTATGGCCTTAAGGCTGCTTGTCGCAAAAAACTGAAAAAGAAAAAGTGAGCTACTTTACTGCTGTTTTATAGATTCCAGCAAGGCTTTTGACCATGTTAATCAACAGTTGCGCTGGTCCAAGCTTAAAACTTGGCAAATTCCGGAAGCATTGCTCTGCGGCATACTTCTGTTTTTTCCTGAACCGTGGGCCAGAGTAAAACTGGGAGATAATACAGTAAGTCTCTGACAAGATAAAAATTGAACTAGGCGTCAAACAAGGATGCATATTAGCTTTGACTCTTTTAACTTGCTTACCTGCATTCAACTCAGTGATCAGCCAACCCCCAAAACTGGCGAACCAAAATATCCCTTCTCTCATTTATGCAGATAACTTAGTCTTTCTAAGCCAAACACCAATGGGGCTACAAAGATTAACTGACGTTTTACACAGTTATTGTTGCTCAAATTGAATGAAAATAACTATAAAATAACGAATACTGTGATTTTTGGCAAAAAAACAGTGCTTGTATCTAAACAACTGTCGTCTGACCATATCGAGGAAATACAAAGATTTGGGGTACTGGCTGGATGACAAGGGAGGCCACTTAACACATCTAAATTCATTAAAACCCAAATCTGCCTCTTTGCAATTCACCTTTCAAACCTTATTATTATTATTATTATTAGGGGCATTTGTAGAGCGCCTGGTGTACGCCTACAGGCGTGTCCCCGCGCTATAAAAGTGGGGTAAGCAGTTAGACAGCTAGCGCAACCGACTACCGTCTGAAAAGGTAGGTCTTAAGTTTAGTTCTAAACAGAGGTTCTGATGCCTCCAGGCGTATCTTAGACGGAAGGTCATTCCAATGCTTTGGTGCCAAAAATCTGAACGATCTTCCCCCCATACGTGCTTTCCTGATTTTAGGAATTTTCAGGAGGCCTGTACAGGAGGAGCGCAGAGTCCTAGTGGGCTCATACCTGGTCACCAGGCTCTGTAGCGGGGCAGGGGCTTTGCCACCTAGAATCCGGTGACACGTAGCAAGGGCTTTGAATTCCACCCTGCTCCTCACAGGCAGCCAGTGCAGAGCCTGAAGTGCTGCCCTGGAGGAAGATCTTCTAGGAAGCCTCAAAGTAAGGCGAGCGGCGGCATTTTGCAGCACCTGTAGGCGGTTGAGAGCCTTTCCCGTGGCCCCCAGATACAGCAAATTGCCGTAATCTAGGCGTGAGGTGACTAAGGCATGCACCAACGTCCGACGAGCGGAAGTGTGCAGGAAATCCAAGACCTTTCTCAGAGTTCTTAGGACTCCAAAGCATGTCCCCACCACGCGACCAATCTGGGATTCGAAGGCAAGGTTGGTGTCCAACCACATCCCAAGATTCCTGGCTTCCTGGCAAGGAACCGGTGTCTCTCCAAGGCAAGGTGGCCACCACGCCGACGTCCACACAGATGGACATCCCCCCACCACGAGCACCTCGGTTTTGCTGCCATTAAGTTTCAGGCAGTTGGCGGACATCCAGGCTGCCAGTTCTTGCATGCAAGCTCTGAAATTGTCCGCCACCAAACCGGGCGCGGCGAAAGGAAGATGACCAGCTGCGTGTCGTCGGCGTAGGACACCAGACGAAGTCCATAGCTTTCCACTGTGGCCGCCAGCGGGGAGACATACAGATTGAACAGGGTCGGGCTCAGGGACGAGCCTTGCGGCACACCCTGTCCCAACCCAATCTCCCTAGAGTAGCACTCTCCCTGGCGGACCTGGAAGCATCTGCCTGTCAGGAAAGATTGGATCCACCCAAGCGCAGCCCCTGATACTCCTCCATCATTCAGACACTGTAGCAGGATGGAATGAGCTACAGTGTCGAATGCTGCGCTTAGGTCCAAGAGGATCAGAGCCATAGTCTGGCCCTCATCTACTCCTTGCCGTAGAGATTCAACTGCCATCAGCAGTGCTGACTCGGTTGAATGTCGCGGACGGAATCCAAACTGCGAGTCGTGAAGCAGAGAGGCTTCCTCTACAAAGCTCATTAGCTGAAGGTTAGCGATTTTCTCAGCAACCTTCGCCATATAAGGCAAAAGAGAAATAGGGCGAAGGTTGTCCAGCCTGTCATAGCTAATATTGGGCTTTTTTTGTAGTGGAAGGACTACCGCCTGCTTCCAGGCCTCAGGGACAGAGTGAGTCCCAAAAGAGATGTTCAAAAGATGTCGAATATACGGCTCTAAAGTGGGCAGACTGCCCATCAGCCGCCTAGGGGTGGTAGGATCTTTCGGGGAGCCTGATTTTATCGAGCCACAGATCTGAATGAGTTTTTCAGTGGGTGGTGTGACAAATGTGGTTAGCATCTTATGCCATACTTATCCCACAATCCTCTGCTGTCTTAGAGGAAATGATGGTTTGACTAGGAAAGGCCGAGTAGATAGTAGCCACTTTATTAGCAAAGAACTCTGCTACTCGGTTGCAGCTATCCACCGTGCAAAATTCCTCAGGGACTGCTGCGGGCTTTCCGACCGAGAGAGATTTATAAATTAAAAACAGTTCCTTCGAGGAATTTTCTGCCTCCTTAATCCTAGTATTGAAATACAGCTTTTTAGCCTTTCTAATCAGTCTGTGATAGTTACGCCTGCTTACAAGATAATTCATCCTGGATTCAACGGCATAGTCCAATCTCCACTGTCTTTCTGCGCGCTTGCATGCGCTCTTAGCCATACGCACCTCATCTGTGTACCAAGATGCCGATTTCAGGGCACGTCCCTCTGATCTAACCGGGGCAAGCGGGGCAACCTGATCTAAGGCAGCCGTGATGCATTTGTTCAAATTCTGATTGGCTGACTCTACATCCTCGCCCCCCGGGTCACCTCCCCTTATGAGTGCCTCATTGAATCTATCTTGGGAGAAGTTAGCCCATCTCCGCCTAGGATGATGTAGTGCTACCTGTTCCGGCGTTCTAGTTCCCGGGATATAGATCGAAAAGGGCACCAGGAAGTGGTCGGACCAGAGAATGGGTACGGGGGTGACAACCTCCACTTGTTCCCAGTTAGCAAAGACTGGATCCAATAGATGACCCTGTGAGTGAGTGGGACGTTTGCCTAACAGCTGAAGTTGAAGCGCACTCATGGCTTTGCAAAGATCCCCAGCTAACTTATCCACTGGGTCATCCAGGTGCAGGTTGAGGTCACCCAACACCAGGAGCTTATCCGTGCATAGGGCAAGCTCTGTGACGCCCTCGACTAGGCTATCAACAAACCCTGTAGCAGGGCCAGAGGGTCTGTAAATCAGAAGGCCCTTTACACAGAGCCCCCCATTGACCTGGATGGAAAACTCACCCGCCTCACTATTGTTAATAGCCGTCGGCTCAAAATAGCAGCGCAATCCCTGGCGGGCAACAATGGCAATTCCTCCACCTCTCCCCTTCGGTCTATCTTGCCTTATCAGGGTATAGCCCTCCGGAATGGCCTCGAGGGCCTCTGAGGTGGAGTCACAGTCCAACCACGTCTCTGTGAGAAAAACAAGATCCCATTGCTTTTCACTAAGGAGATTGTGAATGTCCAGTCTATGAGCACGCATTGACCGGACATTTAGTAGACCACAAACCAGCTTTTGATGCTCTTTCTTAGCCGGCAAAAATCGGCAAAAAGAAAACTGGCAATAAATGCAACCCGTGCTCTTGTCAGCTGAAACACTATGCGGACAAGCTGTACTAATGCATAGGTTGCGGAGGGATAGTAGGTCATCTCTACTCCAGCATACATGGTCTATCTTTGGAGTGAGGGGCGCAGGGGGCATCGCCCTAGCCCGTAACCGGCCGCGGACGGGCTCAAACGGGCTTGACTTAAGCGCGACTTCGGCGCGCCTTCGTCGCGCCCGCTGCGCGTCCGAGGTTGCATCCGCCTTTTAATCCCCACAGCGTGAGTGCCGCAGGAGCACTAGAGCGCTAACCGGCCCCCCCGCACACCGGAAGTGGGAGTCTCAACCTTCCTCGCCCTCCGCGCAACGGTGCTAGCCACCGCGTCGGACCAGGGCGGGAAGGAGGGGAGAGATCAGCCCTCGGCGTCGGGATCTGTCAGGTAAGCCAGCAGAACTATTCCGGCAAGCGCGTTTCACAGGGAAGCCTTAATCGCTATCCCGTGAATGCCTCTGTGCAATGGTTATTCCAGCAGCCAGTTTAAAATAAAGTGAAAATGCATCCGATTAAAACAAGTTAAGAGCTGCCCTTGCTCTTGAGCTCTTGAGCTCTTCAAGAGCATAAAATAGCCTACTCTTGAACCATTGTTGAAAATAGTAAATGCTAAACTTTCCTGGCTTTGGCTTAACCCACCGAAGCCTTTCCAGAGAAGCTTGGTGATTTTTTGAACAATGCCCAGAGTGCCGTCTTCAGGTCACTGTTCAAGCTCCCACATAATACTTCACCGTCCCAGAACAGGATGGAATTCCAGATGAGCGACCAACTCATCATACAGAAGTACATGCACTCAGTATGACCTGCTAAAAAATGCTCTTTGAAAAATCTCATCTTGTTAGAATCCACACTCGTAGATAGCCCAAGACCTTCAAATGCTTGGTCGAACGCTCTCACCGATGCCTTGGAGCTAAAAGGCGCTGCAGTTTGATAAATTCAAATCTGTCTTACCAGCAGTTTAAAGCAGCCCTAAACAAAGAGTTACAATTCGAATCCTTCTCAACTGACCATCGAAATGTTAGGAAAAGAAAGCATGCTGATTTGGTCATTGAGCATTTTCCTCAAAGAAGGGTCCAAAAATACATTACTGGACCATTCTCCAGTTACGTTTTGTCAACTAGGGATGGTCTATTTTTCATCATTAGATCTCCTGCCACCCTGGGTGTGTCAACCTGTCATTAACACATTCCATTTGTGTGGCCTGCCCCAGAAATCATTATTCTGCTTGCTCTGTATATGTCCCTTATTAGATGGTGAACGCAGAGGGCTTCTTTGCCATTGTCTGATTAAACAAGGGACGCAGACCATATCAGCGGACATTACATTTCTTTTGAATGAAGCTCATCCGCAAGTGAATGCCTGTCTCATAAAATTACTGGATAGAGCGAATCAAACACCAAGGAACTCCGCCATAGTCCTAACCTCCTTAGATCTTTAGCTTTAGTAAAAATACCCAGATACGAACAGGCCATGCAGCTTGTAGCTGATCATTAAATCTATCTGGCTCTAATGGGAGTTTGCCAACTGGTCGGCATTTAAAGTGTCTATATAATTTATTGGACCGCTTAGAAGGACACAACATTTAAAGATTGTTTAGTGCATCATTTTTTCCCAGGCTCTCTGAGTGGGTCAGCTGCAAATGTGATTGAATATAGCATGCTATAACGCATGCAATTACATTGCGTTCTGTAACAACGCGGTCGTTACAACGACTGCGTTGTTACAATGACTGCGTTGTTACAATGCGATGCCATTACTACGCAAGTCATTGCATTGACTTGCAGTAGATGGCTCGGTACATTAGGAATGTATCATTTACTATCCCAACTCCAGCCTACACAACAGTAGGGAAAGTGTTGGAATAGTAAATTATACTATTCCTTATGTTAGATCGCCATCTACTGCAAGTCGATGTAATGACTTGCGTAGTAATGGCATCGCAATGTAACAACGCAGTCTTTGTAACAGCCGCGTTGTAAAGTCATCGCGGTGTAATGACCACGAAGTAAAGTTTGTTTCCCATGTGATTGAGCCCTGTGGTCTTGTGAGGGCCATTTAACATCGGCTGTTTAGATCACTCCTTTTGTCCTTCTATGGTCACTGCCTGCAAAATTCTAGCCAATGTGGGAGCAAAGGGTGAGGCTGCTAGGTTATGGTAGTCACCTTTATATGGGTTTATTTGAGTTTATTACTGGATTTTGCCGACCCTTGAGAAACCTAACCTATCCTACCAACTTAGGAACTCATAGTTTAGAGTCGGGTTGTGTTATAATCTTCATTGTAGCCTTAGTGAACATCTAGTATTTTAATACCCTTAGTACCTGCCATTGTATAACTTCACACTTTAATGATAACCCTTGGCTTTAGACGTACTTATTTTACCTTGCAGACGCACCAATTGTAATCAAATGCCATTCGCTTTAATCTTAGAAGTTTTACATTTTAAACAGTGGCACAGTTAAAAGTGTAAACAGATTAGCTTACACTAAGACACACAAATCTTATGTGATGGTTGGAAGCTTTTGGTACGTACATACTCAGCAAGGCCCAAGCTCGATCTTAACTCTCAGCGAAATATCACTGTTAAAGCACTATGGCACTAGCTTGTCGTATTTTAAAGCTAGTGTGTTATGAGTTTTATCTGTTTTACATTAAACATGAATTAATTGTAATGCACAATGAGATGCTGCTTATTTGCTTAAATGTAATTTTAACCTATGTATGCTCGCACAATTCTCTGTTGGCACTTTAATGGACTTGATTGTCTAAATAAAGTATTTTTTAAAAATGCTCTTGGTCCCTGTCTTCATCTTCAGGGGCAAAAAGAAAAAGTATAAGAAGAGCAAGGAACATTCCAAAGGAACGTCGCCTTGTCACTCTATATCACCCACAGGACCTTTTTAGGTCTCGCCTAGCGTTGCAGCTTGCATGCGCTGCTCGCTCTGCGAGGCATATTGTAGTAGGGTATTTTTTAGAACTGGAGTGGAAGCCCCGCCCATCTTTTTCATTGGCTGGTGTCATCATCCATGGTAAATGCTGGCTTCCGATTGATAATGAGGCTTCTTAGTCCCTCCTTGTTACCGCCCTGTCTCCTTTTGGGACCGCCCATCAGGACTGGATCTTTTACTTGCGGCGTTACACTGTTGGTGAGCACTATTTTGGCAATGGGCGCATGTTTATTTTTGCATTGTGCCATGTGGCCTTTGAAGCGGGGCGAGGCATGGGAGCTCTCCGTGTGCTGCAGCAACAGCTGATCTTCCGGTCAGTGCCTGCAGCTAAACTCGCTCCGTCGGGCTGCTCCCGCTGACAGTACCCTGCGCTTGCAACGCTGGGTTTTCATTTAACATATTCGTTTTCCTAGGGGAGTTTTAGACCTTGTTTGCTTCTGTAGACACAGTTGTACGAACACTCATAATAACTTTGAAAAGAAAGCATAGAGTGTTGTGGCAGGTCTACGCCGTGCACACCGTTTACGTTTTTATGCTTCATTGGCAAAAAATAATTGTCTGGATGCCTTGGTAATCTGGTAACGTAAACAGCCCTCGAGGTAAAAAGTGAAGTTGGCACTAAATCGGAGAAGTGAAGCAAAATCAGGGCGCTATTTGTTTAGGGGTGTGGGAAGTTTTTTTTCTCTTAATCCTGTGAAGCTTCCTCAAAAAATGACGCAACCTTTCTTTGGGTGGTAAGTGATAAATTGATGAAAATAAAAATCTTAAATAGCACGGCTTGCGGGAAAAAAACTAACCGAAACACACATTTAGTGAATAGCGCTCAGTTGCCACTTCATCTGATTGGTTGCGGGCCATTACGTGTGAGTCGGATGTCTGTGCGTTACGTCACTTGTTTTTTCATAATATTAATTAAATGCAACGGCTGCCATTGGCACAGTCCCAAGCTAGCCAAGCAGATTGTGTCTCCGCATCGTGGGTTTCCTCGAGTACGAGACAGAGAGCCTTGTGAACCGTGGGGTTTGCACCCTTCCCCAGCACGCGCACTCTTCTTTTACTATATTCTAAACGTAACCTCTGAAACCTGTTGAGCACTGATCAAATGCATAATGGTTGATCACGTGCCAACAGCAACACTATCCAACAAGACACCCCACACTCCGGCACGCTGTGGCACACGACGAGACAGCCCGAATGTCCAACTACCTGGCTATCCAGGCACGGAGCAGCACTTGCTACCACCCTCTGCTACAATGCATAGACCGCAATAAATTGAACATTTACTTTGTACCAGACCTGCAATGGAAACGTATGGAAACTCATAGCCTGGACTGCCTAAATGTGCTGTAAATACCATACTAATTGCAATGGTGCTCTATAAAACAATAATGACAGCGTTACCAGGGCCTGACTAGCTATAGTGGGCATCAGGCGTTTCCTCAGGAATCTTGGCAATCTTCTCTGACCCTATTCTGTACCACAAGCAAGCCTGGCTCTTTTATTCCTATATAGGAGTAACGTTTTCAGGGCTATACTTTCCATAAAACTGTTGAGACCCTCATGCGACCTACGCCCCACTGGCCCTACCCGTTCTCCCACCACCCACCTCCCCACCCCGCCCCCCCGTCCCCCACTCCAGCCACCTAAACTAGTCAGTCCAGTGCTATCCAGTACTGCCAGGGCTTCAAAATGCACCTCCTTTCAGCAGCCCTTCTTGCTAAGCAGGCACCCCTGCCCCCAAGGGCCACTCCACAGGGTTTGATTGAGATTAAAAATCGGCCCGGGCAAGCTAAAAACAAGCATTTGCGAGTTTGCAAGTTTAAGCTATTGGCATAGTTAATGAGAAAGCCTTTTATTTATGTTTTAAAAACAAAAGCAAAAATTAAAGGCATTGTTATTTGCAATGTCGATAGCTCAAACTGGCGTAAATGTGAGACCTATTGCATTGCAAATGCTTGTTTCCTCAGTGCCAGAGTTAGTTGACTTTACTCACGTGGTTCCCCCTCTGAGCTGCCCATTTCGGTGACTCCACTGGACCCAGACCCAGATCGGCCTGATTTTTCCTGGATCCCTCAAGTCTGGGGCCTCATTATCTGTGATTCTGGAGGCAGTCTTTCCTGAGTTCTAAGTGCCGAATTCGGAACTGGCAGCTTTTCTCAGCGGTATTTACTCAATCTTCTCAAGGGCATCGATTCCACTCTGCGTGCTTCAAGACCTATAGCTCCATACAGATACCAAATACTTTTGCTTTTGGCTCTCACGCCTCTGAGCGATTTATCCAATAGTTCTTGTGCCGGTGCAAGATTTCTCTGACCAGCTCTCCGATATATGACGCAGCAGCCCCCAAATACAGACTGTGCTGATGCTGCCGCCACCTCCTCCACTTCCACCACCACCTTCAGCATTGCAGCCTGCCACCTTTTGCCAAAAGCGGTACAAAAGGGGGTGGTGATGGACGCTTTTGGCCGCCATAAGTGTGACTTGAGTCCCTTGCTCACTTTGCCACTGGATTAAAGCAAGCCGGACTGAAGACGGCTGGAATGCAAGAAACCGGTTCTCGGAAGCTTGTTTCCGGTCCAGGGAAGACATGACTTGGCAGTTCGGGCTGGACTGTTCCCAGGAGGCACAGGGTCAGACTGATTTGCATATAGCCATGTCTGAACTGGGATGGCAGAGTGGGCATAAAAACGGTGATGGGTTAAACCCAGATCTTTTGACTGGGTGTGAGTGTTTGATTGATTCAGATGCTCCATCCATCACCACCCCCTTTTGTACTGCTTTTGGCCGCCATAAGTGTGGCAGGGTATGCTCAGACGTGAGTCCCTTGCTCACTTTGCCACTGGATTCAAGCAAGCCGGGCTGAAGACGGCCGGAATGCCAGAAACCGGTCCTCGGAAGCTTGTATCCGGTCCAGGGAAGACATGGCTTGGCAGTTCGGGCTGGACTGTTCCCATGAGGCACAGGGTCAGACTGATTTGCATATAGCCATGTCTGAACTGGGGTGGCAGAGTGGGCTAAAGAACGGTGATGGATTAAACCCAGATCTTTTGACTGGGTGTGAGTGTTTGATTGATTCAGATGCTCCGTTCATCACCACCCCCTTTTGTAAAAGTGAATCAGCACATCCATTGTGACTTATAGGTTAAAGGGCCTACCAGGGACTCGAAAAAACTGAATCTGGAAAAAGGAAAAGCACTCATAAATGCCACGAGACTGCAAGGAATCAGGACTGAAAAAAATAATTAAGTACGTGAATGTTAGAATAGGGGTCTCTAGTTGGTAATGGTTTGCACCTTTGTCCAAGTAGAGACCCTTCTTCCTAGTCAAGGTAAGGGGGATACACTTCTAAAATAACCCCTGCTCACCCCCTTGGTAGCTTGGCACGAGCAGACAAGCTTATCTCAGAGGCAGTGTGTAAAGCATTTGTGCACACATATAGTAATACAGTGCTAATGCTACAAATGGATATCACACCAGTTTAGAAAAATAAGTAATCTTTATTTAAACCAAACCAGACCAAAACGACAAAAATTGAACAAACAATAATAAAATATGACTTTTAGAAGGTAACAACTGTTCTGTCCATAGCAAACTGTAGATGCGACACTTTCAAAACACAGTACCTTGGATGCTTCACAATCATAAAAAAAAGCAGCAGCAGGGAAGGCGATGCATATGTTCCTTACACCCAGATAAGGTGGTGCGTTGGTTCCTTACTCCAAGGTAATTGATGCGTCGGTTCCTTACTACCATGCAGGGGGGGTGATGCATCGGTTCCTTACTGAAGAGGAGGTGATGCATCGGTTTCTTACTGTGCGGGGAGGTGAAGCCACAGTTTCATACTGCGGCCCCTGCTTTGTTGTTGACTAGGTGTCCCGGTGCGGTGCGTGGGGATTTTAGGATGTGTCCGTTCTCAGTGCAGCGGCGCTGCGTCAATCTCTCCAGCCAAGGTCCCACCATGCTTCGGTTCTTGCAGTCAAACAGCAGGGCCTGCGCCGGAATCAGTGCAGTGATCTCAGACTTCAGAGATCAGTGCATGGGATTCGGTTTGCGGCGGTTTCTCCAGCCGCGGGCAGGCACTTCATCTGTTTCTTCAGCAGCACAGTGGCAATGCATCGGAAACTGGCGCAGATGCGTCACGCTTCTTTAGTTGAATCTCTTTTCCGGCTCCCAGCAGCAGGAACACCCTCCAGAGGCCCAACACAGGAACAGGCACCTCTTGGCAGGTCAGAACTCCCAGCAAGGAAGTTCAGGGGGGCTGGTGGTGAGGTTTTTCTGTCCCTGAGATTTCAGAACAGGAGGCACGCTCTACTTCAAGCCCTTGGAAATCTTCTTCAAGCAGGATACACAGCAAAGTCTTTGTCCTCTCCTTGGCAGAAGCAGCCCCTGTAGGCCAACCCCAGACAGCACACACCAAAGGGGTAGTACTTCTTCAGTTTTCCCAGCTCTTCTCCTTGGCAGATGTTCCTCTTGAGTCCAGAAGTATTCTAAAGTTCTGGGGTCTGGGCCCCAGTATTTATACAGTAATTTTCGTTGTTCTCTGGTGGCAGAGAGGCTCTGTGCTCAGTCCAAAACAGTTCTGTCCTCTCTGGTCCAGCTTCCCAACAGGAGGTGGAGACAGCATTGTGTAAGGCAGACCAGGCCCATTCAGGTGTGAGGAAATTTCTTCCTACTCTAAATGCGGCCCAGGTCTATTTAGCCCAGCCCTGACCCCTCCAGGAGAGGCAGGACACACCTCATCCCCCCCAGTGGCACTCTGAGAGAATGCACATCCCCAGCCCCTGTCACTCAAAAGCTAGATAGTCAATCCACAAACCAGTATAGTCACACAGGATGGCTAAGCAAGAAAATACACACTCTAAAAGTGGTATTTTCAAACACACAATATAAAAATCATCTTTCCTAAAAGTGGAATTTATACTAGTAAGCTGTAAATAAAATCCCATTCTATAATTTGGGACAGATAGCCTTGCAATAGTGAAAAATGAAATAAACTGTATTTCACTATCAGGACATGTCATACTAATCAGTACATGTCCTACCTTTCACATACACTGCACCCTGACCACGGGGCACCTTGGGCCTACCTCAAGGGGGACTCACTTGTAATAAAAGGTAAGGTTAGGGCCTGGCAAGTGGTTGCACTTGGCAGGTCGACATGGCAGTAGAGACTGCGTGCAGACCCTGCAGTGGCAGGTCTGAGACTCCTTTTGAAAGGCTGCTTATGTGAGTGGCACAACCAGTGCTGCAGGTCCACCATCAGCATTTGATTTACAGACCCCGGGCACACACAGTGCAATGTACTAGGGACTTAGTAGTAACTCAAATAAGAAAATTATGGAAACACCAATCCATAAAAACAATTTACACAGAGAGAATATGCACTTTACCACTGATTATCAGTGGTAACGTGCCCAGAGTCCTAAAACCAACAAAAAACAGGAGGTTCAAAAGCAAAAGGTCTGGGGATAAACCCGCTGGAAAAGTCAGGTCAAACAGTGCACTTACTTGAAAGAAATTACAAGTAAACTGGAGAGCCCGGGTAAAAAACAAAGGTAGAGAGACACTATGAATAGCAAATATTATTTAAATCAAAGTACTGCCAGATAAAAGTGGCAAATTAGTAAAAAGCAGCTAAAAGAGAAAGGAGGGCAGAAAAACCATTCAAGTATTCTCCTGTAACTTTCTCATCTTGAGGGGGGGAAACAAATTGCACAGAAGTACTTGTGTACTATAGTAATAAGGGAAACAACTGAATTGTGTCTGGGGATAAGTCCTAATGCTTATGCACTGGAAGAATCTGTGCAGTGGGAGATGAAATAAAATGGGTAGCATGACACGTCATTTGGTATAAAGAGACAACTGACATTGACTTGAAAGAAGGCAGATTCTCAGCACACTTGTAGTGTTCTTTTTTCAGATCACACCTACAGCAGGTCTTTTCCTCAGCCCTAAAGTATATTCTTCCGTCCTTCACCGGGACACAAGCAATTTTCCTGACACTTGTCCAGTCTTTCCATTGCGCTGTAATGTAGAATTTCTTCAAGTAAAAAGGTGAACTCTCATTTCGCTCACAGACCCAGCTTAAATTCAGAAATTGTGGCCGTAGACCTAGATCAAATGGCAACTCAGTTTCATGGAAAGCAGTTACCAAAAAGTGCACCATCACCTTGCATTACTTTGATTGATTGATTGATTTTATTGTTGACCGTTCGATTATTAAAAACCATAACAGTAAGAAGCTAAAATGAATCCCCCTTCTGCTCACCTACTTTGCTCCTGAAGGCGGCTCTTAGTGTTACTATGGAGGCCTCCTCTGCCGATGTTCCTCTTTTCTTCCTTCTTCTAAGCGCCTTCATTAGCGCTCCTTTACATTGTCTCAGGCTCTTCGATGTCTGGTTGGTTCTTTAAAGAGTGAGCCTTATGACGGGGTGTTTTTTTAACAGGGTTTTTTACCCGGCTTCCGCCACAGGTCTTCTGTCAGTTCCTCCCAGCAACCAACCCCCTCTGAGTCGGTCTCCTGTGATCCCCGAGCCTGCCATGTTAATACCCACTCCTGCATTTTCCCTTCGAGAGAGGTTGACCATTTTATTCTTTTGATATCTCTGAAGCGTTCGTCCCCTGTGGTTTCTCCCATCATTTTCTGGAGGTCTGTTGCTTCCATACCTAAGTTGAATCTTGCACATAGAGGCCTGTGGTCACTTTCCCCTCTATCATCGACCTGGAAATCTTCCAGCCTCTCCACCGTTTTCTCATTGATTAAAAAATAATCTATGGTAGATATATTCCAGAACGATGGTTTGGAGCACCACAAGGATAATCTTAATTTCATCAGGAAGTGGGTTGAGTGGAGTTTAACATTTTTAAGAAGACAAAGCAATAGGCCTGCCTTTTGCTGTTTGTTTTGTTTTCCTGGGGCATTTTCCAAGCCTCTCAAGTTAAAGTATCCTGTGATGATTACGTTGTAGTGCTCATATTTTATTAATATATCTTACTGGCCGTAGTCAGAGCAGGGTTGATATAGCAGTTTATGAGCAGCAGATTAAATGGCAGGTGGCCCTCCCTTAGCCAAGCGATTGTCATTGCTTGCAGGTCTGGGGAGTTTACTCTTATTTCTATGGGGTTGTTTGTTCTCTCGTGGCTTATGAAGATAGATAGACCCGAAAAATGTTTTTTTTTATTGCATTAATCCGATGTTCATGAAAGCCCATTATAGGTGTTGAGTTCATTGACCACGTTTCTTGACAGCAGATAATGTCCCCTTTTGCAAAGTAGTCATGTACTTCCTTGGTCCCTGCTTTTTTATTTAACCCTGCGATGTTCCATGATATGAGGGTTAAATCTTGGTGGATGTCCGAGATTTGGCCTTGGTATTGATCTTCCCGCACCAGTGTTATCCTCCCTTCTCTCTTTGGAGGACTTGGTTTTTGATAGGGGTGCTGTTGCCAGCTGTCACTTCTTGTTGGCTGATTCATTTGCCCCATTTTCTTTAAAAAAAAAATATTTTTAATAACAGTTTTGCAATAAAATCTCATTACATCTCATATTTATGTGCACGACAATAGTATTGCTGTCCAATAGTAGGACATGCATCATTTACTCAGGGGAGGCATCTGTCTAATTGTCTACATATCCTCTTCGTAAAGTGATGTCGGGGAGGGTACTGGGGAAATAAAACTGGGGATGTAATGAGGAGGAGGTCAGGGTATTTGCATCAGATAGGGTGTCCCGTCAACTATAGTCTGTAGTTGTGTCACAGCGTTGTTTATGGGCTATCAGTTGGACAACGTTGTCCGTTGCAGTATATGGTGCAACGCACTGTGGAGTTTTTGTGCATCACATGTTGGTTGGGGCAGTGGGGGCAGTGTCATGTGTACTCCCGTTTGAGGGTCGTGCATCCGAGTCTGCTGAGTTGTGCTGGGAGCTGCCAGTGTCGGTATGCGTTTGTAGTTGCTTGAACTGGTGTAATAATAGGGCCCTCTCCATGGATCTGGGATGTTTCCTCATTCCTTTCACCTCCTCCTCTCTTAGTGTTTCTTCTTCTGCTGACGCCCATTTCTGTACCACTCCCACCCACACCTCTATTGGGGAGCTTAATAGGGCTCGCCAGTTCATGGCGATACTTCTTGTAGCTAGTAGCGTTGCTAGTGATGTGAAGCGGACGGGCACTTTGTGTGTCTTTGGTCTTCGGAATATTCTGAGTGCGACTGCCTCCCAATTGTGTATATCTGTAAGACTGTGAGTTCTTTGAGTGTCTCCAGGACTATAGTCCAGTATAACTGGGGGTCATTTTGGGCGCCATCTTTGTTTGGGACACCTCAGCCAGCGGCGGCCGCCATCTTGGAGCGGACTCGCACGCTCAGGGCTGATTGGAGAGCCTATTTAAGGCGGGCTTTAGCGCGGTGCTGGTCAGACCATCTACCACATCGCTGCACTCGCGCTGATACTAGCGCAGAGTATTTTAATGCTGCCTGCTTTTTGTATTTAGGTTCGTTTTTCTGTTCGATTTTTCCCTGCTTTTAGCCTGCTTGCCTGTAGCCTGCGCCCCTCTCTCCCCTTACCTGCATTTAAAAAACGGCATTTTCTGCCTGCCAAGCACCACCATTTCGGTGGGTCCGGGTCCTGGGGGTCATTTTGGGCACCATCTTTGTTTGGGACACCTCAGCCAGCGGCGGCCGCCATCTTGGAGCGGACTCGCACGCTCAGGGCTGATTGGAGAGCCTATTTAAGGCGGGCTTTAGCGCGGTGCTGGTCAGACCATCTACCACATCGCTGCACTCGCGCTGATACTAGCGCAGAGTATTTTAATGCTGCCTGGTTTTTGTATTTAGGTTCGTTTTTCTGTTCGATTTTTCCCTGCTTTTAGCCTGCTTGCCTGTAGCCTGCGCCCCTCTCTCCCCTTACCTGCATTTAAAAAACGGCATTTTCTGCCTGCCAAGCACCACCATTTCGGTGGGTCCGGGTCCTGGGGGTCATTTTGGGCACCATCTTTGTTTGGGACACCTCAGCCAGCGGCGGCCGCCATCTTGGAGCGGACTCGCACGCTCAGGGCTGATTGGAGAGCCTATTTAAGGCGGGCTTTAGCGCGGTGCTGGTCAGACCATCTACCACATCGCTGCACTCGCGCTGATACTAGCGCAGAGTATTTTAATGCTGCCTGGTTTTTGTATTTAGGTTCGTTTTTCTGTTCGATTTTTCCCTGCTTTTAGCCTGCTTGCCTGTAGCCTGCGCCCCTCTCTCCCCTTACCTGCATTTAAAAAACAGCATTTTCTGCCTGCCAAGCACCACCATTTCGGTGGGTCCGGGTCCTGGGGGTCATTTTGGGCGCCATCTTTGTTTGGGACACCTCAGCCAGCGGCGGCCGCCATCTTGGAGCGGACTCGCACGCTCAGGGCTGATTGGAGAGCCTATTTAAAGTCGCTCCCTCACGCGCAGGTGGACGCCTTCGCTTAGCCTGAGTCGTGCCGGAGTCCTGCCCGTCTGCGCCCGTCAGCGTCCCGGAGGCGACGGGGCGGCGGGGGACGCTGGTCCGGTGACACACTGGCTGAGATGATCTGTTATACCTCTGCGATGTTGCTGGAGTTGCGGGGCCTCTCTAGCTCCTGCCGTTCCGTTTTCCCGGGGAGATTTAAGGGTAAACGCCGCTGTCCGTGTTGTGGCTGGACGCCTTTCTGGACCCATGTTAATGTTCCTCGCCCTGCAACGGCTGGCGCACAGCATCTTTGTTTGCTGCTGAATACAAGGTCGGTAGGCTGCCATGCCCTGCATATCTACGATCTCCTTGTTAGGGAAAATCCCCTTTGCCTGCTACTTACCGAAACCTGGTTGGGAGAGGCTTCCAATCCGGATGTCTTCTCAGCCATTCCTCCGGCGTACAATATCTTCCGGCAGGATAGAGTGAAGGGTAGAGGCGGGGGAGTGGCGGTAGTGGTGAAAAAGAGCGTTTCCTGCTCAGTTCTTCCTCTTAATTCCATCGGGAGCGCTGAGTCGCTCGCCTTCACGCTCAGACTGTCCCCGGGCCAGGCCCTGAAGGGGTTGTTGGTCTACAGGCCACCAGGCCCTCTGGGTTCTTTCCTGGAAGATCTGCAGACAGCTGTCTCTGAGTTGGTGCTGACCTCACAGCACTGCGTCATGGCTGGTGATTTCAACTTCCACCTTGACGTAGCGGATGACTCGAATGCGGTCAAACTGTTGGATATTACATCTCCACTGGGATTGTTGCCGTTCGTGTCGGGGCCAACCCATGAGAAGGGGCATACCCTGGATCAGGTGTTTTCGTCTGTCCCTCTTACGGAGGTTGACACCCTGCCGGTGCTCTGGTCCGATCACTGGCTGATCAGATTTTCGGTGCTGGAGAGTGCGCGGCCGGATAACAGTGCCTCGGTCTTGTCTAGACCGGCCGCGAGAGCGCTGCACAGAGTGACACCTGACATGCTGGAACAGGCGCTTCTGGATCACCCATGCCATCTCTCGGGCGATCTGGATAGCGACACTGAGGCTCTGCAGCGGTGGCTCATTGATAGGCTGGACGATCTGGCCCCCAAGGTAGCCCTCCGATCCACGGTGGCACGGCAATCTGCACCGTGGTTTACGGAGGCTCTTCGTGTGGCTCGCAGCCAATGTAAGGTGGCCGAGAGGGCCTGGCGACGTTTGTATGATGGGGAGGTTAAACTCGCCTACAAGGCGGTGGTGAAGGCCTACCATCGGGACATTCTGGGAGCTAAGAGGGACTATTTGGCTAGGAGGATCGAGGCATCCGCGAACTCCTGTAAGGAGATCTTCACCATTGTGAAGGAGTTCATGACCCCTAGTTCCCAATCGCCCCCTCTAGTTTCTTCAGATACGTGGGCAGGTGATCTGGCCGGCTTCTTCACTAATAAGATCAAGGCGATTCAGGCCTCCTTTGTTAGTAGGTCCGGAGGATGGAAGCGGCGTCACCGGGGCTGGGTGCGGATTTCCGCACACACCGACGGCGGTGCTGTCTGATTTTCCTGCTGTTTCCAGCGATGTGTCCAGGCAGCTGTTGGCCAATTTGAAATCTGGCTCGCCACTTGACCCCTGCCCCGCCAAATTTTTGGCTGGGATGGCGGAGGTGGTGAATCCGCTGGTTAATCCCATCCTCAACGCCTCGCTGAGGGAGGGGAGGGTCCCCAGCTCTTGGAAGAGAGCGATGGTGATCCCCCTCCTAAAGAAACCGGGTCTCGACGTCGAGGTTCTGGCCAATTATAGGCCAATTTCACTTCTTCCGGCCCTCACGAAGATCACGGAAAAACACGTCCACGGTGTCCTGTCGCGCTTTCTGGAAGCTAACAATCTGCTCCATCCATCTCAATCCGGTTTCCGTCCTAATTTTAGTACGGAAACGGCATTGCTAGAGGTCACTGAGATCATCAGGGAGACTCTTGATGTCGGCGGGAGGGCGATGCTGGTCATGTTAGATCTATCGGCGGCCTTCGACACCGTCCCCCACAGGGCGCTCTTAGCGAGGCTTTATGACATCGGCCTTAGGGGGACGGCGCTCAGGTGGTTTACATCCTTCCTTGAAGGCCGCCGCCAGACGGTCTGGGTTTCCCAGAGCTCTGCCGAGATGCCGCCATTGGGAGTTGGAGTTCCACAGGGATCTGTGTTGAGCCCCACGTTGTTTAACATCTTTATGTCCCCTTTGGCGGCCTTGGTGGAAGCATATGGGGCCCAGATCATCTCTTACGCCGACGACACGCAACTCCTCTTCACATGCGGGAAAGACCAGGAGTTTGATGGAGGGAGAATTCGGGACTGTCTTACATTGGTCTTTGACTGGTTCCAACGGAACAGTCTAAGGGCCAACTCGAGCAAGTCCGAGGTTCTGTTTTTTGGTTGCGGTGTCGATCCGGAGTGGCAGCATTGGTGGCCGTCCGACATGAGCCCTCCTGCACAGTCTTCCTTGGTGGCTAAAAACCTGGGTGTCAAGCTGGACAACCAGCTATCGCTGCGAACACACATTCTGGGTCTGGCTGGCACCTGTTATGGAATTTTGAAAATGCTCCGTAAATTCCTGCCCCTGCTGTCTGAGGAGCACAGGCGTATTACTGTGCAGGCTCTCGTCGGTTCGAGGCTTGATTATGCTAATGCCCTCTTCCTTGGCCTCCCTGATTACCTAGTTCAGCGCCTACAGGTGGTACAGAACTCAGCCGCCCGGGCTATCTTTGGCCTGCGTAGACGAGCCCGAGCTTCCGGGCTGCTTCAGGCACTACATTGGCTGCCTGTCCGAAAGCGGATCCAGTTTAAATCCCTGACTCTGATGCACAAAGCCCTGTTTGGATCAGGGGCTGGATACCTGCGGCGGAGACTAGCCTTCTATCGACCAGTCCGCTCCTTGCGCTCGGAATCCCTTTACAAAGCGGTGGTCCCTCGGGTGAGGAAGGCCCGCACGGGAGGGCGCTCTTTCAGCTGCAAAGCCCCACAGCTGTGGAACTCGCTTCCTCTTTCGCTGCGCAGCACTGTCAATTTGTTCCAGTTCAGGAAGAGCCTGAAGACCTGGCTTTTTAATCTTTAGGCTGTTCTTATTGCTTTAGTTTCAGTTCTTTTTCTCATTCTTTTGCTGTGTTGTGTTATTTTTATTCTGAGATGCAGGTGGAAAGCGCCGGGACACTCTTTTCGAGTAGCCGTGCGCTATAAAAGAACGCTGTAACATAACATAACATAACATAACATTGTAAGGTGGGGCAGCTCCAGAACATGTGGCGAAAGTGGGCGTCTGGTGAGTGACATCTGGGGCAGAGAAATTGGGTGTCCGGGTAGAACCGCTCCAGGCGTGCTGTTGTTTGGTATGCTCTATGTAGGACATAAAACTGTATATTTTTTAAACATGCGTTTCTAGATACTTTTTTGGGGCCCTTTCCTATTCTTTGTCGTGTAATTGACGTTCAAATTCGTCTTCCCATGTGGCTCGTAAGGTTAGCAGTGGTTTATTTGTGAGTTCTCTTATGGACTTCTAAAGCCATGTAACTAGGTGCCGACCCGTACCCATAGACAGGATGGTGTGAATGACCGGGTGAGTTGCTGTCTTGCCTGTAGAGTGGTCAGAGTGTGGCCGATAATTTTCTAGGAGCTGTTGATGGATTAAAAACTGACCCGAGGGGAGATCGTAGTCCTCCAATAGCTGGCAAAAAGGTCTGAGCTGCCCATCTGCGAATAGCGGTTCAGCCTCAGTTATCTCGCGGTCTGTCCATATATGGAGCATGGCAGTTGTGCAGTTTTTCTCCCGTCTGGGCCAGCTGGCCAGCGGCAGCCGAAGGGAGTAGTGCGGGGTTCCTGCCGACATGCAGTGTATTCTTTGCATGCATCGACGAGCCACCGATACGTGTAGTGGATATGTCTGTCATGGCTTGGTGCCTGGAAGCAGCAGGCAATGGAGTTCCGGGATAGGAACTGGGCCTAGAGTCGTGTTTCACCTGTATGCCTATCCGCCGTCCAGTACGGCAGCCTTTGTAACTGCGTCGCCAAGAAGTACGACTCGAAGGAGGGGGCGCCTAGACCCCCTTGTGTGGTCGGCAATTGCAGTTTAGTGAGGGCTATCCGGTGTCTGTTTACCCCCCAGAGGAGCGAGCGGAGCAGCAAGTCTAGGTCGCGAAAAAAGGCTTTGGGTGGAATTACTGGTAAATTCGTAAGTGGTACAGCAGCCAGGGGACAATGATCATCTTTGCCAAGGCCACACAGCCAATTGGGGCCAGCGATAGCTTATTCCAAAAGCCTATCGCCGATCTGATTCCGGCCAGCACATTGCGATGATTACCCTCATGAATTTCGGTGGGGGAGTGGTATAAGCGGATGCCAAGATATCGGGGGCATGCGTGCCCCAAGGCAGGCTCTGCATGCTGATTCGCACCTCCTGTAGCGAGAGGTTACGAGTGCAGTGGGTAGATTGTGGATTTGTCACAATCTACTTTAAGTCCGGACGCTTCTGCGAACTCTGTCAGGATTATCCAGATGGGTGTAAGGTCTGCGGTGACATCGCGGATGTATAAGAGGATGTCGTTCGTGTACATGGAGACAATATGAATGGTGTCCGCTATGGGGATGCCCCACTCGGCTCCCTCCTGGCGTAATCGTATAGCCAGAGGTTCCACAGCCAGGGCGAAGATCAGGGGCCATAGTGGGCTCCCTTGTCTTGTACCTCTCTCTACCTTGAATGGTGACGATATGTGTCGGCCCAATCAAATGCGAGATGTAAGCTTGGTATAGAGAAGCTGTATGTACATTAGGAGGGTTGGACCTATCCCTGCTCGTTGCAGGACGGTGAAAAGGTATGGCCATTTGAGGGTATCAAAGGCCTTTTCGAGGTATAAAATTAAGCAGGCCGCTTTTTAGGGTGTGTATCTCCCACTTGATCTTGAATGTGGAATAAGCAACGTATGTTTTGGGACGCCTGATCCGGGTGGACCAGGGGCCGCAGAATTTATCCATACCTATCCGCCAAAATTTTCCCCAGTATTTTGCAGTTGATAGAGAGGAGCATGATGGGGCGGTATGAAGACATTTGTTGCGGGTCTCGGTGTGGTTTGAGGAATGTTACAATGACCGACTCGCGAAGGGAGCTGGGTAATTCTTTGTTTTCGTGTGCGGTTGCAAACATCTCTGTGAGACAGGGGACTAGCAGGGAAGAGAAGGTTCTGTAATATTCTAGAGGAAGGCCGTCGTGGCCCTGTGCCTTGTTACCCTCTACCGCACGGATCGCATGGGTGACGTCAGTCGACGTTATTTTGGCGTCTAGTGTGTTTTTTTCTGATTCCGTGATGTGTGGGATAGGTAGGGGGTCTATAAAGAGGCTTATCGCCTCCTGTCTGAACTGTGTCGGGGTGCGGTAGATCGTGGTATAATAATGTTGAAATGCACATAAGATGTCCATTTGGGATCGCACTAAGTTACCGAGGGGGTCTATTATCTCAGTGATGGGTTTTGTACTGTGTCCTGTTTTGCTAGCCATGCTAGGAGTGTGCCCGTTTTATTTCTCTCCTTATGAATTCGAGTGGCGCAGGCTCTAAAGTTGTATTTGCGTAAGTCTGCCATAGCAGCTGAGTACTGTGTTTTGGCCTCCGCCACCTGCGCCGCCATTGCCGAATCTGCATCTTCTCATCTTGTGAGGACAGCTAACTTTGTTTCGGTGCTAGTGAGTGTTCGTTCCAGTGTGCGTTTCACCCCTACAATTTTTTTGATGCATGCTCCTCGAACTGTTATCTTAAATGCGTCCCATTCTATCAGTTTAGAAGTTGCCGTCCCCTCGTTGTTAGTAAAGTAGTCCTGTATGTTTTGCTCATGGTCGTGTTTAAACACTTGGTCTGTCAGACATTCAAGTGGCAGGTTTCAAGTGGGTGCCAGGGGGGTGTGGGGGCCTCCAATGAATGCGTAATAGATGTACATCATGGTCAGAAATAACGCGGCCTAGGTAGTCCATGTGCTGAACTTTGGGAATCAGTGATGGAGAGCATAACAATCTATCTAATCGCATCCGCAAGTTGTGCGAAATGGAGTGGAATGAGTGTAGTCATGATTGAGGCCGGTGTGCTCTCCATTCGTCTACTAGTGCCAAGTGAGTGGCCCATCTTTGAAAGCAATCTGTCTGTTTCAGAGCAGAAGAGGGTGGCGGGTGGGATCTGTCTAGTACGATATTGAGCGCGCAGTTGTCGTCGCCCCCTAGGATCCATGGGATAGATGCGAATTGGGCTAGAACCGCAGTGAGGGATTCCCACAATCTGTCTTGTTCAACATTCGGGGCGTATATGCTACCTAATAGGACGGATTGTCCGTCTAAGAGCCCCTCCAGCAGTGCAAATCTACCCTCTTTGTCTACCACTCTCCGGAGCTCTTGAAAAGGGGTGCCCGGCAGGACCCAGACCAGCACGCCCCTTGCATATGCAGAGTATGAGGTGGCACATATTGTTCCGCGCCATCAGGCCCGCAATTTGTTGATTTCTGGCGTTTTGAGGTGTGTCTCTTGTAGGAATGCTATTTGTGAGTTTTGGCGTTTATTGTAGGAGTATGTTGCGTACCGTTTGCTAGGCGTATGGAGGCCCCGTGTGTTTAAGGTTACTATACTAATGTCTGCGCTCTGCATTTGGGTAAGCGGTGATTGTTAGCTGTGCACGTTGGTGTGATAAATTGTGGCTGCGTCATGGATTCCGACAGTGCCCCAGCCGTGTGTTTGTCAGAAATGGAGGTCGGTGACATCTAAACTGACTCTCATTGAACTAGAGAGTGAACAAATGTTACATGGGGGTGGCAGTTCATGCCTATGAGGCGGAGTCCCAACAGGGCATTTGATTGATCGATGTTCGTCATCTGGACTGCGGACCATCAGGGATGACGTGATGCACGTTGTGGGTGTGTTCTATTTGTGTGTGGCAGCATATGTCTACCGGTCGAACAGGACACTTCTGATTACAGACTTGCGCTTCCATTAGTGCTGATCATCGGCAGTTTGTTGGGTGACCTGGGGCAAGGTGATGAAGTCGATTTTGGATTGAGTCTCATCGCTATCGTCTTCTCCTTCCGATGAGAAAAGGTGTGGGGCACAGTCTATGTCTTCCCCAAGTGGGGTGGTCCCCAAATCTGTCACAGCTTGCAGGAACTTGCGTCGTTCTTGCATGATTTGTTCCGGGTCTGGGGATTCTAGGGCGTAGTGTCCTGTTATCTCTCTCCTTTCATGCAGTCGCTGTGTTTGCGTTTGTTGTTGGCTGTGCCGTCTGTTGTTTGGTGCTTTTTGTTTCCACTCCCGTGTGGTCTCTTATGTGGAGCGCTGTGTGCAGTGGTAGTCTACCCAGCATTGGAGAAGAAATGGGTGGAGCCGGCATAAATTATTTTTAGCTGGACTGGGAGTAGCAGTGAAAATTGTATATTGTTCGCCTGCAGCCGGCGTTTCACCTCTAGGAACAATGATCTTTGTTTCTGCACCGCCCTTGCATAGTCAGGAAAGATCATAATGTGTTTGTTTTCCACCTGGAGGGGGCCTGTGCTTCTTGCAGCCCTGATTCTTGGAAGTGCAGAAATTTAGCTAGCATCGGCTGGGGTGGGGCTCCGGGCGGTGGTTTGCGGGCCAGGACCCGGTGGGCTCATTCTATTGGTAAGAAGGATGTGCAGTCTGCGGTTGGGGTGAAAGATTTCACCCAGGCCTCGATGTATGCGAGTGGGTGCGCCCCTTCGACTCCCTCTGGAAGCCCCAGCACATGGATGTTGCAGCACCGCAAGCGCCCCTCCAAATCATCCATACGTTCTTCCACGGTGGCCAGATGGCCCAGCACGGTCTGGAGCATTTTTTGTTGTGCGTTGACTGTGGGTTGTAGGTCTGCTATAGACTTCTCTCCATCTTTTACTTTGTCGGCCAGCTTTCTGTGATCGTCTCGAATGAGACTGATGTCAGTGGTTAGGGTGCCAAGTCGCTCCTCCATGGAGACTCTAGGTAGTTTGATTGCTGCTAGTACTTGGTCAAGTTTTATCCAAGATGGTCGGTTCATGGGTCTTCGACAGCCTGTCCAGCGCATGAGTGCGGGGTAGGTTCTCCTGTGTGGTTTCTGGGACCGTCGTCTGCTGCATAGCTCTGGGCTTCCCTATTTCGTTGTATGGAGCGAAGTTCTTCGTGCGCTGTTTTACCGGCGGTAGGGGTGCAGTTTTGTCTGGTGCCTCTTTGTGGCAAGTTACCTCTCTCGTTGACCACTTGAAGTATGGTGTGTAGTACGTCCGCAGGTCACTCCCGCCCCGGTTGGGCCTGCTCCGTCGAGTCGCCAGCCACACTTTAGGTGGGCACCTTCCGCGGCATTCGCGCCCTGCCCGGATTGCTTTTTATCCCCCAGTACGTGTGGTGTGTCTTATCAGAGCCCAGCGTTTATTTCATTACAAATCTCTCCCTTCCGGCGCTTCCGCCGTGGTATCGTTCATTATGTATGGCGTTCAGAGGGTCCCAGCACCTCTAAAGTGTCCGTGCCAGGTGCTGGTGGTTATGCGCGCCGTAGGTGGTGCAGTGCACAAGGTGGGCGCCACGGGGTTCCAGGCACCCGCCTTCTGTGTCCGCAGGTGAAGCGGCAACGTAATCGCAGGGTTTAATCCACCCTTAGGGCCTCCATGTTAAGGTCAGGCAGTGGTTGTTGTTATGCGCGGTCTGTTCTTAGACGTTGCAGTGGGGGGAATCACATAACCAGCACCAATTAACTCGGAACGGATCCCCGCCGCTCACCTATTGGAGCACCTCGCGAAGGTCCCCTGGGGATGTTCGCTTGTTGGTCTGTGCTGTCTGGTGATATGGTGGTTTCCTTAGCTCGTGGGTGCCATTTTGAGGTCAGGCAGGTCTGGCACGAACAGGCACCGATTAATGAACTGGGGGGGCACGGGCGAGCCGCACCCCGGTAGCCGTGCGTTGGCAAAGTCCGCCTCAGAGGTAGCTCTCAACGTTCTTCATGGAGATTCACTGATCAGGTAAGGTCGCGCTGTTTCCTGCGCCGGGCTGCTGCCGACAGCCCCGGCCCTTTATGCAGCTTGTTGAGTATGCGGCGGCTGGCAGGGGTGATCACAGCCGAGTGAGCACAGAAATGTCCGGTCTTCTCCGGTAGCTGTATTTAGGCACTCACGGGCAAAAGATGTGCTTTTCGTGGTTGGAGCACAGCCGCGTAGAAGTCAGGGCTGAGCGCGAGTGGACGCCATCTAGCTATTGGGCCCTGGAGTGAAACAACTTCGATATTCTCGGCGAGTGCTGCAGTATTTAGAAGCTCGTTGGTATCACTGCGTGCAGCTTCTGTTCCGACATCAGTGGGTCGATTGGATGCCAGATTTGACTATGTGGTGCTGTCCGTGTGCCTGCACGGTCGTGGAGCCTCGGCAGAGCACGTCAGCCTTCGTACCCTGCTTGGCCACGCCCCCCTCGTTTGACCCATTAGCACTCTTCGTAGGTTGTCTCTTTGAAAAGTAGAGACATCTATTGGTGTTTTAGGGCGTTCATTGGTGTATTCTCCTCATTTCCTGTTGTGGATGGTACCTTTCAGGATTGATGTGGGCCCCTGCCCCTCTGTTTGAGGTATGTAAATGTAAATGTAAATGTAAATGTGCTTCGATTTATATAGCGCGCTTTAACCCAGGGGCCTCAAGGCGCTTGCTTAGGGAACCCGTCCTGGTATTCCCCTGTGAGATACCACAGCCGGGTATCCACAAGGTGAAAGCCAGGCATCCCGCCGCGAGGGGCCGTAGTGGAGATTAAGCAAGCTATTGCCCAGAGTCGCAGAGTGTGACCCTGTGAGTCGAGTAGGCACCAGAGCGAGAATTGTCGACTCCGTGGAATTTTTGAGCCCGAGACTCGCCAAGGCGGGGAATCGAACCCTGGTCCACGGCCGATCTCAGCTTCTGGGTCTGCCGCCTCTAACCACTGAGCCACACTTCTCCACTTCTCAGGTATGAGGACGAAGGGGTAATTAGGTTGAGTGGATCCTGTTACTTTTTTTGCCCCAACTAGCGAATTGTTGGGCTTCACCAAGGACTGCCTGTTGGAGGGATTGCTTGCAAAAGCCCAGAATAGTTGAATCGCAGTGGCTGATCCTTGTGACCTTTTGAACTTTACCCACTCTAGATTTTCCGAACTGATCTGAGATAGTGGTTTAACATGGCCAAAGAGTCGGAGGATATTAGTTTTGTTTTAAGTGTTGTGAGGCCCTGTCATGTGGTACCTGGGGGTGAGCGCCACCTCGTAGAATGTGGATGGGTCCGCAAGATTACTTGTTTGTATGACCCCCCCACCATTGCGCTCCCTGCTTGATTTCGAACTGTGGGAGGGTTTGATCTGGGTTCGCCAATGTTGTTCATCATCCACCCGGTTGTTATTTCTCAGTGGGCTAACCATGTGCTTTTGCTCCATCAGTGGCGATGTAGTGTGCTTCATAGGGCCTTTTTGACCCTCCAGTTGCACTAGATCATAGAGCCTTATCAGGGCTCGAAAAATTCACTCGACCGCTCGCATTTGCGAGTCAGATTAATTCAGGACGAGCTGTTTTTAGGTACTACTCGCCCTTTCTGGCGAGTAGAAAGACAAACTGACATTTGACCTCTGCCTCTGAAAGCAGAGGAAATGTGACAAGATAGCAAGATTTAAAGGCATCTTTATTGCTCACAAAGTAAATGAGCAATAAAAATGCTTTTAAATCTTGTTAACTTGTCACATATGCTCAGCTTTCACAGTTAGAGGTCAAGTGCATTTCACTTAGGTTGAGGAGATTTGTAGGTTACTAGACCTGCAGGTCTAGTGCATTTTTTATGAGTTTTCGAGCCCTGCTTATTTGTGTGGTGGTGTCCTCCTTACCCATGCTGACATTCTTTATTGTTACCAGGGCTGCTGTTGATAATAACACTGCAGGGTGTGGTAGGTCAGCCAGGTCCGCCTGGTTTTCTTGAACTCTGCCTTGTAGAATTGCACCTTCCCTTTCTCTTTCTTCAGCTTTTTCTTTGTTTCCCGATACGCTCTGGCTCATGAACTTCTGTTTGGGATTAAAAATCAGGTAGAGTGGTAGTGAGTTGCTTTTCTCCTCAGATCTATGGCTATTCAACATTGCCGGTAGGATGGATCTTCTTTTCATTTTTGTTCTCTTCAGCAATTTCTTCAGCTTTTTCTTTGCCCTCCTTGTTAGTGGTACTTCTGTTCTGGCTTCTGGTTTCCCATCCATGTTTTTTTCTGTTCTTCAGCTTCCTTTGTCTCGGATGTTGCCAGAGCTTCCTCGGTGTCGTTCTTTGTTGGGGATGCCAGAGTAACTTGGTTGTTCTTCTCGTTCTCTAGGGTTTTTATTTCCATTACCCTCGCTCTGACGTGTTCACCATTTAAGGCCACTTTGAGATTGCTCTTTTCCAGTGGTTTCATTATTCCTGGTGTTTGTGACGATTCACCCCTGCTTTTGGCTAGTGTCACTATGTCCCCCAGAATTTCTGGTAATTCAGCCCACTTACCTTGCATTACTTGTGGATGGTAGTGTCAGAGATAGACTAGTATTCCTACGTAAAGTCTGTAAAAGGTTATTCTGCAAAGTTGGCAAAGTTTATTATTACTATGCAAAACAGTTGTGTGTCCCATCTATTAGCACTGAGCATCTAATGCTAATCCCTCTGTCTGTTCATGCACGCTAAAGCAAGTGTTAACGGGTATAGGTGCAAACTGCTCTCACAATGGGGCAATGCCCACCCTTGGTAGCAAATAGAAAATCCAGAGCCATTTTGGTCTGCATGAGAACAATTCTTTGGGCTCCTAACTCATCTGAAATGAGTCCAAAAGTGAAAATGCTAGCATTCGCTACTTCAGCCCAGACATCAGCAACTGTTTGAACTTCATTTATAGTCAGTTATGTTACGTACATGGAAAACTGGGGGCAAAGGCATAGGTAGTTTTTGAGCTAGCACAGGGCAATTTTTTTCAGTGAGGAGATTTGTCAGAAGTGTGGCGCATTGGAGATGCAACCTAGTCCAGTAACAAGTTCCTGACCAGTCTGTAGGCAGCCAGGTATAAGTTTTGTTTCCACACATTTAAGGTCCATACTGTTCCTGGAAAATAACACAGGACTGCTGAGAGTAGACAGAAACAGTATCCTTCCTCTAAATCAGGATGGTGTCACACTTACTGATTGCTACAAAGATGTTGCTATTTTGGCCAGGCTATGCCATGAGCATAGTCAGCATGATGGACAACAGCAGACTAAATCTTTTGATTTTGGGAAACTGAGGCGAACAATATTCAGGGGTAGTGAGATGAGAACATCATCACTCTCATCAGGGAAGTGCCCATTGAAGAAAACATCCTGAGATACTAGAGGCTGGACTAAACTGAGAGCAGAGCCCCTCTTTGCTGCTTTGATGCATACTGGTTCACTGGAGCTGAGCCTGGAGCAGAGAGCCAGACAGCAGCAGGAGGCACAACAGATGAGGAGAGCTAGAGTCTGGTTGCTCAGTTGCTTGTTTGCAGTGAGAGCCTTGAATCCGGAGGGAACACTGCTCTGCACTTAACAGCTATTTTTGTAGTGATTGTAATCTGGTAGAGATCTCCCCACTAGGCATGCAAGGTGGACTTTCTTTGGTAAACCAAGATGTGAATCCACTCACCAAGATGGAGTTTGTGGCAAGCTTCAACTGTGCATTTCACCAGGGCAGCATTAACCTCAGAAGAGAAACTGCAGAGTCAGCTAATCAGTTGTCTGCAATATTGTAGAGCTTCATCATCCTTCAGAAACAATTTAAGGGCAGCTTTAGAGACAGATGGGGTTCAAAGGAAATAGCATGGGATGACAAATGACTGTCTGATAAGGGCTGATCCAAGTCTTCCATGAAGGTATGGTTCCGATTGACCAGAGTGTCAAGGGTAGTGTGTTGGGCCACTTAAGTTGAGTCTCCCCGCTGATCTTAGCCAATTTATTCTTGAGCATACTGTTGTAACTCTCAGCTTTGCCTGATGATTCAGTGTTTGTCACAGTGGGAATTATTCTTAAAACATATGTCCCTGAACTACAGAACAGATGAAGGGAGTGCCCCAGTCACTAGAAAGCCTTATCAAGACAGGAAATCTGGGTTTTAAGTCTCTAAGTAGCTTCTTGGCCACCATAATAGTGTCCGCATGAAAATGGATATGCCTCTCCTTAGCCTGAGAACATGCATACAAAATATATTATGCAAAATGGAATGATGCGCCACTGTACTTCAACTTAAATCCTTTCAAGATTCTTTAAAAATCATATAAAGAGTACTTGCTAATAAAAGGAATCTTTAGGTTTGCCCACAGGTATCTTTACTACTTGATCCCCGCTTAAGTTCAGAATAAGAATTATTTAAGAACGCTTAATGTGAGTCCCAAAGAGTGATATTCACCTACTTTGGTGCGGTGAGTATGCCTATGATGAAGTATGCAACAATACGTTGTGGGTGAGGGGTCCTCTCCAATACCTTTTGGATACCCCCAATTTACAGCGAGTACTACTACTAGCACGCAATAGGGTAACTAGAAATTGACTTTATAGATTCAAGCACTCGTCGTGATTTAACTTACATACAATCGCAAGCAAGAATAGGAGCAAAATTGAGCATCAGAATGAAGTGCATCTGTAGGTGAAGTAAGGGGCCCTAAGAAGGTGAGTGGGCAGTGGAAGTGGTCTATTTCTCTTTTCCAATGGGTTGCTGTAGCACAGATCATTCTACCCCTTCGGACATTGGCAGAGCGGTAGTACAAACAGGTGAGGTTAGGAAGTAGACAGTTTGAGGCTACAACTCTTCCTGATCCATCTTGTCTCACTCATTCAGGGGCCTTTACAGCTCTGTTTGGTCCATGACAGCTTTTCATCCTTCGATGCCTGTGTAACAGGGACACATTTTTTAGAGTAGGCGCAAAAAATTCATCATATCACTCAATATACATAGCAATTTCATGACTGACCGACAAGTCAGCTTTCTTAGCAGCCTCATCAGCAAATGTGTTATCCCGGGATACTTCATCTTGAGAGGATTGGTGGGTAGTACATTTAACATTATCAATGTAATAGGTTTGCATGAGAGCATGTAATACGTTTTTTATACTAGACCTATTCTTTATTATTGTTCTACCAGAAGACAGAAACCCCCTTTGCACTCAGAGCAGCTTGAAATCATGAACCACCCCAAAGCATACTTGGAATGAATAAATACAGTGACAATTTTGTGTGCAGCAGAAATACATGTTTTTGTAAGTGCTGCAAGTTCAGCCTCTTGAGCAGAATGAACTTGGAGTGGCATAGTGTGTCGTGGAGTAGAGTGGAGGGGTATAGAGTGTCTTGGAGTGGATTGCCATAGATTGGAGTAAAGTGGTGTGGAGTGGCGTAGAGGGAGCTCCGAAAAGTCGTATGGAATAGAGTGTTGCAGAGTAGAGTAGAGCAGAGTGTTGTAGAGTGGAGTAGATCGTTGTAGAGTGGATTGGTATAGAGCGGATTAGAGTTTCGTAGTGTGGCGTGGCATAGCATGGGGTGTTGTGTAGTAGAGTGGAATAGTAGAATGTCGTAATGTGGAGTGTTATATTGTAGAGTGGAGGGTGTCGAGTAAAGTGGCAAGTCATAGATTGGAGTGGCATGTTGTATAGTGTCTTAGAATGGAGTGGCAAGTTATAGAGTAAAGTGGCATGGAGTGACGTGTCATTGAGTGGAGTATCATAGAATGGAGTGGTGTGGCATAGAGTGGAGTAGAATGCTGTAGAGTGTGGAGTATGCATGATGTGGTAGTGAACCGCCATTACATACAACACATTTTCAATTGAAATGACCATTACATTAGCACAGACTTCGAGTTTTCCTGATAAAAGTAAACAGCTCACAAATGATAATGTGTGGAATTGTCACCTAGTGAATTTAATTGTTTTGATCGTATTAATAGATTTGTTATTACCACACATTAGAGGTACAAACAAATGTGCTTCATTTGTGCTTTTCATATTCTGATATATTCTGAAATATCTGCACAGTTCATTTGAAGGCATTTAATTGTGGACTGGAAAAATGATTATCACATAAATCCTTGCACTTTGAAGTCAGAGAAAGAAAAGTAAACACCAAGCTCCATTGGAAGACAGAGGCTGACATTTGAACTCTGTCTTTGAAGGCACAACAAATGTGACAAGATGAGAACACAACTTAAAGACCTGTTTACTGTATTCTTCCATGACTGTTCACTTTCTGTAAATAGGCTATGTCTCACCGGAGACACAGACACAAGCTGGACAGCCTAAAACAAATGAAGCCAGCAAATAGAAAGCAAGCAAATGTGAGTTACAAAACACAAAGTCAATGGGAAGAATATATTCCTAGGGAAGCTTTTTATGATGTCAGTAAGATGCCCTTAGCAAATCGGACAGCTCTGCTGTTTAGTAGGCTTTGACCTAAAAGGGTGCTCATTGTCCCCAACGTGCATATTCTGGGAGGCTCAGAGGAGAAATCTCTGCTCGTTGTGGTCAGCCTATTTGCTCCTGGGAGGCATATCAAACTGTTTAACACCTATTTAAATGCTAATCAGTGCATGGGAGAAGTTAGAGACCAAATGCTAATTAGTCTCCAGTATCCTCAGGCAGGGAAAATGAAACTTTCTAAAATGTACTTGACCTTAACATTTCTTAAAAATCTAACTTTACCATAGAATTGTATATTTAATAACTATTGAAGATAGTTGTTAAATATTTTCCAGCGAGTGCATTCCCAGAATACAGTGTTAGGATTTTATTCTTTATTCTGATTTTTTCCATAGAACAGCTAGACCTGCCATAGTGAAAAATTGCTTTAGGATACTAGTCACTTTAAGGAAGTGTTTTTTTCTTTTCATAAACAGATTTTATTGGGTTTTCAGGAGCAACCAAGACATTCACTACGACCACCACCCTTTATGGCGCTAGGGTACACTTTGTCATAATGAGCAAAACAATCTGTCATCGTTAATCAAGGAAACACCAAATCAAACTATTCTCCCCCCCCCACCCCAATAGGTCAGTACATCACATGTCTTGCAATAACCAGGGGTTCATATGAGATAAGGGAAAGATGATGAGCCACAGCAACAGACCTCAGGCTAGGGGGGCACTTCGCCCCATGGGCGGCTTTGGCTTGCGTCATGTGTTGTAAAGGTATTCAGTATGGGGCGGGCACTTCGCTTCGAAGCATATAGGTCATCTAGGTGATTCCACTCGAAAGGCCCCTGGCGAGCCTGGCTACTGGTTGGTCAAACCATCCGCTAATGTACCCCAGGTTCGGGCTCCGTCCATGTTCCCTATGCCCCTGCGTGCCTCCCTCAGGGGTAACCTTCCATCGCAGCCTGCCCACTTTACTAGCTCTCTATTCCATATTGTCAACCGTGGGCCTCCTGTTGCCTTCCATTTCCAAGCAATTTCACGCTCAGCGATGATATATGCTAGATCCTGAAACCTACCCAGTATCCTTTTTTTGTTTTGTTGCGGGGTTGTGGAGCCAGCTTAGTAGACAGTGCCTCGTAGTTTAAGGGATCTCCTTTTCAATGCACTCCTCGACTATTTGTATGAATCCCTCCCAAAACATGTGGAGGATGTGGGCTCTAGCGCCACTACATCGGGGGCATGCTGTGTCGGATACATGGAAATATCTGCCTATGTACTCTGGTATCGGGTATGCCCTGTGTAGTATGTAACAATTGATGAGTTTGAAACGTGCATTTCTAGAGACTTTGTGTGTTCATTCTAAGATCTTATCCCAATCTTTCGGTTCAATAGGGATATGGAGGTCCACCTCCCACAGAGTCCTCAGTGCATCCAGAGGCAGTTGCTGGTCCATTCGTAGTGCCCTATATCGACATGAAACCGTTCATATGACACGTGCTGAAAACGCCATATACTGACAGCTCTGGGACGTTGCGGGTTCAATGGATCACTCTCCCAAGTGCTTCTTAATCACCGACGTGAGTGCCCTATGAAGCAGGAAGTGCCCCTGCGGTAGGTCAAATTCTGCACTGAAGTCCTCAAATGGGAGCAGCTCCGAGTTCCTATACAGGTGCCCCACCTTCGTCGTCCCACCCCAGCCCATTGGTCTAGGCCCCACCACTTCCCCTGCACTGTAAGGACATGTTAATGGTAAATGTCTTCTTATTCTTCTTTTAAATACCATGCAACCTTCCTTCTGGACTACAAGACCTACATAGGGATGACTTATTAATATTTAAAAGAACGGTTTCGAAATCAAGAGATTATTTTGACAGGTCAAATTACACTGCTATGGACAGGCTACACTAGTAAGCCCAAAGCCATGTTTGAACTGCCATTGTACTGGATAATCGCACAATGGGTGATGTAGTCCACTAGTGACACTAACCTATATCCAGCCCTGAGTAGTGCCAGCTTTAGCACTGGTGGGGCCGAGTGTGACTATCTTATTACCCCAGCTCCTCCTAGTGACTTCATTCTCCACGGACTCCCTCACTACCACCCTCCAATAGTGCCATAATCTGTACATAAGCCCTCTCTCACATGCAATTATTTAATTTGTTTTATGTCACTACTCATAGTAGTGTAGGGTGTCAGAGTTCATCACACTCGCATTATACCGAGAATGAATCCTACGTGTGTAAAACAATCTATATGAAATGTTACATAAGACCATGAGATTACTGCATGTCATCCACACTAGTAAGTAGCACGTTTTAAGAGTGTTTGGCCTGGAGAAGCACAAACTCAGGATTTAAAATGGACCAGAGCGGTTGGGGTTGGCTTTACTAATAAGGAAGAGGCAGAACCACTCCATGAGTGGGACAAGTAGAGTCAGTTAACAGAATTGGTGGGTTCCTGTGCAGCGCACCATCCATCACCTGACTTCCTATTAAGCGTGCCCCGGTCATCCATGTCTCCAGACACGTGAGGTCCTCTGTATATTCCTTATGGAGCCACAGGTTTTGGTGTTATGCCACCTGTGGCATCCCTGCCCATAGATCCCACATGCACCACCATCAGCTCCTCCAGCTGCCTCTCTAGCGCCAGAGGCCTCATCCCCTGTTCCCCCATCATAGGCAAGCAGGTATGTCCCGAGTGGAGCCCAAATATCACAGAGTTCAGAAGCACCCAGAAAGTTTGCATAAAGCTCAAGCTGCTCATTACAGTATAGCATAACTCTGAGCCAAGACTTAAATTTGGTCGCCCGCCTCTGACCCATTGTCATTCGCCAGCAAAAGAGCCAGCACTGTAAATCATGCATGGGGGTATCTAAGTCTCCAGGGCCGGTCCTAGCCATGGGCGGTATGGGCAGCCGCCCAGGGCCTCACGCTCGGGGGCCCCGCCGCCGGCCCCGCAGTTGCGGGAATAAATACATTTATGATGGGGAAAAGTGCTGCGCAGTGAGCACAGCACTCGCGCAGGGGCCGGGCCGCAGGCTTGCAGGCTGCAGGCAGTAACTAACTAAGGCAGGGAAGAAGGCCTGGGAGAAGTCAATGTTCCGGTTATGAAGGCAGTGGGAGAACAGTGATCCGAGGTGCTAGGACAGGCGTGTCCAGCTCTGGTATTAAAGATAGGGGCGTAGAATGCGAGGCCCTTAGGACAGGCTAGTCCAGTCTTTATTATGAAGGATGGCTGGAGCTGAAGGTAGAGAGGGCCGGCTGCTTCGGCGGAGCTCTGGTATCAAAGGTTCAGATTTATTTCTACATGAATGCATTCTTCCGTCCAATAATATCGAGTGTGTTTATTTTGTAGACAGTTACCAGGCCTCGTTCTCCACACTCTGTTGCACGTGGCCCCGATGTCGAAGTGCCTGACTGAACATATTGCTCACTTACTTCCAGACCGTTCTTGCCTGCCTCGCCTCTGACTTGACATTGGGGACATCTGTTACCGCCTCTGATGCGTGTGCCTACAATCGGCATTTCTGTGATATTCAATTCAAGGGTGTCTGCTGGCTGCAAAGATAGTGCGAGAGCTCTGTATTCATTCAGCCATTATTCATTAGGCATCACTGCCCCCTGGGCCCCCCAGGCCCCCTCTTTCTCTCTTACTTCACCTAGGGTCTCTGCGTCCCATCTTTGAGCAGAGCCTGCTGCTACTTTTAAGTCAGCACCTCCTGCACAATACAGGGAACAACACTGTCTGCGCACGCACGCAAAGACGCCTGCACGCCCCCCACCACCTAGCTTGGTTGGTGGTGGTGCGTGCCCTGGTGGTAACGTGACGCCGGCGTCGCCGGCCTTGAATCTTCCTCATGCAGGTGACAGTGGGTCCCAGGGCCGTCAATCTGATAGCGCACGAAAGCGCTACCAATGACGGCCCTGGACATGATTTTATGGCCAGCCCCCGCTCAGTGTGACACACTCAACTGATGCCAAATAACTAAGATCAAAAGTCCTGCGAAGTCACTTTCTGTGATGTCACTTGGAGGGGCCTCACATCTTCCCTTTCGCCCGGGGCCTCAGAAGGCCTAGGACCGGCACTGTAAGTCTCCCAAGAACCCCAACAGTGCAACAGTGGGGGCCATCAGCTCACTGCAGTCCACCATCGCCGAAAGGGCATCCAGCACCTCAGCCCAATACCCATAGACAGCTCCACATGGCCAAGCTAAGTGAAGGGATCCTGCCTCTGGGTGAACACATCTGCAACAATTTGCATCCAATCGTAGACCAAACCTATGTAGTAGGATGGTGTGTACATGCTCTTTGCAAGAATTTATAATGTATAATGCGGAAACGGCTACTATAGGACACTATGCCCGACTGTCTGCAAACCTAAGTCCATAGATCATCACTAGCTCCTGCTCCCAATCCGTGCTCGCTGTTCTCGAAGAAGCCGCCTGTCCACCCTGAGAGGCATTGTACAGCAGAGTTATTAAATGTTTAGTGGACAACATATTCAAGAGTCTCTCCAGAGGTGCTAGGCTATGAAAATTGCAGGCAAGAAGAAAAATGTGTCCAATAGAGTGCATCTGGTGCTCACCCTATACTTCGCCATTGTAAGAAAGGAACCATTCCTATATAGGTCTCCTCCAGTTTAGCAGCCCTCGAGACTTGAAGCCTATATGACCAGCCTCATGCATAATCTGCAGTAGAAGTTGATACTCCAGAGGAAGTAGAAACCAGTAAAGATAACTCCATCCCAACTTTTTGCTGAGCCTATCCAATGCCCTGACCATACATTCAACTGACACATCTCTCCAGATACCAGAAATCAGTCCTTCCAAGAAGGAAGACTGGGGGGATCGGGGACCTACTATCTACCTCAACCACCAAAGGAGGTAAGAACGGGAAGGGATTGAACCAGTAATGGGTGAAATGCCCCTGCGCACACAAATAGAGCTTGAGATTCAGTGCCCTTAAACCTGCACAAACTGAATGGTTGCGTAAGGGTCTCACACCCAGTTCTAGGCTTCTTACCAGCCCATGCCAACCTAATTATTTGCGTTCAGAGAATAGCAAAGAGGGCCTTGTTCAATGGTAATTAATATATATATAATGAGATACAACATCTGCCACCATATAACCATTTTCATGAGGACCATCCGGCCAGCCAGGAAGAGAGGCAGAGATCTCCAGCAAGTTATTCACTCCGTTATTCGGGGAATAGCAACCCCATAGTTTTCCCTGATCACCACCTCTCTGGGTCTTTGTGCACCGATATCCCCAAGTATTTTAGGGAGTCCTCACACCACTTTAATGGAAATTCAGGCACAAATCAAGGGATGTTGGCTGTGAGGTCCAGGATCTGAGATTTTTTCCAGTTGATAGTAACCCCCGTTAACAAGCCAAGCGGATGTATTCTCGCAGAATCACTGCTAGACTTCTCTGCTGCTCTCTTATATACACAGTCATTCAATCAATCAATCTATCAAGAAGCAGTCATACCATCTGCATTCGGGAAATCAAAACAGGCCTACCCCGGTAAGGAATAGCAAACTTGAAACAATGTTGCTGAAGCCTAGCAGCCAGCAGCTCCAATGCTAGGGTAAAGAGGAGAGGCAACAGGGACATCCCTCCCTTGTGCCCCTAGTGATTTTCATAGACGCCGACGAATAAGCACTGTTGATACATATCTGTGCTACAGGTTCAGTATACAGTAATTGTGTCCATCGTAGAAATCCCTGGGCGGTGCCTATCCTAGCCAGCACTGCAGATAAATGTTCCCATTCCAGAGAATCAAAAGCCTTGGAGGCATCCAAAAAATGGCAGCAGGATCTAGACTCGAGTCCATATCCTGCATGATAGTGAAACAGGGGTGCAAATTATGTGCGATAGAGCGTCCCCTAACAAATCCGGCCCAATTATGCTTCACCAGCCCCGGAAGAAGAAGCATCAACCAATTTTCACAGCAATTTTGCTGCAATTTTGGAGCCGCAGTTTAAAAGCAACAGCGGCCGATAGGAGCCACATTTGCACGCCAGTTTGTCAGTCTTGAGTAGTGTGATAATCACTGCTTCCCTCAGACGGTGCGAGGTACCCACTTGCCTGTACCTCCTCAATGACTCCTAACAGCTTAGGGGCCAATAGATCGAGGTAAAGTTTATAAAATTTGGCTGGTAGGCCTTCTGAGCCAGGCGCATTCCCGGTAGGGAGTGCATCAACCACCTCCCTCAGCTCCTCCATTGTAAAAGGCTGCACCAGAAAAAGGTGCTGGGCGTCACTCAGCCAGCCGAGCATTGTGTCCTGCAAATAGTCACCCACCATTGCTGGGATCCTTGCCTCTGTGGTGGTGAGCCTCATAGTAGTGCAGTAATGCATTGAGCACTTGCATGTTATCATGATGCTTCCGACCCTGCCGGTCCTTTACCTCCACCAAACTCTCAATAGTCCAGGGTGGTGAAATCTCAGAAACTAGGGAACAGATGGGTCTCTCTTCCTCCCTATATGCTCTCGCCCATGCATTTTTGCCCTGGAATTTGCATTCCCTGCAAATTCATTATATTCTGAGAGCTGATCGTGCAAACAATCCATGGTGTCTGCATCCAGTGTCATGTAGTTTCTACAAATCTATATAGGATCTTCACGTTTAGACAACATAAACTAAGGGATTTGTGTCCAGACGGATTCCAGTCACCCCCGAATGAGATGTTAGTCTGTATACCAGCTAGCTATAGTGCCACTACGAGCCCCTCTTACCAAGAAGGGAATACATTCTGGCAACTATTGAACATGACAACCCTGATCCTCCGAGATCATGGAAACAGTACTGTACTTTTTGCTCAGTCACTCGCGCTTACTTTGTCTCGGAGAGATACACAGAGAAAATCGTGGGGACGTTTTCAATAAGTATTTATTGAACTAGCGCCATTCTAGTATAACATACGTGTGCTGCAACAACCATTAGACATAAATTCTATAATGAGCATCAGTAGAGTAAAGAAAAGGTAGAATTCAACCATAGTGCTAAAAAATGAACATATGCCGGCATATAGATTCATAACAGTAATAATGCGTACTCCTACGATGCAAACCCTAACTAGATGCACCTAAATGTACCTAGCATGTATGCAGGTGTGTAGCCAAGAATCCCCTTAGGATAGAGCTAACCCCATTACCTGATGTGGGAGAGCGAAGGACCCCGTCTTGGTCTCGAGATCGACACCCCTCAAGGGATGTCAGACCACTGCGTGCTGGAGCGTCTTGGGTCAGCTTGTCAGCATGGAAGTCTTTCTCCTCTAGTTTGCCCAGTGAATATGTAATGCTTATACACCCGAAAGGTATCCTCAGGGGTTCTACCTAGAAGTGTACTGAGGGCATGTAGTGCAAGGTTGATGATAGAGGTGACCCTTATACAGAGTTATTATGCAGAAGATGGTAATCCTGCTGTGATATCGAGAATCCTCATGCATAATAAATTAGGCTAGTTTTTTCTGAGAAAACCACATGACACTCATGTAGCACCTAACTAGCTAAAAGGTCAGCATCAGACCCGTTATGTAGACCAGTGGTAGGAAAGATGTAGGTAAAAGGTTGTGTAACTACCTAGGCTTATATTGGGGTGCATTGGGGTTCATAACACCAGAGCCTCCACGATCGCGCACTCCCTCACTTTATTCTCCACCTCTAATCTATTCAGGTGGTTTTGAAGAAAACACAGTCCAGTGAGAACCCGGCTTGGTAGTTCGGGCTGGACTGTTCCCATGAGAAGCAGGGTCAAGACTAATTTGCATATGGCTGGGCCTAAACTGGGGTGGCATGGTGAGCAAAAGGAGTGATTTAACTCCAATCTCTTGACTGGGGATGAATGTTTGATTTGTTCTGCCTTCCGTCCATCATTTTTGTGTCTTAAGCACAAGAGTGAAGCTGAATGCTGCGGAAGCAAGAGAACAGAACAGGCTATGTATAACATGGGCACAATATGACGAAACACAAAATGGCAGAAAATGAATCAACAAGGGGTCAGCTTTGATGGCGCTTTAGAGCACCTTTTCGGGCAGTTGTTCAGTATGCACCCCATAATGTTCCCTTTAGTGTGTATTAGATCCTGAAGGCCACCATACTACCAGTGGTTGTTGCTGTGTTGTTGCTTCTTGGGTAGATGTTGACAAAGGATGCAAGGGATGGGTTGGCAGTCCTTTATGAAGGTGTGTTGCAGGGGCCATGCCCTTGACCTCCTTCCTCTCTTTAGGTGCCTCCTCTCTTGAGCCATAACCAGTACAACATCTGCAAGAAAGATGCACTTTTGAATGATTGGTTCCCTCCAATAGTTTGGAGACACTTTTGAATATCAGTGGCCAGCTGGTGATGGCCTACTGACACTGTTCCTGGAAATAAGCTGACAATGTAAGTCAGCTCAGAATTAACCTTTTCACTTAAATATGCTATGGACATCTGTGTGGAAAAACTCCTGGACCAGAGGAAGTGTTCCTCGGTCCTGAATAGCATACCCCAGATGAGGAAGAGATTTCCTGTTGCTGAAGCCTGAAAGGAGAAAAGATGTGTTCTGGCTGACATGCATAGAATCTGCCTTGATTCAGCCCAGCACTCCAAACCCAACTGTTGCATGTGTGGTGAGGAAGTTTTTAACAAAGCACTATAGAAGTGAGAGACACGAGATTGCTGCCGAGCTCAACTCAGGACTGCATATAAAAACTATGGAGCGATGCAACCTCAGGGTTCACCACTGTACGAGTATACATTTGTCAAGGTTTCTCTCGTTCCACTGAACCCCTGAAGTTGTGTGCCTTTGTTTGTAGATTCTGCGATGAGGTCCATCATTTTGCTAGTGACTGCCACAACACAGACCTCTTGCGTCTGGCAGCCCCACGCTGGAGTGTCAAATTCCAGGAGGCCGAAAAGCCTTTGGTCCAGCACATAACTGACAAGAAAGTACCTTCTCGCCATGATATTGTCCCTTAGAACTGAAAGAGGCCCCTGATTGCTGACTACATTGCTGCCACTGGAGGTGCTCTCCCTGTGTTTGAGAATCAAAAGACATGACAGTCACTGACTCCCAGAAGAGCACCCACTTTAGGCATGGCACCCAGCAATAACCAAGAGAGCGTGTGCACCTGCACAAACTGGTGCAGGAGCACCCCGGTCCCAAGCTGCCTGAAGATCTGATTATGCGGTATGGGCACCAACCACAATTAAAGCTGCAATCTTATAGGCAAAAATGGTTCAAAAAACGTTATTGTCCTATTGGCACAATTCCATACATTATTGCTCCAAAAAGATAGAATACTAGTACAAGGAGGTACATCAAGCACTGTAGTATTCATTAACCAGCCCAAAGTAGTCCCACTAGCGTCTCCATATTTTTGAATGTTTGCATGGGCAGTCTCTGGCTTGATGGATAGCTTCTTCTAGCTTAACACACCTGTCCATAGAGCCTTGCCATTCTGAAACACTAGCGGCTGCAATGCGTTCCAGTTGTGAGCAATGTCTCTCTTATCTAGGACTGTAGCTGGTGTGTTTTCATCACAAGGCCTACCATACCTTCCTGGATGCCCCACAGTGCAGTTCTGGGGCACAGGTCTATGGGCGTCTCCAGCACCTGGGTCAACACAATTCCAAAGGCTTTCCAGTAGGCTGTGATCGCTGGGCATGTCCAAATCATATTGTAAAAATCTGCATTCACATCTGAGTGCCGGAAACAATCCAGGTAGTTAGTTAACTGGAGGCCGGTGGTCTTCTATGCCGCTCCCAGACGGGCTTCCGCCCTGGCGGGGCACAGGCACCGCCCTGGTGGCAGTTGTAGAAGAAGCAAGGAAAATCCTGGACTCAGGAGGCTCAGCTGCGGTGATCCTCCTGGACGTAAGTGCAGCCTTTGATACAGTTGATCACCGCATTCTGATCCACCGCCTCACCAGCTTGGGAGTCACAGGGTCGGCCCTGGCATGGCTTAAATCATACATAGAATACAGAACCTATCAGGTCTCTGATGGCAATGTTTTCTCCAGAGCAATCCCTCTCCAATGCGGGGTGCCGCAGGGCTCGTCCCTGAGCCCTACACTTTTTAATGTGTACATGTCCCCATTGGAAGACATCGTTGCCCCCTTTGGCATTAAACTGATAACTTATGCAGACGACACTCAACTGGTCGACTCGCTAGACCAACCGGATCACTCCCCTGATAACATACGGTCCTGCCTCTCAGAAATCTTCAATTGGATGAATAACTCCCTTCTCAAACTCAATGGAGATAAAATGGAGCTTCTGGTGCTGGGCAACAAATCCACCTTCATCCCCAAATCCATGTGGCCGACATGCATGGGGCCAGCCCCCCCACCAAAAACAGAAATCAAAAGTCTGGGTGTCTGGCTCGACCAGGAGCTCACCTTCCAAACTCAAGCCAGGAAAACTGCTGGTGTCTGTTTTGGCCTGCTTCGCACTGCACAGAAAATCCTTCCTCTTTTACCACCTCACTCCAAGAAACTCCTCATTTAGGACCTCATCCTATCCCGACTAGACTAGGGCAACGCCCTCTACTTAGACGCACCAGAATCTGTCATAAATAAACTCCGACTCGTCCAGAATTTGGCAGCCAGACTGCTCACTGGGACAAAAAAACGGTCCTCAGCCAAACCTGCCCTAAATTCCCTCCACTGGCTCCCTGTCCAGGAGAGAATCAAATTCAAGTCCCTCTGCATAACTCACAAAATCCTTCAGGGCAAGGGCCCCCCCAACTTAAGAGCCTCGATCACCCCCTACAAAGCCAACAGAGAGCTAAGATCTGACCACCTCTTCCTCGCTAACACTCCCAGAATTAGGAAGGCGCGAACAGGAGGACGTTTATTCTCCTACAATGCCGCAAAGCTCTGGAACTCTCTCCCCCTCAACATCCGCAAAGAAGCCAACCTACTGAAATTCCGTAAACTCCTGCTCCTTAACAAGTCCACAACTCAGCGCTGGGACGCCCCTGGGTAGCCATGCGCTCTACAAATCCAATTCCATTCCAATGAGATTCAGCCGGGAGAAGATGGCTTGAGAGCAGGGGCCAGTCCACGCATCTGTCCAATCGGCTTAGTCCAAAGGGCCCACCCAGCCTACCCAATTGTGTTTGAGGGCCGTGAATTTATGTGGTGCATTGATCACTAATGATCTGTAGATATGGGCATACCACCCCTTTCCAAGGGACCACATCAAGAGTTTAGCTTCAAGAGGGCTATAACCAGGGGGGTCCAATATCTCTGCCCACATATATATTTTTTAACTGATTTATGCACACACTGAGACCCCAAAATTCAGCCAATCCTCAGAAGAACTTTACTGTCAAATGTCTGTTCATATTCTTGTAAACATCACTGCTTTGATTGTGTGGCATGTGTCTACCACCAAAGCTGTGTGGAGGGCTAAAGTACAACCTATAACATCTATTCCTGAGCCATTCTCTTGCAGGAGCAATATGAGTGCCACCCGAGCCACTCTGCATTTTTGCGAACCTACAGAATAGATACCAAAAACACCATTGCAAGCATAACGGCATGCGTTGATGCAGTGGGGGGAAAGAATAGGGAAAATAAGTGACAGGGTTTGTCTTTGGTCATCTTGTGGGCTGTTCCGCTGTGGCGAATGAGCAGTCCCAAATGGGCAAATGGTGTACTCTATTCAAGTTCTCCCATAATTGCAATAAAAAGAGATGGTACATGTATACAAAGAAGACAAACTTCGATTAAATCTCCAATCCAGGGTTTCCTAAAACTCCCATTGGACTGCTTGTCACTGATGTGGTCAATAGGATAACTATTCAATCCACCATCCCAACAACCCTACTTTTGTAGGTTAATACATGATCTGGGTAAATGAATACTCACTTTGGTAAACCTTATTAGCAGTAGCCCTTAAATAAACCAATACAAATAAAAATAAGATAACACTTTTTGCAGAATAAATGATAATAAACTGCCTGCTGGGTATATTTCCACAATATTGAGTTTTAAAAATGGACCTACAAGAACATCAACGGGAAAATATCTACTTTAGATACATGAAGTTATTTGCATATAGGTAAGTATACTATTCTCAACTCCATGTCTATGTACCTTGACAGTATACACTGTTACCGTATGTATAGGAAGTTAAAATATCATTAATTTACTTGTTGTTCTTAACCTTACATGTGCATACCTTGGCAATATGTGTAGACGTGGAGTTAAGAATAGTAAATATGCACTTAGATGTTGAAATAAAGAGTGGGAATGTCAAATTCAGGACTAGCAGGTCACGTCAAAGGACCGTGTCTCTCTACCCCAAAAATACTCGTTAATGTAGATATGACAGTTATGACATCAAACAACGTATTTTCCAACTGAAATTGTTTAAATCAAATAATTTATTGCTGTTTATTAACAGTTTTTTAGAAAAATTGGTTTGCTCTTAAAATTCCTGTTAAAGTGGAATTCTTAAGGCATTGAAGCCATGAAATGAAAGGTTTAGTCAGCTCATAAGATATTCCTAAACTTAAATGTCAGTATTCTCATTATCTCATTTAGCGCACCTACAATGTTCATTAGAAAGCACATTTATATCCCCCATGAGGAAGAAGCATAGAGGAGGCAGCAAGCAAACTTAAAATTTAGCAAGAACTGAACAAAATATGGTACTGAGGTGACACTGAACAAAGATTAGCCACAATTACATTTGACGGGGAGTCTTTTATCTCTTCAGTTGGTAACCATTGATCTTCTGAAGCGTACCAATGACCACAATACAATTCTGATGATAACATATTGATTGTGCCTCTTCAGACGAGAAAGTCCAAAAATTAGAGTATCATTCGAAGAGGTTATGATATCAAAAGAAAGTACTCATGTAAGGTTTCCAAAATAAACTTGTGATGTTAACAAAGGCTCATGTAGTGAACCTGAAGCCAATGGCAAACTGTCAACAGTTTGAATTTCCTCAAGCGTCTAAGCTCTTTTAGGAAATGTTTTAAATACCCAAACATGATCCATAAACGGCCCATATGCACCACAATACAACCACCCTGGAACATTAATGCTCTTTCCTTCTTCTATCTTCAAAACAATCAACAAGACCAAATGTTTGACAATCTAAGCCACTCTTTGAAGATATAATAGCCAATGCATAACATCTCTCCTCTCTCTCTTTCTCTAATGCTTGAAATGAACTCATGTCCTTTTGAGGATAAATTGGGCAAACACAAATTGTAAGTCCTGAATCCCACAATATAGGCAAGACCTGTCCTTCGTCAGCGTGCTTTTTCATCATCTGACAATGGATCCCTAGCCACTTCTGGTGTTGGTGATAAGGGATTTCTAGTTGAAAGACCCACGCAAGACCTTTTTCTTTCTTGTCCTTTTGCCTGCATTGCCTTCACAAGGCAAAGTCAATCTATTAAGCGGCTGAAGTAGGGCCATGAGAACAAAGATCTCTTCATTCAATCCATGACGAAATAATGTCATTTATATTCTTTCAATCTAAGTAGACTCTGATGCTGATTGGTGAAAACGATATTGCATCAATCAATACATCCATTCCATCCTGCCAGATATTACAAAATGGTTCCTCAGAATATGCTCCAAATATGTGTTTAACCATATTCCTAAACAAAGGTAAAAAGTAGCATAAAATCCAAAAAAAGATCTAAAGTTATCACTAAAGGATTTGCCCAAACTAAGACAGGTCCAGCAATACAACTAATGAAATATCCACCCTTTACTAGGTCAAGTACCAAATCTGTATCCAGTTGCAAACCCATTGTACGAGTTGGTAAAACTTTACAGACTCTTAACACAGGTTTTGTACATGACAGAAACTTTTTGTTTGTCACGAAATCCGAATTGGAGTGTTTGCAAATGAAAAAAACATTTCTTACATCTGGTCCCTTGTGCTATAAAGCATATGCCTTGAGCAAAATGCAGCTCATTGAGACTGTGAATAACATTACTGTCTTGATCAAATTAGCGAAGCCCCTCCACATGTTGCATTGCTATGTTCTGAATTAACTGTAGCTTCTTAAGTGAGGAATCTGGCAAGCCGAGATAGTAAACAATGGCCCAGACCGAGAAAATTGCACATCACAACTGGAACCTGATTGTATCTGGGAATGGGCCAAAGAAAGTTTCTGGGTGAAATACCACCCTAGACATTTGACTTTCACTTCTGGAGTTGGAGACTTGTCCGGTGGTGTTGGTCAGAATGAGTGCTTGGACATTGAGCTTCAGATAGTGGGCACTCATTCAGGCCTGGATCGGTAGCAGGTAGGACTGAAACACAGATTCACTGCAGAGGCAGCTCCTCCGTTGGAGTAGAGGAGTGACGCCCCACTTGAACCGCCCCCCCCCCACCCAAAGCCCAGAGATGAAAATAAAATGGTAATTTTTTACCATTTTATTTTTCATGCCCCCGTGCCGGATGTATGTCGTTACTACGCATGCTTTTACTACGCATGCCTTTACAACGCATGTTTTACAGCGCAAGTCGTTACAACGACTTGCATTAGGGGGCGCTGGATAGTGAATAGTTTAATTTACTATTCCAACTCCAATCCCCGTGGATAGTAGGGAAGGTTTTGGATATTAAATTAAACTATTCCCTATCCTACAGCGCCCCCCAGCGCAAGTCGTTGTAACGTCTTACGTTGTAAAAGTTGCATGGTAAAGGTACTGCGTGGTAAAAGTTGCATTGTAAACGCTGTTCCCCGTCCCGAAGAGAGCGTCAGGAAGGGGGCTGGGCCCCTGCTGAGTGAGAGCAGCATATCACTCAGCAGAGAGGAGCGTGGGCTGGCAAAGCACTATTTAAAGTGCGCCAGCGGTCTTGCGACGACCAGCCACACATCTGCACTTTAAACAGCTCTAACCCAGCTGTCTTAAGACAGCTGGATTAGAGCAAGCCAGAGCCCTGTGGAGCGCCGAGTGAGGCCGCTCCCACCAAACCTTGCACTGCTCTCATGTTGGTGAGAGCAGCCCTAGGACTGGCCAAAGGAGTTGCTGGTTCTGGTTCCAGTCCACCTCCAAAGAAGAGGTCTGGATCATATTATGTCGTGTTCGTGCACAGTAAGTATATTTTTTCTGTATATTATTCACACATTTCTTGTTCTATATAATTTGAGCACTCCCCCCTTAATCTCCGCCCCCACCCGGTAGATGCCAGCCACCACTGGGATTCAGGATCCTGAGTAGGACACTCATAAATGAAAGAATAGTTGTGTGTTTTGCATACAAGGCCACCTCTGTTCCAAAGCTTTTTATCAAGCCTACCATGGGTGGTACATATGTATTGGAAAAAGATCTGGGACGGATGATTCCATCAGCACTCCAAATGTAATTCTACTTGCCATTAATCAATATTGATAGCCAAAAATTGTTGCTTGCCAGACAACAATTAAGACAACCAGTCTGACGCCACTCCCTCAAGGGCTATGACCACTTTATTGTAGGCTACGTGGTTGTGATCCGTAGCATCAACAGTTGCAGAGATGAAAAGAGTATCAGGCCTACAGTGTACCCTGAGTCTAGACCCCGTCTCATTTTATCCAGAAAAGCAGCAAAAATAGTCTATTCCAATTCAAAACTACATCTAGGCAGGGATGCAGGGTACATGGACACCTCCTGAGTCAAACCAAGATATGTCTCTGGCAGATCAATAGTAGAAACATCCAAGCCACCATGAGAGGTGTCAAGGCCATGCTCTAAACTCCAGCCCTGTGACTTTGCAGAAGCAATACTGATTCCATCTTGCATCCAGTACCTGCTCTCTGTTCACCCTAATATCAATAGAGGTGTGGGTTAGAAGATACCATATAATATATATATATATATACCGGTAATTAAAGCCATAACATACAGACATCACGTTGATACTTAATTAAGACCAGGCTTAAGACTTACAAAAGAATGTTAGAAAATCAAATGATGCAGAGTATATGTCAATTCCAATGCAGTGTTTCTGTTTATTGGCAAATATGTCAAGGTAGGCCCTTCGGTGCCAGAATAAAGGTGCGGAGTGCAAAAGGCAATTGCAGAGTGTCCCAGAGTTGCTTCAGATGTCAATACCTTGCTTTCGGCAAGGGCCGTTTGTGTAGTGGCAGTATAAGAAAAAGACTTGGGATTACTTCAACAGCTGTCACTCAACAGCCTCTAAAGGTACATTATTAGGCTCTACAAGGTGATCAACTTTGGCCCCGTCTAATTGTCTTTGTTGGCGCTGAGCTGTATGTAGTGCAGTTAGAATATTATTAGTAAACTTCCCAGCCCTTGCTAGAACTTGAGCGGAATTATTGCTGAAGCAGAAGTCAGATGCTTCCCTGCAGTGCCTGAGAGACTTTTCCCGGTAGACTGGGAGCAGGAGACGGCGCCGATCGCTTGCAAGGTGAGGACAACAGCACAGCAAATGCAGCCAGGACTCGTGCCAATAAGTGCAAAGCCTACAAGTTAGCCACCCATTCTTCCAAGCCCAGAGTGGATTAAAGTTGTGTATTGGAAGGGCTAGCAGCCTCATGTAGATAATTTTATTGCGAATCTGTGACTGAAGGGAGTAATTGAAGTACGGTTGAGGTTTCCCCTTGATATACGAGGCATTCAAAGCTGTTAAGAGTGTTTTTTTGGAAGCCTTGCAATGTCCTTCTCAAATGACACTTGAATGATTTGGTTTTTTATTGGGTTTTTTTACGTTGACAAGGGAATGGTTAGGTTAGACAGGTTTGTGATTTCAATCTTCAGTGTGGCGATGGCCAAGTGCAGCTGTGTGTCCTTGGGAAAGTTCGTCCATGAACAAAGATTGTAGTTCTTTCAAGGATTGAGCTGAGGCACGCAGAGTGCAAATGTAAAGTTTCATAAGGTCGCCTAAACAGTGAAGATCTGCACGTGCCAGGCCCAACTCGAGCCTCCACCTGGCCCTCCTTGCGTGCTGGGGACCGCAACATATTTTCTTATAGGCTGTTATTTGGTAGTTCACAAGGAAATAATCAATTTTGCCTGGAAAAGCCAGGTGGCTGTAGCACAATGCTGGGAGCAGTTTGGCACGTAAGACCCTTAGAATCAGGGTCGGACTGGCCATAGCGGGCACCAGGCGTTTCCCCGGTGGGCCGCTAGGGTGGGGGCCGGTTTTGGCCCCTGGGGGACAGTTTTTGTTACCGGGGGTCAGCAATATTGGCCCCTTGTAACAAAATCGGCCGAAACTGACCCTCGCAAACTGCTCGGCTGCACTCCCCCTCACCCCAGGGGGGGCCAGATGAACAGTGTGCCAGGGCCGGTCTCTGTTCTCAGTCCGGCCCTGCTTAGAATTGGCTCGGCGGAGGGGTTATACAAGTGCTGGTTCAGCCATCTCAAACTATATATAATTCCTGTTCCCTTGGATCGAAGATGTTTAAGATGGGCCACTTGGTTTGTCCTCGTGTTAAACCAAATTCCCAGGTAGTTGTAGCTGGTGCATGTTGCTATTTGTAATCCACCAACTCTCCAGGACAAGGTTTTCTTTCTTTCATGTTTCACAAAAACCATGACTTTAATTTTTGACTGATTCATCAAAAGTTTGTTCTTTATACTGTATGTATTAGGGCGGTGAGGGCTATTTGTAGGCCCGTTCTTGTGTGAGCCATAATGGCGATGCCGTCTGCATATTGCATGATCTGAAGTCGCACTCTGACCATTTTTAGGGCGACCAAGGTTGCGCCTGCCAGTGTTTTGGGCAACTCTGCAGTATAAAGGTAAAAAAGTAGTGGTGCTAATACAGAGCCTGGTTTTATTCCTTTTTCCGTTGTAATTTTTGCAGATACTGTCGTAGTTCTGGGTTTAATCCTCACCTAGGTCTTCTGGTTTATTGACATCAGTGTAGAAAAAAGTATTGGGGGTATCCCCCAGGAGTTCAGTTTGTTCCATAGGATCCCCCGATCAACTCTGTCAAACGCTGCACTAAAGTCCACAAAGCTTCAAGAGAGCAGTAGTTGGTTACCCTGAGTGGTTCTCCAGGATAGATAAGCCAGCGCTGTTAAATTGTCTGTTGTGGTGCAGCATGATCTAAAGCCTGACTGGCTATGAGGGAGGATGCTATTTTCAGTGGCCCAGTTTTCTAGTTCGGCCAATACAACATTAGCATAGGCATTAGCTTTGATGTCCAGTAGCGCTATTTATTTATTTGTTAAGCTTATAAGGCGCACAGCTACCCAACAAGGGTTTCCCGGCACCGTGACATGGCACAGTAGTATGGCAAGGAGTCAGCCGAACTGTTATTGATCAAACAACCAGGTTTTGATGATTTTACGGAACCTTGAATAGTTTTCCTCTTTACGGATATAGGGAGGTAGCTTATTCCATAGAGATGGACCTAAGTATGAAAAGGATCTTCCTCCCATTCTTGATAGTTTGAACCTAGGCACGCAGAAATTAACAGCAGAATGCGACCTTGGGTTGCGTTTGGGTATGTAAGGCTGGACTAATGCTTGAAGATATTTAGGTGCAGTGCTCGCTTTGATCCTGAACATATAGCTCAGGGCTTTGAATTTGATTCTGTTTTCCACCCTGAGCCAATGTAGGTCACGCAGATGCGACGAGATACTGGCGGTTTTAGGGATTCTACCCAGCAACCTGGCGGCTGAGTTTTGGGCTAGTTGCAGTCTCCGCACTACCGCTTTATTTGAACCCAGGTACAAGATGTTACCGTAGTCAAGCAGAGATGTAATGAGGGCATTGACTACGGTCTTTTGGGTGGAGGTGGGCAGCACCCAGAGAATTTTTGTTAGCCATTTCAGAATGGTGAAACATAAGGCCACTACCTTTCCTGATTGTTGTTTCATGGAGAGAGTACTATCCACAATGACCCCTAAGTTGCGAACCTGGGTGGACGGTGCCGGGAGGTTTCCCATTTGGGTAGGCTAGTGGGAGGAATTCCACAGGTCTTTTTGTTTTCCCAGTAAGAAGACCTCCGTCTTGTCTCCATTTAATTACAACTGGTTGCTAGTCATCCAGTTGCATATGTCACTGAGCCCCTGTTTAAGACAAGAGGGTGATAGAGGGCTAGACTCTGAGAGAGAGAAGATGATTTGTGAGTCATCCGCATAGGTCATAAGGGTAAGACCTACTTTGTCAGCTAGGTCAGCCAGAGGTTTGACATACAAATTGAAGAACAGAGGGCTCAAGATTGAGCCCTGAGGTACTCCATGCAGTGAACTGAAAATTCCTGAGCATGCTGATGATGATGAGATTTGGAAAGTGCGGTGTTTCAAGAAAGAACTAATCCACTTAAGAGCTTCTCCACAGATACCAGTATTTTCCAATATACTGAGTAGCCTTTCGTGTGATATAGTGTCAAAGGCCGCGCTCAAGTCTAATAAAATGAGGGCAGCCATTTGACCATCGTCAAGGAGTTTCCGGATTTTTTCGGTGACTCCCAACAGTGCTGTTTCCGTGGAAAAACCAGTTTGAAAACCTGATTGTGATGTGTGAAGGAGGTTGTTTTCTTCCGTAAATTGAGTCAGGACTGAATGGACCTGTCTTTCAAGGATCTTTGAGAAAACGGAAGAAGCGATATAGGTCTATAATTTGACAGTGTTTCGGGGTCCGCTGTTGGCTTCTACAGTAGAGGGGTCACCATTGCATGTTTCCACAATGTAGGAACCGTAGAGTGTCGAAAGGAGGAATTTAGAGCGTCCGCTATTATCTCCAAGGAAGGAGTGTTAATTTGGTTTAGTACCTTAATAGGGATAGGGTCGCTAGGGGATCCTGATTTAATGGTCTTAAGAATGGTCTTGAGCTTGTCTATTGTAATGGGAGGCCAGTGGTCCAGAGAAACCTTAGTGGTAGAGACCATGTCAGTGGCAACTTTGGTGATGGTGTCAGTCTTGTTCCTTTTTATTTCTATGATTATATTGTCAACTTTTTCAGCGAAGGCAGTAGCTGTATTTTGTGCACCACCCAGTTCTTTGACCGTGTTAAACAAAGTTTTAGATCGGTTTGCTGCTTTCATAATAGTGTTGGACACATACAGGGCTTTAGCTTTCATACACGCAGCATGGTATTTGTTTCTTGCATTGTTGTATGTCACCTTTTTATCCGGTGCATAATCTTTCCGCCATAGTCTCTCCAATACTTTACATTTGGTTTTCTCAGATTTTAATGAGTAATTGTTCCATGGGGCTGCGGGACGGTGGCTTTTTTGTTTTATATGAGGGGTTGGAAGGCATAGGTCGGCTGCGTTACTAAGCCACTCATGAGTTGCTTTTGCTATACTTTTCATATTATGGCCCCTAGGGGGGGGGGAGGTTTCTTTAAGTGCCTTATTGAAATTTAGGATATGAAGATTTTTCCAGTTTTTCCTGGATGTAGTTTGGAAAGTGGGCTGTGCAGATGTCGCAGCAGGTAGTTTGAGGCTAAACTTAATTAAATAATGGTCCGACCAACAGATGGGGATCGTATTGTGCCATACTAACTCATTGAGATTCGAAAAAATCGGGTCCAATAGGTGTCCTGCCTTGTGTGTGGGGCCTGAGATAAGTAACTTGATGTTTAAAGCTCTTGGGTCATCTAGCAAATTAGCACACAAGGTGTTAGACAAGTCCTCTAAATGTAAGTTTAAGTCTCCAATCAAGGAAACTTTTTTTAAACCTAGATAAAAAGGGGTAATATAGTTGGCCAGTGTAGAGGCCCAATGAGTGGGGTTTCCAGGGGGCCGATAAATCAACATGCCAGATAACGTAAAGTTTGAATTCATAGTTATTTTAAAGAAAGCTGCTTCGCAGTCTGGAATGTCTACAGAGTCCAGGCTACATTTTAGCTGTCTCCTGAAAATAATTGCGATGCCACCGCCTGTTTTTATTGCTCTGTCTCTCCGTACAATGGCATAATTTGAGGGGAGAGCTGTAGCTATGTCTGGGCCAGCACTATCTTGTAACCAGGTTTCAGTCAAGAAAAGTGCACTAGGTTGCTCTTCTAGTAGGAGGTTAAAGATATCCAATTTGTGTTTGGGCAACGAGCGGCAGTTTACACTGTAAAACAAAAAGTCTTGGGCGGTAGGAACAGGTGACTGCTCCCGCGTTTTCTGTCCCTTCTTGTTATCGGGGTATGGTTGGACATTTGTGAGTGAGAGATTGCAATATGGGCAGGTTGCGTATCTTGCATGATACACCTCAAGTGTGGTGCAGTCATCATGTTTGGGAGGACGCAGCACCTTTAACAGGCAGGAGGACAATATCTGTCTAATCGGTGATGTTTGAGCGTGGATTTCTGCCCCTTGACAGGGTATTAGCCTGTAATTGGCCTTTTTGTGAATTAGTTGTGTTATTAAGCCCTGCCCTGTAGGTGGAATGGTAGCTGTAGGAAAGGCTTGTTTAAAGAACGGTGTGAGGAGCTCTGCCCAAAAGGATAGATTTTTTTTAAAGACTGCAGTGGATATTCTATTGGGCCCTGGCACGCCGTCGTTCGCCATACGACTGATTGTTTTGATTACCATGTGTTCCTTAATGTCTGGACTCTGAGTGTTCTTGAGGTTTGGTATCTGAGAAGAGTGAGGGGCTTGTGGTCGGTCCCTTGCCTCACTGCTGTAAAGTTGTTTGATATGATTAACCCAGACGTTCTCAGATACCGCATTCTCCTTAGACTGGCCCCCATTGCTAATTTGATTGATATATTTCCAGAATGGAGTGCGAGATAGAAGATACAAGGGAAATGGGGATGAAACAGCTGCTTCAGGGAACGCCTCTCAGCTGTGGCCATGGACCTCTGTAAGAAATCCCAGCCACCCTCTGCTACTGCTTGCTAGCTTATGCCAGATTTAAATATAGAAACACAGAAAAGACAACCAGGATTAAACAGGAGCTTGCAAGAGTGACAAGAACAATCTGTTACACATCCATATGTTACACTCGCTTAAGTCAGTAAGCCAGTCTTGTGTATAAGATACTCTACGCTACACTAATGTTGGTGTAAAGCACACTCATCACTCTTGTGGCATATACAGGGGTGTGGAATTTAATAAACTATCTACTTGTCCATGGGACAGGTTGCGTCATAAATCTACTTGTCCTGTAACAAAATTCACTTGTCCCTTTGGTGCCCGGTAATGTGGCGATAAATTATGACAGCAATCTCATGATATAAGAGCTCTGATATGGCCTCTCTGATTATGACAGGGCTCATACCATAGTAGTGTTTGAATACTTGCAATCCCCTTATGTTGCCACGTTTCCATAAATCCACATACTGCGGCTGAAGGTAGCGGTAAGCAATAGTTCCAGGGTTAGAATGCCCTTTTGAGTCTGTGCAAACCTACAAATGTGCATGTTTTAAGGGTTTTTAACAAATCCTCTCTAATCTTTTCCAATACTGAGAAATGTTGGAGATTTACTCCTGACAATGGCAGACGTAAACCATCTTCCAGAGTTGTGGGAAAAGAGTGGTTGGAGGGAAAGTGAACTTGCAAGCACTCAGATTTTTGCATGAGCAAATCTACACATGCATATTTGCTTATGCTAAAATGCAGTTCACAAATTTTTTCTAGGATTACTATATCTTGTCCTACTTGTGTCAATTCTTGGGAATTCACGAAAGCTGTATAGCTGCACTTAATGCAAAGACATATACCATGGGTGCACTTTTAAGACTTTCTTCAATTATTGGGGCCCTAATTTGTTCTGGCGTTGACCATGACCTTTTGCGTTTATTAAAATTCTGTCTCTCTATATCGGCTAGCTTCGCTGTGAGTGACAGCATTCTGCTCTTTCACAAGGAGCATATCTGCACACAAAGTAGTTTTGTTCAGTGCCAGTAACTACTGTGGCAGTGTGTGCTTTTTGAGATCAAAATATGTTTTGCTTTTAGCACTTAGGCTATTGATAAATATGAGACTTTTAAATGTGGAATGTGTAATAGGAAGGTTTTTAATTGCAATACAGGAGTCGCTGAAGGAATTGGCAATATAATGTGAAATGGGCACGGGGTAGAAACATGACTTTACCCAAGACTTAGGAATATCCTGTACAGATGTATAAATGTATATATTAATGTATAAGTGACCCTTTTCCTACTTTGTGGATTAATTAAGAGCTTCTTATATGTTGGCAGAGTTTCCTTGTATATTTTATCAGGCATTTTACTAAGGTTTATATTGTTTTTATGGGCATAGTGGTTGTATAATTCACATTTTAAATGTATGTAGTGTGGCATTTTATTGGCTATATTTGCCAAATTAAAATATATATATATTACAGCAACAAAATGTTGCTTTTGCCAATATTTGTTATAATGGTGATGGCCCAGCAGTTCCTCAAACCAATAAGGCTTTACAAAAACCATGCCAAACAATTCACACATTGACAAAACACAAAAGCTGACCACCAATTTCAGACCTACTGGCTGTGCCAATATTTGTTTATTTTTGTTTTCCACAATCTTATTGAAACTGGTTACACTGATTTTCCATTATGAATATTCTTGGGAAATACGAGCATGCATGAACATATGTTACTAAATGATACTGCAAATAAATAGTACATGAAATTTCACAGTAGTTTAGTGAAATGTTTTTTTCCTGCTTTCATTTTTTTATGAACATTTTATTTTGAAAGCAAAGAATCATCAATCTTCCTTTCAAGCGTCTGCAAATATTTGCATCAAATAAGAGAGCATTCTGGGAGCATTATACATAGCCTCATTGTGCTAAAAATTAAAAATGTTTGTAAACATTTTTATTCTGGAACCACTGTTAGAATAGCAGTCAGAGCTTACAACATTTACTTAGAGCATTCACCCTAATAATAAAGGCTTTCGATTAATGAACCATAAATACAAGTTTGAACAGCATTAACATATGGACGAAAATATTGCCTTAACTGCAGACAGTGCCCTTCCCTGATCCATAATGTGGTCCTGCAAACTGCCAGCCATAGAGGTTGTGCTGCAGGGGTTTGGGCCTACTTGTCCCAAGGACAAAATACACATGACAACGTGTTGCCCTTGACCCCAAACAATATGTCCTGAGTGTCGGGCTATAGGAATTCCACATCCCTGATATAGTTCCAGAGTTCTTGTGATGCTATGATACTTCAATATACTTTTGCCCGGGAGTTTCTTACTGTGCTATCTTGATTTGTATTCCCACAGTGTTTGATTTACTGATTGCACTAAGCCTTGATCTTTGCTTTACCGATTCTATATTGTTTTTCCATTACTACTACAGTCAATGTCCTCAATGAGCCTAACATTGTTGTCTTATCTGTTTTGTTTCTAGGATTTCTCTAGATGTAAGATGTCGGCTAAGACTCAGTATGCAGGACATCGAATCTGGAACCGCAACACAGATAGGGCTGCAGTGGAACACCAAGGCGTTAGCAGAACTGGTAAGCCTGAATCCAGAAGAATTTCTGGAGACTGGGCTCTGCTATGGTTGAAAAACTAAGAGCCAAGTGGGTGATGGTTCTTAGACATGGTTTAAATATTAACAATCCCCTAGATGTCTGCCCAATCTTGCGGGTTCCAGCGAGATCTCGTATTTTAAGCCTACAGGAAGCTCTAATCTCATGGGAAAGCAACCGGAATGCTTCTTTGTTTCTGGGCCTGTGGAGGAACCCTACAGGGGATGGACTAGACCATGACTCCCTTGCGTACATGTTTTGAAAACAAGGGTCTGGACCCCTGGAATTATTATCCATAACAGGATAAATAAATAAATACGTATTTGTAAAGTGTGAACTACTCACCCTTGCGGGACTCAAGGCGCTGGGGGCCGTCGTGGAAATTAAGTGAGCTATTGCCCAGAGTCACATGGTGCTGAGCTGCTGCCGGAACCGGGGATCGAACCGTGAACCCTGTGCTCTGATGTCACCTGCCCTGGCTGCTACACCACACCTCTCCACGCAGGATACAAAGGGATTGCTGTGCACAGCGCCTCTTGGTGATCAGTGGTGCTCAGGTGCCTATTTACAGAGTTTTGCACAGCTATGTGATTTGTGATACCTGTGTTTTAGCACAAAGAACAATCCCTGACATTACCCCCACCTCTTAAAGACCACCACTCAGGCTAAGGCAGGGAACAAACACACCAAACGAGGAACATGCACACATGCTCTTCAGGATTGTATAATTTCCAGTCAGAGAGATTGTACAGATGACATGTTTTAAGTCTAACACTTCACTGAGCTCATACTTTGGTTTTCCTTCTGCATTCAGTGGTGGAGGTGGTGCAATTAATAGAGTGTTGTCTTTACAAGTTTTTATCATGAAATGGAGAAGATTTAATAATTAATGCTCCAAGTATATACAGATTGCCTTTCACTGGGCCTATTATGCTAAAAATTCGGCACTAGCATAGGGATTGAGGGAGACATTTTTCTGGCCTTTTGAGATGCAGGTGTCAGGTAGACAACAACCTTATCTGTGGGATTGATGGTTTGGGTTGACGTTGGGCATCAGCCTTGTAAGCATCCTTCAGGTTTTTGAAAATATTCTTTCATGGAGTGTAAGGGCTGTAGTGGATTGTCATGATGTTCTTGTAGGGTTGTTGTGGTGCTGGTTCTTGTGAGTTCCAGAGGCTTCGTATTAGGAGCATGTCACATAAAACAGAAGAACAGAGACATTCCAGTCAAGAGGCATTACAGTGAGGGAACTCCATTAACAATAGGACTGCAACCCACATTTGTACCATCCAGACATAACACCATTGGTATGGTTTGAGTGTCTAATTGACAGGATCTTTGTTCACCCATTTGCAGAAGGTATGCGGAGGACAAATTGGCATCAGGATTCAGCAGTTTGCATTGCTGTTTCTAGAAATGAGAGACTGATTGAAGAACTTACACATAATATGACCATTTAACTATACTATATCTTGTATGGCAACGTACGCTAAGATTTGTGCTGTCGGTAATATTTGGTGGGATGTCTGTTAAATGATCAACAACCACCAACATGATGGTAAAAGCCATTCTACAATGAAATCCATTGAGGTAGTGTTGTATTGGTTGTGTGGGAATGGAATAGGTGCAGCAAAAAAGATGGTTTAGAATGAGTAGTCTTGTTTTGGGCACACACGGCTCAAGTACGAACAAAATTACATCCTTGTCTATTGATTCCAGCCAAAACATGGTTCTGTGTTCTGCAGATAAAATGCAAGGGCTAAGTCATGTAGAGCTTGATAGTAAAGCATATCATTTAGTAGAATCAATGCAGTCTCCTTAAAGAATAGATTATCTACTATGATATTAGACTTGTATATTACTAATTTAGTTATTATGAGGTACTGGATCTATAAACTCTAAAGCAGCCTTCTGCTCCTATCAATGTGCTTTCAGGTAAAATTGTATGCTGGGAAGTCACCTGCCTTTGCTCTGGCACCTGACCTCACCTGGACAAGGCATCTGCCTTGGTATTCTTGCTTCCTGGTTAGTATTTCTTTACTAAAATCTTCCTCCGTAAGCAACAGGGTCCATCGTAAGTGCCTTGTTGGCAGGCCTTGGCATAGAGTAACCATTGCAAATTACCATGGTCGTGCAAATAGTCACAGTGTGATTTTCCCTAGGCAGGAAGTTCCTACATTATTGGAAATGGTCTGTTGCAGAGTAGTTTTGCTCCATTGCTATTCGCTTTAGAGGCAATGTCACTGGATGAGCGTATCCCGACTCAGAACCTTCAACAGTTTGTGATGTGCATTGACAATGCACAGTAGTTCTGGGTTTGGGCGTCACACAACAGTGTTGACGTGAATTTATCTTTAGGGTCCAAAATGCTCTTTCTGTAGTAGGGGATCTCTGTGTATAGTCATAATCTAGTGAATAGTCCCGCCCATGTGCGTGGACCCCGGCAATCAAAAATAATCTCTTAAGTTGTCAAAATAATGCAGAAACTGCAAAGACACTTAAGAGAGAATTTAAAGACAAATAATGCAGCCTATATCCACAGGCTACACTGTCCAGTACTTCAACTAGAAATTCCACCAAAAAAAAACACCACACACAGTACAGCCTGCTAGTTTCTACCATAGAGAAACCTGCCTCCCCCAGTCAAAGACTCAGGAATGATAGAGAGGAAGGTAGGGACAGACAAGCCCCATAGGCTGCCATTATGTGGCTTAAATAGGATACTGTGCCTTTAAGAGAACTTTCCAGAACTTCTCCCAGTATCCCAGAACGCATAGCAGGTCCCTCTACTTTCAGTTCTTTTTTCCGGCTCCTGCTTACAGGACCCTGGTATTGAGCTCTCCCTTTTTCAAGGGTTTATTGGAGTTTTTTGGCACTTTTGACTTCTAAAAGTGTTGCAGTTTACTTCTTGGTGTTCTCTTCTCCTGTTTTGTGCTGTTTTTAGGCGTTTTAGGGCTCTAAAATGCCTGGCCTTTTTGTTAAGTGCCCAGCATGTGAGAGGAAGAAGGCCAAGACTGACCCCCATGATGTCTGCATCGTGTGCCTCCCAGAAGATCATGTCCCTGAGGATTGCGTCATCTGCAAGCAGCTTTCTGCTCGGACTCTGAGGGACAGATTGAAGATCAGGCTGGCTGGCCTGGAGGAGAGGCATCTGCAGGCTGCAGAGGGGGTCTGGGCAGGCTGGGAAGGTTCCCTCTGCCTCTGCCGAGGCCCCTGGGGGGCTCCCCAAGGGCAGGAATTCCGGCAAACGGTCCCGGTCTCCGTCGACGTCGATTGCATCGACGACGACGTCGAGAGGGATGACGGCGGTGTGCTCCCCTTCTCCCCGGGGCTCCGGGTCGAGACGACGTGATGACTCGACGTCGAAGGAGAAGCCGCCGTCGAAGCCGCCGTCGACGTCATCGTCCTAGTCGAGGTCTTCATACCGCCGTCGAAGGCAAAGTGACAGGCATCGGCGCTCGCCGTCGAAGCGGCACCGACGCTCGCCGTCGAAGCGGCACCGACGCTCGCCGTCGAGGTGACACCGTCAATCGACGTCAAGGCACCGGTCGACGTCAAGGGGCTCCTCGACGTCGAGAGCATCAAGAAGACGGCGATGTTCGTCGTCGAAGACGGAACGCTCGACGTCGAGAAGACGGCGTACGACGTCACGGAAGAGGAGGTCGACGTTGAGGAGTCGACGGTCGACTCAGAGGACGAGAGGGTCGACGCCGAGGAGACGGCGATCGACGCCGGAGTCAAGGAAGCGTCGTTCGACGCCGGAGAAGCGTCGCTCTGCGCACAGCAGACAGCGGTCAGCGTCTAGGAGTCGGTCAGCCTCTCCGAAACGACGCAAGAGGGATTCTAGTCCCAGGAGTCACGCTGCTTCGAGCGGAGGACGCAAAAGGAAGCGGTCGCCTGCTGATGGGGTTGGCTCTCCGCACCCTTCGCCGAAAGGGTCACCGGGCTCGGTGTACTCAGAGGTATACACACCTTCTCGGCCCAGGACTCCGCCTCCTCCTCCTGTTCCTAAGGAGGATCCTCCGCCCAAACCACCACTGCCTTCAGGAGACCCTCCTCCACCTCCGGTCCCTCCACATGGGCCCACCCCGCAGCCGAAGGTTCCTCCTCCGAGGTCCACTTCCCTGCCGTCCCTACCTGTTCCTCCTAAGGGGACCCCGAAACCGAAACCCCGTGAGGAACCGACGAAACCCCGTGAGGAACCGAGGAAGACCCCTCCACGTAAACCGAAGGAGCGTCCACGTGCAGGCAGATCTCGTTCTCGCTCTGGGAGGAAGGAGAGATCGCGACGCAGATCATTCACGAGGTCGAGACACCGCCGTAGGAGGCGCGAGTCTCGCTCACACACGAGGTCCTCGGGGACCAGGGACTATTCTCCCACCCTATCGGGGTCACCGGACACGAGAGTGTCCCCGATAGATGACCTGGTGGCTTTCCATGACGTCCTTTTACGGGGCGCGGCGAAGTTGGGCATATCCCTGACGGTGCCCACTCCGAAGACATCAGTCATTTTTGAGACTTTACATCAGAAACATCTGTCTCGTCCTCTCCTGCCCCTGGTGCCCGGCCTGGAAGAACCGGCGATGGCCCTGTTTCTCACCCCTGCGGTGACGAAGGCGGCCCCTTCAAGATTACTGAAGAAGTACCGGGCCCCCGATTCGGATCCGGCCTTTTTAAGAACGGAACCTCCTCCTGACTCGGTCATTGTGACGGCGGCCCGCAAGCAGCATGCCACCACTCCGTCCTCCACGGTTCCCCCGGATAAGGAGTCCAGGTGGATGGATTCGGCGGGGAGGAAAGTCTGTGGCACTTCCGCTACCTCCATGAAAGCGGCGAGCGCCACGGCACTGTTGGGCCGATACGACCGTGCCCTCTGGGACTCCCTCGAGCGCTTTGCGGAGCATTTACCTCGGGAGCAGCGAGAAGACTTTGTGGAAGTACTGAGTGAGGGGATGCTGGTGGCAAACCAGATCATCAGCGCGGCAGCGGACTCTTCCCTGTTGGCTGCTCACGGATTTTGCCACGGAGTCAACCAACGGCGCCACGCATGGCTCTGGCTTACGTCCCTGAAGCCGGATGCTCAGCAGAGGGTAGCCAATCTACCGTTCTCCGTTGAGACCCTCTTCGGGAAGCATGCGGACGACGAGATGGCCCGCATGAAGGCGGAGGCCGAGACGCTGACGGCTGTAGGCCTGGAGAAGCCTAAGGAGACCAAGAAGCAGTACCGCCCATTCCAACGGCGGTTCGGCGGGCAAGGCCGAGGACGGGGACAGGCTTCGGGACAATCGCAACAGCAACACCAGTTCCGTAAGCCGTTCCAGAAGCGCCAGAAGGGCAGGGGTGGCCAGCAGTCGGCCCCAGCGCCCAAGGGCCAGGCGGGGTCTAGGCCCTAGGAACCTACTTCCCCCGGATCTGTTACCCACTCCGGCAGGGGGAAGCATTCGATTTTTTCTGGCAGAGTGGAGAAAAATTACTCCGGACAAGTGGGTGCTGAATATTGTTTGCAATGGATACAGTCTTCCGTTCACCAGCCCTCCTCCAGCTATTCCCCCGGTCAGCTCGCAGTTTCAGCTGCGCGAGCTTCAGGCGGAAGTGGATATCCTGTTGAGGAAAAGGGCGATAGAAGACGTACCTCGGTCTCAGAGAGGAAGAGGTCTGTACTCCCGGTTCTTTCTGGTTCGCAAGAAGGACAAGAACGAGTTCAGGCCCATTCTGGACTTGCGACAGGCAAACAAATGGATTCGCAGAGAAAAGTTTCGCATGCTGTCGTTGCATCAGATTTACCCTCAGTTGCAACAGGGAGACTGGCTATGCGCTATAGACCTACAGGATGCTTACTTTCATGTGCCCATTGCACACAAACACAGGAAGTTCCTGCGGTTCCAAGTCGGCACCAATCACTATCAATACACAGTACTCCCATTCGGACTGAAGTCTGCGCCGAGAACATTCTCGAAATGCATGGCGGTGGTAGCAGCACACCTGAGGAAGAACAAGGTGTTCGTCTACCCGTACTTGGACGATTGGTTGATCAAGGCATCCTCCTTCTCGGAAGCGCGAGCACACTTCCAGAAGACGTGCATTCTCTTGAACAAGCTGGGGCTGCACATCAACATGGCCAAGTCTGTTCCGACTCCGGTCCAATGCATACAGTACTTGGGAGCCTCCATCAATACGCTGTCAGCAAGCGTGTCTCCTTCGGAAGAGCGACGATTATCACTCCTTCGGAAGGCTCAGGCTCTTATGACGACTCCATCTACAACAGTGAGGATGGTGTCTTCTCTACTGGGATCGATGGCCTCTTGTATCTTCCTGACGCCACACACACGGCTGCACATGAGACCGCTGCAGGAGTGCTTGGAGGACCAGTGGGATCAGAGGAGAGGATCTTGGGACGACAAGATTCGCCTGTCACTGCATGCTCTTCAGTCTCTGAAATGGTGGTGTTCGGCGGAGAATCTCCTCAAAGGGGTTCCCTTTCACAAGGACATTCCCACGCAGACTGTCGTGACGGATGCGTCTCTTCTGGGATGGGGAGCGCACTCCGGGACTCTACAGATTCAAGGCACGTGGTCCCCGATGGAGGCCACGTATCACATCAATTTCCTGGAACTCAGGGCTGTTCACTTGGCGCTGAAGGCCTTTCTTCCGTCCTTCCAGACCAACTCTCTGCTTGTATAGACGGACAATACCACCACGATGTATTACCTCAACAAGCAGGGGGGCTCGAGATCGCGCACTCTGTCACAGGAGGCGCAGACGATCTGGCACTGGCTCCTAGCCAGAGGACTGACGATAACGGCCACCCATCTGCCAGGTGTGCAGAATGTTCAGGCAGACGCACTGAGCAGACTGGTTCAGGAAAACCACGAATGGGTCATAAACGACGAAGTACTAGGAGAAGTCTTCGCAAGGTGGGGAACTCCAGATGTAGATTTGTTCGCCACCGCCGAAAACAGCAAGTGCAGAGACTTCGCCTCCAGGTACTTCCAGCAAGGGACGCTGGGGAATGCGTTATGGATCGACTGGACGAACAGCTTTCTGTACGCCTTTCCTCCCATTCCCCTGATTCCGGCGGTGCTCATCAAGCTGGCCCGGTCCAGAGCTCGGATGATACTCATCGCCCTGGAGTGGCCCAGGCAGTGGTGGTTCACGGACCTACTTCACCGGTCTCTCCTTCCTCACATTCGGTTGCCGTGCAGGCCGGACCTTCTCACGAAGTTCGGGGGACGGATGTTACACCCCAACCTCTCGTCTTTGAGTTTGGCGGCATGGCTCCTGAGATAGTGCAATATGGCCATCTGAATCTGCCCGATGATTGCATGGTCATACTGAAGGAGTCCAAGAGACCTTCCACTCGGACTTCATATGCTTACAAGTGGAAGAGGTTTTGTATCTGGTGCCAGTCTAAGAACCATGATCCTACGACATGTAAGGAAGATGTCATCCTTCCTTACCTTTTACATTTGGCGCAGTCTGGCCTTAATGTGCATTCTATTAAGGTTCATCTGGCTGCATTGACTGCCTACAGGAAATGCCCTTCACAGACTTCCTTTTTCCAGATCCCCGTGATCAAAGATTTTCTGGAAGGATTGAAGAAAGTATTCCCTCCTGTCAGGCTTCCCTCGCCTTCATGGGAATTGAATGTGGTGCTGTCCAGATTGATGAAGGAACCTTTTGAACCTATTCATAAGGCTTCGTTGCAGCACCTGTCCTGGAAGGCGGCGTTCCTCGTGGCCATTACATCGGCCCGCAGGGTGAGTGAAATTCAGGCGTTGTGTTGTAATGAACCTTATACTGTATTTCATGCTGCTAAGGTTGTTATGCGTACTCACCCTAAATTTCTTCCCAAGGTTATTTCTGATTTTCATGTCAACCAGACTATAACTTTGCCTACGTTTTTTCAGAACCCTTCATCACCAGCGGAGAGGTCTCTCCATTCTCTGGATGTTAGGAGGGTGTTGAAATTTTATCTGGATAAAACCAAAGATATTCGTAGGTCTGACCAATTGTTTATCAATTATGGATCGGTCAGGACAGGTCTTGCGACCTCTAAGCAGTCCATCTCTAGGTGGATTGTGTCCTGCATACAATTTTGTTATCAGAAGGCTAATAAGACCTTAGGAGGTAAGCCTAAGGCTCATTCCACCAGGGGCAAAGCTGCCACGACGGCTCTGCTCCGTAACGTGCCGATTGCTGAAATCTGCAAGGCAGCCACTTGGAAGTCGGTTCATACCTTTGCTAAGCATTACTGCCTGGACACTGACGCCAGGGCAGACGCTCAGGTTGGACAGGCTTCGCTGCGGAATTTGTTCGCACAATAGTGGCATTATGTATTTATTCTCCACCGCCGCTTTGTTGTGGGGATGGGCTTGCCATTCTATTCACTAGATTATGACTATACACAGAGATCCCCTACTACAGAAGGAGTAGTTTCTGTCCTGTAACTCCAGTTCTGTAGTAGGGGTATCTCTGTTATAGTCATAAGCGCCCGCCCTCCTCCCCGGTGGAGATTTCTCATCATGTAAGGAATGCGACAGGTCTGGCGTGCTTCGCCTTCAAAAAGAACTGAAAGTAGAGGGACCTGCTATGCATTCTGGGATACTGGGAGAAGTTCTGGAAAGTTCTCTTAAAGGCACAGTATCCTATTTAAGCCACATAATGGCAGCCTATGGGGCTTGTCTGTCCCTACCTTCCTCTCTATCATTCCTGAGTCTTTGACTGGGGGAGGCAGGTTTCTCTATGGTAGAAACTAGCAGGCTGTACTGTGTGTGGTATTTTTTTGGGTGGAATTTCTAGTTGAAGTACTGGACAGTGTAGCCTGTGGATATAGGCTGCATTATTTGTCTTTAAATTCTCTCTTAAGTGTCTTTGCAGTTTCTGCATTATTTTGACAACTTAAGAGATTATTTTTGATTGCCGGGGTCCACGCACATGGGCGGGACTATTCACTAGATTATGACTATAACAGAGATACCCCTACTACAGAACTGGAGTTACAGGACAGAAACTACTCCTTCTGCTTCCACAGTCCAAATGAATTTGACCGATCTACGCAAAAGCCGGGTAATGGAAGTAATCACTGCGGAGAATTATGCAGTAAATCTCCCGTACAAAAGATCAAAGCTAAGAAAGCTGTGCACCTCTTTGACTGTTAATGAAATTGGCCATTGGAAAACGGCATTGGCTTCCAACATCCATTTGGATTCTTTATGGAGTGAAAGAAAAACAAGGAATTAATCCATGTGAAAAACATATTTACCTGGCTTTGTTTAGGAGTTGTTTGTTCAAAGCGACTGCAGCACAGAACAGGCATGTTGAATGTGATCTTGCCTAGTCTTGGGATAAATTAGAATGTCATCAATGTATACCTATATGCAAATGTCCACAAAGTCCTTGAGAATCTAATTTTTAGACACATGGAAAGCCACTGGAGCATTACAGACCCAGAAGGATTACTACCAAGAACAAGTATCCCCTACTTTTAACCCTAGTGTCCTCAAAGCTACAGTTTCTAAACTGGGCTGGTGAGGAGAATATCATCTTGCCAGAGCTCAGGAAGCCAACAAATGGAAGACCACATTTTTTAAGAAATTCATCTCTACAAAGTCTTATCTCATAGAGATGAATTTCTTAAAAAATGAATTTCTTAAAAAATGTGGTCTTCCATTTGTTGGCTTCCTGAGCTCTGGCAAGATGATATTCTCCTACTCCTACATCTGCTACTGTATGTAGAGAAGGCGGTCTCATTTACTGTTGAGAAGCATACTTTTCTGGCTATTCTGGCACAGGGTTTGAGGCTACTACTACATTGTATTGCGTTTTTAATTTGACATGAAATTCTTTTACAAATAGGCAGCTTTGCCACAGTAGAACAACAGTTTAGCTTTCACCTAATTCCTTTTTCCTCTCGGGTCAATGGAGCCACACCTCCCTGATTTGCCTGTGTTTAGGTGTGTTAAAGGTTTAGTGTCTTTGGTATTGCTTCCTTGAGTTTGGTAATGACTGTTCCTCTCTTTTTCCCCTTTCTGTCTTCTAAACAGTGATCAAGTTTATCTAGTAGAACTCGTCAATCATGTCTGAATTTTTTGGGAGGAGTGTTAATTATCTGATCAAGAATATTTTTTAAATAGTCTCTCAATCCCCTAGAGAAAAGTGTCAATCATTTTGCCTCTGGGCATTCTGCCTCTGATAACAGTATGTTGAACACAGTAATATATGTTAACAAATCCGGGTTGCATTCTCAAGTTAGGAAGCTTGTTTGTTGTCCATTTACTGAACACTACTTTGACAGAAAAAGGCTTGTTTCATGAGGCCCTACAGGCTTGACAGCACTACAGCAATGGGCTATCCCATCAGCACACTCCTGCATTCTTTCCTAGGTATGTAAGAACAAATTCTACCTTCGTGTGTTCTTTAAGATAGACAGTCGTGACAGCATAGTAAGTGTAACAGCGTGGGTTCATGAATGCTGCAAACATGTTACTTTCCTCACCAAAGAAGCCAGGAGAACTGCAGGGGTTATACCTGATTTCTGGAGAATGGGCTATATAAGCCAGCTTCAGTATGCAACCTCAAAGCCATCTAGGTAACAGTTCTTGGGTCCAGTTTAAATCTCAAATGCTACCAAGATGCCCTCGAAATCTTGAGGGATTCCTTCTCATATTTTGCACTTGTATTCATTCTATGAGAAATATCAATCTTGCACAAGAGCAACAGTCATGCTTGTTTTTGCCGGTATATCCTGGAGTTTGGACTAGGCAGGTGTGCGCAGAAGGGAGACCTTGAGTCACAGTATGAACATGTTTTGAAACAGTGGGCTGGATCTGGGGAGTCCTCTAACTGTTCACACTGGGTTTGCTGGGCATTGCACCTCTTGGTGATCAGTGGTGTACATGGGGCTGTTTATAGGGCTTCTACGTGATTTGCTGTACCTCGAGTGTGGCACAAGCCCTGGTAGAAGAGAGATAAGTCCACCAGAGACACATTAGAGACATAGGGTTCAGGCAAAGGGAAACAAAACTTGGGATTCCAGGGATCGATAATGTGCGATTCTGACAAACTGTGGATAAAGTCCTTATGAAATGTAAGAGTGTGTGTGTGCTCCCTTGTGCCTGGACAAAGCTATACCTCTCTGAGGAGCTCTAAGTAGAGCGAAACACTGTGTCAGGGGTTGCTTTTACTCATTTCAGGTTGGCTTGGTTGGTATTTTACCAATTCAAAGCTGTACTATTGTGCCTTCAGTGGTAATTGACTTTTGTCATTTTACAGCTCGGCATGGACAGCACTGTGCTACTCCTATGCTTAAATAGTTTGCAATAGAAATGGCAAAAGACTTTGTCCTTTTCTATCTCGGTGTGCATGGCACTGTGCTAATCCTATGCTTAAAGACTTTGATAGAAAAGCAGACATTTGAGGTGAGCAGATCTAGAGTGTCACTGGTGTTGAGAGTACTCTTGTCAGGCTCCACCTCTATCTCTTCGGAACTGTGCTGAAAGACCTCTACCTTCCCTCGAAGAACCACCCCAACGTCTGAATATACACAGACCATAAAGGCAATTCCCCCAGGGAAGGAAAGGAAGGGAACAGCGGGGAGGGAGATCTGAAACGACAAACGAACAGACAATTAGAAGAAGTCCCCCCCGTGCCCACTGACTGCTAACGTTAAATACAAAGCAGTCACATAACCTTTCCTTCCTACCTGTGGGGAGAATATAATAGGGATTAAATGCGAGGAGAAGAGACTTGAGGTGATACCAGGGATTCTGTTTCACTGTAGAAAAAGACAAAGGGAACCAGCATGAAACCCTGATGCTATTAAAGACTTGAACGCTCATTCATACGAATCACGCATACCGTCTCTGTACTGCTCACCCAACAACACAGGACCCCTTACTTAAGGTACCCCTCTCTCGGTTCTCCTGCATATGAAAATAAAACAAAACAGGGTTGTGTAAACAAACAAAAGACAGCAACCAAAGTTAATCACTCCTTAACGCTGTTTGCTTTGTAAAATGTCACAGTGTCTCTTATGCACTTGTTGCACGTCCCATAACTCTGACCATAAATACTGCAGCAAATCGACTTGCAACACTTCGCCACTACTACTGTGACAACAAAGTCTTCACTGAGCCATGTATCCCCTCTCTCAGCCGAGAGAGAGCGTGAAGCTCATAAACACACACGCTACCTGTTTGTCCGATTCTGAGGCATTACTGAATGTAACCAGAAGTCCTTTTCAACACGCTGCCTGCGTGTTCGCAATGTTTCAACAAGGATTTCCCCCAAAGCAATGAGGGACGAGAAGCAAAACGAACCGGCTTACCGCTACCAAGGCTTACCACACCGAAGTCTCCGGGTTCAGCTGAATAATCGGCGCCGGCGCCGGTTTCAGATGCCTTCTTATTTCCGGGCGAGCACCTGACCCCGCGTCTCCTGTGCGCCGCGATTCTCGGCATGCCGGGAATTGTCATTCCACCGCCGGCCGCTTCAGGACTTCGTGCTTCGTGTGAGTCAGCGCCGCTCCACGTACATACGGAGCGTGGTTCCACCGCCGGCCGCTTCAGGACTTCGTGCTTCGTGTGAGTCAGCGCCGCTCCACATACATACGGAGCGTGGTATGTTCCTCTTATGGGGGGGGCCGAGCTCTGACAGCTCTATGCAAAAAACAACAGTTGATGGACAGAATGCAGAACAATGTCATACATTCACACCCCAGTAAAGAGATTTGGGCCTAAATCCATCGTTGTTTGCTCAGACGTGAGTCCCATGCTCTCCACACCACTGGAGTCGAGCTATCCTGGCTGAAGACGGCTGATAGCCAGAAACCAGTCCTAGGATGCTTGATTCTGCTCCAGGAAAGACATGGCTTGGCAGTTCGGGCTGGACTGTTCCCATGAGGCACAGGGTCAAGGCTGATTTGCATATGACCATGTCTGAACTGGGGTGGTGTGGAGTGCAAAAAAACGATGGATTTAGGCCCAGATCTCTGTACTGGGGTGAATGTATGATGTTGTTCTGCATTCTGTCCATCAACTGTTGTTTTTGCAGTTGAGAGTGCTCTATACAGGAGCTGCTTTACACCTAAACTTGAGAACTACCCAGAGTGCTCTGCTTCTCTTTTGTGTGTGTATATATATATATATATATATATATACCACCACACTCGTTCACGATTCTCAAGAACGATGTCAAGGCCACAAATAGTTTTCAAAAAACGGATTTATTCACAGCCCTACTCGACGCGTTTCGGGAATTGCCTTCCCTTTCTCACGAGTACAAGAGTCTGTTTGCATCCAACATTTAAAGTAAATCACGTGATCGTGTTGAAAAAAATATACATAGACATAGCCAACAGACTACCATAACATCATACGCCTGGAGCTATGCAATACATTCATCTTTCAGCAATGTGTGGCATTTCATAATATCAGTATTTTTTGATTGGTTAAACATTGTCTGTCTAACAGCTTATGCTTTTGGCAAAGGAAAATTACATTGTAAATTCATTATGCGTGAATGGTGTTCCTTGTTACGGCAGGGTCATTTCAAAGCCTCGAAATTCCACATGATTTTGCATACGTAGTATCACTTGGGGATAACATCTTCCTTAATCAATAATGCATTCTGACTTTTTAACTCAAGGTAAAGAAATTACAGGCTAATTCATTGTGAAATACAAAAAAATATATAAAATCATAAAATAAATTATGCTCCGAGTGAAAATACAGTCAGCTCGAAGCCTCGAACTCTCAAATACCGAGTTCATGCGCACCCGCACTGATCGTCTGCTTGGTTGAGCTATATCGCTGCCTCCTGTTCTGCAGCTCTCACTATCAGCCAAATAAAAGACATCTACTGCGTGCTTTGGACTCATTGCGTCCTAGTAAAAAGGGCAACCTGTATTTCACTGTCCTAAGTAATCCTTACTTTCATTCAAACTGCACCAAACTGGTGCTCCAGAATTCCGCCCAAGTGGGCCAAGTGTTTATCCGCTTACAAGTCCGTTTAGTGTCAGATCCAAATCATGACTTACACCAGGAAACACCTTTCATTGTAACATTGCCCAGCGTGATTTCTGCAACTCGATACACACTGCCACACACTTTCTGACTGTGCTGTATTTTCATACTCTCCCACATTCAATGGTACCTGTGACAAATGATAAAATACAGTGATTAAATAACCTACCCAGTCCGTGCCTTTCATACATTCATGCAGATAAAATCAAGATCAGAGGACAGGTCGGCAAAAACAATTATATCAGCACAAATATTTCAATTCATTCAAGGTGTACACCTAGAGCTTCATCACAATTGTGCCCCTGGGGCTGTAAGGTATGATATTTGATTATAAATCTCGACTCCAGGCGTCTAAGCTCTTTAAGTCTATTCCCGCCTCTTTCTCTTATGGGTACTTGGTCTAGTACCACATAAGAGAGGAGGCTGCTGTTGCTTCTGTGGTGGGATGCAAAGTGTCTAGCCATGGGATACTGTTTGTCATGGTTTTTTATGGCTCTTAAGTGCTGTAAGATCCTGTCTTTAGCCGGTTTAATTGTGCTGCCCACATAGAATTTGTTGCATGGGCATTTGAGTGCATAAACCACATACTCTGTGTGGCACGTCAGATGTTTGGTAATTTTAAAAGGCTCACACAGATGGGATAATTTTATCTCTTTGACATTGTGGCTGAATTTGCACGCTTTACACCGGCCACAAACATAAAATCCCTGGATTGGATTAGCTCTCTTTTTGTTGACTATCATAGTTTGGCATACTTTGTCTTTTAACCATGTGGGTTTTCTGTACGTAATTTGGGGGTAGTCTCTGATGCTTGGTTGGATATCTTTATCAGTCTTGAGGGCATTCCAATATTTATTGATTGCTCCTCTGACCTCTTTGGTTTGGGAGTGGTAATCAGTAATGAATCTCACTCCTTCTTTCATATCTTCCTTTTCAATGGCTAAGGGTTGGTTGGTATCCCTTTCTTCCACTTTTCGTACAGCCTCTGCGATACATTTTTTATTGTACCCTCTGGACTTAAATCTGTCACACATGATGTCTCTCTCTTTCTCATAATCCAACTGTCTAGTACAATTTCTTCTGGCTCTTAGTAGTTCACCAAAAGGAATTGAATTTATCAGATTTCGGGGGTGGCACCTTTGTGCATGGAGGAGGCTGTTTCCTGCAGTCTCCTTTCTGTACAACGTTGTCACTAGGTTCATTTCTTCTATGGTGATTTTTAGATCTAAAAAATCAACAGTTTTCTTGTCAATGTGGCTTGTGAACGACAAATTGAATTCATTTACATTCAGGACAGCCACAAACTCTTCTGCTTCCTCTCTGGTGCCATCCCAAATGATGAAGATGTCATCAATGTACCGGAGCCAGGTGCGTACTCCGGTACAGTATTGGTCTAACTTTCTGACAATTAGTTCTTCCCACCAACCTAAGTATATTCCAGCAAAACTAGGGGCAAAACAAGTGCCCATAGAAGTGCCAAGTAGTTGGTGGTAGATGGCACCATTGAACAAGAAGTAGTTCTGAGTAAGACATGTATAAATCATGTCTAACAGCATTTCCTCAGTCTGAGCTTCCTAGTAAATTGGAAAAGGTCTATGCGGTCTGGGTATAGTTAAAGTTAGATGTAGGGCAAAACGACCCTATCAACCCCCCAGGCAGGCCAATAGTATCCTCTAGGAACAGCAACCTAGAAAAGACATCAAGATACGTAGATCATTTTCTGCAACCTATCGTGCAGGGCCTTCCATCGTATCTGAGGGACTCAGGTGATTTTTTAGAAAAAATATCTAATGTCACAGTTGATGCAGGCTGTTTACTTATGACACTGGATGTCAACAGCCTCTACACTAATATCCCCCACGAAATGGGTATAAAAGCATGCAGACATTTCCTAGGCACAAGATCAGTCTCATACCTGTTTCATACTGAAATGCTGTTAGACATGATTTATACATGTCTTACTCAGAACTACTTCTTGTTCAATGGTGCCATCTACCACCAACTACTTGGCACTTCTATGGGCACTTGTTTTGCCCCTAGTTTTGCTGGAATATACTTAGGTTGGTGGGAAGAACTAATTGTCAGAAAGTTAGACCAATACTGTACCGGAGTACGCACCTGGCTCCGGTACATTGATGACATCTTCATCATTTGGGATGGCACCAGAGAGGAAGCAGAAGAGTTTGTGGCTGTCCTGAATGTAAATGAATTCAATTTGTCGTTCACAAGCCACATTGACAAGAAAACTGTTGATTTTTTAGATCTAAAAATCACCATAGAAGAAATGAACCTAGTGACAACGTTGTACAGAAAGGAGACTGCAGGAAACAGCCACCTCCATGCACAAAGCTGCCACCCCCGAAATCTGATAAATTCAATTCCTTTTGGTGAACTACTAAGAGCCAGAAGAAATTGTACTAGACAGTTGGATTATGAGAAAGAGAGAGACATCATGTGTGACAGATTTAAGTCCAGAGGGTACAATAAAAAATGTATCGCAGAGGCTGTACGAAAAGTGGAAGAAAGGGATACCAACCAACCCTTAGCCATTGAAAAGGAAGATATGAAAGAAGGAGTGAGATTCATTACTGATTACCACTCCCAAACCAAAGAGGTCAGAGGAGCAATCAATAAATATTGGAATGCCCTCAAGACTGATAAAGATATCCAACCAAGCATCAGAGACTACCCCCAAATTACGTACAGAAAACCCACATGTTTAAAAGACAAGTATGTAAATGTAAATGTATAGGCATTTATATAGCGCACTACTTACCCGTAGGGTCCCAAGGCGCTTCGACCGCTGCGAAACCCTTCCTGGTTTCCCTGAGAGATGGTCCTTTAATGGGTATCTCCAGGGTGAGACCAGGCATCCCCGGCGGTCTGGTGGGGCCGTTAGTGAAGATGAGGCAAGCTAATGCCCAGAGTTGCCGAGTGTGATCGCTGATCAGAGTGGGCACCGAGGCGAGAGAATTATCGAGTCCGCTGACCCTGGTCCAGAAACCTGCCGCGCCGGGAATCGAACCCTGGTCCCGGGCCGTCCTCTGCTCTCGGGTCTGCCGCCTCTAACCAGTGAGCCACACTACTTCACTTGCCAAACTATGCCAAACCATGATAGTCAACAAAAAGAGAGCTAATCCAATCCAGGGATTTTATGTTTGTGGCCGGTGTAAAGCGTGCAAATTCAGCCACAATGTCAAAGAGATAAAATTATCCCATCTGTGTGAGCCTTTTAAAATTACCAAACATCTGACGTGCCACACAGAGTATGTGGTTTATGCACTCAAATGCCCATGCAACAAATTCTATGTGGGCAGCACAATTAAACCGGCTAAAGACAGGATCTTACAGCACTTAAGAGCCATAAAAAACCATGACAAACAGTATCCCATGGCTAGACACTTTGCATCCCACCACAGAAGCAACAGCAGCCTCCTCTCTTATGTGGTACTAGACCAAGTACCCATAAGAGAAAGAGGCGGGAATAGACTTCAAGAGCTTAGACACCTGGAGTCGAGATTTATAATCAAATATCATACCTTACAGACCCAGGGGCACAATTTTGATGAAGCTCTAGGTGTACACCTTGGATGAATTGAAATATTTGTGCTGATATAATTGTTTTTGCCGACCTGTCCTCTGATCTTGATTTTATCTGCATGAATGTATGAAAGGCACGGACTGGGTAGGTTATTTAATCACTGTATTTTATCATTTGTCACAGGTACCATTGAATGTGGGAGAGTATGAAAATACAGCACAGTCAGAAATTGTGTGGCAGTGTGTATCGAGTTGCAGAAATTACGCTGGGCAATGTTACAATGAAAGGTGTTTCCTGGTGTAAGTCATGATTTGGATCTAACACTAAACGGACTTGTAAGCGGATAAACACTTGGCCCACTTGGGCGGAATTCTGGAGCACCAGTTTGGTGCAGTTTGAATGAAAGTAAGGATTACTTAGGACAGTGAAATACAGGTTGCCCTTTTTACTAGGACGCAATGAGTCCAAAGCACGCAGTATATGTCTTTTATTTGGCTGATAGTGAGAGCTGCAGAACAGGAGGCAGCGATATAGCTCAACCAAGCAGACGATCAGTGCGGGTGCGCATGAACTCGGTATTTGAGAGTTCGAGGCTTCGAGCTGACTGTATTTTCACTCGGAGCATAATTTATTTTATGATTTTATATATTTTTTTGTATTTCACAATGAATTAGCCTGTAATTTCTTTACCTTGAGTTAAAAAGTCAGAATGCATTATTGATTAAGGAAGATGTTATCCCCAAGTGATACTACGTATGCAAAATCATGTGGAATTTCGAGGCTTTGAAATGACCCTGCCGTAACAAGGAACACCATTCACGCATAATGAATTTACAATGTAATTTTCTTTTGCCAAAAGCATAAGCTGTTAGACAGACAATGTCTAACCAATCAAAAAATATGATATTATGAAATGCCACACATTGCTGAAAGATGAATGTATTGCATAGCTCCAGACGTATGATGTTATGGTAGTCTGTTGGCTATGTCTATGTATATTTTTTTCAACACGATCACGTGATTTACTTTAAATGTTGGATGCAAACAGACTCTTGTACTCGTGAGAAAGGGAAGGCAATTCCCGAAACGCGTCGAGTAGGGCTGTGAATAAATCCGGTTTTTGAAAACTATATGTGGCCTGGACATCGTTCTTGAGAATCGTGAACGAGTGTGGTGGTATGTAAAGGGACTGGCGATCCCGTCCTGGGCCCGCCGCTGCAAGAGGCCACTACAGCTTTGCGCCAAAACTTTTGCTGGAATATATATATATATGTATATATATATATATATATATATATATATCGCCAGACGCCTATAGCGCCACCAACTCAGTTTCCAGTTGAACAAATGACGAAGAGTAGAACCCAATTCTGGTGCCAAAACGAAGGTGCTTTTATTCGTGCCTTTTAATGCTCAGCATGCCCGCCATGACGCGTTTCGCATGTGTCCACAGGCTTGATCACATGATGTGTATATATATATGTGTGTGTGTGTGTATATACAAAGTTAAAAACAATTTGTGTTGTATGTGTAACAATATGAAATTGAAGCAATGATAGTTCTCCAGTTGGTTTAAAAGGGGCTTCAATTTTTCCAAAGGTCACACGGTTGTGTCAACTATGTCTTGTCAACATCATAAAATCTTCACTGGTAGTCAAAAAATGTAGACTGTTCCCCCTGCTTGCAGGGACCCTGGGAACACTTTTGTAAAAATATAGTCCAGATATTGCATTGGAGGTAACAGCTGTCATTAGCCAAATGCAGATCCCACCTCTGTAGACTAGACAAGCTATTTTTACCAGTTTTGTTCTCTGTTTGTTACTACCATGAAATAGCAACATTGCAGCATCCATGCTAAACTGCCCTGCAAGTCAGAAAGCATTACCAAATCGAACCCCTATATATGAGAGAGGAAACATGAAGGAAGACAGCCCCTTTTAGATTAAATATACACAGGACTGAAAAATAGCCACTACTTTAAGAAGCCTCAGACACACATTAGGTAATAGGGGGAATGCTTACAATTTTTCCTACCACTGGCAATGGCTTGGTATCATTTCAACCCATCATTCTTTTGCCCACCATGCCACCTCAGATTAATGCAAATCAGTCTTGGTCCTACTCCAATAGAAACATCCAGCCAAAATTGCTAAGCCAGTTCTCCGAACCGGAACACCAGCAATCCAAGACCTGTTTCACCCTAGTTGGGCCTCATTGGTCAGATGCAGCTTGGCTACAGTTGCTCAGTGATCAAGGGACACACCCTCATCTGGGCATACCCCTGGCCCCCTAGGGCGAAACATCAAACAAAGTAAAGGTGATGACAGGAATTCTTGCAATTTGCCTAACCACTGGAAATTCCTTGGGGTAGCATTCCAACCCATCAATCTTTTGCCCACCATACCACCTGAGATTAGACACACTCATATACAAATCAGACTTGGTCCTTTCCAAATAGGAACAGTCCAGCCTGAACTGAACTTTAAAGAGCTAGCAAGTTCCATCTCCCAGCATGGTTTGTACTGGCAGTTGACTTTCAGGCTCAGTTCATTTTTCCAGTTGATAAGGAGAGGATCTCTGAACACCTCTAGAGTTTCTTAGCCCTATTTTCTGAGGTGTCTCCTCAGAGTCTTATTGTTCTTCGCTTTATTTGATGTCTGAAGCTTACCCATCTTTATTTTTACGTTGTTTAAGGGGGATTTTTTTCGACATCTCTTCACTTTTTGTAAAGTGTACTTCCTGTGGGAGGAGGAAGGCTGCCTCTGCTCCAAATGCTCTATTTGTGGTCTGCATGCCTCTCGCATTCTTCAAAGTGTGAGTTCTGCACCTAAATGACAAAAAGAGTCCTGAAGAACCCTGAAGGATTTCAGGGCAGGACAGAGGAACAACAGAAAAAACAGCACAGACCGGCCAAAGGAAGTGCCTCTTCTAAAACATTCATGCTCCTCTCCAGCAAAGAATCCCAAAGAGAGAACTCTAGGGAGAAGAAGTGGAGTTGCTGTCACAACCAGTGATGCTTGTTCTGCCATTCCTTAGATGGCTGCTTGACGTGGCATGTCTCTGCATCCAAGCATGGCTCAGCGATGAAAGCCAGTTCATCTGGAGGTATGATATCGATGCCAAAGAAAGTGCTCCATCAACTGTCCCAGTAGAAGCCTTCTGTCGCAATACCAAAGTGATCCATGTGGAAATACTCTCCTTTGAGAAATCCATGTTGACATCAGGACGTTAGCCGTCAAGACATTCTTCGCTGCTCAAGAAAATCAATGACAAGTGATGTCAAGCTACTCGCTTTCAAAGAGGTCAATGGCGGTGCAATCAGCGGTGACAGTGCTTTCGTATTCACTTCTGACATCTACTTTTCTAAGCATCACCACCACTTTCTCCTTTACCATTAAGTTGACCTAAGATGGTGTGTCTTGCAGAGGATCCACTGCAACCTTCATTCCTACCCTTGAACCTTCCACCAAGATCATTAATGATTCGGAGGGGCACTTCGGTGGCCCCCTTCAGGAAGATGCCGCAACACTGTTACTTTCTAACTCTCCTTCTGAGCCCGTGATAAACCTGATCAGTCACCTGTGGATTCTAATAATGGACGCAATAGGAAGTCATCCTCCACATTTCCTAGTACTATTCTTTGGGTATGGATTCTTCCTACACCTCATGTACTCCAACTTCACCAACAGATCACTTTTCTAGGTTGTTTCATGTGGACCGCTTTGCAACATTCAATTATTTAGAGATGCAGCAAAACAAAACATGTGGGTGGAAGACCCACAAACATCAGCCTCTGTAATTATTGAGCTGCTCCAAGGCTTGTGCTGCCTATGGTACCCAGATTTGTAGAGGTGGCAGAAGAGAAGCATTTCACTCCAGCCGCTGTCAAAAAGCCGACACCTTGGCTCTTCATGAAATACAGTCCTCCGATCAGGGTCTTTATGTTTCTACGTCAGTAACTCAAACCAGATTCAGTCATGGTCTCAGCTGTCAGGAGAAGCATGCATTGGCTGTAGAGACATCTGTCCTTCTTTACGGAAAGCAACTGAATAAACTCAGCAGGGTGAAAAGTCTATGCATCTGCAGTGACAGCATTTAAGAGCTGCAGTCTTTCTAGTGTGACATGACCAAGCCCTGTGGGAATCCTTGCATGGTTTTGCAGAAGAGCTCCCTAAACAATTAGGACATGATTTCATGAGGTGCTGTGAGAAGGATTGCTGGCATCCAATCAGGTCATCAGCACATCCACTGACTGTAGATTTTATAGTTCTGTTTTGGCATTTCACTTGGACACGCATCACTCTTACGCTTAATATCACTGAAGTCAGATGCACAACTTAGGATCATGAACATGCTATTTACTGGATCAGTACACCTTGGGCCCCACACAGATGATGAAATGCAGAGGCTAAGGAATGAAGCTAAGACTCTTAAAGCTGTAGAACTGGAAGAGAAGACATTTCGTTAGATTACATTATACATTCTGGGATTGCCAGAGGATTTACTCTCCACTCGTGGTCCTAGCAGCCTCACCTGCAAGGTAGACATCAACAGCAGTCTTCAACAATAGGAGAGCTGGCAGAGGTAAAGGGCCTCAGAAACAACTGTGCGCTTCCCATTCAGGGAAACCCCAGTCTCACTCAAGGCAGTGACCAATCTACTTCCTCGCCTCTGTGTTCTGATCTAGTAGGAGGGAGTGTTTCTAAACATCTCAGAGAGTGGCAAAAGAGAACATATAATAAGTAGATCTTACAGCTAATGCAAACTGGTTACATCAGGGGTGTGGAACTCATATGGCCTATGTGTGGCATCTTAGATGCCTGTATATGTTTAAACCTATAGTGTGTAGGTAATCATTCTAGTGGAATGATGTTATGTCATGTGGAATGCTTAGGAGCTCTGGGTCTGGCAGATCTTGACAGCAGCTGATGACAGTGGATGAATGGGACCCTTCATGAAGAATAAACATGTGTTGAAACTGTCTCCTGGCTTCTGGATTTTGTGTATAAAGTCCTACTTGTTTCACTATGCCCAGGAATTAATGTTTGGGGTCAAGAACAGCAAGTTTTCATGTTTATTGTGTTAAGTGTACAGTTAAATGTAAATCCCTGCAGCATGAAACCCTTGGCTGCCAATTTAGTGTGCATTATTGTTGTGGTAAGAGGATTGTTTCCTGGTGGGGCAAGATATGCGTCCGTGTGTAAGGTCAAAATTGAACGTATGGTTCACTAATGCAAATTATTTACTGTTTGGGTAGGTACTCTAAGGAAAAACAGTGAGCTGTCAGCTCAGCTTCCATTCCTGACACTGATTCTAATATATAAACATGTATACATGTTTAGAAAATTTTACAATGCAGTTACAATTACAAGTGAGTAAGCAGCAAGGAGGCAAGTTACGTGTTGCAGTTACATCACATTACTGTTTGTAAGTTACGTGAGTATAGGATAGATAGATGGTTTTTTAGATTTTAAGGGCTTCGTTTAGTAGTGTTTAGGGTTCAGGTAGGAATGAGAGTTTAAAGTTCGAGGTAGTGAAAGGTGTGGAAATTTTGAGGGGGTTTAGGATTTAGGGACTGGTTGATACACATTTCAAGGGCTTTAGTTTTGGTTGAAACCTGAAGGATTTGGCAATGTAATGAAAATATATATATATGTATGTGTGTGTGTATATGTTGTGTGTGTGTGTGTATGTGTATGTATATATGTGTGTGTGTATATATGTGTGCATATATTGATGTGATCATGTGATTAAGGGCTCTCGAGCCCGAAACGCGTCATCTGTCGATTGCTGTTGTGGATATGTACGGTTGAATAAAGAACATCTTGCCTGAAAATAAGAGGCTTTGGTGGAAGTGGTCGGAGTGTTTGTTCGATTGATATTTATATACATATATGCGTAGCAGCTATACATGTGTGTGCATATATGTATATATATGTGTGTGTGCATATATGTATGTGTGTGTGTGTGTGTGTATATATATATCACCAGCAAAGTTGCGGATCTCTCTTCCACTTATGACGACGGGCTCGAGTGAGGTCGCAAATCTCTAATACTTGTCTCACAACTCCCGTACATCCGCCAACAGTTAAACTCGAGCCCAGATTCTTCAAGCATGAAAGTGTTTATTAAATAAACATGGAGAAAGCAAAATGTGTTGTTCGAGGCATATGAGCTGCAGATTGTACACTTAGCATTAGATCGCCACCTGGTGTTGAGCTCGGATGATTGCATGTTGTTGTCTTCTTGGAAGAAGTCTTTGTAGTCACGAGATAGGTGTCTCCTCCCTTGGACAATAGTGCGCATGGGCATCGGCTCCATCCTTAGATTGTTTTTTTTACGCCACTGGGTTCGGATGAACTTTTTCCGCTCCAGCTAGAAATAGACTTTTCAAGCACTTCAAAGCGCACAAAACTTCCTAAAACTCTCCAAACTAACTTCAATACCGACTAATATCGTTTCAACTCCATCAGCTCGATTCCGGTCGTCGACGCGGGCCATTGGGCCTATCCACGCCATGAGGCCTACACCTCATGGAAAGGACGCCATTCAAGAGATGCCCCAGGTGTGGAGAAAAGTTTCCACGTAGTGACCAACACGAGCTCTGCAACCTGTGCTTATCGCCAGAACACGACAAATCCAGCTGTACAGCCTGCGCGTCCTTTCGATCTAAGAAAACCATCAGAGATCGGAGGGCCCGTCGACACGCCATGCAGAGATCAGCTCCGGAACCGGTGGCTATCTTCGGCGAGGAGGTTCCGCTCGTTCTCGAAGAAAATTCCGATGATCTGCAGATCGTATCAGAGGCAGACGACTCAGATGACTCCATACCATCGGGTCAGCTCGTGAGTACTACTGCCCCTGCACCACACACAGCAGCCAGATCGAAGGCAAAGGTCAACACTCCGCCTCCGGGGCCCAGTCACGACCGAAAAACCACTTCGACAGCACCGCCATCTAGCCCGGCATTAAGAGAGTAACTAAGCCTTTTGGTAGCTCAGTACCGAGCAAACCGCACGTGCCGATCCCACCAGCTCCCTTGGCACCGAAACCGAAAGAAGTCTCGGCTCCTAACCCGTCGACTTCTAAAGACAAGGGTACGAAGCTAGCGTCTGATGCCTCGAAGCTGACGAGACCAACTTCTACTCCGAAGACACCGTCTTCGGTGCCGAAACCGACAAGGCCTGATTCCGACGCGTCCAAGACCTCAAAACAACCTTCGACACCGAAAACAACCAGGCCTGATTCCGACTCATCCAACACCTCGAAACAGCCTACGACACCAAAAACAACACCTTCCGTGTCAAACTACGCCAAAGGACACTGTAACAACTCCTAAGGCTAAAGACAAGCAACAACCACGTGCGGTACCGAAAAAACAAGGAGAATAACTTTTCCAGCCAGATCCTCCGCAAAAGAAGATCTACATTGACCAAAAAACATGTCAGGTGTCCACTACACCTCACAAGAAGAGGAAGGCAGATGAAACATCCACACCTGTGGTTCCTGCCAAGAAGAAGGACTCTGCCACATCCCCTATGCACCCTTCTTCACCTATACTTCCTTCCCTTTCATCTCCTGCTCCTCTTAACAATTCACCTAGATGTCTCCTTCACATTCTCCTCTTTTATCACCAAACTCACCTTAAAATAATGATAAGTATAGTTTAGGAGGAGGGTTAGCCACAGATGAGCCTTTCCCATACCCTACCGGTGACACAGTCTCGGAGTACCCAACCCACAGGATATACCAGATATTCCTGACCCACAGTCATACCCATCAAAACCTTCTCCCCCAGAAGATAACATTGGCTTTGGGCACCTATTAAACAGAGCTGCCATTTACCATGGGGTTACAATGCATTCTGATGAGGCAGAGGAAGACTTTCTATTAGATACATTTGAACAATCACAGAGGCTCTGTCCAAATTCTTCCTATGATAAAAGGGGTCATCAAACATGCCCCTGAAATTTTTAAAGACCCTGTACGTACTAGAATTTTGAATCCTAGAATTGAGAAAAAATATAGGCCTGCCCCTGCAGATCCAACCTACATTAAGGGACAACTACCATTAAACTCACTAGTTGTGTCAAATGCTAGAAAGAGAGCAAACTCACAAGCTTCAGGTGAGGCACCCCCACCTGACAAAAATCCAAGGTCATAGATGCCTCAGGCAAAAGAATAGCTGCGCAAGCTACCAACATATGGCGAATAGCTAATACACAAGCCCTCCTTTCACGATATGATAGGGCTCATTATGATCAGTTAGAAAAACTGCTAGAACATCTACCTGACCAATATAAGGCACAAGCAACTGACCTCCTACAGGAAGGCAAGCTTATTTCTAATGCCTAAATCAAGTGCTCACTAGATGTAGCGGATACTGCATCTAGAGCTATAAATACCAGTGTCGTACTTAGAAGACATGCGTGGCTACGCATTTCAGGATTTAAACAGGAAGTGCAAACTACCATTTTAAATCAGCCATTTAATCAAAACCAATTATTTGGCCCAGAAGTAGACACAGCACTTGAGAAGATGAAAAAGGATACAGACACTGCCAAATCTATGGGAGCTTTACAGTCCACACAAACTAGAAGTTCCTTTCGTCGCTCCTTCTATAGAGGGGGCTCCAAACAAACTGGTGCAGATAACACAACATCCTTCAAATCGAACACACAAACATCCTCTAGCAAGGGATATTTTAGAGGAGAATATAGAGGTAACAACAATAAAGGAAGAGGTCGAGGTAACAACAGTAATCTAACCTCTTCCACCTCAAAACAGTGACTTCCCTCTGCTCCCCCAACAGCATTCCACTCCTGTGGGGGGCAGATTAATGCAATTCCTGCCTGTCTGGAACTCCATCACAACAGACAAGTGGGTGAGACAGATTATCCAGTATGGTTATTGCCTAGAACTTACAGCAACCCCTCCACACATACCACCCAGGCAGCGTCCAATGTCTACAGAACACCTTACTCTGCTCAAACAAGAAGTTCTGTCACTTCTACAAAAGGACGCAATACAAGTAGTTCCTTTACAAGAACAAGGAACAGGGGTTTACTCGCTGTACTTTCTAATTCCCAAGAAGGACGGGACACTAAGACCAATTCTCAACCTCAGACCCCTCAATCATTACATACAATCAGATCATTTTCACATGATCACTTTACAACAAGTGCTCCCACTGCTGCAACAAGGCGATTTCCTTACAACACTGGACCTAAAGGACGCCTACTTCCACATTCCTATACATCCTGCTCACAGGAAGTATCTAAGGTTTGTTCTAGAAGGACAACATTATCAGTCCAAAGTCCTTCCATTCGGAGTGACAACAGCACCACGAGTATTCACAAAGTGCCTAGCAGTAGTAGCAGCACATCTCAGGAGACAACAAATACATGTCTTTCCTTATCTAGACGATTGCTTCATAAAAGCCAAGTCATTTAATCAGTGTGTCCAACACACACATCAGACAATTCAAACATTGCACAACTTGGGGTTTACCATCAACTACACCAAGTCGCACCTAAAACCCTCTCACATACATCAGTATCTAGGGGCTACAATAAATACGTCTACAGGTCTAGCGTATCCCAGTCCAGCAAGGATACAGAGCATTCAAGCCTTAGTCACAGTCTTTCAACAGCAACTATCTCTGCAAGCCAGAGTGTTCATGAAACTAATAGGCATGATGGCATCTTGCATCTTCATAGTACCACATGCAAGACTGCAGATGCGTCCGTTACAGGAATGCCTAGCACAGCAGTGGAACCAGGCTCAAAGTCAACTAACAGACCTGGTGTTGGTAGACAGCCGCACACATCGCTCTCTGCAGTGGTGGAACACCAAAAACTTGACAAAAGGGCGGCCGTTCCTCAAACCTGTTCCACAACTAGTGCTCACAGCAGACGCATCCCTCACAGGATGGGGAGCCCATCTCCTACATCATACAACTCAAGGACAATGGAACAGTCAACAAAAATTGTTCCATATCAACCATCTAGAGCTGCTAGCAATATTTTTAGCACTCAAAACATTCCAAGTACAAGTACAGAACAAAGCTGTCTTGATCCGGACGGACAACATGACAGCCATGTATTATATACAAAAACAGGGGGGGGGGGGGCACACTCTCTACAACTGTCCCAGCTCGCACAGAACATTTGGAGATGGGCCATTCCACAAAATATATATCTGTTGGCAGAGCACCTTCCAGGAGTTCACAATCAGATAGCAGATCTTTTGAATCGACAGACACAACAAATTCACAAATGGGACCTACATCCGCAGGTTCTTCAACCATTCTTTCACAAGTGGGGTCATCCAGACATAGATCTGTTCGCCACACACGAAAACGCAAAATGCCCAACCTTCGCCACCAGGTTTCCACACCTGCTGTCCAAGGGCAATGCGATATGGATGAACTGGTCAGGCAGATTTGGGTACGCTTTTCCGCCACTACCACTAATACCGTTAGTAGTGCGCAAGCTCAGACAACAGTCTCTCACACTAATCCTAGTAACTCCCACATGGGCACGCCAACCGTGGTACACCACACTGCTAGAACTCTCTCTAGTTCCACACCAAAAGCTACAACTGACTCCATCCCTGCTCACTCAGAACCATGGAGACATCCGACATCCAGACCCAAATCAACTGAATTTGGCAATCTGGCTCCTGAGGTCTTAGAGTTTGGTTATCTTAACCTACCACCAGACTGTGTGAACATTATTAAGGAGGCCAGGAGACCTACTACGAGAGCTTGTTATGCTGCTAAATGGAAGAGATTTACCATTTATTGCAACAATAACCAATTTGACCCCCTAGATGCTTCCATCCAGAATATCACTTGTTACCTTTTACATTTACAAAGATGTAACTTGGCATATTCATCCATCCGCCTGCACCTTGCAGCAATTGCAGCATATTTACAAAACAGACAACATCTGTCTCTTTTCAGAGTACCTGCAATTAAAGCTTTTATGGAAGGATTAAAAAGAATCATACCACCCAGGTTGCCACCTTCTCCAGTATGGAACCTAAACGTTGTTCTTACAAGGCTAATGGGACCCGCTTTTGAGCCTTTACATTAATGTGAACTGCAATTCCTCACGTGGAAAACAGCTTTCCTTATTGCTATCACTTCTCTTAGGAGAGTAAGTGAGATACAAGCTTTCACAATACAAGAACAATTTTTACAACTACACCGTAATAAAGTGGTTCTAAGAACTAATCCAAAATTCCTTCCAAAAGTCATTAGTCCTTTTCATTTAAACCAATCTGTAGAGTTACCTGTGTTTTTCCAAAACCCAGACTCTGTGGCAGAAAGAGCTCTACACACATTAGATGTTAAAAGAGCTCTTCTCTACTATATAGATAGGACTAAATCTTTTCGAAAAACAAAAAAACTGTTTGTGTCTTTCTCTCCACCTCATAAAGGCAACCCCATCTCTAAAGGTGGCATTGCAAGGTGGATTGTAAAATGTATACAAATATGCTATTAAAAAACAAAACGTACATTAACAGTTCCTCCTAGAGCGCACTCAACACGCAAACTAGGAGCCTCTATGGCTTTCTTAGGAAACATCCACCTAGAGGACATATGCAAAGCAGCAACATGGTCTACAACACACACCTTCACTAAACACTACTGTGTTGATGTGCAAGCCAAGCAGCAAGCTGCAGTAGGCCAAGCTGTCCTTAAAACTCTCTTTCAAACTACTGCAACAGATACAGGTGACCACCGCTAGGGGAGACACTGCTGCACAATCGATGCTAAGTGTACAATATGCAGCTCATACGCCTCGAACGGAAAATGCTACTTACCAGTATGCATCTGTTCTTGGCATGTAGAGCTGCAGAGTTGTACCCGCCCTCCCTCCTCCCCGGGACCTGCATCTGTTCCAATTTTATCTTACTTAGATGCACACGAATGGACATCTTTTTTCTTTACTTCTACTAACTCCATCATTTCCCATCATGGCAAAAACAATCTAAGGATGGAGCCGATGCCCATGCGCACTATTGTCCAAGGGAGGAGTCATGCACACTGCTAAGTAGCATTTTCCTTTTCATACTTGAAGAATCTGGGCTCGAGTTTAACTGTCGGCAGATGTACGCAAGTTGTGAGACGGAGATATATATATATATATATATATATATATATCTCGAACAACCACCGTCTCCTCCCGCAATCGCTCTCACTACGATCACGCTGTGGACACAGACACGGACCAGAGTTTCAGATGCTGGTTAGATTTTATTCAGCTGTCGCCATAACGTTTCGGCACAAAGCCTTGATCACATGACAGCGTAACCACATTTTACGTGAGTTTTTAAAGTGCACAGTGCTGTTTCGTGATTGGTCTGATCTTAAGCATAAATATAAAGGAAAGACTCTTTGTCACAGGCATATCGTACCTAAAAATACAGGTTCGAAAAAACTAGTACATAAAAACTTTGCCAGTACTGAGTTCCGCCTTTGCGATATAAATATATACAATTGTGATAAACAATCTTGGGTTAAATCCCTGATTATATTTACAACTCATTTACACATTTTCAAAATTGTGGGATAAATCCCTTAGTTGTAAGTATTGCACAAATGTTGGAATATTAGTCTTCCCCTGTGAATTAACCCCATTACCCAATACGTGAAAAGTGCTTTTGTGTGCTAATAAATATTAAATAAACTTAAACTTTGTCATAGTAGGACTGAGCTTCTTATTTCAAATCCTTTCATTACTTTAGTTCTGTTACTTGCTTTCCGTGTCCCCTTCATCTCATGTTATATAATACGTTTCATTATTTTAACTTTCAGCTTCCCTTGCTATTGTTTACTGATAGGCTTAAGTTCATTACGTTTTTGCAACATGGGCGATGGAGTATTCTGAGCCTTAGTATTCTGATTCATTTTACAGGGAGATGGGTATAACCTACATATCACGTTCAATAGTTATTGATTTATACAGACCCATGTATTTGCTCTTAGTCTACTTTCGTTAATAGTTCGGGCTACAATACTGCGAAATATATTATTAAAACAGTTTTAAGATCTTAAAACCATAAATATACTAAAATATACCAAAATACATTTTTCATTATATGACAATAAAAAACCATTCTAAATTCATTTATATACAATATATAAAATCTCATGTGTTTTCCTTAGTATTTTGTTACCCGAACACTAACTTGGTTATATGTCCTTCTAATGCAGACATGTGTAAAGGTCTTCTGTGAGGTTTAAACCCCCTGGCTGTTTACTATTGAACTTTAAGATATAGTTGGTCTCCATTTTGCGCAATTTGGCCTCCCTATTGCCTCCTCTTCTGCTAGCTGTAATTGCATCCACTACAAAATATGTCAGTTCTTTGTTATTGCTCTGGTGGTTTGTCTTGAAGTGGCGCGCCACCGGGTAGGTGTTGTCCTGTGTGGTTATTGCCCTCAGATGTTGCATTATTCTTCTGTGGACGGGGAGCTTTGTGCTCCCCACATATTTTAGTTTACACGGGCATTCCAGGATATATACAGCGTTTTCCGTTTTGCAGGTAAGTACTTTGGTGATTCGGTGTTCGCGTTCACTAAAGCCATTGCTGTATACCCGCTTGTTGATAGCATGTACACAGGCCTTACAGGTCTTACATTTGAAGAACCCTTGATTGTTTTTGTACCATGATGTGCTGTCTATTATCTCTGAGTTCATCAATATGGAGGGATGAGGAATTGCTGTGTCCGTTTCTTTCCCCGGAATAGGAGTCGAAGTTTATCAAAAAATGAAAAGGGACACTTGTTACACCTTACAACATTAGGTTTAAGGAAGAAGAGTACCCTCAAAAACTCAATGCAATTCGGAGTGCGGTATATTTGTTTAATCCGCCCCGCATTGTAGTTATGGCAGTTATCATTGGGATTTCTTCAGTGTGTTAGCTGCCAGCCTCATCCAGAGGCACCTCTGGGTTATTTGGTGCAGTGTCCAGAGATTGAGGGTTTCCCCACTTACAAAGTGAAAAAAGGAAAAGAAAAGTGATGTGCAAAGAATTGATTTAAAAATGGGAAAGTAACCCCAAGGATTTATTGAGGGGTAGGTTTCCAATTGGTTTAAAAAGGAGATGGTACTTAATGTAGACCGAGTTACTAGGTCTATAAGTATTAAAGTTGTTGGGAATTCGTCGACATGTTTCAGCTCCTTAGGCCCTAGGGGTCTGTGGAGCTTTCGTCAGGACTTACAAAAAACAAAAAAAGTGTATACTCACACTATTTGTGCAGTATCGGTTTAGTCTTTTCAAGATATAAACAATTTGTCCGGTTTCTGAATTTGCCGAACTTGTTGCTACAGCGGGGGAAATCGCTTGTTGAGCGCAGAGCCGCGTGTGGAGAGTTTCCTGACTGGTGCTGGTACATCCGGGGGCAGAATCATCACCAGTCACTTTGTAAGTGGGGAAACCCTCAATATCTGGACACTGCACCAAATAACCCAGAGTTGCCTCTGGATGAGGCTGGCAGCTAACACACTGAAGAAATCCCAATGATAACTGCCATAACTACAATGCGGGGCGGATGAAACAAATATACCGCACTCCGAATTGCATTGAGTTTTTGAGGGTACTCTTCTTCCTTAAACCTAAGGTTGTAAGGTGTAACAAGTGTCCCTTTTCATTTTTTGATAAACTTCGTCTATTATCTCTGGACATGTCACAACTACCCTCTCTCTCATATTTGGAGCTTTGCTGAACGTAATGGATGCCTTCTTGGGGAGGTTCTGCCCAATAATAGGGTCTTTACTAACTATGGGCCAGTTTTTGTCTATAATTTTGCGCACCTCCCTGTGTTGCTTGCAGTATCCCATTATTATCCTGAAGGGTTCAGTTATTGTCAACTCTGCTCTGCTTGTTGTCATTGGGATGCTAGATGTCTCAGCCGAGACCTCTTTGCAACCAAGCAACTCCTTTCTGTCTTTGATCGTTGATTTCTGGATTGCCTGTTTTATTGAGTTTGCATGGTACCCACGTTCCAAAAATCTACGTGTGCTAGCTTCCTGTGCCTTCTTTAGTTCCCCAGGTTCACTACATACCCTCCTGAGCCTAAGCATCTCCCCATACGGAATACTCCGTATCAGATGGGCTGGGTGAGTGCTGCTCGCATGTAGTATTGTGTTTCCCGCGGTGGCCTTTCGGTATAACCTGCTCTCTAATTTGTTGTTGTGTGTATACCTCGATTGAATTCTCCAGTCCTTCTTGTCAAGTAATACTTGACAGCTTCAATACAGTCCAAATGTCGAATACTTGTATATATCAGTGATGTCATCAGTGATGTCATTTGAGATGTCATCAGTGATGTCACTGACCATGTCATGAATGATGTAATATGTGACATCATCAGCAGTGGATTGCGGGTGCGCGAAATATAGTTAGTAAAACTAACTATATAGGAGCAATTTCAATGGTTTTTTAAATGCTAATTCCTAACTATATAAGGCCTGAAACCTATGTTTTTTTAAGTGAATATATATATATATATATATATATATATATATATATATATATATATATATATATATATATATATATATATATATATATATATATATATATATATATATCCTACTGTAGGTAGTTATAGTTAGGATTTTTTTCAATGCAAAATCTCAAAATTCTATTTGGAATAACTTTGGCGCCTGAAAAGTTCCTCAAATTTGCCTTGTGGAGCTCTGGCCCTTCCTTGAAAGTTTCGGGGAGATTCGTCAAGCGGGGGCCGAGATAAAAGGGGGGTCCCAAAACGTGTTTTCCCCATGTTAATTTCCATAGGGCGGTCGAACTCACTTTTAGCCCGAACGGCTGAATGGATTTGCACCAAACTTGGCAAAATTGTAGGGACTGGTAGCCCGATGTGACTTTGCTATGTCTCAAGATATGTGCTCCAGTGGATTTTGAGTAATTTAGGTTAAAAAAAATATATATATCTATGGCAGCGCCCCGGTACGCGCACCGGGGTGCGCCCCGGGCGCGACACGCGAGGTGCGCACGGAAATCTGATTGGCTCTCGGGTGTCTGTAAACATTCGAAACAGTCCGGAGCGGCCGCCGTCTTGTGTCTCGGTAGGATCGAGACACAAGAGGTGGCCAAAACAAAGGGAGAAATTACCATTTTTTCGTTTTGCGCGGGGGGAGCGCCCGGTACGCGCACCGGGGAGCGGACCGGGGAGCGTTCCATGAGGAAAAAAGAATGACAGAGTTTTTTAAAAATGAAGCCTTTTTTTTTTATAAATTGGAGGTAGTTCTGAAAAGAACTTTTTTTTCTTCTTTTTGTTGTTGTTGTTTTATATTTTTTTAATGTTTTTTGAACATTTTGTACATTTTTTGGCTTTTCAAAACAGTTTTATATTTTTTTTGTATTTTTTTAGGGGGAGAAACAAAAAAAAGGGAATTGAAACTGGCTCAACTGGAGCAAAAAACAAAAAAAGAAAAAAATTACTTCTTTTTGGGTCACTTGTGATTGTCACTGCAAGGACGATGAGCTTTACGCTCTTTTCACCATAGGCGATAAGCTTGCCACATGCAGTACAAGTGATTTTAAAATCAGCAAATCGTTGCTGAATACAACGCATCATCTCTGATGTTTCTGGTCCCGATGAAGTGGGTTCGTTTCTTTGGGAGGTGGTCCTTGATGACTGGGGGGGTTACTGGCCAGTTCCCTGAGCTCTGCACGAGAATAGTTGTTAGGGTGCTTACGGATCATATGTCGAATCATGGTATTGTTACCAAAGGAATACTTTTTGTTTGGGTTGCCCCTTGAGAGTTGTTCCTTACAGATTAGGCAAGTTACCCTCTGGGAGTGAAAAAAACTCCCATACAATGTGTGACTTGGGCTTGTATGGGGTATTTTGTTCAGGCAGCCATCTTCTCCCATCCTCCTCTTCCTCTTCCTCCTCCTCTTCTTGACCACCAATGTACTGTTGTGGTGGTCCTCTTGGTGGTTGTGGTGGTGGTGGTGGTGCAGATGCACCAGCTGCTGCTGCTACTGAAGCCATTATATAGATGAAAAAGGTACAGAGAGGTACAATCAGGTCTTCCTCAGTCAAATGACAAAGTCAGAATAAGGAAAAAAGGTGGGGTCTTTCATCATTTGGAAAAAAAAAAGGCCTGAACCAATGAGAAGTGTTATTTTCAGGTCACAAGACCAGGGATTTCATCATTATGAAAGTAAAACTGTTCTGCACCAATTAAAAGTGTTATTTTCAGGTCACATGACCGACGAGCTTACGCCACGCGCCCGCGCCCCGGGTCGCGTCGCGTTAGCGCGTCAGAAGGTTACGTTGCGCGATCGTATTCGCTCGAGTGCTTCCGGGTGCGCTTACGCCGTGCGTATCACGCGGACGCGGCTACGCGATATGTCACGATCATGTTTTCGTTCGCGAAATTGGCGCTAACGGGACGCTTCCCAGAGCGCGCCCCGGGGCGCTTCAAACGACTACGCTCTCCGAGGCGCGCCCCGGGAGCGCTCCAGGGTCAAAAATAAAAAAAAAATAAAAAATAAAAATAAAAAAAAATACAAATAAAATATAGGATTCATTCATTTTGAAAAATATTACATTTCATAGCTATAGACATTTGCTATTAACCAAATTTTGAACTTCAAAGAAAAAAACATAGGTTTGGGGCCTTATATATAGTTAGGAATTAGCATTTAAAAAACCTATGAAATTCACTGAAAAAACCATAGGTTTCACACCAGTTATAGTTAGGAATTAGCATATAAAAAACCTATTAAATTCACTGAAAAAACCATAGGTTTCACACCAGTTATAGTTAGCTGCAAATTTTACTGACATAAAACCATTGAAATTCCACGTTATAGTTAGTTGGACTCACTATAACTTGCGCGTGTAATGCACTGCTGATGACCTCACATATTACATCACTCATGACATGGTCAGTGACATCACTCATGACATCACTGATGACACCATCTTTGTGACAGAGTGATAGACCTCCTTTCAGTGTAATGTAACCCTTGAAACACAAATTCAAAAATAGAAATTAACATTTTCAAAAAAATGGAGATATCCATACCAGTTACAACAACCAATTCAGTAATACCAACATCTATATACACATCCACTCATTCACCAACAGTTCTATATAGTCACTCATACATATACTCACTGAAAAACCTCTTGTAGGTGAAGGTAAGGTCCGTGGTTACACTGCCGCATTTATTTAACAATCCTGCTTGCATCATTCTCCCTTAATGCGCTCGAACCTTCCGAGCGCTGAAACTGCCATAGATCAGCAGCAGGCTTCCTCGCGGCAGTGTAACCATGGACCTTACCTTCACCTACAAGAGGTTTTTCATTGGAATACTATGGTGGATTATGGCAGTACCCACTTGGGCAACACGATGTCAGAACTGCAGACTCCAGCATGCCTAGCGGCATCCTTCAATCGGAGGCGGAGCCATTGACACTTATCAGGGCGTTCTGAACTATGACTGCTGTTCCACTTCCTGAGCCCGTGACCAAGAACTTTTCTGTTCGAAACGCGTTGGGCGTAACTTTTTGAAGATAGACGCTGTGCCTTACATTGCTGCCTCGACTCTGCAATAAAGCTGTTAATTCTCCCTGAGGCTCCTCAAATGGGCAATCCTTTGTGTGTTTAATATATATATATATATATATTTGTATGTATGTATATATATTTATGTGTCCAACAACACACCACAGCTTATCAAAGCACAGCAGCCAAGGACAACATAAAGGACTTTTCAGGCAGCAAAGATTTATTTAACAAACGACAGGCAAAATGTCCGAAACATCTACGCATTTCGGGATCGCTCCCTTGGTCACGAGTGTATGTGTGTACGTCACAACTACATTTAGGAACACGTGCTTTTTTTAAAGATAAAAAGTGGAAACAGACTGTCATCATAATACCAAATTAATCGAAAAATTCCAAAGTTATACAGAATACATGCAGTGCTCATACAATATTTAAATGATGGCATTCAAACATGCAGAGAAGAAAGAACTGAAGTTTAAATTCATTGTAGATCCAAGGTGCTTAGGATTCCTGCCACAAGCTAATTAAATGTAAATCGGTAAAATAAGTTGATATATAAATAAAAGCTGAAATTACATCTTTGCGCCATGTAATAAACAATAACACATTACAGAATCATTCAATAATGAAATGCGGACCTGAAGACCATATCAGTGCATAATATGCAAGCTGTCGGCAATGCGCCGCAGCACTAAAAGTTTACCCACAGTGTCATTCAACTTAGAACTTTATCAATACCGCTACTAAACATATAGACAAACTTTGAGCATGATCCTGACGCCCTAGTTGGTACCAAGGTCAACAGAAAATAATCTGTCAACATCTACTATTACTTAAGGTTGTCATTCAAATTAACTTTATCCATGCTCATACTCAATCAGCAGCCAAGAATTAAGTATAGTCATACCGCCCAAGTGGGCTTTAGGGTAAACAACTAATATTCAGCATAATTGTGAGATCTATTGGAACCTATGATAAACAGTAGCATAAACCGATCATAACAAGTTCTGCATGACAATAAACAAAAAGTAAATAAATAAAAAATAAATAAATAACGGTGGGAATAAAGAAAGAAACTTTCAATATAATTTCACACATATTTTCCGCCCATGTGGGCTGATTCCAAGAAAATGTTAATACTTTTGCTCTTTAACGAATCTTCATTCATAGACATCTGTAGAAAAACAAAAATAATAAAATTAGGAACATACACATAATATGTATAGAAATATAGTTTATACACTGCTCAGAAGCAGATAAGGCAAATAGAAAATATCTTAAAAACAGTTACCTAGATAGAGGGTTAGGTTTTGTAATTACATCAAACTAAACCTATTTTTCGGGAACAGACTCCTGGGTAGCAATATATAACTAATTATTGTATCTAACCTAGATGGACTGCTAATTCTTCATCACAATTATGACCTGTAGGTATTAGAGTCCTTTACTGAATAATTAATCTGGACTCTAGTCTTCGCAGCTCTTTCATTCTGTTTCCTCCTCTTTCATTAAGCTTAATGGTGTCAAGCACAACAAAACTCAAGAGATTAGGGTTTTGATTATGAAAACTCTGGAAATGGCGTGCTATGGGGTATTGTTTATCCCCAGTCTTTATTGCACGTACATGTTCAAGTATACGCATTTTGGCTTTCTTAATTGTACTGCCTATGTAGGCTTTTTTACATGGGCAAAAAAGGGCATATACAGCGTATTCTGTATTACATGATGTATGTTTAGTGATCACATACGGTTTACATTCTGTTGATAGTTTACATTCTTTTACATTTCTACTATTTTTGCATGCCTTGCAGTTTCGACAAGTATAAAAGCCTGGTATTCCTGATATTTTAGATGCCATGAGTTCTACTGCATTGGAAAGTGTATCTTTAAGAGACTTTGCTCTTTTGTACGTGATCTGTGGGTATGTTCCTATGCTTTTTGCCAGATCTTTATCAGTACATAATACTGGCCAAAACTTATTGAGACTTTTACGTACTTCATGTGCCTGTCTGTTATATGTTGTTATGAAACAAATGGTCTGCGTTTCATCTTGCTTTTGCTGTGTAGCATTTTCAATAAGAAGTGACTCTCTCGTTCTTTCAGATTCTTCAGTTAATGCTTTGATGGTAGATTGCTAATAACCTCTCTCTAAGAATCTTTTAGTCACGATGGTAACTTAATTCTGATATTTATCCACTGTGCTACAATTCCTTTTTGCTCGTAGGAGCTCACCTAAAGGAATACTTTGAATCGGAGCATTAGAGTGACAGCTCCTAGCGTGCAAGAGACTATTTTCTGAACAACGAACTTTCCAGTTTATTGTCACAAACAGTTAATTGTAGGCCTAAAAATTCAAGTGTATATTTAGACCATTGTGCAGTAAACTGTAAGTTGAAAGTATTGATGTTGAGTTCTCTCACGAATTCAACGGCCTCTTTTTCAGTTCCATCCCAAATGACAAAAATGTTGTCTATGTAGGGAACCCACATATATTTATGTGTATGTATGTCACTGAAAAAACCATAGGTTTTAGGGGTGTCAGTTAGCTGGACATTTCACTCATACAAAACCATTGAAATTCCTCCATTATAGTTAGTTGTACTAACTATAACTCTTGCGCCCACAATCCACTGGTGATGATGTCACATATTACATCATTCATGACATGGTCAGTGACATCACTGATAACATCACTGATGACCTCTCAAATGACATCACTGATGACATCATCCGGTGAATGTGGTTTGGTTCCATATGTCAATTTGTATTATATATATACCAATCTGCATTGAAGAATGAGTGAATGTATAAGTGTCTGGATGGAGGATTTAGTAGCAGTGTGATTAACTGTTTACTTGACTAATTTATTGTGTCTCACTAAATTTATTGGATAGTGAATAAACTGTGTGAATATCTATATTATTTTCTAAGTTGTTGTGTAAACTGCTGCACCATTTAGTTACTAGCTACATGAAAGTGTATATTAGTTATTGATTAGTTAACTGATTATTTGTATGGGAGAGTGACTGCCCAAAGATGTGTCAGTAGGTATATGATGTTAAGACTACATGTTATAATAATTGTTTGGGTGAATGAATATGACAGGCAACCCTCGCAGAGGACGCGCGCACTAATAGAAAGGCAGGGCGATCTGTAAGTGGAATCCGCCTCGCTTTCTTGTTAAAATACTGTTTTTAAACCCGCCCAAACCTTCTTTTTTAAAAATTGCACAAACCTTTATTGGCAGCATTGTTCAATAGTACTCACCCCGGTCCACTGCGGGCTCTAGGCCTGATTGTTGTGGAGGGTGTTGGGCGGATTCAGTCATCCCTGATTACGCGCTATTGGCTAAAACAAGTAGAGGCGGAGCCCCGACGGTCACGTGACCTAGAGCCTGTCCACTACTTGAAACAGATGACAGGCAACTTGCGCAGCGGACGCGCGCACTAACTGAAAGGCAGCGCGACCTGTAAGTGGAATCTGCCTCGTTTTCTTGTTAAAATACTGTTTTTAAACTGCACCAAACCTTCTTTTTTTTAAATTGCACAAACCTTTATTGGCAGCATTGTTCAATAGTACTCACCCCGGTCCACCGCGGGCTCTAGGCCTGATTGTTGTGGAGGGTGTTGGGCGGATTCAGTCCTCCCTGATTACGCGCTATTGGCTAAAACAAGTAGAGGCGGAGCCCCGACGGTCACGTGACCTAGAGCCTGTCCACTACTTGAAAAAGATGACAGACAACCCGCGCAGCGGAGGCGCGCACTAACTGAAAGGCAGTGCGATCTGTAAGTGGAATCTGCCTCGCTTTCTTGTTAAAATACTGTTTTTAAACTGCACCAAACCTTCTTTTTTTTAAATTGCACAAACCTTTATTTTATGTGTCAGTTTGTCAGTGTAAATATTGTATATATTTTTGAGAGAAATATATATGTAATGTGTATATGTATGCAGAGTTTGTATATATGTATTGTTTTGCAAAATCAAAAAAAGAATTGTTTCTTTCTGTCTATGAAAAAATAGAACAGTTCTCAAAATATAATAATAATAACAAGCATTTGCAATGCAATAGGTCTCGCAGCATTAAAGTTTGAGTTATTGGCATTGTGTATGACAATGCGTTGCATACATTTTTTAGCAAACTTTGAATTGGTGAGCAGTTTGAGTGTGTACAAGAGTATGCTGTTGCTCACAGCTGTTATTATTCACACAGCTCTAATGATGCACCTCACCACAGGGCTGACGCAGTTATTATTCACAAAGCTCTGATGATGCACCTCCGGCACGGGCTCACAGCTGTTATTATTCACACAGGTCTGATGATGCACCTCATGCACGGGGCTGACGCAGTTATTATTCACACAGCTCTGATGATGTACCTCAGGCACGGGCTCACAGCTGTTATTATTCACACAGCTCTGATGATGCACCTCCGGCACGGGCTCGCAGCTGTCATTATTCACACAGCTCTGATGATGCACCTTAGGCACGGGCTCACAGCTGTTATTATTAACACAGCTCTAATGATGCACCTCACGCACGGGGCTGACGCAGTTATTATTCACAAAGCTCTGATGATGCACCTTATGGACGGGTTCACATCTGTTATTATTCCCACAGCTCTAATGATGCAACTCACGCACGGGGCTGACGCAGTTATTATTCACAAAGCTCTGATGATGCACCTCAGGCACGGGCTTACAGCTGTTATTATTCACACAGGTCTGATGATGCACCTCACGCACGGGGCTGACGCAGTTATTATTCACACAGCTCTGATGATGCATCTCAGCCATGAGCTCACAGCTGTTATTATTCACACAGCTCTGATGATGCACCTCAGCCATGGGCTCACAGCTGTTATTATTCACACAGCTGTGATGATGCACCTCACGCACAGGGCTGACGCAGTGCCAAGGCAGTGCAGCATCTTCGCTTGCTGCGCTGCATGAACTCTTTGCAAATATACCCCTAGTTAAGTATGCTGCGAGGATTATTTGCGAACATCGCCTAAGGCACCATTAATTTGTCAGCTGTTTAAAATTGAGTCTTGGTAAAGTTCTGTGTGCCTGGTGGAAGCGTGCACTGACGGCTGGTGGTGTGTGTGCATGGTAAAAGCGTGCACTTGTGGCTGGTGGCGTGTGTCTGATGAATTCGTGCATTTACGGCTGGTGGTATGTGTGTGTGCTTGGTGAAATTGTGCGCTGGTGGTGTTTGTGCCCGGTGAAAGCGCGCACTGATGACTGATGGTGTCTGTGGTTGGTGAAAGTGTGCACTGACGATGTGCTTCTGTGTGTGGCTGTATGTGTTGTTGTGTGTGCGTGTGGTTGTGTGTGTGGTTATGTGTGTTGTTGTGGTTGTGTGTGTAGTTGAGTGTGTGTGGTTGTGTGTGTTGTGTTTGTGGTGGTGTGTGTTGTTGTGTGTGTGTGTGTGTGTGTGTGTGTTGTTGAGCATGTGTAGTTGTGTGTGTGTGTGTGTGGGGCGTCCAAAAGTACAGCTACACCAGGAGACCTACAATAGACGCAAAGAGACAGAAGGGGTCAGAGAGAGGGAGATCATACCGTGGTGCAGAAAAGAACACCATGCGACATGGGACACACATGGTAAAAGTGACGAAGAAGAGACAGGGACATCTTGGTATACAGACTGGCAGAGAGTAGACACTCAGAATAGAGACACAACAGGGGTCGGACACAGGGAATACAATCAGAGGACCAGCAGAGGACAGACTATAGCAGAACAGAGACACAAACCTGAAGACATCTTGACAGAAATAGAAATGCCAATTTAAAGCGGTGCCCGTACAACAGTAAGTGGTTCAGTCCCCAATATATACTACATACATGCAGTTAGATCCACTCTCTTTCGCAATAGATTAGGCCAAGGCCCTTAAACATTGAAGTGCCCAGCGTGCATCGACTCTGTCCCAAGAGGCGTTTCCCAGCCGAGTTCAGACTCTTCCGGTATTGGGTGGACTCCTCCCTCGCTATAGGCTCCCCTAAGTTCAGCCCTTCTTTCGTCACAGAGCGCATTTTCCAGCACCTGCCACTCAACTGACAGGAGTGGCTGAAGCCCGCCTCCCTCTAAATATCAGACCAGAGCAGCTGCACGTTGGATCATTTAGTGCTCACCATCCTCTTGCAGTAGATGCGTTTCGCTTCATTTTAGGGTGGGTTGTGGGTATGCTACAAGATATTGAGTTGGTAAACAAAAACATGCCTTCAGCCTGCCATCCTATAAATGGCCTATCGCTGCCCCAATATTTCCACAGATGTCAGGCAATAATACACGACAAGTTTGTATTCAGATGCCCGCGGAGGAACGGTTGAAGGAAGTGCTATAACGTAACACCCACGTCCCAGGCCTCCCTAAAAGTAAAGACAAACGCGAGAGGCTGTTGAACGGTCAAAGCAGCTTGGCTCGGTGTGCTGCTGCACGGTCTGATTATTCCGAGGGAAGCGGACAGCAGACACTCCTGTCCGCGAGGAGCAGGGGCTAGGAAGATAGATCGCTGTGAGGAAGTCAGAACTGCACGAAAGAATTTAGCAAGGAGCCGCCTCCTAGGCTAGCACCGGTACAGCCGGGATCCAGGAAGGTAAAGTGTCACGCGCCTTTACATGAGTGTATCCCAGATAAAGAGCTCATCGAAGAGCTTGGCAATGCAGCAAAGACAACTAGCGGTGGACTAGTCAACAAATTAAAGCTGACAGAGCCGACCCAGTGGTCCGTTTTGGAGTAGTTTCGGGAGAAATTATGGCGACATCCACCACTGCTTCTCTTCACAGATTCATTGTGTGAAATGCGCCATTTACTCAAAAGGTTTTAAGTGGTTTATCGAAACTGAAGGAGATGGCTTACCCAAAGGCCCATAAACAGGGATGCTAACATATCCCGTGTACTAAAAGTATTTTACTGGCACACAATCCTGCATGACTGACTGTGGTAGAAAGACTGAGCCTTTTTCCGTGCTGGATCTGTCCCTAATAAATCCTGCACTGGCTCTTAATTTGATTTCAAAAGAAACCAGTAATTTTCAAAGGTATTGCATTTGCATATTAACTAAAGTCAGTGGAATATTTAGATTGCGGAAATACTTTCCACATAGAAACTACTTACACGCCAATCCACCAAGCTGTAAAGAAAGACATTGCTGTGAAACCATATCTGCCATAATTTAAAATTCATTTAATTAACCTATTTAGTAAATCTTCCTCAAACCCCCTTTTAGCCATTCTTTCTGCTTTCCAATTGATATCCACTTCTGTCCATAACAAACCGTGCATATTTAGTTTGCAGATTTAGGGCAGGACTTTGTTCCTTGTAGTACCTTGCAGGCTTTCCAGAAATCTAGCTCAAATATATTTTAATATACCCTGGATTTGTAATCCCAAATGAAAACATTACCTTAATAATTGTAAAAACAGAAGTGTCACATGAGCCTTGCTGTAATAACAAGGGGTTTCACGGCTCAAATGGCAGTCTGCGTCGTCCGGCGGCGGCGGCGGAGGAGGGGGCGGGGAGGGGTGCTGTGACGTCAGCCTCGTTCTCTGAGTCCATTGGCCCCGGCCTCGGATCTTCCACGCGCTGGAAGGCTGACATAATTCACGGTGACGCGGGGCTCTCCCTCGGGCTGAGCCCCGCGGAGCCTACAGAACACCGGACTGGCGGTAAGTGGGACGGGGGGCGGTGCGCTTGTGTGTGCGAGCGTGTGTGTGTGTGTGTGCGACGGGGGAGCCTGTGTGTGTGTGCGCGACGGGGGTCTCTGTATGTGTGCGTGCATGTATGTGCGCTCGTGTGTGTGTCTGTGTGTGCGCATGCGTGCAGGGGGAAGTGTGCCTGTGTATGTATGCGCTTCCCAGGAGACAGACACGGCGAGCGCGTTCGCGCGCGCGTGGCCTGCGCCGATCTCCTTTTGCGAGATGCGCGCGGCCAGGTGCTGTCTCCTGGGCAGCAGACTCCGTAACAATAGATCTCGGCGAAGACAGCGCTTACGCGCTGTATCGCTACGAGACCTAAAAAACGAACCAGTTATTTTTTGGTAATTTGCAGTTTGATTTTTGGATGAATATAAAGTAGAGATTATTTTGTGATACGATAGAATTCAAGTAGGAAGGGATAATTAATTTTTCTCGCTCCTTTAAATAGATTGTTATTATTTCCTATGCATCGCTAATTTTGTTTCATATGTTCTTTACCCAGATGCTATAGGGTTATTTGGGTGGCCCCTGTGTATAATAAGACAAACCTTTATTGGCAGCATTGTTCAATAGTACTCACCCCGGTCCACCGCAGCGGGTGTGCCGAAGGCGCACCAAAAGCAAGCCTGTCTGCGCCCGAACGGGACCAGGAGCCATGACCCCTGGCAATTCAGCCCCACACAGAGCTGTGCTCTCATCAGAGCAGATTCTGGAGCTCCGTCCCCCCACTTTAAAAGGATGTCAAATACTTTCAGCTAAGCATACAGGTAACGAAACATGCTATAACTGCAACTTTTCCCTTTTAAATCTTCAGCCTTACCCCCCCCGCTACTATTAGCTACACCGCACATATTCCTCACACTGCCCCCCTCACTGAGAACTTCTTGTTCCTCAGTTTAAACTGTCGCTCACTCCCTAAGCACAAACTAGACATTTTTAACCTTTTCTGTGATGAAAAGCCAGATGCTCTTTTCCTTACCGAGACTTGGCTCCATGAGAGTGCCGGACCTGACATAGCTGCAGCTCTTCTATCTATCTATGCCATCACTCGGTAAGACAGAGCAATGAAAGCAGGAGCTGGCATAGCCATTATCTTGCAGATTTGACCCTCTGGACATCCCTAACTGCGAAGCTGCCCTTTTTAAATTAGCACTTAACCCAAACTTTACGCTTTCTGGTTTACTTGTTTACTGCCCTCCCGGGAACCCGACACCATGGGCCACTACCTTCCCCAGCTACATCATCCCTTTACACTTGGGCTCCAAAAACTTTTCTCTCATAGGTGACCTAAATTTAAATCTAGAGGACCTTTCCAACACAATACGCAGCAACTTCATTGCTTATTTAGCTGCCCTAAACATCAACTTACTTAACTCTGGCCCCACACATAAAGCAGGCCATCTGTTGGATCCAATTTTCTCCAGACTCTCTGTAATTATTTGAAATCCTGCAACCCCCATTTGCTGGTCAGACCACTTTCTTTCCAAATTTAGTCTCACTCTGCCAACCTCCGCCACTCCTCCTTTTTCTCCTATGATGACCCCTAAAAGGAACTGGAAAAAACTTGACCTAACTGCTTTAAATAACGCTTTATATTCTGACGTCCCTTCTACTGACCAACAAGCCGACGCTCTTGCTATGAAGACACAGAACTGGCTTTCCAATGATATTGATCGTTGTCTTCCTCTCTCATAAAAAACTTAACAAACATCATCCCCCATGGTTCAATGACTCCCTTAAAGCAGAAAAATCCAAATGCAAAGCTTTAGAACGGAAATGGCGAAGAAACTATGCACCTGATTCGAAACTCACCTATATCAAGGCAAGAAATAATTATTACCACAATTTATGCAACACGGCTAAGGCCACCTTTATTTCTAAAACCATTACAGAAGCCACCAATCGTTCAAAACCTCTTTTTGGATTGGTGAAAGAATTGGCGGGTTCTAAAACAGTTGCAAACCCTCTGCCATTAAATGAACAACAGTGTGACAATCTTGCCCAATTCTTCACAGAATAAAAAAAAAATCATCTGGAAATGGCTAACTCAAACTTAAGCAGACCTCCACAGGCCCAAATTGCAGCCTCAACCTCGATTTCACCCTCACCAGACACCACTACTCCCTCACGCTATGAGGTCACCTTAAAGTCCCCTATTCCTACTGCTCACTTAGACTGTTGGCCACTCCTAAATATTGATGAACTCAAAATTATCATAGACAAAGTAAAATCTGGCTCGCCCAAAGATCCCCTCCCTATCACCATCATGAAACAACTAGCTACCCACCATTTGCAGGTGATTCTTAATACTCTGAATGCTTCACTACTAGAATCCATGGTACCGGCACACTGGAAACATGCAATGGTAACCCCCTTCTGAAAAAAACAACAGCAGATCCGGACGTTCTGGCCAATTACAGACCCATTTCTCTCTTGCTAGTCTTTTCCAAAATACTGGAAAGACATGTCCATTCTCTTCTCTCACAGTTCACCGAAACTAAGCACTCTCTCCACCCTTCTCAGTCAGGTTTTCGTGCCGGTTTCTCCACAGAGACAGCACTATTAGGAGTCACCGAAAGGCTACATCAATATCTCGACGCAGGACAGACAGTCGCACTTATTTTGCTGGACCTTAGTGCGGCTTTTAATACCATCTCTCATGAACTACTTATTCACACTTTAAAATCCTCTGGCATATGCGGCTCTGCTCTGGACTGGATTGCCTCCTTTTTGGACAACCGTACTTTTCAAATAGTTTCGGCCACAGCTTGCTCCAAAATCCACGCCTCACCTCATGGGGTGCCTCAGGGCTCGATCCTTAGCCCACTGCTGTTCAACCTGTACGCCAGACCTTTGGCTGACATTGCGGACCAGGCTGGTCTAACTCTCTTCACTTATGCTGACGATTCCCAGATTATTTTTTCCCTTTCTAACTCCAACCCCCTGGCACCCTCCTGTCTTAAACAAGGCCTTAGTAGCATTTCTGACTGGATGACCCAAAATCACCTGAAGCTGAACGGAGAGAAGACGGAGGTTCTCATCCTGGGTAAGCAGAGAGACCTCTGGGGCCCTTCTCACTGGCCGGCTGAGATGGGTAACCTCCCCAAACCAACTAGCCATGTTCGGAACCTGGGCGTCATTTTTGACGACTCACTATACATGCACCAGAAAACCGTTAAAGTAACAGCGCTGTGCTTTACCATCCTGAAATGGTTCAGTAAAATCCTATGGATGCTGCCTGTCTCCACGCAAAAAACCGTGGTCCATGCCCTTATTACATCGCGGCTCGATTACGGCAACATTCTATACCTTGGCTCAAACAAGGCCGTGATCCGCAGACTTCAGTTAGTCCAGAATTCTGCAGCTAGACTCCTCTGTAGAATCCCCAGGACCTCCCCTATTTCTGGACACCTACGGGACTTACATTGGCTCAGGGTGGAGAACCGTATCAAGTTCAAAGCCCTGAGCTATATGTTCCAAATCAAAGCAGGCACTGCCCCTCAATACCTCCAAGCACTTGTTCGTCCCCACGTTCCTTCCCGCCACTTACGATCTAAAACCATGGGCAACTTTGGTGTACCCAGGGTCAAACTCTCCAGAATGGGGGAGAGAGATCTTTTTCCTACCTAGGCCCTTCCCTCTGGAATACTCTGCCTTCTAACATTTGCAAAGAAACCGATTATATCCACTTTCGCAGAACTCTTAAGACCTGGCTTTTTGATAAATAACTCCACCTGACTGCCCCACGTTTTTTGCTCCCTGTCCGCCATGGTGCCGGGAAACCCTTTTTGGGTAGCTGAGTGCCTTACAAATCCAATAAATAAATAAATAAATAAATAAATAAAAGTAGAGGGTGAGGGGCCTTAGTAGAGATGAAAGGAGAATTGGTGAAAATAAGATCCAGCGTGTGTCCCGCTGTGTGGGGTGGGACCTGTTGTTCTGCTTCAGGCCTAATATTACCAGATCTGTAAGGAGTTGAATTGACTCCATATTGGAGGGATCTTCACTGTGTATATTGAAATCTACCGATGAAACAAAGTGTTTTGTGGAAAGAATGTGGGTGGCAATCAATTCCATCAGTTTGAGATTAAAGTCTCGTACGGGTTCTGGGGGATGATACACAAGGGCTCCTTTCCAGCAGTCTTGGGGCGAGAGTTCATTTCTAAAAATACATATCTCTATCTCATTCTCCTAACAGTTTCAATTATAGATGCGTTCAAGGAATCTTTGTAAATAATGGCTATTCCTTCTCCCGTTCTACCCTCCCTGTCTGTTCTTAGTAGTCGATAATTCTCAGGGAGTCCCAGAGTAATGGAGGGGATCGAGGCAGGTTTTAGCCATGTCTCTGTGAGGAAACCTAGATCTGGGGATTCAGAAGTTAGCATATCCCATTTTCCAAAGGCATGCTTGGGCAATGATCGAACATTGTCTAAAAGCCCTTCCAGGCTTAAGCGGGTTTAAGGGGAGGGTTGTTAGGGGGGATTGGGGATATGTCATAGTCTGGGTTCAGGGCCTCCCTATAAGGGATAGAAGGTAATTCACCCTCTTACTTTGGTGTAAGGCTTTGGTATTGTCAGTATGTACAAGAAAAAGGACCTTCACAGTGAGAGGAGAACTTAGTTTGCCACTTAGTTTATCAGAGCGTGAGACCCTGCCTAGAAGTCCTCCGCTGAGTAAGAGAGTTTTAATGTATGATGGCCCTTGATGGGTGATCATAGATCAGCTGGGTTCTGCTGTGCTTCATGCATGTCCCCCAGGGATTTCCTCTCCTTCACCCTGTCTAGGGCACATTTAAGGATTATCTCAAAAGTATGATATACTAGCTGTTAGCTCTGTGAGCCTGGCAGGGAATAGGAGCGTGTATTTCAGTTGCCTTGCTCTCCTATTCTTTTTCACCACATAAAATGATTTAAACTCTTCCTCGACTTTGATCGTATAATCCAGAAAGATCATAACCGGAGGTGATTCATGAAGGACAAGCCCCTTCTGCCTCAAGGCATTGAATATTGAATTGCGGTCCAGGTAATTAGGAAGATGGACATTGACAAGCCTGTGTGGCATCCCAGAATATGAGCCTGGAGCAAAAACCAATGGGCTCTCTCCATCAAAGAACAATGAGACAGGTTCTCTGACTGGACCCATGACCACTAGCAGTTTGACACAAAATGGGTGTGATTTCCCCCTCCCCCACAACCCCAATGTATACTTTATTTATTTATTTTTTATTTATATAGATGCAGCATGATCCTTGGATACAAAAAATAGCCCCTTACAGATTACAAGAATGCAAAGCAAATCAAATGTAAAAATTATTCAAAACCATCCAATCGTTCCAATAATCCGTCTTAACATCGTTTACAACTCTCCTAAAGATCCACAAATTACTTAATCGATACAAAATACATGTCTACTCCTACCAATTTTTCCAGATTTTTGCTATTTTTAGCATGACCCTATACTTCTTCCATATAGTATTTCATATCATTGCACTCTATGCATTTATTAATCCACTGGGATATTGAGGGGAACTGTATCGGAGTTCCAGTTTGCTAAGATTAATGATATAGCCACCAGCATTGAGATAAATATTAGCTGACGCTGACTGATAGATATATCTCCTGAATGGACCAGTATCCCAAACAATGCTCCAAATGCATCTAGTGGAATATCAAGCTTAAGCTTCGCACTGATTTCCGCGAATAAGTCGTCCCAGAACCCCATAACATGACTGCAGGTGAATATAATATGGAGCCAGTCCCCATTCCGATTGTTACATCTAAAACATTTAGGCTCAACCCCTGGGTAAAGGTTATTTTAGCTGGAGTGTGATATTTAATAAAAAAAAGAAATTCGTCTTAAATTGGCAGCTCGCACTGCCTTAGCGCTGACACAGTTAAAACATTTCCACTGTGAAAAATCCAGCTTACACCTTGTTGAAGATTCAATTTGTTGTAAAATCTCTGATATCAACATGTCTGCCTTTAGAATGCAGCAGTCTGTCTGTACCAGTTGCCTGTACCCATTAATTTAGACACGAAGTAGGCTGTACTGAGGGGTTCTATAAAAATTCCATCCCTCATTACAAAGTCAGCACAACATATCTTGATTTGTAGAAAAAAAAAGCGAGGGACTAAGAGCAGAATTCAAGTTAACTAATCGCTGCCATTGCAAGAATTCATTATAAGGAAAACAATTTAACCCTCCGAAACCCAGCCTTCCCCACCTATCACACAAATGAGTGGATAAGCACAGACCCAAAACCCTACATTCTGCAAATTTCAACTGGGGGTGAAGCCTAGGAATTCCCCATTGTTCCCATATACTATGAAACCTTTCTACAATAATATGTTGTGTCTTATACCTTGATCTCTTTGGAAGCGTTGACATTTGTAAAAAGTGAGCTATACAAATTTCAGATGCTTTCGCCATTTGTTCTAAATAAAACTTTGCGTCAATGGGAATACTGTAAGTAGACCCCACAACCAATTGAGAAAGGACGCCTGATAATAAAACGATCCATCCAAGATCCATCTGGATAGCATCCATTTTAAGTCTGGGTTTTTATCCTGCCAGATAAAATATCGAATAGCCGTATCTATCAAGATGAAAAACGACTGTGGAACTTTAATCAAAATGTTTGCAAACACAAATAATAACGGGACTATACACATTTTTACCAGGGGGCATAATTATCATGGAGACATTCTGCCATTGACGTAATACCATGAATCTTATCTAAGGTGGATTTAAAATTTAGCCTAAACAAATCCCTTTATATTGGTGGTGACACATATCCCTAGGTATCTTACAGGCATATCAGGGGAATAATGAGGTTGCATAATAATTCTTACCCTAATTGGTTCTAGGTTTCTCCTGCTCGAATTAATTGATCCTACAACCATTGGACCATCATTTGTTGCTGCTCTCCTGTACCGCATTGTGTGCCCCCCCTCCTAGCCCGCTATATTCTTGTTTATTGTATTTCTCCCCTTGTTTTGATTGTCTGAGTATTTTGTGATTATTCCTGTTGTGTATTCTTAATTGATGTCGATATTGGATTTATGTCCTTTCTTCTATTTTTTTGTAAAGCGCTCTGATATCCTTCGGGATCATGTTCACGCTATAGAAAACTTTATAAATTAAAATAAATAAAAATAAGAGGCAGTATATTCACAGTGCAGTTAAAAAGAAGAGCTTCTGATTTAGCATGATTGATCTTGTACCCTCCCAATTCTGCGTTAACTACATTAGTTTTATCCGCAGCTAGATAAGCACCAAATCATCTGAGAACAGCTTTAATTTCGATGCCACAGGAATTGAAGCTTTAATATTAGTGTCCTGACAGATAGCGCAGGCTAGTGGTTCAATAAACAGTGAAAACAAAATTGGCGAAATGACTGAGTCCCACAACTTCTAGTGATATTTCCTGCTGATTTACCATTGATAACTATATTCGCCTTTACTCCCACATATGATTTTTTACCACTGAAATGAACGCAGCTGGAAAAGCGAATCGATCTAAAATGATAAACAAAACATTCCACTGGATGTGATCAAATGCCTTTTCTGTGTCCAGCATTATAATAGCCACTTTAATGTTCTGTACTAAAAAGTAATCTATCCCCTGAATTAGATAGTGTGTATTGTTTGCCATCTGTCTCCCCAAATTAAAGCCTTTTTATCCCTATCAATGATCGTGGGTACTACCAGGGCTATGCGATTTGCTAAAATCTATGTAAAAGATTTATAATTGTGGTTTAAGAGGCTGATTGGTCCATATGAGTTCGCATTGAGCTCAGGCTTACCCTTTTTTAAGATGCTAATAATAACTGCTTCGGTGAACGAAGTTGGAATAGCTGCTCCTGCCAAAATAATATTAAATAATCTATCTAAAAATTGATTACGCTGGGGAGGGAATACTTTATATATTTCGACGGGAATCCCATCATTACTACAGGCTTTTGCATTCTGAGCAAGATTGACTGCCTGTGTTAGCTCTTCTAGAGTGATTGGTACTCCTGTAACAAGATAGGTATGCTGAACTTTTCTAACCAATTACTACTTGGGACGGTGTACCATATGTGTGTAAGTATATATATCCTCATAGTGACGCAGGAACACCTCTGCTATACCTTGTGACTGGGTTATAATCGTTTCCAAATTGTGGTCTTGAATCTTTGTAATGCAATTGGCATTTGACCTGCGCTTGATCGACCATGCTAAATATCTCCCTATATGTTTATTTTCTACGTACCTTTGTTGTAGACTTTTGTTCTGATTTAGTATCTCTTTAGACGGGAAATAATCCTTTAGCTTATTTCCAGCCTGAGCTTCAACATACTTATCTTGACTTGAGGGACAGCTATGAAATCTACTGTTACCTGATTATAGCTTGTTTGTAGTTGCTGAATTTTATCCTTCTCTGTATGTTTTTCCTTATCAAAAAAGTTGTTACTCCCCCCCCCAAAAAATGCTTTTAAAGCCCCCCCCAAACAGTGAAATCCGTGCCCGGATCCACATTTTTCTCTAAGAACAAAGTCAATGCCTCTCACATTTGATCACCCACTGCTCATTAGCTAATAGAGATTTATCAAAGATCCATGTTCGTTTTTCTTGTCGCTGATCCTACACTATTCAAATATATTTGCATATAGGCCTTCACTCAGTATCTTCAACTCTGTCTTCAAGTTCTTTGGTGACTTTCTGCAACTGTGCAACCTAGCCTTGAAGAGTTTAGATATTTTCATCAGCACAAGAGATTCTTTCTTCTGTTCCGTCACATGATCTACCACATATCGGAGGTCCTGTTTCAGAAGAGAGAGAGCCAGGCTACCTTCTGATAATTTACTTTGTAGTGAGTGTCTTGGATTACTTGCAGAATGATTACTACTGACAAGCTTTCACATGCTTCATTTTTAGTGTGTCTTGAAAGAGCAGAGGCTGAATGTAGGGCAAGTTTGTTGGTGGACTTGTCAGATTTGTCAATGTTCCCTTTGCTGGAGAGAGTCCTGCATTGTCATGAACCATTTCTGGGCAGGAAGTGCCTCAACAAATATGTCAGGGCCTAGAGTGAATGACCATAGCAGTTATTTCTTCAAAAGTGGCAGGTATCTAGAGATTGTGATACAGACTTGTGAAGGTGATCAAGGTCTATGGTGCTTTCTTTTTTTATGTTCTTTGGTTCTGAGAAGGTTCTCATGTGACTTCTATCTGGGGTTTGCCGGGCATGACAGAATGGGCTCATAGACACTTGTTGGAAGAGGGGTCTTCTCTTTTCCTTGCTCAGGTCCTCCTCCAGCCAGAATATTTATCAATGGGGGGCCCCTCCAGCACCCGCATCCAGTCTAGGGGTAAGTGAGAGGACAGGAGCAGCCCCCTACCTACCCCATCCGCCCTGCCAAGTTACAGGTGTTGTAGTCTTGATGAAAGAGCCCAGTCGCTTGCACTTTAATAAGCGTTTATCAGCTCATTATTTGACTCCTGCAAGCCTGGAGATGTGCCGTATGGAATTCAGGGATAGACAGTTGGCCCTTGTGAAGTTGAGAAGTTACTAACTGGAGCTCCAGAACAGCAATCCTGTGCTGGACAAATATGAGCACCCTTAGTGCATGACACTTCAGCAAGCTTCTGAGACTAGTGGTGGTAGAAGCAGCAATGTAGTGGTGAGTGGACCACAGAGTGCTGGAAATTCAAAACCTGAGTACCCTAATTATATCGTATGCTAATATGAGGTGGCGGATGACATGCAAACTGAGGGAGAGAAGAAACATTGATCATGGGATGATTTCCAATACTTGGGTAGGAATGCTGTCCTTAGCTTAGAGAAGACAGAATGCAGACAGTAAACTCACATGAAAGGGATTCTGATGTTTGGGTTGACTCCAGAGCAGTATCATCACAGATTTAAGGATACTTTAAAGAGTGCTCAGAAGTTCTGCGTTGTCGGAAGCCTATTTCCTCAGGAGCAGTTGAGGGTGGCGACATAGCCTGAAGACTTAGTATTTCAGGGCCCAATAACTTCACAAGAGTGTGCTATCAGGGTACAAGAAACCCTAAGGTAAGGTGGTGGTTGGAAAGATGTTTTTACCTTGAGAGAAAGGTGCTTTGATAATGTCATCCTCCTTGGAACCTTGGGTGGGCCTAATTGACTGAAAGAAGCCGAACCAGGACAGAGCGTTCTGGCCGCCGGACAGACTGCATACATGCTCGGATCCTGCGTTGCCGACATTATAGCAAACTCTACCATTTCGAGGCATTACTGGATGCGCATGCAGCAGTAATTACTGATGCCCTCCTTTTCGGATCCTTGGTGACCGTTATAAGGAATTCTGACACTGCCAGACACTACTGGATTCTTCAGTTTTGCTTCTTGCAATTGAAACCCCAAATTAATTTTGGAACCTCAGACTAACCCACTTGAGACCTCGATACAGAAAGAATCATGTACTACCTATTGATAGCCTACTCACATCAGACTCCAAAGGAAAGCCCAGCTGGGTCTACTTGGAGGCTACCACGCATCTCCCCTACCCCATCCCTCAGTCCTGAAGAAGACTCGCACAGACGCTTCAAGAGTGCGACATTAGGGTTGAAACGTCGACATTTATACATGAGTGGACCATATTTCCAAAAATTCTGTATTTCAAAACTGACTATTGCGGTATACAGTTTATTGTGAATATTTGTCATATTGGTCACGCTTACCCCCTCCCCGAAACCCCTCTGTCACGTAAAATTGACACTGTATATATTTATGGCACAAAATCCACTGAGCACCGATTATCACACTTTTCACCTTGTGCACCATTCAATAGCCTTCATATTGTCTAAATGAAAGGTCTTATAAATGAATACAATTTATAAAGTATCTCCTAAACTTTAAAGATGGTTTTGATTTCTCTCTTTATTGCATAATTTGTATTTGTGTTTTGACTTATCCATTTAGTTACAAAGGAATATGTTGCTCAAAATAAGATATAAGTGAAGAAATTCAGTGTTTCCGAAAGAACCGATTGTTTAATACTTTAACTGGGATGGGCAAGCAAGGAGTCTCAGGCCCAGTGCCTGTTCCTGGCTTAAGATACCAAGTACTGGGATGTGTGGTTCACCCAGGACTAAGTGAACTGGAAGGGCTAGAGATATGTGGAGATATGTCCCATGGACCATTATTTAAATCCTCATCAGTCCACAGCCTGAAGGTGAATTTACCTGTAGGTGAAATGTTAGTTGTCAGGATAGACAAGTTAAAAGCTGGCAATGGTTAAAAGATCACTGAGCTTGTGCTTTAGGTTTGCTTTCTGGTAAGAGATTGCCTGTGCAGGAGGGCCGAGCCTACACATTGGAAGCAAAGTAGGTCATCTAACCTCGTTGGCCATGGTGTTGACCTGTGATGCACCTATGGATGGGTTAGTGTTGTCCTTCTCACTGTGGGGGTCCGTACGTAGCTAGTGGGGTTTTTAATTACCATGGGTAGTGATTACAGCCAACACTGAGACAAGGAAAAGGTAGGTCAAAGAAGACAGACAATACAAAGAGACCACTACAATTGTAGTAGTTTGTCATTATGCCATTGTATTTGCAGAAAAATCCTCCAGGAGAAATGTTAGACTTTTCCACATCAGACTGAGAGAGGTGCCTAGAAATCTGCTTTTTTGCACAGTTCCCATTCTTTTGCTCTGCTAGATACTCCCGGTGTTTAGAGACTGCAGATAGAGAAACCACTAGCTAGTTTCTCACTGCATATGTTGTCTTTAGGGTTCATACATTCATTGCATTTAGTTTCGCAGATGCAAGCATACAACCTGCCTTTTCTTTGCATATGAGAGCTGCAGCTGGGCTCATTCCCTTTCAAGGACCATAAAGTGCCTGCAGTCTTAACCTGGAGGAGGAATAACGCCATCTTCTTATGAAGGGCCGAGACAAATGTTTATGGGCCGGTCTAGGCCCACTCTTAAGTGAAGCTTCAAAAGGGCTAGCAAAGCAGGGATGCTAGAGCGGGGCTATAGGCCTGGCATATTCGTTCATGGAAGCCTAACATTAGGAGTCACCAGACCAGTCTGGGGGGGAATTAATGTAAATGGCCTACACAAAGTTAGCCCGTAAGAAATTAGATTATGAATTAGGGTGGGTGACTACCCACCTCAAGAAAAAAATCACAACCCTTGTCAGGGTGAACCACTAAAGTTATTACATAAACCTAAGCTCAACCTCCCTGGTAGGTTTGGCACAGAACAGACAGGCTTAACCTAGAGTCAACGTGTAAATAATTATGCAGTAGTAAAACAGTAATAAAGTAAAAATGCAGAACAATAAAAATCCCAAACCAAATTATAAAAATAGTCAAATTTGGTCAACAATATGACAGCAAAATGACAAAAAAATCCAATAGAGGGAACTGGAGATATTAATTTTTAACGGTTTAAGTCTGAACAGTGCCAAGAAGCATAAAGTGACAAAAATAGTCAATGGTATCAATAGATCAGTACATAGGCACAATTTGATGCTGACCTCGATGGAGAAAGGATCGGATACACTTACCTGGTTCGTCCTGGCCAATGATTTTACCTTCTAACTTAGTCCTTTAAGTCCCAATTCACCACAGGAATACACTTATGAAACCTCCCAGGACCTCGGGGAAGGCACTTAGATACTCACAGGATGACAGGCAGAGACCAACAGTAGGGTCCACTCCAGGTCCAGTTGCCACTGGTCAGCTGAGCAGTTGCAGGATAGACCTCTTGTAGCTCGATACCTCTCTTAAGCCTCACAGGAGGCCAGCCAACTGACCCTTGGAGTCCACTTATTTGTCCTGGGTATAAAATGGAGCAGGTCACAGACAGAGGGTCCAATTCTCCTCTGTATTTCCTCAGGTCCAGCAGTGTTCTGAAACTAGTGCTTAGAGATTCCACATTTATGCTAGGTGCCAGCTATTGGATGGGAATGATTCTTGGGCATCCCTTAACCAATGGGGTAAAGGGTCCCGGGGCCAAAGCTAACCACTTTAATTACTACAAGATGGCAGAAGTCTTTGGCCAAAGTAATCTTGAGCTCTGAGGGTTTGAGTGTGTGTGGGGAGTGTAGTGGAGAAGTGTGGCTCAATGGTTAGAGTGGCAGACCCGGATGCAGAGGTCTAGCCCGGGACCAGGGTTCAATTCCCTGCCTCGGCGGGTCTTGGGCTCAAAAATCCCACGGACCTGATAATTCTCGCCTCGGTGCCTATTCCAATCATGGAGTCCCACTCTGCAACTCTGGGCAATAGCTTGCTTAATCTCCACAACGGCCCCCACAACGCTAAGGATGCCTGGCCTCCACCTTGGGGGTGCCCAGGAGTGGACGCCTCACAGGGAAAGCCAGGATGGGTTCCACAGCGGTATTCGTACAAGCGCCTTGAGACCCTTGCGGGTGAGTAGTGCGCTATACAAGTATCAATTTACAATTTACTACGGTAATCCTGGTGTATGCTTACATTTACCACCAAAATCCATTTTAAGGTCATCACTGAACCCCCAATAAGCCACAGAAGTCTGTCAGAATTAAAGTAGTGTTTGGCAGCAACCAGACAGTGGATACACAAGAATTGTTTTGGCATCCTTTTTCGCTTCCTTTCAGTTGTGCCCCCAGTGTAATATATAAAATCCAGAGAAAGAAGTCTGGTAGGAGAAAGCAGGGTAAATCTGTAACCAGACAGTGGATATGCAAGCAATGTCTTGTCATCCTGTTCTTTGCCTTTTAAGTGTGCCCCAAAGTGTTATACATAAACAAAGCAGACCTGTCAATCAGGATTTTACACCATGTCAAAAAGGATGGTCACAGCCCCCACCCTTCATATTCCGTGAGGATCGGAGGAGTCATCACTACCTATTCAGGTGAGCCTATTATTTGTTCCTGGGAAGCATTTCACACCTTTTTCACATGCATTATAAGGCTAATCCCTGACTGTGAAAAGTTTTTATTTTTGTATTATTTTGTTCTAATAACAGAAGGTTACAGGGCATCAACAGCGCATTGCACTGAATTAATATTCATGATAGCAGGAAGACTATTTATTTTTTATTTTGGACTTTTATAAAGCGCATGGCATTACGCACACCGGCATGTCCCCGCGCTAAAAAAGCGAGAGTGAGCATACACAACGGGGAGGCTACACCAAACCTGAACGGAAAAGATGTGTTTTTAGAGCTCTACGGAATTTTACTTCGGAGGGTTCAAGACGCAGCTCCGTCGGAAGCATGTTCCTGCTCCTCGCTGCCAGTAATCTAAAGGATCTGCCTCCCATTCGGGTCCTATGTATTTTGGGGACTACAAGTAGCCCGGTACCAGAAGATCAAAGCCTGCGTCCTGGGCTGTAGGGAGTGATAAGGGACCGGAAGGGGTTAGGTGCCTTGCCATTTAGGATGCGGTGACATACGCATAGAGCTTTAAAAGTTATCCTCTCCCTTACCGGGAGCCAATGGAGCGTTTTTAACGCGGCTCTAGAGGCAGATCTTCTAGGAAGTCTTAGCACCAGCCGAGCTGTGGCATTTTGCAGTACCTGGAGTCGATTTAGGCTTTTTGCTGTTATTCCCAGGTAAAGAAGATTGGAGTAATCCAATCTAGATGTCACCAGGGCGTGCACAAGAGTCTGTCTTGCTCCAACCAAGAGCAAATCTAGAATCTTTCGTAGACTTTTAAGAATGCCAAAGCACATCCCGGCTACTCGATCGACCTGGGGAGCAAATGTAAGACCGGAGTCAAACATTACCCCCAGATTTTTTGCTTGTTGGCAAGGCATAGGGGTAGAGCCCAAACAGGCTGGCCACCATGCTGATGACCACACACTCGGACCATTCCCCACCATGAGCACCTCAGTTTTGGACCCATTCAGCTTCAGGCAGTTGTCAGACATCCAGGAGGCAAGCTCCTGCATGCAGGCACTGAAGCTGACCGCCGCAACATCCGGCGCCCGTGATAGTGAATAGTCTTCTATCTATTACAGCACATTTGTCAGTCCATCGTGCACCTGTACAGCTGTAAGTTCCAATGGTGTGCACCAACATTTTTAGCCCTGCAAGCCCAGAACAAACCCTGCAGAGCTACAGGGGAAAGGGGATGATGAGAGGAAATAGAGAGAGTTAAAGGTAATGAGGGAGAAGATGCCGGACTCCCAGTGACAATGACACAGTGCGCTGATTCATGTCCGTTCGGTTGGTGCGCAGGCTGGAGGATTTCCTGCATATTGCATTCATTCAGTGCAGTGGGGTAGGCCAACAGGTGCCTGTGAATGGGAACTGAGATACCGGAGATACCTCTGTAATGGTTCCCAGATGTCTCTGGGTCAGTACTGTATGGGCATGAGTTCCCAATTGTTAGTCAGTTGTCCTTGACCTGACTGGGAAAAGCTTGAGAGCAACTGCAAATTAGTCTCCAGGAACCTCAGGAACAGTAAAGGTAACTTTCTAAAAGTAACATTTCCTTGATATTTATTAACAATCCCACTTCCCCATTGATTTGGATTTACTATCAATAATATTAGTTTCATTATTTTTCTAACTAGTCCCATTCCTGTGATGCATTATTAGGATTTTATTCTTACTGTGGTTTTCTATATAGAACAGCTAGGCCTATCACAGTGAATATTAGCTTTTGGATGCTTCTTACTGCCACTGTATTTGATGGAACAAGAGGTGTTGCAGTCCAGAAGTGGGATTTACCTTCCAGGCCATGAGCATATCCTTGACCATATACTGGACACTTATAAGTAAGCTAAATGTACCATTTAGGAATATGCCAATTAGTCAGTCTTTAAATGGTGTGCATAAGGTGCTTAACTACTGTTTAGCATGGGGGAGCGCACACAGTCCTAAAGCCTGCAATAATATAGGGTCCAGCAAAAGGTGAAAAATACAGAGTGATAGGCTGAAAATGCAGATTTCTTACTGTGACATTTTGTCACGTACAAATGGCTGGTGCTATCAACATGCAAATAACAGTGATGACAACATGAAGTAATATTATTAAAGCTTGAGGCATGGTCTCTGGGTGTACAGCAGGACATTAAACAAATCTGCAAGTAGGCATGGCTTATTGTGTGTTCGTTGAGAAGATAATCTGATAGAAAAATCTTGCCGCAGATTCCTTATCTTAGAAGTCTCCCCAAGTGCCAGACTGGACCTGATAAAAAATTCAGCCAACGATTTGACCTTCTAAATTAGTCCTTTAAGTCCCAATCTACAACAGGAGCACACTTCTCAAGCCTCCCAGGACCTCAGGGAAGGAACTGAGATGCTCAAAACATGTCAGGCAGACAGCAACAGTAGCGTCCACTCCAGGTCCAGTTGCCACTGGTCAGCTGTGGAGTTTCAGGATAGACCTCTTGTAGCTCAATACCTCCCAGTAGCCTTACAGGAGGTCAGCCAACTGACCCTTGGAGTCCACTTCTTTGGAGTATTAGTTTAAACTGTACCTGTGTACCACATTCTTGTGTAGGCCTTTTTCTACTGTATTGTGCTCCTAATGCTGCTCATCTTCAGCAGTTTGTTATTCTTTGTATCTATGTTTACCCTTTTGGTGTTCTTACCTGCCTAATTGGGTTTCAAGCACTGCGGTTGCTTTCTGTGAGGGGGGTATAGATATCCGCCTTCGCACCCGTGTGGTAGCTGTCGTGCCTGCATTTCTCCTCAGTTCTGCCCCCCTTGGAACACCTGTCCCTTTGCTTGTTTGGATCCATGTCTTGGTATCCCTTTCTTTTCCTGTATGATTCCTTTCCCTTCCTTTGGAGGAGTTCTGTTTACCTCCTTTTTGGTGGGGGTTTCTATGTGTTGCTTCAGCATTGAAGCTGAAAATAGTAAGATCATTGGTGACGTCAGCTTACCATCCACCCCAAAAATCCTATCGGAAGACCGACCGTGTGCTCAAATATGATCTGCAGTGGGCTACATTGGATTCTTGACGTGCCTAAAGGTGATTATTAATGTTTCTGTTTACTGTCAGTACCATAACACGTTAACAAACAGCAGAAATTGACATTATTGTCTGAGCCCAGAACGCCCCCCCCCCCCCCCCCCCCATTTCACGTGCTCTGGCAAATGTAAAACGTGACTATATTTTTTCATATTTTATTAAATTGAGTGAGATTAGTTTGTATAGTTTAGACTGAATAGAGAGAGTGGTCTGTTCTCTATTAAACTGTGGCCGTAGATGCAAATGGCCACAAAACTCTTACCGGAAGTGACATTATTTGATGCCCATTTTTCCCCTTATTTGTAGGTGGCCGGTGAAATCAGGAGAAGAAAAACACCTCAAGGGGAACTACAGTTACCTTGTGAAAATTCACCATTTCCACTTTGCCTTGCTCGGGACCCAGCGTAATTTGTAGCCGACTTGTTTTAGAAGTGTTCGCGTTTGATTTCAGACTTGGCTAAGGAGAGTTCACCGTTCTTATAACTGCTCAGATCCCTGAAAATGTAATTCGGACTGGAGTTTGCGCCTTTGCTTTAATTCCCAAAACTCAGCTTCCCCTTCATACCACGCCCCCCCCCCCCCCCCTCCGTAAATCCCACACCCGCCTCTTAATTTCAAATGTCCTTAATATCAGCAGAAGCATGCGCCAGTTGGTGCAAGCAAGGACCCCCCCCCCCTAAAGAAAACCCTCAGGTCGGCGAGTAAACAACCCTAACGCACGCCTCTGGGTTCCGGTGCTACTGCACCCGGTGCACCATCGACTTTTTCACCGCGCGTTTTTTCTTTCCCGCCTAATGTTTTTTTAAGTGCACCTTAAAGTAAAACGTCCGTCTTTTCCGAAATCCCCCCTCTCACCCCGTGTATTGATCGCTGCTCGGGGTTTAATTGCTTGAAAGATTTTGCCTTTAATGAAGTCATCCATGGGCGCTCTGCTGAGCCGGCGGGTTTCGCTCCTGCTGACAGGACACGCGATGAACCGGCTCTTCTTGACCCTCACTGCCACTAGGGGGAGCCCCTGCCCCATCATCCATCTCTGCATTTGCAGTTTTATTTTTTGTTTGCAGTTTTATATAGCGCGAACTCGACCCGAATGTATTGGAGCGCTTTACATGAGCACCAGTTACGTTACAGAAGAGCACATCCAGTTAACAGTGTATTTATTTTATTTCAATATTTATATAGCGCTTACTACTGTAAGGACCACAACATCAGGATCAGGTAAGTGAAGTAGTCTTTATTTAAAGTAGAGCCCAGACACCAATGGGCGTCTCATCAGAACAGCACAGTCCTCCTCCAACTGCCACCCTCGCCCAAGGTTCTATGATAAAAACCCATAAAATTTTTTTTAAAAAAAAGAACAGGGGAACGTCATAGCACAGTGGGCGAGGGCGCGCGGCAAGGGGACAGCGCGAGGAAGGTTGCGAGACCAAGAACAGTAATAAACACAACACATCTCCTAATTTTCAGAAATTTGTTTAAAAATGCAAAAAGGAGAGGGAGAGGGGGGAGGAAGAGGAGGTGCGAGGCGAAAATAAGTTAATCACATACAAAATCTTGTAACTTTTTTGGTAGAATTATTTCTCTGCCGTGTCTACTTGTGACAGGTTCCTTGACCATGGTGCCGCCAACATGGGAACCATGGGGAGGTGAACAACCTTGTGTAATGTCAGAAGTTCCAGCCTGAGGTGTGTCATTAGCACTGTAAGAGAGGGAGTCGAGTGGAGTGCTAACGAGGGTTTCCTCCACGGGAGTGTCAATAGTGAGGTCATCTTTGGGAAACACATTCGTAGGGTCACTTAGCCTTTTGTCACTCTCCGCTAGGTTGGAGCTTTCACTAGTGCCCTCACCCAGATTGCTCAAGGGAGCCCTTAATCTAAGCTCACACTCTTCAGGGTTAAAACCCTGACCGGTGTCATCATCAAGAATCCAATCGTATCTAGAGGAGGGGGGGGGGGTACACCTACTCTCTTGACTGGGGTGCTGCAGAGCCGTGGTCGGATCCCCCCGCATAATGATAAGGATGAAAAGTGCCATACCTTTCAGTCACTTAAGAGTGCGGAATTACAGAAGATTTTCTTTACCATAAGGGGTGGAGAATAACGGCTGAGTCCTTTCTTCACAAAGCCACTACTTTTAACTCGGGCCCACTCACCTACGTGAATGTTGACAAGTTTGCAGGCGTGTTTGGAGTCATAATAACTCTTACTAGTGTTTTTTAGTGTGTGAAATTCTGCTGTTGACTGTTTCCATGGACCAGTCCACTTTCTTAGGAGTGAACCACCCACCAGTGTCTTTAGTGATAGGTGCTCTGCCTCTTAATACCACAAATGGGCTAGAACCAGTGGACTCGCAAGGTGTGACACGGAAAGGCCCATAAGTTGTGTGTTAATTCCTTCCTCCAAGAAAGGTTGTTATGATGAGCTAGTTGTCCAATTCCTTTCACAACGCAATTAAATCTCTCTACTGCACCATTACCCTCTGGATGGTACAGAGAGGTAGTTTTGTGAGAAACACCATTGTCGTTGACAAATTTTTGAAACATTTCAGAAATAAATTGTGGACCATTGTCGTTTACAATACATTTGGGTAACCCTTCTCTTTAGAACAAAGTTTTTAAGAACTTGATGATAGTTTTGGCATCAGCACTGTGTTCGATTTCTACTTCAGGCATTTTGAAAAACAGTCCACCAGAACAATAAGGAAGACTTGTTCACCATTTTCCCAAATTGGACCACAAATGTCTATTCCTAATCTGGTCCATGGCATACAAGGATTGGATAGCGGTTGAAGTGGTGGCCTAAAAGTGCCCTGGGACTTGTCTGAGTTCTTACAAGCAGGGCAGTCCCTCACCCTCCTCTCTATTTCCAGGTCCAACCCCGGCCACCAGTATGCGTTTTTAACTCTACTTTTTGTTTTTCCAATACCAAGATGCCCTTCATGGCAAATGTAAAGTAGTTTGGTACGGAGTGAGGTAGGGGGTATAACTTTGCCATTTCTTAGGATAAGGCCGCCTTCAGATGACAATTTGTGCCTTAATTCCCAGAAAGTGCGTAAATGGTAGGGTAAGTCTCTTTTAATAGGCCAACCATACATAATGCAATTCCCAACCTGGCACGAAATAGTATCTGTTTCTTGGGCCGACAACCAATCATGTTGTGAAATACAGGGTACCTCATCAAGTATATTAGCTACACAGCAGGATTCAACTTCTATAGTGGAATCACTCGTACAAGGTAAGGGCAAACAACTTAAACAGTTTGCAACAACATTCTTGAATCCAGGAACATATTGTACATTGTAATTGTAGTCCATCATCCTGATTGATATGCGTGCAAGGCAGGGAGAGGCCATTTGTAAACCTTTAGTGGTTAGGACTTTAACCAGAGGTTTGTGATCACTTCTTAGGGTAATGTGAAATCCCCATATGTACTGTCTAAAGTGCTCCAAACCCCATGCACATGCTAAAGCCTCACGCTCTATAACAGAGTATCTCTCCTCTGTAGGTGTAATGTTGCGTCAGGCAAACGCAACAGTCTTTTCATTGGCCAAGTTGTCAATTTGGCTCAAAACAGCTCCTAAACCCCTACCGCTAGCATCAGTAGTGACTATACTGTGTAAGGAGGGGTTAAAAAGGTGGGGCACTGCAAATTTAGTTTTTAATGTTAGTAAATGTCTCCTCATAATCCTCAGACCACACAAATTTACAGCCCTGTTTCACAAGTTGTCTAAGTGAGAAGGTTGTTGAAGAGAAGCCTAGAACAAAAATTTGCATAAAATTCAGACAACGCCAGAAAGGCTTTCACTTCGTCCTTGTTTTTGGGGGAGGGAGCCTCTCATAGCGGATAACAACTCTTTCTTTGGCTTAATGCCTTCCACACAAATCTCATGTCCCAAGTAGGTAACACTGGTCTCAGCATATTAGCATTTTTGAATGTCAGCGGTGAGACCGTAATTCACCAAAGTCCGTAGTACTCTATTTAGATTAGCATCATGCTCCTCCCTGTTGACTCCCATGCCCATAATGTTGTCTTAAAAGGGGACCAAATGGCTTAAAACAGTGTTGAACTCACCGTGAGGAGCTGGAGGCAGGTCTCGCTCACATACGTAGTCGGTGCAGCTTCGAAATCCGAAGTAGTTAGATGCAGGCACCTCAGCATGCAAACCAGAACACTTGACTCCCACTGAGATCATAATCTCGAAGAAGACAGAGGGAACACACACAGGCTTGTCGTGGTGTCAGGGTCCGCGTCGCCAAATTCGTAAGGACCACAACACCAGGATCAGGTAAGTGAAGTAGTCTTTATTTAAAGTAGAGCCCTGACACCAATGGGCGTCTCATCAGAACAGCAGTCCTCCTCCAACTGCCCTCCAACTGCCAACCACGCTCAAGGTTCTATAATAGAAATGGGGAACGTCATAGCACAGTAGGCGAGGGCGCGCGGCAAGGGGGCAGCGCGAGGAAGGTCGCAGCGCGAGGAAGGTCGCAAGACCAAGAACAGTAATAAACACAACTACCGCTATGTGTAGCGATAAAGCGCCTGCCTACATGGGTAACAGACTATACGGTTTCACACAGAACACTATACCCATCCTAAGGAAGCAGGGTGCAAGCATTAGCAAAGCTGTGTCACCAGCATTCGAGCTATTTAAATTCAAAGTTCAACCGGCAACTCTTTATGATGCTGAGATTTGGGGGCCCATGTCAAAGGATGTTTTTACAATTTTGGAGAACAAATTCATGAGAAGCCTTGTAAGGGCCCCAAAAGGCACTCCTTTAGTACCACTTCAGTTGGACCTAAACGTCAAGAGAACTGACCATTACACTATTCTCCGACCATTAATGTTCTGGGTGAGACTCTGGCAAACACCAGAATTGCTTGACTATAGGAATGGATTAAAAGAGGTAATGTGTTTGGATCTATCGAATTCCAATGTTTGGCTAAAACATGTTAGATTGTGGTTAACCAAGATAGGTTTATCTCAATTTTGGGAGAATCCGGAAAGGTTACCGTACAACGCTAAAAAATGCTGAAAATGGCCTTTTGGGGTTTTATTAATTACCAAATGACCAATGGAAATAGTGGTGGGACTTTAGTAAACAACTTCCTAAACTTCATAGACGAGCCTCTTTTTGAGAATTTCCTAGATGAAGTTGAGCCCCCGCTAGCTAAAACCCTTTTTATGAAACTAAGATATGGTAACCTTCTGACCAACTCAACCCTGGCACGCTGGTCTAGAAGGGGCAATGTTGTTGATGATTCAACGATCAGCGAAACATGCACTATGTGCGAGGGTAATCTCAAGGAGGATGACCAGCACATCCTTTTCTTCTGCCCAGCCTATGTGTTGGCCAGAAGAAAGTGGATCAAACCTTTATGTAATCTTTTGGGAATAAGGTCATGTAAGATGGCACTAAGAATTATCAAATCTGATACAACCCGAACAATAGTATTTAGTGTCAGTAGATTTTTGCTTTCTATCCACTTTGTGCGCAGGAAAAAAGGCCTAAAGCTATAAGGACATAGTTGTAAATCATTTGTTTATTTGGTTTTATATGTTTAGTGGTTTGATTGTGTGTATTTATATGGTCTACTTTCCAGCTCCTTGTCCAAATGTTCCACTAGCTAGGTATGCTGCTACGTTTTATACTTGTCTTTTTAAACTGTATTGATTTTAATAGCCATAATTGTCCGTTGTTTTAAAAATGGGGTTTGAAATGTATTTTATAAATGAAATGTGTTTGCTGTGCAAATCTTTTATGGCCATGTAGTGCCGAAATAAAGATCAATTGATTGATTGATTGACTATACGGTGCAGGTAAGTTGCTTGGAAGCGTGTTTATTTAGGCTTTTTTTATATAACGCAAACTTTACCCGAAGGTATTAGAGCGCCTTACAATACAACCAGTTACATTGCATAAACACAGTCAGAGTACATGAATTACATATACATGAATTCCATAAAACATCCGAAACATATAAATTCTAAACTCACATAAGAATAGTAGTAAGTACATACATCGACTACAGATACCAGTGGTTAGAGTTACATATATACAAGTTGCAAATTCACTCAAGATTATCATTGTTTTGATCCTGTGTTGGGAGTATTTCTGTGTCATGCGTGAGGAACACAGAGGTGCTTATATCTGCCATGGGATGCAGCTCTTAGCAGTGTGATATATGGAGAAGTCTGAAAGACAGGCGAAATCTATGAGTTGTCAGCAGGCTGGTAGCTTTGAGCAGCTTTGCTGGTGTCTTTATGGTATTTCTTATATTCATAGCCAATAAACTGATGGCTGCGCTGGGCTGTCCATGCTAAGATATTTGTTTAAAGTTTGTGGTCCTGAGCAGGCATAGGTTAAAGAGAGAAATGTTGGAGAGAGCCACTGAGATGTATTTTGGTAATATCCCATACATGATGGTCGTTGTGAGATGTCAAGAAGCGGTCATAGTGTGTTGCTAGTCGGGGCCTGCAGTGTTGGACTGAATTAAAACTCTCCGTTGCACAGCAGCATGTGGCACACCTCTCTAGTTATTCTGTGCCCGTTCTGTTGGTGATGGGTGGTTTACTGCTATGGACTGGTATAGTACCGAGTGATGAACAAGCCCCTTAGCAATTTTGTCTTAATTGAATGCAAGAATGTCAAGAAGTAAAAGGGAGCAACTATAATGATAATTACGTATTTGTATTTGTATACGTATTTGTATAGCGCACGACTACCCGGAGGCATCTCAGTGCTTTTGTACGAATACCGCTAAGGAACCCTTCCTGGCCTTTCCCTGTGAAGTGCCCACTCCTGGGCAGCCCCAAGGTGAGGCCAGGCATCCTAGCGTTGTTGGGGCTGTTGTGGAGATTAAGCATGCTATTGCCCAGAGTTGCAGAGTGGGACTCCATGATTGGAATAGGCACCGAAGCGAGAATTATCAGGTCCGAGGAAATTGAGCCCAAGACCCGCCGAGGCGGGAATTGAACCCTGGTCCCGGGCCAGACTTCTGCATCATGGTCTGCCGCTCTAACCATTGAGCCACATTTCTCCATTATGCAGCCTGCATGAACTACAGTTAACTGTCCAACCGCCAAGTCTTTTGCTATTACCATTAGTCTGAGTTATAAATTGGATTTGATTTGTAAATGCATTTATATAGCACTTCCTAGCCCATACAGTGTTGTAGCCTTTTACGCCGGACAGAAAGCTGCTCCGAAGGCTTTGATAGCACTATGTAGACAACAGGCAACTGACCTCGTGAGCAGAGGTGACTACCTGGATGCCAAAGCCGATCTCTGGTTTTTCTAACGATTGGCACAGACTGTGTATATGCACAGTGCCAGCCATCATCCTTCCCATAATGGCACAGATTATAATCATCTTTATCCTGATACCAATATTCATTAGTTTTATCCAGCAGCCAATCATCGTTCAGCGCTATCTTCAATTATATATGTTTTTAAAATATTTAGTGCATACCTTTAGGGATGGGGTGTAAGTGGTATTGGGTGGATTAGTCTAATTAATATTCATGCATTAAAAAAAAAAAATTGCAGAGTTTTATATAGCGCAAACTTGACCCGATCAGGTATCAAACGCTTTACATAGCACCAGTTACGTTACATGAGGACACACATTCTTTTTTGTTCGGCACGGGGAGATTAAGTGATTTGCCCAGAATCACAGGATGTTTTAGCGTCATTACCGAGACTGAAACCCATTTCCCCAGGTCCGAGGCCAAGCGCCCTAGCCGTTAGCCTAAGTATTAACGTATATAAATTTAATAATTTTACAATTTGTTAAAAAACAAAATAATAATTTGTATGTATTAAAAATGTTACTCTTACCTTTAAGGATGGTATGCAAGAGATAGGGGCATTAGTTGGGTAAGTGCAATAATACTCAGGTATGCATTTTAATACCAGAGTATTGATGCTAGAAAATGAATAATATTAAGTATTAAAATATTTAAGTTTTAAAATATTTAAGTAACCTAAAACATACATTTTAGGGTCAGGGTGTAAGGGATAAAGTGGTATTGTGGGAATGTGTATTAATACTCCGATATTAATGTTACTTCCTGATTATTAATGTATCTATACATATACATATATGGAATTAATAACTAAAGTAATTATTTCTTTTACAGAAAATTATTTTTTAATATCAAGCACATATCTTAAGGAATGGGAAGCAAGGGTTATAGGGGTATTAAGCAGGAAAGTGTATTAATACTCTGGTATTAATGTTAATGCCTGAGTATTAATCTATATAGAAAAAGTAAACAAAAAATATATTTTATTTTTATTAAAAATATGAAACGCACACCTTTAGGAATGGGATTCAAGGGATATCGGGGTATTGGATTTCGAAGTGTATTAATATTATGGTATTAATTCAGATATTTGAGCCTTAATGTTTAAATCATTTTTAGATATTTAAACAGACTCTTAAAATGAATTAAAAAATATAAAAAAATATCCAACACATGCCTTTTGCGTTGGGGTGCAAGAGAGATTGGGCGAGGTAGGTTATTGATACTCGGATATTAATTTTAACACCGGAGTAGTATTTTATACATAAAAAAAATACTTACGCAGACTCATAAAAACAAATTTAAAATATTTTTCAATATCCAAAACATGCCATTAGGGTCAGGATGCAAAGGATACACGGTATTGGGTGGGGAAGTGTATTAGTACTCAGGCATTAAGTTTAATAACAGAGTATTTATTTTTAAACAATTTAAAACAGCACATTTTATACTTTTAACTAGATAAAAAAAAAATCAGGTTTAAATTTACACTGCAGATTATTAATATAAACAATTTTAAATCATTTTATAAAAAATACTTTAATATGTTCTCTTTTAAAAATAGAACACCATTTTTTCAAGCTTGTCAACATTTGTAATGCATTTTCCCATAGTTTTCCATTGACTTCAAAAGGGAAAATTGCCATTTTTTCTGTTTTTATTTTCAGCTTTGACGTCCACAGTTTTAGGTCTGTTTCTTTAGTCAGTGGAGCATCGCGGTCAAGATCCGAAGCAAGGAAGAGCTGTGGTCCAGTAAGAAATCTTTAATTAACTTTTATAAATACTATGGTGGTTACATTTATTGTAAGGAAAGAGGAGGGCGGTGGTTATTAGGTGGAGTAGATAGTAAGTATTCTTGTTTTTACTGATTTAACCCTGTTTACATCCCTGTGTAAGTTGCTTTCATATACACACTTCAGGACGATTTCTTCTTTTCCAATGCAGGTTTTCAAAAGGTTGTGTTAAAAAATAACACCTTTTTGAAACCTTTTTTGAGAAACAAGAAATATTTTTGCTTTTTTGGTTCTCTTTTTTTTAGTTTTACTTTGGAAAATGTATGTCGAAGAGAAAAACAATGGCCTAAGAGGACAAGAATGGAATTCCTGGACATTTGGAGCAGATTTTTAGGATGGAGAGTTTTTGGGGACTTTTGGATTTCTTAGCTAACTTTTAAACTGTTTAGGCTTTTGAAAACATTCAGATGTCCTACGAGGTGAAGATTTGGAAAAGTGGACGGTTTGGAGCACTTTTTTTTGGGATGAAGATTCTTTTGCACACTTGTATTTTTTCCCCTCAAAAGTAAATATTTTTGGGGATTGTTCACATTTTTTTTCAAAAGTGGATGTTTGAAAATATTGGATTGTTTCAAAAGTGGATTGTTGTTTGCCAATTTTGATTGATTGGGTAGTATTGATGGACCTATTTAAAGTCTTGGTGACAGTATTTTTGAAAAATCCCCATGACTTGAAGAAAGAAGACCTCCATAGGTAAGACTTGGAAGTGGTATTCACTTTTACATTTGCAATTGTTTTTAAGAAAAATGCCAATTGAATCATAAGAAGGGTTATAAAACAAGCGAGAAATTTCACAGGGATGTTTCGGTTAATAGTGTTGTAAATTAGCAATATTTTCTAGGTAGTCTGAAGCCCCCATCAGCAGAAACTGATGGATGTTTGCCAACAGTCTCTCGCACATTTCTTTGCTTTTTTAATACTCAGTGATACAGTCCAACAGAAAATGATTGAGCCATTTTAATTTCTTGGAAACTTTGTTCTTTTTTTCAAAATTCCAAGAAATCATACAGGTTTGGGTGTCTTTTGTCAATTGTTTTGCTGAAGGAGTTATGTAATCCTTCTATGGCATTCTTTGTTTTTGCACCTCCCTCTAAGCAAATCGAGTAGCCATTCCACCAGTCAATAGGGAACTTTGACTTCCACCTACGACCCAGCCTGCCTAGATGGCCAGTCTAAAAGCCTGGTTTAGATCTTGGCGGATGGGATACTCCGTCACAAACGTGATGGATATCCCGTCTGCGGTATTACAAGTGCAGCAGGAAATAAGGCATTTGTAATACGGCGGACGGGATATCTGTCACGTTTGTGACTGAGTATCCCATCCACCAAGATCTAAATCAGGTCCCAAGTGTCTTTGAAATAATTTAGAATGGGGGGCAATTTTTCTTTATTTTGTGTGAAATAATCTGAGTGTATAACTAATGTGCATAAGTCATCCACCCACTCAGAAGGTACAAAAGTTAGTTTAAAAAAAATTGTATTGCAGATTACTGTTTGACACGTAAACCTCAGCTAAGGATGTTTTTAAATTTTTTCGCTATTAGACCTGGGAAATGTGAAAATAAATCCTTGAATTTGGGTATCGGGGTACAGTTTAGTAATTGTGTTTATTGTGTGTAATTCAAAGTCCATTATTATTTTCCTAGGACTTTTGTTGACAGTTTAAGATTTTATAACTGATCAAAGCTCAGTGTAAGTTGAGAATTGCTTGTCAGGGAGTAAGCTGGGCACTAGGGAAATAGTAGTATTGTTAATATTACCACGAATATTGTAAATTTGGGTGAATGAAGGGGTTGTTGATTTAAAAGTACCATCAATCATCCAAACTTCAGTATTCTCTAGGGTTATCAAGTTATGCATTGTCGAGAAGATTAGTATATGTTTGAGTGAGTTTTCACTGTCATGCAGAAGGAAAGGTTCATTAGTAAACGTTCAGGGGGACGCTATTATCTGAGTAGGTTTGTAGTGTTATTCTTTGCAGATTACTCTTCTGTTTTGTTCTCTCAGTTATTCTTCTCATATTGGAAATTGTGGGCATATTACTTGCAACATGCATGGGAATGTTTTGTGCAACCGCCCGCAAAACGGAGCCGCAGGGTTCATTGGAGGCACCTGCTAATAATTGTATCTGTTGCAGGTTTTAACTTATTTCAATCTCCACTGCAGAGGCAGAGTGGTTTTGCTCTGTGGTCCTTTCCACAGTGTAACATAGACTAACGGCTCTGCCTTTGCGATGGGAAGAGAAATATTCTAGACACCTCCAATGACTCAGGGGCTCAGCCAATCTTTCCTTACAGTAAATGTAGCCACCATATTTTAGAAGCCTATTCCTCTGCCTTGACTGGATGTAACCATTACTGTTGGTTCTGTTAATAAACAGAAAAGAGTATATCAATGTATTTTTACTGAAATTTTTTATTTTACACCTTTCGATTTTTGCCTCTTTAGAGAAGGAAAAATACATTGTTATTTAAAGCACTCTGTGGAGAAAGAAGTGAGTTTAGATGCCCTGTTAAATTGAGGAGAAGTTTATTGGTCTGTTAGCTTTGTATCCTAAAAAAGAATGTTGTCATGTTAGGTTAAGAAAAATGTTTTGACAAGATTTTGTACCCGATATTTGGATGGTTGTTGCTTTTGGTTTAAAGAGTTTTCTCTCAGGTAATTTACTATAGTTATGCACATTGCACTTTACTATAGCTTGCAAATGGAAAACAGCAAAAAATGTATTTATACTAGTATTTCCTACTGCTAACACTTGTCACTTTAGTTAAATGCTGCTATAACAGTGATTGCTGCTAATATATTGTACTCTAGCTAATACCTGTAATTTAATCAGTGTGTAAACATTTAAATATTAATATGGAATTGACTGTATTAATGCAATTCTAGATGATCAGTTTAAGATGATAATACCTTTGTGCATAGTATATGTTTGTTTATGTAGGTTGCTTTTATCTATTCTTTTTTGTAATGATTTTAATTAATCAACAAATAAATACTTACTTACTTACTTACTTACTTACTTCTCTCAGGTTTTCTGTTTGTTACTGGCTTTCAAGTTGCTAGAGGTTTCCTTTGGCTTATTCTCTGGTTAAAGGTAGAAAGTAGGATTTTGAGAACTGGTTTTTATAAACGTTTTTCATTATTACTGTGGTTTTTGTTGCTGTTTCCTAATGCATACATTTACTTTACCTCAAGAACTGTGGATTTATTTGTGGAAATTGCTGCGTTGTATTGTGTAGTTTTTCTCCAAACCATTGTCCAGTGTTGCACTTTCTGATGGATACATCTGCCAGTGGATTCCTCACCTTGTGACTATCCTCTGCACCAGCAACATTCGGAAACTTTTGTAGCTCTCCAGGCCGACGAGGACGTAGACGACGTCACAGAGGCACGACTCTGCTCGCGACCTCGCTGACATCACTGGATCCATAATAGAGCCTCGTCTGCGTGATGACGTCAGTTCCCTTTTTTTCCGTGCCGTCTACGCCAACGGTTTTTGGGACTCTCCGATGCTTGTTACTTTGTGTTTTCCAGTTTGTATCCTGTTCTCTCTTTTACTCTTTTCAAGGATGTCGTCGAGAAAATCAGGATTCAAGCCATGCAGGGAATGCGGTGGACACATGTCCATAACAGATCCTCACGACGATTGCGTATGGTGTTTATCATCAGACCATGACGTTGAGGATTGTCTTTCCTGCAAGAAAATGAACCTGAAGGCTCTTAATAAAAGGGAAGCCAAGCTGTTCATGACGAAGATGCGTAAAGAAAAAAGAGCTCGGAGGAGATCGAAGACCAGGTCAAGGTCGAGATCGGGCTCGAAGTCGGGTCATGCTTCAAAATCCAAGAAGCATAAGAAAAAGAAGACGCATGGCTCTCGACGCCGTTCCGATAAAGAGGAGGCTCAGTCGTCGGCTTCGAAAGCACATCGACATCGAGAGGACTATGTATCTCCTTCTCCTTCCCCGGTGAGAGTATCTTCTCCTGTGGCTTCAACGGTGCAGTCACCAGCGCCGAATCCTTCGCCATCTTCGGAGCATTCTCCGGCTCCAGTAGAAGAGGTACCAGTACCTGAAAGGCCTACGACTCCAGTGGATCCACCGTCGGCGCCGGCAGGCCCGAGTCCGGTGATGCCTATACCTGAGCGCATTCCAGACGAGTACCCTCCTTTTCCTGGTCCAGGGCAAGACCCGACGCATTATCTTAATGCGATGTACGGTGTCTTTGCGAGGGAAATGTACCCCTCTGGTGCATCTTTGGGTCCCATGGCATTCAATTTGGGAGTACCTCAAGCGTATGCTCCAGCTCCCGTCATGCCATTTCTGCCTTCGGCTCCATCTCGGCATTTCCCGGCGCTGAAGACGTCGACGTCGATTCCTCCATCTCCGGCGCCGTCAGCTCGGCCTCGGTCGACTTCGAATGTGCCCCTGGATCTGTGCTCGATGCCGGTTCCGACTCCTTTGGATCCGTGTGCGACTCCGTTGGCCCCGAAAATAAGCTCCAGATGGGAGGCACAAAGATTGCTAGAGGAGCAGCATTATACAGACGATGAGATGGAGGAAGGAGAACTTCAAGAGTCAGAGGACTTTCTTGAAGACCTAAGAGAGGCAAGTGGTTTGGAACTATCACCAGAATGGCAACTCTCTCCTCCTTCAGAGGTTCCCTCCAAAGATGTGCTTCCTTACCACACTGTTATTGGTAACGCGGCTGATCTTTTGAATTTGCAACTCCTGACAACGGAATTTAAATCTAATATTCTGACAGAAGTGCTTCATTCTCCTTCTGCAGTAATTGAACCTTTACTTCCATTTAATAAAGCTATCACTCAGCCAATTATGGAAGTTTGGCAAAAACCCTTTTTGGCTCCTGCAGTTTCGAGGTCAGTTGCCATAAGATATAGGACGGCTCCAGGAGATCCAGAGTTTTTATCCTCACATCCTGCACCCGAGAGTTTAGTTATTCAAGCCGCCTGCTCAAGGAAATCGGCTGGAGCTTTTCCTCAGACTCCAGGTGACAGAGAGTCTAAGAGACTGGATCAGACTGCTAAAAAGGTGTTTTTATCAGCTTCTATGGCTCTTAAGTCCACCAATGCCACTTGCCTTTTGGGCAGATATATCCATGCTTTGATGGATTCTGCTAAACAACTGGCCCCAAAGTTATCGGAGGAGGACAGAAAGAACTTTGATGAGGTCTTGTCTGACACTCAGGCAGCTGCAAAACAGGTGATCCAGAGTGCCTTGATACAGTGGACTCTGTAGCCAGGATAATTGGTTCATCGGTTGCATCTAGGAGGAGTGCCTGACTTAAGTTGTCGGAGTTCTCTCAGGATGTCCAGGCGACTCTTTTGGACCTCCCTTTTGATGGCTCTGTACTTTTTGGGAAGAAGGCAGATGCAGCTTTCGAAAGATTAAAAGACAGCAAGGCTACAGCCAAGTCTCTGGGTCTGCAGACACAGCCTAGGGGTTCTTCCTGTAGAAAATACAGAGGCTTTAGGAGGTTGTCATTTCTGACCTACAAACAGCCTCAGTAGCAGCAGCAGAACACCCTATACAAGTCCTATAGGGGCTGGAACAGAGGGCGCCCACGAGGTTGTCAGCCCTCCTCCTCCTCCACCTCTCCACCTCTCCCCCTCTTACCACAGCAAAGCAGCCCTAGTTCCCCCATTCTGGATCATGTTGGTCCTGTGGTGGGTCGGCTTACTCATTTTCTACAAGATTGGGAATTGGTCACTACAGACCGTTGGGTTCTTAATCTTGTAGAAAATGGGTATGCTCTTCCCTTCCGGGAATTCCCTCCAAATTACCCTCCTTGCCAAGGAGCTTGCTCAGAGGACCATCTTCTTCTCCTGCAGGAGGAAGTTCTAACCTCACTAAAAAAAGGTGTGATAGAGGTGGTTCTGGAGCAGGAAAGGGGTCAGGGATGCTACTCCCGGTATTTCCTGATACCCAAGAAGGATGGCAGGTTGCGTCCAGTCCTGGATCTCAGGGTCTTGATTCTTTTTCTGAAGCAAGAAAAGTTCAAGATGCTCACCCTAGCGAAGGTTCTTCAAGCACTGCAGCAGGAGGGCTGGATGGTGTTGCTCGACTTGCAGGACGTGTATTTTCATATCCCGATCCTGAAGTCGCACAGGAAGTATCTCTGTTTCACGGTGGAGTCGCAACATTATCAGTTTGCGGTTCTCCCATTTGGACTTACTACTGCACCTCGGGTCTTCACCAAGGTGATGGCGGTGGTGGCAGCCTATCTCAGGAGATCGGGGATTTCAGTTTTCCCCTATCTGGACGACTGGTTGATCAAAGCAGAATCGCCAGAGAAGGTGTGTCATCATCTGCAAGTGTCAACCCAGTTGTTGTACAAATTGGTTTTTTCGATAAACGTAGCCAAGTCTCACCTGGTGCCCTCACAGCGCAACCTGTTTACAGGGGCGGTACTGGACACTACTGTCTGTCGAGCATTCCCTCCTCCTCAAAGGATTCTCGATATTCAGGAAATGATTCCTTTGTTTTACAATGGAGCGGTCGTTCCAGTTCTGAAGGTCCTTTGTCTGCTCGGTCTGTTTGCTTCCTGCATTCTGTTGGTCAACCATGCACGCTGGTGCATGAGGGCGCTCCAGTGGTGCCTCCACAGGCAGTGGTATCAGCACAAAGGAGATCTCAGGGAGTCTGTGAGGATCTCCAGAGAAGCTGCAGCGGATCTGTCTTGGTGGAGCGTGGAGGGCAATCTGTCTCAAGGGAAGCCCTTCCATCTTTCTCCTTCGGTGGCCACAGTTATAACGGATACATCCACTTTAGGGTGGGGTGCTAATCTGGGGGATATGGACATCAAAGGTCTTTGGTCTCCAGAAGAAAGGTTGCTTCACATCAACCTTCTGGAATTACGGGCAATACGTTTGTCGCTCAAGGCCTTTCTCCCTTCCCTTTACGGTCAGTCGGTTCAAGTCCTAACGGACAACACTACCGCGATGTGGTATGTCAACAAACAGGGGGGAGTAGGGTCGCATTGTCTCTGCAGAGAGGCTCTGCGTCTCTGGTCCTGGGTTCGGGATCATCAGATTTGTCTGATGGCAAATCATCTGGCCAGAGTTCTAAACGTACATGCAGACAGTCTCAGAGGTTTTCAGCCGACCACGAATGGAGGCTTTATCCGAAGGTGGTTCGTCACGTCTTCCGGACGTGGGGAACTCCTCGGGTGGACCTATTTACCACTCAAGAGAACGCTCACTGCCCATTATTCTGCAGTCTCCAGTATCCGATGCAGGGGGACGCGCTTCAGTTGAGTTGGGGCTCTCAACTCCTTTACGCGTTTCCTCCCATACCTTTTATTCCTCGGGTTCTGAGGAAGATTCGCCAAGACCGGGCCCAAGTCATATTGATCGCCCCGGATTGGCCAAGAAGGGTGAGGTACACGGATCTTCTCCACCTCTCCTCGTGCCCTCCGCTCCATCTCCCTTTCAGGGCATATCTCCTCTCGCAGTGGCAGCAGGTTCTACACCCCCACCTCCAGCGCTTACACCTTCATGCCTGGAGATTGAACGTGGCAATCTGAATTCTATCTCTCTCCCGCCTGACGTGGTAGATGGTTTTTCCTTCGGCCAGGCGGCATTCCACCAAGTCTATTTATTCCTATAGATGATCCAAATTTGTTTCATGGTGTGGAGGGAAGTCTATTGATCCCTTAAGGGCCCGTTTATCCAACATCCTTCAGTTTGCTCTTTCTTTAGCCGAGCAGGGCTTTGCTGTGGCTACTGTGAAAGGTTATTTGTCGGCTTTGTCTGCATTCCTCTGTTTGCCGGATCAGCCATCATTATTTAAATCTCCTATTGTTTTACGTTTTATTAAGGGCCTTACCAGCAAGTTTCCACCCACTCCATTTATTGTGCCTCAATGGGACTTAAATCTTGTCTTAACCTACTTGATGGGTTCTCCCTTTGAGCCCTTGCACAAGTGTCCCTTGAGGCTGTTGTCTTTTAAAACTGTCTTTCTAGTTGCTATTACCTCAGCAAGGAGGGTAAGTGAGCTTCAAGCTCTGAGTTCGAAACCCCCATTCTTGACCATTCATGCTGAAAGAACGATACTCTGGACCAGGGCTGCTTTTCTGCCTAAGGTGGTAACTCCCTTCCATCTGGGGCAATCCATTACCCTTCCTACCATCTATCCTCCCCCTAACCCTTCCAAGGAGGAGGAGCGGCTTCACTGCTTGAACCCAAAGAGGGTGGTGAGCTTCTACCTTGACAGAACTAAAGACTATTGTGTGGATGATCAGCTCTTCATGGGCTATGCTGGCTGCAGAAAAGGCAGAGCGGTGCACAAGCGCACACTTTCCAGATGGATTGTTTTATGCATCAAGATTTGTTACTCTTTGGCCGGTAAGGAACCTCCAAGAGAGTTTAAGAGCTCATTCGACCAGGGCAAAGTCTTCTACATCTGCCTTGTCTATAGGTGTTCCTGTTGAGGACATTTGTAGAGTGGCAACTTGGGCCTCCCTCCACACATTCGCGAAGCATTACTGCTTAAATTCCGAAGTGAGGAGGGATGGCCATTGTGCGCGTTCTGTCCTTCAGGATTTCTTGGTTTAGAGGAGTGGACACCCTCCTCCGGGAGTGGGGCCTGCTGTGGGATTAAATTCACAAGGTGAGGAATCCACTGGCAGATGTATCCATCAGAAGAACAAGTTACTTACCTTCGGTAACGCTTTTTCTGGTGGATACAGTATCTGCCTGTGGATTCCTCACTGGCCCACCCACCTCCCCGTTGTCCACTCTTCTATACCTATTAAGTGTTTATTTTATGATTGTGTCTTTCTATAGAAATGTTTAATTGTTTTTTAATTGATTTCACACTATGTGTGTTAGTTTGAATACTGTGTACTGTGTATACTGTACCTAATTATGTCGGTCCGTCAGTGTGCCTCGGGGGCACGGAAAAAAGGGCGGAACTGACGTCATCACGCCGACGAGGCTCTATTATGGATCCAGTGACGTCAGCGAGGTCGCGAGCGGAGTCATGCCTCTGTGATGTCGTCTACGTCCTCGTCGGCGTGGAGAGATACAAAAGTTTCCGAATGTTGCTGGCGCTGGGGATATTCACAAGGTGAGGAATCCACAGGCAGATACTGTATCCACCAGAAAAAGCTCTACCGAAAGTAAGTAACTAGTTCAATGCGGTTTGCTGGTAGTTCAATCTGTTTTAATGATCACAAAAACATGTAGAACTGATTTGTCTTTTATGCTTAATTTTTGTTCACCAGCCACTGACCAGTACTTTTCCTAAGGGAAGTATCTGGCGGAGTTAGAATAGTAATTTTTCCCCCAACCACTGTCCAACATTTGCCCTGAGGTAAGTGCCAGGTGGAGTTAGAATAGTCATTTTGCACCTCAGTCACTGTCCAGTACCGGCCCTGAGCTAAGTACTCGGTGGAGTTAGAATAGTCATTTTGCCCCAACTGCTGTCCAGCACCTGTCCTGAGGTAAGTACCCGGCAGAGTTAGAATATTTGTTTTGCTCCCATCCACTGTCTAGCACCTGCCCTGAGGTAAGCCCAGGTGGAGTTAGAATAGTAATTTTGCCTCCAGCCACTGTCCAGCACCTGGCCTGAGGTAAGCCCCCTGTGAAGTTAGAATATACATTTTTGTCCCCCTGCCACTGTGTCCAGCACCTGCCCTGAGGTAAGCCACCAGCAGAGTCACAATACACATTTTCCCCGCAGCCACTGTCCAGTACCTGTCCCGAGGTAAGTCTCCTGCAAAGTTAGAATGTTAATTTTGGCCCCATGCACTGTCCAGTCCTTGGCATGTGGTAACAGATAGTCTCCTATTAATGTTGAAGTTTTTTTCATTTTTTTCAAAAATTAATTTTATGGGCAAGTTTATTTGTGAATGTAATTTTTGTAAAAACTCTGAACAACTCACTGGCAGTGTTCTCACTCCAGTAAATCTTTCCAATACAATGTCTGGGCAAAATCCGGACAAAAACTGTGATATTTTTTAGAAAAATATATTAATATGTGTGTTTTGGAGTTAGTGCTTTAAAGTTATTTGGTGGAATCGCTCTACTTGTGTGGATAGATAGATGGCCGTGATGTCAATGTACCACTGAACACAAAATGTTGGACAGCTTCTTGTATATGTAGTTTGGGTGTTATATGACTTTTTAAAACAAAATATGCATTGAAATGTGTTATTTTATGCAAGTAATAATCTGACAGAAACTATATTTATTTTATTTCTTGGAAGAAAGATGTTATTTTACCTGCCTCCCATATGACGACAGCCATTTTCATTTGGGAAAGGCGACACAGTAAGGGTTAAAATAAAGGAAGGATTACAGTACAAATGAGTGAAGTGTACATGCTTTTATATCAGTACTTAATGTATTCCTTTAATGTTTTTATATTAATGTCTTTGCCAGAAATATCTTACAAAAAATATTATTGCACCAAGTTTTTTACCTCAATTCCTAGGAAGTTAATATATTTATCCACCAGTAAAAGGATATATTATCTTTATAATTTTAAAATACGTTGTAACTATTTGCGTGGTATTGGTGTGCTTGTTACAGTGTGCGTGGTAAAGGTACTTATAATGTACACATATGTAAGTCTGTTGTAGTGACATACATTGTAAAGACTGCGTAGTAGTGGTATGTTTTTGTAAATCTGCGTTGTAAAGGCATGCGTGTTAAAGGCATGCTATGTTCCCTCGTACAACCTCCCTAAACCTAAATAGGCCCTCGGGCCACATCCCAAGGGTACAAATTATTTAAAAAAGGGTAGGGGGCCGTGCTGCCTCGCCCCACTGTGAGCCTTTAAAAACCTGGGACCCCATTCCTCGGGGCTGGCTCAGTGACTGGGTCCTTGGGAGCCCACCACGGGACACAGTAGTTTCCATGTCTGCACTAGTGGAGGCAGGGAAACATATTTTGCTCCCGTCTGGCAGGAGCATTTTTTAAATCTGCCATTAGACAGGAGCAAACATACAGGTCTGCTCCCAGTCAGCGGAAGCTTTAAACGTGCTCCCGCCTGCTGAGAGCAGACTTCTGTTCTGTTATCCTACCACCACTCCTGCGGGTAGGGAAGAAGAACACATATTGCTCCCACCTGCAGGGTGCAAGCAAAGATAGCGGCTCCCTCTGGGCTTGAGCAATGCTGGCTTCTGCACCATGCTGGGGAGCCGGCTGGGTCCCCAGGGCCAAAATAGGCTCAGGGGGATGGGCTGAGCTACGGCCTCCCCTTTATAATAATATGTGGCTCTCAGGGATTGGCTTTCCGGAGCCTAATAAGGCTCAGGAATGGAGGCGTTGTGGACTCCCTCCCCTTTATAATAACATCCTGCTCTGCCTAATAAGGCTCGTAGAGGGGGACACACACCCCCTCTTCTTGGAATTTGGCCCTGGGGTGGAGTCAGTCGGGCCCAAGAAGGCTCGATAAAGGAGGCCACATGCCCCCTCTGCTTAATATGTGTTTTGGCCCTGGGGGATGGCATCTCAGGGCTCGAAGGCCAACCATATGCAGCACACGTCAAAGGCTGTGCACGGTGTGGGGTTGGCTGTCTGCTTGGGGTTGGCCACAGAGTCTGGTGGCAGGTCAAGCTCTGTGGCCAACCACCTGCTGTGCACGGCCAAAGGTGGAGTGCATGGTGGGGCCACGAGTTATGATTACCTTGTTTTTTTTAGTTTAAAACGTTACGTTGTTACTGAACATCTCATCTAATTATAATGTTACCTTACCCTTTGATTGTTTTCAGTGATATATATTTTTCACTGAAAAAAACAAAGGTTACAGGGGCGTTATAGTTATTTTCTAGTTGTACCCACACAAAACCATAGAAATTCAGCAGTTATAGTTATACTTATTGTAAGAAATGGGGGTTACCCAAATCTCCAAAGGGGTAGCATGGCATCAAGCGGGCAGGCCAAACTTCGAGGACATGTGAAGCATTCACGCAGTACCCACAGACGACACACCAATCACACCACAAAAGAGTCACAACACCACCTTTGGTTGGAAAAAGATTAAGTTTAGTGATGTCTCCAACCTGCAAGGTAAAAAGGAACAGAATAGTGGTAGTCACAACAAGGCGCCAACTGGCACCAGAGCCAAGTACTTCAGTGGGGGATTATTTAAATTTATTTAAATGGGACAAAAAGGGTTGAGTCCAAAGTCCATGCTGAAAGGGAAAAGGATGGTTAATTAAACGCTAGACCTGGGGCCAATCTGGCGGGGCCAACTCAGGCTCTCATCCTCGGGGGTAGGCTGTAATTGCAAACTCTAACATTATGCAGAAATACACCTCATGCGTTATAACGCCAAACCCCACCCCTGTAAGGGAAGTACAACAGAGCATCACAGCACATATTAGACAGGAGCACCTGTAAGAAATCAGTACTGCAGCTCACAAACTTGGGGCGTAGCCAGGGGCCTGGAATAACTCGTCAGGCCAGCATAGGGGCACACCTGTATTAAAAGGCACAACAAAGTTTCCTCTTTGGCAAGGGGAAATAACCACTGGCATGGAACCTTCTCCAAGCATCAGGCAGAACGTTGGCATCACTATAAACATAAACAGCAGGGTGTACACAACAGCCAATCCTCTGCATGAACATTAAGCTTACACATTATAGAGCGATGTTAGGCATTAACCCATGAGCATGAGCCTAACCCGCCACACTGGTGCATCATCTAATGAAGGCTCCCTTAGGCATCTGTTCCCTCCCGGCCCACTCAAGCCAACCTATATGGGGGCGTGCCCTTAGGTCATTACCACACTGACACACTGGGCGTGAAATTCAGCGAAAGCACTGCCTTGCCACACTACCACAAATCCCAGGGCCTACACTAGTTGGTATTTACCTGGTCACCCCAGGCAGGGATTAACTAATGTCGTGGCCCAGTTCAGAGGGGGGGGGGGGGCGAGCACCGACCCTGTGCCCCGTTGCCCTCTCCACTCCCCACACAGTTTAATTCAGGCCCCACTCACCGGGCTACTCCCCTGCAGGGCTCTTTTCCGTGGAGGGGGCAGGCACCGGCAATGTGCCTCGAGGCCCCTCCCTCCCTGTGGCATCACTCGGGCCCCCCTCCTCTCACGGGGGCCTGGACAGCTCAATCGGGGCTCCCTCCTCCTGACGGGAGCCTCGCAGCTGCTCTGCTCCGAGCGCCTCAGGTCGGGAGGCGGGGCTGGCACCGACAGTGTGCCCCGGCCCCGCCTTCTTCACCGGCCCCTCGCGTGGGGCACAGACCGGCGGGGTGGCCTCCCGCTCCGGTCGCTTCTCTCGGGGCTCCCTCCTTGGCACGGGGGCCCCGCAACGGAGCTTCACCCGGGTCCCCCTCCTACCTCACGGGGACCCGGGGCTTAGACTCTGCTTCTCCCTCCAGCGCGGGCACAGACCGGCGGGGTGGCCTCCCGTTCCGGTCGCTCGATCCTCGGGGCTCCCCCTTCGTCCACGGGGGCCCCACACCAGCGCTTCACCCGGGTCCCCCTCCTACCTCACGGGGACCCGGGGCTTCGATTCCCCTTCTCCTGGCCTTCCCGGCCAACAGCCAATCCCTGCGCGGCCTTCAGAGGTCACGGCCGCGCAGGCCAATCCGTGCGCGGCGGGGGCGGGCCGATGACGCGGCCTGGTCCCCCCGTCACGTGATGCGGGAGTCGGCGGCCTCAGGGCCGAGCGCGGCCCTTCCTTCACTTCGGCGACCCTCTCCTGGTACCGGGGGCCGCCGCAACGATCGCCACAGTAGTGGGGGGAATCCCCACGACAGCGCCGGGCCGCGGCGGTGATTTCCGGTGGCAATAAGGGGTAGGCTCCCTTTTAATTAATTCTCCACATTGGCAAAAGCGCGCTTCCTCCAACGGCGCTAGTCACTAGCTGCCTCAGTCTCCTCAGGAAAAACAGCGAAAATGGCGCTATTTACAAGCTGCCACAGTCTCTTTATAAAACAGAGCTTTTCATAGCGCACAGCGCCTCCCTCTGCCCACAACTTCAGCTCCTTCTTCAGACCACGCCAAGGGGGCTGGAATTTAGCGCTTCACCACACAGCGCTGGACAAGCGGCTTTCCAACACTAGGGGGCCACAACAGTCCCAGGGGCCCAGCGCTTCCACGGGGCCTCACACCACCTCAGCCCGCAGCAGTTCCTTTGGGGGCACAATCTTCCCCAGGGGGCTTCAGAGGGGCAGACAGTCCCACAGCAGTTCCTCAGGGGCACACTCCTCACCTCCTGGGCGCTTCTTCACACAGCGTTGGCGTGGTACCCGGTCAAATAGCGTCAGTGACCTGGATAGGGGCCCTCCCTTGTCAGGGGCCCATGGGGACAGTAGAGGGGGGGTTTATAGGGGTGCAGGGCCCAGCTCACAGGCCCATGTGGCGGTAGCACCTCACAGCAGGTCCCCTCTCTTCCTTGTCCCAGTGCTGACTGACTTTCTGGTGGCACTTCTCCCTATTTATACCCTCCTCCCAGGCAGTGCCAGGACCTTCTAGAATGTTGGCAAATCTAGCCTAAACTGGTTCTAGGGGAGGGGGTGAGCACCCTGGGTGCCAGGCTTTCCCTCCAAAAGCTAGGGGTAGCTGGGTAATATTATCTAGACCGCTGACCTAACGCAGTCAGGTGGCACTACCCAGGGCCATGGCATCCATTTTAAGAACACAGTACATTTTAGTCGGGTACATTGTTAAAATGGGGATTGTTTTCTGCAGACCATTTAATAACATTTAATCTCACAACAGGGCAACTCTTACCACACATGGTCCATACATATTTAATACCATGGGGGAGTCATTCAAATTAGGGGGGCAAAAAGCAAAACATTTTGGGGGAAAAAAGGCCAAGTCCAACACTTATGGTTATACTTATGTTAAGAAACTAAAAGGTATGGCCTAAAGTTACTTAACGACTTGAGTTCTAGTTTCTTCAGCTGCTGAATTTCTATGGTTTGGGTGGGTTTTTTCCGTGAATTTGTAGTTTTTTTAAATGTAAAGTAATATATAATTGAATCCATGGGTACCTGCGGATACGCGCCCCTAGGTTTACAGTTTTATTTCTTTAATAACTCCCAAACTACGGTACAGATTTACAACAAACTACAAAAAGCTTTCTGCCAGATTTGGTGTAAGATTCATCAAACCGTGCCAAAATTATTAGCAAAGCAAAAAATGCTTTGTCTATCGCAAAAGTTGGTCCTAACTAGAAATACCTACTGACTATCCCCAGTAGATAAAATCCATATGTACACAGAAGCAGCAATATGTATATGGTCTGATATACACTTGTATGTTTTGGCTAAATATACAGGGAATGTTTTTTTCTTTTTTTCTCCCCTATATTAATGTATCTGCTTATGAATGGAAGCATAGTTCCAAATGCAGGGACACACATGTATAAAGACATCCTCATTTTCATACCTTGACATGCATATTTTGGCATGTCTATATATATGTGTGTGTGTTAGTGTGTGTGTTAGTGTGTGTGTTAGTGTGTGTGTGTGTGTGTTAGTGTGTTAACTTTGTTTCAATAAAATAGACTGAGTGTCAGAAATTTCCTCGGAGTGCCGGATGATTATTTTCATGAAAAAGAGTAATTTTATAAAGGATATATATATATATATATATATATATATATCTTCGCTCAGTGTTGCACCAGGCGGGTCACTCGCGGATGGGTGCTTTTCCATGGTGGTGCACCACGTAATATCGCCGCTTCTCACTCTCTTCTTTAGCAAAGAGTCAAGCACTCGTGGGGAGAGTTTTCTTCAGCTGTTTATTTTTTCACAACAAACGCGTTTCGGGATACCTTCGTCAGTGTCTACTATTGGCACTGCGTGGGGCCATCTTAAACTCTGTTACATCATAAATCATGGACATAGAAAGGAGATTTAATTTTTCCAGAGACTACGGTGCCATATAAAAATAGTTATTTAACTTTTATATAACATTTCATGTACAAATCCAAATTTATTTACAATTTGACACAATATTTGATGGTATACGCGAGGCCTCACATTTATCTCTCTGATGACTCGTATTTATTCGATTTTCATTATTACCCACGCAAGTGTATTGTCACATTTTCCCGGTGGTGGCATAGCCTCTATTTGCTCATACCTCATAATTAAGCAGTGTATTGGCAAAGGTCACTATTTACAATTCTCCAATATCTCGCCATGAATTGGAAAATTTCAATGTCCAAGACACTTAAACTTTTTGAAAATCGGGTGGGTCAAATTTAAGGGATCTCTCTGTGTAACATATCTTATTTACCCAAGTGTACTGCAAATTCCTCCCCTCTATTTAGTCCCTGAGGTGCTTTTGATTGTAAATCAATGATGTATCAGGACTCTAGTTTCCGCAACCTCAGTACCCTGTCCCCTTCTCTCGGATCTAATGGTACATAGTCTATTGCAAAGTACTGCAACAGTTCCCTGTTGCTTTGGTGCTTGATAGCAAAATGCCTGGCCACTGGGTAGTTAAAATATTTATTTACAATTGCTCGCTGGTGTTCTAGAACCTGGATTTTACCACTATGTACAGTGCTGCCCACATATCTCAGCCCACAAGGGCATATGAGACAGTAGACAGCATGTGTTGTGTGACATGTCAAAAATGTATTGATCACCTTCCTTTGCTTTAGACCTGGTATGTCGTCGGCTAGCATTCTTCTGCTGTTGGCACACGGCTTGCATTTCCCACAGGGATAAAATCCTTTCATGTCTCTGATCATGCCTATTCTCTCAGGAATTTTCTGTAGATGGCTATGGACTAATCTGTCCCGTAGTAATCTCGCTTTTCTGAACGAGATCAGTGGGACTTGAGGAATATCATTCCCTATGATGACATCTGTTTTTAATATGTGCCAGTTTTTTCTTAGTATGTTTCTTACAGAATTGGCATCATCAGAATATGTGGTAATTAATCTGAACTTTACACCATCCTTCGCTTCAATACTGGTCTTCTTTTCTTTCTCTTTTAATAACTCACATCTTGGGATTCTCTTTACCTTTTCTAGAGTGGTAGCTAATAGATCCCTATTGTACCCTCTAACTGTAAATCTAGCAATGCTGTCACGTGTTGCAGCTATGAAGTCACATTCTCTGGAGCAGTTTCGTTTTAATCTGAGGAACTCCCCATAGGGTATACTCTTCACCAATTTGGGAGGATGGTTACTTTCGGCATGTAAAATAGAATTGCCGGCCGTCTGTTTTCTAAATAACTCAGTTTCTAATCTCCCTTCTTGCTCAAACACCCTCGGGTCCAAATAGTTCACTGTTGTTGGACTGATATCTGATGTTAATCTTAAAATCACCTCATTTTGCTTGAGATGGTGAATGAATTCCTCCGCTGAAATTGGCGACCCCCTCCATACAAGGAAGAGGTTGTCAATATATCTGTACCTAACTACACTTTTGTCGACCCACTTAGCATTTTCTGGGTCTTGGAGTGCCTGCTCCTCCCACGAACAAGTTTGCATAGCTGGGGGCGAAGCAGGTACCCATAGCTGTTCCAGATGTTTGTCTATAGGGTTCTCCCTCTAATAAAAAGATGTTATTCATTAGACAAAATTGAATTCATTCAATTAACATGTTACTATGTTCTGTGAACTTCATAGGCCTCTTATTTAGAAAATGTCTGACTACATTCAGTCCATGCTGGTGGTTAATGCATGTGTAGAGGCTTGTAATGTCCAATGCAATCAGTAAATAGGTAGGTTCCCAGTTCAATTCTTTGATCTTATCAATAAAATCTTTGGTATCTTTGATATATGAGCTTAGCTGCAAGAGCCATTTAAAGAGGAAATGGTCAATATAGATGGATAGATTCTCTGTAAGGCTTCCTATCAATGAGACAATTGGTCTCCCAGGAGGATGTGTTCTGTCTTTATAAATTTTCGGAAGGTGATAAAATGTTGGTATTACTGGATTGTTATTTTTTAAGAAAAAATATTCCTCTGTATCAAGCACTGATTTTAAATGCCATTTATTTATTAGAGTTTGATATTGCACAACGCTCTCATAATATTGTCTTTTATCTGTTTTCTCATAAAACTTGTCATCCTTTAGTTGTCTTACCTCCTCCTGGCAATATTGTTCCCTTGTTTATTAGGACAATATTGCCCCCTTTATCGGCAGGTTTGCAAATAATTTGAGTGTCTTTTTCAAAAGTCTGTAGTATTAGTCTTTGTTCTTTGGTTATGTTTTGTTTTGATCTTTTTGGAAATTAGTTATTTGTCCAAAATTTCACCAAATCCTTCATAACCGAATCCGAGAAGGAATCTATGGCATCATACAGCATTTGTGGTGTGAACTGGGATACAGGTTTAAAGATAGTAGATGGTGCTTCTTGTTCCACAAACCACAAAATGAGGATACCTGGTCAAAAAATGTGTGTTGTTGTACAGAAAACTAAGGAAAGAAGAGGCGACATACTATGTGTAATGAGTCATATCTGGCTGAGAAATTCCCATCAGACCACCCTTATTGGCGGAGTATCGTCATGTGGGAGTTGGTGTTTAATCCCAATACCGCCCAAACCATCAGATGACGGTGCGGATATGGATCTTCAAAGACTCTAGCCAAGATAATGCTCAAAGAGTGGAAAGGATAAAGTGCAGTGCTCTAGTGAAAGTGATAATTAAAATTAACTACCTAGACAAAAAATATGTTTAATGGAGATTGTCTAAGTGTCAAGGTTAAAACCACGCCCTGTAGTGGAAATTAATAACTACAAAGTGGCGCTGTGCAGGACTGTCGACATGTTTCAGCCTATTGGATTAGTAATCCGGCTTTCTTCAGGACCCAAAGGTGAAATAGCTACTGCAATTATACATGGTGAAGTGAAGTGTGAATAAATGATTAATACTTTACAATACAGGAGTCTCAGAGGACCTTGGAGCCCCAATGTATCCTTGAGATTTAAGTTTTTCTTTTCCTGTTAGAACATAAAAAGAAAACTTACAGCAAACATATATAGCCACTCAAAACACAAAGAAACTGCACAGACAACACACATGCAAAAGTACTATTTACTTAGCAACAACCAAAGAGTATTAAATCTCTTTCACAGAGAGGTATTAGCCTCCACTGAGATACTCACCCAGCTCTATGTGGGAGAAGACCTCACCTCACCCGGCAACCTACTCTGGAAATTGAGGCCCGCTCTTACATGCAAAAGAATTGAAAGGAAACACATTAGGTCATACAATGGGTCCAGCTCACTGGCTCTGCATAAAAACCTGGCTCACAAAGTAGTGGACCCCACACCATCAGGCCCAAAACCGACTCAAACAGGATCGGCATAATATCCCAATTGTTAATGTTACTAAGTAGGATTAATCAGACTATTGACAAAAGTCACTACCCCTCTTCTCCTGTTGCAGTTCACCAAAGGGTAAAAGATAGTGAGTAATCAAGGGGGAGCTAGAACGATGTTAAAAATGCCAAGAATATAATGTAGCACTAGCGAGTGCTAAAACTAATGAGAGAGGACTGTTCCTTCTTAGAAAATACCCGAAAGAGCCTTTTATAGACCCAGCAAGTCTCACCTGTCCGTCGGTACCTCTCTCGGTCATCCAAGAGGAAGTGGAGGTACCGACTGGACAGCCCTTGGTGTATATATACCGTTGTTGATTGGTCTAATCACCTGTTAAAACGGCCAATTAACATCAAGATCGCCGCCTTTCCTTTCACGCATGCTCATTGAATCGTACCTGGCGTACACTGTTCTCTTTTCTATTCTTAGTGCGCATGTGCTGTGAAGTGTTCCTCTCGCGCGTTTATACTGATCAGCGCGCATGCTCAGTAGATTGTTTATGGAACTATACTACTACGCGCAAGGGTGGCACTGAGTTAGTATGCTATTCAGTGCAATGCACGAGCTGTGTCTAATTGAAAACACAATATTTACGGAGGAATCGGAGAGAAATCCCTACTCTTGTAATACGATCCTTCCAAACTGATACAATCAAGGAGTTGAAAATGACTGACAAAAAAGCTTGCACTATATTAATGAGCATACGGGCTATGCTTACGGTGGTTGCTTGAAAGATCACAACTGAAAGATCCACTCTTTGAGCATTATCTTGGCTAGAGTCTTTGAAGATCCATATCCGCACCGTCATCAGATGGTTTGGGCGGTATTGGGATTGAACACCAACTCCCACATGACGATACTCCGCCAATGAGGGTGGTCTGATGGGAATTTCTCAGCCAGATATGACTCATTACACATAGTATGTCGCCTCTTCTTTCCTTAGTTTTCTGTACAACAACACACATTTTTTGACCAGGTATCCCCATTTTGTGGTTTGTGAAGTTAAGTAGGGGAATGGGATGCTAGGTCGGTAAATATCCCCTTGACCCTCTCTATAGAATATTGTTTGTGCTTCTTGTTGCACACCAACCTGCCTCGTTCTTTGTGTTAGAGTTCCACTTTGATCTATCTTCCCCTCTTCTTCAGAGCGGAGGCCCTTTGAAATCTCTAATGCAGAGAGATCATCCGTTGTTAAAATATCGGTGTCTTTTGATTTCAGTTGTCTGCATTCCTTGATAGAAGATTTCAATTTTAAGAATTTGTGTAATTTTAAAGATGTCAATCCTTGTTTGTGTAAATTCCATTTCATTGTTAGGACAGAAGGTTAAACCCAGTTTTAAAGTTGACTCTTCAACAGGTGTTAATATCTTTGAAGTCAAATTTACGATGGTTAGATTATCCACATCTTTTACCATCTCCCTCCTCTTTTGCTCCGTGTTACTCTTGGCGTTATGTTCTTCTTCCTCTCCCCCTTCCAACCACCTCTCCTTGTTCTCCTGTGGCTTCCGGTGGTTTGCTTTTCCCTACACTCAGCGACGTTTGACGAATCACATTGATCTCCACATGAAAAGGGGTCTTGGGGGTTTCACTTGAGGTCGTAGGAGTTTCATCTCCTGATTGTTCATTTTCAGTAACTTCGGATTCAGAGGTTTCCACTCTTGCTGGTGGTGGAGCGGATTTTCTTTTACTCATTTCTTTTCGCGGTGCGTCCAACTTCTTCGCTAAGGTCAATATCCTTCCCTGGGAATAGTCCCTTTCATCCCTTTCACATTTTTCTTGTTTTCATTGCCTTATTTTTGATTCATACTTTTGCAAACGTTTTTTCATAGCATCTCGTAATTCATCTTGTTTGTTCTTATCAGCGTCCTTCATAATTTCCTCTTCCAGTGTTTTGATCTCCGCCAACAACTTTCCTCTGTCATTCCATGCAAATCTAATTAGGAGATCCAGCATTCCCTAGCAAGATAGGGCTGTGTGTTCTACCCATAGTTCTAGTAACTGGGGGTCGGGGTTCTCATACGTGAGAATCGTATATATCGCTGCCAAGCCGATCGGTACCTCTTGATCGTACCAGGGGCCCAGGCCTTGCTGATGAGCTCTGCTGCTCCCGCCGAAAGGCGGTCGTCCTGCCACCGACCCCGGAAATCCTCCATGCCATGAGGACCAGGGTCCCTTGAAGTACCAGCTGGTGCCCCTCTCCCAGAGGCCCCGAAAGTAGCGACGGAAACGAGGGCAGTTGAATTGGACAGTCCCAAGACAGCTCCAGCAGTGAGGGAAACCATGCCTGAGCCCGCCAAAAGGGGGTCACTAGGACCAGGGAAGCTTGCTGGCGGCGAACTTGAGCCGCTACTCGAGGAATCATGAGAAAAGGAGGGAAGGCGTATGCCTGTTCCGTCGACCAGTCCTGTAAAAAGGCATCGACCGCGACCGCCTCCGGGTCCGGCCTCCAGCTCACGAACCTCTGAAGTTGACGGTTGAGCCTGGAGGCAAACAGGTCCAGCGTGAACGGACCCCACGCTCCCTGCAGGGCCTGAAAGACCGCTGTGTGCAGCCTCCAATCGCTGAAGTCCAGGAAGTTTCTGGAGTGCCAGTCCGCTATCGAGTTCTGCGTGCCTGGGAGATATTCCGCCGAGACAGAAATCTGTTTCTCCAGGCAATAGTGCCAGAAGTCCTTCGCCATGTTCGCTAAGGCCTTGGACCGAGGTCCACCCAGGCGATTGATATACTGAACCGCTGACATGTTGTCCATGCGTAGCAGAATACAGCACGACACTTTGTTCTGCGTCAGAGACTTGATCGCAAAGGAGCCCGCCAAAAGCTCCAGGCAGTTGATGTGGAGACGGAGTTCGTCCTCCGACCAACGGCCCCCCATCGTGATCTCTCCGCAACGGGCTCCCCAGCCCTCTCTGCTGGCGTCCGATTCTATGATCAGGTCCGGGCTGGATCCGAAGATCGCTCTCCCGTTCCACGCACTCATGTGTTCTATCCACCATCGCAGTTCCGTCCTCGTTTCCTCCGTGAGGGAGATGAGTTCGGAATAAGTCAGGCCTTTCCGGAGGTGTTGTGCCTTCAGGCGTTGAAGAGCCCTGTAGTGTAGTGGGCCCGGAAAGATCGCTTGGATCGAGGAGGAGAGCAGGCCCACAACACGGGCCAGATGTCGAAGGGAGATCCTGTCCTTCCTCAGGGTCTGTGAAAGTTCCTTGCGGATCTTGTTCACCTTCTGCTGCGGGAGACTGAGACTCGCCGCATCGGAATCTATGAGGAAGCCCAGGAAAGAGATTTGTTTCTTCGGGAAGAGATCCGATTTCGGGGCATTCACCACAAAACCCAGGTCCTGGAGCAGGGCAATAGTCATGGTCAAGTGTGACCGCAGACGATCCGACGATTGATCCATGATCAGGATGTCGTCGAGGTATATGATCATCCGAACTCCCCTCTCGCGTAGTGTTTCCACCACCGGCCGAAGGAGCTTCGTAAAGCACCATGGGGCCGACGAGAGGCCGAACGGAAGGGCTTGAAATTCGTAAACGTTCTCGTTCCACATGAACTGAAGGAAGCGCCTGTGAGGGGGAAAGATCGGTACCGTGAGATACGCGTCTTTCAGATCCAGACGGACCATCCAATCCCCTTGAAGGAGAATGTCTCGGAGAAGATGGATGCCCTCCATCTTGAAGTGGCGGTAGACCAACCACTCGTTGAATTCTCGCAAGTTGATAACTGGGCGAAACCCTTTGTCCTTTTTCTGGACCAGGAAAATATTGCTGAGGAAGCCCGAAGGGTGCAGGCGCGTTCTGCGAATCGCGCCTTTTTTGAGGAGATCTGCAATTTCTGTGTCGACAAGAAGTCTGTCCTCTGAGGAAAAAACCAAGGGACGAGGGCGAACCCTCTGTAGGGGAGTGCCATAAAACTCTATCCTGAACCCCTTGACTGTCTGAAGTACCCACGGGTCCGAGGAGATTTTGCTCCAGTTGTGGAGATGATCCCGAAGCCTCCCTCCCAGAACGACTGGGGAAAAAAGGGTAACACTCACCGGAGGGGCCTCCTGGTGCGTTTGCACCACCGTGGTAACCTCTGCCGCGCCCTCGGCCGGCGCCTCTGCTAGGGTAGAAGTTCCCCTGGCGTCCATCATTCCAGCCAGTATTACGGCGCTGCTGGGCCTTGTTGTTAGGGCCTTGCTGGGGCTGACGGCCGGAGGAGCGACCCCGTCCTCGTCCGGCCCCAGCAAAAACCCGTCCTGGAAAAATCTTTTTTATGGACGTTTGTGCTCTGTCGAGTGCAGAGAAAGTTGTTACGAACTTGTTGAGTTCCCTAATAAACGGCTCCCCAAAAAGCCTGCCTTGTGCAACAGGGCCTGCCTCTGACGTGGCTAGATCCCCTAGCTTCGGATCTATTTTAATGAGGAGGGATCTCCTCCGTTCTGCCGCCAACGCACAATTTGCGTTCCCCAGGAAGCATAAGGCCCGCTGAGCCCAACCTGCCACGACCTCCGTGGACATCGGAGACCCCGGCTCCTTGGCCCTCTCGGCCAACTGGATGATCTGGGTGACGGGGCCCACGGCGTCCAGGAGCTTATCCTGGCAGCTGCGCCAGGAGCGATCGATACCCTTCCTGGGGTCTTTCATAAATTTGGCGAAGAACGCGTACAGCTTCTCGTCAATATCAGGAGTGGCTGCCACTCTGCCCTCCAGTTTAGGTCGAGGGCATTCACCCCGCATGCGGGTCCTAACCTCTTTTTCCAGGGGCTGGCGCACTTTACTGGCTACATACGCCGCCACCTTGGGATCCGGGGTCCATTCCGACGAGCGCGGATGATAGATCCTCGCCGGGTCGAACATGTCCGGGACTTTGTCATCCCCTTCCAGGGACCCAGAGGAGTGCGACGCAGGGCGCCAAGGGCGTCCTGAGCCCTCATCCTCATCGTCCGAGGAGGTCTCGTCCTCGGTTACACCCTCTCCCTCCAAGGGGAAACCATCATCTAGGTCTGAATTCGGGGCGACCTCGTCGCCATCATCTCCGGGGAAGAATCCCTCCCGGCAGGGTAAATTTTTAAGCGTCCGCGCACTTTTATGGAAGGATTCCCTCAGGCGGTCGAACTCCTCCAAGTGCCCCGCGTGACGCTTCGCCGACTTTTTCCCTCCCCCCTGCACGCCTTTAGTTCCGCGGTACGCAGGCACTGCGCCACTGAACACCCCGGGGATACTCTGAGTGAGGGCCTCCACACTCTCCCGCAAAGGAGCCAGCACCGAATCCAGCGCCTGTGACAACGCGCGGCCAACCGCCGGCGGCAGTGGTTGGGAACAGCCAGGTTCTTCCGTCCCCTGAGTGAGGGGAGCCGACTGATCAGCAGTCTGCATCGTGTGAGGGTGAGAGCACTAAACACCTTTACTCAATTTCAGAAGGTAGCCCCCTCGCCGGTGCTCAGACAGTACCGCTGTCAACTAAGGGTGCGGTGACTGACAACCGCCACTAGAGGGCGTCGCGCACGAGGGCGCGCAGCTACACCGGCCCGGTGTCAGGCGAGGGTTGGTGAGTCAGGTGAAAACCTGCCTCAGCGCACCGATCCGAGGGGCAAGCGCCGCAGTCGCAGCCTTAACCCGAACAGCGGCGCCCAACGGAGCTAAGGGGAAGCGAAGACGCTCTCCACAGAGCCCGCGATGAGGGAAACGGCAGAGACGGCGCAAGCAGCGCCTGACGCACGTCGAACTGCCGAGGGGCTAAAGCAAATCAAGCGCACCGCAAAGCAAGCGCTATTGCACAAGCAAAACAATTTAATCTACACAAGACACCAAACGTCAGGAAGATAAAAGGTTTGACTTATCTGACGAGCAGAGAAGAAAGAGGAATAGAAGAGGACGTCATGGCTAGTTATACGGCGGACGGAGCCATCATTGGTTGCTGGTTGCTATGGACACTGTTTTCCCATGTGCTCATGGGAGTTGTGGTTCAAGAAAAATGTTTTGATTGGTTTTTCTTTGAAGTGCTGATTATAATAAAGAGAAGAAAGGACTGCATAATCCTCGCCTCCGTCCTGATATAGAATTCTGGAGGGAGGTGGCCTCCCCCCACTTCCTTAATTCTCTCTCATAGAGCTGTTCTAATTTCGTAAATAAAGTACTTAAATTGGTTGCTTCTTCTAAATTAGACTCCACCCTCTTCGATCCACTTTCTGATTGTCGTTTTTTAAACATGCCCATGGCCGCCTCTCTCCATGCCGATTCGCAAAACATTTCTTCATTGATAGTCGTGATAGAGTTCTTATGCCTTTAGATATGAATCTCCCCTACGTCCTGTCACTGGTCAATTTGCATGCGTTAAACCCATACTGGCTGCGGCTTACCCGACCGTGATTCTTCACTTGCATCGGGTGTGCCGGTCTGCCTGTGATCTTCTGTGCTTCTCCTTTACGCTGTATTGGCCAGGGACGGTGCCTCCGTAATTATTCCTCGCTCCGTGTTGCACCAGGCGGGTCACTTGCGGACGGGTGCTTTTCCGTGGTGGTGCACCACGTAATATTGCCGATTCTCACTCTCTTCTTTAGCAAAGAGTCAAGCACTCGCGGGGAAAGTTTTCTTCAGCTGTTTATTACCTTCGTCAGTGTCTACTATCGGCACTGCGAGGGGCCATCTTAAACTCTGTTACATCATAAATCATGGACATAGAAAGGAGATTTCATTTTTCCAGAGACTACGGTGCCATATTTGAAGTTCTTTCACTTTTAAATAACATTTCATGTACAAATTCACATTTATTTACAATGATACACAATATTTGATGGTATACGCGAGGTCTCGCATTTATCTCTCTGATGACTCGTATTTATTCGATTTTAATTATTAACCACACGAGTGTATTGTCACATTTTCCCGGTGGTGGCATAGCCTCTATTTGCTCATACCTCATAGTTATAAGTAATAGTGACCTTTTGCTCATACCTCATAATTATGAGTAATAGTGACCTTTGCCGATACACAGCTTAATTATGAGGTATTAGCAAATAGAAGCTATGCCACCACCGGGAAAATGTGACAATACACTTGCGTGGTTAATAATTAAAATCGAATAAATACCCCTTTGTGGTTCAGCTGCTGTGTTGGAATTTTCGGAGTGATCCGTCAAGCGGGGGTTGAGAAAAAAGGGGGGTCCCAAAACATGTTTTCCCCCTATGTAATGTCTATGGGGATTTTTCATTTTTTGAACATGACTACCGCTACACTGATTGGAATTCCACCAAATTTGGCAGAAAGCTAGATGTTGGTCCAGAAAGCGTACTTTTTTGTGATATGGTGTAAATCCATTCTGTAGTTTTAGAGATATTTAAGTTTCAAAAATATAGATATCTGGAGAGGCGAGTCCTTGCAGTGGACTCGCGGAGCCTCCTGAAATTTGATTGGTTGCCAACACTTCAACCAGGAAGATGATGTCGTTGGTGATGTCATAGAATGTCATGAGTGATGCAATATGTGAGGTCGATGATGATGAAGCATGCAACCAACTAGGTTGGTGGGTGAGGGCTTTCAAAAGAAATAATATTTCTTTCCTCCGTACAAACACACTATCCTTTGCCCTTTGAGGCTAGTTCCCATTGATAATACATATATTTCAGGGGAAGTGAACTAGCCCTGCTGTTTCTCCCTCTCCCCTTGATACCTAATAATATGGGTCACAAATGCCATTGTTTGGGTGCTTGAACAGAAAAAGATGTTCCACCCATGGTTTTGTTCTTGTATGCTGGTATTTTGAGACGGGTGCCATTCTAGAGTGTACCTTCCTTTGCTCTCTGTATTTGGTGATTCTCTTCCTGAAGAAAAGTGGTCCTTTGCCATATATTGTTTTGTGGGTGATACAAAGCAGTTTGAAGGTGGATCTTCTAGCTACTGGTAACCAGTGTAGGGCCTTAAAGTATGTTTGTGGCTTTACATGTAGGTGTAGTCTAGTGGCAGAGTTCTGAATTCTTAGTAATCTTTTTACAGTTGATGAAGGTGAGCCATGATAAAAACCATTAGCGTAATCAGATTTAGATAGAACAAGATAGATTTCTCCATGGAACTTGATGGGAATATGCATCGCAGCGTTTTCATTGTTAGAAAGCTTCATTTGGCTACCTTATACACTTGGGAATTTTTGACACCTTGGTATCCATGGTAATTCCGATGTTTCTTACCTCCTTAGATATTTTTGGCATTGGTCCAGTTCATCAGGCCAGGTGCAGAGAGGATTGTATGTTTTTCAGTTACCATAGGTGAATATTGGACGCATTCAGTTTGAAGTGGCTCCATGTCATCCATCGGTCAATGGCCCGTAGGCAACTGAAGTTCTTGGATTTTCCAGTGAGCTTGGCACTTTCAATTTCCTGAAGTATTTGTGTGCCATCTGTATAGTTGAAGTTAAACAAACATGTTTCAGTTCTGGTAATGATTTCATGTAGCTGTTAAAAAGCATGGGGGAGATGATTGAGCTTGAGAAACTCCTACTTTTATGCTGCATAGTTTGGAAGAGAACGGAGGAGTATGCATGATATTTGTTCTAGTTGTAGGTAGGACATGACACAAGCAAGAGCTGAGACATCTAATCTGTCTTTCACGAATCTTTGGATTAATGTATCAGGATTAGCTGTGTCAAAGGCCGCTGACTGGTCCAAGAGAAGTAGGGCAGCAACACCTTTCTGGTCTGCTGTGCTTTTAATGTAATCCCAGATTGAGATTAGGGCTAATTCAGTACCTTTTATTGGATGGAATCCAGTTTGGAAGTCTGAAATTAAGGATTTGTCTTCAATGAATTGTGCCATTTGGATGAATGCAGCTCTTTCTATAAGTTCGTTCCTCAGCTAAACTGGTGAGAGTGTCCAGGTTTAGAAGAGTCAGATCAGGAGGAAGGGCCTTCAGTATTGCAGCAGCTTCGGCTTCGAATAAACGCCCAGCTGAATTTAGGCAGATGGAAAACCTGCTTCCGTTTAGAAAGAAGTTGAAGACTTGGCTCTTTCCTAGGGCATAAGTTGTGGTCGTGGTTCTCTAGCTCTACTGATCCCGTGCCCTCCATTATACTGAGAGATTAGCTGGTCTCACGTGTTCAAGCGCCAGGATACTCGTAGGGTCACAGTGCGCTCTATAAATGCTGATTACAATTACAATTTAGTTTGCCCAGGAATGGTCAGTTTACTGTAGGTCTGTAGTTGTCAGGTTCTTGTGTCCAGGTTAGTTTTCTTTAATAACAGGCATATATTAGGGGCAGTGACTGGCTTGCTGGATTTTACAAGATTCAGAAATTTAGTTGATGATGATTATTTTATGGAGTGTTGAGGCAGTGTTAGCCTTCCCCTAGATGGAGTTGTTGCAAATGGTTTAATGTTGTTTTTTTTTGATTGGGTAACTAAGAATCCAACATGTTTACTTGAGTTGTGTAATGATTTGCCAGTTTGTCAAAAATATGAGAAATTGGATCTGTTCCATCTGTGCATTTTGGATTATGGAATTCTGCGAGCATTTTATAGATTTATTTATTAGTACTTTTTACATTGTACATTTTTCCGGAATAGTATTGGTTTTTAGATTTTTTGTATTGTTAACATACATTCTGTTATGTCTGTGTAGGTGTATTTTGTCTTGAGTTGTTTGTTAAGAGCCAGATTTATTGAAGCGTACCAATTTTAATAATCTATTTTTAGTTCTGTATTCACTCATGATCTTTTGAGTAGTATTAAGAGGTCAATCGCTTAATGTAGCCACCCATAGAGTGTTTGTATAGAGTTTATAGTGACCAGATCTGTGATGGCAGTAAGTTGGTTTTCTAGTTCCTCTAAATTCTGCTTGTTCCAAGGTAGTTTCTGGTAAGATGAGTTAGCTATAGTGAGCTAAACTGGAATTGCATGGTGAGCAAAAAAACGATGGATTTAGGCCCACATCTCTGTACCGGGGTGAATGTATGACATTGTTCTGCATTCTGTCCATCAACTGTTGTTTTTGCAATTGTTTTAATAGAGAGATGTGGCGCCTTGTGTTAGAAGGCAGCCAGCTAGTGGTCGAATCACATAACCGGAGTAATTTTTTGGAATGCGAATAGGTCCGGGTTGCCAAAAATGACATCTAAGGTGTGTCCTCCAATGTGTGTGGGTTTGCAAATATGCTTTTGTAAGTTATGTGTGTCTAGGATAGTGAGGATGGTTATGGGGGTGCCACATATTAGGTTTGTCAAGCCATATGTTCAGGTCATCAAGGAGGCATAGGTTCAATTATGTTGTAAGAAGGTTGGAGATATGTCTGGAAATATTCGAATGCTAGGTGGCGATCTGTAGAGAAGGAGAAAAATACATGAGAAGGTTGGGGCAGGGTTGCATCTGACAAGAAGGGCCTCACAAACTTGTAAAGAAACATCCTCCGCTTTGGTGAGATTTGTTGTTTCCTTAAAAAGGACGGCGAATCCGCGTCATTTTTTGCATATGTGATTTTATGTCACAGTTTGATTGCCTGGTGGAACTGCTTCTTTCAATACCAGTGCCATATCTTCCCACATCCCTATTTAGTTATAAAAAGTTAGTCAGGTTCTGTGTCTGTCAATAGGTTGACTATGTGCTACTTGTGCATTTAAAATGGAAGAAATATTTATCAGTAGTTAGTCTAAAGAATGTTTTTTGAGGTGGTGTGCGTTTGTGCTGCAGGAGAGAGAGAATTGTCCCTTAAAGTTGTAGGCGGTGTGCTATTGGCGATGGTGTTAACTGTTGCAGGACAAAGAAAGTGTTATTTGTGTTTGTTATCTTCCTCCAAAAGGCTTAAAAGATTAATTTGGGTCTGGGTGGGTGCTGATGAGCCCTGCTGAAGCTGACGCATGGGCTGTGGGGTTGTATCTGAAAATTAGGCTTGTGCGAAGGGCAAGGGCATGCAAGGTTATGAAGAGTATTGTGGAGTTGCTTTCTTATGTGTATGTTGAAAGTGTAGGGGTGTTGGAGCATGAGTGTCATGTTGTATGGCTCTGAATTCTGCAATGGATGATAGACGTGAGTGTTGCGTGTTTGTGGATTGAGTGGTTGCTGTCTGTTGTTGAGGGACTGTGAGGTAGAGATGGATTTGAATGTGTTATTTATGTTATTTGAAGCAGGGTAGAGGCATGTAGATATTTTGTGATGGTTGGGTGTTTCTGAAGGAGTGAGATTTTTTTAGATGATACATTTTGTATTTGTGTTTGTTTTGGTGGGATAGTGTTATGTAATATTTTGGTAGGATCTTGAAGTGTAAGATTTGAATGTGAAGGACTGCTGAGGGGTGGATGTTGAAGGAGGGTTGGTTAGATTGAGTGTGAGAGGGTAAACAGGTTTTTAGAGCAAGGGTTGGGGTAACATTTAGCCTTCTTGGTGGAGGGGAGTGTTGACACTGGTTTGGGTGACAAAAGAAGAGGGTTATGTGTTGAAGTGGTATGATTGAGCGCTAGAGAAAGGGTTGGCATGGGCATTATCATGAGTAGGCAGAGGACAGTGGAAGAAATATGGTTGTAACGGGTGGGTGTTTGAGATTGAGTACATGTGCAGTGTGGGTTACTGGTATAACAATATAATCAAGTACTGTGGGCTTCTCTGCCAAGGTACCGTCAATGATACAAAGTACATGAGCTGCTGTAGTTCATACCTCTGGGTTTAATGTTAGTGGTTCTCAGTCAAGTTTAGGGGATCCCTGTGCCGGGATGATGTCAGCTACAAAATTCATAACATGCACAACATCACATAAAAAAAAAAAAAATATATATATATATATATATATATATATATATATATATATATATATCTCCATCCATCCATCCATCCACTATATTTATACCAACACACATTATCCTTGACAGAGGGGACACAGCAGCCCTCATTCTCCTAGACCTCTCTGCAGCATTTGACATGGTCTCACACTCCATCCTCATCCGGCGCCTGCACAAGATTGGCATCTAAGGTCCAGCTTTCCGCTGGATCTGCTATTCTTGATTAATAAAATACAAGCTGTCAGCCTGGCACCTTACTTCTCAGTAGCCTGCAAACTCAACTGTGAAGTGCCTCAAGCTTAGTCGCTCAGCACCACCCTCTTCAACACACATATGATCCCATGGGCCAATGTCATTTGTGTACATAACATCAACATCCTCTTTCACGCCCATGATGCAATTCATACTCGGATAAGACCCCCACACAAGAAACAGGTTTGAGCACCGCCTGCATGACTTAATTCACTAACTGGATGAAAGTCAACTGTTTCTAGCTTAACACCGACAAGACAGAAGTAGTGATCTTTGACAAGAACACCTCACCGTGGGGCTTTTACCGGTGGCCGGCCAACAGCAAATTGGTCAAGAATGCACAAGTTAACGCTGTCACTGCATCCTGCTTCCACAGCCTGAAGGTGCTGAGGAAGATCTTCAAATAGCTCCCAAGCAACACTAGAAAAACTGACACCTAGTCACCAGCTATGGGAGAACCCTCTACATCAGGTTCACTAAGCAATAGACTAGAAGACTACAAACCATCCAGAACTCATCAGCAAGACCCTTCCACAACAGGGGGTGTGAAATTTAATACAATATCTACTTGTCCATGGGGCAGGTTGCTTCATAAATCAACTTGTCCTGTAACAAATCCACTTGTCCCTTTTGTGCCATGTAATGTGGCGGTAAACTATAGCAGCAATCCTATTATATCAGAACTCTGAAATAGCCTCTCTGATTATGCCAGGGCTCATACCATAGTAGAGTTTGAAAACTAGCAATTCCCTTATTTTGCCACGTTTCCGCAGAACTTTTGACTGGGACTGAAGGTAGTGGGAAGCAATGGTTCAAGGGTTGGAATGCCCTTTTGAGTATGTTCAAACCCACTAACTTGCATGTTTTAAGGATTTTCAACTACTCTTCTCTAATTTTTTCCCACACTGAGAAAGGTTGAAAATTTACTCCCAACAATCACAGATGTAAAACTTCTTCCTGTGCTGGGGAAAAAGTGGTTGGAGGGAAAGTGAACTTGAAAACACAACAGATTTTAGCAGGAGCAAATCTACACATGCATATTTGCTCATGCTAAAATGCAGTTCACAAATATTTTCTAGGAGTACGATTGCTTGGCCTACTTCTTTAAATTCTTGTGAATTCCCGAAAGCCGTAAATCTGCACTTAATGCAAGGACATATACCAAGGGTGCACTTTTGAGACTTTCCTTAATAATTGGTTCCCTAATTAGGTCTGGCATTAACCATGACCTTTTGTGTTTATTAAAATGCTATCTCTCTCTCAGTCTATTGGCTTCACTGTGAATGACAGTATTCTGCTTTTTCACAAGGAGCATATCGGCACAAAAAGTAGTTTTGTTGAGTGCCAGGAACTACTATGGCAATGTGTGCTTTTTGAGACCAAAAACAATTTTTGCTTTTGTCAATGTTTGCTATAATGGTGAGAGCCCGGCAACTCCTGCACCAATAAGATTTTACAAAAACCATGCCAAAACAAGACACGTATTGATCAAACTAAAAGGCTGACCATCAATTTCAAACCTACTGGCTTTGCCAATGCTTATTTATTTTTATGTTTCCAATGTTCTTAATGAAACTGGTTACACTGATTTTTCATTATGAATATTTTTGGGAAATATTAGGATATATCAACACATTGTACTAAATGATGCTGCAAAGAAATGGTACCTAAAACTTTACAGTATTTAGCAAAATGTTTTTTTTCCATTTTGTTTTGTGAACATTTTATTTTGAATGCAATGAATCATCAATCTTGCCTTCAAGCTTCTGCAAATATTTGCTTTGAATAAGAGAGCATTCTGGGAGCATTATACATGGCCTCATATTGCTAAACATGTGTACACATTTTAATACTGGGACCACTACTGTCCGTAGTGCAGTCAGAGCTTACAACATTTACTTCGAGCGCTCACCCTAATAATAAAGGCTTTTGCATTAATGAACCATAAATACAAATTTGAACAGCATTAACACATGGGCACACATATTACCTTAACTGCAGACAGTGCCCTTCCCTGATCCATAATGTAGTACTGTAGCTAGGTATCCAAAGGGTTTCTGCTGTAGGAGGTTCGGCCTACTTGTCCCAAGGACAAAATACACCTGAAACCCTGTTACCCTTGACCCCATACAATATGTCCTGGGTGTCCGACTGTAGGAATTCCACATCCCTGTCCACAACTTCCCTCACAGAACTGACATCACACCACACCACTCCACTCCTGATACACAAACCTGTTAATTCCAAACTCCTCAAACCCACACACATTTAATGCACTACGGAACTTTGCAGCACTTTTACTGGCACACATCCCACACATACACTGAACCAGTTCAGGATGAGCGTTCTCTCACATCGCTCCTAAAGCGCGGAACAACCACCCATTCCACATCAAAGCCTCCTCTCTCTTCCATAATTCTGCAATAAGCTGAAGGCTGAAGACCTGGCTTTTCAATGAACCAACCTAGCATAGGCAGGGCTAGGGACATGCACCTGGACACCTTTGTGGGTGATTGTGTGCTTTACAAATACACATAACAACACCCAAAGGTATTAAAAAAAAATACTGACTCAAACCAAGAAGACTACATTCATAGTCTCTTTTATATTGTTAAGTGAGATGTCCTATTTATTCATATCTGTAAAATGATTTAGAACATTTGTACTTGCATTTGTGACATCAAAGGTGAGGTCATGAGCAAGGCATTTGATGTGCAATTTATAGAGTGTACACCTAACCATAACTTGCAAATATCAGTGTTTTCTTATTTGTTTTAGTTTGCAACCTAACTGCACTTTAATTGTGTTTGTAAGTGAATTTATATATATATATTTTTTTAATTGATTACATTGTTATACCCAAAGCTAAACTTAACTTCACTGCAACCTTTGCTTTAATATGCATGTATCATGCAATACTGATCAAATAAAGCAAAGAGTAATAAAATCTGAATTGGCCATGAGAACAGGGAAAACACCGTGTTTTCTTTTTTTTATGATGTAGAAATGTGTGACCGTTCATAACAAACAAGTTACTTACCTTCAGCAACACTTTTTCTCACCTTAGTATATTCCCCTGGTGTCAGACTGGGTCTGGAAAATCTTGAATAGTATCTCTACGCGCAGTTAGGTGCCCTTGATCTGCATTGGTGAAAGGACGTTACGGTGCCCATATAGGTGCCACCCCGCGAGCTGACATCAGTTTCTTTCGTGACTATTTCAGTGCCAACAACACAGAGCCAAACAAAAAACACGTTTGACCAGTGTGCAGTGTCTAGTGGGATCTTAAGGGTGAAGAGTCCAGTTTGCAGAAGGGGGACCATGGGATGGTCGGTGAAGAATCTGCAGTTAGATAGATCTCTATCAGAAAAGGGGTTATCGAAGGTAAGTAACTTGTTCTTCTGATAGAGACTTCTAACCTTTGAAGTCTCACCTTAAGAGTATATACCCAAGCAATACCTCCCTAGAGGTGAGCCTGCAAAGTTACTCAAATCAGAAAATTCTGAAAGTGTCTGCCTCGACGGACCTGACTGTCCAAGCAATAGTGCTTCATGAACGTGTAGAGTGACTCCCACGTAGCAGCTTGGCAGATGTCCAGAACACGTACCGAGCATGTCAACAAATTAGTAGCGTTCTTGGCTTGGGCGGAATGGGCCTGCAATCCCTTTAGAGGCTGCCTTTTAGTTAATGCGTAGCAGATCTTAATGAAGAGCCCAATCCATCAACAGATGATCTGCTTCAGCACAGCCTTGCCTTTTTTTACTCCATTGAACCGGATGCAGTGGTCTTTGGTGTTATCAATGGAGAACAAGAGCGCTCTCTTTGGGTCCACACGACGTAGTCTCTCCTCCACCTTGGAAGGATGAGGCAGAGCAACAAAAGTGGGCAGAGTGATACTCTGATCGAGACAATACTCAGATTAACATAAAATGGAGTGCTAATCTGAAGAACCAGTTTAATAGAGAACAAGCTGGTGTATGGAGGGTGAACCGACAGGGCTTGAAGCTCGCCAATGTAATGGTCAATAGAAAGTCAATTTTGATAGTCAAGATCTGCAGAGAACAGCTGTGTAGAGTCTCGAAGAGTGAAGACATGAGAAATGTGAGGACTAGATTGTAGTCCCTTTGGGGCATCACAAAAGGGGTAGGAGAGAACAAGTGTTGCAAACTTTTTAGAATACGAGCCGCAACTGGTGACTTGAATAGAGAGGGTTGATCCTACAACTGCAGAAAAGCCGAATTACCCAACAAGGTAATCTTTAACAGTGCCCAATGCAAGGCCTTGCCAAGATAAGGATAGAACAAAGAGAGACGCCTCTGATAGGGGTCCACATAACATGAGGGCACCAAGGCCATAAACTTATCTCAACAACAGGAATGTAGAGTTTTAGTGAAGGGCCGCCTGGCTGCCAAAATGACATCACAGACCTCGGGAAGATCTAAAACCCTCAACTGCCTAAGTTCAATGTCCAAACATGAAGGTGAAGTGTACGCAGGTTTGGGTGCAGGACCCTGCCCTGTTGCTACGACAGGAGATCCTCCAGAAGGGGCAGCCTGATCTGGGGACCGATACTTATACTCAGAATGCTGGGATACCATACCCTCCATGCCCAATCTGAAGCCACCAAGCATCTCTGATCGAGAGTCACCGCCCTGGAGTTCAATGAGCCTGCCAGGTGCTGTACAATTAGGAAGATGTTTTGGTGCTCCAGCCAAGTTCTGAGGAGCAGAGCCTCATTGCACATGGATCACGACCCTGCCTTGGTTGTTGCAATACCAAATGGCAGTAGTGTTGTCCTTCAACACCTGAACCAGCCTTCTGCTGATAGACATGAAGAAATCTTTTAGTGCCATGTGGATCACGGTCAGCTCCAGAAGGTTGATATTGAGCTGAGAATCCGCCAGATACCAGTGTCTTTTAATCTTCACCTCTCCCAGATGGCCACCGCATCCCAGAAGTGATGCATCGGTCACCACTGTCAACTCTGGGTGAGGAAGAGGGAGCGGGTCTGCTACTGACCCAATCGCAGTATGTGAGCCACCACTGCAGGTCTTTTACAATCTCCTTCGGAATCTGGACCAGGTTGGAGGTTACCCTGGTGCTACGCCCACTGGGATGCCAGATCCTACTGCAGAGCGCGCACATGCCATCCGGTGGGCTTTACCAGCATTATGCAAAAGGCCATCAGACCCAGCAGCCTCAGGGTCAATATGTTAGAAATTCTAGATTAATGCTGAAACATAGCCCAAACATCCTGGATTCTCCACTCTGGACGATAGGCGCGGAACGTTACTGTATACAGAAGGGCACCATTGAAAAGGAACTTCCGAGAAGGAGTCAGGTGTAACTTCAACATGCTGTTAATGAACCCCAGCAAGAGCAAAAGGTTTGCCGTAGTCTGAAGGTGGGTGATGACTGCATGTAGCAAGCCTGCCTTCAGCAGCCAGTCGAAGTAGTGGAAGACTGGGAGTCCCAACCTCCGAAGATAAGCTGCAACCACCACTCCCAGTACTTTTGTGAACAACCGGAGGCATTGGTGAGGCCAAAGAGGACGCAGCAAACGGTAAATGCTCGTGGCCTACCGTGAACCATAGGTAATGCCTATGGGCTTGCAGGCCAGGGATGTGAAAGTAAGCGTCCTGCAAATCCAATGCTACGGTGCAGTGTCCATGCTGAATAAAACCTGAGCATGGGTGAGCAGCTTAAATTTCTATTTCTATAGAAAGTCATTGAGAGGGTGTACATCTAGTATAGGACAAAGTCCTCCGTCCTTTTTCAGACAAAGTCCTCCATCCTTTTTCAGCACCAGAAAGTAAAGGGAATAGCAACCATGACTTACTTCTAGCGCAAGCACCTTCTCAATGGCTCTTTTGGCTAGAAGGGCCTGCACTTACTGACAGAGCAAGTGGAGATGGTTCTCAGTCAGCCGTTCTTGGAATAGGGGCTGAGGGGTTTCTACAAATGGAAGGGCGTATCCCTGCCACACAATTTGAAAAACCAAGTTGTGAGAGCTAATGTCAGACCATTTGGGCAGGTGGTGCCTGATCCTGCCTCCAACTGGATATCTATGCTGGATGTATGATACACTAAATAGGCTGCAGGAGCCGGTGGGTATGGGAAACTGAACAACACGCTGGGCCTGGCTCCAGTGTACACGTTATTATCTGTGGCACTGTCCATGAAATGAGTGAGCAGTCTGTTGGACTGGTGGGTATGCCTGGTATTACAGTTGCCCATAAGTGCCCCGGCGGGTCGAAAGGACTGTTGCTTGGGCCAGGCAGTTATTGAAAACCTGAGAGAGCATTGAACAGGCTCTCCTAAAAGCCTTCGAGCACCATCTCTGCTTTGTCCCTGAATAGGTGATAGCCATCGAAGGGCATGTCAATCAAGGACAATTGGACATACCCAGAGAACCTAGTGGACCTCAACCAAGTAGGGTGACCAAACGTCCATAAATTTCACGGACAGTCCGTAATTTGGGCCTCACATCCGTTGTCTGTGAGGAAAGCTTTTACGGACGCCTTTTGTCCGTAATTTTGAGGCCTCACCTTCCTGATGAGGCGCCTCGCGCTCCTTCTTGAGCAAAAGAGCAGCCCCTTCCACCCATTGTCATTCTGTCTGGGGCTGATGATTGCCACATACAGAATGTCAATGGGACAGTCTGGGCTGGTAAATCATGTGGCAGCCTCCTCATGCCTCGGTGTACAGCAGGGCGTTCTGTAAAATAAAAGGCAAAACGCTAATGCTGCAACTTTAGCAACGTGAAAAAACAGTGTATATAAAGAAGCCTCTAAAATAAGTTAAAAACATTGGGTTATCGTTCTTACACTGTCTCATCATTTTTTAACTGAAGTATTTTCAATATTATATCCAACAAAGACATGGTTGCTGCTTTTTTTATTTTAAGCAACTAACAACCATTGACAAAGCCAATAGTCCTGGTTTTTGTTGGTGTAATGATACTTGCTGTATTATATATATATATATCTGGATGCAAAGACATAAACAACATAATACCAGTCGGGAGGAACACTACGCTAGCGCTGATTTTTAGCCTAGGTGTTTTAAACTACTCCCTTAATTACATCGAACACCCCCTTTGAAGAGACCCCCCAGTTTTTTTACACCACTTAAAGCCCTGGAAACAACACCATGTCACAGTCACCTCACATCCTGGCACTGTGCATCATGCAGGACTCATGACTTTTACGTTTTCAGACTGCCTATGTGCAGGGGCATAGTGAACTTTCCCCCACCCCACCTCACCCCTTGCTTTAGGAACTATAGTGAGGGTGAAGTTCTTGATGGGCCTCTTCTGTCTGCAACTCTGTAGACAAAGGCTCAGCTCATAATGTGAAAAGGTGAGTGAATAAATAAGTGAAGGAATGTGTGAATGGCTGGATGGATGACTGAAAGGATGAATGGATGAATGAAAGGGTGAATGGATAGATAAAAGAAAGGATGGATGGATGAGTGGAAGTATGGATGAGGGAAAAGGTAAATAGATGGATGTATGGGTGGAAGGGTAGATGGATGGGTGGATGAGTGAAAGCTTTGATGATGGGCGAGTGAATGGGTAGATAGATGAGTAAAAGGATTGATGGATGGATTGAATTGATAAGTGAAAGGGTGAATGGATGGATGAGTGAAAGGGGTAGATGGACAAAAGGATGAATAGATGAGTGAAGAAGTGAAAGGGTGGATGGATGAGAGAACGGGTGGATGGATGAGTGAAAGGATGGATGAGTAATAGGATCAATGGATGAGTAGATGGATGGGTGGATGATGGATAGATAAGTGAAAGGGGGATGGAGAGAGAAAGGGAGGATGAATGACTGGAAGGGTGAATGGGTGGAAGGATAAGTGACTGTGTGGATGGATGAGTAAGTGAATGAATGAATGAATGGCTGGATGGATGAGGGAATAGATGGATGGGTGAAAGAGTGGATGGATGACTGTACGGATGGATGGGGTGAAAGGGTGGGTAGATGAATAATGGATGGATGACTGAAAGGGTGGATGGATGGATGAGTGTAATGGTGGATGGAAGGATATATGGTGGATAGGTTTGCAAATGGTCGAATATGTTTGGATATAAATGGTCACATAGATGAAAGGACAGAATAAATGGTGAAAGACTGAATAATAGATAAAAGAATGATTACACCTTGTAGCACCCATTTCTTAAGTAGCATTTCCTATACATTGACTTTCACGTTAATATGAGTCATTGTCTCTATATGTGTGTGATGTATCGCACTCCGACACCCTGCCCTACATAATTGGGATGAGTAACACTATAAGAGAAATTAAATACACATGAGAGACGGTCTAAGTGAAGATGAGGGGCGCCATTGAAGGGTAATAGCAAGGCAGGACTGGCCGGACTGGGCATCGGGTGTTTCCCTGGGAGGCTGGAAAGGGAGGGGCGGTTTTGTTATAGGGGGCTGGCACTCCAAAGTTCCTTATATATCCAGTAGTTTTCAATCAACAATAAAAGCGGCTTCACTTATATTCAGGTGTGGTTCATCATTGTCTGGTGATTAATGTACCTGCTGGAGCGAGATGCGAATTTTGAATTGTCTAAGGCAGCAATCTGCAGCCATACTGAAAAATCATGAAGTGCACGATTGTCTCAACCTAATATAAACCTATTTTGACTTGTACTTAGATGGTTGTCTATTTACTTACATATATACTATTGCGCGACCACCTCTGACGTATCTGTAAAACTTACCTTTTGTCCCGAAGTTTTGTCCTGATTTTTGACCTTTTGTCCTGAATTTTGACCCTTTGTCCTGAATTTTTATACTCACCGTCCTGAATTTGCACCTATGCCAGTTGGTCACCCTACAACCAAGTGCAACAATGCAGCACCACTTTAGAATCCATGGTTCTACCCACGGAGTCTGAAGTGCCCAGCCAACACCTATTGGCAAACTTCACTACATCCCGACCAGTCAATAAGTGTTGGTTGAGGAAGGCTCAGACCTTCTCAGGTAGCATAGGAAGCAACTGTGTAACCAAGTCCCACAACGCATGGGAATATTGGCCCATGAGGTGGTCACTGACCGAAATGCTAGGCTGGTGGATAAAAAAACATAAGCTTCCCAAAGGTGTCCAGCTCTTGGATTCCCTGTTCAGTGGAGTGGAAGGGAACGCATTTGGGTTGACCTTGGCCATTGAGGCCTGTACAACCAGGCTTTTAGGGGAGGGATACTGGGAGAGGAAGGCTGGGTCTCCTGGGGCGGGACAGTGGTGTCGGACAATCATGCAGTGCACAGGAGCCCCTGGGCAAGGTTTGGCACAGACCCCCAGGAGAATGTTGGTGAGGATTTCCTTGAAGGAGAGCAATTGTTCAGACGAACCCACTCCTGGGTGAAGCACCTCTGTGCAGATATTCTTGACCTCGACTGCTGGTAGCAGAAGGTCAAGGCCCTCTGCTGCCCTGCGCATCACTGTGGCAAAAGATGCACATTCCTCTGAATCTGGGTCTGGAAGGGAAGGCATTCCAGAGTCTAGGGAAGTGTCCAACTCACTAGTCACCCAGCTTCTTGTACCCATTTATTTTCTTCTGGCTCAGGGTCCTCCTCCTGGGGACCAACCCCCTTCTCCTTATCTCCCCTTTCAGGTGGTAAGGGTCTATCTAGCAGCTGAGAGTGTAGGGGCTGGATGATGCAGGCATTGGCGTTGAGCTGTGCTGGCTCGGAGTCCAGGCTGATGATGATGGGCTAGTCATCGAGTGGCTTTGGGTGGAAAGGAGCCAGGGTAGAAGCAATCAAAAGATATAATGCCGGACTCCATTCCAAGTAGGCCGTGGCTCCATTTTCAAATAGGCTTCAACTAGCAGATGTCCAGGACAGGAGCTACGCATGCCAATCCATGCCAATGCAATGGTAGCAGCTTTGCCCTGTTGAAATTATGTTGCTTTGATTCCACTTTTTGGCTGGTTCATAGCAGATCTTGATGAAGAGCATAATCCAGTGGAAGATGGTCCATTTGTGAATGGCCTTGCCATTTCGTCACTCCAGGGAACCCCACAAAGAGTGGTTTGCCCACCTGGTGTTCTCTAGTACTATTGATGTAAAAGCTCAGTGCTCTTTCTGTGGTCGAAGCAATAGTCTCTCCTCCCCTTAGCGGGATTAGGTGGAGCATAGAATGCCGGCAGGCTGGTGGTTGGACTGACGTGTAATAGAGTCACAACTTTTGGCAAGAAGGATGTTCGCGTCTGCAGAGCCAGTTTTTTTCTGGGAAGAAGGTGGTATATGGCGGGTTAACAAAGAGAGCCTGAAGCTTGCTTATTTACTTGCCACACTCATTTGATGGCGACAAGGAACATTGTTTTGTGGGTGAGAAGCTGCAAAGGACAGCTGTGAAGTGGCTCAAAGGGAGTGCACATCAAATATGAGAGGACCAAGTTAAGGCCCCACTGCAGCAATACGAAAGGAGAGTGAGGAAAGGTGTTGCAGGCCTTTCAAAAAACACATCACAAACAGTGATCTAAATAATTAGGGCTTCTCTCGCAACCGTAAAAAGGGAGAAAGCCAAAAGATACCTTTTAACTTTGCCTAAAGGCTTTCCAGGTGACAAACAAACCAAAACAAAATGTCAGATAATTTAGCCAGAAGGCAGATAATCTGTCGTGGATTGCACCAATCCACAAATTTGTCCCAACTATTGGCATATTCAGTTTTTGTCAAAGTATGTCTGACTGCCCTGCCAAGATGACATCTGCCACCTCTGGAGAAAGGTCATAGGTGTTTGGCTGTCGCCGCTCAATCTCCAAGCATGAAGGTGAAGACTTAGAAGGCTCTGGTGCAGAACTCTTCACTGTTGCTGCAACAGTAGGCCCTCCTAGAGAGGTAGCCTGATCGGCCAGATGCCTATGACCAGAAGCTCTGGATGCCAAACTGTCCATGCCCAATTTGGGGCCACAAGGATGACTTGGACCCAGTCGGGTCTGATCGCCTTTGGAATCTGGGGCAGGGGTATCTGTGGAAAGTTAAAGTCCCGATTTCTAACCCAAGAGAACACATCTCCTAGTGAGAGATGCCTTAGGAACTCCAACATGCAAAACTGCTGACATTGTGCATTCTTGGTGGTGGCGAATAGATCAAGCTTATGTTCTCCCCATGTGTGGAAGAAACCTTGTGCATCCACCGGGCGCAACTTCATTCGTGATCCACCAGGCATTGACAGCTGAGCTTGTCCTGCCAGGTGGTTCCCTACCAAAAAATCCTGTGATAGGCCAGCCATTTCCAGAGGCGTAGTGGTTCCTGGCACAGGGTCCAGGACCTCTCCCCACCCTGCTTGTTGCAATACCACATGGAGTGGAGTTGTCTGTATACACCTGTTCAAGTTTCCATTGATGGATGGGAGGAAGGCTTTTTTATAAAGCGAAGCTGATGGCCCTCAGATCCAGATTAATCTGAAGACAGGAGTCCGCCGGGGACCTCCGATCTCCACCTCTCCCAGGTGGCTTTCCCATCCCAGAAGGAACGCATTGGCATCATGGTCCAGCAGCCAACACTGCAGGTCTTTTGTAGTCTCCCCTGAATATTGGACTTAGTTGAAGAGGTCCCCTTGATGTTGGGTCAATTTTTTAAATATGGTCTTTCCACATCAATCCCGCCTATACTTGTTCTTCAGGGGGAAGTTTAAGCCCAAGGTCCCTAATAAATTGTTACCTTCTTCCAGTGGCGCACCACTGCTTTTTGCAGTGAAACAGAGAAAATAAAATGATAATAGCGTGCGTTATTTTATTTTCTCCTACTTCCGCCCACAGCTTTGCATGAGGAGAGGGGGCAGGGGAGGAATAATAGCACCCTCCTAAAGTGTGCAGTGACTGCTTGGATGGCCCTCTCGGGCCTCCCAAAACAGTCTTGCACACTTCGCATGTTCTCCATGCAGGCTGCGTTACAGCCTACGTGGAGAACATGCCTAGGCCTCCAGTCAGTGTCTGAGTGCCGAAACACGGCGCTCAGACCAATCACAATGTTGGTAAGGCAGCGTTGTGATTGGCTGACTGGGAACTTGGGTGTGCTACCTGTGGCTGAGCAAGGGAGGACTATGGAGGAGAGACGCAGCGAGGTAGAGGCAAAAATGTACGTTAAAAAAAATGTATAGCTTCTTCCTCTGCGTCCACTTCCCCTCCCGCCTCCTTCTGCGCTGCCCCCCTACCTTCGACCTGTGACGGCCGCCCCTGCCTTCATCACACTCCCATCTGCATATTGTTCTCTGTTAGAAGGATTCAGTCATGCACACCTAACCTAGCCGTACTGGCATTCGTGAAGCACACTTGGGCTAATGCATGTCTCTCCATACAATCAAAATCAACAGTTTCCTCAGTTTATTTCCTGTATCCACCCTCTCCACCCGCAGAAGACCTTCCCTTTACCTACTTGCCAGACCCAAGAAGTTATAAGAAATGGTTCATAGGGAGGTAGTATTCTTCTTCTCTGCTGGCATCTTCCTCCCCAAATCGGACTCGCTTTCTGGTTGGATATCAGCAGGTTGGCCTTGACCTTGCTCCACTGAGTTTGTTATAAAGGTCCTTGCAAGTTGTCACGGTGCCAAAAACCCACCTCCTCAGCTGGTGACTTTCTCATCTTACACCAGCACCTGGGTCGTTAGCCCTTAGGCCATGTCTCACAGACCGGGTGCACATTACTCCCATCAAAACGTTAATCTGCTCCTTGTGTAAAATGTATTTTAAACAAACAAGGGAACACAATAGTGTTCTGGGTGCTTGAATGCTGTACATTATTCATCCACATCTTCTTGTTTGCCTGAATTCCTTGGTATAATTATGTTCCCACTTGTATGTTTTTCTCTTTACCATTTACATTAAATGATCATATCCAATAGGACATAAAAATAGATATCATTGTATTTCTATTTTAATATGCTTTGACCTCACAACTTTCTTGTCCAGGACCATTTGTTCCTTAAAACATTGTGTAGAATGTAGAGCTCCTGTACCCATTGAATTGATGGATGACTCATTTTTGTCAGATTCAGAAGCTTGTATTTTCATACCATAAAGTAGAGTTTTTGTTTCACTTGGTCAAAGGACTTTCTTTGCTTCTGTACCAGTTTCATGTAGCCTAGAATACAAGAATCTGCTGCCTCCCCCTCCAAAATTGACCTCCCCTTCTCTCTGGGTGTACTTAACATCAGATCTTAGTCCCTACAATTCAAGAAATGTACAATCTGGTTGGGTGGGTGCTCCCGGTGGATGTTTGGCTTCGAGTTAGCGGTGGGTGCTTTCTATAAGGAAACCCGAAGATAAGGAGTCAAGTCTCCAGAAACTTCTTAGGCATGGGTACTTTCCACCACTCAGGAAACCCATCAAATCACAGATTGTTTCGTCCTGATCAGCCCTCTGTTGATGGACTGTTAATTTGAGTTCCTTTGTAGTATCCTCCAATTCTGATATGCAGACATCTGAGAGGTATACAGGCTTCTCTGTCTGGGGACAGGATTCACCATCACTTCAAGTGTGGGTCCCAGTCAGCCGTTCCTCCCAGAGGGTCAGGGGATCTTGTCCGCCTCCAGCTGGCATTTCACTGATGTGCCCTTGAGGGAGTCTCTTCTCTGGGCCAGTGTCCTCCAGGTGCTGTTTCCGGTCTCTCTGCTGCACTGATTGAGGTCCAGGGGTAGAAGGCCCCAGATTGTGGCCATACTGTTCTTATGCCAGGCAACACTCCATAGGCCTGCTACACTCTAGACTACCTTTGAGACAAGAGCTTCCACTCTCTCCAAAGCCATGCATTGGTGCAGGGTGTCTGCCAGCACGGATTGTTTTGTGTGCCTGCTGGGGGCAAGGCTCCTCTTCCAGACATCCTAGTAGCTGACACAGCAGGTCTCCACCTGTAAGACTTCAACCCCCCTGCTGTAGTGTCTCGTCTCTCTTATTCCTTTGCAGGCCAAACGTAGGGTCAATAATATCATACTATAGGGGTGTTTCCTAATGACCCAACAAAACTGACAAAATGGTATACTGTAAGAACAAATTATCTAACACAGGTCCACTGGTGGATTTTGTGTAGTCTCATCCTGGCTCCAAGCAGGGCGAAACTCCTCACCTTATCATATGGAGCACCCGCCAGGGAACAAGAATGGTCTATTAGCTGCTTGCAGGATGCTTGAGGATTTGCGCTGTACCCTTGGTAGCGCCAAAATACGGTGCTGCTAAGCACATCTCAATAGAGTATTTACTCTCAAGTGCAAAACATTTTTTTGTGCTGGAAAAGTGCCCTTTCGAGAGCAAATAGTATGTTGCGGTACTTTCCACAGGGAGACGTTTCATGGGTGGTACCTGGGCCTTCCAGCACCGCCACACGAGGTTTTTGACGCAAAGCCCTATCATCTAAAATTGTTAGACTGAGCTTTACATTTTTTTAAAAAAGCCTCCCGAGGAAGGTGCAAAGTTTGAGAAATCTTTTTATTTCCCCCCTAACATTTCACACATTGCATTTGATCTGCACTGTCCTGCACACATCCAATGTGTGAAAAGTTTTAAAGATTGTTTTGGCATAGGATTTTGCACAGGAAGGACACCATTCCAGTGAAAAAGAGAGCAGCTGTGGACTATATTTAGTAAATGTGGCTCTGTACTGCTTTCTCCCTCTAGTGCAAAGCAGCACAACAACCAATGCTGCACTGTGCTGTAATTTAGTACATCTGCCACACAGAGTCAACTGACAAGATCTGTACAACAAGGAGAAATGGAGTAACCTTTCTTGGGATAACTAGTCTATCACATTGGGAGGGAAATGCACCTACACTGGAATAAAAAAAAAGTATACTTCTATAGGACAGGCCCCTGTACAATCACGAGAGAGACAAAAATACAAAGGTAAAACCCCTCCAGAGCCACTGATCTCACACGCATGGGATTGGCTGAAGGGTGTACGACCGACCACCCAATGGGAGTGAATGCCATTGAGAAAACGTAAAAATCGGCAGTCGAAAGCTTGCAAGCCAGAACATCCAACAGTGGCAAAAGGTCCCCTACTTGGTGCTACACTAAACTCTGCAGCATGCCAATATTGATGTTTTTCAATGTTTAGCCATAGGAAGGATTAATGGTTACATTGGCCCTGTCAAAATGATCATTTATGACCTACAAGTTACACACAGGTGTCCGCAGCGAGTGTCTGCCTCACTGAACTTACTTGTCGACTTTTTTTATATTTTTTTTAACTCTGCAAAGTAGATTTACTAACATTTTGCATGGGCGCTCGCGTGGTGTAGAGCGACGTAAAGCACTGCATTAATTTACTTATCCTTAAAAAGGACTGAGGGTGCAGCATAAAACGGAGCCATGCCACGCACGCGCCTTGGTAAATCTAGACATCCGTGCTTTACGCCTCATATTTTGAGTGAGCGTAGTTTGACATGAGAGAGTATACAAAGAGGTAGCGACTGCTATTAGTGGCCATGATTCCCTTGCAATTTCAACATGTGAACAGTGCACCTGTTATGTTTACTGAAAACATTTACATATGAAGCAAGGAAAATCTGAATAACAAGCATTGACAAAGCCAACATATCTCACCTATGTGAGAGTGCCTGGCTTTGTCAATTTGTTTTTAGCCATGTTGTACAACAGCATGGCTAAATGTTATTGGTGTGGTGTGGGGGAGAGTGGCATAGAGTAGAGGGGGTGTTGAGAAGTAAAGAGCAGAGTGGCATAGAATGGAGCAGAGTGGCACTCTGTGGAGTGGCATAGATTAGATTGTTATACAGTGGTGTGCAGTAGAGTTTTGCAGAGTACAAATATTGTGATGGGGTGGCGTAGAGTGTCGTGTTGCAGAGTGGCATATAGTAGAGTGGCGTAGAGCTAAGTGATAAGTTTCAATAGACAGTCCAGAGGCGTGCAACATAGTCAAATCGCCAAGTACTAACCTTGTATTATTTATTAGGACCAGTGTTAAGATCCCCAGATTACCTCGAACAAATGGGACGACATTTTTCAGCCTGAGGCATTCATTTAACAATGTAATGGATTCTCTGAGTTTTAGTCTTGATTTACAATCATTTGTTGCAGGAAAATTGCACTAGAACACATTGTCACTTGTAGTAACCTTCACCAGGGTGCCTCGGCTGTGACCACGCTATTTCCAATTTCCCTTAAAACATCTGCTGTGAAAAACATGAAACCCCTCAGTCCTTATTAAAATAATCTGTTTATGTACACAAACCAGTGTCGCATTTAAGATTATTCTTCTTGAAGCCAGAACTATGCATCCTGCATCTTAAACGTTCATGCTGAACAGGTTCTCCAAATTCGAGATTAACATTCTGTAGCAGCTGTATTATCCACCTAATGAGCGTTTTGCTATTATTTAAGCATATTGCTTACGCACCAAAACACTTTAGACAAGTAACTGTATTGCATAAATTTAATGCAAGAAAAAAAGCGGTATGACGTACCACATTATAGCATATTTTTTGTTTGTTAAATTTAAGGGCCATGTTACGAGAGAGGCGCGGTGGGCGGGAGAAAGTAGTAGGGGGGAAGAACTACTACTTCCGGAATCACAGCACAGAGCAGTGGGCTGGCACCAATTAGGAAGCATCAATCTGTGCTCCACAGTAAGGGAAGCACAGAAGAGTGACAGAAGCCGACTGATGCTATGCAATAGGTGGGCTACTAGCTCCTTCTGTGTATACAATAGTTAACAAGCAAGCTGGTCATGCTGTGTATACAATAGTTAACAAGCAAGCTGGTCATGCTGTTGCATGCTTGATCTAAAAAGGATTGATGTTTAACTGAGATTAACGCAGGCCTTTTGCAAGGAGAACATCTAGGTGGACAACTCTCACCCATTAACCCCCAGCAAGACTGGTACAGGATTAACTGTCCACTAAAACAACATAATTCCTCATCTACTTCTTGGAGAGGTGATATTATTTTGGTAGGGGGCCAAGATGGTAATAAAAAAAATCACAGGGTATGCAGTTCCTAGTAATTTGCTTACTAGGAACTGCATAACCCGGTGATCTTGATTAGCTAATTGGAACATATATTCTGGATCTTAATGTGTTCTGAGTCCCTCCCACTTGATAGAGATATATATCTGGTCCAGTTGAAGGCATCAGCCGAAACGTGTCGACCGTCCTTTTGTTTTGCACTTGGTGTAGAGAAAAGAAAAAAAAATACCTTGAGGAAACTGCCGTGCTGTGGATTCTCTGTGCTGTGGAAGTCTTGGTGGGACCTGCCACATTGTTGTGAAGATATATAGATATATATATATATATATATATATATACACACATATATATATATATATATACACACATATATATATATATACACATATATATATACATATATATATATATATACACATATATATATACATATATACGCTGACGCTCCCACAGCGCACCGCACAAGCCAGCACTCTCCAGGAGAAAAACGGACACCGGATTCGGTAATGGATGTAGCAGGGTTTTTTTTATTGATTTTCTTTTCATTGTGTCAAGGGTGCCGTGATCTGGCGCGTTTCGGCGGTCCTGTCGCCTTGCTCACCAGAACAATCTTTATGACTCAGCCGTGGAACTTTGTCATAAAAGAAGTAGCTTTGGGTAGTACTTAATTGTGGGTGTGATCAATTGACATACCTTCCAATACCAGACAGTGCTCAAATTAAGCAGCTACACAAGTCAGATTAACACAAACAACCACTATGGATCACAACCTCTGCCTTAGTTTTGGGGATGATATAGTCAATGATATTCTGAGGACACCCTCACTTCTAGACACTGATGGTTCACTCCTGTCTAATAGCCAATCCGAAGATTGGAACAGTCTCACCTCAATGAAAAGACAATTAGTTCAGATTACACTACATGGTGCTATCATGACAATATCTAAGGGCTAACATCTGCCGCAATGGATTGGTGGTGGTTAATGTACCACATTTTTCTTGATGATGCTATTTAAAAAACAACATGGCTCCAGGTAGCCTGGAAATGCACCAGGGACTGGTTGGTATTGATTATCAACACGGCGAAACGCCTAGCCGATGCTCAGATCATTAACATAAACATCAATTTAGGAGCCTTAAAAACTAGTATCCAACTGACCGCCTACAAAACTAAACTAGCAGAAATCAACAATGAAATCACAGAGAACAGGGAATATCGGACCAAACAAAAATTGCAAAAAGGCATTACAAAAAATGTGACAAATAGAAAATCTACCCCTATCTAAATGCTGACTCTGTCGATAGTACAGGAGATATCTCTTCAGATGAGAGCCTACCCTCCCTGAGGATGAAAAGCTCCTTTAACAGCAACTCCAGCTCGGACAGCTGGAACATTGACCAGAATGGAAAGACTCTTCCCCCACACCAACAATATGGTTATGGAATGATGCCCTTCCCAGATCCATCAATGTGGCTGTACCCAATGTTTCCTCAGGGACCACACCACCCAGTCCAATCTCCATACAAACCTCCTTTTTTAGACAGAGGTTGGAGCAGTGGAAAAAGAGGGCAGCAGAAACTGCTATAGTGTCAGGAACCTCCACTCCCCCAGATGGTACTACGGAGTTACTCAGGGAAGAAGGAATAGTTGTAAATCTTTCACCTAGAGAGCTCACAGAAACTGAAGTGAAAGTCTTACAAAAGGGATTGGGCTTTGTTCCTACTCCCAAGATCGACCAATTCCAGAGGAACCGCGAGTTATAAAAATTCTTCAGAAAAATACGTCTCAAATCATTCTTTCATGACAAACCAGCATTAGCATCAACAGATTTATGTCTTCACAATCTGTCCACTTTTAAGCCATACCTAGCCATGATACCATATGAACTAGTGACCTTTGAACAAGCTGTGTTAAAAGAGATGGGGAATGACTATAACACACAGAATTTTCACAATATGTCCCAGAGGGAACACAAAGCATTTAGAGAATTGGCCAATGACAAACAGATCAGTAAAACAAGCAGACAAAGGTGGTGTGACGGTAATTATGTCCATCACTGATTGAGAATGAATTTGTATATCAACTTGCTGACCGCAAGTATTACACACCCATCGCACAGGACCCAACAGCGAGGCTGAAAATGCAGATAATCTCCATGGTAACTGCTGCTGAAAAACAGGGATGGATCACCAAGAATAAAACAGATTTCCTAGTGAACAAAGACCCCAGGGTCCCATACTTTTACACCCTTCCAAAGATTCCTAACCCTAACCTCCAGGCAGACCCACAGTCTCAGGGATAAATTCCCTCCTGGAACCACTCTCCAATTTCTGCAACCATGTGTAAAAAAACCTCTTATCATATAGAAGACATGCAAGATATATTGAATATAATTGAGTCCGCTACTGCCACACACCAGCTAGACCTAATAGACTTCTTGGATGTGGAATCACTTTGTAAGAATATACCACAGACAGCCACACTGGAGGTAATAGACACCATTCTCCTTATGGAGGAGTGGACTTGCCCTACCACCATTAAATTTATCATGGAATGTGCATGCATGGCCCTCACGGAAAATTTCTTTCAATATGGGACACAACTATACCAACAGATACAAGGTACTTCCATGGGAAGTACTTTTGCCCCAAGTCCAGCATGTCTCTACATGTCTCATTTTGAAGAACAATTTATTCTCTTTCCAGAGAACCCGTACAAACCTAACCTCCTTTTTTGGCGGCACTATATAGATGACATATTCATCTTTTGGAAAGGGAACCTGGCTACATGAGAGGCATTTTGCTCCTGGGTTTACACCTTAAACCCCTACCTGAAATGTTCAATAACAATCACTGAAAAGGAACTACCATTCCTGGATTTTTCGATCAAGAAGAAAAACACAATGAGCTAATAGTAAGCTCATATAAAAATCCTAGAGGGGTATAGCCTTCTTCTTTACAATAGCCATCACCCAAAACGTCTTCACGACAACCTAACATACAGACTGTTTCCGCGCCTGAGACACAATTGCAATAGACTAAAGGATTTTGTTACACAGGCACTAAAGCTGGACGTAGATTTGGAATCAAGACACTGCCCTAGTCAATGTGTAAAAACTGCACGTTAACGGGCTAGGGATTGTAACAGAGAGACACTACTAGAGCCACACACTAGACAACAAGACTAACATGTGTCACTACTTACACACCTAGTCAAATAAGATATGCAAAATAATTAAACTCTGGAAAATCTTTCCAACTGGGCAACTATCCATCCCACCACCTAGGTTTGCATTTATACAAACTGCTAATCTAAAGGACTTGCAAATACGCACACGCTCACGAGACCATAGAGGGTCAGACCAGAGATTACTATGGGATCTATCCCCAGTAAAAGGCCAGTTCCCATGTAGATTATGTGTTGCCTTTGAAGACTAATTGGATATGGACACAAAAATCCTACACCAATTGCAACACAAAGAACTGGGTCTGCTTGATCACTTATCCCTGTGATAAACAATATGTAGGGATGACCATACGCCCTGTATAACTGAGAATAAACCAACATCGCAGCACTATACGCTGCAAGAAATCCAATACAAAAATAAGCACACATTTCGTCACTGAGAAACACACTGCAGAGGATATACGATGGACTGTGCTAGAAGCATACCCGAACATGAACCAGCATGTCCTCTTTAGAAGGGAACAACAATGGACATTCTGCCTTTCATCGAACATCATCGGACTGAATGATGACATTTCTTGGGACAAAACATAAATTAGATCAATTAGTGAGTGACACATGTATGTCTACATTACCATCCTCATTCAAAGAATAAATAATTGTTCCAAGGAAAACAATTCTTTGAATCACTAATGAAAAAAACACATCATGTCATCAAAATAGGAGTGTGTTTATGTCAATCCGACTATTAAAACTAATATTAACCCCTTGCATGCTGATGACGGCCCCCATCCGTCATGCATTACGGCGCTCGTGTGCTGATGACGGCTGGGGGCTGTGATAAACCCGCCCACTCGCAATTTTGCCGCACAGGCGCAGAATCGCAGCAGCATGGAAGGGGTTAACTGGACTGACGAAGTTAGCCCACATTGACTTCACAGATTCGTGCCCGTTGTTAAAATGGCCACCACATTTTCACATGCATTAGAAATAAAAAACAGACCCAAACGCCTGACCGAAGGGTTTCTGCTCTAGTGGTTGAAATCGGGCATCAACTGCACGAGACACACCTGCTTCTAATTAACGCTGATGGAAGACAGGTTGAGTACTGGAGATCCACTGCACTTCTGAGGTCACTGGCGTGAGTAGGTCTTCCAGTGTGCTGATATACAGAAGTTCGTAAGTACTGCATAGCCGCTCTATTTTTCCAAAAGTGCGTTGGTGCAATGTAACTGCTTGCTCGTCAGTTCATTAACACGGGTCAACTGGCCCTGTATTTTGATAATTTACGGCACGCTAATAAGCGTGTCACCAGGCAAAATATGCGAGGACTCCGGATTTATTCCCTCAGTGGGTAAGTTTCCTCACTGATCAACAGAGTGTTTTAGAATGTCATGGTATATGCTTTATCTTCCATGTGGTGTTGATGTATTGCACTTTTTATTGCCTGTTACACATTAGAGAGTGAGCAGGAACATGTGAGCATGCTTTGGTGTCTCAAATTGTCCAGTTTTTGATAATAGTGAAAATTTCATAATTTTTTGTGCACCACAGGTCTTCTCAATAAGGGATTTACTTATATTGATACTTAGATAAGTATATGTGGCTGGGAGTAACACAAATGAAATCATATCCAAACCCTAGTCACTGTGTAGATTCGTTTTTTATGGTCCTGAAGAAAAGCAGCTAGATCATTCACATAACTAAATTAGGCTTGAAACATGTCGACCTTCAGTTACCTTAGATAATCACTTTTAGTAGGTGGCACCACATATTTTAACATAGGCAGTACGACTCAATCATTAAAAAATTTCTGTAGAGTACCCTCTGTCCTATTTTCTAATCCCACTCTTTCACATATTTACTTAAAATACACCAGTCTACTATTTTACCCACACCTCGCCATCCTCTTATAAAAAGATCTCCGGTAAAGAGCCCCCATTGAGGGTGCCTGTCGGGCATTTCAGCATCAGCCTGACGTGGAGCAAAAGCCCAATGATGAAGCATGAACACCTATATAGGTGTGTGAGCGCAATTGTTCCTACAGAGTAATGCTCCCTGCAGACTTAGTGGAACTTAACTGACCTAAACAGACAAATCCGTACTTACTAGGAACTGCATACCCCTGTGATCTTGATTAGCTAATCGGAGCATGTATGCTGGACCTTTACGTGCTCGGAGTCCCTCCTTCTTGATATAGGTAAAAAAAACTCAAATTGCACAGAAAGTTTTTTAAAACATTTTCCTGGCAAAACAGGTTAGGAAAAGAGGTAAAGCAACAGGAGGCAGGAAGATAACATCTATCCACAAGAATTCGGAGAGAGAAGGGTGGGGAGCAGATCGCCAAAGAACCACAGGAAGGAGAGACATGAGTAGGTAAGATACAGGGGGATGGCAGTGAGGCTTGCAAGGGAAAAATGTATTCACATAGTGCTTCACAAAGAAGACAACCATTGGTAAACCCAATAGGTTATGCCTATGCAAGAGCTACTGGCTTTGCCAATGTCTTGTAGTCATGTTGGAAAGTAGAGTGGTGTAGAGTGGTCTTAAGTGGGGTACAGTGGAGGAGCACAGAGTTGAGTAGCCTGGCGTAAAGTGTAGTGGCATAGAGTAGCATTGAGTGGAGTGGGGTAAATTAGCATGGAGTAAAATGGATTGGCATAGTGTGTAGTGGTGCAGTGTGGTGTAAAGTGCAGTTTGCAGAGTGCAGCAGTATAGAATGTCGCCGTATAGAATAGAGTGGTACAGAGTAGAATGGTGCATGTTAGCGAGGAATGGTGCAAAGTAGTAGAGCACAGTAGATTAGAGTGGAGTAGTACAGAGTAGAAGGGCAGTGCTGTAGAGTAGTGCAGAGTGGAGCTTTGCAGTGCAGAAGCATGGAGTGGTGCAGTGTAGTAACGTACAGTAAAGTGGCAAAGAAAGGAGTAACGTAGATCAGCATAGAGTGGAGTAGTACAGAGTAAAGTGGGGTATGCAGGATGTGGTAGCACACTGCCAGTAGAGACAACACATTTTGATTTGAAATGACCACAGACATACTGATTAAAAGTATATAGTGCACAATGTGTGGCAATGTCATCACCTAGTGTATTGATTTGTTTAGATCTTATTAAAAAAAAATGTTTCCACCACACTTCAGATTTACAAAAAGAATTACTTCATTTGTGCTTTCCTAATGCCGATATATCTGCACAGTTCATTTACAGACATTTAAATGTTGTTGTGTGGTAGAAAAAGCCTTTCCTTTCCTAGCAAGATTGTCATATAAATCCTCTAGCTTTGAAGTCAGAGAAATAAAAGTAAAACACCAAGCTCCCTTGGAAGACAGATCGTAAATTTGTCAAATACACAATGGGTCAGCATCTAAAATCATGTGAATCTAGTAATTTTACATCAGGTAAGAGTTCAGCAAAACACACTTTAAATGTTTTAACACAAACTACCTATTTCATAGTAGAAAACATTGATCACCCATATTGGATTTTTTATCCTTTATTTTTTTACCTTCTTCTTCATAATCAGTTTAAGAACCGTAGCCAACGCGTTTCGTCCTCTCAGACTTCTTCAGGGCACACAATAAAATTCTTCTTAGTTTGACTTGACAGTAGTTACCATGTTTAAAGTCTTATAATTCATACATTTTTGTATCCTCTTAATTAGAGGTACGTCCACATAGATGTTTGTTACAAAGCCATAATTTAGGAGTATGTGAAGGATCTGGTCATCTACAATATCCACTTCAATTGGTGGCGTCTTATAGTTCAAGGACAGAGTCCCACTTTATCCATGCATCCAGTCCACGAAATAACGCATGGCGAAAGAACCTAACATTTTTTTATTTTTTATAAACACTTTTTATTGTTGCATCAAAAGTATCACAAATGAAAAGGTAAGTACACGGACTGGCTTCAACATTCGGCCAATGCCCGTCAGTTATGCAACTTTTTTTTTTTATATTCCCAGGATCACAGATGAATCAAGTAAAAAGCGTAGGGTTTTAGCAAAACTCATAGTAGGTACATAAAAACTGAGAAAAGCAATCCCCGAAACAGCCACCTCCATGCATGCCCCCCCCCCCCAGGGTCCTCCCCACCCTCTCCTGATGCATTGTCACCCACTCGTCATATCTGGGTTGTATACTACCGTCCCTGACATTGCCACCCCTAGTCACCTCCGTTGGGCCTGTGTCGCCAGGCAAATCCTCCGAGGCCCCCACTCAGGTTCTCTGTGGCTTCACTCCAACCCGTGGTATTGTCTCCACTTTGCCCACACTCTCCGAACCTTTTTTGGGCAGCCTCTGGCTTTATAGGTCACTCTCTCTGCCGCCATGTATAAGTCTAGCCCTCTCCTCCATTCCTCTAAATCTGGCGGTTCGGCCGCTCCCCAGTATCGTGCAATGTCTCTCTTTGCCACCACCAAAGCCAGTACTAGAAAGATGATCAGGGGACGGGTCAGGTCCACTTCGGTTGTCAAACCCAATAAAGCCAGCCTAGGGTCGCGTGGTAGAGTAGTGTCTAGTATCTCATCCAATTCCACAAATATTTCTTCCCAGTACGCTTGTATGATATTGCAACCCCAGGGTGTATGATAGAAGTCGCCCTCCTTCTGATGGCATCTAAGGCACGCTGTGTCCGTGACCTTCCCCATTTTAAAAAGGCGTACCCTGTCGAAGTAGGCTCTGTGTAGCACCTTCAGCTGTATGAGGCGAAGCCTAGACTTAATCGCTACCTCGCGCGGGTGCATAAGAACCATCTCCCAGTCTAGGTCCTCCATGGCCCCGGCGTCTGCCTCCCATTTAGTGCGCAAGTCTTGTAAGGTACCCAGCATATTGTTGGTCAGCGTTCTATATGTGAGGGATACCCCCCCCCCCCCCTATCTGCTCCTGCAGTAACCTACCTGTAGTGTCTTCGTGCTGGAGTTATACATACATGACACATCACTCAGGTAGGTTGCTTAGGTTCCCTTATTTTCATAATTGCAGTTACTATCCTAGTTGCTGTAGACCCCAGGGATGGCGTCCTCGCTCCTCTTGGTCATCCCATATTCTGCTGTTCTCCCCGCCCCAGATGACCGGATGTCTGGTCTGGTGACCTGTCCCCAGCTACTCGACCCACGGGGTCCTAGTGCCCCACGCTTAGGTCACGACATCTCCCCCTTTGTTACAAACAAATGTTCATGACACATTTCTGCAGTCACTGCTAGCCAGCGTTGATAGTGATCATTTGCCAGAAGTGAAGATATAGATGAAGACAGAGAGAGAGAGAGAGAGACCTGCTCACTTTGTCTCTCTTCAAACAAATTGTCTCTGTAGTTTCTTGCATGTTCTTCTCAGCCTTGCTTCATCTTCCTTTCGTTTTCCTCTATCTCCTCCGTTATACTTGTTGCGGGTTCCGTTGATGTTTCTTCTTTTTTTTTTCAGTCTTCAGCTCCTCTAAGTGTGATCTGTTTCTCGTCTTGTTCAGTCTGTGAGGTGTTCCTCTTCGTGCCTCCTCCATCAAGATGCCTTTCTCTGTTTCTAACAGTTCTTCACTTATTATCTCGAGCGTTGATAGTTCTTCTCTGCTGACTCCTTGATCCGTGAGGCTGTTGTTGTTTGTGTGTCTCCATCTTTGTTGCCTCGACACTTCCTGGATCACTAGCATGGTGGTGTCTCTTTTTGTCTCTTGTTCTAGTTCTGACATTGTTGCTGATATCGGTGCGCTGTTCTCTAGGATGTGGTTTAGGTGATCTTCCGCCCTTATTCTTGCGTCTTTTTTGTATGGCCGTGGATGTCTGGACATGTAGTCAGCTACATTTTGTTCTCTATCATGCTTGTTGATTATTTTCAATTCGTAGTCCATCAACGTTCTTTCCCACCTTTCTGCCCTTGGTGGTACATTTGCTTTTCTGTTGCCATAAATCATTTTTAGTTCTTGGTGGTCCGTCACTATTGGTGATTCCTTTTCTGCTTTGTGTTGGGCCATTTTCGCTAATCCCACTGGGCCGGCATCTGCTGTGATCTTCGTGCCTAGTGTTGGATCCAAGTAGTCTAGGTGATCTACCATTGGTGTTACCCAGGCTGTCGGTCCGTCTACCAGCTCGATGATTTCTTGACTCAGTAGTGATTTCCTTCCTTTCAGCTTTCTTAGTCCTCTTGTTTGTTTCTGATATCCTCTTGAGATGTTTGTGGCGCCGCTGTCGAGCACGAGCCTCGCTTTGTGGGGACCCGCCTCTATGGTCACGGACTCTGTTTTTGGATTGTCTTTTTGTCTGCGGTATTGTTTACTTGGTCTCATTTCACCCATGTTACTGTCCTCTTCTCCTTTCCTTTTATATTCTTCTTTTCTGTTTCTTGTGCTTGTTCACTGACTCTTCGTGCTTTCTGTCATTTATCTTTGTCCTTTTGCTCTTTTTGGTCCTTCCTCTTTATCCTCTTATCTCTATTTTCCTCTTTTCTTTCTCTTTCTCTTTTCTCTATATTTTCTTCTTATCTCTTTATCTTCTTATTTCCTCTTTATTTCCTTCTTTTCTCTATCTTCTCTTCTCTATATTTTCTTCTTATCTCTTTATCTTCTTTCTTCTTTTCTTCTTTTCTCTTTATCTCTTTATCTCTTTATCTTCTTTCTTCCTCTTTTTCTTCTTTTCTCTTTATCTTCTTTTCTACTTTTTCTTTATGTCCTTTCTTTTCTTTTTGTGATCTTTTCTCCCTTTTCCTTCCTTTGTTTTACTTTATTTCGCCTCTTCTGGGCTTTCTTAGTCCCTTTTCTTTTTATTCTCTTCTTTTTCCTTGTGTGCACTTGTAATATTTCTTTGTTTCTTTGTTTTATTTCTTTGTCTTCTCTTCTTTGCTCTTTCCTTTTTCAGTTTGTGTCTTCTTTGTATTTCGTTCTGTCTTTCCTTTTGTTTTCTTTCCTTCCGTGTTCTCCTTTCCTTTTTCTGCTTCTTTGTTGGTCTTTCTCCCTTCTTTCCTTGTTATTTCACTTTTCTTTCCTTTGTTTGGCCTTGTCTCTGACTTCTTCCACTCTATTTGTTTCTTTCTTATTTTCCTTCTTTGTTTCCCTTTTCCATTTGTCTTTTTCAGCCTCTGTCCTCTGTTTAGCCTTATCTCTGGCTTTTTCCTTTTTAATTTGCTTCCTTTCAGCCTTGTTCGGCCTTAAAATATCCGCTCCGCTTTTTCCTATGTATTTTCCTCTTCCTTTCCTGTCTTAAGATGGCCGCCTCTGTTATCGCGATATTTCGCGGTCAAAATCTCATTTCCTGTCCTTAGGATGGCCGCCAATGCCGTTCTCGGTGTTCATTCCTCCCAATTGCCTGATTTCAATATGGCCGCCTCTCGCGAGATCTCGCGCTAGCTATCTCAATACACGCGCTTAATTCGAGCGCTTACCGCGTTCTTGCAGATCTTAGATGTGGTGTGTTCCCGCGTCGCTCCTGTTGCTTTCCGCCTTTGTCCACGCTTGTTTCCTCGTCGAGATGGCAATTGCTGGAATCTGCGTCGATCCGTTATCCCGCCCTCGTACGCCAGTTGTAGTGTCTTCGTGCTGGAGTTATACATACATGACGCATCACTCAGGTAGGTTGCTTAGGTTCCTTTATTTTCATAATTGCAGTTACTATCCTAGTTGCTGTAGACCCCAGGGATGGCGTCCTCGCTCCTCTTGGTCATCCCATATTCTGCTGTTCTCCCCGCCCCCAGATGACCGGATGTCTGTTCTGGTGACCTGTCCCCAGCTACTCGACCCATGGGGTCCTAGTGCCCCACGCTTAGGTCACAACACTACCCTCCAGTGGCGCGTATTCTGGGATGTCTGTTAGAGTGATATTTTGTGCCCTCCATGCATGTCTCAGTTGCGTGTATTTGTAGTACTGTGTGTTATGTAAGCCAAAGTCTTGCTGCGGTGCTTCAAATGTTTTCAACTCTCCCCTTGTGATCACGTCCCCTACTATTGAAATGCCGATGTCATCCCAACGTCGGAAGCCTTTCAATTTGTTGAGTTCCCCCAGCCATTGACAGTGCCATAGCGGCGTCTGCCGGGGAAAGAACCTAACATTTGACCTTTGTCTTTGAATGCTCAGTAAATGTGAACGTGGAAGAATACAGTAAATATGCTGTGCTCCACAGGAGGTGCAAACACATGCTAGACAGCTTAAAACAAATAAAGCCAGAAATAGAAAGCAAGCAAAAGTGAGTTACAAAGCCAATGGTAATCAATGGGCAGAATGCATTCCCGGTAAGCTTTCAAAATGTCCCCAAGATGCCTTTAGCAAACCAGACAGCTCCGCTAGTCTAGTAGCTTTGACCTAAAAAAATTAAAAAGCGGCCAACTAGATGGCATAACGGGAAAATAAGAAATGAACACCATCAGTCCATTCAAACATGGTAAAATCTCAAGGTCTCAAGTTACAGATTGAAAAACATTTCTACGTTTAACCTCATAGCTGCTATTAAACATTCCTCCCCAGTGCTGCGCTGTCCATTAGAACTAGTGCTGAATGGACGTTCAATGGTCGTGCGCAGCACTGGGGAGGTAGTGCGGCCGTCGGCCAATGCACCGAGGCAGCACTTAAGGGGTTAATCCTGTGGATTTACACCTAGCTTTAATAAATCACTGATGTTTTTGATTTTTCATAAGAATTTTAGGCGTACACCTGGGAACTTGCCACTGTCACAGATTCCAAAAATTGTGAATAGATGTAGAGAATTTTACAATAGGAAATGTCTTGCTCATGTCCATTTGAGCGAGTAGACATGATTTTGTTTGCTTCTCCACAGGAAATAAAACCCAGTTTGTAAGGTATGAAAACATCATGAGCTTTAAGTACTGATTTCTGTTTAACTAGAAAGAACGTGTTTAGTAAAAATCATGCATTTTTCAGAAATAGGGGGAGTGGAGTTGTTTTTGCACGCATAAGGATATGTACTTAGAGTGTTGGCTCCTCCGTCTTTTGAGTAAGTTGTTTTACCATTGACTTATGTTACACTTGATACACGAGGTGCTTCCTTTTCTGGTGATGGTGTTTACCTTAGTTGAACCTGAACATGTTGATGTATCATTATGAAAACCGTTACTTATGTGTCTGTATTTTATCTTTTTGGTTTGCAGCATTGCCCCTGACGAAGGGACGGCTAATGTGTCCCAAAATGCATTGGGCTACGAACATCTTGTTGTTGAAAAATTATTTGTATACTGAATGAAGCTTTAACAATGAAATTCAGTTGATATACTTAAACAAGCATTGGAAATGCAATAGGTCTCGCATTAGGAAAGTTTGAGCTATTGATATTGTAAATGACACTTTTTTATTTATGCGTTGGTTTTGAAAGTAGCAAAATTAATAGCTTTGTCAGTTACAATGTCAATAGTTTTAACTTTTGCAAATGTGACACCTATAGCATTTGTTATGCAATGTGTGTTGTATTTACGTGACTTAGATGTATTGATATTACAAATAACAATGGCTTTTAATTTTGTAAATAATTAATACTTAAATAAAAGTTATTGTAATTTATAATGGCAATAGCTTAAACGTTTGTAAATAACTTTTGTGAAGATTAAGTTCAGTGTATTTTATTGTGACGAAAATCCAAGAACATTGCATTTGCACCTAAACACACACAGAGCCACACACATATAGATGTGGTGGTGGTGGATCTGGGGGATATGGTGGTGATGGTGGATGTGGTGGATGTGGTGGATGTGGTGAAAGCGGGATACAAATTTAAGCTCAATGCATGCGCATTGAGCTTAAATTTCACGGGCACTGCAAGGAATCGCCACGATTCCTTGCAAGTTGGTTAAAGAGTGTTTAAGCCCCCATAGTCTCGCAAGCTCGATGCGCATGCGCATCGACAGGCGAGACCTAAAAAGGGAAAAAAAATAGAGAAATTGTCAATAAAATATTTTTTTAATTAATTAATTGCCACTTTAGATCTTCAGATAAAACGAAGAAGCAATTTAGAAAAGGCATACATCTGAGTAGATTATTATACCCGCTGACAAAGTGAAGCTCATAGGAACACAAAAAATAAAAATTATGAGCTTCCAAAATCTGGAGATGGTTATCAAGACTGTAGCATTCACATTGTTAAGGGTTCAGTAATGTCAGGTTACAAAATCATGAGGAAAAGACCCTACTTGCAGAATACACTGACCAAATCTGCAAAATATAGAATAAACAATAGTTGTGCAGTCCTTTCAATTAACGGACATAAATAAACAAGGCACCCTTCAAGTTAATGGTGCCAACAATAACCCCAACGTTCTCATGCCCCCCGCCCCCAATGTAATCTAGCCACTTACAAAAATTAGGAATGTATAAATAGACAGAGCAGGGGGCTGGATTGTTTAAATCCATCAAACCCGAATGCTTACCGAAAATAAGTAGTGCAAACAAGAACTGACTGCATAATTCTGTTCTTATGTTTACTCCAACTGATACATCTGTAACGGTAGTGCCCTTGATTTTCAGATGTTTAGGACTATGCGAAGAAGCTATAACAATCGTGGTTGCATATACACAGCCATCGAAGTCGACATTATGAGAGCAACACATTCCATTTATCCACATCGTGCTTATTGTTGTGAGGTTGATGGGTCTCTGAAGAGACTTTCATTTAGACTTTTCGATCCTAATGTGCTCAGTTATTACTAATTAAAGTAGTACAATAATGCTCTTTTGATATACAGTGTTTGTAGAGCGCACTCTGTACGGAATCAGATTGAGGAAAGAATATAGCTAACTCACCTGATTGGTTGATGTGAAAAGCTGAGACAACTTTTGGAAGAAATGTTGTATTTGTACGAAGAACAATCCTATTTTTATGCAGTTGAAAGAAGGGTTCTTCTAAGGTTAATGCCTATAACTCACTAACTTGTCCTAGTGAAGTAATAGCTATTAAGAAAGCCACTTTCCATGAAAGAAATTGCAGTGAACAATTGTGTAATGGTTCAAACGGCGGGCCCATAAGTCTTGTAAAAACAGTGTTAAGGTTGCAGACAGGTGCAGGTAGTACTCTGGGTGGTATTATTACTTTAAGGCCTTCCATAAAAGCTTTGATCACAGGTAATTTAAATAAAGATTACGAGCTCTGAAGATATGCAGCTACTGCTGCAAGGTGTAGTCGGATACATGTGTAGGCTAAACCTGCTCATTGTAGATTGTAAAAGATAACAAATAATATTTTGTATAGATACAGCTAGCGGATCAATTGAATTATTATTACAATATATGAGAAATCGTTTCCACTAGTGATAGGTCTTCTTGCTTACTTGAGGATTGTCATCAGTCACGTGGTAGTTTTAGGTAACCAAACTAGGACTTCAGGAGCCAAATCGCAAGGTTGAGGTCTTTGGGATTTGGATGTCTGATTTCTCCACGGTTCTGTGTGAGAAATTTTGATGTTATGTGAAGCTTCTGATGTGGAACCACTGACAGTACTAACAGTGTGATGAACCATGGTTGATGAGCCCATGTGGGAGCTACGAGAATCAGTGTGAGAGCTGTCTGCCTGAGTTTCCGAACTAGAAATGGAAGGAGAGGGAGGCGGACAAGCGTAAGCAAATATTCCTGGCCAATTCATCCATAGGGCATTGCCTTTGGATAGAGGGTGTGGGAACCAGGAGGCGAAGTCTAAGCATTTTGGGTTCTGTGCTGTGGCAAAGAGGTCTATTTGTAGAAATCCCCATTTTCGAAAAAGTAGGGAAGGGGAACTTGTGGGCGAAGTTCCCATTCGTGTATTTGTTGTTTCCTTGTGCTGAGGTGATCTGCAAAAATGTTGTCTGAGCCAGAAAGGTGCTCTGCTAGCAGATGGATTTTGTGATGAATTGCGCAACGCCAAATGGTCTGAGAGAGGCGTGATAGTTGTAGAGAGTGTGTAACCTCATTTTTGTATATAGTACATTGTTGTTGTATTGTTCGTCTGGATTAAGACAACTTTCTTTACCAGATGAGGTAGAAAAGCTTTCAACGCTACTTTAACTGCTAGCAGATCTAGGTAGTTGTGTGAAAGTTCTGCTGTTTGGAGTTCCATAGACCCTGAACTGTTGACTGTTATAAGTGTGCCCCCCACCCTGTGAGAGATGAGTCTGTTAGCACATGTTCTGGACTAGGATCGACGAATGGCCGCCCTTTGACAAATTTTGTGTGTTCCACCACTGCAGAAAGTGATGAGTGCGGCTGTCTACCAACACTAGATCTGCCAGCTGACCCTGTGCTGGATTCCACCCACGTGCTAAGCATTCTTGTAGAGCGCACATGTTTAATCTTGCATGAGGCACTATCAAGATGCACAATGCCATCATCCCTAGTAACTGCATGAATGTTCTGTCCTGGCTGAGAGGTACTGGTTGACATGAAACTGTTGCCACAGTATTTGTAAATTCTGAATCCTGGCTGCATTGGGATATGCTGGAGCCGTGTGAGTGTTTAGAATGGCTCCTAGATATGGTTGTCTCTGATTGGGTTGAAGATGGGATTTCAGTATTTTTTTTTTTTAATTTATATTGGAAAACCTCAAAGATACCATTACAGGAAATTGCAGGCACAGACCAGTATCCATCGACAACAACATAAAAGGATATAAAGCCTCGCACAGCGAGGGAAGACATTACTGCAGCGGTCAGCGTAGGCCTATAGTAAGGATCGATAAATAGGTATGTCCACAATGTTCCAGGAGTTGGGAGGTTTTCCTTTTATAATAAGAGAAAAGGATCTTATAGCTTGCAATGTTACGAAAATCAACAAAAAGTATAAAATTGGAGCAGATCCCAGAACAGGAGAGTATTCATCATTAAAGGAGCACATACTGGGGAACATGATGCATAGTAACCACCCACCCAAAAACAGTATCCCACAAGCTAGAAACTAAGGGCAACTGCTAAGTCACATGAGAACACATTACAGTAGACTCCCCAATAATACTGGATCCCAATCCCCAATTAAGTGAAAGGTATAGAGGAACAGGAAAGAAACAGAGTAAAAGGAAGAAAAAGAAAGGAGGGCCATAGAAACAAAGAAGGAACACAAAACACAGCCCATCCCCCAACCCCCCACCCTGCATACCAGCGGAAGGCCACGGCCCGCCCCCCCCACCCCACCCCATAGGCATGCCTGTTGCCCCAAGAACCCCAAAAGCGGGAAATAACGGAGGAGGGCCTTAGCTCCAGCCCCATGCTCACCCCCAACCTCCCCCACCCCCAAAAAGCGGAAATCCACCAAGAGGGAGCGTGGACATTAATGTACAATCATCCCAGCCAATAAAAGACTCCAGTTCAAACAATGTTCCATTTCGGCACCGAGGTATCATAGGAAGTGTCGTATAAAGGCAGCGGTCAGCCCTGACCAGTCCGGGAAAAAGTCAGCATTCCTCCCAATTCGTGCGCAGAGAGTCGCAGTAAACCAATAGTACCAGTTGGGGCCACACAGGTCCATGACAAAGACCACAGCAAGAACAAAGGAGCGTGTCTCCGGGGCAAGTCAACTTTCCACGGTAGTGCAGGGCGCCCATTGTCGGGAAACAAATGAGCTGATAGGAAAGCAAAGAGGTTAACTGGAGCACCGTCTCGAATATTGTGTCCCCTAGTCTCAGCATCTAGCGTCACACACTCCTGGGAGTCTACTGCTACAACAGCCAGGGACAAGTCAGGCATACACTCCTTGTTGCGTGCGTCTGCGCCCAAATGTGCCATAGAAGGAGAAGGTACCAGCTGCGTGGGGTGCACATCCGTCCACATACCTTTCAGGGCAATGTGCAAGTCATTGATGGCCAGCCAAAGATCTCTCACCGTAAGCGCCATTTCTCCCTAGTCAGTTTATCGGGACCTCGGGTCTCAATGAACAAAGCAGCAGTTCGGCTCAAACAATTAACGCGCAGTTCGTAAAGGAATTGCGGAGAGTCACACTCAAGCCCTCGCTTAGTTACAGCGTCACGCGCCTCTCACCGCATTTCAGCCGAAATCTGGTCCTGGCAATCAATTCTGCCTCACAGCGATATATTCCCAAAATCACGAATATCAGCCAAAAGCCTGTATGCAGCAGCTTAAAGGTCCGGCGCCGCAACGCACTCTATGTCTGCGACAGAAGTGGTTTCAGTTCCACACTCGGGGGATCGGACCATCATGGCTGATCGGGCCGTTGTTTATCGCTTGTGAGGCGGCTGCAACGCTACCCGAGGTCCCGGCTCATCCGGGATGAAGGCCGGAGACTTCAGGACGACGATTCTCGGCCATCCAAGGCGGTGCGCGGACCGAAGTCACACGGTCGGGCTCCCCCGCTGTTCCTCTGCGCGGGGCCGCGGCTGGGGTGCAGGATCGCGGGCAGGATGTTATGGGAGACGAGGACGAGCGGCGGAGCTGGGCGTCTATGCGGCCATCTTGGCCGCCGTCATCGCTCCTCCGGATTTCAGTATATTGACTGAATCCCAACTGATGTAGAAGATTTAAGGCAATCTGAGTATGATGCACACATTTGAGATGCAAGATGGCTTTTATGAGCCAATTGCCTACGTATGGAAAGACGTGCATTTGTTGTCTTCTCAAACTGAAACACTTTGAACGGATAATGATTTTTCCCTATCACAAATCTGAGGTATTTGCAGTGTGCTGGCTAAATGGGTATATGAAAGTATGCGTCCTTTAAGTCTAGCGTGGACATAAAGTCTAGCGTGGACATAAAGTCACCTTGTTGCTAAAGGCAGTAACCATGTTGGATAATATCGAACACCCATTTGTCTGTTGTTATGACTGCCAAATGGGTAGAAACTGATGTAGTCTTCCCCCTACAGGTGAAGAATATTCGAGGGGAGCCGATATCAAGTCACTGTTTGTTATTAGCGGGTGGGGTATGTGATGTTGAACCTCTGCCGTTGAAGTTGCTACCTCTATATCCACCTCTATAAAATCCTCTAGAGGAAGGAAGACTGTGCTTGTGTTATGTATGAAGATGTGAAATCATCTGTGGTGGGTTTTTTTTTGGAGCCCCCTCTTTAGCAGGAGTGACAAAAGAAACCTCTATTTGACAGAAACAGTCTATGCCTGTGGTTGTTGCAGTTACAAATTGTAGTTTTAGCCTGCCTGTAATTGCATATTTTATCACCTGTGTTGTGCTATAAATATGTGGTTTTCCCTGCCCATGATTGCCTCCATTTAGTGTGTTGAATTGTGGGATTTGCAGTCCAACCTCTGTAGTTGGTCCCTCTCATTCCTTCGTGACAATTCTGTTTTCCCTCCAAATTTCTCCTTTGCTCTATGCTAAGACCTGTATGTTAAAACCGTGCACTCCCAGGAACCATTTTGTGTTCACAAGCCTGTGAAACCCAGCCCCCTGCCACCCCACCCCAGCAACAGGGATTTTTCTACATCAGAGGGTGCTTCTGTGAGCTGTTTAAACTGGGTTTTACTAGGGCTTGTGCACTTCGTTTTTTGCCCAGCATGGGGAGTAACGTTTTATTCAAACAGTATTGTTAGATTTCAAGTTAGTGAGGCCCTTACCTGCTGCAGTCAAAAGTGTGGATTGAGCCTGTCTGTCTCCTAGGAGATTCTGAACAGGAGAAGCAGCTTCCAACTCCCTGGCCAGCAAACCTTGTCTGAGGTCGCTGGGGCCTTATATGGTCTGCTAGTGGTTGGTAGATGTGTACACTGATTGGTGGTTGTATCTGGTGTTTCTAGTGGATTAGGGTTAATTTCCTCATTGGTTGGGTATTTGAGGGTTCTGATTGGTTTCTTCGTCTGTGATTCAATCATTGTAGGGTTGGGGCTAGGATTAGGATTTCTATTGAAAGTAGGGACTAGAGCTTCCTATGTTATTGGTTGTTGGGAGTAGGGTGGGACTAGGGCTAGGGTTAGACCTTTAATTGGAAGTAGCGATTAGGGCTTCTGGTGTGATTGGTTGCTGGACTAGGTGTGGGACTTAGAGTAGGGTTAGGCTTTCTACTGGAAGTAGGGACTAGGGCTACATGTGCCATTGGTTGCATGGACTTTTTTTGGGACTACTGGTAGGGTTAGGGCCTTTATTGGACTTAGAGATCAGGGTTTTTGAACTGATTGGGTGCTTGGACTAGGGTTAAGATTGGCTGTAAGGTCCTGGTCTACTATTGGTTCTAGATTTTAGGGCTAGTGTGATTGGATAGTGTTAGGGCAAGGGTTCCCATTGGCTGAAGGGGTCACCTGATTACTAGGGCTATGAAAAAGGCCAGGCTTAGGGCGTCTAAGCCCGGGAGTTGAGGCTAAGGGCAGAGAGGACAAGAGCAGATGCCTGATAGAGCCTGTTCGAGACTGGTCGGGTCTAGGGCCAGAAATGCTGCCCCTTTTCTCATTTAGCAATATCCAAAACTCCTTTTTACTCACCCAAAAGCCTCCTAAAAAAAAAGACCTAAAAAAAAAATCTTTCACTCCTTTATCCCTCCACTATGCTTTTCAATCGAAATTAAGATTAACATGTTCACTTCTCAAATTCCATATTAAACTATACTAATATACTACCCAAATAACTGAATAACATATCCACTACACAAATTACTTCATATTTTTTTACTATACTAATTTTCAACAGTAATCCTTTATGGGTTCTGGAGTGGCATGCTACTCGCCAGAAAAGCGATTCAACACCCATCAGGGGTAACAAGTGCTATATGAATGCAAATCTTTCTTCCCCTTGTATCCCTCCGCTATCCTTCTCACTCCAAGTAACTGACTAATATCCACCACTGAAATGACTTCATATTTCACCATATTAATTCACCTCTAATCCTTTGTAGGCTTCCTGAATAGCGTGCGTCAACAAGCGCTATATAAATACAAACCTTTGTCGTCCTCTATCTTTCTGCTATCATTCCAAATCCAAATAACTGACTAACCTATCTACCACTTAAAATGTACTTGCATGTTTCACTATACTAATTCAACACTAATCCTCTATGGGTCCCGGAGTAGCGTGCTACTCGCCGAAAAAGCGCTTTGACGCCTCGTCAGGGGTAGTAAGCGCTATATAAATTCAATTACAATACAATACATCTAATGGATGAATTAGAAATAAGCTTGCCTTCTTGCACTATATATTGGCCTTTTTTTCCTGTGTTTTTCTGGAAGATATTGTAATAGTTCTTCCATTTCATCCCAATGTGCCTTATCATACCTAGCTAACAGCCATTGAGTGTTGGCCATTCTCCAATGATCAAGCACCTACTCTCTTTCCAGAAGCAGCTATTAGCTTTGATTCCTAATCAGGAGGAGGTGCTTCTCCTGAGCTTTGTGAATTTGCTCTTTTACATGCGTTGAAAACCACCAAGGAATCCAAAGGCAACTGACCCTTAATAAATACAGGGTCTTCGTATTTTTTTTAATCTATTCTAGAAGTGAAGTTAAATAACCTAACAGGATCTTTAAAGATTTTGTATGCATGCCTCATCGTGCTCTTTAACATGGGCAGTGACTGAGATGTTCTGTGTGTATTTCCTAGAGTTTCAAAAAGGAAATCTTCTAGGTCTTCTTTATGTAAAGTGACCCCATAAGTGGCTGCTCTTGCAATTAACTCTTGGTAAGTGTTACTATCATCAGGAGTGGAATGTTTGGCTGGATTCAGATCAGGATCTGTCTCCCGGTAGATCAATGTTATAGTAATCCCATGTGTCAGGTAGCTGATCATCATCGTCTTGATTATCAGCTATATCTGGATCAATGTCTGGATACCCTGGAGGTGTAATGTGCAATGGGTCTGATGGTGGTATGACAGGTGATGGTGGTATGACAGGTAGTGGTGGTGAGATTGGAGGAATATTAATAGGACTAGCGGCTATGCCTTTTTTCTTCTTCAGAGGTGTTCTATACTCCATGTCTATCTTACTTTTTGGAGGTGGTATCACAGGTGTAGTGGTAATATGTCCAGTTTTCGGGTTAATGTGGATTTTTTTTTTCTGTTTAGGATCCAGCTTGGGCTGCATTTTCTCCAGAAAGGAACATCTTTGTCTTTTGGTGCTGAGCTGGATTTGTATCATCTTTGTTCGATCCTGAACCGGAAGGCTTGACTTTTTGTTTCAGTGCCTAGCTGGAAGGCGGGACCTTAGAAATTAGAGTCGCAGTGGTGGCCCAGAAGCCTTAGGCGTGATTCGAGTGGGTTTCGTGAGCAAAGGGACTTTGGTACTCATGGAACCCTGCCCAGATGTAACAACGTGGGACTCAAGTTCAATCTCCAACTCCGAATCAGAATTCTGAAGGGAAAGGCCTCTTCCGACACCTCCATCTCATCTTGTTTGGCCTCTTAGCCGAAGTTATCAAGAGTTTTTTCGATAGATTGTCGTTGCATGTCTCTGCGTCGAGTGTAACTAAATGACCTACACTGGCCGCAGTTTTCCTCTTTATGATCTGAGTGGAGACAAAGGTTACAGACCTTCTGAAGATCGGTGGCACCTCGGAAAGAATTGGAATGGCTTCCGTTCCATTGGCGGAAGACTGTGTGCAGGATCTTCGAGTGGAAACTGAAGATCTAGGCCCGAAGGACATGGTCAGAGTGGTTATGGATAATGAAAGTTTTCCGAAATGAAAAAGATGGTAACGGGATCGAAAACAATACAGACGAGGGTAGAGTGAATTGCGAACCAAAGTGATCCCGATTGACGGTTTCGAATCAGAGCGCAGCAATACACGTCTGAACCAGATGGCGGAAAAACACCAATCTAACAATGGAGTAGATGCCCATGCGCACTATCGCCAAAAGGAGGACCCACCTTATCTCGGTACTGCAAAGACTTCTTCAAAGAAAAAAAAACTTGCAAACATCTGGACCCTATACTAGATGGCGTGAGTATGCAAAGTAGGTGTATCTACAGCACACATGCCTCAAACATAGGCTATTCAGTAGAGCTTAGAAAAATGTACTGTTGACTTTGAATCACTGTAACCTGAAGACTGTTTAACACACAAAGATGGCAAAAAAAGGCTAATAATTAAATTTTAAAAAAGCATTGGCAAAGTAACATAGGCATATTGGTACAGTTTTTAGGAGATGTGCATGTGACAAAACAAAATGCTGAGAGTGCCAATAGCTAGAGAGTATAGACCCATTGCCCTATGCTCTGGTGGGCGAAAGCAAAATATGAATGAGAGTCAAACAAAAGATGAGAAGAGGTTGTCCAAAGTCTGTGTGTGTGTACGTATTTATTATGTTCATTTATTTCATGGGCGGTCTTTCTCTAGTCTAGGTAGACCTAACAAAAAGTGTCTGCATTTCCATAAATGTGCAGGTTTGTGGATGTGTATCCAGAGTTTAATGTTACAAGGCTAATATATGAATATTTTACCCAGGCCAAGTATTTCCCTGTATTTATAATGGGATGAAAAAAACACTACAAGTTCAAAAATAAAAAAATCTTTTGACTGGCTGAGCTACTTATCTACGGCCCTGGTAAACTTGAATATAGTTCCCTGATGTTCTGCAGACTGGTCACCCTGGAACATACTACACACCCCTGAGAGAAAGGTTACTCACATTGCAAATTCCACCAATCTGCAAAATGAAATCCAGTTATGAGTGCAAACTCATATTCAGTAAAGGGGATTTGCACTCTTACATTAAGCAATGTGTGCACTCTGGTGTTATCAGGTTTCTGAGGCTGATTCTGGTGTACAAATTGTAGATCTCAGAAATAAAATTACTACATTTTACAGTTAGTGGGTTCTGCAGAAATGCTGTGTGCTAAGTTTAGGGAAAAGAAAAGACTGCCTACTGAAATAACCGTGGACCCTGGCTCTAGAAAAAAGTTGTGAGACTGGTCCCAAGACAATTTATTTTCCAAAGGGTATGGCTGGGTTTACTGAATTACCAATACATTCTAGATAGCATACTTCTAGGGCTTTGCACCTCAGAAAGCTGCAGCTATTCTCACAAACCAGAAGAAATCCCGACAGTCCAGAAAATCAGAGATAATAACTTATTTCTTTAAAACATAACCTTCGGTATCGCATTCAGAGAAGGTGGTGCGGCATAGAAGGAAGGAGGTATCTCTTTTGCAGCAGCGGCCGCTACCTGTTAGCAAAAGTGGGATGGGGTGTGGCAAGGGGAATGTTAATAATAAAAATCACTTACCTTGTTAGCGGGCCGCCACCTCTCCTATGTCCTGTTATTGGCTTCTTGGGGTAGTTAGGAAGCACTGGGGCACATGCAGCGTTGTGATTGGTTTGAGTGCTGTGGACCTGTTCTCCACGCATGCTGTAATGCACCCTGCATGGAGAACACAGTATGTGTGCATGACTGTTTTGGGCGGCCCGAGAGGGACGGCCAATCACTCATGCTCACATAGGGAGTGCAAACCACTCCTCCCTCTGCTCTGAGAGGAGCCCCGCCCCACAAAGACGCCACAACAGGAAAACTAAAATGATACACCTTCACTGTAGCGGAGGAGCAGACACTGCTCCTTTGTGTTTAATATATTGAGGGCTCTCCCTCTATGTTCGATTTTCTATTCTAATAAATTCAAAAAAGTTTCATAAAAATAACACATTCAAGTACAAAAATGTAACCCAACTACACAACACAGGACTATATAATTTTATTTACAGGTTCAGATTCAGCTTACTGGTGGCTATTCTTAACGACTTAATAAATTACTTTAGTTGTGTAATTTTATTTTTTTATTTAATATAGGATGGACAAGGTCTCTGACAACGAGGGGGCATGTATTAGATTGATTGTGACATCAAATCGAGTCTGCAGTATTGGGCAGTGAGAGACTAAAAGAACCAAGAAAGTAGACTGCATATTGGGGAAGAGTCATTATCAAGTTGGGGAAACTCACTAGATCTGCGAAAGGGTGTGGATGAACCAGCTCTGGACAGTTTATTTTTTTTTTAGAGTGAGAGAATGCACAATGCTGATCCAAGGATTGATAAGTGCCAAGGGCCAGACTAGAGGTCAGTTCTGTAGGAGGGCGAATTTGTTTGTACCTTTCATTGTACCCATTAAGCTGCGAACATTTCTGCACAGTAAAGTAATACTTCTCATCACTTAAAAAGCAGATGCATTTTTAATTTCTGTCTCTGCAACAAAAAGGGCACAAAAACTACGGTCAACCAAAAGAAAGTTGTGCATGTCAGACATGACCAAACTCACTCGTGTTCAACACTTCTTTTTCTGAAGATTCCTTTACACCGTTTTTACTTTGGCAATTTACAAAAGAAAAAAATCCAGTTTTTTAAACTTGGATCAAGGAAAGAAAAATTTAGTTTTATACGATAAAAGGGCCCTTCGTTTTCCAGTCGCAATCTTGTTGGATGTCAAATCAGTTTCCATACACACACAAATGAACAGCGGGTCACAATAGCTCTCAAAAACTCCATACAAGTCCCAGCATAAACAAATTCAAGAGTTACCATGGCCGCCATAAAAGAAGCCAGACAAATCCAGAGCACACCCCAGCTGTCTTCCTTCAGATGCATGTCTGAGGCCTGGTGTCACAGTTCATGGCTGGACAGCTCAATGCGACACCTGGAATCCACTCCTTGGAGCTGTAAGCAGTGGCATCAGAGAAAGCCAAGGGATGTGTTAATTGAATCCCAAAGAACCCTTAGATTCTCTGTCTGACAGAGGCCTTTGAACCCCAGCATCCAAAGCAGTTACTTCTGAGGAGTCCCTCATTGCAGTGATGTCCAGACTTGGGCAGCTTTTCTTTTACGCTTACAAATACAAAAACTGAATGTCCCACTGTCCTGCTGTGTGTGGCTGCCTTGTTAGATCCAGTAATGACACAGCCCTATAAAAAGCCTTCTTTCCGGAACTGCTCCTGGAGTATGTTGCGGTACTCGTCAAAGCCACCATCTATCCTGGTAACACCACCCTTCTCGCACACCCATAGCTCTTGACACACCAATCGGATGAATCGCTCATCGTGAGATACCAGGATGACGCCACCCTGGAAGAAGACACAGAGAAAATGCTGCAAGTTAACAGGATTGGAAGAAGGATTTGGAGTCATGCTGAAGCAATGGACAGAGGCTACATGGCACTTTCTCAGTGGGTAGAGCATTTTACTACATCTTAAAAACAAGTTACTTACCTTTGGAAACACCTTTTCTGGTAGAGACTATCCAACTGCAGATTCCTAACCTGAATTTCCCAGGTACCAAACTGGATCTACAATGGTCTGTAGCAATTCCCACAAATGTCGACAGGTGGCAACGGATCTGCCCCCCCACCACAGACATGAAGCCAGGGCCACTATATAAGTGCGACCTTGTGTGCGGACGTCCGTGTTCTTCTGATTTCCATCTGCGCCAAAGGACGCAAAGCCATTGAAATCAGTTTATGGCAGTGTGAAGACTTTAGGTTGGAATCTTATTACTTGACTACATGAGTTAAATACACACAGTGAGGAGGAGGGTGGGCCGGTTTGTAATCTGCAGGACGCTCATGTAGCAGATTGGCAAAGGTCCAGGACTAGAACACCATGCGCCAGCACAGTGGTAGCAGCCTTCGCGGAATTAGAGCACAAGTTTGCTGGAGGATACGTCTTGGTTAGCCCACAGCAGATCTTGATGCATAATACAATTCATGTTCAGATGGGCCTCTTTTGCATCTTTTTGCCTTTCTTAGCCACAGAGAAAATGAAGAAAAGTTGGTTGCCCTCTTGGTAATCTCTGGTTCAGTGCACATGGTGCCCATTTAGGGTCCAGTTGAAGAAGCTGTTACTCTCCATGGAAAGGTGAAACGGTGCATCGAAAGCTGGCATGGGGATGGATTGGCCTATGTGGAAGTGCAAGACTCCTATGACAGGAATGCTGTTTTTGTCCTGAGGACTGATCTGTCCAGAAAGAAAGATGTATATTGGGGAACAATGGACACTCGCCTGTCCGATGTTATGGCAATGAGGAATACTTTCTTGTTGGTAAGAAGATGAAGAAAGCAACTGTGCATTGGTTTGGGGGGAGACTGCACAACAATTAGGTGAGCACAAAAATTAAGGTCACACTATACCAAGGAAATTGAGTAGGTGGAAACATATGAATGAACTAGTCCCTAGAAAAAAAAAAAAAACTCACAACAGGCCACTTGAAGAGAATTAGCTGGTCAGGTAAGCGCCAAAAGGGCAGAGAGGTAACCTTTATCTCTTTCCACAGCAAGATCTTGCTGGGCCAATGACAAAATGATGGGAGAACATTCACAAACTTTGCTACCTACTGGGAAGAGCATCAGCCAACAAACTTCACGGCATCCTGCATAAATGGATTTGATTGAAAGCTGCCAACTGTTGCTACTCAATCTCCACACATGGAGGCGTAGGTTGTGCAGGCTCAGGTGTAGGGCTCGTCCCTGCTGCTGCGACAAGAGGTTCTCCCAAAGAGGCAGGCAGATCAGAGGATAAATGCTCATGGCCCGAAGTTCTGGGTACTAGACTCTCCTCGCCGAGTCCAGAGCCACTATGATGACTTGGCCTGTCTGCCCCTGATCTTTTTCAGTATTCTGGGCAGGAAAGGAAGGGGCACAACGGCATAAAGAGGTCCCACGCTCTAGTGTAGGAAAAAGGCGTCTTCAAAGGAGGACTGCCTTGGGAACTCCAATGCACAAATGGCTGGACACTGTGTGGTCTCTGTGGTGGTGAATAGATTGAGCCGGAGTTCTCTTATTGGTGGAAGACTAACTGTGCCACCTACGAGTATAACTGTCATCAAGGAAAACCCAAATCATGTTAACAGGATATTGTTTGGAGGTGGTTTATGACTGTTTGAGGCAAGCCCGCCTGCAGCAATAGATTGCCACGAAGCTTGGTATTTCCGTATTGCGCAGGTGGGCTGCCACCACTGCCACGGCCAAGGGGGGAGCACAGTGAACTGAAAGTGCTATTGGCTTACCTCAAACTGCAGAGAGTTATTTGATACTATGTCCCCTGCAAGTCCAGCGTTACTATCCAGTCTCCTGGATCCTGGGCAGACATAGCTTGACCCAGAGTCAGAATTTTGAACTTGTCCTTCTAGAAGGAGAAATTCATATGGCGATGGTCTAGAATAGGGCAGAGGCCCCATCCTGCTTTGGCACCGAAAAGTAACCGGAGTAACAACCAGTCCCTATTTCTGATTCTGGCACCCTCTGTATTGATCAGTTGGCCAAGAGACAAGTGGTCCTCCGGGTGTTGTTGTGGTGCGGGTGGCATATCTAGGGTGTAGGGCAGAAAGGGTAGGAAGTAACTATTCTGCATGATCTGGCACATCCTTTGATTGGACTTGATGCTCCTTCAGCAGATGAGGTGGAAGTGATGCGACCCCCCCTACTGGCCAATGGTGGGCCACAGAGGACAAGTTCAAACTGTTTCGCAGTGGCTGCAGGAGCTGGGGTATGAGTAGCTCGTTGCCCAATGGAGTTTGGGCGCTGTTGGCTTGATCCCTGGCCTCAACCTCGAAAGGAGTGGGAGAGAGGCCTGTTGCTGCTGAGGCAGCTATCGTCTCCGCAGGTAGCCCCTAATGAAGCCTCGACAGGTGCGTCGTTGACACAGCTAAAACAAGAGCAGGCAGTGTGCTTACTCTTGTTAAAACTCTTCACGGCATAGTCCGCCTCTGCTCTGAACAGGCTAGACCCATTAAAGGGCATGCCCATTACATAGTGGGACATCCGCAGACAAGCCCGTGGGGCCAATCTCGGCATGGCACCTAAGCACCAAACTGGTGCAGACTACCTTTCCCAGACAGTCTGGGTCGTCGAGGAGGGTCCTTGGGCACTGTATTCCAGGTCAGAATCGCCAGGGGATGTCCTCAGGGTCTTTGTCCACTCAGGCACAGGCTGGGCGGGTGCAGAGTGTGCTGGATTTGCAGTTCCTGGCTGGCGCCAGTGGTATTGCGGTTTAAACTGAACCACTGCTAATGGGAGTCCCAGTCTCTAAGAGGGTCAAGGCCGGCAGGTCCTCCGGGGTTCTCGAGGATGCGGTCCGCAGGGACGCTGGGATTTAGCAGGATCAGGTTCAAGGATCAACAGGTCGGTAGGGCTGGGGCCAAGCCAGTTAGTGTTGTCCTCTTGTTAGCAGCTGCATGGTAGGTCTTATTGTTCTTCTTTCTAATTTTGAAATCGGGTTCTGAGGAAGGAAGGTTCAGGGTGCCCCTAAATACTAAATTTAGGGGAGTTATAGGTAGGGGAAGGGCAGGGACCAATAGGTCCCTGTCTTGGGGTGAGTACACCCCTGTCCTGCTCATCTTCTGTGGTAGGGGGGCAGGAGCCTATCTCTAATTGGGCAGGGCTCCCCATCCTCAAGATGGCCGGAGTCCGGAGATGTGCTTCACCTTGCCTCTCCCACCCAAGGAGTGAAGCTGGCACACCACCTTTCCTCACGTAGGGTTTCCCGCCAGTCTTCCCGCCAGAGCGGGGGTCAGAACCGGTGGGGGCCAGTTGCTGAGTACAGCAAGTGGCCTGGAGAAGCTCACAAGAGGTAGTATGCCTTTGAAGCTTCCCCCTGCCCATCCTGGGGGAGGAGACCAAGCACCTCGCCCAGGATGTGCATTGTTGCAGGCCCAGGAGAGCAGGGGGCTCTCTACCCAGGGGTCCAGCAACATGTCTGCTGTGTGGCAGACAAGACCTGGATTGTAGGTTAGGTTTCAGGGGGCATCTCTAAGATGCCCTCTGTAGTGCATTTTACATTAAATCCCACACTGGCATCAGTGTAGGTTTAATGTGCTGAGAAGTTTGATATCAAACTTGTCAGTCTTCGGTGTAGCCATTATGGTGCGGAGTTTGTAATGACAACCTCCCAGCACCATATACTCCTAATGGCATCACTGCACTTACAGTGCCCAGGAATGGCCCTGGGTACTGTAGGGGCACAGGGCTCATGTACCTGGGCACACACCACTGGCATAGTGCACCCAGCTAGAGGGGTGACTGATGCCGGGGGGGGGGGGGTCTGTGTCTGTGTGTCTGTGTCTCAGGGTGCAGGGCCCCTAAGGGTGGCACAATAAGTGCTGCAGCCCTTAGGGGTCTTATCTGGTCACAATGCCCTGGGTACCTATGGTACCATTTACCAGGGGCTGACATGTGGTCAGAGATGCCAATTGGGTTTTAGCTTCAACACAGTTTTAGGGAAGGAACACGGGCCCTGGGCACCTGATTGGCAGGAGCCCAGGGCACACTCAGTCAAAGCAATTCAGCAAAAAGTGGGGGCATGCCATGTAAGAAAGATGGCACTTTCTCACACCTCTCCAATCAAAAATGTACAGCTGCATTCAGATCAGTTTGTCGTTTGGTAAGCCACTTGCGATGCAAAGTGATTCCTGTTTTTATTATATGCTGGTACTTCAGTTCATATTATGCGCAAGACAGAAGAAATGCGTTACTTGCCTGTACCTGCAGTTATCCAGTATTGGTGTCTTTCATAGATTCACAAGCCTGAATCATTCCCAGTCGTCGGGATGGAAGTCCCGACGGGGAATGATTCAGGCATGTGAATCTATGAAAGACACCCCTAATACTGGATAATTTAATAGCTTGTTTGAAGTGATAGTTTTTAGTGACTTTTAGTGATTTGTAAATTAGTTCATGTAATTTGATTATCTCTTACCTGTTGTGCTCACTATTCTCTGCTTCCCCGGTCCGCTGCGGCAATTGTTGCCAATTGTGTAGAGGTTAGCAGCCCCTTCCCTTACCGAACTTCGGGTTTGGGGGGGGGGGGGGGTGTTTACAGGTCAGCACTCTGCAATACTCCAGCTACAAAATAGCATGCTGGACAAGAAGGCGCAGACAAGCCCGTCTGCGCCCAGATCGTGCCGAGGGTCAGATGCTGCCCTCCCTTTTTGTCCCAGGAAAGGAGACCAGGATTACTTGGTCAGGTAAAGACCTCCACTTCCTTAACAAACTCAATCACTGTTGCTTGTAAATTGATCCTAGTCAGGATCCAAATCCACCCCTGTGACGAATGTTCAGTATAAAATCTCCCCTGACTTCCACCTTGCTCTTATCAACGCACGATCATTGGTAAAACATGTTCAATAACTTGCTGAATTCATGGAGAGTCATCAGCAGGATGTCATATTCATTACAGAAACTTCGGCAAATAATTATTCCAGCCCTCATCTCCTAATAGCAACCCCTCTTGGATACTCTATGATCAGAGTAGATAGGTCGATCGATCAAAAGAGGGGGAGGTTTAGGAATTATCTACAAAACTTGCTTCAAGTGTAAAACGGACTCCACACCCAATCTGGAATGCAAGATGCTCTCCTTTAGCTTGGAGGTAATTAATAACTACTCATTCACAGGCCTGCTCATTTATCGTCCCCCTGGCCCAGGACATGCCTTTCTACATTCCATTAATACTCTGGTTCGTGGGAGGGGGCTGTAACAGCGATTTTACAGTAGTAGGTGACTTTAACTTTTATCTGGATTGTGTGGAAGATAAAGATACGCAGGATATCCTGGATATTACGAATGCTTTCAGTCTTCCCCAATTATCAAATCAGCTCACTCATGGTGACAGTCATATTTATTTATTTTATTTATTTTAAGAGTTTTATATAGCGCTGGCTAGACCCGGAGGTATCAGAGCGCTTTACATGAGGTTCCACAAAAATTACATTACAAGATTACATCAGTTCCAATTTACATCAGTTGCTAACACACTCTTGATAAGTGAGGAAACTTACCCACTGAGGGAATACATCCGGACTCCTCGCATATTTTGCCTGATGACACGCTTATTAGCGTGCGGTAAAATATCAAAATACAGGGCTGTGTTAATGATCTGAGATGCTATTTTTTCTAATAACCTGTTTATTTCTGTCAAGGAGTTTCTGCCGCTTACATGGCCTGACCATAAAGCTATTGTCTTTGAATTAACCCCATTCAAAACAGCAAAAGTAGACCGTAACCCCACCTCACACCATCTCTGGACTAAAACCAATTTTGAATTAATGTGGCAGTTTCTGTCTCAGATTGATCCCGTTCTAGTACTTGGTCCAAATCAGGCTACAGTGGACTATACAGATTGGCAAGATTCTGCCATTTCCAAAGCTGTTCCTAATAAAAAACATTGATCAAAACAAATTAGTTTCTACTCAGATGCCCCCACACTTTGGAACGGTCTGCCTATAAGCATCAAAGTAGCTTCCACCTTATTGATTTGTAGGAAACTTTATTGATTTTTAGGAAACTGCTCAAAACTTGGCTCTTCCACATCTAATCCTTTCTCTTCCTTGCCAAACTGCCTCACCTATCAGAGCCAAGACACCCACGGGTATTTATGAGCTTTAGAAATGTATTAACATAACACCTGCTGTGACCAAAGTGGCCTGCAGGCACTGTCCATATAGCTGAAGTTCGGAGGGGTAGAGCACAGTACATGGAGTTATGGCATGCTCGCACTTCATGCCAGAAAATGTTGCCAACATTTAGAATACTTTTTGCTCCCTGTTGCTGGAAAGACGGAGGCTGTCCAAACTCCCAATCCTTCCTAAAAGGAGAGGTTATTATGCAGCCAAGCTACATGAAATCCTGAAGGTCAGGTGCATGGAGTAGGGCAAGCTTACCATATTTAATTGTTGTTAACTAGGTTTAGGTCATGGTAGATGTTTTGAAAGACTTGTAGGGAAAACACAAGAAGAATGCGGTGTTGGAGAGGAAAGGGATGGAAAAGGAGCAAAAAACAAGTGGGGAGAAACTGGCAGCAGATACAAATTCCCCACCACCTTCGGTTCCAATCTTCCCTGACTTTTTTTAAACAGTTAAAGCATTAGCAGAAGCAACTAATGCTTCTTTTTACACATCAGGAAGTATCCTCAAGAAAGGATTAAAATACAAGAACCTATAGGAAGGGGGCCTGCAAGAGACCTTCAAAACATCTATGCAGCACAGAGATGCCAACTTGATTATGAAGTAAGGGCGAAGTGTACTTCATATGACATCTACTATGACTTGGTAAATGTACAGCATGGAGATAGTGAATTAATTACAGTTAATATTTCATCAGTGCTGGTCAAGAATACAATGGCCACATTTACCTTGAATTTATTCAATCCCTTTCCCAGTGCTTCAATTGTCTCCATGTCCAAGTGATTTGTCGGCTCATCAAGGATGTAGAAGTTTGGGCTGTGAAATCACAAAAACATAAATTTAGAGATGGAGCTTTTCTATGGAAACAGACCGTGAAGAATGAGAGGTCAAACTGTTTATAGCTAGTGTGGCTGACTGTAGAGTGATTGGTCTGGAAGCATTACTCTATCATCTTGCTCTCTTTCCATTGGCACCTCAGTAGCACATTCTGCCCCTCTTATATCCCTCTTTTGCCCACTCAATACCCATCATGACAGCACCTTCTTGCAAAAGTTACATAATGAGGCTCACTGAATCTTTTGGGGAGTTTTTTTCCCAGGTGGGTTGTAAAGAGTTGATCTTGTGTGCAAGTCGCATGGAAATAAAAGTCACTTGTAAACCTAGTTTCCCAATCACTGAATCCAGGAACACTAAACATCTCCACCTATGCAGAGGATCACAGAACATTTTTACAAAACATGTTGATCACTTTATGCATAACCCATTGCTAAAGATAGACAATTTCTCTTTTCATAAAGAAAAATCGCACATTAAAAAGAGTAAATTTGATTAAAAAAATAGCAGCACACTTATTCTAGCTAGAGGAAAGCAATATCTGCATGAGCATGGCAATACAGATAAAGGAAACTACCATTCAGTCAGACAAGTTTCTCGGAGAAGCTGGCCTACAGGGCTTCTGTTCAGTTAAACAGGAAATATTTTTTCAATAAGAAAAACCAAGTAGCTGCTGTGAAACTTTTGCTCTTAGTCAAAAGATTGATGACCTGATTTAGTTCTCCGTGGACGGGTTACTCAGTCACAACAGGGAACGATATCGCATCTGCTGAAATATAAATCCCAGTATATCCTATAGGATTTATATTTCAGCGGACCGGAAAATCCATTTCAGTTGTGACGGAGTAACCAGTCAGCCGAGATCTAAATCAGACCCTGTGGCACAACCCCAAGCACCTCAGCACACCCAATGTAGCTCCATCACAGACATGTGCTTGCCACAATCACGACAAGGCTTGAAGGTTTTTGTTTTAGTGGGTGACATCCCGTGCACCCTAGAGAACATATATGGAAAATATGGAGGCAAATGTCTCGGAGGCAAGAGGGAGTTCCAGACCGGTGTATGGTGGTGTGGAAAGAAAGGAATTTATGTCGGCATGCGGGAGTGGTGCCTATATAGGCCCTGCGCATCATTTCCGGAGTGGAACGATGTCAGTGTGGAGAAACACAGCGCCACCTTCCAGCAAACAGAGGCACTACTGAAAAGTTTCCAGATCGAGTGACAAAGAGGGAATACTCAAAAGGTGAGGAATCTACAGCTAGAAGTCTCTAGCAGAACTATCGGTTTTGAAAGTGGGTCTATTACCATTAAACATGCTCAAACAAAACTGTAGGTTAAACTACTGTGGTAGTGCAAGTAGATATTGTAAATGTCTTATGGAAAAAACTGCAAATAATTGTTAGGTAGAGATGTACAGTAAGATGCAAACCTTTTTATCTCCCAGCATAACAAACATGTCTTGTAAGAGGCCTAACTTCTTTGGGAACATTTATACATTCCTGAGGTAACTTGAACTTTCCAAACTCCAAGACCTCAGGAGCCACATCGCCACATTGAATGCATTTCTCCTGGGTGACAAATCCAACCCATCAATTGAGTTAGTAAGTTTGACAGATTTGGAAGTCTACAATATTGCTGAGCAGTCATTTCTAATAGTTGCGTTTACCATGGTTATTTTGCCCTTATGGATGCCACAAAGATCTTGGTCACTGGATCATGCCATACTCATCTTCAGCCGCACATAATGAATAAGTGGGAGATGAGGAAAGCCCAGGCAAAGATCCCTGCCCTCTCTATCCACAGCACATTGCCTAGAGAGAGGATTTGCATACTCGTTAACATTCCTGATTTTCACTAGTGGCAAACACATCTTTGTGGTTTGCACTACTTCTGAAAGTACTTGCCCAATACCGTTGTCCTGATAGTCCACTTGTGAGTGTCTTAAGTGTATCTGGTTAGGAAATCAGCAAGGCTGTTTTCCAACCCTGGAAATTTTCTATTTGTAAGTGGATTTGATGATTCCTGCATCTACTGACAAATCTGATGAACAATTCTGGACAACTACGGAGAATGGCCACCCTGTTTTTGAATGTAATTAGATGAAGTCATATTGATTGTAAAATCAGAATAGTTGTTGCTTGGGTTGGTGTGCAACGCATGTACCTGAGGGAAAAAAACACCACTTGCACAGCCAATAGGTGGCACCAGCAAGACCTATTTCTTTGTCAATGCTGGTCTCCGATATGCCATCAATCTGTGGTACAAAGAGGTTACCCATCAAACAGCCTATTCAGTAAGTTTTGCTGGAATCCTATTCTGAAGCATAACACTCCAAGCAACAATAGATGCCAGGCTTGAAATGTTTTTCCCTTATGCACGGATGATCTCCTGTTTTCGCTAGGATGTCTAATAAACGGTGTATAAGCTCTTCCATTACAACCTCTCCACCAGATCTATTAGTAACTTCTGAGCAGAACTTCGGAACTAGCAATCCTGCAATTCCTGGCTATTCCCCGTTTTCTCTTTCTTGCAGCATCAATTTGCTTACTTTATCTGGTAGTGGCCCATCAGACGTCACTAGAGCAAAGGCTCTCTAGCAAGCAGTGAGCACAATCCCAGTCAGGCAACTCAAGCTCCTTGATATAATTGGGATCACTTATGTTACTTTTTTCCACTCTTGGAGTCAATGATCTAGTTTCACTGGGGTTTTGCAATGTTCCGTTATGTTTTACTAGACTGCTGTTACTAAGTTTTACTTAAAATGATAGAAGGTTCCTAGAAGGAAATATTGCTCTTGTTGTACAGACCCAGTAACCCCAATGCTTGAGAGCTGCCCTTTGTATAACTGTGTGCTATGCAGAGGTTTTTGTCAGGCAGCGAGGTCTTGAATGGGTACAGTTAAAAACATTTTTTTTTTAAACCTGCTACTGCGAGTCTTGACCTTCTGCACGGCTGAACGCCATTCACCGAACGCAGAGGCTTGGTGAAGTGCGTCCAGCGCCGCAAGCTCTGGCGGGGGGTACAGTTGTGTGTTTTTTTGTCAGGAAATTCCCATATTAGTAAGAGCCACTACCTGGAGCGAAATACCCATTCTAACGGGAAAGACTCGCTCAGATTATTTACCGTGCCCAGGCAGATTTATTTCCCTACATACGATCAAGGGAGGACTGGTCCCAGGCCAAAAGGCCCTAATTTAACTCCTCGTGCGGCACTAAATGCACAGGGGATCTCCCCGTTTTTGTTATTCCCCTTGTCTTCCCTAGGTTGTCAAAATATTGTTAGAATTGAGGATTATGAAGAAGAGGTGGTTACTTACCTCCCTATTGATGGTGACTTTTGCCAAGTGATAGACGTGTCAATCTTTATAGCGGTGTAGCAGGTGCTGCCCCCCTTGAAGAAGAAAATAGAGCAACTCCAGGCCCAGTGACAACGACCTCTCGAGAAGAGGCAAGTACTTACAGGGTCTCAGTGTTAGTAAGTTTTCAGGGGGCATCTCTGAGGTGCCCTCTGAGTACATGGTGCAATAAATCCTACACTGGCATCGGTGTGGATTTATCGTATGGAGTAGTTTGGTACCCAACACTCCTGTGTTCAGTGAAACCATCATGGTGCTTTGGAACTAGAGTTGTCGAGTTTCCAGCCCATGTACTCTCTCTGTCTTCACTGGCACGTACCATATAAAGGAATGGAGTGAAATATTGTAGAAGCATATCTGCCCCTGCAGATATGCCATCAACTGTGGTATAGTGCTCCCTGCTTTAGGGCTGTGAGGCTTGCCGGAGGGGTGATTTACCTAGGTCTTTAGCCAGTGCAGGGTGGCATGTTGACTATCATTTTTCTCCCTCCCGGGGGCATACAAGCTGCAAGGCAGTGGAGTCCCAGTGGGGGGAAGGTTTCCATGGGACCCTCTTCTGCTCCCAGGTCCTAGGTACTAGGGACTGACAGGGGTTAGAAGTACCGATTGGGGTTTTGTTTTCAGGGAAGAAACACTGGCACAGGGGACCTGGTTGGCAGGGACTGTGCGCACTACATTTGAAACCACATCAAAACTAGGCAAAAAGTGGGAGGCTAACGATGCAAAAGAGGCACTTTCTCACAGCTAGCCAATGGAATCTCTCCTCCTCTTTCAAGAGGTGAGGTGCAAATAACAGTGGTAGAGTGATGGCTTTACAACGTGCAAGGGAGTCATGACTTTTGGCAAGGATGGCATCAGAGTCCTCAGCACCAATTTGTCTGGGGAAAAAAGTGGTTGAGCTGAGTTCACTCATGTTACGAGAGGACATAACTGCAATGAGGAACACAGTCTTCAAGGTCAGGGGTCTTAGTGAGCAGGTATGCATCAGCTCAAAGGGAGTACACAAGAAATGTCAAGAGCAAGCTAAAGTCCCACTGTGGCATCACAAACTGCTTGGGAGGGAACATGTGTTTTAAACCTTTAGTAAAACTCATTGCAAACGATGATTAAACAAGGATTGCCAGGTAAATGTAGAAAGACCGAAAGGGCTGACAAATAATCTTTAATGCCTCTTGCTGGCCGAAGTAAAAAAAAAAAAAAAAAAAGGCGTCCAACAGTTTTGCTTCTAAGGGATCAGTCTTTTAATGCCCACCAGGCCATACATTTGTTCCAGCAGCCTGCATAAATCGATTTCATGTAAGGATGACATCCACCACTCCAGGTGATAGATCAAATGCAGTCATTTACTGCTTCCTAATCTCCACACATGAATGAGTAAATTGTTCAGATTTGAGTGAGGAACACTGCCTTGTTGTTGTGACAGAAGATCCTCACAAAGTGGCAGACTTATTCAATAACAGATACTCATGCCCAGATGTTTTGAGCACCACACTCACCTGGCCCAATCAGGAGCCACTAGGGTGATGTGGATCCAATCGCTCTTTTTCAGAACTCAGGGCATGAAAGGCGATGCAGGAGGGCATACGGGTGTCGTGTGTTCCATTCCAGACAGAATGCATCTCATAACAAGTGCTCTTGCAGACACTTATGTGCAAAACATTCAACATTGCACATTTTCACTGGAGGTGAAAAGATCTAGCCAGCGTTCTCCCGACTGTTAGAAGATGCCCCATGCCACCTAGGGATGTACAGCACTCATGATCTGCCAGGTGTCACCTGCTCAGCTCATCTACTTTGACATTCAGGGGCCCTGCTAGGAGATTTGTGATCTGGGCTATTGATGGAGACCAGAGTCCCTTGATCTCCACCTCTCCCAGATGACTTTCCCTGTCCAACAGGGACACATCTCTGACCACTGTCACTTCTAGGTGAGGAAGAGAGAGGAGCCTGCTGAGGACCAATTTCGATCAAACCACCACTGCAGATTTTGAGCCACCTCCTACAAGATCTGGTTGACAAATGTCAGATTTCCTTGATGCTGGGCCGACTGGAATTTCATATTCGATTGCACAACCCACATGTGCCAACTGGTGTAGCTTGTCCAGAGGTTGCAAGAGGCTAAGAAGCCTCCAAGTTGCTCTTACCATGAAACAGGACTGAAGCGTAAAAAAAAAAATCTGGATCATAACCTCAATGTCCTGGACTTGATGGCAGAGGGAAAATGAACAATAGTTACTTACCTGTAATCTGTGGTTCTCCAGTATTGGTGTCTTTCATAGATTCACATGCCTGAATCATTCCCCGACGTCGGAGTGGGAGTCCCACGGTACATAATAAAAGCAATAATAACCAAAAACATTGGTAATAAACAACCCGGAAGTAAAGTAGCCCTAAGCTACAAGAGAAAAACTTCAACACTCATGACCATCATAGTCATTTTCTATAGTCCAAACTGCAGCCAATCAGCCGACAGCACCCACCAGAATGTTCTCCCCAGAGGCTCAGGCTCTCAGATTTTCTCGCACAGGAGTGAACCAAAACATTATAGCCTAAACCAGCCTCCGAGGGAAGGTGGGCGGGTTGCATGTGAATCTATTTAAGACACCAATACTGGAGAACCACAGATTATAGGTAAGTAACTATTGTTCTTCTACAGTATTGGGGTGTCTTTCATAGATTCACTTGCCTGAATCAGAGTAGATAGCAGTACATAACATAATGCTCGTTAGACGCTCCTTGTATCACAGTATACATATAATAAAGAAGTATAAGCAATATCATAAACATGTATAAATGCATTAGTGCGAACATATGCATACTAGATCATGATATATACCAGCTTGTAAATAAGCGTCTAAAAAGAGCAAGTGGAGGAGGGAGAACAGAGACTCACCTTATTTAAAAAGATTGCAAAGAACAGCTCGACCAACCCACGTATCTGCATCACTGGAAGCGTCCAAACAGTAATGTTTGGTAAAAGTGTGTCTGCCGGACTAGGTTGCTGCTTTGCAGATCTGATGAAGCGGCACACCAGCAAAGAGTGCGGTAGATGAGGGGATTGCTCTCGTAGAATGCGCTCTCTGGGTTGTCTGTAAAGGCCTTCCCGCCTGCTGATGACACAGACTAATCGCCGCAGACATCCAACGTGCTATTCTCTGCTTGGATACAGAATATCCTTGACGTAATCTTCCATATGCTATAAATAGCTGATCTGATTTCTCAATTGTAGCCGTTCGTGGAAGATAGAATTTGAGACCCCTCCTGACATCAAGGGAATGTATGGCTCTTTCGATCGCTGTTTGAGGATTTGGAAAGAAAGCCTTCAAATGATCGGTTCATTATGGTGAAAAACTGTAGGTACCTTAGGCATGAAGCTGGGATTGGTACGAAGCACCACTGAATTGGAAGTGAACTGTAGAAAAGGTGAATTAACCGTAAATACTTGAATTTCAGCGCCAAAAGCAGAGATACCTTCCAAGAAAGGAACTTAAGATCCACTTTATGAATAGGTTCAAAGGGGTGACGCATGAGTTGAGCGAGCACCAAATTCAAATGCCAGGATGGAAGCGGACGCCAAATAGGAGGGAAAATTCGAAATAGTCCTTTAAAAAATTGCTGAATAACTCCAGTAGAGAGAGTTAGAACCATCCTGATGGAACCTTGATAGCTGCCAAGAACAGCTTCAATGTGGAATGAGATAAACCTGATTTTGCCAATTGAAGAAAGAACGATAAGATCTGTTCTGGTCTGGCATTAATTGGATGCAAATTGGCAGATTGACGCCAGGTGCAGAATCTTTTCCATTTGTTGTATGTCTTAATCATGGCAGGTGCTCTAGCATTGGCTAAAACTTCTTGGCAATCCGCATGGATATCTAAGTGTGCAAACTCAAGGTGTTGAGGAGCCAAGCCGCTAATCTTAAGGAGGCTGGGTCCGGGTGACAGATTTGACCCTCCTGAATGGACAGAAGGTTCAGTATTGGTGGAATCTGAATGGGATCGCACTCCGAAAGGAGGAGAATTTCGGTGAACCAGTATTGGTGAGGCCATCTGGGAGCAATGAGAATGAGGCGACAAGGCTGTTTCTTCATCTTGCGGATGACTCTGGGAACCAAGGAATCGGAGGAAAGGCGTATGCATATATCTGAGACCACTTCATTGAAATGAAATGAAATGAAATGAAAAGGGGTTTTATAGAGCGCAAATCTACCCGAAGGCCTCGTAGCGCTAAGGTTGCTTACTTCTGGGGAGACTTACTGAATTATGTGGAAAAAAGAAAAGTTTTAAGAGATTTACGGAATTTTAGCAGATTGGGCTCATTACGGAGGGCAGGAGGTAAGGAGTTCCAGGTAGTGGCAGCGTTAAGGGAGAAGGAGCGTCCGCCCCACCTGGCTCGTTTAATTTTCCGCGCTGTTGCCAGAAAAGCAGTGCTTGACCGCAAAGATCTATGGGGGTGGTAGGGAGTGGCCAAGGCACAGATCATGGCGGGAGCATTTTTCCTCATGGCCTTATGCATGATGCACATTGCTTTGAACTTAACTCTGGCTTGAATGGACAGCCAGTGTAAGTTTCTCAGAGCCATGGTGCCTGAGTGGCTACGGGACAGGCCCAGCAGCAGACGCGCGGCAGCGTTCTGGGTGACCTGTAGTGTTTTTAGTGTGCTACTTGGTGCACCTAGATAAAGGGCGTTCCCGTAGTCCAGGCGAGACAGGATAATGGCCTGGACCAGTATCCTGCGAGCCTGGAAGGGGAGAAGAGGCAGGACTTTCCGCAGCATGCGCATCAGTCCGAAGCAGGTGGCGGAAAGTGTGGTGGCTTGATGAGTAAAGGTAAGGGTGTTATCTAGCCACATGCCCAAGCTTTTGATTTGCTTTTTTGGTTCAGGGGGAGAACCCATGCAAGGTGGCCAAGGTAGGATGGGGCTGGGGAGGGCTGAGTTTCCCAGAAACATAAGTTCTGTTTTATCCCCATTTAATTTGAGATGGGAGGAAGCCATCCAGTTTGTGACCGCTATCAGACAGCTACTCAAGTTCGAAAAAGTGTCTGGCTGATTCAAAGCTAGCACCAGCTGAGTGTCGTCAGCGTAGGTCACAATGTCAAAGCCAAATGGTCGGACGATTTCTGCCAAAGGTTGCATGTAAACATTAAAAAGCGTTGGGCTCAGGGAGGAGCCCTGAGGCACGCCTTGGTTGAGAGGCCAGGTTTTTGAGTGGACTTCACCCTCTACCACCTGGAATGTGCGATTTTCCAGGAAGGATTGAAGCCATAGAATGGCGTTGCCCGTTACTCCAAGGAGCTTTAAACGGGAGAGAAGGATGTTGCTATTCACGGTATCAAAGGCGGCACTTAAGTCTAGCAACATTATTGCTGTAGTGCCGCCTTGATCCATGTGCCTGCGTGCTAATTCAGTCACCGTCAGGAGTGCCGCTTCTGTCCCCAGTTTAGGACGGAACCCTGCCTGTGAGTCGTGAAGCAAATGGTTAGTTTCCAAGTAAGACATCAGGCTGGTGTTAATATGTCTCTCAAGCAGTTTAGCCACCCAAGGGAGAAGTGAAATAGGGCGGTAATTAGTCATATTGCTAGGGTCAAGATTAGGTTTTTTCAACAAGGCTTTGACTTGCGCGCATTTCCAAGTACCTGGGACTCTTCCTGAGCTGATTGACTTATTTACAATGTTTAAAATTGCTGGTCTGATGGTGTTAGCAATTTTCATAAGCTGTCGTGGGGGGGCAGGGTCTAGTGGAGAGCCTGATGTGACTTTCAGCATGAGAGAGTCAAGCAATTCTTCATTTAATAACGGAAATTCAGCCAGTGAACTATCAGTAGAAGAAGACGAAGCTGTGTCGTTGACCACTGACTGGTGGGTGGCCTGAACAAAAGAAGAAGAGATATTTTGTATTTTTTGATAAAAATACTCAGCTTGGGCGTCGCAGCGAGTTTGGGCTTCGAGAGGATTTTGCAGGGAAGAGGGGGTATTGATTAGAGTTTTTACTATCTGAAATAGTTCTTTTGAGGAGTTGGCGGAGTTAGTAATTTTTTCCTCATAGAACCGAGCTTGTACCAGTGTGGTCTTTGTTTTGTATTTCTTAATGGCCTCTCGGTAGCTGGTTTTATCTTCTTCCTTGAGAGTAAATCTCCACGTTCTTTCGAGTTTTCTGCATGCGCGCTTTAACTCTTTTAGCTCAGGGGTATACCAAGGAGACTTTTTAAACTTAGTTTTCTCCTTGATAGTTTTTTGAGGGGCGGCTATATCTAAGGTGGCCTGTAGCCAGTTGATATAGTGAGTGTAGAGAGTGTCTACATCACCCTCTGTCAGGCAGGGGGTAGAGGATAATAAACTCACCCATAAGTCAGGGGGGAGCTTCGACCAATCCCTACCTTTAAGTGTGGTTCGGACGGGCGCCAAGCAAAGGCTGGGTATCAGCCAGAGGAGAGGGACCAAAAAATGGTCGGTCCAAGGCAGGGGGATAGGATGGCCAGTAATAAGTCTCTGGTCGTTGCTAAGAACTGCGTCCAGCAGATGGCCTTTAATGTGAGTAGGTTCAAAACCCTTCTGAATGATCTGGAGGGCTGCCAGACCGTTGAGAAAGGTGCTGGCTAGGGGGTCCGAGGGATTGTCCAGGTGAATATTCATATCACCAAGAACAGTAAAATGAGGTGCAGAAACAGCTAAGTCAGCGATCGTGGGAGGAAGCTGGTTCAAAAAATTGCCCATTTGGCCTGGAGGGCGATAAATAAGTAGGCCAGAGAAAGTTAGTGTGGGGGAGAGGTCAAGAGCAAAGGACATACTTTCACAAGATGGAATAGTCGTAGGACTGGTTCTGCATTGATAGCAGTTTTTGAAAAGTATGCCTAGTCCTCCTCCTCTGCCCTCTGCCCTGTCAACCCTATGTAGTCCATATCCCTTGAGTAGTATGGTGGAAATATCGGGGTTAACCTCATCTTTAAGCCAAGTTTCGGTAAGAAAAATGGCATCCGGATTAGTTTCCTCAAGAAGAATTGACATTTCAGTTGAATGTTTGATCAAGGAACGGCAATTTAGGAGAAAAAATTTAAAGAGGCTACCGGTTTCAGGTCGCTTGAAAGAGGGACATGGAGCAAAAAGACAGTGGGAGCATTTTGCCCCTGACACATCCGGATCCAAAGAGTGGAAACATAAAGCCTTTGGATTGGGCATGAGGGATTTTAGCTGTTCAGGGGCATACCCTGTTCGAGTGGGTAGGGCATCTGGAGATGGAGTAGGGGTCCTGGCCCCTGGGCGCCTCGGGGCGCGGACGGGCGCAGACGGGCTTGCCTTAGGCGCGCCTTCGGCGCGCCGTCGGCGCGCCCGCTGCGCCCGCCCGCTGCGCGGACGGGATGGCCCAGTGCTTTTAAGCATTGTTCGGGGAGGCGGAGGAGGGCGGGAGGGAGGAGCAACTCGACCAGCAGCCTTCCCCAACCAAAGATGGCGGCCAATCTGGATCGAGCCAAGAGTTCCCAGCGCCTAGCAGCAGCAGCGCTGACTCAATGTTGCTCCAAAGTGGCCTCGGAGCGAAGTAATCTCACGCCGAGGTGAGCAAAGAATTAAAAATGTGCTGGCTAAAATATTCACAAATTTTTTAAAAACGGGTAATTTATTGCTCAATGACACATATATAGTTCTGGACCACAGAGACAGCAAGAACCCCCGGCTTTCCGCCTCAGGGGAGAAATAAGCAGCTCGAGGATGCAGGAAACACCCTCTAAAGTAACCTGGGAGGGCGGGAGGGAGGAGCAACTCGACCAGCAGCCTTCCCCAACCAAAGATGGTGGCCAATCTGGATCGAGCCAAGAGTTCCCAGCGCCTAGCAGCAGCAGCGCTGACTCAATGTTGCTCCAAAGTGGCCTCGGAGCGAAGTAATCTCACGCCGAGGTGAGCAAAGAATTAAAAATGTGCTGGCTAAAATATTCACAAATTTTTTAAAAACGGGTAATTTATTGCTCAATGACACATATATAGTTCTGGACCACAGAGACAGCAAGAACCCCCGGCTTTCCGCCTCAGGGGAGAAATAAGCAGCTCGAGGATGCAGGAAACACCCTCTAAAGTAACCTGGGAGGGCGGGAGGGAGGAGCAACTCGACCAGCAGCCTTCCCCAACCAAAGATGGTGGCCAATCTGGATCGAGCCAAGAGTTCCCAGCGCCTAGCAGCAGCAGCGCTGACTCAATGTTGCTCCAAAGTGGCCTCGGAGCGAAGTAATCTCACGCCGAGGTGAGCAAAGAATTAAAAATGTGCTGGCTAAAATATTCACAAATTTTTTAAAAACGGGTAATTTATTGCTCAATGACACATATATAGTTCTGGACCACAGAGACAGCAAGAACCCCCGGCTTTCCGCCTCAGGGGAGAAATAAGCAGCTCGAGGATGCAGGAAACACCCTCTAAAGTAACCTGGGAGGGCGGGAGGGAGGAGCAACTCGACCAGCAGCCTTCCCCAACCAAAGATGGCGGCCAATCTGGATCGAGCCAAGAGTTCCCAGCGCCTAGCAGCAGCAGCGCTGACTCAATGTTGCTCCAAAGTGGCCTCGGAGCGAAGTAATCTTACGCCGAGGTGAGCAAAGAATTAAAAATGTGCTGGCTAAAATATTCACAAATTTTTTAAAAACGGGTAATTTATTGCTCAATGACACATATATAGTTCTGGACCACAGAGACAGCAAGAACCGCCGGCTTTCCGCCTCAGGGGAGAAATAAGCAGCTCGAGGATGCAGGAAACACCCTCTAAAGTAACCTGGGAGGGCGGGAGGGAGGAGCAACTCGACCAGCAGCCTTCCCCAACCAAAGATGGCGGCCAATCTGGATCGAGCCAAGAGTTCCCAGCGCCTAGCAGCAGCAGCGCTGACTCAATGTTGCTCCAAAGTGGCCTCGGAGCGAAGTAATCTCACGCCGAGGTGAGCAAAGAATTAAAAATGTGCTGGCTAAAATATTCACAAATTTTTTAAAAACGGGTAATTTATTGCTCAATGACACATATATAGTTCTGGACCACAGAGACAGCAAGAACCCCCGGCTTTCCGCCTCAGGGGAGAAAGCGCATTCCCGCACAAGTCCTTGTGGGGAAGCCAGCTTGCAAAGTATGGGATTTGCGGTTCTGACTTGTTGCAAACAGGTCCAGATCGGGGTGGCCCCAGTCCCGAAAGACTCGTCCAATGTTGGTTGATGGATCTCCCATTCGTGATTGGAAATTGAAGATCTGCTGAGGGAATCCACTAGAACATCGGAGATCCCCGGAACATGGACAGCTGAGATGCCGATCCTTTGACTTAATGCCCAGTCCCAGATCTCCTGGACTTGTGGGGAGAGCCCAGTTTGTTTAAGTAATGCATACTTGTTGCATTGTCTGTCCGAATTAGTACCAAGGCCCCTTGGATGATTGTTCGAAAAGATTTCAAGGCCAATAAAATGGCTCTCAGCTCCAGGAGATTGATGTGCCACTTCTTTTGTTGCACATTCCACTTTCCGTTGACAGTCATTCCCTCATGGTGCACTTCCCATCCCTCGAGAGAAGCATCCGTGGTGATGGTGAAATTTGGTACTTCCGCCAGGAATGCACATCCTTCCTGTAAATTCTTTATCTGAGTCTACCAGAGAAAGGCTCCTCGCATCCGAGGAGTTATGTGAATGATGTCGTCGAATGACCCCAAAACCTGCAACTATTGGAGGTTGAGTTCCTCTTGCAAAGGTCTAATTCTGAGATGACAGTTGGGTATCAGAGGGATGCAGGATGAAATCATCCCTTGGAAAGATTTGAACATCCGAACTGAAACTTACTATTTTCCTTGCAATAGGCAAGCCAGCTGTGAGAAGTTGGCCTGGTATATAATGCTCACTAATTCTAGTGATCACTTTGTACCATGCCAAGCAACCCTTATGATGATGGTTGTAATTCAACCTTGTAGACCAGTTATCCTAGTGGTAACGTGGACAAAGCAGTCTTAGGCTAAACTCTGAAAGGCATGTGAAGCCAGCTGTTATACCATACACAACCCCCTTGAATACCAAATGAAAGGGACACCACACAGATATATATTGAAAATATATATTGATTTATTAACTATTAAAATCCTCTGGACTCTTTATGAGCACAGAAGCACAAGCGTTAAATCACAAGACAGTTTAAAATACACAAAAGTTGCACAATATGGATGAGCCCTAGGGGCCACCTAAACCATATACTAAATAAGTGGTATAAGGGATACCAGGAGGAAAGTGAAGAGGCCTAGGGCCTTGGGAATCGCTGGAGCTATTCGAGACTGGAGTTAGCTAAGTCGGGAAAGGCCCACGGGACTCGGGTGCAGTGTCCAAAGTGCACGCACTTCTCAATACAAAGTCTATGGTGCGTAAAAAGCACAAAGTTAGAAAGTTAGGAACCTTCCGAGTGACCTACGGAGCTGAAACTTAAAACACAGGCCCTTGGGATGTGTACCAGTGCAGGAGCACCGGCGGAGCTGAGTTACCTCACCCACAGGAAGCGGGTGCACAGGGTCGAAGATGTGTCGGGTTTCGTCACGCTGGTCGATGGTGCTTGGAGCAGGAGATGCTGCAGGCGGCTCGATGAGAAGAGTTCCGGTGGATCCAAGGGTGGATCTGTAGATGTGAAGACCTGAAAGCAGAGGGGACAGTGTTCAAAGTCACTAGCCAGTGACTGCCGTGGAACCAGAGTGGAACCAGGTGATGTCGGGTGCAAACAGGCGTTGTCGGGTAGCTTCTTTCAGCAGCCACGTGGATACCCGGGGTCGAGGACGTCCAGGAGTCGGTCACGAGCTGTCCCACGTAGGCTTCTCGCTGTTGGCGGTGTCGGCGACCTGATCGGAGCAAACAGGCCTTGGCAAATGCAAGCCACGCAGAAGTTGAAAGATGCTGTTCACTCGGACCAGCAAGGTCAGAGCGGGTGCTCCTTTTCACAGGAGCTTGGGTAGGTCTGGAGCAACCAGACCTGCTGTTTAAATCTTCGGGTTCGTCGCCAAGATGGCCGCTGGCCGCGTGGCTAGTGGCCGGGATGGCGCGTCGAGTGGCACAATGCAAAAGGGCCCCACGCAGATCGTGGAGATGCTGGAGGGCTGATCTTCGGTGCAAGGGCTGCTCGGTGGTGGGGGTTCTCAATCCCCAAAGCACAACGTCGAGGATGCCTCAGAAGCTGCGCAGTCAGCTTTTCGGGTGTCTTTCAAGAGGTCCGGTCCCACGTCACTCGGTGCCTCCACGGGTCCCTTCTTTGCAGGGACTGTGGATCGGGCTCTGAGAGGTCTGGGAATCTGGTTCTTGTCGGGCTCTGGGCTCGGGCTCCGGCGGGAGGCGGCGGCAAAGCAGACGTCGAGTTGCTGGTTGGTACCTGTGTTCACAGGGTGGTCACTCCTTGGCCACAAGGGAGATTCTTCTTCAGTCTTCTGTGCAGCAGAATGTCGAAGTCCAGTCTTCTTCTTAGTTTTAAGTTGATTTCGGGATGATCTGCTGTGCAATGGCACTGCTCCCCCTCTTATTCCAATCTAGGGGGTGGATCACCTACTAGGTCCCTCCTCTGGGAGGAACCAGGAAGGGGGGCGGTTACACCCCCTTTCCTTTGTCCAGCTCCGCGCCAGGACTGGGGCTGGAAGGCCCCAGAACCGGTTTGGGCTGGCCTATGCACGGGGACACCTTGTGTGCCCCGGGCATGTCTGATTCTATTCAGCCCTGTCCTACCCAATACACAAAATCCTGTCTGGGGTGGTGCTCGCACCTCCCAAGGCAGGAAACCCTTTGTCCAGGCCACCATCTGCCGAGTTTCGGTCAGCAGCAGGAGGCCAGACTTGTGTCTGTGGTGGCAGCGTCCATTTTGTGAAGCTGAGGCTCTGTTTAACTTTAACCGGGGTTAAGGCTACACACATGTCGTGTCCCTCTAGAAGGGTGGAATGCTATCCCCGTCGCCAGAATTGGCGAGGGGATAGTATTCCAATTCGTATGACACCTTACTCGACATGTTTTGATAAAGCCAAACCAAAGATAGCATTTAACCGCGAGGATTATAATGCACTTAAGAGTATATGGTATGGCAATATCCCGGAACAGCTTAGGGAGTTGTTCCCGACCGCTGCAGATAGGCTCAGCTCATGCTAGAGCACCATCTCACATATTTCCAAGCACTCTGCCTCCAGGATTGATGAGGCCTTCCATAGGAGTGGCTGATAGGAACGTATGTGTCCAGTTTAGGGTTAGGCACAGGCATACTGTACCTAAGTAAGAGGTGGTTACACCGACTTACCCCAGCTGAGTGATCAGCCAGTTGTGTCAATTATGGAGGCCAGGCCAGGGGTGGCACAATACGTGCTGCAGCCCCTGGTAGGCCTTGGCTACACCTATGCCCTGGGTACCTATGGTACACTGTTACAGGGGCCTATAAGGTGAACCAATTCCAATTGTGTTATGTACCTAAGGTACATGGAGTCCATTTTAAGGAGAGAGCAATCAGCCTGGGGCCCTGAATAGCAGGATCCCAGGCCAACTAAGTCAAAAACCAGCTAAACACCAGGCAAAAAGTTTGGGGGTAACCATAGTCAGATATCCACCTTCCTACATAACCCCCCCCCAAACGAAAGGAGATAAGGCTATCCTTGACCAGGTAAGCCTATATTGCCTAAGTGGCCATATAAGGAAGTACCAGCTCTGGCTTGGTAACCCCCTGTCTCATGGTCCACTAAGCAATCCCTCACCCTAAGGGTATCGGAGGGTCTCCACCATAGGGAATCTCTACCTGTGGTGTGTCTTTGCAAAGTCAAAGGCTGGTGTTGAAATGGGGTACTGAAGTGAGTTTCCTCTGTAGGGCTCAGCTTCCTCCAATCACTCTCCACCATGTGTGCCTTTCTTTCTCTGACTGAGTTGCACTGTGCTCTCAGGGTCAACCTCTGGCTACCTAAAGCTGGAGGCTGGGTCCCTCTGTTTGGCTTACTGGAGGGACAGGTCAGGTTTGGGCCCTTAGGGTCCCAGGTTTTGCTGTGCCCAACAATATCCATCTGGGGGAGGTCCCTAACTACTTTTAAGGGGGATCCCTCAGGAGTTTTTAAAGCTTGCACCTCACTAGGGCTACTAGTTTTGGTGCCCCTAATCTGCTGATGGGGGTGCTTTATTTGACAGGGGGCCCTTTGGGTCTCACTGTCCTTCTTGTCCTCTGCAGCCCTGGGCTGAGTAAGGCAAGGTAGAGAGGGGCAGGTTACCTGCTCCAGACTGGGTCCCTCCTGAGAAGGGTCCACTGCCATCAGAGGCTCTGTCAGGCCAGGCCTAACAACCTCTGGGACAGTTCCTTCATCAGGGGTAAGATCAGTTCCCTGAGGAGGCTGATCCTTTCCTAAAGTCTGGTGGGAGGGAGATTTCTCTTCCTCCTCAATGCTCTCTGTTTGGGTGGAGTGATCCATCATTTCAGGCTTCACTACCCATGTATCAGTTTGAGTTTGGGCTGTGGCCATCACAGCCCCACCAACCTTTTCAGGAGGAGACTCAGTTTGGGTATGGGCTGTTACTAGTACAGCCCTGCTACTCTTTCCAGGAGGGAAGTTATCTAAAGATGGGGCTGAGGTTTGCTCAGCCCTCCCAACCTTTTCAGGAAGGACATCTTGAATTGGGGCTGTAGCCATTACAGCCCCACTAACCTTTCCATGGAGATTTACCATTCTAGAATGGGTTTGCTGTTCAACCTCAGCCCAGGCTGAGATTTCCAAATCATTACCCAGTAGGCAATCTACAGGCAAGTTTGCTGACACTGCCACTCTCTTTGGGCCAGTGACACCTCCCCAGCTAAGATTGACTACTGCCATGGGATGATTGGATTCTATGCCATCAATGTTTGTCACCTGATATTTGGCATCAGGTAAAAGTTGCCTTGAGGGGACTAGACATTCAGCCACCATGGTGACGCTAGCCCCTGTGTCTCTGAAGGCCTCAACTTTCAAGCCATTGATGAGGGGCTCCTGTCTATACTTGCTCAAAGTGTTTGGGCAAGCTGTGAAATTGGCAAACCCCATGCCAGTCTCATAGACAAGAGTATCTGAGTTAGGGGACCTGGATAGGCCTGAGTCCACCTGTCCTCCAAAAGTAAACCCACCCAAATTCTTGGGGGTGCTCCCACCACCTGGGGGACCACTGCTAACAGTGACAGGAGGTGTTGGAGCCTTACCTGGAGGTATATTCTCCTTATTGCCATTCTTGGGACAACAGCTATCGGTTTTGTAATGCCCCACCTGTTTACAGGTATGACAGTAAGGCTTTTTCTGGGATGTAGAAGTGTCTTGGGACCCACCCCCATTCTTGGAGTTTTGGGGCCCTGGGGACGTCTTTTCCTTACTTTTATCCCCACCCTTCTCTTGAGGCTTGGTAGTCTCTTTCTTTTGGTCACCACCCTGGTTCTTAGGCCTGATCCTGGTTCTGACCCATTTGTCTGCCCTCCTACCCAATTCTTGTGGGGAGGTCAGATCAGAGTCAACCAGGTGCTGATGTAGAAGCTGATTTTGACAATTACTTAAGATTTGCTCTCTCATAATTAAATTATACAATCCTGTATAGTCAGTAACCTTACTTCCCAGCAACCAGCCCTCCAGAGCCTTAGTGGCACACTCAACAAATTCAGACCAGTCCTGAGTCTGTGTCTTCTGGGTATCTCTGAACATTAACCTGTACTGTTCAGTGGTTAAGCCTAACCCATCAATCAGAGCACTCTTCAGGACCATGTAGTTTCTAGAATCCTCATCACTAACTGTGAGGAGTCTGTCTCTGCCTCTACCTTCAAAGGAGAGCCACAAGATTGCTGCCCACTGCTCCTGAGGGATCTGCTGTACCATGCAGGCTCTCTCAAGTGCAGTCATCCATTTGTGGATATCATCCCCAGCTTTGTAGGGGGGCACAATCTTACTCAGGTTTCTTGTATCAAAGGACCTGTCTTTATCCTTCTGGATATTGCTGCCACCAGTGGATCCTAATCCACTCTCTCTAGGCTGTCTTGCTCTAGCAAGTTTCTCCTTGGCCAGGGCAACCTCTAACTCTTGCCTCTGGATCCTAAGCTCAGCCTCTCTCATCTTGGCCTCATGTTCCCTTCTCTGAGGGCTAGTCATCTCCTTTCTGGAGTGACCATGAGAGCCTCTAGAGACATGGGAGGTATTGGATTCACCTGAGTGATGCCTCCTCCTCCTATGGCCCTGGTTAAGTCCACCTGGGGGTCTGAATGGGTTGTTACCTGATTCATTCCCAAGTTGACTTAAGTTAGCCTGGTTCAGTCTACTGACCAGCACCTGACTATCTCTGTCATCATCTGACTCACTGCTTTCCACCTCTTCCTCCTCTTCTTCTACCTGAGGAGCTCCAGTGGTGGAGGCTTCCTCATCTACTAGGATGATAGGGGTAGGGGTGTCTACAGTGTCATCCTCTGAAGGATGGCCTCCTTCAGCATCCCCTGTGGGGTTTGCCTTGGAGGGCTTTAGAGTCTCAGACTGGTCTAAGAGCTCTCTTAGGTGGTCTGTAGTAGGGGAAGGCCCTGTCTTCAGACCCCTTAAGACACAAAGCTGTCTTAATTCCTTAAAGGAAAAAATAGCAAATTTGGATGGTGCCCTTGGAGGGTCACTCTCAACAGGAGTAAGTCCACTGGACCCCTCTGCTCCAGACATTGCTCTAGTGTGGGTGGATGTGTTGCAATCTACCTACACTGGTGTTTACCTACTAAACCTATCTAGTAGTTGTAGCTAGGGTGTGCTACTCCCTTTGCTCTACAACAACTAAGTTCAGTAGAACTTAAGTATACTAGTCTTGTTTTATATGTACCTAGCAGGTACCTGTATGATCTTTCAAATGATAATCTCAAAGATTGTAATGGTAAAACAACAGCAAGCTCAGATCCCAATCCGCTGCTCACCAATGTGAGAAGTTGGCCTGGTATATAATGCTCACTAATTCTAGTGATCACTTTGTACCATGCCAAGCAACCCTTATGATGATGGTTGTAATTCAACCTTGTAGACCAGTTATCCTAGTGGTAACGTGGACAAAGCAGTCTTAGGCTAAACTCTGAAAGGCATGTGAAGCCAGCTGTTATACCATACACAACCCCCTTGAATACCAAATGAAAGGGACACCACACAGATATATATTGAAAATATATATTGATTTATTAACTATTAAAATCCTCTGGACTCTTTATGAGCACAGAAGCACAAGCGTTAAATCACAAGACAGTTTAAAATACACAAAAGTTGCACAATATGGATGAGCCCTAGGGGCCACCTAAACCATATACTAAATAAGTGGTATAAGGGATACCAGGAGGAAAGTGAAGAGGCCTAGGGCCTTGGGAATCGCTGGAGCTATTCGAGACTGGAGTTAGCTAAGTCGGGAAAGGCCCACGGGACTCGGGTGCAGTGTCCAAAGTGCACGCACTTCTCAATACAAAGTCTATGGTGCGTAAAAAGCACAAAGTTAGAAAGTTAGGAACCTTCCGAGTGACCTACGGAGCTGAAACTTAAAACACAGGCCCTTGGGATGTGTACCAGTGCAGGAGCACCGGCGGAGCTGAGTTACCTCACCCACAGGAAGCGGGTGCACAGGGTCGAAGATGTGTCGGGTTTCGTCACGCTGGTCGATGGTGCTTGGAGCAGGAGATGCTGCAGGCGGCTCGATGAGAAGAGTTCCGGTGGATCCAAGGGTGGATCTGTAGATGTGAAGACCTGAAAGCAGAGGGGACAGTGTTCAAAGTCACTAGCCAGTGACTGCCGTGGAACCAGAGTGGAACCAGGTGATGTCGGGTGCAAACAGGCGTTGTCGGGTAGCTTCTTTCAGCAGCCACGTGGATACCCGGGGTCGAGGACGTCCAGGAGTCGGTCACGAGCTGTCCCACGTAGGCTTCTCGCTGTTGGCGGTGTCGGCGACCTGATCGGAGCAAACAGGCCTTGGCAAATGCAAGCCACGCAGAAGTTGAAAGATGCTGTTCACTCGGACCAGCAAGGTCAGAGCGGGTGCTCCTTTTCACAGGAGCTTGGGTAGGTCTGGAGCAACCAGACCTGCTGTTTAAATCTTCGGGTTCGTCGCCAAGATGGCCGCTGGCCGCGTGGCTAGTGGCCGGGATGGCGCGTCGAGTGGCACAATGCAAAAGGGCCCCACGCAGATCGTGGAGATGCTGGAGGGCTGATCTTCGGTGCAAGGGCTGCTCGGTGGTGGGGGTTCTCAATCCCCAAAGCACAACGTCGAGGATGCCTCAGAAGCTGCGCAGTCAGCTTTTCGGGTGTCTTTCAAGAGGTCCGGTCCCACGTCACTCGGTGCCTCCACGGGTCCCTTCTTTGCAGGGACTGTGGATCGGGCTCTGAGAGGTCTGGGAATCTGGTTCTTGTCGGGCTCTGGGCTCGGGCTCCGGCGGGAGGCGGCGGCAAAGCAGACGTCGAGTTGCTGGTTGGTACCTGTGTTCACAGGGTGGTCACTCCTTGGCCACAAGGGAGATTCTTCTTCAGTCTTCTGTGCAGCAGAATGTCGAAGTCCAGTCTTCTTCTTAGTTTTAAGTTGATTTCGGGATGATCTGCTGTGCAATGGCACTGCTCCCCCTCTTATTCCAATCTAGGGGGTGGATCACCTACTAGGTCCCTCCTCTGGGAGGAACCAGGAAGGGGGGCGGTTACACCCCCTTTCCTTTGTCCAGCTCCGCGCCAGGACTGGGGCTGGAAGGCCCCAGAACCGGTTTGGGCTGGCCTATGCACGGGGACACCTTGTGTGCCCCGGGCATGTCTGATTCTATTCAGCCCTGTCCTACCCAATACACAAAATCCTGTCTGGGGTGGTGCTCGCACCTCCCAAGGCAGGAAACCCTTTGTCCAGGCCACCATCTGCCGAGTTTCGGTCAGCAGCAGGAGGCCAGACTTGTGTCTGTGGTGGCAGCGTCCATTTTGTGAAGCTGAGGCTCTGTTTAACTTTAACCGGGGTTAAGGCTACACACATGTCGTGTCCCTCTAGAAGGGTGGAATGCTATCCCCGTCGCCAGAATTGGCGAGGGGATAGTATTCCAATTCGTATGACACCTTACTCGACATGTTTTGATAAAGCCAAACCAAAGATAGCATTTAACCGCGAGGATTATAATGCACTTAAGAGTATATGGTATGGCAATATCCCGGAACAGCTTAGGGAGTTGTTCCCGACCGCTGCAGATAGGCTCAGCTCATGCTAGAGCACCATCTCACATATTTCCAAGCACTCTGCCTCCAGGATTGATGAGGCCTTCCATAGGAGTGGCTGATAGGAACGTATGTGTCCAGTTTAGGGTTAGGCACAGGCATACTGTACCTAAGTAAGAGGTGGTTACACCGACTTACCCCAGCTGAGTGATCAGCCAGTTGTGTCAATTATGGAGGCCAGGCCAGGGGTGGCACAATACGTGCTGCAGCCCCTGGTAGGCCTTGGCTACACCTATGCCCTGGGTACCTATGGTACACTGTTACAGGGGCCTATAAGGTGAACCAATTCCAATTGTGTTATGTACCTAAGGTACATGGAGTCCATTTTAAGGAGAGAGCAATCAGCCTGGGGCCCTGAATAGCAGGATCCCAGGCCAACTAAGTCAAAAACCAGCTAAACACCAGGCAAAAAGTTTGGGGGTAACCATAGTCAGATATCCACCTTCCTACACCAGCTTTCAGATTTTGTGCTGTCTTTTTTTTTTTTACGAAAGCCTGAGGGAGTTGGGTGTCCAGTGTGGCTCCCAGGAAGAACTTTCTTTGTGACGGAATGAGATGGGATTTCTCGAAGTTGATGGAGAGACCCAGAGACTGGAATAGTGATAGGCATCTTTGTACGTGTGCGCTTGCTTTTGCAAAAGAACTCGCCTTGATAAGGCAATCGTCCAAGTATTGGAAGATTTGAATGCCCTCTAAGTGGAGGTGTGCCGCCACCGGTGCTAGAGCCTTTGTGAAAACACTGGACGCTGACCAAAGTCCAAAGGGAGTTCTTTGAACTGAAAATCCCTGCCAGCCACTCTGAATCGCAAGAATTTTCTGTCTGGGGAGGATCGGCACATGAAAATAAGCGTCTTGAAGGTAGAGGGTGGCCATGTGATTCCCCCCTAGAGAGAAGCTGGAGGATTTCTTGAAGCGTTAACATCCAGAAGGACAACTTTTTCAAGTATTTGTTGAGGGCGCGTAGGTTGAGGATGGGGCGCCATTCTCCCGATTTTTTCCGAATGAGGAAAAACCTTGAGGAAAACCTGGAGTAAAAACCTGTTCGTTTTTGCAAATAAGGGACATTTTCGATCGCTCCCTTCCGTATCATCAAATTTATCTGGGTAAACAACTCCTTGATATGAGCTGGAGGTGGGCCCTTGGGAGGAGAATTTAGAGGGATTTTGATGAATTCTAAATTGTGGCCCCTGGCCACTATATCCAGGACCCACTTGTCTGTAGTAATTGTGGACCAGTTTGAGTAGAAACAGGATATTTTTCCTCCAACTTTTGACTGGGCGGAGGGTAGAGATGGTGGCAGCTGGCGTGTCTCAGTTTCTTATTGGAATCTCTTCCACAGTAGGAGGATTTCTTCTTGACTGCGTGTAGGAGTTACCTCCGTCCGTAAGACTGCTGCTTGTAGGGCTGGTATCTCTGGTTAGATTGCGAGGTTTGGTATGACCTCTGCTGATTATAGTTTCCTCTGTTGGAATAGAATCCACGCTCTTTAGCACCTCGAAAGAACGACCTACGAAACTGAAGGCTACCCAAAGATCTCGCCGTCTCTGTGTCCTTCTTGATCGCCTGTAAGACCTAGTCAACATGTTGGCCAAAAAGAAACTAGCCATCAAATGGCATGTCAACTATTTTGGATTGGACCTCTTGGCAAAAAGATATTGATTTCAGACATCCCTGCCTTCTCAACACAGCTGCACCCGCTAGCTGCCTGAATCGTGTCGACGCCACATCTACTGCTGCATCGATAATTTCTTCTGAGGTAAGTTCACCTTTTCACAATATCTGCCTCGCCTCTGACTTTGAAGGTTCTGGTACCATTTCTACGTAAGAGATGTCAGACCACATTTGCCTTTCGTATCTTCCTAATATCGATAGGGAGTTCGCTGCACCTACAGTTGTTGCTGCCATCGTAGAGACCTTTGTTACGATGGAACCCAATCGTCTGCGATCTCTATCTGGTGGAGCAGATATAGGCAAAGAGTGGTTCCTGGCCCGTCTTTGTGCCGCTTGGGCGACAACCGAATCAGCCTTAGGTTGTCCTATTAGGCATGCAGGGGATTTGTCCGATGCTTTATACTTCTTGTCTAACCGGGGCAAGACAGCAGGAAGAGGATTGGGTGTTGCCATAATTTGTAAACCTTCCTTCCATATTAAGTCAATAATGGGAATAGTTTTGACTTGTCTTCGCAGTTGGTCTTTAAAGTCATAAAGAAAACAATCGTCTTTCTTGGTTTCCATTGGGATTAGAAATCTTTTAGTTGCTCTCTCCATCAGTAGATGCAAGCCTCCGATGTCTACTGGAGGGGAGTTAGCCGTAGCTGGTGCAGAAGGTGATGGCGTCTGAATTTGGTACTAATCCCACTCCAACAGAACAGATTTGTCATCCACCTCTCCTTCCTTACTATCTTCATCCGTGGTATTAGCCTCCTGAAAATGATGAGATGGCGCTGGAGAAGGAGGTCTTGGGGATCTCAAAGAAGATGCAGAGGCCGGAGGCATAGAAGTTGATGGGAGAGACCCCGCCGACTCCGATGGAGGGAAACGACGATAGTAATCGTCTAACATGAACTGCAAATGATTGAGAAGGGCCAAAGGCGTCTGTGCTGTGGGCATCGTGGCAGGAGCTTGATCCACAGGCTCAGAAAAATGTTCGTCTTGATCTTCTTCCTGATATCTAATGAGCAATTCAGACAGACTCAGTGCGGAACATGTCTTCTACATCGGATTGCTCCTCGTGGTCATCAGAATCCAGCAGTTGTTCAGGCAATTTAAGGGTTGATAGGGTTTGCAATGATGAGCCACGTCTTTCAAGTAAAGAAGCGGTCGTAACCGGTGCGGCAAAGGAGGCTGTAGACTGTGTAGAGGACCATACTTGCAGTTCAGTGCAAGCTGACAGAAGAGGCGTCGACGGTCTTGCCGTCGAAGGCGATGGTGTCGAAGAGACTTAACTTTGTCGACTGTGAAATCTTTGTCGACGAGAGCTTAGACGACAAGGCATCCTTCGTCGACGACACCTTTATCTCCGAAGATGTGGCCTTCGACGACTAGGTAGTTTTCGTCGACAGTGGGGTCGTCGACGTTGAGCCAGTCTTCGTCGACGAGGTAGCCGTCGACGGGGTAGTTTTTGTCGACGACGTAGCCGTTGACAAGGTGGTCTCCGTCGACGGAGCACGCGTCGACGGAATTGTTCTTCCCTTCGTCGCCGACGACGGAGCGTTGACGATAGATGGCATTACCTTAGTCGACGAGATAGGTCTTACTGAAACAGAGACCACCATCGACGGTGAGGAGGCTGACAACATTATCATCTTTGGCTTCGGCGATGAGAAGGCGACTGTCGACGTTGAAGTAGCGTTGACGACTATAATCGTCGACAAAGGAGCCGTCGACGAGTCTGTTGACGGCGTGGTCTTCTTCTGAAAAAACCTTCTCAGAAAGTTTTTAAGACGCCAGAGACTTTCCAGTCTTTTTAAGGGGTGAAATAGAAGATGATCCAGAAGGTGGAGAAGCCTTTTTTCCAGAAGGCAAGCCAGAGCCCTTGGAGGGCTGAACTTTCCTCAACACCTTAGCCCCAGGAGAAGATAGATCTTCAGCCATCCTTTCTGGAGGATACAGATGGACCTGAAGCCACACTTCCCACCTCAGATAAAGGGTTATCCTGGTCTTTAATCTTCTGCAGCCACAGAAGTAGGCGTCCTTCCCCATCTCTGAGGGTTTTCTGAGGGAAGGTCCTGCAGATCTTACAATCTCTCACCTCATGATCAGGATACAAGCAGTAGATGCACTTTTTGTAGGGATCTTCTTTAAACAGCCAGAGCTTGCCACAAGATTCACAAGGCCTGAAGAGAGATTTTTTAGTAGAAGACACCCTAAAGGATAGAAATCCAGTCAAAAAAATGAAGTACTGAGCAGAGCTCAGGGAGACTCCCTTCACACGACGTGCGGTAGAAAATCTGAGAGCCTGAGCCTCTGGGGAGAACATTCTGGTGGGTGCTGTCGCCTGATTGGCTGCAGTTTGGACTATACAAAATGACTATGATAGTCATGTGTGGAAGTTTCTCTTGTAGCTTAGGGCTACTTTACTTCCTGGTTGTTTATTACAAATGATTTTGGTTATTATGTGCATATTATTGCTTTTTTTATGTACCGTGGGACTCCCACTCAGACGACGGGGAATGATTCAGGCATGTGAATCTATGAAAGACACCCCAATACTGGAGAATCGGAACTGTACTGTGTCCACGACTGTTCCATTGAAAGGAAACCACTGAAAAGGAGTCAAGGTAGGAGAAGACAAGTGTGCTCAACCTTCAAAAAGTGGGCAGTGACCACCAGCACTTTTATGTACACCTGAGGAGTGCTGGTGTACCCGAAAGGGAGTGCAGCAAACTGAAACTGCTCCTGGGCTACCTTAAACTGCAGTTGGCTTCTGTGAGACTGCAAGATTCATATATAAACATACACATCCTGCAGGTCCAAGGACAGCCATCCAGTTGTCCTGGGCCAGGTTGAGCATTCTGAATTTGTCCCTCAACAAGAAGGTATTCCTGGCCACAATGCGAGCAACAACCCTTTCCTCTGGTCAGATGTCGGTACCCATTTAATATCACCTTGGAAATTCACACTTATACTTATTGCAGTAGAATGGATAGGTGCTTGTCTAACATTTGATCTGGTGAAATATTTGACAGGGCAAAAAGAAAGGCCGGGCATAGCCATGTTGAGAGATTTGTAAGACCCTTCTGTTGGACGTGATGGCTCACCATACACATAGGAAATTATGAAGCCGGCCATCTGCACTGAACTCCCTTCTGCCGTCCCAGGCTTGGTCTACCAGACCCACAGCCACAAAAGGGCTGGGGTGACCGCAGCACTGGTAGGGGAGATTAGACTTCACAGAAAATGCCTGACCCATCAAAGGCCATATCCACGAGGGAGGCCAGTACATACTGTCATGTATCACGACGAGTGAAGGAAAAACAAGCGGTAGGAGGACGACCGTATCGCAACACAGAACGAACGGAACTACAAATCCCATCACCAAGCCCGGGAGGAACTACAAACCCCATGAGGCCCTTTCGCAGCACATGCGCTATCTTCAGAGGCGTATAAAACGATGGCGGCGCCGAGGAAACACGTCGGATATTTACGTTCCATGCCGAAGGCTGGGGAGACGCCGTTAGGTAAGGAAAAGCGTTACTTCTGCTTTTCCATATTAACGTGCCAAGAGCGGTTTACCGAGTGGTTTGAACTGCCGCTCCGCTTTGACCTGCCAAGCGAGTGCGCTCACTGGGATCTTTGTTTGAGACTTCTCGCAGGGGGTTTTAATTGCCTTACCGGAAAACCCCGACAGTCTAACGCGAGTTGAGCGGCTGCTCCTGTGCGTATTGTTGCCACGCCACACATAGAAGTGGGCAAGCCTCATTTACTCAGTAAAGGGAACATACAAGGCTTCCTGCCCACCGTGTGGATTCTTGTGTAATTACCCTAACCCAAAGCCGATCAAGGGACACAGACTTCTTGGGAGCCACTGATACAACAGCCATTGGTACAATCAACCAAGGCATCACTGAACCGCTCGTTGGCGAGTGCCGGGACCGGCATTCTTGCGGGGGACGGTTAGGACGGCGGACTAGTCGTTTCAAGGATATCAAGGCTCGAGTGGCATTGTCGGCCACTACTTAGCACGGTGCCCTCCGTTGGGGAGTGTCAGGAACGACATTCATGAGGAGGACGGTGTGAACGCTGATAGGGTGATCTTGGGTGGCGTTAACCCGTTTTCATTCTTGCTGGACGTTGCAACGTAATACCTGAACCGAGTTGGATGTTACATAAATCAGAGTATACATACTTATGGTCTGTGGTTGCCTTATTTCTATGCTGTAGTTATAAGGTCTTGGTGTTACGTTTATAACCCAATCCTGAGGGCAGCCAGGGATTACACATACCCAGACAATCCTGTGGAACACAGCCATGCATGGGAATGAAGTGCAACACTATTACTGACTGCCCAACAGATTTCCTATACACATAACAATGTCAACATTACACACACAGTTCATTCGGATACACTCAATATAGACATACTGTAGTCTCATTTTACCTCATGTATTAACTGATATCTTTCTGTGGTGGAATGAATTATATGTAACCTTTGGTAATAGGACAATAAAAACATCTATTCAAATAAGTGTGGAGGCGGGGGTGGGAGGGTTTAATCAACATCAGAGCCACAAAAATAGTGGAGCCTCTGCTGGTTTGTACGCCCTGTTAGAGGCAGAGTCAGGGTGCAGGACAACTGGTTGCACTTTTGATTTTGTAGTGCTACAATGGTTGAGACTGAGCTGAAGTCTGTTGGCTATTAGATATCTGTATCGGTAACAGAGTCTCTTTATTGTGCCAGTGCGGCCGGTACCACCATTCATTTAGAAGGGACCAGCACAGGTTTTTGAGCTGGAACAGATATCTGTCCCGCTATCAATATGGGCCTGTACCAGCTCCGAGGGAGTCAGGCGGTACCCAGGATGGATCCGCCAGTGGTAACCAGACTGGTTGGAAGACTGACAAGATTGAGAGTGATGCTTTGGATTTAAGTAGGAAGGAATGGAAAGAAAGGAACAGACAGCGTGCAGGTGTGGTGCTTAAATGTAGCTCAACTCCTTCAATTATGGGGCAGCACAGAGCCAATGTGAGCTACATGGCACCACTTAGCAGATGGCCTGCTGAAGAAAAGTTACAAGACCCAGTATGGCACCGGTGGACTATTCTAAGATGAGAAATCTGCGGTCAGACATATCCATCTCAAGGTATTTTCCATAGCGCCCTCCCAGCCCATAGTGCCTTTCTCATATGTCTAGTGGCAAGTTGTATTTGACATGATATCTATTTCTGGACGATTTTTTTGCAAATGGTAGGCCCTCTGAGCACAGCAGGTGACAAACTTTGTGTTCATCAATTGTGACAGAGTAAAAGATAATTACACTTTTGAACTGGGTGGGGGGTAAGGGACTATAGCCTGTGTACTGCTGCACTGCGGGTGTCTGGGAGTGCAACTATGAATATTCTGCATGTGCTGGACTCTCAAATTAGTTAGGACAGAGCGAGAAGCAGGCAGAGGCATCGAGGAGATCAGAGGACTGAATCTCAGACTGTACTAGACTTACTCAACGGCTGAGCAACAAAGCCATCTTGTTGAAGGAGCTTCATTTTTCAAAACTGTGGCAGGACCTCCTCCTGGTGCCACTACACCGAAATGCTACATGCACTTGTTAACGCCCAACTACTTCCTTGTGAGTTTCTGCAATCTACAAACACCAGCCCTGAGTTACAAATGTCACAACTACAGACTCCGGGTTAAGGTCACTGGGCGCTGACATTGTCCAGTAGCCAGGGGGTTGAACACTAAGAGTGGATTCCAGGTAATTGGTACAAGTGACGCTGGTGTTTCTTTTGGTACGGAGACCCTGAACACGCATTGGAGTTGTTCAGCAGTTGTAGGGGCACATGAACCTGGGTTGCTGGAGCTGTTGTGGTAGGTGGGTTGGGTCCTCCCACTCTACGGAGTTCGACCCTATTCTTTTTGTTAGACAGTATTTTAGAAATGGTTCAGAATATGTTTTTTATTTTTTTAGTAGTTTGTACTTGTGGTTTTAGGATGTTTTTATTATGTAACCTTTTTTTTGGAATGTTTTATGGACAGCTGTCCAAACAAACTTATTGTAAATCTGAAATTTGTTTCTGTATTCCAGATTAAGACTAGATGGCAGGATAATGTACAGCATGCGATTTACAAGTATACATGGTGAAAGCATTACTTTTACCTTTCTGTTCCTTGAAATTATATATTAAGAATACCATCCAAAACTTGGTGGACATTTCCTCTTCAATGTAATCCACTTCCTCACCTGGTCATAGTCATCTGTGCAAAGGCCACTCTACTTTTCTGACCACCAGACAGACTGGCTACAGGCCGGACAGCCAACTCGCCGGAGATGCCATAGCTGCCCATCTGATGCCTGTATTCTTCTTCAGTCTTCCCTAGAATACACAGCAACATCACTACTATGAATGGCAGATGTTCAAATTACTATGAAAATGTTGTCTAAAGGCCTTTTGATAATGGCTAATACCGCTCATGAGTATAATATCTAGGGTGACAGACCAATTCAAGACACACTAGCTGCTGATAACATTTTGGTATAGACAGTGTCAGCACCTCACAATTGTTAGTAATGCACATTGGAAATTAGTATAAGAGAATGACAAATGAAACTTGTTTAAGACAGAAGGACTAGGGGTGGGATGTCACTTACCAGGAAACTTCCTAGCAAGCAGCTCTACAGCGCTGATGTTCAGATCCAACTGATCCACGTGGTGCTGACTGAAGTATCCAATTTTCAGATTCCTACAAGAAGGGGAACACGTCAGCAGTTGCAAATAGATGTGGTTGGTTGCTCACACAGGAGATTGTCTCCACACTTTGTGCCAGTCTCCAGCTTTGAACCCACTATTAGTGAAACGGATATCTAGCATGACTCACAACGCTGTTCCTCTGAGCATAGGCACTCACCAGACTATATTTGTCAAGTGCAGAGAGGAGCCAAGGATTTTATTTGCAAATCCATTTAAATAGAAGAACTACAAATACATCTGCTGGCATTCACAGGGACACCTTCTTAACGTTTTGCAGTGGAAGAACACGTGACAACCATGACAGATCATTTGTTGTGCAAAACACAACTAAACTATTCTACTCTTTCAGATGAACAATGCAATTTTATATTGGATACATGCACAACAGGGAATATTAGGGTGCTTTACACAGAACCTCTTTAAACATGTGAACATTAGTTACACTGTAACTGACACAAATAGCAAATTAAATTGGACAATCAGTTTAGAACCAAGTACATACATGGCTCTGAGACTACGAATTACGGAGGGCAGGGTGGAGTGATTTATCTTAGGTCAGGTAGAGGCAAAAGAGAGGAGTTTTAAAGATGTTTACTGTACTGCAGGAGAGTGAGTTTAGTTCAGATAGCATGGGGCACCAAAGAAGCAGTCTTTCAGTGCCAGAGAGATTTCGAAGCAAGGAACTTACAACTGTAGAACTTTCAAGACCCCTTTGGCTGCTTGCAATAGTTAAGAGAGGTATCAAATACACATTTTTTCTGATGCAAGGCTTTAAAGGCGAGGCAGCATAATGTGAAAGTTAACCTTGCTTAAATGGGCAGCCAATGTAAGTCATGTACAAACTGTGTGGTGTGGTTGAATTGTTTATCATTAAGGCTCCCAGTTTTCCATTTTTACAGATAAATACAGACAGTAAACAATGAGTTTCCGGTCTGTGTTTATTTTTAAAAGCTGAAAATTATACTTTTTGTAGGGGACTCTCCATGGTGTCTTTCCTGCTTTCCAGGACAACAGCCAAACAGCTACACATAATGGAAAGTTAAAAAACAGGTTCAGATTTCCCTAAATACAGGCATATGTTTACATATATGAATATTATAATGCTGAAATTCACCTGTGGGTGTAATGTTTTGCTATATTTAGCTGCTTAATTTGCGAAAACGTGGAAAGTAGCAAAGTATGAGTACATGTTTATTGGTTAAATTAATGTGCAAATATACCATTTTTAAAATCCATTTATTCATACAACACAAATTAAATATGGATAAATACCAATAAGATGGTCAAAAAATAAATATGGATAAATACAGGCAGAAAAGTAAAAAAAAAAGAATAATTTTTAAAACACCATAAAACCGGGAGCCCTATTTATCATCAGTGATTCAACTAACTGCGAAGTGTAGTGTGGCTTTCAGAAGAGTGTGGGGGATAGAAGCGGTTTTATTGTTTATCAGAGATCAAGCTTGGAAGTGACTAAAGCTTTGGCAGCAGTTTCTAGGCGGTCAAGGAGATTAAGTGCTTGGCTATTTTTAGTGAGCGGGGGAAGAATTTTCTTATTCCCTTTGTGAAAAATTAGGACGAAGGGAGAGTCTAAGGTATAACCCAATCACTTTACTCAGAGAGAAGCCTTCCTTTATCAGGAAGTTCAAGAGGGAGGGTTTAAATATTTGTGCAAATGTTTGGAGGAGTCCAGTTCAATATATCAAATCACAGAAGGAAAAGATGGCTTCACACTGCTACACACCAAATCATGTATCATTCAATACTCATTAAGGTTATACCCAATTTATAAGATTACAAAATGAAAATTTGGTGAAACGCTGTTGAAAAGCAGTTTATGTTTTACGTAAAGTGTGTCAATTTGACAGTGCCTCAGTGATTACGCGTTTAACAAGGCTCGGTCTGCCACAGGACAGAGATTCTGTGTGTCCTAGTAATAGCTTGTAGATATAAATCTATAACTTGTGTGCATTTGCTACAATCATATAGAACAAATATAACTGCTCTTAAAGAGAACAAAGCCAGTAATGACTGCAACCACGCGATGGAGAGTGAAGCACAAGCTTAACATTGAAATACACATTGAATACCTTTTCAGCATACAAAATGAAGTGCTGATATGTTTTCATGGGCGTTGGCCGGAGAAGTGTCAAAGAAAGCATAACAGAAAAGAAGTGGAGAGTGGGAGACCACATGCTAAGCCTGCTATGGTTATAAGAAAAACAGGAGGAAACCCATAAACCACGTTGGGATGGGTATATTATGTAAACAAAAAACAATTCCCAACAGGTATTATTGAGAGACAGTTTCAATTGTGCATGCCTTTAGGCATTACTAAGAACAGAAACAAGGAGTCAATTAGATTTTGAAGAGAGGTGGTATTATTCACCAAGGACAAGGGGTATTCAATGTACATTTACAGTTTGAGACAGCACTGTAAAGATTAGATCTTGTGACAACCCAGTGGCACTTGGTGCAAGGTGCTATATACAGTTAAAGTGAAGTGAAAGTGCAAGTGCTTTTTAAAAACAGCATTGGTGGCGCATAGAATATAGTATATACATCAATTACAGCTTCAATTACAATACAAGTTACAATCACTTGGAAAAAAGTTATTTTCTTGTAAGAGCTTAAAGTGTCATATGCGTCATTTAATTCAGGCTGTGTGGTCGACGGCGTTTCGATCCCCTTTCGTCGGGATCGTCATCAGGACGGGGTTGTCGATAAGTACAGTGCTGTGGACAAAGGAAGGGTGGTGATGAGCGTGTCAGGTCGAGAGGGCGGGGAAGGGGGTGGGGGGTGAGGGGTGAAGGAGCACTCAAGGGGACTAATTCGCAATGGTTTACTGTGTTTAAGGAGGGGTGGGGGTGGTGGTGGCCGGAAAGGGAAGAAGAGTGATGCTTGGGGTGCCTAGTGTGGAGGGTAGGTCAGTTATCAAGGTGGGGTCGTGTTCCACACAAGCGAAATGGAAGAGCACTTACAGGAAGCCAAGCAGGGATGCGTGGCTTGCGGCATTCGGGGGAACTGTGCGCTGGTTGCTGGAGGAAAAGGCAATTATTAGTTTTAAGACGCAAGGTTGACTGGTGATATCAAGACTGGCGCTGGTGGTATCAATACCTGGTAGCGACTTGTCCTGGAGCTGCTCACGTAGTTGGGCAGCGTCTAGATGAGGGAGACAGAGAGCGCGGTCAGTCAGGGAAAATGCCACCGTGGGCGAGTAGGCGTGCATTTTAGGTGCGCGACCTAGGCGCGCCGCCTCTGACCGGGGGAGAAACTCTTACCTGAAGAAATGAGGGGCGCAGAAGGCAAGAGCTCATCTGGCGTGGCTGTTCAGCAATGAATGCAGTGGCAGACCGCGTCTTCCCTGTGTCATGGGAAATACAGTTTACCGCGAGGTGGAGGCGGGGAAGGGGGCGTGTGCCAAGGGCGGGATCTGCGAGTGAATGCAGAGGTGTCGCGAGGCCATTGGTGTGGGTATGAGTGGGGGGCGGGGTGTGTGGAACGGGCGGGCGGGAGGGTTCCTAAGGAGACCAGAGTAAACAGGAAGTCTCAGAACCCGGGCGGGCGCACTGGAGAAAGCGCGTCGTAACGGGTCCAAGGGGTTGGAGACAAGTGCTTGTGTCACATACTGGAGGAAACGCAAAGAAGACCAAGTTGGGGCTCGTATGGTGCAATGTAAGCATTACAAAGTAAAGGCATTACACATTACTGAGAGGAAACAGAAAACAGCTGGCGCACAAAGGATCAATTAAGGATCTCATGGTGCAATATCAGCACTACAAATAAAAGGCATTGCAAATACAGTGCTGGGCGGCAGTAAATCACAGTTGAGCAATAGGTTAACAAACTCGGTCAAGGTATAAAACCGGGCGGTTAATTACAGAATTACATTACGTGTTGGGAGCCAATTAGAGAAAAAATTAATGAAAAAATTAGAGAAAAGGCACTTTGTTATGGATTCTAGATCATTGGTGGATCAGACGATTTTAGCACAGTACTGGTATTATACCACTCGTATTGGCAGTGGGGCCTGAATGCAGGAGAGGGAGGACCGGACAAGGAATTTAATTTAAATTAAATGGAAATCGTACTAGTCCATTCATCAAGGGTGTTGAGCCCATGATTGACCGAGTCAACCCTGGCAATCCATTTGCATTCGGCTCTGTTGAGCAGGGCAGTCATGTTACCTCCTCTGAGGGGTAAGGTGGGTTTCTCAATGACCTGCCATCTGAGGTCCGAATCCGTGTGAGAGTGCTCAATGAAGTGTGCAACCAAGGGTGCTGTAAGTATCTTGCAGTTAATTCTGCTTTTGTGTTGTATGATCCGCTGTTTTATCATTTGGGTAGTTTGGCCGATGTAGATCAGGTCACACGGGCATCGGATAGCGTAAATTACGTTTTGAGTTTTGCAGTTGGATTGATGGGTGAGGTGGTGTGTCTGGCCCTTGAATATGAATTCTTTGGTGTTACATGTCAACTCGCACACGCTACAGGATTGGCATTTGAAATGTCCGATGACCGGGGGCAAGCCCCATGCAGCTGTGATGGTGTTTTTCTCAGTACTGGAGGTTGGCCAAGTAATGGCACGAACGAGGTGGTTGGCAATGTTGTTACCTCTCTGGTATGAAAACAATGGTGGTGCATTGAATTGTTCCTCTGATCGTAGCACAGTCCAGTTCTTTTTAATTATTTTGGCTACTCTGTTACTGTCTGGGCTGAAAACTGAGACAAAGGGAATCCTCTTCAAAGTTTTTTTGTTTTGATTTGGCCTCAGTAAGTCCTCCCGGTGGTTGTACCAGGCCCGTTTTTTGGCCTGTTTGACCAGACGTCGTGGATATCCCCTGTTGATCAGTTTAGAGACTAGGATGTCTGCTTCCCTAAAGTAGTCCTTTCGCCATTTGCAATTTCTCCGAATGCGGAGGAATTGGCCAAAGGGGAGACCATCGCGTAGGCCTCTGGGGTGGTTGCTTGAGTAGTGCAGTAACGTGTTGCGTTCAGTTGGTTTACGGTAGAGCACAGTTCCAATTTTTCCTTCTTCCGCATGTATTGTAACATCAAGGAAGTGTAGGTCATTAGGTTTGGTTTCGTATGTGAATTTAAGATGTTCCTGGGAAGAGTTTAGCCAATCGATGCACGGCTGTAGAGAGTTAGCTGAGCCATTCCAAAATAGTAAAATGTCATCGATATATCGACGCCACAGATGGATTTGGGGTCGATATGGATTGATTTGGTTTAGGAACAATGACTTCTCAAGGGCATGTACATATAGGATGGCAAAATTTGGAGCAAAGCAAGCGCCCATTGCTACTCCCTTGATTTGCAGATAGTAGGTATTCTTGTACATAAAGTAATTGTTTTGTAGTGCCACTCTTAAAAGGTCCATGATGAAATCAGTAGGAATCTTGGATGGTTGTGGTCTGGTGCTCAACAGATTTTTGATTACCTCGAGTCCTTCACAGTGGGGAATGTTTGTGTAGAGGGACTCGATGTCCAGACTCGCCATGATTTGATTGTCCATATCGAAAGGTTGATCTTCAATTGTGTTAATTAGATCCATAGTGTCACGGATATAGGTGTCTGTGATGGGTACAAACTCTTTAATCATCGAATCCACATATTTGCCAAGGGGTTCCAAGATGGAACCGCACCCTGATACGATCGGGCGTCCAGGTGGGTTTCTGGCATCCTTATGTATTTTGGGAAGTACGTAAAGGATAGGGGTCCTGGGGTGTGGATTGTTCAAGAACTCAAACTCTTTTTTGGTGATGATGTTGTTGTCTCTTGCTGTAGCTGTTATAGAGAGAATCTTCTGTCTTATGTCTGCTAGTGGATCTTTGGTTAGAGCACGGTAATGGTCGTGGTTCGTGAGTTGTCGTTCCACCTCTCGGTCATATTCGGTGTTGTTGAAGACAACAATCCCGTGTATCGATGACATTTTACTATTTTGGAATGGCTCAGCTAACTCTCTACAGCCGTGCATCGATTGGCTAAACTCTTCCCAGGAACATCTTAAATTCACATACGAAACCAAACCTAATGACCTACACTTCCTTGATGTTACAATACATGCGGAAGAAGGAAAAATTGGAACTGTGCTCTACCGTAAACCAAATGAACGCAACACGTTACTGCACTACTCAAGCAACCACCCCAGAGGCCTACGCGATGGTCTCCCCTTTGGCCAATTCCTCCGCATTCGGAGAAATTGCAAATGGCGAAAGGACTACTTTAGGGAAGCAGACATCCTAGTCTCTAAACTGATCAACAGGGGATATCCACGACGTCTGGTCAAACAGGCCAAAAAACGGGCCTGGTACAACCACCGGGAGGACTTACTGAGGCCAAATCAAAACAAAAAAACTTTGAAGAGGATTCCCTTTGTCTCAGTTTTCAGCCCAGACAGTAACAGAGTAGCCAAAATAATTAAAAAGAACTGGACTGTGCTACGATCAGAGGAACAATTCAATGCACCACCATTGTTTTCATACCAGAGAGGTAACAACATTGCCAACCACCTCGTTCGTGCCATTACTTGGCCAACCTCCAGTACTGAGAAAAACACCATCACAGCTGCATGGGGCTTGCCCCCGGTCATCGGACATTTCAAATGCCAATCCTGTAGCGTGTGCGAGTTGACATGTAACACCAAAGAATTCATATTCAAGGGCCAGACACACCACCTCACCCATCAATCCAACTGCAAAACTCAAAACGTAATTTACGCTATCCGATGCCCGTGTGACCTGATCTACATCGGCCAAACTACCCAAATGATAAAACAGCGGATCATACAACACAAAAGCAGAATTAACTGCAAGATACTTACAGCACCCTTGGTTGCACACTTCATTGAGCACTCTCACACGGATTCGGACCTCAGATGGCAGGTCATTGAGAAACCCACCTTACCCCTCAGAGGAGGTAACATGACTGCCCTGCTCAACAGAGCCGAATGCAAATGGATTGCCAGGGTTGACTCGGTCAATCATGGGCTCAACACCCTTGATGAATGGACTAGTACGATTTCCATTTAATTTAAATTAAATTCCTTGTCCGGTCCTCCCTCTCCTGCATTCAGGCCCCACTGCCAATACGAGTGGTATAATACCAGTACTGTGCTAAAATCGTCTGATCCACCAATGATCTAGAATCCATAACAAAGTGCCTTTTCTCTAATTTTTTCATTAATTTTTTCTCTAATTGGCTCCCAACACGTAATGTAATTCTGTAATTAACCGCCCGGTTTTATACCTTGACCGAGTTTATGTTAACCTATTGCTCAACTGTGATTTACTGCCGCCCAGCACTGTATTTGCAATGCCTTTTATTTGTAGTGCTGATATTGCACCATGCGATCCTTAATTGATCCTTTGTGCGCCAGCTGTTTTCTGTTTCCTCTCAGTAATGTGTAATGCCTTTACTTTGTAATGCTTACATTGCACCATACGAGCCCCAACTTGGTCTTCTTTGCGTTTCCTCCAGTATGTGACACAAGCACTTGTCTCCAACCCCTTGGACCCGTTACGACGCGCTTTCTCCAGTGCGCCCGCCCGGGTTCTGAGACTTCCTGTTTACTCTGGTCTCCTTAGGAACCCTCCCGCCCGCCCGTTCCACACACCCCGCCCCCCACTCATACCCACACCAATGGCCTCGCGACACCTCTGCATTCACTCGCAGATCCCGCCCTTGGCACACGCCCCCTTCCCCGCCTCCACCTCGCGGTAAACTGTATTTCCCATGACACAGGGAAGACGCGGTCTGCCACTGCATTCATTGCTGAACAGCCACGCCAGATGAGCTCTTGCCTTCTGCGCCCCTCATTTCTTCAGGTAAGAGTTTCTCCCCCGGTCAAAGGCGGCGCGCCTAGGTCGCGCACCTAAAATGCACGCCTACTCGCCCACGGTGGCATTTTCCCTGACTGACCGCGCTCTCTGTCTCCCTCATCTAGACGCTGCCCAACTACGTGAGCAGCCCCAGGACAAGTCGCTACCAGGTATTGATACCACCAGCGCCAGTCTTGATATCACCAGTCAACCTTGCGTCTTAAAACTAATAATTGCCTTTTCCTCCAGCAACCAGCGCACAGTTCCCCCGAATGCCGCAAGCCACGCATCCCTGCTTGGCTTCCTGTAAGTGCTCTTCCATTTCGCTTGTGTGGAACACGACCCCACCTTGATAACTGACCTACCCTCCACACTAGGCACCCCAAGCATCACTCTTCTTCCCTTTCCGGCCACCACCACCCCCACCCCTCCTTAAACACAGTAAACCATTGCGAATTAGTCCCCTTGAGTGCTCCTTCACCCCTCACCCCCCACCCCCTTCCCCGCCCTCTCGACCTGACACGCTCATCACCACCCTTCCTTTGTCCACAGCACTGTACTTATCGACAACCCCGTCCTGATGACGATCCCGACGAAAGGGGATCGAAACGCCGTCGACCACACAGCCTGAATTAAATGACGCATATGACACTTTAAGCTCTTACAAGAAAATAACTTTTTTCCAAGTGATTGTAACTTGTATTGTAATTGAAGCTGTAATTGATGTATATACTATATTCTATGCGCCACCAATGCTGTTTTTAAAAAGCACTTGCACTTTCACTTCACTTTAACTGTATATAGCACCTTGCACCAAGTGCCACTGGGTTGTCACAAGATCTAATCTTTACAGTGCTGTCTCAAACTGTAAATGTACATTGAATACCCCTTGTCCTTGGTGAATAATACCACCTCTCTTCAAAATCTAATTGACTCCTTGTTTCTGTTCTTAGTAATGCCTAAAGGCATGCACAATTGAAACGGTCTCTCAATAATACCTGTTGGGAATTGTTTTTTGTTTACAAGCCTGCTATGGTGGCACACGAATGCCACTAGATGTGGTCAATAATGAAACGCTAGACTCGGGAGGAGAGGGAGAAGTGAAAATAGTACTTCCCAATCCTTTGCCTTGAATGGTCTTTGTCTATATGGTCTCTGCAATATTCAAAGCTATGATCAGTAATTGCCCATGTGATTTCATCCTAATTAATTTGGGAATAGTCCTTCAGGTGATATGCAAGTGGAATCCAGATCCTTTCCTCGATTATTCTTTGTCCTCTTTAATCCCAACGTAAATGCCTCAAGGCACTAATTTAGTATTAGGTGTATTACAAGTATAACTATTATTGCGTTATATATTTCACTTAATTAAAACTCTTTTTTGATCCCTCATCATAAATTCTAAAAGCCATGGACAAAAAATTAGGAGGGACAGGAAAATACTTGGAACACACCACTTACCTGTGTGCACGTCGAATTCCTTCCGTGGGGCTCAAGTCTCCCATCAAGAGCTTTAACATTGTGGATTTTCCAGCTCCGTTCTCCCCTACCTAGAAACAGAGGAAACAGCAGATGAGGAAACTTAAATAATTAGATTATAGCACGTTAACATGTTCTTTTTACAGAATGCATATACGCCATGGGAAAAGCATCATAGGGTTTGCATTGGTGTTTGTGTGCCTTCCCATTTGAAATGGGTAAATTTTAAGATGGAGCATGATTACTGTGGTGTCTTTTATGCGTAGCACACCCAGGCATATCCATCAGTTTTAAGGAAGAATGGATATGGTTGCCCATAATCCCATGAACGTAGCTCAACTTTTATGTTGACAAAATTTACTTTGTGTGTTGGTAAGTGAAAAGTTGCCGTTCACATGGCCTTTGGTACTGTGGTGCTTACGTGAACATGTGTTACGGGTGCTCTGAAGACGAGTTTGTGTTTATTTTTACAACATTCATTGATCAGTATCAAAGAAATCATTTCTGTATAGTGGCATAGTTACAGATTGCTCACTTGCTGACATGCGTTTTTGCCAATTTAAATCATATATAGAACAACACAACCACAAAGATTGAAGGCTTGTATTAACATGCATTACACCACTCAAAGCACTGTAATATTAGTCACTTGATTTAAGCACCGATTGTCTTCTTTTAGGTTAACTCTGAGCCCCCTGACCATCAGATTAGTGAGACCCTTTTATCAGGTGCACTTACCTTGTGTCCTTTGACCAAGTCCAGATTAAGAATACCACCATGCACACCACAAAGGAAAGATGCTTCAACACTAAATTCATTTCTTAAACATGATAGCCATGCAGGCTTTTCATAGAGGTAAAGCTCACTGAGCCTATGCAGTGAAATAGCAATTTTGACCAGGTCACTGCTGAGACAGGACAAGCTCATTATTTGACATGAACACATTACGCACAGAGGCCTTTTGGGTTCCAAAACATTACAGTACTAGGGGTCTCCTTAACCAGTGCTGAAAGTAAACATTTCCAAGTGGTAGAACAGTGGAACAGGCGTTGGCTGCAGTTCATACATGGCTGCAACAATACTTCTAAAGCAATGCTTTTAAGGTCACTCCTAAAGGTGGTGCACGGCCACATTATAGCCCAAACGTGGAACATGACCTTAATGGTATGGGCGCATTCCCTCCACTTTTTAACAGCAGGGTCATACAATAGTCATCCCTTGATTTTTTTTGTTGATTTCTCCTTCAGAGTTATGCAGAAGGAGGAAGGTAAATTGATGCAAAAGCTAGAATCTATGGCAACTCGGATAGTGGTTGTACAGCTGTTATTACCCTAAATTGGTATGTTCACTGGTGTGCAGCTGCCAAAGGAAAGTATCTTATTACACATTAATTCGGACAATATATTCAACTAAAGGCTACAGAAGCTCAGGAGACAAATAGGTATTGTGTCCTAGGTTCAGCCTTTTTGGCTTTATGGTGTAGTGAAGTGGACTGATAAGGAAGGAAGGAAGGAGACACCCAGAGTGACTATGAGATCCTTAGTATTGGTAAAGTCCTCCAATTAGAAGAGTGCCTCTATGTCAAACAGAAGTACCTCCAAGCATCCAGTTATTAAGATATAGAATCAATGCCACACCTCAACATTTCAACTGAGAGTGCGCACAAAGATTTTGGAACAGGAGATTCATTCCAGTGACTATGCTTCATAAAGTTACTGAATCGGAGCGATAACCTTGCGCTTCCCAAGCTCTCCTTGCTTGCATGAGAGGCAAACACTGTCCCTTTCCCCTCAGCCTCATTTATGATATATCTTGATAGATCAGACAATCCTTAATAGTATGAGACTAGAAGGCAAACCATGCATAAAAATTGCCTTTTTCCCACCTTTCCTCTATAAGAAGGTTATCTGTCAAAGACAGCAGACATGGCAAATAAATGAATAGTTGTGGGAGAGAAACACGTCCAAAGAAAGAAGCAGGAAAAAACAAACCTGTCTTTAAAAACAGTTTTCAGTATTATATACAAAAAACAGGAGCATTCAGCAACGCTGTTCAGCGAGTAGAAAATAAACAGAACAGACTAACTTCCTGTTGAGTTTGAGGAGATAGGGCAGCAACCAAAACTTACATTTGCAGGCTCAGCTTTACCCTAATTTACAGTCAAAGTATAAGAGCACCATATTCCTTCTTTTAAAAAAAACATGCTAGGTTGCTGTTTTCAGTCAAACCTGGCTAGTATACCGTGCACTAGAATAGCACACATGCACAGATAAAATGTATTGTTAATAAAACTCAAACTAAACATCTATGAAGAGCCAGAGATCTAGAATCCAACTAGGCTAATCTAGGTCAACCAGGATCAAAGGCTTCAGAAACCCACAGCAGCAGCACGGAGGTTTGCAGAGGCACCAGTAGCCATTAGAACAATACATTTAAGGATGCTCGTCAATACAGAATTTGTGTTTAGGCAGTACTGTACTGAAGAAAAGGCTGAGAACAGAGCAAATGAGAATGTACTTCAATACTCTTGAGAGTAATGCAGAGAAACAAGGCACCAACTAGTGTATGGATTAGAAAACACAAAGCACTCTACACCAGTTCTTAACCTGGGTCCAAGTCAGAGCTGATGTAATATTTGATGGTGGATGCACTGCACTGTGTATAAGGACACTTTACTAAATGGTTGCCATTTACTGCTGTGTGAACCATATATTTGAATTAACATACAAGAATGATTTGGCACGTAGCAGAGTGGAATGCACTATGGCTTGGTTTTAATTGGGTTTTCAATACAAGCCATGTAGTGGCAAATCCACAGTTCCAACTGTAGTAGTGGAGAAATATTCTAACTTGGAGACTCTAGTGAACATGGTACCAGACATGGTTGCGTCTGTTAACTTTAATTATAAAAAGAGAAAGGCTGGAAAAAGACACTAAATCATTAATGATAGAGGCACGTTCTAGATTAATTATGAAAGGTTAAGTCCTACACATAACAATAACAGGACACTGTTTTAATAAGCCATGAATTAAGAGGCATAACAGCCCACAACTCCAGCCACACTTAAAACGTACCACACAGATGCGGGAATCTAGGTCAGCTGAAACTGAGAGTTTCTTGAAGACATCCTGTTTGGGGCCGTAGGAAAAGTCCACTTCATCCAACTGCAAAATTGGTGGAGAAAACTTCTCAAAGCCATCAGGAAACCTGCAGAAAAACGAATAGAATTCTAACCATGAAGAAAACTAAATAAAACAACCTCCTACCAAGAACAAACTAAAATGAGAAGGGAAAAACAGCCAAGATGGAGAGCTGAACAATACTGTGAAAAGCTGCAAGCAAGAATTATCATTCCATAATAGTAGCAAGGCATTTCAAATCTAATGTAGACAGCGTTGCCACAATAAATAATGTACGAATTTCTGGTCCCCAGAGTGATGAAGGTGATCTAAACAACCTTTCTCATTATATAGAGAAATTAAAATGGAAAACCAGAGAATTACCTCATAAGAACTTCAGATTCCTTGTCAATTGGCTTCAGCTCAGGCCTAAAAAAGAGAAAGATACACTTAGAGTCTGGAGTAGGTACAGGGTTGCTGCCATTCATATCTACTTAATGTGTTTAGCATTCCAGTTACTCCCTCAAAAACCTCACATGGCTTAGTGAAGAGGTTCTGCTAAATTACACCTGAAGAAATATAAGGCCTAAGCACTCCTATGGTATCTTTACGGAGAAAGGCTGATGAGCCAATATGACAAGAAAGCATTGTTTTCAAAGCATATTTGCACAAGATTCACTAATTTCACATTTGTTTTATTATCGTGCTGGTTTACCCCGGTTTGTCTATTCATGGCAATGTAAATGAATAACGGGTGCAAAAATCTCTCAACTCAGTTGCACGTATTTTACTCGCGTAAAGAAAATTAAAAGAATAGTGACATTGTGGAGGTTTGACAGTGTAACCTTTTGGTTACAAACAGATCTCTGTAGATGGACACATTAAAACCAAATGCTTTCTGACCAGCACTGATTAATAGTAAGCCAAAGATGAATATGGTTGTTCCTCCACACCATGAGGTACATGGATACCGGTTGCCTGGCACCTTTAATGATTTTGTGATACATGTGCGTGATTTTGATGTTACTAATGCAAATAAAGAATTGATCAAAAAAGAAAAAGTAAGCCAAAGATACAGAACAAAAGATTTTTACGTCCTCGGCATGTCTTTCTTGAATCCTTAGATTACAAATATTCAGGGATGAAAATGGACAGGCACAAAAGATCCGTAAAGCAAGTTTTTACACTACTGTGTAGCGAGTGTGCAAAGAAATGGAGCAGGACCTCATTCAAAGGTTATATCAGCTCACCCTCCCCAATGTATGTAGCTACATAAGGAGTGACTGCATCACAAGTAATCCTTTTAGTGTTGTACGTTGTACATGTATTCAAAGAAAAGAAAAAAAAAATCTTAGTTATGGTTCTGGCGCCAGCATGAAAACCACTGAAACTCGCCACTCATGAAATGCAATGAAACTCACCCTTAAATCACATCATACAACATGTTTTACTATTACCAGACTACCTTTTTCAATGCCACTGGAAAATGGGTGTTGTGCACAGTGGATAACACGAGTTGTGGTGTAGCTTGGTAAACCATAACTGGTGATTTTCAGTGGTTTTTCAAATTTGAGAGAACCATAAGTTAATATCTAACTGAATTTTTCTTTAACATTTCCAGGATTATTTATGATAAGCCATAATTCCCAACTTCCACTACACACAGCCTTTGGTTGTGTGAGGCAGGTTTTGCCTGTGGCCAGGCCGTGCACCCAACTCAGAGCATGCTTTACAGAGACAATCCGTTTTTGCAGGTGGCTTGCATAAGAACAGTTTTTGGAGGCACACTGGATAATGTGGGGGGGTTACTGATTTCTCAATTGCAGTGGCAAACGGGCACTTTTATTTGTTTAACTCATGGAACTTTTGGATATGCTATCCTCTCAGATCTTATATTGTTCTCCACACCAGATGTAGAGTTACCCCTCTATACATTATAGAGCAAAATCTCTCAACAGGTTAGCAACTCCTGCAGCATTCTTGATGCACTCTCCTCTGTCTCTCTTCTGATCCTGTCCGGCAGGTACCTCATACTTCCTCCCATGCTTGGCCATCAGGCATGCAAAGATCACTCTGTCCTAAGGCTGAGTTTTTCATATCACAGCTCGCAGGTCACTTTGTGAGTCCTCAATTTAAGTGGCAAACGAGATTAGGATTTAGAGGAAGGGAAGGCACAACTGCTTAGAGCATACAGTCTCAAATGATTTTAATTAGATTCTGGAAACGACTGGACACAGGGATAGGCCAGAAGGTATCACAATGGTGCAGAAAGGAGCTCCAATCCAGTAGCCTAAAATGGGCTAATGAGGCAAGGAATAAATTACTATTGGTTGGAGAGAATATAAAAATGAAAATCTGTCAAATATCATTGCACGTAGAATTTTCTAAGTGTGACCCTAGAACCCATGGGCAAGAAGTCTCCAGAAGGGCTGACATGGAATATCGGAGTAAGAAAAAAATCAGTACAATTTAGGAGGGAATCATGGCTGAACGAAAATTGGTTCCCCTACTTGGATAGACTACCTAACCATTGGTATAGACAGGAGATTTTAAGATTAAGATTTGGCATAAACCCTTGGTTGGTAAATGAGGAAATAAAAGCAGAAATGTTACAGCCCGATGGAACCTGTAAATGTATGCTGGGAACTAAAAGCGATATTCTGCACATTTTGTTCGCCTCTGTTACAGTATTAGATCAGCGTAAATGATACCTACGCCCAATATTTTTAAAATATGACACAAGGTTACGGCATCAGGCTGTAGTTTTACTCACAGAAATGCCTAACCTTGAGATAGCAATTGCAATAGGGAACTATATGAAAGCAATTAAAAGCTTCTTTCGGGAGAAAGAGCCGATATTCTTAGAGATTAAATTTTTTTTAAATTTTGTGTACAAGGTTTAATATACATTTTAAACTAGATGAATTGTATAGATTTCTAGAGTTTTATTAAATTATATATAATTTTTATAACGAGCTGTGCCGCCCCGTGCAGGAAAACCGGTGTTACTCCTTTTTGATAGCTTACCAACTTTTTAACATTGAGAATGAATAAATTGTGCTGTTTTAGCAACTATAATTGGGTTTACAACTGTTTTAAGACCAAGGTCTAAATAAACATTACTTTTGACTTGACTTGGTGAGTGCTCACTTTTTGCGCCTGGGGACTGTAAGCAGAACTCCCACACAAAGGAGTTTTGCAGCAAGAATCATTTCTGGATTCACATGCTGTGTATTATTCTGTCATCTAGTGGGTGAGTCTGGAAGTCTCGTAAAAAAACTTTTGTCGCTATGTTTAGATTCTTTTTTTTCCCAACATTGGGTCTGGATGCATGCAGAAAGCTCTCCAACAATCTGAATGAAAAAGTTGCCGAATATTAAGAAAAAAGTGCCAATGGTCCACCGGAGCGAAGAAGACATCAAAAGAACATACCAGAGAAGTTCTAGGAGCAGGACAAGGTATCATCAGTAACTGTTCTGGAAAATGCACGTGCAGGGGGCCCCCTGTACTTGTGATGGAGAAGACACCATTCCAGTTTTGCAAAAAATTGCCACTATAAGTTTACAAAAAAGGACCAGCACCTGGTCGGCAACCTCTGCCTACCGGTAGTTTACCGTAGCAAAGATTGCAACACTTCTTCAGCGTTAATCCCAGAGACTCTGAGGGAAAGACAGCAGCAGAGAATAGCCCAACATACAATGCAGGGCCAACATCCTGCTCCATCCAAAATTTGGGCCTCTCCAGCGACGAAGAGAATGTCGCAGAAGGGTATGCGGAGGCTGACATCCAGATCGTGGACGCTGACTTCTGGAACAGAGCTAAGGGACACATCATCCTTAAAGATCTTACCAGAGTCACAAAAATCGGACTCTACATCCTCAAAGGCTGCATCGGTGTTGACGCACTCTATGACCGCAAGCATGACCAGAGAGAAGAGTACCTTCGGATCCTTCTAAAAGGACATTGCAGCAGTAAAGACCCCGAAAAAAATCCAAGACGTCGAAGGGCGGGTAGGGAAAAGACGCATCAACATCAAAACGGAGCGGTCAAAAACAGAATTACATGGTTCGCCAAACACGTAGTCTTCAAAGGACTCTGCGTCGACGAAAAAACACAATAATCTCGACACCCAACAACAGGCAGCCTAGATTGAGAAAAAGAGGAGATGGCTCAAAGACGAAATGGCAAGTAACCTGCAAAAGAAGAAAGACTTTGAAGAAAGTCTCAAGCAATTTTGAATCCCAAGTAAGTCTTCGACATCGAAGGATCAAGGGGACGAAGGACACGAGGAAATAGAGCTGCTGTTAACTCTGAACCCCAAAAATATCAAGAACAAGAAATCTTCAATGAGGAGGAGGAAGAAGAGCAAATCTACTATTGATCCAAGGTTTCTGAATACCAAGACACACAATGGCAAGATCTGGAAACAGACTCACCAGAAGAAGGGGTAGACCTGTATCCTTCAAGACCCTCACCACCTGATGATATTGGAATTCATAACCAGGTAATAAAGAAGGCAGCAGAGAGCTATGGTGTACAGTTTGAAGAGAAGAGACAACAATCCAGTTTTCTACTATAAACTCTTCTGCCTACACAATCAAGGAACCAATTTTTACCTATGCTCCTAGTGTTTTGGATCAAGGAAAGGAAGTTTTAAAGAACCAGCGACAAGAATTGGACTTACAAAGAGGATACCAGCTCCCACGTGGAATTTAGATATTGTGCTCTCACAATTGATGAAGGCACATTTTGAACCATTATACAAGGCTACATTACAAATGCACACACTAAAGACAGCTTTTTTAGTGGCCATAACATCACTACGCGGAATGAGTTACAAGCTCTCACATTACAGGAACCTTATTTTCAAGTTCACAAAGACAGAATTGTCCTGAGAACCGACCCAAAATTCATCCCAAAGGTTCTCACACTTCCACATGAACCAAAGTATTCAGATACCAAGCTTCTTTCAAAAAACGAAAACGTATACAGAGAGAATATTACACACACTGGATGCAGGATGTGCAGTAATATTATCACATCAAAAGGACAAAGGCGAACAGGAAAATAAAGCAACTCTTTGTATTATTTGAAAATAGTTTTCTAGGAAGGGCGGTTACCAAGAACACAATTACAAAATGGATAGCACAGACTATTCAGTTGTGCCACAAGAATGCAGGAGAAATGTTACAAAACATTCCTGGTGCACATTCAACAAGAAAGTTGGGAGTAACCATCGCTCTCCTGGCAGATACTCCATTACAAGATATTTCTATGGCAGCAACATGGTCCTCAGTGCACACTTTCACAAGACACTATTGTGTAGATATTCAAATGAACAAGGAAGTGCAAGTAGGGCAAAGGGTCTTACAACATCCATTTTCAAATCATTGCTCATCTTCAATCCAACCACCACTGTAGTAACAAATTGCTGCCGAATCTATGCACAGCATGTGAATCACGCTGGGAGAAAAACAGCAACAACAAAAAATTTCTAAAGATGGAGACCAAAGGTGAGGACTTTCGGAGGAAGCATGACAATATCACAAGGGGCACCAAATGGAGGTAGATTCCACCCACAAAAGACAAAAATAGTAAACAAAAGATTTTTTTAGGAGAATTTGGAGACCCAACCACTATATGGCGGAATAATGCACAGCTGAGCTCGTCATGAGGCACGGCGCTCGTGTGCTCATGACGAGCTGAGCTCGTCATGAGCAGACCCGTTCCCGTGGAACGCTCAGCAGAGCAGGGGATTTATCCCCGCATGAGAGCGTTCCACGGCTCATGACGAGCTGAGCTCGTCATGAGCACCGGAGCGCAGTGCATCATGACGAGCTCAGCTCACCATGAGCATCAATGAGATTAATATAGCCCACAAATGTGTTGGTAGTCTGCAGACCATTTCCAGAGGCCGCAAACTTGACACACCCTTAATGATGACAAAAGTCTGTGGACTCAATGTACCTAAGATGGTACCAATACACTTAAGATGGCACCCATAGTGGAAAACATCTTGGGTGTATGGAGTATGCATGCAGCCTGTGTGTTGAGGCTGCAAACTACTGGTACAGTTTTAGGTGGAAAGTCCTCAGCCACAATAAAGAGTCCCTGATCTACAGTAGATTGACAATTTTTTTTCTTTTAAAGTTTTTATTATATGTGACAGCTCCTTGTATAAACAAAGCAGTTTACCTCCTGACTGCAAGTTTGGACTAATGGCTAAAGATGAAAGTGAAGCAAAAAAAAAAAAAACATTAATGAAAAAAACCTAAACACTGTGTCTGGGGCCCTTGCTTCATGGAGTAAAAAAATGAATGAATCAAAAGCGAAAAGGCACTACACTGCATTAGAAAACTATAGAGAAGGTTGACGCATTTACGTTAAAGTCAAAATGTCCTCTTTATGGAGGCAAACAAATATTGAATCCTTTTCCTTTCTTAGAACAATTTGAAAATGTGAACTCATTCCATTTCATCTATTTACTTTAGATATAGATTGAAAAACAAAACTGAACAACAATGACAACAGTGATGCTTCTCTTTCAAAACATTTGTTCAAAGATCCCAAACAAAGCAGAACCTACTGTAGCATTCATGAACATTAACTACAATCTGATGATGGTGACCTCACTGACTATCCTACCTGCACAAACATAAGGTGAGTTGGGGGAGTTTCTGAGGCTGGGTATTGCTAACAGACAATCTAAACTTTTCTTTTTAAATAATTCACTTAAGGCCAGGGGCAGATACTGCGCAAGTCCCATCGTCAAGTCCACACAAAAGCCACTGAGAATGATGGCCACCATAAAAACTTGCTTTCATTTTAGCAGCATTCCCTAATAACCCCTTCATGGTATGAGAGTATACAGTGTATCTACACTTAACAGGCATCTTGTCTATGGGGTAATATAAAGAGTTATGTTATGTTTAAATATGAACACGCATTCGTGAGTTCATTTGGAAAGGATTGCATACAATTCTGAGCAATGAGTGGGTGGTGTGATCTGTGGCTAGGGAGTAAGAATTTAAGCACAGATAAGGCTTACACAGAAATGCTTCATAAATATCATTGAGTAGGATACCCAAAAGGATTGTAGCTCAGTTTCCTATGAAATTATCCCTGTACTTGCAAGGGAGTGACTTGATCATGACAGATTCTATTGCAAGTCTATGAAATTTAGATCTCTTGTTTGGAGACATTAACCAGAATTCCTGATTTCTCAACCACTTAGCACCTTCGGCAAGGAAACCTGGGATTTGCTGGAACTCTAAACGTCTAGAGCAGGGGTCGGTCAAAAGAGTCCGATTGGTTCAAGAGCAACATTTGATCCATCAAAGTCATTTGCATTAATTTATTTCCTGGACTGTATTGTTAATTCCACAATTGCCCATTGTATGAAGATACTTTAGACAATCACACATCGCTTTTCAATTGGTGATTGACTAAATCTCATTCAGTAACTTTAGAAATGTGATTCCTGTGAGATAGGAGATATTCACTTCATCATAGGTAAATATGGATACACAGGTGCCATGCTCAGTCTTTAGAATTATACTCCAGTTGTGCAAGATTTTATATTAAAAAAAAACACAACATGAGCTCTCGTAAAAAATAGTTAAGAACAGAATAAATAAACACAGAAAGAATCCAAACCCTGCTTTCTTGGAAGTTGAATTTAGAACTCAATTCCATATTGTGTTTATCGCAATTATCCAAAAATCACAGCACCTCTCGATAACAAACTTCTAAAAGAAAATGTTACTTACACTGTAAGCCTCTGTTTGCAGTGTGTAATGATGTAGATTCACATGCTCTGCAAACCCATGCCATCTAGTTTTGGGCTTGGATGTTTGCAACTTGTTTTTCATCAGTCGTCATTAGTGTCTGGCGGTATAGTGACTCCTCCCTTAGTTGTCAATGCACATGGGTCTGCTCCCTTGTTACTGTTCTTCACATTGCGGGTGAGCGTACTGATGGAGCAGTAAGTAGGATAGCTTGATGACTATGCATAAAGTTCTGCGTAACAAGTTAAATATTTAAATGAAAAAAAAGAATATCTGTACCAGCCACTGGCTATCATGGAGGCAGGTGGGCACATGTGAATCTACAGCACTATATGCTACAAACAGATGCTTACAGGTAACATTTTCCATTCATAGCGTGTTTGGCTGTACATACACATGCTCTGCATAGACTGTAAAGCAGTACCCCACCCGTGGTGAGGCAGTGAATGGTGCAGATGTTTGAAACAAACTTCTTAAGACAGTATGGCCAACTCTAGCTTGTTTGCGAGCTAGGACATACACACAAAAGTGTTCAGTAAATGTGTGTGGAGTGGACCATGTAACTACCTTACAAATGCCAGCTATAGGGGTATTAACAAGGAAAGCCATGGTGGCCCATCTCTTACAGGTGGAATGCGACCTAGGAGGTGGAGGTAAAATTCTCTTGACTTTGAAGTAGCAGGTTTGAATGATCTTGACAATCCACCCGACTATAATCACCTTTGAAGGAAGATGACCTTTGTGAGGTGTAGCGAATGCAACAAAAAGTTGCTGCGTTTTGGACCGGTCAATGCAGTACATTAGGGTGTGTTTTACATCAAGTGTGTGAAGAGTCGCATCACATGACTTCACACATGGTGGTCAAGCTCTCTCATCTAAGCTTCCTAGTGAGACGTCCTCTCATACGCTCCATTACAAAAATGACACTTCCACATGATCCCCTGATGATACTCCTTGGGTACTCTGGCAGTCGGGGCTGTACACCACTAACACTCCATTAGAACAACTAATGAAGAACCTTTTCTAGGGGACTTTCCTTAGCACAGCCCAAATGTGGAAATGCGTTATCTGGGGTCTAGTGCACAGGTCTACAAGGTTTGGATTGCTAACCCACAGGTACAGGTACTTAGATGAGCACCATCGTGGATTACAGGTTACATTAGCCCCACACCACCCACTGATTCGTTCTGCTGGTGATATGTCCGTGTTTTCTGGGTTACTAACAGTCCCATGAAGGGTTCAGGGATGCAGTGGCAATTCAGCCCAATTTCGTTCTTAGCATAGCACACACAAGCACTGCACTGAGTAAAGACACTATGTATTTTCTTTTTGTCCTTGAAGTTTTATATAAGGAGAACTTGATCCGAAGGCATCTGGTATCTGAGTGCTTTACATGAGCACCAGTTGCGTTACACAAGGACACATTAATTTTTTTTTGTTAGACACAGGAAGATTAAGTGATTTGTCCAGAATCGCAGGATGTTGAGTATTTACAAGTGTTTCATTGACAGTTTCATCCTGTTGCATACCACAAGTAATAACAACACAGAATATAATTAAAACAGCCCTTGTGCATGTTGCTAACAGCTACATTAAAACGAACAGACCAACAGCCTGCACTAAAGTTACTCATATGTGCTACACTATGAGAGCATGGAATAGCTAGCTTGCTAGCTAGAGGTTCTTGGAGCCTAGTCCACTGCATATCTGTTCACAGCTGAGGTTATCAGACTTCAGTCGGGAGAGAGTGTTCTCTCAGAAAGACAACAAACGAACAGCTGGGACCAGCCCCTCTTATCACTGGAGCAACTCTTAACATTACAGTGATATTCTAGCAGTACCTATCGTGGTAACCTAGTGCGAAGGGTCTCTCCAATTCAGTGGTCAATTTAAGGGGTCCCCAGCAGTACCAATTGTGCCAATAGGTACTGCTAGGGAGGACGCATGTGCAATCTGGCATGGGGGCAATGTCTATGCAGGAGGCCATCATGCCTCGAGAAGCATCACTTTTCTGACTGAGCGGACAACATGGCTGAAAAAGAGGCAGCAGCTGTTGTAACTTTTGTATTCTGGGTTGGCTAGGGTAAGCTTTGCTGGTGACTGGTCTGAGAACGGTTCCCAAGAAGGGCTTAATCAGAAGGGGATGGAGCTATAATTTGGCAACATTTTTGTTAAATCCCAACCTGTGAAGGAAGGAAATCATGTTCTAGGTGCGTGCCAGGCACCACAGCTTGCCTGCACTCTTGATCAGCCAATGGTTAAGACAGGGGAACATGTGAATGCCCCAGCCATTCAGAGTTGCGTGGCTACCACAGCCAGGCTTTTGCTGAACAACCTTGGGGTTGTAGCGATGCTGCATGGCAGAACTTTGAAATGATAATGCTGGCCACTTGGCATGAAGCAGCAGTATCGGTGGTGAGCGGGCTGGATAAACATGTGGAAGTAGGCATCCGTCAGATCGAGTGCCATCATGAAGTCGCTTAACAACAGGATGAAATACTAGAGTAGTCATGTGTAAGTGTTCTGAGAGAATGCACTTGTTATGGGGCCTGAATTCTAGTATGGGCCTTGGGTACCAGTCCATATTGGTGATTCGTACATCTCCATGCATGAAGATGCAGTGATATTGGCTCTATGGCACCCTTGAGGATGAGCACCTGAACCTCCTCTTGAAGAAGGCGATGGAGTTCCAGGCTAAGGGTGTGTTTGTGGGGTGAGATGTTTGTTGAGGTTGAGGGGAGCATGAGGCAGTAGCCATGCTCTATGATGGAAAGAACCCATTGATCTGATGTGATCTCTTCCCAGATGAGTAAAAACCCCTGAAGTCCTCTGATGTATAAGGGGTTGGAGGGAGAAAGTATTTACTTCTTCTCCATCCTGAGTAGGACAGGCTCTTTGAATGTATCAGGGGCAGTCTGGCAGTCTTAAGCACGCCCCTGAGCCTGGGGAAGAACTGGAGCAAACGCTCTGTCCTGAAGAGTCCCTCTACCAGGAAGTAATCCTCAGGAGTGGTGTGCAAGTCTACTTTGAGGGAGGCCACTGCGCATAAGATGCCCCTATGGTACGTAGTGGTGTCATTTCTGGTGGAAGCCTCGACTAGGACCAGCTCAAGGCCAGGATATCCCGGAGGGTTCTGTCATAGTATTCCCTTGGGTAGTCAAGTAGGGTGAAGGTGGAGTGGGGCATCAAAGTCCTCTTTATGGGGGAGTAGGGACTAGGACTACCTGTGGCCAAAAGAACAACAGTGACCTCTAGGTGAAGGCAAGAAGGGGCTGTGATGGTTCAGTGGATGGCTGGTGGCCTTGTCAATCAGTACCTTTTTCCGGTGCTGGAGCCAAGAGTCCGACCAGGGATCGGGTTCAGGACTGTCCTCAAAGGCAAGCCAGAGTTTTTTTTGGGTACTGTTCCATTTAGCAAACCCTCCAGCATATCGCGATTCACAAAAAAAAAATTGCGACATCAGCTGACTAGCGCGATGCCCGCAATATTTACAATTATTGCCGCGATATTTACAGAAAAGCGTTAGTAAAACAATATCCTTTTAATGGCTGTGCGCGCACACGTCACTACGTGCCGCCGTTCAGCCGTCCAGTACCCCTTCCTTCAGCAAGATAGAAGCATTTAGCCTACGTGGCTTTGATGTGCAAATGCGCCCCTTAACTTCGCCTACTGGCGCCTTGCTGCAGTCAGTCCTACATGAACAGGACTTTTGCTCGATGATGACAGATACTCAGAGAGAGCGTCGGTCGGCTCAGGCTGCGGAAGAATGTTATCAATTTCCTGCCGCCCAGGCCCGCAGGAATTGCTGCTGACACAGAGCGCTAGTGTTCAATTATAGGAGCATGGCAAGACGGCCCATCCTTCCTGAACTCGACATGTGCTGTAACCCTGCTGTGTGTGAGGGGGGAGGGGGAGCGGGCAGGGACACCTGGACACCGGGGTTTGTGTCTGGTAATAGTGAGTCTGACAGCAGGTGCTGAGTGTCTTAAAATGGCACACAGCATGGCTCTCAGGAAAGTGGCGCCAATATGATGAGCTCCTCTCACCAGCCGGGGCAGTCTTTGGGGGAGGAGAGGTGTTAGAACCATACAGAGAAACGCTAATTGATCCAATTGTAAATTAACCATTGACTGGGTAGCTGAGTTTTTTTGGAGCCGTTTCCTCACAAGGATAGTTACTCAGAGACAAGTGCAAATCTTTGGGGTAAAAAACTAAGGACCGGAAGGTAGTGAAGTAAGGGGACAGGGTGAGGATAGATTGCGAAGCCTAAGGGGTAACTTAAAATTGTAGGTTCACCATCATGGTCTGTGGTAATTGTGATCACACGTAGCGCGCATATTTGCAAAACCATATTTTATGAGGATAACTGTGATGTATTGTTTTTCTCACAGAGATCCTTTTGTTTGCTTGTGGAACTTATGCAGCACGATGCTGAATTCCTTTAGTATCCTGGAGTTTTCAAGCAACAATAAAAAATGTCAAGTTAACTGCTGAATAATGCTCCTTCTGTTGCAAGATCAGCACTTTGTCATGATAAAAAGGGCAGAGGATTATTCCTGCTGCAAAGGACGTAAATCAGGTTACAAATGCACTAAGATAGTGTCCTCCAATTTCCGGTACTTTGCTGCAGTTTCGAAATATTCTTAAAATTTCTAATTGCTCTAATGGGGGTAATTTAGGATATTCAGCTATTTACCTAGACTTCATTGCTTTATTTTGTTCAGGAGAAAGTGTCACTCAAAGTCGTTGAGTGTCACTCATATTTACACTGAATTTATGAAAATGTCACACACAAGCAATCTGAAACCTTGGCAGCTATTTACCCAGCAGCCGAACTTCAGAACTGCTGGGGATATTTTAAGGCCCCTTTTAGAACATTGGGTTTCAGAAAAGACGATAGTTTTTTAAATGGTTTTTCTTGCCTTAGTCCACTCACAAACTGTATCTTAAATTCCCACACTTAATTTGCAGCATTACTTTCTGGTAAAGCGCTCTAGGAGCAAAGCAGGCATTCCTGCAAGGGGCCTTTTTTTGTATTATCCATATATTTTCAATGTTAAAAAGGTTGATAGAAATCACTGTTTTTTAAAATGGACATGTCTGGAGGCAGTGGTGCCCCTGCAGGGGTGCATACATTGGTGCTAGAAAACCCCAGGGGGAAATAAGGCCCCATCTAACGAGGTGCAGATTTGAGCTGTGCTTCCGTAGAATCGCAGACACTTGCCTGTTACACAGTGGAATACTTGCAAAATCAGTTTACATTGATTTAATGCTGAAAAGTAATAATTCCGAGAAAAATAAAGTGCCGCAATAATGCCGCTAAATTTCCATTTTTGTGCCGCTAAATTAGCAAATCTATGCCGCAATATCCTGGGGGGTCTGATTAAGGCCAGCAGAAATCTTTACCATCTGTGGGTGGCTGATGACAGTCTTGTCTCTAGTTAAGCTAATGCTGAAGCTGTGAGAATGGGCCTGTCAAAGTCTTTGGATCCAGCCGTCGAAGCTGGACGCGGGGCAGTCAGAGTTTTTGGTGCCGAATGTGGCTGAGATGCTGACAAGGCCTTCAGTTTCGAAGTGTGTTTGGGTGCCGAGGTGTGACTTTAGGCTTGAAGGTTAATATAGGGCTAGAGTATCTGACTGGATCCATACTCTGATCAAATACCTTGCCTCGATGTCGACCGGAGGCTGAGGGCAGCATCACACATAAATGTGGTGATGGCTTAAGTGGGGCTAGCGTCCCAACCACTTTGGGTGAGGATAGGTGCCCTGTCTGGGTGTGTGGCTTGTGAGAGTTTGTGTGTTGGTAATACTAGTGACTTTCGGCGTCGTCTTGGTGCGCAGGCCGGTGCCGAGTGCTTATACATAACTGTCAATTCAATAAATCAATTACATGTCGAACCACGGTACTTTAAAGATGTATAGTCAAGTAATTTCAATGCAGGCACAAGACAGCACAAATACCTGCAAAATGTTGAAACACTGGTATCAATGTTCTCGCTGCACTAGAATAAGAGTGAAAGGTCTTCACAGTTTTGACATAAGGGAAAAGAGAACGTACTCACAGCTTTTCCAGTAGTTTAAGTTTGCTCTGGACCTGAGACGCTCGATTGGCATTGTATCGGAAACGGTCAATGAATATCTAAGAGAAAAAAGGTGTAGCAAGAGCACATCAGTCCCTGAAAACAGTGTCACAACACATTCAAGTTGTATTTATCAGAGCAGCACTTTACAACACTCACTAATTAGCTTTGAAGTTTGTCTTATCCAGCACTAGATTTTTCTTATATTTACATGGTCGAATCATTCCCAGTCAGGCTGTGGATCCCCCTGTAACTTTACATAGCAGTGAACAGTCAAAAAGTCTGTAGGCCTCAACAGCAGTGTTTGTTTAGTAGCACATCCACCTCATATGAAACAACCCGAACTTCGGCCAAAGATGGGGAAGTGCTGAGCTCTCTACTACCCCTAGAGGCCACCATAGCTCAGATTTCAACTGCATGTCATGTATGAGAGAGTCTTATACCAAAGAAAGGGAGTCAGAGGGATAGCGGAGTTGCAGCACACCCTCCCAATGTAACTGGATCACAAACTGAACTCCACTTTCATGAGCCGTATGGACGCTGAAAACACAGATTTATCTAGGGGCATTTCCTAAAAAGATAATTAAGGTTCTCACTCAGTGAGGTGACATGCATAATCAGCGGGCCCCTCCTTCGTCATGAAATAGTGATTATCCTTCATTTGAAGCTTCTTCTGGTCCTGTAGGCATCACTTTAAAGTTAGTGTATTGGAGTAATTCAATCAAAATGTATTCACACTCCCCATCACAAATTAAAGACACAGGATTTTGAAAGCTATATTCAAGTGTTTCCCCGTTATTAAGGTCTAACATTTATCCCGGGCATTCATCATGGTTGTGACACCATACGCATAGTGACCCTATATATTAATAGGTCTGTCCTTCTGACCCGTAAATGTGAAAATTTGAAATTTTTACTCTACACCTGTCAGAGCTGTGTGCATTCTCTGGTTGTAGTGACTGAAAAATAAAAACCTGCTTACATTAAGGATTTTTTAAATATATATAACAGCATACATAAGGAAGTTGGTTTTACATGCTTCCAAGATCACCACAAACTACATATCACGGTACGTGTTGTTTACACACCCTACCCATCTCCATTGTCACAAAAAGTGATCCTCCAGTCATGAATCAAGACAGTCTGAACAGAACCAGAAGGATTTATTAACTGCCTTAAGGCTTGAGCTTCTTGGGCAGTCTGCTGTGTGTGGGGATGGGGGGATGCGGGGGAGGGAGGGGATGAGTTATATTGTATTGGATATACAATTTATACAGACATAAAGTGGTACTCTCAATTGATGTCACCCCATTCAGCAATATGCCAGCGAGAAAGCTGAACAATGAATGTTTTGGCCTCTGCCTGCCCATTTCAAGGGATACTTCCCGTGTTTCCTGCTCTGCATACCTACACTATAAAGTCATTTCTTACCTCAATGCCCCACTCGGCGTCCATGCCTCTCTTTATGAAAGAAATTAGGCTCCTCGTTAAAGCCGGTCTACTTTGTTGTTTATTCATTTCCGCTGTTATCCTAATGGTTGAGCCTGATCAAAAACGCAGTTATAAAATGTGTCCTCTCAATGGTATTTCAAAAATATATTTGATATAACTATGAGTGATGAACAAAGATGAAAGGCATCTTTTGGTGCAAGTCAAAAATAGTCCATAATGTCATTTTCATTGTGTTTTGAGACCTCAAAGTGATTGACAAGTATAGTAGTTCACTTAGTCTGATGTATGGTACAGCTATGTTCTATTATATGGTTATTACATTTCTGGTTGTCATACCAAAATATTTCCGTGAACAAAGACATTTTTATATAGACTATTTCTTCTATTACAGTTCATATGCGACCTTAGCTACCTGGTATTACTCAAGCCAAAGTCAGATTTTGATGTGTGTGTAAGTCAATTTACTAATCTCACAATTCCTTCCACATCAGCAACAAAAGCTTTGCACTCAGTGGATGTCCACAGGTGCATTAGATTCAACACGGCCAAAGAACAGGATGTAAAAATAAGACCAGCTGTTAATGTCCTTCAGCTAGTCAGAAAGAGGCCAGACACTATCCAAACAGGGCACAGCAAGTTGGCTATGAGCCAGCATCTCCTTTTGCCACAGTAAGGTGGAGTGTCCACTCCTGGGCAGACAGAGGACACATTCTACAAGAAGCATGTTGGCAAACTACTGTACATAATACTAGTGGTTTGTTACAAGACATTTGCTGTGCTGCTATGTCGAAAATCAGGGTCATTTTCACCAATCACTACTCCCTCGAACGCAGCCATCGACTTAGCAGTTGGGCAGACAGTTCCACGCAATGAGCCGGTAAAGCGGAGCCTGCTTCCTGCCTTATTCAAATTGATGTACTGCTTGCTGTTCTGACTCCAGCATGTCTAATATATGAAAGATCCAATGCCGCAGAACAAATTAGTTACTAACCTGCAACTCCAGTTCTCCAGCATTAGCATCTCTCATATATTCACCAGAGACCACCCCTCCTTCATGGTCCGAGGCTCACTTCTAAATTAATATTCTTCATAGTTGTGCTTTAAAATGTGAACTGTAGCAGCATCTTAAGGGACAGGAGTGCTCAGCCCTTCCGACCCACTGAAAGAAGTTTGTATTGCCTCAAATGAGGTACATGTGCTACTAAAATAACACTGTTGTTGAGGCTTAAGTCCATTTTACTGCTATTTAGGATTTTTGGGGATTCCCAATATATATAGAATATGCCAGTACTGGAGGTACAAGTAACTAACTAATTTCTTATTTGCTTTATGCACATAGTTATTAAATTCTAAAAAAAAATCCTTTTAACTCAGAAAAGTTTGGCTAAGATTCCAGGACCTTTCTCACGGACTAGGGTAATTATGCTAAGTAAAATGACAGCAAAAGTTATGAGCTGGTTAATGAATGTATTTTAAGCACTGGTGTGAAGATGGTGAGGGAAGGGTTATCAAAGATACCTAGAACCTTCTCTACAGCAAGAAGTGTTTCTTCACAACAGAGTAAATCAGACGTCATACTCAAACCATCCCTACGATGTTTAGCAAAGTGGAAGAATATCCACTGGGAACTGAACAGAGATAATGAACTAATTAAATGCAGACATTGGGGCCTTAATTAAGCCTGCTCTACAGTTAACCATCTTTTGGCCTCCCAAAAAAAAGTTACGATTGCAAAATGACTGCTCCTTAACATTGGCTGCAAGAGATGAAAACCAGAGGCCTCCAAATGGGACACCATGACCAGCTGCCAAACCATATCAGGAAACTGCATTCTGTGGTGTGGTCAACAGTCTCTCAAACAAGCGTACAGTAGCCTAGAAAACAGATTGCTACTGAAGAGTCAATGATATGGAGCCTCTAAATTCAAACATGCCGCAGAGGTGGCATTTTAAATTTTAGGTAGAGAACCTAAAACAGGGGCACACTAATTTAGAATATTGTGGTGAGCAGGAAGGGCAGAATTAATATCAATGTAACAGAACACCATGCATGTTGATACATGCAGAAAGTTTGGTAGCAGAAGAAACCAAGCAGTGATTCAGCCAGTCCCCAACATGCAACTTACTCAGCTCACAGCAGTGCATTTCGGAGTATATAAAATAGAACATTGTTAATTTTAGGGCACAATCAGACCTTTCAATGCCAGCTTGTAGCCCCAAAGCCTCTGTACCTGGATGTGCTCTCTGTACTGATGCTGAGCTTCAAATTCGCGCTGCTGGTTCTTTAGACGTTCTTCTTTGATCTTCATGAAGTTTTCAAAGTCTCCACGGTATGTTTCTAGGCGCTGAGAGTGCAAGTGGATGATGTCAGTGGCTACAGCATTCAGGAAATTCCTGTCGTGGGAAACCACGAGGATGGTGGACTGCCAAGTCTGTAAAGGAACAAAATAATAAACAGGGCTTCGTGTACGCACTGACAGGATGGAAGGGCAAGAGGCATTCAACTGCTGCATGGACAGACACACACTAGAGCAAGGGAAGGGATCCAAGCTAAAGCCCAGCTAAAATATGGTAGGGTACTGAACAACAAATAGGAGAACAACGTTTTAGGAGAAGTCCAAATTAAGCTACAAGAAATAAAAGATGACTAGAGCTGAAGGAAAACTTTCATTGTCCAAGTCAAGCTAGAATCAGAAAACAAAATGCTATTCCTTCTAAGGTCACAAGTGATGCTGAAAGGTAGCAGAAGAGACAAACATATAAACATGAGAAGGGCTCCCCTACTACACTAAGGAGAGATCAAGCAAAATGACAGCATGAACACTCCACATAAGAGACTAGGAGCTGAACAGAGCTATAAGATTGGCGAAAACAGAGATCAGAACGAAATGAAGGTCACCACAGCACAGACCAGGCATGTACAGTGGGAAATAGAGAAAGAGTGATACAATCCAGTGCATGAGAGGCCAAGAGGATGGTCTAGTATGGCACATGTGCTCAGTTAGGGCACAGAGAGAAGGACTGCAGAATAGTAAGGGCCAAACCAAAAAGTGCTGCCCCACAGTCAATGGAAGACAGACTTGCCATTTATCACCACTGCCCAATAAAATTGACTGATGACTATTTCAGGGTAAACGTGTTCTTTCTCTCCATAGAACTCCAGGTGAAGCATCAGATTAGAACAGATAGAAAAAGGACAAACTTTCAGTATCACACGCTTAGACCAAATAGAACAGTCTTCAGTTCCACCCTTAACTAACAGTTTAGCTGCTAGGGTGCCCAAGCACCCCAGTGCCAGATGCATTTTCACATGTTTACAGTGGCCTTGAAAAAACAGGTCTTGTCTGGGTTATTCCCCTTCTTTATCTTTGCATCAGGTGAGCAGGACGTACATATGATCATTATGCTCCAAAGGCATAACTTAGAGCATCTATATATACACACACACTGTTGCAGTCAAGGATCAAAATACAAATTAAGGTTAAAATAACCAGCTCCCATAGCAAAAGGAAATAAACGAGCTACACCAGAAGATCCAGCTCAAACAGTTGAGGGCCTTTAGATGTGCCAGGCATACCAAACTCTCAAGACAGATGGTACATGTAGAAGGCACATATAGCTCTTCCCCAGTATCAGGGAACCAACATATGATGTGCCAGGCATATACAGCTTACACCGGGCAAGATGGAAAATTTGCCACACTATAACACTTCAGAAGCTTACTGTTTCCTGCTCCATGGTTTAAGGGAGGCTCCTTTAAACAATTATTGTGGATGCAATGGTCTATCAAGGGCAGTCCACAGTCCAAGGCTTTCCATCAGGAAGAGACAATAAAAGGGTTTAGCAGTAAAGGGTGGGGAGTAGGAGTAAAACAACAAAAGTAGGAACTGGATACCAAAGACACCAACTAAGCCCTTTAAGTTCTAGAAGTAATGAACCTTGATTCCATACTGTTATTTTCTTAGAAACAGCAGAAGTGTATTTACAACAATCTCTTATTTATTTAATATAGCACATACCTGCAGGTAGTTCTCCAACCAAATAATAGCCCGGACGTCCAACATGTTTGTAGGTTCTGAAAATCAAGCGTATGCATGTAAATGGTGTGCTTAAAGCATGGGTACTCACAAACTTTCTCTCGGGGGCCAAATTTACAGTGTGGTTTGTGTCCGAGGGCCGCACCGGTCGGGGCGGGGTCAGTGGGGAAGGGGGCGGGGTCAGTGGGGAAGGGGGCGGGCTAGAGCAACAAAAAAAACTGCAACCATGAGGTTGATCACAGGTCCCTGCAGCGGACGCCTTCGTCCACTGAGCCACCAGACCCAGCATACACACATCTCTCTCTCTGTCTCCCTCCCTCTCTTTCTCACTCTCACTCTCTCTCCCTCTCTCCCTCTCCCTCTCCCTCTCCCGCTCCCGCTCCCGCTCCCGCTCACTCTCCCGCTCACTCTCCCGCTCACTCTCCCGCTCACTCTCCCGCTCACTCTCCCGCTCACTCTGTTTCCCTCTCGCTCACTCTGTTTCCCTCTCGCTCACTCTGTTTCCCTCTCGCTCACTCTGTTTCCCTCTCGCTCACTCTGTTTCCCTCTCGCTCACTCTGTTTCCCTCTCGCTCACTCTGTTTCCCTCTCGCTCACTCTGTTTCCCTCTCGCTCACTCTGTTTCCCTCTCGCTCACTCTGTTTCCCTCTCGCTCACTCTGTTTCCCTCTCGCTCACTCTGTTTCCCTCTCGCTCACTCTGTTTCCCTCTCGCTCACTCTGTTTCCCTCTCGCTCACTCTGTTTCCCTCTCGCTCACTCTGTTTCCCTCTCGCTCACTCTGTTTCCCTCTCGCTCACTCTGTTTCCCTCTCGCTCACTCTGTTTCCCTCTCGCTCACTCCGTTTCCCTCTCGCTCACTCCTGAGGTCTCCCTCTCGCTCTCTCCTGAGGTCTCCCTCTCGCTCTCTCCTGAGGTCTCCCTCTCGCTCTCTCCTGAGGTCTCCCTCTCGCTCTCTCCTGAGGTCTCCCTCTCGCTCTCTCCTGAGGTCTCCCTCTCGCTCTCTCCTGAGGTCTCCCTCTCGCTCTCTCCTGAGGTCTCCCTCTCGCTCTCTCCTGAGGTCTCCCTCTCGCTCTCTCCTGAGGTCTCCCTCTCGCTCTCTCCTGAGGTCTCCCTCTCGCTCTCTCCTGAGGTCTCCCTCTCGCTCTCTCCTGAGGTCTCCCTCTCGCTCTCTCCTGAGGTCTCCCTCTCGCTCTCTCCTGAGGTCTCCCTCTCGCTCTCTCCTGAGGTCTCCCTCTCGCTCTCTCCTGAGGTCTCCCTCTCGCTCTCTCCTGAGGTCTCCCTCTCGCTCTCTCCTGAGGTCTCCCTCTCGCTCTCTCCTTCACTCTCCCTCTCTCTCCTTCACTCTCCCTCTCTCTCCTTCACTCTCCCTCTCTCTCCTTCACTCTCCCTCTCTCTCCTTCACTCTCCCTCTCTCTCCTTCACTCTCCCTCTCTCTCCTTCACTCTCCCTCTCTCTCCTTCACTCTCCCTCTCTCTCCTTCACTCTCCCTCTCTCTCCTTCACTCTCCCTCTCTCTCCTTCACTCTCCCTCTCTCTCCTTCACTCTCCCTCTCTCTCCTTCACTCTCCCTCTCTCTCCTTCACTCTCCCTCTCTCTCCTTCACTCTCCCTCTCTCTCCTTCACTCTCCCTCTCTCTCCTTCACTCTCCCTCTCTCTCCTTCACTCTCCCTCTCTCTGAGGTCTCCCTCTCTCTGCCTCCTTCACTCTCCCTCTCTCTGCCTCCCTCCCTCCCTCTCTCTGAGGTCTCCCTCTCTCTGAGGTCTCCCTCTCTCTGAGGTCTCCCTCTCTCTGCCTCCCTCCCTCCCTCCTTCTCCCTCTCTCTGCCTCCCTCCCTCCCTCCTTCTCCCTCTCTCTGCCTCCCTCCCTCCCTCCTTCTCCCTCTCTCTGCCTCCCTCCCTCCCTCTCCCTCCCTCCTTCTCTCTCTGCCTCCCTCCCTCCCTCTCCCTCCCTCCTTCTCTCTCTGCCTCCCTCCCTCCCTCCTTCTCCCTCTCTCTGCCTCCCTCCCTCCCTCCTTCTCCCTCTCTCTGCCTCCCTCCCTCCCTCCTTCTCCCTCTCTCTGCCTCCCTCCCTCCCTCTCCCTCCCTCCTTCTCTCTCTGCCTCCCTCCCTCCCTCTCCCTCCCTCCTTCTCTCTCTGCCTCCCTCCCTCCCTCTCCCTCCCTCCTTCTCCCTCTGCCTCCCTCCCTCCCTCTCCCTCCCTCCTTCTCCCTCTGCCTCCCTCCCTCCCTCTCCCTCCCTCCTTCTCTCTCTGCCTCCCTCCCTCCCTCTCCCTCCCTCCTTCTCCCTCTGCCTCCCTCTCCCCCTCACTCTGTCTCCGTGCCTTTCCCTCTCACCCTTGCTCTCCCTCCCTATCCCTGCCTATCCCTCCCTCCTTCTCGCTCTCCCTCCCTCCGTCTGCCTACCTTTCCCTTCCTCCCTCTCCTTCACTTCATATGGTCTTGGTACTCTGGGGTGCCTTGCAATATCCTTTTAATGCAAATTACAGGGTACTTTATTTCTTATAATATATGGTGACTCCATCACCCTTCCCACACACTGCTTAAAGTCCTTGGGTTGTTGCACTTTCATATGAAATCGATAGTATGTTTGCTGACCTGATGAATAAAAGTCACACCTGTACCACAAAATTAAACACACCAAAGGGCAGTTAGACTTTTTTGCAAAAAGATATTGGAATCAGTTTAATACATGTCAGATTTTTTAAAAATGTTGTAGTGCAGAAGCAATATGCATGGACAGAAACAGAGATGATATATTTTTCCATCATTTCCTAATGCATGCATGCAAAAAAATATATATATGTTGCCATAAATGTCTCCGTTCTACAGATCATCGTTCATTCAGAAAATGCGAGGTTTCGTTTTTGCATGTTTAAATTGCAGCTTTAATAATGCTCCATGTCCTCCCTTTCACATTTGCCGCTGGCTCTGGCAGCGGGCGTGATGTCAGAGCTCAGCTGTAATCAGGCATTACAGTTGATCAGCTATGTCAGTGTTTTTTCACAGGCGACTAGAGATGTCACAAGTCACCTACCGTATGGAAATCAGAGACACGCTTTAATATAGGGATTCCAGTCTCTCCTATATTATAAACGCCCTTTTAATGTTATACTAATGTTGTACAAAATGAGCGTGCGCATTAAAATCCACCCCCTGCCCCTCCCATCTTCCCCCTGAAATCTGCTCATCTTTAATAAAGTGCAGGTTCTGAAATGCGGCTGGTGAGTTATTATTCAACATTAAATGTGCTCGTCAAAATGCTGCCTGATGGGATCGGAAAGTGGGCCCTGTCACAAAGATAGCACCAAGTAGAACCACTGACCTTCTGCAGGAATACACTCACTTCTTTGTAGGGTACTGCAGTGGGTCTACATTAGCCAGTGCACAGAGGGTGCACAACTTCAGCCAATGGTGAGTGGGGTTGCGTTACGGCTGGCAGGCTGAGGTACTTCAATTTGTATGAGAGAATTTATTTGCGAACCTAAACCCCAATTTTGTGGGTTATAGACGTGGCTGAACGCTAGTCAAAAAGGTTACTTTGCTTGTAAGCTGAATTTAAATGCTAAAACATCCTTAAGCATCAGATTAGGCAAGCACTAGTTAGTGAACTGGTGGTTGAGTATAAAGCAAAAATACCCAACGGCAACAACAGTACCTTCTCGCTCCAACAGGTGTTTCAACAACTGCGCTTATTTTTCAGGAGTAAGGTTCGGAGCTTCATCTCTGCGAACAGCTCTCCCCAAGAATTGAAGAGGAATGAATTGTAATTACACCAAACGCAAAGGGCGAGCTGTCCCCATAGACAGCCATCCATCACACCGCAGATTCCCCCAGGGACACAGAGAGGTCAAACATTGGTCACGGGCCTTACTCTGTCCCAGGTGGGACAGTGGCACCACATTACTGAAAATGCTGAAATAGCATTGGGCAGGGTCGGCTTTAGCGTTAGTAGCCTCCCATTGCGAGAGCCTTTGTTGCCCCCCTTCCCGCCTTCTCTAAGGATGCCTTCACTATTTCCTTTCAGTGCTTCCCCTCATTTCTTTATAGCCACCCTCTCGCAATGAATTGTTATTATTGCGATGCCCATTCTAATGTAGGGTCACAGAGCGCTTTACATAAAACGCACATTATTCAGTCAATGAATCCTACAAGAGAGTAAATCCTTCTCCTTCCCTTTCACTCCCATTCGCTTCTTTCCCTCTGTGTCTGCCTCCCTTTCTCTCCCGCCCTCCCTCCCCCTCTCTCCCTCTGTCTCCTCACCCTTGCTGTGTGTGCCCAGGCTGTGACAGCTTCCAGGCGCAGGCCCACACACACACACACACAGCCGCACCCGAGCTCTTGACAGATCCTTAATAGACGATTAGCATGTTAATTATGCCTTGATCACCTCTCAGCGCTCCTGCAGCCCCACTCGGACTACGGCGGGAATCGCCCGTCCCCCACAGAGCAGCAGAGTTGCCAAGTGGCGCTCTGGTTGCAGACAGACTTAAAAAAAAAAAACTCGGGTACGATATTTACAAGGTCCGCGGGCCGCCAGGGAAGGCTTGCCGGGCCGCCACTGGCCCGCGGGCCGTACTATGAGTACCCCTGGCTTAAAGAAAGGGCTCAGTTCTGACTTTCAATTAATCCATGCAGCAGAATATGTGCAAGGGTAACCGTTGCAAATGTGAAACTGGCTAGGAAGTTAGGGGTAAACAGACACAAATATTGAAGCTCGATAAAGAATCCTGTACCAATAACTATATGAAAATATTGCACTGGGTAAGGTCAAAGATTTGTCGTCAGCCAAATGTTTGTACTTTGGCATGCACAAACTATGAGATTAATCCCAATTGTCAAGGCTAAATTATGTACAAGTTCCTACAAACTGTGAGCAAGCCAATGTTTTCTGGTGACCAAGTCTATTGCACATTTTCACGTTCGAGGAATATGCTAACCTTTTATTTGGTTTAGCAATTTTAATAATACCATAAATCATCCAGTGAACTTGTACATCTCTCCTTGGTGTCCCAGAGGAAACATCATAATATTACAGTGGTGTGTATGAACAGTGCGCTATTGTTAATATATTATTATACGAGAGGACTCCTTTAGGAAACTGGCTCTTTATATAGTGTACCAAAATTAGGTGCACTGTGTAGAGTCCAGGTATCCGGTATTAGCGTACAAGGGCTCGCTTTAACAATCCCATGGTGCTGTATTTGTGGTAGTGTGGTCGAGCAGCCTTAGGCGCATCATTGGGGTGTTAGACATTTGTTGGACCCAGAGTCAATAAATAAGACGCACACTAAATAAGGAAACCAGTCAAAACTTTGTAAAAACACCACCAATATTTGTAGAATTTTAGACACCGAGATCTTAGGGATCAGGTAAGTACTTATCGTGTTAGTGATTTTGAGAGACCTAGAAAATACAGCTGCCAGATTTGAGGCATGAACCTCGAATGTGGTAATATTATCCTATGAGAGAAACCTACATTGTGTAGGGTCACTTGTAAACAACTCACATGACTGTTCTTCTGGACTTAAAAGCAAGAAGGGACAAGGTCTAAGAAGCACCAAGAGTTCACGGTTACCTGCCCTGGGGTATCTTGAAGCAGAGGTGCTTTCAGCGGTGGTAGCCTCCAATGCTACAGGCTGAAGTCAATGGAGAACAGGCCCTGAAAGAAAGGCTGCAAGTGGAGCCTAGGAGACCAGTATGGCATAACCCAAAGGGGTGGGGAGGGGGGGCTCAGCTTTTGAGGTTCTCAGGACCACAGAGACTCCATCTGTTTCATTAGGCTTGGGCTGGGAGGCTCGGTGCATAGGAGTTTGGTCCGGCGGGTCACAGGAGTTAGAGGCTCACAGCTCTTGGGTGACCTGGACAGAGGAAAGAAACAGGGAAGAAGGGCCTCTCTGGATGAAGCCCTCATGGAGCCTTAAGTCCCTTGTCGGTAGGTCAGTGTCCACATTAGACACACAACAAGCCTTAGTCGCAGCAAATGCTCTGGTACCCAGGGTATTGGTGTTGGGCGGCTCCTCAAGGTCCTGGTGTATCCAAACTAGACAGGGAGTCTAATCACACCTCCTAGAGCAACAAAGACCTCTTTCTAGAGTGCTGCTCCCTTGGTGGGCCCAATGGCCAGCAACATGGTGGACCGGGAAGATGCTGGTTGGTCCCTGCAGCTGGATGGCTCCTCCACCCCAAAGGAGATGCCACTGGTTGTCGAAGTGCTGGGTAGTTCTCCAAGCTTTGGAGAGGGTGCACAGCTTTTGGACAAGCCAGGTCTTTGCAATTGTCGAGCTTCCGCTAGTTAGGCAGGGTTTTGAGGCAGTTTCTTGGTCAGTCCTCAGTTCTCACAGTAAATGCTCTTTATTTCTCCGCTTCAGTTCCCAGGAAGTTGAATCCGAGTTCCTGGTGTGTGAGGTCACCTAAATAATAAATTTAGGGGAGTGAAGGATAGTAGCCAATGGGTTACATACTTTTGGGGTTACTACACCTCCTATACGACTACTTCCTGTGGGGAGTGGGTTTAACCCTGTCCAAGAATTCCCAAGTATGCTGTTACAAAGATGGCTACTTCTGAAAAGTCATGTCCACCTCCGTTTAGAACACCTTAGGGGTAAAACTAGCCTGGGGTAGTAGGCACACCTACCTGACTAGCTAATTTTCCCACCTGTCCAGGTGCCAAAGGGCTCTAGACAAAGCGGGTCGGCTTCCTCTCCGGAGAGGGGAGCCAAATTTCGCATTTCAAAAGTGGTGTACTCTTTCACACTGCCCTGCCTTGGGATGCTAATCAGCAAGTCATTCTGTGGGAGGGTGTGTAAACACCCTCTTCCCGTGCCAGCCTTGTTTTTACCCTCCTGGGAGCAAAGGCCATCACCCGGGAGGTAAGTAACCAGTCTCAAGTGGCAGGCTGACAAAGACCAGTCAGCCAACGCACCAGAGGCTGGTAGGTTCTCTGTGTGCACTACTGGAATCAGGGTGGGTTTGTGAATACGAGATGTTTGAACCAAACATCCCTATTTTCAGTGAAGCCAGTATATAGCTGGGAAACTCGTTTTCACCAGTGTCCAGTACATGTTTTTTAAATTTCTTCCCTATTCACCTGTACTGGCTGTAATAAACTGACCAGCACAGGGCCATATCTGTTCAGACAAATATGACCACAGATGGAATATAGGGTCTGAAAGGCCTGTGGTGGTAGGGGTGACTTGCAAATATTACACGCAGTGTTTAGGGGACATGGCGCACAGGGATGTGTGTCAGGTTGTGTTTTCACTTTGGTCTGCACCAAAACACGCAGCATGCAATGGTAGTCTTGCATGAGTTTGGCAAAGGGTCCCTTAGGGTGGCACAGTTCGTGCTGCATCCCTTGTGGACCCTCTTTAGTACCTCAGGCCCTGGATACCATTTACTAGTGACTTTGTCAATTAGGGGAACACTTGTACAGTTTTTGTGAACAAGATCTAGCACTGGTCACCCGGTTAGTAGGAACCCAGTGCACTTGCAGTTGAGATCACAGCTATGACCAGGCAAAAAGTGGAGGGGACATGTCAAAAAGGAGCTCTTCCTTGCAGAAAATCACAAGCCTAACTTTTGATAGTACAAGCTTGTTCTCGCCACCAACAGAGGAAGTACTAAAAAATATACAACAGGCAGAGTAACAGGGGGAAAAATGAATTCAGGTTATTTTTCAGTCCCCATAAGGCTTTAGACCATTTAAAGTAAAATAAAAAGAGCTACCCGTTAAGGAAATTTGGGGCGAGCTATCTTTCAAAACCAAGAACACCCTTGGTTTCATTTGCAGCAGTTGTTGCATCCTCTATGTCAGGCTGACTTTCTCCAGGAGGCATGCAGCCCAGAAACAAATTCTTGGACCATGCATCCCCAGAAAGAAGGAACTTCATTAACAGAGATCCTGTAAATATCAAGGATTCATAAACACAACAATCTAAAGTGAAGATAATAAAGTTAAACGTTCATATCCTCCAAGATTACAGAGGTTATCACCAAATTTACTGTAAGAAATCAAAAAATATTCCCAGAGAGCAATGAAGCTAGTGCCAGGGAATGAGAAAGATCTGGACTTATTACCTGTACTTTGTGTATGGTATGGATTTCTGATAAAGATCAACAGTGTAGGTGCGTAGTGTGGAAAACCTTGCGATGCAGTATCTCTTAATTTCGACATTTCTGACTGACCAGGTACATATTTCATCCCAGAGGCTTATATTGTGTGCTGCTAGTAGGTTCGCTCTACTTTTTCTTCAGTTTTTTTAAAACGTTGACCACCTGTAGGAAATGCAACTCTTGTAGAGATGAGAAATCACTCAAAAGTGGCCTTGGTTTCACTTTTTCTTCATGTCCACCTCCAGGTCATAGCATGACTGCTGGTAGCAACTGATGAACATTAATAGGGCACTTGCCCATTAAGTAACACTTATTGGAGAGGCTACATGCTGGCATTACTGGTAAATCTGTGTGGCCCGCAAGACATTCTCCCGGGTGGTGCGTATGAGAGAAGTGTTTGCATGTGGTGTGTGTTTGTGAGAGAGATGTGTGCATGTGGTAGATTTGTCTTTGTATGTATGTTGTGGAATATATAACAAGTTGGAGCAACCTAGGCTGCTTTACCATGCTAGGGAATAAATAAGCCAAGACAGAGATCTTGCATGCCCCCTCCTACCGTATGTCCATATGCAGTTAATTCCTCTCAAACATTTCCCCTTCGTTGTACTGATCACTGCAGCAGAGCTGGTATGTGTCTGGGTTTTATCAACAATGATTTAAATAGATGAAGGAAGCACTGTGCTCACCTCACATGTACACAACAATTTAGACTGCACAAAGACTGAAAAAGAGGTTGGTCAAAGCTACCATATAAATAATGATTGACAACTCAGAGCTCCTGGTTGGCAGAAAATAGCTGGCACAGCGGGTCTAACCAACTGACAGGAAGATATTTTCAGAAACACTTTCAAATGGATGCCATTTGAACCATTACCTTTAAGACTAGGAAAGTATTGACGAAATTCAACTTGCATAAAAAAATATATGAATTCTCAATTTTTTTTCTGCAGTGGCACTAAGCACACTTTTGGGGTTAAAGAGAAACAATATGGTTAGCTCGTGAGCTTTGAAGTTCTATTTAGAAAGAACAAAATAATTTAAACTGTGAGCATCTGTTTGTATGGTGGTTTCATTCCACGCAAGAGAATTACTAAACGGACCATTGCAGATGGGTAGTCCAATGCATTTCCAAAGCAAATCACGTTAATGGAGTTCGGGCTTCACAGACACTTCAGCTGTATTGCACCAAAGAAAAGGTAGTAACTGTTGCTTGCATAGACATCTCTCTTTCAGAGGTAGTTGCAGAGCAGCAATATGGCCTTCCAAGCTTTCCAAAACATTACACTCTGAAATAATCATCAAGGAAAAGGTGGCTTTCAAACAGAAAGTTCAGCAAAATCTTTTGATTAAGTATGTTGGGTCAGTTTCCGCCAGTTGAGCTAAGTTGAAAAGTTGGTTTCACAAATCAGATGTGAAGGAGAGAGGACAGTAGGCTAAAGAAAATTACTTTAATGGCGTCACACCTAGTTCTTGCTCTTCCTCTGACAATACCAACCCAGTCACCCCCTCAATAAACATCTGCTCTGCTACAAGCTAAAATGTAGGAGAAACATGCAAGTAAGCTTTGTGGGGGCGGATGATCAACAATTACTCCAGAGATCGAAGTTTTTACCATGGACCGTCTGCACGCCATACAATTCCCAACGAGTTATTTAAAACTGCAGAGAATAGGCTGCAAATATTGTTGTCATAGTGGCCCACTTCAACTAAGACCGGAGGCGACGGTTTCAGTGGTGACTCCGGCTGTCAGGATTTGACAGTTCTGGAGGCCTCAGTCTTCGCTTTTAGAGTGTCTTCAGAACAAGTCCACAGGTGGTCTCGAGTCTTTTTTGAAGGCTTGTAGTCCTCCCATGTTTCTGGAGTCCGCTTCTGCAGGACCAGTCTACTTAGGCACAGTTTTTGACGAGGGATGTAGACAGGCCGGTGGTGCTGGTACCAGGTCAGCTGCTTCTTCTCTCCTCTTCTGCAGCTCTTTTGTGTACTCTCTCTTCTTAGGTAATCAGGATCTGTTTCTCTGGTGATAGGGGCTCCCCTAAATACTGAATTCAGTCAATGGGCTACTGACCCTTGGAGTCACTACACACTTCTGAAGTATGTTATTACAAAGATGGCTACTTGCGAAAATAGAGTCCACCTGACAGTAGCCCCACCTTAGGGGAGGTACTAGCCTGGAAGGGGCATGCCTACCTGACTAATTTCCCAAGGGGGCCTGGACAAGGGGAGGGAGTGGCTTCCACTCCTGTGAAAGGAGCCAGATTGTCATTCCAAAGGCAAAAGCTTCTTTGAAGCGCGCCGGCCCAAGGAGGCTAATCAGCAGGTCATCCTGTGGGAGGGGAGGGGGTCTTATACCTTTCTGGACAGGCTTTTTTCTAGGTCTCCTGAGAGCAAATGTTTTCCACCTAGGAGGTCAGAACAGCGTCTCAGGTGGTAGGCTCACAGAAATCGGTCAGCAAGGGCACCAGAGGATTGTAGGTTTTCAGGGGGTACCTCTACTGGTAAATCCAACACTGGCATCAATCTGAGTTTACCTATACGAGATGTTTGATACCAAACATCCCAATTTTCAATGCCATCATGTAGCTTGGGGACTCACTTTCATCAGTGTCTAGCACATGTTTTAAAATGGCTTCCCTGGTCACTTGTACTGGCAGTAATAGGACTGACCAGCACATCGGCATATCTGCTTATGCAGGTGTGCCCTCACATGAAATATTGAGCACCCTGACTTAGGGTGGTTAGGCTTGCTGTAGGGGTGACTTACAAATAGTACATGCAGTGTTGGGGGCATGGCACTCAGGGATGTGACCTGTTGTGTTTTCACTTTTGTCTGCACCAAGACACACTGCCTGCAATGGCAGTCTTGCATGTGCTTGGTGAGGGGTCCCTTAGGTCGGCAACATTTGTGCTGTAGCCCTTAGGGGCCATCTTAAGTACCTCAGGCCCTAGGTACCATTTACTAGAGACTTACATAGTGTTTTAAATGTTTTGCCAACTGGGGGAACAATTGTACAGCTTTTTAGGGAAGGAACACTGGGACTGGAAACCTGTTAGCAGGGACCTAGTACACGTCGGGGGTGAGAGGTGTGGGGAGGGGCTGCAACAAAAGCTCTACTTTCAACAAATTTCATGGACTATTCATTCAGCGACTACTATCTACACAAATGGCATATCCCATCACCTTTAGTGTTGGCATCTCCAGGCCCTCTTTCTCTCCACTCACACCTTTAAATCTCCCACAGGTACACAGCATTTTTGACTCCATGTACCCATTTTACTTACTTTCATGCCCACCACTCATTTAAAAAAGGAACGCTTTCCTCCCTTAATCTATTTTATTTTTTTAACGTGCCCACTGGTTTCATTCACCCAACTGTATGACCGTGCATGATTCAGACACCACATCGCTTATCATTCCAAACATTCTTAAAACTCTCAAATTATCCTCACACTGGTTTGGGTATTAACCAGTTACAATAATCCGTGTCACCTACAAAGCACCTTACTTAACCTTCCAACTCACCTGCAATGTTCTTGCCATACTGGGAAAAACGATCCAAGTAATGATCCTTTTGCTACCCACTAATTCCATACATCTCCTCGGAGTGACCAACTTTTGTACAAGTAGTATTAACTTATTGAGAGCCAATTCAGAGCCCATTTTACCCCATGCCCATTACGAAGGCAGCTTAAATTGCATCCAATTATTCTCCATGTGAAAGGAATTAAATACATAATCTCCACTTACATTCCATAGCAACAACAAAAAAAGCACGTCTGATATGGTCACCATTCTCCCTAAAAACCAAATTAGAGACCTAGCCTGGCCAGATAAGATAAAGGGATGAACAGAAACTTACCATCAAGCAATAGAAGGTCGGGCCTGTGCAAGGGGAAAAGCAAAAGATTCTCATGAAAAGCAATTCAGATAGCTATTAGAAACAGCCACACTAAGTGTGGATTACTATCAGCCTGGCAAAGGGAATGTTCCAATTAATTTTACCAGTGATTACATAAAATAAATTCAAACGTTTGAATTCCTTCACTAACTAACATATTGCAACACAGCCTTCACATTAATTCATTTTTAAAAAGGAAAAAAATCCTATGATATGTCTGCCAATGTAATTTTTTATGTGGGCCATTTTGGACAGCTATAAAAGCACGAGAGCTGTTTTTTCCCCTTTTTAATCCAATTTAGATTGGTAAATAAAAATGAAAAAAGTAGTTCAGTTGGGGACAGGCAACTCAGAGGACAAGGTGGTTGGACAGAATCATGGAGGGCTGAAGGGCAACAGGAGGGCAGGGACGGTGAAAGAACACAAGGGCGCAAAGGTGGGAGGATGGTCGGGGTGGGGAAGGAACACAGGGCTTGCAGGGGGATGAAAGAACAGAGGGCCCAACTAGGGGAAACACTGAGGGCATGAGTGGAGGGGTGCAAGCTAAGAGAGAGTAAAGCGGTGGGAGCAAACGGACTAGAGAGCACAACATGGACCTGGGGTGGGGGAAGCAAACAGGGTAAAAAACAACACAAGGTATGAGCACAATAGGGGGCAGGGGAGAAGTAGACAGGCAGTGAAAGAGCAACATGTCGAGTGCAGCAGACGGGGAGTTTACAAGGGAGACTACTGGAATAGAAACATACTCTTGTAGAATGTTTACAAAAAAAATTAATACTCTCTGAAAAGGGAGCAATAGAAGCACAAGTGCTGCAGGGAAAAGGCTACATACACTAAGAAATAAGAAGCAATGAAATTAGATTGACAATGAAGTCAACCAATGGACAGGGTCCAAGCCCATTGTAAGTTAACAATAGTTTAGCAACAGACAGCACATTTGCAGTTACTTGGCTAGCACCAGTCCCAGGAGTACGAACCTATGGCATATGCTGGTCCCACGTTTAGGCGTCAGGTTTTTTTTTTTCAATCAAGCAGTGTTCCACAGAGAGCTCCACCGATATCCACATGACTCCTTACAGTGCCTTCAAGACTTTCTCCCAGTACCCTCCTAATGCACCACATTCCCAGATCTAGTGAAGGAAAGATGGCACAGGCACTCTGCCAAGCAATCCCTGTGGTCCTGTGTAATCGTAGTGGAGTCAGGTAGGCGTGGTGTAGGTAAAACACTGAGTTTCAATCTCACATTGCTTGCTACCTCCTTCTCATGCAAGTACCCCGCTCAATGGGAAAACACTACGACACCACAGGCCTGTCTGAACACTTGCAAACAGGACAGTATAGAGTAGCTTCCCCCATGACAAACACTGGTCCATGCCCTATTCTCCGTAGAACCTCCCAATCAAGGGTGTTGAAAGCCTTTTCGACATCTAAACTGTTAAAACGCCACCTTTTGAACTAAATGAGTGACCTTGGTGGGTAGCTTAGTGGCAAGAGCCTTTGTAAGGATTTTTGCATCACCTCCCAGCATAGACAGGGGCCTGTGAGAACCAGAGCCCAAAGAAAGGATCCTTACCCAATTTGGGAGCATAACTATCTGGGCTTTGCGCATGGACCGCAGTAGCATCTCCCGCTCCCCTCCCTCCAGGAGCATTTCTAGCAAGCGGGGAGGAGTAACCACGAATATGCTGGATAGTACTCAACCGGTAGCCCATCAGGGCCTAGCGCCTTACAGCATGCGATCTCCCGGAGCACTGCACTTAACTCCTCTGCCGAGAGCTCTCTCAAGAGACTTAATGTCTGTTCGGCCGTGAATATTGTGAATGCAACTACTTTCTGTCCCTGGACACCATATTAATTTCCTTTTCAAGGAGCAACAGCAAACTGAATACCTAAACTGTCTCCCTAACAGGAGAATGGGTTGAGGTGAACTCTAAACGATTTCTTTGCTGAAGCATTCCATATTTTAAAGGATCTATTTTTAGCCAACATAAGATCCTCTCTACAATTACGTGCTTTTGGCAGAGTAGCAAGCAGTACCTGCTGCATGGGAAGTGCATAAAGGAAACTTTCTACAATGTACTTTTTCTGAGCTTTGTATGGACAACTTCTGGGTTAACCTCGAGAATCAGAGTCGATACTTTGCCACCTCCATAAGACTGGAGCTATGGGAGTTTTGCCTGATGAAGGAATCCATAGTCGGATTTAGGTATATCACTACCTGTGTTTTACTCTGTGGTGTGTGAATATCAGGCGGTTAGACACAGCAGGTAAGATCACTATGAGAAACCGGTCTCTCTAGCATGAAATAGATAGCATCACAAAATTAACCTCTCACACCAAAAACCAATGTATGTAGAATGGTGGCTATGAAACAGGATGGAGCTATCTTCAGTATCAAAAAATTTACATTAAAAAAAATCCTGATGGCCTAACACAGCCTTGTTTGACTGCAGGAAGCTGAAATGGGAGCTGCTAAGAGATTGAACCACAATGAAAGCACAGTGAACAAGCAAAAAACTCAACAAATAAGATAAACTTTGCACTACAGAAGTCTAACAAATGAAACCTTCACAATCATTCAAGGTGTCAACACATTCAACAGTACATCTAACAAACAAATAAGCCATGGAAATGTCTGTAATCATAGAGTTATACCTACTTGGCAAACAGAGCTCTGGCTAGTGCAAGCCTCATCCGCCAGCCTCCGGAGAACTCTCTGTGCAAAGAAACAACATATCAGTGAAGATGTAATAAAACAGGCTCTCTTCAAAATACCAGACAGTGATGATTCAACTTTCCATGCTTAAATAGATGAGACGGGGCAGGAGTCATGCAGAGAGAATGAACATGGGAGTGGTAGAGTGTTCAAGCTCAACTAGTTAATATGGAGAAAAGTGTAAAGGCTACCCCGTCCCTTCCCTCCCCCTTCTTATTCTTTGGATTATTACATTTTATATTCACAATTTCATCATTTACGCATATAAGAATTATTCTTTTGTATTGTATTTGTCTAATTCTTCTGTTTGCAAAATGTTTCAATAAAATCATTTTGAACTTAAAAAAAATACAGATATAGAAAAAGTGATTTAAGAAAAAGTATTTGCTTTTTAAATATTTAATATTTCTGAGAGGAGTATTCTCCCATACGTAGCCAAAGACGACCATGTTACTGTGGAGGAATCACCAACTCAGAGTTTCACTATGCCAACTCCTTCTAATGACCTTTCTACAAATCCGTAATCATTCAGAATGGTGGAGCTAGGTAGACTAGAAGCAGCCAATGAGGACATGTGTGCTTTCTAAAAGGAAACAACTGAACTTGAATTCCGGTGAGATTGAGGCCAGTGTTTCAGACATACAAATTTTACACAAGTACCAAGTTCAGAATGTTTTCATATCACTCAGTCATGGCTTGGCCAGTTAAGTTGCTTCCTAGCGCTTCACTTTCAATCCAACCGCCTCGAACATTTTGTTGATCATGTACCACACTGACTCTCTTACCATTACCATAATGTTCCACTACTGCTAGACATTGAAGGCTTTGCAAACTACAGCAGTCACATTAATTAGCTAGTGCTCTTGATGTCTATAATGGTCAAGTGTTTAGAGATAGCTTGGTCAATATTGTACTTTTTAAAGGTTCATCGGATGCCAACATTATAGGCCTAAAATGCAGCTTCTCAGTTCAGCATAACAACCTCAGCTAGAATAAGTTGACCATAGTATTCTACACCACTATTAGCAAAAACTTGACAAAAAGGCTTGCACATTGAATACGGAGCAAGTGAAGGGCCAAACCATCTTATGCCCAATACTTTCAGTAAAAAGCAATGATATTGTGTGCCTAAAATGACAACATAAATGGTAAACAAAATTTGCCAAAAGAAAAATGCAGTTCCTAAAGTGATCTTGAACATTACTGTAACAAAACAGTATACAAAAGTAATAGTGGAGTGTAATAAAAACAGTATACAAAAGTAATAGTGGAGTGAAAGCTTTTTATAAACATTTCAGAAAATTGTGGTGCGATGGCAACATGTAGAGATTACCAATCCCAGAATGCCAACAGCCCTAGAAGGTCAAACTATTGGTAGACTGTGCTCTGCAGATGTGGCAAAATTCACAAGATTGAACATGCCTAATTAATCAGTAAAAGCTACCTGTTGGGTGCGATAAATAGAACCTATTACGAGTTAACTGGGAATGTAATGTGGATTAGGGTGTTTTAACACACCAAAATCCGCATTGTATGGTAAATATCGTCCACTTATCCCCTGCTAAATTTTCGATTCCAATAACCTCACAGATGCAGAGTGTCACAGATTAGCTCTCCTCCAAGCCATATTTGGCCAGAGGAGATAAACAAAGGAGCAGGGCACAATCCACTGTGTTAGCGGCGGGCAGAAATACAAAAAAAAACACAAAACGCTTTCAATAATAAGGCACCAGCAATGCCTGATACATCTACGAAGTACCATGTATAAGCAAATCGTTCTCCAACACAGGAAGTAATTCACTAATTTAAATCCACATGAAAGCAAAATTATTGGAGCTTTACAGTGCTTCTATTGCATCTCATTCCCTAATTAACAATGCCATGCAATCTTTAACTTCAAACATTTGAATACCAAACGTTCTTGCAGAAGAACTAAAACTATAGTAAAATAAGCATTTAAATAGATATGTCAATGTAACATATGTTCACTCTCAAATCCTGTATTTAGCAGGACAGATCCAAACATCTGTATCAAATTGTGAGGACGTGCAGTCAGTGGACTCTACGACGGAACATTGTTTACCTCCTTTTACTCCCTCTTCTTCCCTTCTGTGGTTTCAGCCAGAGGACTGCTATCCCTTTAAATCTCTCGAATTGGCCGCTCATGTGAGGGAGTCACATGACGTACGCCCCTTCAAGACTGAAGACGCCGGACCTGGAAGGCGTTCGTTAGGACCGTCTCGTGGAGTCAAGGAGGAAGAAGAGGCACTCGTGGAAACCTTTTCGGTTCTACCGTGGGACGACGCAGGACCAGCACTTGCAGTGAAGGAATCGTCCTACGCCGAAGGATCGTCCCAGGGAGCGGAGTCCGGAGGAGGAACAGACGGGCAGCCAGACCCCGGCTGGCAACGTGAGAAGCCCGCCACGGCCCAGGAGGGACGTGGCTGGACAAGGTACGGGGACGCCTTGGGTGGGACTTAACAGTGCCTGACCTAAGGGTGGAGGAGGAAAGGGAGAGCACCAATAGGGACAGCATCTTGTTCCTTATACGAGCAGCTGGGAGTGCTTGCGAACACTGGTGAAGGTGGTGATTCCTTATCCTCTACACTACCCGAGCTACCCGCGACACTCATAGGAGGGAGAAACCCTTATAGTTTTTTTGTGTTTTGTTTTCTTTCCGGTCCTTTGCAACGCTGAGACGCCTATCATCCCGAACCAACTCCAGAAGGGGGAATATCGACCCGGGGTGGACAAAGAAGCGGAAAGCGGACTACATCTCCCATAACCCCTTGCCGGAAAACCAAAGACTGAACGTGTTTCTTTCCCTTTGTGTTCTTTAACCTTACAAACCTTAGACCTGGACTAATAAATTATAAGTCAGACTTCTGAATAAAGCCTCCACTCGGTTGTCAACAATCCCGTGTCTGAGTCTGCTTCTCCGCCACTCCACACAAATAAAATGCGAACAAGTATTTAGCCATCTACTTGAAATCTATCCTGTTCACATAAGCTCCCAACATGTGACCATCACAAATGTTCCTGTGTGTGGCTCATGGATAGCGTACACATGCAAAGCAATAAAACCACCCAGATCATTGAAATGGAGACTCACTTGGTTAGCTGAGTTTGCATCTTGGGGTTGAAACCTAACCCATTCAGAATCACAGACGCCCTGCAAAGAAGAGAATTAAGGATGAACTTCAGAGGGAGACATTTGTCAGCTTTAAGTTAACACAAAAATGCTTTATCCAAACACCTCACAGTAAATGGCACTATGTTAGAGCAAAAGGTTGTCTTGGTCAGAGGGGAACACACTGAAAAGGCAGCTTCTAGGAGTTGTTGGGCCAGGTTCCCCGCCAATCTTCAAGGGGGAAGGGAGAGATCAGTCCCTCCACAGACATACCTTTCTGGTGACAGACAGACACACACACCTAAAACAAACTATGGGGTTCCAAGCATACCTGGCAGGGGCTTTGTCTGCCTCAATCTCCTCCAGCTTCGCATAGATTTCACTTAGCCGGACACTCTCCGTCCCAAGGATTCTGCAGAATGAGAGAACCATTAAAGGTGAAGCATCAGCACACTTTGCCCTATCTGTTTCAATCTAGCCGATAAACACGCCTTACCTGGTTAGGTTATACCAAACAAACAAACAAATATAATGATAATTTTGAGCACTACTAAAACACCCACGATTGCAAGATCATACATGGCTGCAAAGCAGCAGTGCCACTAATTCTAATAAGAAACCGGTCCCAGGATGCTTGTTTCCGGTCCAGGGAAGACACGGTTTGGCAGTTTGGACTTGACTGTTCCCATGAGGCACAGGGTCAGACTGATTTGCATATGACCATGTCTGAACTGGGGTGGCTGAGTGGGCTAAAGAATGGTGATGGATTAAACCCAGATCAGTTGACTGGGGGTGAGTGTTTGATTTGCTCAAACGCTCCGTCCATCATCCCCTTTTGTTTCACTAATTCTAATACAGGCATTTAATGTAAAACATTTAAAGCAATCCTTCAGAAGATATAAATGTAAAACATTTAAAGCGATCCTTCAGAAGATAAACAAGCTGTGCTGAGAAAGCTACTGAAACCTATTTAGTCACAGGGGTGGGGACAAGCCAAATTCAGCTAGCACTCAAAGAAAAGTTATTAACACCATCTCCAGTTTCATTTCCGATTAGAATTACACTTTGAGAGCCCCCTGGAAACAGCCACTTGTGTCCCCTTAACCAACATAGGTAATAGAAACTGCCCCTGTATAGGTTTTTTAATGTACATTCAAGTCACAAAGTTGAGAATCTACAGAGATGTCCCAGAGCTGCTCAAGCAGAGATTTTGTGAAAAGAAGATTTTTAAAAAAATTTTTAAGTACACAGTGAAATGGTTTGAAAAATACCAGAATGTCACAAACCCTGAAAAAACATACTGACCACTATTGGAATCTTCCCCTTCATCAACAAAATTGGTAGCCCTTGTGACGTAAAAACAAACAAAACAAAAAACCTTTAAAAATATATATTTTTTTGCGTTTAGAGGTCTTTTCTGAAACCAGCATATTAATACAAGCACATGAACCGGAGTTGGATTCCATGGTGGGGACTCTTCTTTTTCCCTGTAACTACAAAACAAGTTGTCTACAGTTTATCTCCACCATAGAAAGATGCTTCAAAGAATCCAGGTGATTGTCTTTATCCGATTTGAAGAAGTCTGAAAATCCATTTCTGGATGAGCAAAATGCCACACAATTATCTAAATAATTTCCAAAAAGGTCCCTCATACCCACGACTCACTTGCCAGCATTGATGCGTGCATTTAGTTCCTTTTCCTCTTTCAGCAGGTTCTCTCGCACTGTATCACACTCTAGCACACTCTGCAATGCTCCTGTCTCGTCTCCTGCCACCTCCTGCTCCACGTGTAGGATGCTAATGTGGGACGGCACCCGCAGGCTCCGACTTGCCATCATCTTTAGCAGTGTGGTTTTTCCCAAGCCATTCCTGCCAACCAGACCGTACCGGCGGCCAGCAGCAAGGTTCATATCTGCACCAGTCAGTAGAACTCTGAAAGACAAAAGGGTTAAAAATAACATGGTTGGCTTCAAAATACAGAACGTTCAAGACAGTCTGTAGGAAGCTGGCCCCCTATATACTACCAAAATGAGGTATAGTGTGCACAAAGTCCAGTGGAACCCCAAAGGTAGGCAGAGGTAAAAGTAGATAGCACCCTAGACTATTTCTGGTAGTGTGGGCGAGCAGTAAGGCTTATCAGAGGGTAATGTTAAGCATTTGTTGTACACACTCAGGCAGCAAATGTCACACACTCAAAAGACTGAACTCAGACCAATTTGTATAAAAATATTATTTATTTATTTTCTTGAACCAAGCAAGCCTGGTGCAGGTAAGTGTAAAAGGTACTTTTCAAGGCAGGTTGAACAATACAAGCAAGCTGAATGAAAATGACTCCGTTACAGGTTTGTAAATACTTTGAATACAGTTGAAATTACTGTTAATTACTTTTGATTACTTTATGAATTACTTTTTCTACTCAGTCGGATATGCCTAGATATCCGACTGGGACATTTCCTAGAGAGCAGTTTTCAGATATTTGCAGTTTTTCAAGCCACCATACATGCACTCTGCCACTCATGTTTGCACTCCTGTATCCATTCATCCAGCCACTGACTAATGCTTGCACTCACTCGAACATAACCAACGTGAAACACACAAATGCAACAGCAAAAGAAAACAACTAGAATAAAAGAAAAAACACGGCGGACACAAGCTTAAAATAGTTTAACTATAACAGTGTTTGGTTGTTTTAAAGTTCCCGCCTGGCTGCCACATTCAGAACCCAAGTGTTGGCCATCTTGGAAATGTAAAACAATGATACACTATGAACAATGGAGTTCCGTAATGGTTGCAAGGTTAGAGGAGGTAGCCACCTAGAATGCAGTACACAAGAGATTAAATGAGTGGCAAGCAAGCAGCCTGTTCGAACTGCTTGGGGAGCTGTAGTATCCTCTTAGGAAAAAATTAAATAGAAAGCAGAAGCAAAAAACACGAAAGGAACTAGAACAGAAGAAAACTTAAAACTAAAGGGCTGGTAATTATAGCACAATAATTTGCAGTTATATGTGCACATAATCAGCAAATAAAGTCATTCACACCGCAACAGAGCTAGTGACTGATGTGGACTGAAACAGTGTCCCATGCAGTCATTGAAGAAAGCAGAGTGTAAATGTCACTCAGACAGAGCACTAACTGAAGAGGGCTGATCCGATATGGGTAACTACTTACATAAAGGGATATAAGTTCATTTAATGATTTTTCTTTTATTACAAGATCCTGGCAGACAGCTAAGCCTGTTAGGCGTTCAGAAGAGAGTCTAGCAAGAATTATTACAGTACACATCTTCTACCCACTTTATCAACATCATTAACAAATGCTAAAATCCTTCCATACAAATGTAATCCTTCAGATCTCATGCAACAAAAGACCGACTGCGGGCTTTAACATGGTGTATAAAAAAAATAACACCCTTAAAGGCCTACTGCCATTGTCATAACTATTCATAATAAACAGATCATACTTATGGAATCTGAATTATCTTTTCCTAGGTAACAAATCAGGCCTATAGCGGTTATCATTGGCTTGTCATCTGTAGGCTTGCTGTACTGAGCTTAATTAAGCTTTCCCACAAGGCAACTATCAAGCACAGTCTCAAAATTACAAAACCGTACGAAATTACAGTAATTAAAGCAAAATACTCGCTCTCCTATGAGGATCTAACAAGGATTTTCACTGTTCAAATCTTCTATACCCACAGTTTGTCGATGGGTGTAACCAACACCAAAGCCTTATCCACTATGGTAATCTGTGAGAATCCATTTACATTACTCTGTATTAAAGCCTATACCTAGGTATTAACAATCCAACCATAAATGCCTACTGGCATACGCCTTTCACAATCAATAGGTTAGGGCTACTGCCTTTATCGTGACTGTTCATGATAAGCTATTTGATCTCTAACCTTTAACATTGTGTTGTCACCATAACCTACTCCGACCTACTGTGTTGGGCATAAGCATTCTCATAAGGCAACAGTCAGGCACACTCCAATAAAATCACAAATATGTACAAAATTACAGTTGTCAACCCAATTGACCAGCCTATTAGGGATTATCATAGTGCAAATCTCTCTCCATGATTTGTTTAGATGGGCAACTAACACCTTGCATGCGATGGTCATCTGCAAGATTTGTCACAAATACCTGCCCTTAGGCTTTGACACGGTGTAATAATAATCCACCCTTAAGTCTAATGCCTTGAACACATTCTTTTCATAGTACATCAGGTGCACTTGCTTTGTCATAACGTTTTATTACAACCAGTTCACCCCCAAGGAATAGAACATAACTTTTCCAAGAGAACCAGTAAGGTTTGACCTTCACCATTGTCTTGACACTCTAACCAACACAGATCTACTGCAGTGCGCCTGATCCACAACCATCATGCATGCCGTTTTAAACTTACAAATACGTAGAAAGTTAAAGTTGGCAAAACAAGATACAACTCTTCTCAATAGGGCCTAACAAGAATGACCCACAGCAAAACCCTTGCCTACTGTGGTAAACTGCAAAACATAAAAAAATGAAAAAAAGAACTTGTCCACAGCCTGTAACTATGAGATAACAATCCACTGTTAAAGGCCTACTGGCTTCAACAAATGCTTTTCCCGCTACAAAAGCCAGGCCTACTGCCTTTATCGTAACCTTTTATAATAAACATACTTATGTCATCTGGCATAACTTTTCCCCGCTAACCAATCAAGCCTGTAGTTGTTGTTTTCGTACCATAACCAACTAATGCCTATTGTACTAAGCTTTCCCACATAGCAACGATCAGGCATACATTTATAAAATTACAAATGTATACTAATCTGCAGTTGGCCAAGCAACACACTATTTCACCTAAGAGAGCCTCACAGTGCAAATCTTCTATCCCCACAGTTTGTCAGAGGGGAAAACCAGCACCAAAATCCTTGCCTAGTACAGTAATTAGCGAGATTCCATGTAACAAAATAATTTGCTGTAGAATTTCTAAGAGATTAAGAACAATTCACCTTTAAATGGATTCACAACAAATGCATCAGGCCATCTGCCTTCATCACAACATTTATCAATAAAACTGCAATTACAATTTTATAATGAACAGATCAGACTTATAGCCGCCACGATCATTGCCTAGCTACCACAGCCAACTTATTGCTATAAACTTTGCCACGAGGCCCAAAGTGCACTACAAGCATTTCTTTCCAGTGGTAGCATGCAGTTTTAGCCCATTCGGATCCTGTACTCAGGGGAACAAACATATGAGTGGAGCCTAAGCCCCACTCTCAATGGTACTTTGAAAACTTTTTCTTGATCACAAGGTCAGGCAATTGTCAAACCAGTCCTAAAATTCACTTATCAATTGTGGAAGGCAAACCATAGCTCCATTCCCCACCATTCACTGCCCATGACCTCACTGATGCCATTACAAATTACACTGATGACATCACTACTGTAGGCACTCAATTTTATTGCAACATGAAATTGGTCTACGAGGATATCAATACATAATTGACAAAATAAATCTTGAACATCCATTCTTTCACAGTTCCTACTAGTGCTACCAAACGTGAAAATAATGCTGGCAATAAAATCACGTTGTTTAGTAGTATGCAGCATACACTGTTTAGACTTTAGCACAGACCCACCCCTCGAAGTGCATGATTAGATTACACAATAGCATTTGAGAATATCTTACAGAATTTCAAGAACTCTGATCATCTGTAAGCATGACCTTAAGTCGCAGTAGGTGGTTACACTGTGTGTGTTCCTTAGGTCACACTAGATCAGTGGTCTTCCAACTATTCAATAGCTTCCCCCCCACCCCGAAGTAGAAAAAGAAAAATCACCGGGCCCCCAGAATTAACACAGTTTTTACACGGTTTCATTCTTTAAAATTGGCAATGTTTAAATATGCTTAAACTTATTTAAACACTGCAGTTCTGTTCAATTTCCACTTTTAGGATCTATTAAGCTCCCCTCAGCCCTGGGTGGGCCGCCCACAGTGTGAAGACCTCTGTACTAGATTCAGACTGTCTTAGCTTTTAACTGATAACTTACTCAAGGAGATTTTTGTGTAACATTATGCTTACCGTATCACGATGAGATGTAAGATGGATTAATAACTGAAATATATGAAACCTATACAGCAACCGTAGCGCATTACAATTGGGGAAAAGTTTAATTTGCCTTCCCTATTCCGGAATACAGATGAATTTCAAGCACATCTCAATCATTCTAACCATCACCCCAGGTTTTTTTCCAGAGTGCATTTAACTGTGTGTAACTATAATGCAAACAGTAAGTCCTTCAATCACACTCCAAGGTCTCATCACTTACCTCCTGTATCAGGTATCCACAAAGTTGGGTTCAGATAATCATCTCCTTGTGCTCTGGGCAGGAGCCCATTTGATATATAGGTCATACAAACAATATATTCCTGAAGTACATTCTTCCTACATTCACCCTCCACTCTTTAAATTCTAATCAGATTAAACCTCCATTTGACTGATCTCACTTATCTATCTGCCTCTCCACGTTTCTCCTCCACTCACCCTCTCCATTTCTTTTCTGTATTCCTCACTGTGCCTTGCCTTATATTGTGTAATGATGCTGAAATAAGAGCTGAAATGCATTGCTTCACTTTTTTGTGAAGAATTTCAGAACTCCATTTTTGTGTTAAGTAGTCTTATTTTAATTATGGATTTTAAACCTCAATAGCAACGATTCCATTAATATAATTTAAAGCAGGCAGATACAGACAAAATGAAGCCCACTTAGTAAAACACCTTTTTCGTATAGACAAGTCAATAAATCAAACAAACTTGTGTCAAGAGACGCAGATCGCTACTTGTTGTGTCTTCTGGAAAGTGCACTAATACCTGAAGAGGTAGAGTATTGTGAAATAAATACAAATAATTAAAAGAAATTAATAAGATCTCAACTCTTCTCCTGGACATTAACTGTGCAGAATGTTATTTTGCCTTTTGTGAAAGCGCACAGTGTGGTCTTGAATTAACACTTGCACTTGCATTATATACATACAGACAGCGTCACACACTACACTTTTTTTTTGTAAACAAACTTTATTGGACATGTGGAAGACATGGCACAATGCATTACAGACACTTGCCCTACTGAGCAAGCAAGCAAATTTACTCTCTTGGCATATATGCATTTCGGTATTGCGATGCTGGTGCACATATTCCTACACTTTGCCCACAAGAGCTTCAGTGTTGGGTATTTGCTAAACATAGGTCAATAAGAGGTGCAGAAATTAATGCAACCCCCATCAAACATGCATCACACACTATACTTAATACAGTAAAATAAGTGGTTAGGTCATAGGTGATATCATCAATGACGTCATCAGAGAAGCCATCATGAGTGAGGACATGAGTAGGGCATGGCGGTCAGGGTGGGAGGTATGGTTTACATAACTGGCAATATAATAATAATAATAATAATAATAATAATAATAATAGGTAATGCTTTGGAACTGTAACTTCAACCTAACTGCTTCTTCAACAACTTTCGGATGTTTAAATAACCATGTTGAAAAGTTAACCATTACATAAACCATAATGTTTTGTTGTGTGAATCTGAGGGGTTTTGGTATGATCTGCTTCATGTTGTACCCATAATTATTTAATGTACTGTACAAAGTCTTAAGTGTATGCAGCAGGCTCTGGTCACAGGAGGTAGCTCTGCACCCTGCACCACTGTACCAGCTGCTCATAGGCTCAAGATGCAAGGCACGGCCTGTGATCAGGCTGCGGCCTAGCTCCACCAGGACCATAAGCCATGTTTTTTGGCGGAGCACAGCATGGCTTTGGGAGTATAGCCTGGCCAAAGGCCAATACCAGTGCAAACCAAGGTGCCTCGGCGCACAACCTTCTGCCAAGCACAGTGAATCATTTATTAAAAAAACATTCTGATGCCATGTGTGGTGTAGTTCCACCAATGGTGTCTCTCACACACACACACACACACACACGCACACACACACACTTATTGACTTATTTTAGTCACAGAGGGTAAGTGTCGAATGAGGCAGCTAGAGATCTAATTAGAGCTAAAGACTAAGAAGCCTGAAGACTAAATAGTGTCCTTTCAGCACACATGCCAGGGACAGGTCAGATAGCAAAGCAGGCACTGTCACAGGCTGTGGCATAATCTACACAGATAAATGTCTTACTTAAGTTTGTCCGGTCCTTAAACCCATCCGTTAATGTTAAGTGAGCCCTTGAAGTCACACTAATACAGTCCCTGACTGAAAAACCTGGTTGGCCGGCTTTTGGATAAATAAGGAAATCCCAGCTAGGCACAATTGTTTTGGACCACCTCCTAAAAGCACCATCCTACCAGGACAGTCTACCTAATGAATTATCTGTGCCACTGTAGTAGCGCAGTTCACCTCTAAACATAAAACCACCATCTCCAGACTGTCCGATATCTACACAAAACCCTGATTTACTAGAAAAAAATGTTGGCCCTTTAGTAGAAAGATATTCTGTTCCTCCAGGACAACAGCTCCCTATACACAAATGCCACTGGAGAAATCAACACTGTTCAATCAGAAGAACCCTTCCTCTGCAGTATAGCACTACAAATTACCAGCACTCAAACCAGCAAAACACCAATTTTGCCTCCATCATGGGCTCAAAAGTTACTCAGTCAGCCCAACACACCGCTGTGAACAGCATGGTTTTCTGGACATCTGGTAGGCATACTGCTGAGATAACACACACGCACAATATGGTGAACCATCAGTGGTCTCTTCACATCCCATCACCATGCCACTGGCTGGGGTAATCGGACATTTCAAAGCAGAAAATGAAAACTGTAAAGTGCTGCACTTTTTCATCAAGCAGAAAAACATACCATGAGCAGATGAGTAATTGTTAGAAAATGTAAAATCAGAATAGGTGACTGGTTCCTGCGAAGCACTCACCTTTCACCAAAAGAAACATCGAAGTTCTCAATTCGCACATCATAAGACTTGTTTTTTCCAGAGTTTTCCATGCGGTTCTCTTTCTTGCTGGCAGCTTGGCTAGCTGAAGCTTCTTCCAGTATTCTGAAAATACAAAAGGACAGTGTTGGCAAAAAGAAGAAAACAGTACCACCTTTGACACCATTAACTCTTCACCATTCCTTCCAGAAGAGAGCAATGCATCATAGAGAGTATGTTCCAGGCAGGCAATTGGCTTATCATTTGACTATTGGGAATATTTTTTATTTAAAATGTAGACTTGTGTGTGCGAGCAGTTAAATACCTACACAACACACAGCAGTTGTCTTCACTCTAGCATTTATCAGTTTAAACACTCTGAATGTGTACTGTAGCACCCAGACGCAGGGAAGCAGCTTTATGAGACATCACAAACATAAGTACACAAAAAGGTGATAGATTGCATACTTTAATTAATTTCACCCACTTTTAATTACTTGGGCTGAATTTCAGTCCAGAGTTCTTTTGCACATCATGCCACCGCAGTTTGGACCTACCATATGAATATTAGTTTTTACACTGCTCCAGGCAGTTTGGGCTGGATAGTTCCTAATGAAGCAGGGTAAAAAATGATAAGCATAGGTCTGGTTCAAACTGAGGTGGCTTGTGAGTAATTAGTAGTACCAGAGATTAATTCATGCATTTAACCCATCACTTTTTGTATGCTTCACAAGACATACACAACTTGAAAGAATAGAAAATTACTATCAGCAGCATGCTTCGCTGATGTTAGGCTAGAAACTGCTAGTACAGAGAATGGAAGGAGGCACAATGAAACTGATTTAACAGAGGAGGAGACTGATTCTTACAGTGGTCCAGACAACTTCTGGGAATCCTTCTCGGTCCTCCTCTCTTGCTTGGCTTTCAGTTTGGCTTCAGCTTTCTCGAGTTTCTTGGAACTGACATTCTATAACGTGCAAAACAAAATGGCTGTTAAACACAACTGTGTCAAAGAACAGTGTACTAAATTAAAGTTTACTTCACGTCACAGGCCTGCTAAAATTGGGGCATAGGTAAACCAACAGTGACCTATATTGACAACAAAAAAACATCACTCCAAATTAACTTACCTAAACCCAGTTAATCGGAGCATACATTTTATTTTAGGGATGCCAGAAACATCCGTCTATCTACAATAATGGACAAATCTCTGCAGCACAAGTGACAGATTTGGCTTGCTAGAGATAAAAAGAACTCAAAAAAGCAGAGATGTTGTATTTTATATGGCCCAAGATCAGGCTTGATTTAAAATACTATAATAACGTCTATATTGATTCCATCTCAGTACAAGCAAGGTGGAACATATGTAAGCAGTTCTACAGCAAAATGTAAGTGCTTCAGTATGAGTGTTTTAAAGTATACAAAAGTGATAGCTACAATGCGGTATTTAATCTCAATCACTTGTAATTACTCGGGCCACATCTCAACCCATCATTTTTCACCCCTATGCCAACTCAGTTTGGCACCCAGCCATAGGCAAATCAGTCTTGAATCTGATCCAATGGAAACAGTGCAGCCCAAACAGCCAGACTAGTTCCTTTCTGAACAGGAGCACAAGAAACCCAGGACCGGTTTCACCCTGGTTATGGGCTCATCAGTCATGTACATCTGGGCTCCACTGACGCAGTGTGCATGAAACCCATGTGCGGGTGTACCCCCGAAAACAGACAATAAGTAGGCAGACTCCTGTCACTGACCGTGCCTGACAAGTCAAACATTGCATGGCTGTCCTATGAGTGGAACTAAATGTTCTCCTCAGGGGATCGCCTTTGAAATTATAAGCAAAGAATAGTCCCACCCACAGGATCCCAAATCGCTTATTTCAAATATATCTTCCTGAGTGTTCCATTTTTGGCTTTCTGCTTGAAGGCCAAATCTTTTTCAAAATAACATTAAATATTTTTGCAGCGTATAAAATAGGATACACTGGCCAATTTATTCTATTTATTTTAAAAAATGGCAACATAATAATAGAAAAACTTCGGGGACAAACTTTTTTTCAAAGGAAATGGACTTGAAGGAATCAGGTCAATGTAGACATATAGGACGCAGCTACGCAAGTAGGAAAACCGACATTGCGCCTTAAAGGCCCACAGCCCTTCAATATTAAGCCCAGCAGGTGGCAATTACCGGAATTATTTTTTACAGCTCCTAGTGACAGGATCTGGGAGCACCGAGCTTGGACTTTTTGACCTTTTTCTTAACCCCTCAAATATCTTAAAATTTGGTTCACACTAACTTCTCTCGAAGCCTTTTGACCTATGGAGTTTTTCATTATTGCGACAGCAAAAATATTTGTGTTCACAAAAAATACCATCTTTATTTGCAAAGTTTCCTGCTTGTAGCAGGAAAAAAGAAAATTCAGATCCCCTATGATTTTTTTTTTGCTCCCCATGCCATTCCAGTTTAAAACCAGCCACATGCAAATCAGTCTTTACCCTGCTCCTCATGGGAAGGGTCCAGCCCAAACTGCCAGACCAGGTCCACCCCAGACTGGAAACAAGCATCCTGGGACCGGTTTTGGGGTATCGCCCCTCATCAGCCAGGCTAACTCCAATCCAGTGGCAAAGCAAGCAAGGGACCAACGTCTAGGCAAACCCTGGCCACTTAGGACAAACCCAAGAACACAGTGCAAGATATGGTATAGGGAAAAGACAGGGAGAGACATGACAACGGTATCAGCAATAAGAACAGTGTGTATTAGGCCAACGATAGCTACGGCTGAGCAGGGATACAAACTAAGGAAAAGTGGTTATATAAGAAAATCGGTGTGACGTAAGGGTAGCTAACAGTACTTTGTCTGTGACAAACAAGTAACGTCCACAAAGGCTGGGTCTGATGATGTGGCAGATTACAATGAAGCCAACTAGTTTAGATTCAAAGCTCCTACAGTATTGCTAGAGTGATTTATAAAGTTCTTACCGAAGTCTGGTCTTTCTTCATTAATAAAACAGTCACAGGCTCAATGTTTAGATCTGAAGAAGAAAACTTTAGGCTTTAGTAAACAATACTGAACATAAGATCAACATCATGAGCATAACATGCCAGGAGCCAGCAGGATACAATAACAGATTCACTATGAGCTGTTATAGTCTTCCATCATTCCATTGTTAGCAACGACTTGCATCCCGTGGTACCAGATAACTTAGTGTTATCTGTCTGACCGTGATCCCAGACACTTCTGCAAATTTCAACAGTCTCCATTCTGCTAAATTCAAAATATTCTCCTTTCTTTCTACTTTAAATGCTGCTAGCAGGCAACCGAGGTGGGAGATAAACCACTTTGAGTCTTTGACCAACACCATGCCATTCTAAAATCCGAATATATCTTTCTCCTCCTTAGCACCACACCATTCTATTTGAAGCACAAGTGCTCCAATACTTCCGTATAGTGGGTCTCCCCTATTCCCAAAGAATGGGGGAAACGTATGATCTGAACGGGAGGCCAGAAAAGAATAGCAGTCACCCAAGATGCTTATCTGAAGATTGTGACAAACCCCATGCTTATTTTTTGTGCGCACACTCCGATCAGGATTCACACCTACTTCCTTACCACATCATCAACAGCGCCACAACAGTATCTGCAAATCAACTCAAATCCCCCTAACCATCAGACTCTGCTACTAAAGCATTCATTTTCTTGCAAGCTCCATATAATAAGGGTTGTATAAACAAGATCCCAATAAAATCACTCTTAATAAATAGGTGGCATAGAAAAGGAAAGGTTAGTTACTTGTATTCTAAATTGACAGAAATACTTGCTAATTTCATGAACAGTGATTAGCTTTGATCGGTCAATTAAACCCCTCAACGAACAATGTAGAGGCAGCTGCCTCGATTCTTTTCTACTGCTTCTTGAAAAACTGAAAAGTATTGACAAGAATTGATTAGATGAGCATTATAGCAATGTCCTTCACTGGTTCTTCTCCCACCTTTCCAGACAGACATCAGATTGTTCGCATGTGTACCTCCAGGTCACAAAAGAACTCAATCACCTGTGGAGTCCCTCGTACCGTTGCATCTGGGTGGTGGTAATGCCCTACTTCGTGGCCTCCTAAACCCTACACTGGTACTCCAAATTGGCTTCCTACACACCACAGCATGTCTTATACAGAGCTTCAAGAAATATGATCACATCACCCGCATTAAACCCTTGACTCACCGCATTCCCAAAGAGCATTGCTTTGGTACCTAACGGGCAGTACACGCTGAAGTTTGAATAAGGTATATGGGTTTTAAGCGATGGCTGTCCACCTGCTCCACTGTCCTGTTTTCCTGGGGAGTTGGGCAAGTTGTTCATGAATCAGCAAAGACTTCCATGAAGAAGAACTAAGGTAAAAAGAAGTACTGTTGCCTCATATTAGGGCATCCTCGCTGACTTTCATTAACAGCGAATAAAACTGCGTTAATGGCAAATGCCAAAACAAGAGAGGGGAAATGAGGTGAACAGGCAAAAGAGAAAATAAGCAAAATAGTTTCACAAAGATGCTTTGCTGACTCGGTTGAACCAGTGGTCTGGAGTCTTTATCTATTCATTATTGCTTCTAACAAGAGGACAAATCTCCAGGCAGCTGTTACGCAGATCTCATCAACTGGGACATTTCTGAGAAAGGACATAATAAATGTCTTTTTGTTGGTCAAACGAGTACTCTAATTACCTGGAAGGTTATAATACACAATATAGCCCATAGTCACTTGGAGAGTTAAGAAGACTAAAGTAGAGCAGCGATAGCCAACAAGGAAACTTTTAATCGAAGAGAACTTTAGACCAGACTTCCCAAAGCACGCAATGTAGTCTTATACCATTTTTGTTGCCTCATGGTTGGCATGCAAGGCTGCGTTTTTGGGGCTTTGAGTTTAGGTCAATGGATTTCTTCCAAATGCAAAATATTTTACAATTGAACGCAAACATCTGATGGACGATTGTTTTGAATAGATTCAGGCGTCAATCCAGTGAGCTCAGTAGTGTTGCAGGATTCTGTCTTCAGTCGCCCTGGTTTGTGAGGCCACCTTCTTGGTGCTTGTACAGGTAGGTTAAGCAGGTTTGTGAATAACCAGTGGCGAGGTCCGATGAGATTAAGCAACACTCATTCTTGTTGGCTTACATGTACTAGATCAACCTGGGAGATCAGACAGATTAGTGAAATGTCCTAGCTGAATGTTTTGACTAGTTCATTAACAACATTCTTCTTAAATATGGCATACAAGTACTTGGACTAAAAGTCTATGCATATGGTGTCATTTCGACCGCTGCAGTAACAGGTCCATCGGTTCTCCCCGAGATGGAATATTTGTCCAAGAGGGTGATGACACATGACCCACTGAGACTTTCTATGATGAATAGGCGACAAGCATCTGCTGGATTGTTCTTTATACTTTAGAACGTGGGCTTCAATACTGAAAGGCTCTTCCAACCATCCAGGACCCCGGTACCAAATGATACGAACTTCCTCCAGAGGGTCTACAATCTAGTCTCATGCTACTTCCTTATTTAGCACAGGGCACCTGTGTGATTCGTCACCAAGCTGTGCTTTACCTCTGGTCAAACTGACTGTACAACTGTTAGTTCCGACATGAGGCTCTTGCTGTGTGGTAGACATCAAGGAGCCAACCTGCTGCAACTAGTCATCCAGGATAGACAAACACCTCTTTTCTTTTCAGATAGGATTCCCCTACTCGCACGCATTTTAAGCACGTTCTCAAAGCATATTTAAGGCCAAATGGTAAGACCTTAACATTGGCAGAGCTCCTATAGTATGTAAAGGAGAAACTGCATGAGTTGTGTACCATTTGGATGTGAAGAAAATACATTTTATAAATATATATATATATATATATATATATATATATATATATATATATATATATATATACACACACACACACACACACACACACACACACACACACACACTTTACTAAATTTGTGGGAATATCGGAATAAATGCCAATACCTAGAGTTTCTCTTTCCTATGCTCTGGATCCATGATCGCTAGATTTCTTTTTTAGACTCTTATTGAGCACCAGGGATCACCCGATGTAAATTTCTTTTGTGATGTGGGACCTGGGTACTCTCGAAGTCTCTTTCTTGGCAATAGAAATGCTTTCTGTATCAGCAGTATGAGATCAAATTAAGAATACCTTGTGGGTGCTATGTCTCGCAACAGTGTTTTGAAAGTCAGAGCATAGCCACTCTGTTTTTAGGTCGAGGACCGGAAATGCTGGCTTGCCAGCTTCCGGTCGGAGATTTAATGATTTTGAGTACGGGACTTGAACCCGCCTCTGTACTCCACCTCTCCTCCATTGGCTGGCTTCCTAAACGGAGGCCAGCCATTGGAGGAGAAGGGAGTCACTCGAAACAAGCCCTGTCTCTTTCGGATTCGGTGCGTGTTTTTGGCGTTCTTTCGCCCTGTGGCGTCAGCCATCACTCAGAACCCAAAAACACGCCCCCGAATCTGAAATTTGCTGAGCTTTGTGGCCGCCATTTTTTTCTTCTACACTGATTTCCAAGTAAAATAAAATGCCTCCTGCGGGTCCGATCTTGAACGTTTGGCTCTAGAAGGGTTTATGTGACTCTGCTCCAGTCTCCGGTATATTCCAAGACGCTGGCTGTCCTTCCAGGTATGGACGCCGCTTCTCGCCTGTTTCAGGTGGACAGGGGCAGAGGAGGTTTGTGCAAACGCGGCTCCGGTCGATTACAAGACCGTGGCGGCTCCCGTCAGGTACGGGCGCCGCATCTCACCTGTTTCAGCCGCGAAGGGTGGTGCAAGATGTTTGTGTGTCCTTCATTTCGGAGCAAGCGGCGGAGAGCACCAGAGGACCGGCAAACATCGGGCGGCTGTTGGCGGCCGGGATCGGCTTCGCCGGAGCGCCTTCCCACTGCTCTGGATGAAGCAGCGTTGGTCCCGGGGATCGGAGTCAACGGTCCCCCACCCCCCCGCAGAGGCATACTGCCTGCGCGGCCGATAACCAGCCTTGGAGAGGGTGAGTCATGCGCTCAGGGGCTCGGGGATGCCGAGGTGACCGCGCTGACAGAGGTGCGCTAAGCCCCAAGTGAAGCTGCTATAGCTGCCATACATTGCAAGGGGGAAGCGTTTGGACGAACACTGGGCATGGAGGACACGCTCCCCTATTGAATTTACAAGGGCGCTTCACTCTCAGTCAGCGTTTGGAGCGGAGGGGTCTGCTACAACTATTGGTAATCACTACGACGGCGGGCACCGACAGCCACCGCCATTTTGATTGGGGGAAGCTTCGGCAGCATTACTGGACATTGATCGGCTGGGGCGGCTGCGGTGCGGGCGGAGACTTGGTGGAGCCGCGACATATTGTTCCCTGCTCTGGTGGGGGCGGTGAGGGACTGGAGGGGGGGGGGGGGGGGGGGGGGGGGGGGGTTTCCTTGCGGCCCTCCCCCCCACCCATCTGGGATAGCGATCATCCCTCCAATAAAATTGTATTGCTAGATCTCGATTTGGATCACATTTCTTTCCTGTGGTAGCCTTCCCAGTCATGACCCGCCCAGGCTTCCTACCCGGCTCAGAGACTGCAGTGCAGACAGTGAGCTCAATGCAGACCCTTGCAGCAGGTGCATGACCGGCCCTGGCTTCTTACCATGTTCCTAGCCTGTTTGGCTCGCCTCGCCCCCCCTTCTGTCTAGCTCGGCTCGCCCCCCCCCCCTTCTGTCTAGCTCGGCTCGCCCCCCCCTTCTGTCTAGCTCGGCTCGCCCCCCCCCCCCTTCTGTCTGGCTCGCCCCTCCTTCTACCTGACTCTCCCTCCCCCTTTTCTGCAAGGCTCGACTCGCCGCCCCCCCCCCCCCTCGTTTCTACCTGGCTCGGCTCCACATTATGCCTGGCTCGTTTCCCCTCCTGTCTGGCTCGATTCGCCCCCCACCCCCCCTTTCTACCTGGCTTAGCCCCCCCCCCCCACTTCTGCCCGGCCCAGTCTCTTGCTTGGTTTCGGTTCTGGTTTTGCGTTTTACCCTCTTGCTTCAGGCAGGGTTGAAGTGACGTGCAGGGGTAACGGTGTGGGGGGGGGGGTTAAATGCCGGCGGGGGCTGTCTCTGCCGGGTCTGGAACGGGGAAGAACCGGTTGGATCCAAGAAACTGTAAAGGTCCAGTTTGGGGTCTCTGTTCTCACTGCAACTTCCGGTGGGGGTAGAGGTCACTTGTATTCTTCAATGCAGGCTCGGAGGAGGGTGGGGGGGGGGGGAGGTAGTACTGTGTAATGCAGGCTGGGGTGGGGGGGGGGGTAGTATTGTGCAATGCAGGCTGGGTGTTTACTTTATAAAAATGTGACAGGGCATTCTTTGCCAGGCTTACTTTTATAGGATCTGACGCGCTGAGCTGAGGCTGTGACCCCCCCTCCCCACGCCATGACACTAGGAGACCCCCCACCCTTCCCGTAAATATTCATTCTTCACTTCAACACCTGTGGTACTGAGAATTCTGGACTCTGTTCTTGTGTGGTACCGAAGCTTTTCACTCGTGTCAAAAATATCATCATATCATGACGATTTTGGTATTGGCAGACCGGTAATGATTGAGATATTATACCTGTGCATTTGCGTCATGATTGAGTGACGAAAATCCATGACGCGCAGACATAAGATCCAGGCGTACCTCAAGCGTAGGGGGGTTCACATAGCATTTCTGCAGGAGACGCACCTAAATAAGCAGGAAGGGGCGGCTCTACAAAGGCGCTGGAGGGGGCAGTTATTCTACACGACATTTTCAGCATTTGCGAGGGGAACATTGATTTGGATACGGGCGGGGGTCCCCTTCCAGGTCTCGAAGTCGTCGATAGACCCAGAGGGCAGGTATGTGGCGGTGGAAGGGAGGCTGAGAGGCAGGATGATTACTCTCTGTAATGTGTATGCTCCTAATGTAGACCTGCCCGCTTTCTTGTCTAACATCTCGGGCAAATTGGCGGGTTATTTGGCAGGGCCGGTCCTCTTGGGGGGGGGACTTCAACTCAGTTGAGGATGTGCTACTAGATAGGTCCCATCCCCCGCTGCGCGCGTCCCCAGCACATAGGATCGCCAAGCGTAGATTAGAATGGCAGGAGAGCTGGGCCCTCACGGATGCATGGAGGGCGTTGCACCCCACCACTAGGGACTACTCCTTTCACTCGCACCTGCATGATTTACATGTGAGGCTGGATGCGTTTCTTTGTTCGGAATATGTGCTCCCCGCGGTGGGAGGGGCGGAATACTTGGCCAGGACGATATCGGACCACAATCCCCTGTTGATGTCTCTGGAATGGATGGTGACTGTTAACTGCGTGCCAACATGGCGCCTGCAACCTGACACCCTGGACGACTTGTTGTTCAGGGAGGCCCTGAGTGAACGTATTGAGAGGTATTTTGAGGAGAACAGTGGCTCAGCTTCCACGAGGGCGGTTGAGTGGGATGCTTTCAAGGTGGTGGTGCGGGGACACTGTATTGGGCACACGGCAGGGGCGCGGAAGACTCTGTTAGATGACTTAGACAAGGCTGAGATACGGCTGAGGGATCTTGAGAGGAGGCGCCCGAATCACCCTGAACTGCAGGAGGGGCTTAGCGGGGCGCGGGAGGGGCTGGCGGTAGAGCTAGAGCGGCTGCGTAGCTTCGACCACAAGGCGTACGTGACGAGAGCGCATGCGGAGGGTGATAAGGCGGGGGCGATGTTGGCTTGGCTTGCTAACCCTATCCGGGGGGGAGGGCCGATCATGAGGATCCAGGAGCCAGGGGAGGAGCCTTGCCACTCCCAACCCGGGATCCTGGACAAGTTCCGAGCTTATTATGAAGGGCTTTATCTGAGTGGTGACACGGGAGGGACGGAGGAGCTTGAGGAGTTCTTGGACGGGCTAGAGTTGCCGCGAGTGGAGGACTCGGAGGCAGAAGAGTTAGGGCGGCCCATCTCCCTCGGAGAAATAGGTTGTGCTGTAAAACAGATGGCTAGAAACAAGACCCCGGGCCTAGACGGTCTACCGATCGAATTTTATGGCAAATACCTAGAGCATCTTGCTCCGCGGCTGCGCGAGGTATACAATGAGGCGCAGGAGAAGGGCCGACTCCCGGGCTCTATGTGCGAGGCCCTTATGATCCCACTCTTGAAGCCGGGCAGGGAGGGTGCGGCGCTGTCCTCGTATCGTCCGTTGTCTATGTTGACGACGGACTACAAGATCCTCAGTAAAATTCTGGCCAACAGATTGCTAGGGCACATGACGGGCCTGGTTCATGGTGACCAGTGCGGGTTTATTCCGACACGCAATACCACTCATAACATCCGTAGGCTCACGAGACTGATGGGTGCGGACTGGCCAGACACCGTCTCCCCATTTGTCCTGTCCATCGACATCGAGAAGGCATTTGACAGCCTTGAATGGAAATACCTGTATGAGGTGATGCGTCGCTTCGGGTTGGGAGACGGATATATACAGTGGACCAAAGTCCTCTATACTGAGGCGGTAGCGAGGGTCCGGGTGGGTGCACTGATCTCAAGACAATATCCGATTAGGCGTGGCACTAGACAGGGTTGTTCCCTATCCCCATTACTGTTTGCGTTGGCAATGGAACCCTTCGCTGCGGTAGCCAGACTGGGCCGCCACTATGCAGGTTTGCCTTTTAGGGGGAGGCCACACCTCATCTCCCTATATGCGGATGACTTGTTGATGTTTTTGGCCGATGCCGGCGCCGAACTTCAGGGGGCGCGGAGGCTACTGGAGCAGTTCGGTAGGTTATCGGGCCTGAGGGTCAACTGGCCTAAATCCTGTCTGTTTCCTCTGAGACCGGGAGAGCCGTGCCCACTCACTGCTCAGGAACTCCGGTGGGAGCCGCGCTGCCTACATTATCTAGGGGTTTATGTTTACCATGCCCCGTCCGACCTGCTGGATGGCAACATAACTCGCTGTATTAACGCCCTGCGTGGCTCTATGGACTTCTGGGCGACTCTACCGCTCTCCCTGGCTGGTAGAATTTCCCTGCTTAAAATGATAGCCCTGCCCAGGCTTCTGTATTATTTTAGGACAATGCCGGTATGGATCCCGAGTTCGGTCTTCAAACGCCTGAGGTCACTGATCATAGCGTTCCTGTGGGGCGCGGGTAGGAGACGCATAGCGCTCGACACGCTGTTACGCCCCAAAGATGAGGGAGGTATGGCAGTGCCGGACTTCGAAGGATATTACCTCGCCGCGCAGCTGCAGACTTTTACTCAGGAGGTGGCGAGAGTGTATAGAGGTCCCGAGGACGCGAGAGCCGAAGGCACCCCGCGACACGTTCTGGCTTATATTACGCTGCACCAGAAACTCCGAGTGGGAGACCTGACGGTCGAGGAGCAGACTTTCCGGCTATGTTGGGACCGGGCCCGTAAGAGGGCGGGGGTCCGCTTTATGTATGCTCCCGAAATACCGCTGGGAATGGTCACTGCCCTCCCACATGGAGGTGACTGGTCACGCTTGCTAGGGTGGGAGGAGGCGGGAGTACACGTGCTAGGTGACTTCTACGAAGATGGGGTGTTGCTGCCGTTCCAGGACCTGCAGGAGAGATTTGACCTACCGAGGGGTGACTACCTGCTGCACGCGGCAGTCACGGGCGACATGAGAGCCCACTGGGGGGAGGGGCTGCAGGAACCAGGCACCTCGATGGCTTGCCAGTACGCCATGATGGCGGCGGGAACCTTTAAGGCCGTCACGTGCCTATACTCGAGGATGCAGCGGGAGGCCTTGCAACCTTTGGCAGCCCTGAAGGCCAAGTGGGAGCTGGACCTCCAGGTGGAGATACCAGACACGACCTGGGGCCAATTGCTGAGGAGGGCGCGGAAGAGCTCGAGGAATGCCAGGTTCCAATTGATCCACTTTTATGTTATCCATAGGGCATACCTCACGCCCGGGAAAATCCAACAGTACTTTGGGGCGACCGACGCTGCTTGCCCCAGATGTAATACAGCGGGGGCGGATCTATGTCATATGCTGTGGGATTGCCCCTCTTTAGGCGACTATTGGCAGGAAGTTGGGCGGGCCCTTAACGGTGCGACGGACAGAGATATCCAGTATACTAAAGCAGTTGGCATCCTCCACTGGTTCCCACACACACCTAGAAATACGATGTCAAGTAAATTTATAGATCTAGGGCTTATCTTGGCCAAGCGGGAGATCACACGAAATTGGAAGTCCAGAGTGGGGCCCACGTATAAAAGATGGTATGGGGAGTGTCTGAGATGGGCCGCGTGTGATAGCACCCTACGATACCAGATGGCCTGGAGGTCGAATGACGAGAAAGCACTGGAAAGGGCAACTGCATGTGAGGTGATGGTGCAGGCGCTCAGGGATGTGGACGGTGAGGGGCAGGAAGACGGGAGCGAACTAGCTGGAGCAGACCCTAACACTATACAGGAGAACACACCTTAGCGATTGTTTGCTTCCTCCTACAACACACCGGGCACTAGCACATGGTTACTCAAGCGCAGCGCGACCACGGGGGAGGGCGGGTAGGAAGCTGGTTTGGAGGGATGTTGGGGCACCGAAATTTGGGGCGGGGGAGGGGCGTAAATCACAAAAGCATTCCAGGGTTATGTGCAAAATGAAGCAGTCGGACAATGTAAGAAGTACGAGACCAAGACGGAGATGAAGCCACCCGCGTCAAGAGCAGGGTGACCCCCCCGGATGAGGATTGAATGACCGCAATTGAATCGGTTCATGTCTTGTAAATTTTGCTGAATATCTTGTCTGTACATTTATATTGGTGATGCAATAAAAATGATGTTAAAAAAAAAAAAATGATTGAGTGACGAAATCACCCTGAAATTGTAGTTTCTGTCTCGAACCCTCGGGTTCCATTTTGTGAGCGGCATCCATTTTGTGGTTGCCCTTACATAGTCAATTGACCAAGGCTGAATTCAATCTGAAAGGACACGTACACCTTTGCCGACTCCTCTGTGACCTGGGCAAGCTGACTCCACTGCCTCAAGCCAAACCTGTTCGGGCAGTCCCCATCCCAATGGCCGAGCGAGATTAGCATCAAAGCACAACATGTCATAAACCGTTCATCGCATACAAGCTATGGCTAATCACACACACACCTGTCCCTGTTTCTTCTTTATGACTAGTTTTACAAGGAGGAGGTGCCCGATTTTATTGGGGGTTCATCGATATCTGATGGAAGTTCTGGGCCTTGCTGGGTAATCTATCACAAACTGGACAAACGAAAATATGGGCTTGCCATCATGACTCTGCTCTTTCTTTGTAGTAGAAGTATTTATATGACCAACTGTAAAAACAAAGAATTCTTGCCTGAAGTGTAATATTTAGTATAAAAAGAGAAGGCTGGTTCTGTAAAAACGAGCAGTCTCCTGAGAACATACATGCGCTTCATGCTGTTGTACTTCTAGGATACCGGTTACTGGTTGCAGCCAATAAACTCGATTCTTGACATCACCTAGAAGACTGTGTTTCTGTGGTCCGAAACAGGAAGAACTCAAGAGGTCTTCGGGTGTTCCCCGTGGCACCGCCGGGTCCATAAAAACCCGGTACCTCAGTCAAGCGGTATTGGTCCAAGCCAGATGTTCGTGAGGAGCTTTGTGTGAAAATTCCAGAGGACGGCCAGCCACTTCAGCGACCCCTGCATGTCGACGTGGTTTCGAAGGTCTTTGCTGCGAGGTTCCCCGCGTCCCGACGGCTACGAAGGACTGCTGCCCTGACTATCGCCCTGTTTTGGACCCTTGATGCTTGGTAGAGCGAAACGATAGACGAGTCTTCTAGTGACGTCATCAATCACCAATACTTCATTTAAGTATAAGTGGAGCGTCTCCCAGTCCTTAGTTTGGTTCTTAGTTTGATATCCTTTGGGATAGCTTTGTTTGGAACTTGCAAGTGCCAAAACCGAAGGACTCGTGTATTCACGAGACTATCGTATTCGATAATCCTTTGAAGTTTGAAGCTAGACTAGAGAGCGAAGATACCTGGTCTTAGCAGATTTGGAAATTTGTTTTGTCTTGGTTGTAGTAGGGACTCCCGATTGGAGGACTCGTGTCCGGTTCCTCCAATTGGAACTCCAACATATGAGCTCTATGTAAAGCATGGCGTAGGCCTTATCACATATAATGAAGTGTGGATCCGATACACCAGAAACGATGGTGTTTTAAAATGGCCTCAATATGGTAGCTTTGACACAGAGATTTTAGATAATCTAGAGGTTAAACTTTTCAAGAAGAAAGCCCGGCCGGCGATATTGGACTCTTTTCGCCTATGGCGCAAGGAAGCCAAACAGAAAGAAATCAAATTAGCAAAGAAAAATAAACAAGGTATGTTGATGGTACAAGCTGCCATTGCATTCAGGGATAATGAGGAAGAGCAAGAGAATGAACAAATGCTTAGAAGCAGGAAGCTAGCGGTAGACAAATGCTACCCAGTTTTGCCACATAAAGGACAAGGATCAAAAGAGACACTTGAGAAGGATCCTTTAATGTCCCATTTACTGAGTTCACCACCTCCATATGCGCAAAGTGCTACAGCACCGCAACAACCTTTGGTTGTACAACGCCCTATTGTTGGACAACAGGTCCTAATACAAGCACCAGCTCCTCTTCAGCTGGTTTCTACTCCTCCGGCGCAGCCCTCTCAAGGGCCGCCGCCTTTGCTACCTACTCCATCTACCTTTTCTACGACTTCGCCTACTGCTCCAACTGCTTATCCTAATACTGCCTCTGCTACTGCCTCCACTTCTGCTTTACATCAGCCTGTCTTTTCTGGCGTGTCTGCCGTTCCGTCAGTTTCTCCTTCTGTTCGACAGAGAGTAGCAAACACTGTCACTGGTCTTTTCTCACCTTTCTTTGGGTTGCCTAATACGACCCCTAACCCAGAACGTAGACAGTTGCGGAGTCGACTGCCTGACTATCAAGAGAGAGAAGTACTAAATGAGTTAGCGCGTAAATGGGTTACCAATACTGCAAAGTATGACGTTCAGTCCGTCATGGAAGTCTTCCGTCAGTGGGAAGCATCTACGCAGAGATATGTTTTTGAACAAATGTGTATATTCCTCTGTGAAGATTTGGAGGGAAATGATCCAGAGTACGACATGAATGAATTATTCCGTATGCGATTCAAGTTCGCAGAAGGCATGATTGTGGGTGCCGATGTTGAACAAGCAATTGAGATGTTATTGTCTTATAGGAGTAAGGGAAGCAATTCTCGTTCACTATCTGAACAGGACATGCCAGGTAGGAAAAAGGCGCGACAGTATCCCATGAGAGAGGTTCCCCCAGTTTGGAGGGAAGGTAACGCAAATGTTAATCCAGCCATTCCACCGCATTTTCAGCGTGTGTGGGTACATGTCCCTTGGAAAAGAACTGAGGGTTTAGCGCTAAAACAGACATTGCCTGATCCCCGTAAAAATCCCGCAGGGTATTATAAGGAGTTATCACAAACTGCCAGCTCCTGTATCATGAATCTAGCAGATATAGACATGTTGTTTGGAAATGTTGTTCCACAGCCCTTATGGGGAAAGATTAGTCATACAGACCATGACCAAGAGTTAGGCGATACATGGGTTAATATTGCTGCTGCTGATGCTAGACAAGTTGGTGGCTCTAAGCCCGAGCCTTTAGTAGCAGAACTTCCTGGTAGGATTATTGCACATATGAAGACTTTAATGCCCGAATTGCGTGTGAATTGGGACAAGTTGTCTGCGTGCAAACAGAAGAAAGATGAGAATGTATCTGACTTTTTCACGTGGTTTGAAGAGACTTTTGTCGATCATAGTGGTCAGGATATGGCTACTGAGGGTGGCCAGAGATTGATTGTTGACAAATTTGTACATAATTTGCTTCCTGAACTACGCAACAAGTTGAAGGATTCTGAGAGTGCTTGGGCTGTTTCCACGTCAGCGCAGATTTTAGCTACAGCCCAGTACTACGAGAATAGACGAAAAGATGAGCTAGAGAAGGCAGACAAAAAGACTAAATAATTGAAAACTAAAGTCCTTCTGCAGCAAGCTTATCCACTTCGTACTGCTAGTCAGCACGATTATCAGCAACCCCAACAGTATTCGAGGGACTCGCAAAGAAACAAATCTTCTCAACGACGTTTACCATATGGTCTGAATCAGTGTGCGTATTGCAAGGAAGAGGGTTATTTCAAGATTAATTGTCCGGTTTTGTTACAGCGCATGAATGGTGCTTCTGGTGCGAGAGGTTGAGGTGTTCCACAAGCTCCTAGAGGTAGGGGCCATGAAAATTTCCCCCAGAACGCTCGTTTCTTTCCGCCTCAGAATTCCATGAATAGCTTTGACTAACAGAATAATGCGTCTTCCAGGACAGCTCAGTACTATGCTGATGACTACTATGCAGAAAACAAGAATGAGGGTAATGATTGCTAGGACAGCCATGGACAAAGAGAGGGAGTTGTTCCAGTTCCAGTAGATTAGAATGGACCTTATGTCGAGGTGATTACATCAGGTGTGTCAGAGCCTTTTCTGTTGGATACTGGTGCTACAAAGAGTTCTATTATGCACTCAAAACTTCCTGGCACACCTTTGTCTGGCGAAATGAACGTTTCAGTAGGTTTTTCTGTCGCCCCGGTTAGGAACCCGATCTCTAGTCCTATGTCCCTTTCTGTTGGGCCATGTGAATTAGAAGCACCCCTCATTCTTACAACAGGTTGTGGTGAAAACGTGTTGGGATTGGATCTGTTAAAAAGATTATATGCGATTTTGTACTGTTCTCCTTCAGGAGTACAACTTAAACTGGGTAAGAAAGTGGTTTCTCCAATGTATTTGTCAAGGGAAAAACTTCCAACAGAATGGTCTTCCCTTCCAGATATACTTTAGGCTACTGGATCCAATGATGTGGGTCTTTTGGAAATAGCGCCATATGTTATAACGCTGAAAACTAATGTTAGGCTGCCACGCATTCCCCAATACAAGATCTCTAGTGAAGGTGAAAAGGCGTTGTAAGCAATCATTTACGATTTGATTGAGAAAGATGTAATTGAGGAGACAAGAGGCAACATCTGTAATAGTCCTCTTCTGCCGGTTTTAAAGCGTACTGATCTTTCCCAACCACCTGTCTATAGGCTTGTGATTGATCTTAGAGAAGTGAATAAGATTGTTGTGCCACAGTTTCCAGTTGTTCCCGATATCACTGTCCTGTTGACTATGATTCCAGCTTCAGCCACTAGGTTCTCGGTGATTGACTTGAAGAATGCTTTCTTCAGCATCCCGATTGCCGAGGAGAGCAGGGATATTTTTGGCTTCAACTTAGGAGGCCGAAGTTTCCGCTTCAAACGCGCTCCTCAGGGCTACTGTGAAAGTCCATCAATATTCAGTCAGGCTCTGAAATCACAGCTTGACACGATCGTTCTACCTGATGGCGCGACTCTTATTCAGTACGTCGATGATTTGCTAATAGCTGCAGATACTGAGGATATTTGTAAGGAAGCCACATTGTCGTTGTTGCGTCATTTATGTGATCTGCGCCACAAAGTCTCTCTATCAAAGTTGCAATATTGTCGACAAGAAGTGACCTACTTAGGACTTATCGAAGGAGGGAAGGAAGCTGACCCCAGAAAGAATTCAGGCACTTGCAAAATTGAGTGTCCCAAGGACACAGAGAGAAGTGCGTGCTTTCTTGGGCATTACATCATATTGCAGACAATGGATACCGAATTTCTCCTTGTTGGCCAGTCCTTTGGTGGCATTAACTTGCAAGGATACACCGAAACCCATTCTGTGGTCTGAAGAGTGTCAGAAAAGTTTTTCCGAGTTACGTGATGCATTGTGTTCGGCTCCTGTGTTGGGTACCCCCGACTACAGTAAGCCTTTTACATTATATGTCCATGAGAAGGAAGGTTGTGCATTATCAGTCCTGACACAATCTTTTGGGGGTAAACAGCGTCCATGCGCATACTTCTCGGCAACTCTAGATCCGGTAGCTAAGGCATTGCCAAGTTGCTTGAGGGCCACTGCGGCAGCAGCTGTCTGTATTCGACAGTCTGCTGGGCTGGTAATGAATAATACGCTGATTGTCATGGTCCCGCATGCAGTAGACATTTTGTTAAACAGAACAAGGACACAGCACTTAACTAGTGCTCGATTGTCAAGTTATGAGCTGACACTGTTAGCGAGTCACATACACATAAAGAGATGCGACACACTGAACCCAGCCACGTTATTGCCCATTCCAGTAGAGACAGATGAGGTCGAAAAACATGACTGCTGTTTTGGGACAGAAGAAGAGACAAGAGGGAGAATAGATTTACAGGACACTCCTCTTCCTGAATGTGATGATGCTTTATGGGTTGATGGTTCATGTTTCAAGTTGCCGAATGGTGATACGACTGCAGCATATGCTGTGACGACGTTGCATACGATTGTTGAAGCTGCACGTATCCCACACAATTCTGCGCAAGCAGCAGAGTTGATTGCACTCACAAGAGCATGTGTGTTGGCAAAAGGAAAACGAGTGAATAAGTACACGGACAGCCATTACGCCTTTGGCGCGGCTCACAGTTTTGGACGATTGTGGAGAGAACGTGGGTTCCTGACGTCGCATGGTACCAAGATCCAACATGGTCAGTTAGTAAATGAGCTTCTCGAGTCACTGACCCTGCTATTACAAGTTGCGATTGTGAAATGCAGTGCACACAAAAAGGTGACGGATGATGTTGGTCGTGGAAATGTGTTTGCGGATGAAGTTGCAAAAGAAACTGCAAAGAATGTGATGAGTCGAATGTATGTTGCAGGCCCTGCGAGATGGATTGGTGATGTTGGTATGTGTGAAGATACGATTAAGAGTGTGAAGTCCATTCAGGCGGAAGCCACAGAGCAAGAGTTGAATGAGTGGAGAGAAAGTAAGGGTAAATTGGATGCGAATGGTTGTTGGGTTGAATTGTCAGAGCATCAAAGATGGTTGTTACCCGATGCGTATGTGCTTGCAGTGGTGACAATGGCTCATGGAATGGCTCACATCAGTGTGAAAGGGATCTGTAAGTTGTTGGCTCCAGTATGGCAGAATAGTGGAATCCCTAAATGTGCAGAGAATGTGGTCAAGAACTGTATGGTGTGTCTGAAGTACAATCCTGGTAAGGGAACCCTAACTCCAGCTGGTCATTTTGCGCCTCTAACGTATCAGTTTGAGGTTTTGCAGCTGGATTTCATCCACATGGAAAGGTGCAACAATCTGAAATACGTACTCGTTGTTGTTTGTGCCTTTTCCAGGTGGGTGGAGGCGTATCCCCTTAAGGACAATACTGCCTTGTCCACAGCTAAAGCCCTTGTCAAAGAGTTTTTCCCTAGGTTTGGAATGCCTAGAATGATCTGGAGTGATAATGGGAGTTAATTTGTGGGACGCGTGATGAAGAAAGTGTGTGAGGGGCTAGGCATACAACAGAAGTTCCACGCTGCAAATCACCCCCAGTCAGCTGGACTAGTAGAGTGCTACAACGGCACGTTAAAGTTGAAACTAGCCAAGATTCAAGCAAGCACAGGTCTTAAATGAACCGGACGCTCTGCCCTTGGCGCTCCTATCCACAAGAATGACTGTTCACTCTAGAGTGGGACTTACTCCACATGAAATTGTGTTCGGCCGTCCGGCCAACATATGGGGAGTGCCAAGGCCCACCAGGTTCAGTGAAATAGAGCATCCTGTACTGCTTGACTATCTGTATGAATTGACGGCTAAATTGCGTGTTTTAGACCAACAGGTCCACGACTCTCTACCTCAGGCCTCTGAAGCTCCAGGGCATCCTATCGATCCTGGATCCTATGTGCTGGTCAAGAACTTCCAGCGAACAAAGAATGACCACCCCCGGTGGACCGGCCCTCACCTAGTCCTCCTCTCAACGAGATCTGCCGTCCGAGTTGAAGGAAAAAAACATTGGGTTCACGGCAACCACTGTAAGAGGGTCCCTCTGCCCCTTCCATATGACCGGTGGGTCCAGGAGGGAATTGCTGACTCTGAGGCTGAGACTGTGCCTCGGTTCTTGCCCTTTAGCGATGCATGTCTGAAAGGAACTACTTCTGAAAAGGAAAGCGACAACATTTTACAAGAAGCTGTGCCTCCGTCAATGCGATTGGACACTGCAGAGCCTGAACTATTGTTTCTAGACCACACAGCACATGGTAGAGATCGCTATAACTTGAGGCCAAGACCTATGACTATGGACAAATAAACGTTTTTCTTTTTGATTGTGCAGCTCTCTCATCCAGGAAACTTGCTCATTTTTGATTTTCGGACCGCCATCCGGTTCTGCTGCTAGGGTCGCGGTTGCCACAGTCTTTGGAGTGCAGCTGGAGACGGTTAGGTCGACAGTTCTGGTTGGTCTAAGGGAGTTGCCCTAAACTGACAGAAGCACTCCTTAGCAGAAACAATCTCCCACCGCGGGCAGAAACTTAGAGGATGGAGTTTCCCAAGATGGAGAGACTTGTCAGATCAACAAACTTTGAAACGAGAATATGCACTGTGATGGCAAAAACTCGATTTTTAATAATATGCATTTTCATGTTGTGTAGTATAGTGATGTTCTTAATAGGCTATGCTTTATTCACCTTTCGAGTATCGTTTGCACACACCACACACCTCCTCCTACTGTTTCCCCGCACTCTTTTCACCCTCTGCCTGAACACGAGTCTGCCAGAAGATTAGAATTTATAAATAACTCATTCGTTCAGCTCCTACACCAGCACCAGTTTGTAATGAACACAACAAATTGTTGGGTATGTGGACTTATGCCACACACGACAGATAAGGGTATCCCATATTTTGTCCTGCCATTTAGCTACTATGGTTCTTTGTGGGCATTTCAAACAATGTTCCTATTTGCCATCGAACCATATCCCCCACGTCCCACAGGGAGCAATTCGAGCAACAAGGCACTAGTGGTAGGAATAAGAAATATGAGCAGAGATATCGACACGTATAGAACAATTCCCAGAGATGAATTGAAGCCTTACAGTAGGTGGAATATAACAAAATATGGAATTTCCTTGAGTGAGAGCCAGCGAGCAAAGAAATCCTCCCCGATCTGGATAGTACCCCATCAGGGTCACCTATGTCTGCAGGGAAATGGCAAAAACCCTAGAGCTCAGTTAGGGAAGAGTGTCTGTACTGAAACATACTTTTTCCCCGTCTCAGACCTCCCCGTCCTTCTTAGCAGCTAAGGGTACCTACTTCATCTGCCATGATAGAGCGTATACATGGCTGCCCCCTGACTTTTCGATTCAGAAAAGGGGGTGGTGATGAACAGAGTGTCTGAATTAAGCAGATCACTCTTACCCAGTCCAAAGATCAGGGCTTGATCCATCACCGTTTTTTAGCTCACTGCACCATCCCAGCTCAGAACCTGGCTACATGCAAATTAGTCTGTTCCTGTCCCAGTGCATGATGGGAACAGGGCAAACCAAACTACCAAGCCAATTCTTATACTGGGAAGGAAACAAGCTCCTGGGTGCAGGGGGTGGCCCTGTGTCTCCTCTGACCTATTCATGTGATATATCACCTTAGGGTTACTGCTATGTTAAACAAATATTTTAGTGATCCTCGGTGTGTTCTTTACTTCCTGAGAATAGAAAGAGAGAAAACAGAAGAGAGAGGGAGGCGGATGAAAGTTCACTTACACAATTCCGCATTTAGTAGCAGTAATTCCCTGTTTTATCACATTTATTTTTCTCCACTTCATTGTTGTATCCTTCAGCCATTTGTTCCATCATTTCTTTCTTCTGACGTTCTTTCTTTATTATATTCTCACTGACTTCTTTTATTTCCATTTCTCCCTTCCTTCATTCCCTCTGTTTCTGTCTTTCTTCCCCCTCTTCCCTACTTCTTTCATTCTTTCTTTTTTCTGTTCTTTTGAAAAACTGTCAAAAAAGGAACCCCTGTAGCCCAGAGGGGCTACTCTTATAATAATCATTACATGTAGAGCCAAGGGTCAGATGTACGAATAGACAGATCATCAAAAGTGGTCACAAATTTAGCACCAACTTTTTACAATTTTGTGATGTGACCTACATGCTAATAATTACGTCGCAAAATCGCTATCCACAAGGGGCATCAGAACAACTAGCTTAAATAAAATTAACTAGGCAGGTTGCTATTTGTGACTCCCTGTATTTGATGACACACAAAGGAATATGGTCTACAAGGAACAGTAGACCATCGTCCCTGTGTTTTATTCCCGAAAGGGAAATCTTTTTAATGCACAAAGTATCCCGCTCTCTGTGTGTGTGTGTGTGTGTGTGTGTGTGGCTCTGTGTGTGTGTGTTGGGGGGGGGCTCTATGTGTGGGGCTGTGTGTGTGTGTGTGTGTGTGTGTGGGGGGCTGTGTGTGTGTGTGGGGGGCTCTGTGTGTGTGGGGGGGGGGCTCTGTGTGTGTGGGGGGCTCTGTGTGTGTGTGGGGGCTCTGTGTGTGTGGGGGGGCTCTGTGTGTGTGGGGGGGCTCTGTGTGTGTGTGGGGGCTCTGTGTGGGTGGCTCTGTGTGTGCGGGTGGCTTTGTGTGTGTGGCTCTGTGTGGGCGTAAATGTAATAGGTCATGCATTTGCGAGCGATTAACCTATTGGCATTGTAAATGACAATACCATTTATTTAACAATTAAGCTATTAGCAATGTAAATGGCAATGCCATTTATTTAAGATTTAAAAAAAAAAAAGTCATGAGCAATGCCAATAGCTCTACCTTTAATAATGCCGAGACCATTGCATTGTAAATGCTTGTTTGTCAAGGATTCCAACCCCTACATGACAGCAGGCAGAGTGTATCGACGTATTCATCTCTTTAATGTAGCAGGGAACATCCCTGCGGAGGCCAAAGGCAGGTGCCGCCTTATTCCCCTCAACTGTCTTTCCTGCTAAAACTGATTATTTTTATATTAGCAGTGTGCTTGCTGCCAACAGGACAGATGATACTGATAAACACAGACGCAAAGCTAAAAGGATCTTAATAGCCCCTGTAGTGCACCCCCCTCTCCAGCCATATGGATTTTAGGGTATCCGCATTCACTTTCATCTCCTGCATCTTGTCATCGGCACATCAGCCAGTACAGAGTGTTTCCTCTATAAACCTTCTTTTTTGCTGTGCACCGAAGGATCAGAAGTCCTTAACCAGGACAAGAGATGCATTGAGATGCTGTTGCAAAGTGTGTAGATCTTACTGCTATCGGATCTATTTTAATAATGCCTTACTCCTGTGGCAAGCAGAGGTATTGTGGCGGCTAGGTTGCAGTTACTCACCATTTAGAGACGGATCGAATCAGGTGGTAAGTCTAAGCAAAGCAGAGTCCAGCGACTATCACTTCAGGATGAGTCAGAGGATGAGGATAGCAATCACTCAAAGTGGACTCTCGAATATTCAGTACTGTTAAGATGAATTCCTTCTGAAAGGTTCAGGTATTCTGAGCACTCCTGAACAATGTAACTACTAGATAGGCACAGGACACACAAGTAATGTTTGTCGTTTCCTGGCTTTTCTTGCCATACAAAGAACACTTTTTGAACAGTCAAGGCACTAGGTTTCCTTGTGATGCAACAGGTGGCAAAACAGCATTCACTCACAAAAACAAGAGGGAAGCTCACATTAACCGGTGATTTCCCAATCAAGAAACCTGACTGTGTTTAGTCAAATATAAGTAAAAAACAGCAGAGCCTTGCTTTCAATGATTCTAAATACATGGGGGCGAACAATCATCAGTCAAAGGCCAAAGCAATAACATCAGATTGAAGGGTGAGCCTGCGACATTGAAAGTGGGGCGATTTTCTTACCTCCTTAATACTGTAATACCTACCTAAATGAACAAGACAAAACTTTAGAGAGGTATTCCTTTACACAGTCAGTTTGGATGATTAATGGCCCCTTGAGTGTTCGTGAACATCAATCCTATGAATAATAAATCAAGTAGCACAAGTTTGTGAAAAAGACTTACCACACCCATCAGTAATTTTGGAGAGTTGAATAGGAGCATCCAGTAGCACCTGTTGTTGTCCCATGCAGGACTTACCATCGCTGAGAAAATAAATTTTCAGAATTAAAGTGAAGCCCACAACTGTCATTCTGAACAACTAGAGGCTAGCACACTGAAGAAAAAGCAAGGCATACAAACTCAAACAGCCATTAGAGGCGTGCTTACTCACAAGTGTACCAAGCAGAGCCTAGACAAAGTCCCTATACCTAAAGCAAACAATGCCCCAGGATTTTAGCAACTCTGATGCAGTAAGACTGCATTGTAGGAGTTACCACTGATCTGAAATGTCTACTATTAGTGTTTAATAAAGTACCAGCATGCATTCCTATTGATCATAAATCCATCAGCCAACACTTTCTCACATCCGTTTAGGGAGTCACAAAGTTCAGCAACTGACCCAGACCTGTATCTCAATAGAAGTGAGTGACTGCTTATACTCACAGACACAAGATGTTATACATCCTCTGGCAGACGTCCCGGATATCCACATCATCTTTGACATCTCTAGAAACATCCTGAAGAAGATCCCCTACAGCTTCAAACAAGTCATCCTCAGACTCAAAGTCAGAGCTGCTACTGGACAAAATACCTGAGAAAAATGGAAGGTGCAATCAAACACTGACGCCAAGAAAATCCTCCAGTCAACCCCCACATGGGAGCTTTTCACAATACAGAATATAAAATTACTAGACTATGACAAGTGTTCCCGGAAAAAAGGGAGAGGAGCCTGAAAGTTTTTTCTGAAGCACTATTTGACTTTAGAGGCATTCTTGTAAACATTTAGGTGAAAATGTGAAGACTTTTTTGTAACCATGGATGGCCTTATGGTTGACCATGAAGTGGTTAGGGGGTATGGAAAGATGGGAAGAGCAGCCTGAGCCACTACTTATACACTGATCACTTACTGATTAAGATACATTTTATTTATGTTTTTAAACCGTGCAAACTAGCCCCTCAACCCTTGTACCGGTTGACCATTACATGAATGGGCAGATATAAAGAAGGCGTTCATTTTAGATTGCAGAATAAGTAATAAACATCTGAAAAACATTTACAAAATGAGAAGACATAATTAAAAGACAATCAAAACAGTATCTAAAAATACCATTTAGGAGAGGCCTTGGAAGATGGCGTTGGTCTCAGAAGGGGACACCTGAGATCACAGAATAGTCAGCGAGATGGCTGGTTCCCAGGAGTGCACAGCTAGGACCAAGGATAGAATGCTCAGTGGTGGAAAGAGATTCCCCCCTCAACTAAAAATGACAATATCTATGAAACGTGGGCTAGCACCAATGCCACGTGGTTCACTGGCGGGGATGGGCGTAGGAGAGCGATGCTAGGTTGCTCCCTATGAAGTGCTGCAGCTTGTATGGAGTCCTACCACAGAATGAAAGAGTAATGCAACTTCAAACATATCATGGCACAGAAACACACTAAAAATAGAATTAGAAAAATTCCAACTTTCCGTAAAGAGGAAGAGGCACTCAGAGGAGTGAGAATGATTCATATTTACTGTTTTCAAACGTAATCAGCCATAAGACGAAAACAGTTGCATGGCCATAGTTAGGGTAACGGACATCAAAAAAATCAAAAGGGCACATGGTGCACGGACCAAGGTGCACACAGGCTGGAAACTGCACATTGAAAATTATTGATTTTTTCATTTTAAATATGCTCTGATCCTATAATACCAGATAGTAAAGCATGAAAACAGAACATAATTTTTATTCAAAATATATTTTGTGGACAGTTTTGAAATACTTACAACTGCCCCTAAAAGGGCATCTGTTGCTTACCTTAGAAGCACGAAAATATTTAAAAGGTGGGCTGCCCTCGGAAACATTATAAAATTTGGAAGAGGTGGGCGGATTATCGTGGACTGTGGCTGGAACCGCCAACACTGGATCGGCCTGTGGAGGGACACTTGGACGCTGAGCCCGGGCCATGAGACATACACACTGTACGCTTCTTACCGTATCTGTATTTGGAATTTGTTTAGACGCTGTGCAAGGGGTTGGGGGAGTTCTGGGTTGGGGGAGTGGGAGGGTGGAGGGAGGGGGGCCTTGGTTGCATTTCTTCCTCTTGAACTGTTGATTGAATTGCTTCACTGTGATTACTACTCTAATGCTCACTGCTCCTCCGATTCCCGAGGTGCTGTGCTTGTTATGCAATTTATCAACGCCAAAATAAAATTTTGTTCTGAAAAAAAATATTTAAAAAGGTGACAATTTGATGAACCCAGAGAAATATTGATAAACATTACTGAAAAGATATCTCAATTATAACCAAATAGCAACAGAGACTAGAAGGGAGGAAAACCCCCTCCTTATAGGATTAGTATCTTCCCAATACCAGTATAGGGTGTGTCTTATGCGTGTCCTGAGAAAGGTGGTATGGGTACAGAATTTCCATTGTAAAGAGCACTGACATAATCAAAGTGGTTTACCGAATTAGCACCACTGATGAGGATCCTTTACATTTTACAATTGGGGGATTTTCTGTTGGATACATTTGTGTGATGTACAACACTTTTGTATACACTTCTGAAACTAATAATACAACTATTTACATCAACGTGTCTTGCTGCAGAGTGGGGAACAAATCATATTCTGCAGATTAGAAATTAAAAGGGGACATGATTGTCTGGATGATTTGGTGGTATTATTCATATTATTGACAGCCACCCTTGCCATCATTATTGCGGTTTCCCTGTGTTTGAATACTGAATTGACATGCAGGCGAAACAGTAGAGCAGTTAGGCAGGGGTATTGGGGAAACACAGAATGGTAATGGTATTAGCCAAGAAAGACAGGTTCAGACTCTCTGTTGAAACCACTTTATTGGCTTCAACTTAAGAGCATTTTAGAGCCGGATTGTCAATGCACCTTCTATCTTTTCAAATACTTATAAGAACACAATGGTCAAAACCACGAAAATGTGCTAGGAAGGTGAGAAGCAGAGAAGAGTTTTGTCCACCAAAATTATGAATTGTGTAAAACATGATTCACAGAAGGGCACTTTCAGCATAAGGTCCAGGACTAGATAAGGATTGGTAATCACCTAATCAGGTGTTCTGTGTGGTGGAATCATTTTGATTTACCATCCAACTTACAGGAATTCTTGCAAGAAAAGATGTCCAAGTATTTCCCCCACATCAGCAGCAGTTGATTATGAGACAACAAGATATATTTATGTTTAGCCATAAATTGGCACTTGAGCCCCAGACTGGAAATACAAAATAAGATATCACACCTCACTTAGCAGGCTTCCTACCTGAACTTCTGGAATGCCACCCAAAATTGTAGGGGAAAACAAATATTAGCCAAGGCTGACAGTTATCAATACATCTCTTTTCAGGAAACTATTTTTTAACAATATGAGGAAAGGCAGCACACTTTACAGAAAGTCTCCTCTTGCTCTTCATGTGCTCCCATAGCCACCCCGGTACATTATGGAGGTATTAAACACGTCCACTACTTGTCCAACTTCTGCTCTCCTGCCAACAGTAGAAATCAGACAAAGCTAGGCATGGGAACAACGTCATCAAAAGAGCAAACCAGCATTTCAATAAACAATCCCGGCTCTACGTAAGGTTTGTTGGGGGCATACCAAACGGTGAAATCAGGTACAGTCTGTTAACTAACAATGGATATCAAACAGTTGTACATTTTGTTGTTTTTATTGCGTCAGACAGTTGTTCTGTAACCCATTGGATAGGTCAAATAAAATAATACTGCTATCAGAGAAAACACACATGCACATTCGGTACTTTAGTCATATGTAGAACAATGATGTGACATAGGTAGATTCTGATAGTTGTCCAAGACAAAAGAATGACACCTGCAACAGCGGACACAGATTTTGTCACAATTGACTTTTTTTAAAGCTTGTAATGTTTTGGAGGTAAAAAGAGATGTCCAAGTCTTGTATGAGGACAATCAAATTTATATTAAACAGCAAATTGTGTGGGTAATCAAGTATCCAATCAAATATGTAATGGAGGGAGTGTTATAGATGGAACCAGTTAAAAAAAAAATTGGTTGGGTGAAGGGAAAGGTTATAACACTTGTAGCCTTACCGACCGAGTACGAATTAGGAGAGACGGAATACCTTCGATATGCGCAGGTTCGTCACGCACTGACATCGGTTTTCCCAGAGGGGGTGGAGATACCGGAGGCTACCCCATTGGTGGACCGTATATTGGACGGTTATCTGCCTGATAGCACCATTTCCCTGGTCTATAAGAAGCTGATCAATCACAGAGCTGACCTTTTGACACAACTACGGGATAAGTGGACCCGAGACGGCCTAGAACTTGATGGTGAGGACTGGAAAAAGGCGATCTCCTCACCAAAGGAGGTCGCGATTCCGGAGCGATTGAGATTGGTTCAGCTTAAAATACTACACAGAGTCTATGTCACGGGTCCCCGTTTGATCCGAATGGGTTTCACGGCGGACGGTCTGTGTCAGCGGGGATGTGGTCACTTGGGTACGTTTCTGTATATCATATGGGAAGTTCGGTATGTGGTTGAATATTGGGGCAGGGTCCACAAGGTGATGCAGTAAGTGACAGGGTGGCTCTCTTGCCAGAAGCTAGGCGATGTTTGTTGAATGTCTGGGAGCCGACTGATCTCAATACGGCACAGACCCAATGGGTGACTTTGGGGGCCATGATTGCTAAACGGAACATAGCACAGCAGTGGGGGTCCCAGAGGCCACCCGCTATTGAGGTGTGGATTGAAAACATGGATTGGTGAATGTTTCGGGGAAAAAACTGTATTTGGCTCAGGCCGCCCGAGGAAATGGAATAATGTATGGGGCCCGTGGAATCGATACAGGGGGAACACATGTGTACCACCTGCGACTGCAACCTTTGATGTCCCACTTTCCCCCTGACCCCTTACTGCCAACGCTGACGTATCTCTTCTGTACCCTCTCCTCCCCCCACCCTCAGTTCATCATTAATTGTATCATATGCCGATAGTGTGGACGACCCTCGTATGTTCTATGCACTCATGTATTCGGTGGTTGCCGTGCTTTAAATAAAAAGAAATATATATATAAAAAAAAAAATTGGTATGACAGCTTCTATACAGTGAATATCTGACCCAAGGCAAGCCCAAACGGGATGACTGCTTGGGAACGGAATGGACAACCAAGTAATGGAACATAGCCTTTGAACGGGTGAAGCAGATGTTGCGTAATGCCTGTTTAAAGTTCATGCAATTCAATTACTTGCATCAAACCTACCTTACACCGCACAGCCTACACAAAATATTTCCGGCGGTGTCCCTGGCGTGCCTGAGATGCGGTTATATAGATTCTACATTTATTCATATGGTTTGGGAATGCGATTGAACATGTGTCGGCGGTGATTGATGTCCAGTTGCCCCTAGCTCTGCTCCTCTGTCTTTTACGGATCACAAAATGAATTAAACGTACCAGACACTACATAAGCAATTAACTGCCATGGCTTGGAAGGCCCCTCTTCCGCAGACATGCATATAATTTTAATGTTATCTCACAATTTTAGGTACACCATCCAAGAACCCAAAAAAACGGTTGTACTTCTGATTCCACTGGTGCCCTGGATGTAACAGACTACAAAGTTCTCTATAACAAGGCACGTCTAGAGCTCATCCCCCAGGCTCCAGAGAACACCTTTACCACCTTTGCAGCTATTACGGCACACAGTAAGGGTCTCCTTATGGCTCCACTGGAGTTCTCTAGTCCTCCTACATCCATGCATGCTCACGTTCTCTCCTAAGCAGTTCATACTTCACTCCTGCCTTGGACTCCGCACAAATGTCGTCTGTAGTTGTGAGGAAATGAGGCAGAGCATGAGGTGATTAGTAGGACAACTCTTTGCTACAACCACTATGCTTCTGCATAGTGTTATCGAGTAATGCTCCATGGAACAAAAACGTCACTAGGTCGGTCACATCAAGGTTACCCCAAAATAGGCACGAATTTAGCACCAGGACTTCTCGGAGTAGCTACGTGCTCTATAAGTACATCTTATTCAATCATAATTTTCTACATTGGGATAAGAAATGATGGACTTTTGAAGTGGTCTTAATGCAGATACAAGCGACAGACTCATAAGCACAACTACTTCTTTAGAAACATGAAGATCCCTAATCCGAGGGCCCCACCAGGAGGATAACATTGCCTTATAAGCGGACAACGTCCTTCTTTTCTTAGCTGACCCAGAGAGCTCCGGCCCGCGTTGTCTGGAGGTGCTACGGGCCTTCAAGAACGTTTCGGGTCAACCCAACGAAGTCCACTCTAATCCCCCTCCATCCTTCAAGGGCTTTCTTTGACTGGCAATCTAATATCCCGTTACGGAGACAATTGTTTAAGTACCTAGGGATCTGGGTGAGACTGCTTCCAGAGCAGGAATGGGCCCTAAATATTACACCCCTGGTCACGAAAGGCAAAAGCGACCTTAAGCGTTTGCAATCCCTTCCCCTCAACCCCCTTGGAAGAGGGGTGCTTTTTAAAATGACGATTGTCCCTCGCTTCCTATACATTCTTCAAACCACCACTATGCACCTTCCAGGGAGTTGGTTCAGAGACTTTGATGGGGTAATTACCAGGTTCTTGAGGGGGCGGGAGACCACATACAGCCTTGGCTTGCTGCCAGATCCCTCCCTTTGACGGGGGTATGGGCATGACAAATCTCCACCTCTACTATTTGGCCACCAAACTAATAGTCGTCCACGACTGGTTCACTGGAGGCTGGTCTGACCTGGCCTACCGGGTTAAGCTCCGCACTATGGACTTCCCACAAATCCAAGCCTACTTATATGGGGTTCCTATTCCACAAAGGATCCCTCCTATCACCAGAGCGGTTCTAGTGGCCTGGCGCTCCAACCTGCGCTACATGGGATGGGACAAGAGACTTACCCAACATACACCTCTGTGGCACAGCACATGGCTACAATCAACATCGACCCTTGAGGGTTTCTGACAGCGGGATCGGGATGTCGCTCCTCAGGGACGTCTGGGTAGGAGACCATGTCAGGACCTTCCCCGATCTGCAACAGCGTCATTCCCTTCACACTACCCAATTTTACAAGTATCTACAACTCCGCCACGCCCTAAAAACACATTCCACCAGGCACCCCGCTTCCTGAGTTCAGTCCGCTAGACGCCCAGGTCATGATGGGAAACTTAGGCAGGGGAGGAGTGTCACAGATATATCGCTCCCTCATGAACAATGGCCCAACCACCCTAGACTGCGAACCGCTGGGAGGGATGGCTGGGCCCCCTAGAAGAGGAAGATTAGTGCGATGCCCTTATGGCTCCCAAAACCTTGATAACCTCCTCTGAACTACATCTCATCCAACTTTACTACCTCCACATGGTTTATCTCACCCCTGCGCGATTACACATGGTGGGACTGCGCCCCTCCCCAGATTGTTCACGATGTGGCCAAGCTCCAGCTGATTTCTACCACATGGTCTGGTTATGCACTGGTCTTGCTCCATTTTGGTCGGGTGCGGAGTCTGAACCTACACAAACTCTGGGGTGGCAGGTTCCTCATGATCACCGACGCCTTCTTCTGGGTGCATTTGATGGATTGAACGGCTCTAGAGCCGACAAACGCTTTCTAGGCACAGCAGTGGCGAAGCAAGACTTTGCAGCGTCCTAGGCTCAGTCCAAACCTCCTACCATACGAAAGTGGCAACAGGGGGAGTGGATTGGTGCACGGCCCATGAGGAACCCCTTTTTGAGGCCTGGGGATGTCCTGCGAGATTTCATAACATATGGGGCAAATGGCTAAACCTACTGTCTTGAGATATGTGCTTGATTTCTCTCCTACCTTGTTACTTTGATTCTCCGGTGGGGCTGTTTGCTCGAAGGTATCAAACTATGGCTGGGATTTCTGTTGTATGCCGAAGATGGGCTTTGATTTACTGCGCAATCATATGCTGTCCTTTGTATGTTTGGTTTATTCAAATAAATTTGATTATCGAAAAAAGAAACGTGAAGATTGATGGAAAAATTATTCCAAGCTGTTCTACTAGTCCACGTATAAGATGTGTTAAGTGACCTGAAGAAGTCACTGCTGAATAATGCCATGTATAAAGACAGCACAATTAATTGGAGGCAAACGTGAAGGAGAACAGATCTCAAACGTCTTAGGCACTAGTATTTTGTGTAGGTGTGAGTCATGAAAATTACCCAGAAATATTCTGGCACTTGCCGTCCCCTTATGTTTCAACAATCTCTCTCAGTAGTCAAGAACAATACAATAGTACAAGGATGAGAATGTCTTGCAACTAATCGAAACTAAACTCCGAGTTTAACAGGTATCTTGCCTGTCACACACTCACTCCAACACTCGAAAGTCACGTCCTGTTTCCTTTCCAAGTAACAGTGCCACTGATCTTCGTTCCCCTTTTCAAGTTATCTAAATCCCTTTCTTGCCACACATATCCCCTCCTCACACGTTACACACTGCCTACCTGTCCCCAAGCCATACTGCTAGACAACATACAGAAACCATCTTCAGAAGACGAAGACTGCTACCCTCTGTTCAACTGTCACTCATTACACTTGGCCTCTAACTGAGGCACACTACCTCCTCTTCCTGTCTTCTCCTCACTTGTCACAGGCTGTTGCTCTCTACCTCCGATTAGGCCCCAATGCTTCCCACCTTAGCTTCTACAATGTTTTCCCATCTAATGGCTGACCTATCATGCACTGCCGCTATTCATTCTTAAATAATTCATTCACCCTAGTCCCCCCTTTCAGACTATACGCCGACCTGCCCGCGCTCCTTACCAGTCACATACTGTAGCACCTCAGAATCTAAGCCAGGGAACTCATCGCTCAGAATATCCACGATGCTCGCCATGTCAGCCTCTCTACAGCCGGCTTCGTAGTCATCTGCAACTCACGGGGGCGCCGCCTAATGACGCACTTCCGCTAGCTTGTCCTGCCAAAGACATTCTTCCACTGCGCATGCGTCGTGTCACGGGTAGGTACAAAAGTCGTCTTTACTACGCATGCGCCTCACCTCTAGCGACCCGGGAATAAAGTGCGCCTGTGTCCCAGTTTGACGGCGCTTTCCTCAGACGAGCCACGCCGTAGAAACAAAAAAGGGACAACAAGGGCAGGTACCCCGAAGAAGTAATTCTAGCAGGTAGCAGGACCGTTAAATAAACGGCCGTCGTTGAAAAGGTGTGTTGTGGAGGGGAAGAAATATTTTAATTAACAGACGTCTATTATCGTTGTGAATATAGTAATCCAAATGACAAACTCTCATGTCCACCGCTCAAATTAATTTCATATCTCCATATACTAATTCACCACTGGGTTCCGAGTGGAAGTGCTACTTGCCGAAAAGCCCTTTGACTCCTCGTCAGAGGTAGTAAGCACTATATTTTTAACAATACAGTAATAGTAAATAAGAGCAGGGAAGCATAGTTTCAGCTGCATTAGTATGGGTAGAAACAAATTCCTGGCATTGATAGGTCACTCTGGCATGTGACCTGTCACAGCATGGTACACATTGCCATACATGCTAACATTTTAGAAGTGAAAAGTGGGAGAATAAAAAAACAGAATAATAATTGGGAGAATTGTTTTCCCCCCTATTGACTTCTATTGAATTTTAGGTAATTTCAGGTGGGTGGCGGCCAAAATAAAGCCATTTTTTGCTTAAAAAAATCAGGAGTCTCCTTCCTGAATCAAGTCTTTTGCATGAATGCATTTCTGAAATCCTGTGTCATGCCTAATTTTCCAAAAACATCCCAGATTATGCCAGTGGGTGATTTCCAAAGAGATCCACTTTCACTTGGGTAAATGTATGTCACATGCATACATGCCAACACTGCCAATTTACGAAGGATACTACCGATTTCAAGGCTAGTCTCCCGCCTCCTGATTCCTGCATGCAAAAATAAAATGTTGATGCCTGTTGCGCACACTCCAATATCCCTCCTCCACAAATTACCTCAATATCAAAGGTTAACATTTTGTCAAACTGCCAAAAATTAAATGCTTATTGTCCGTCACCATATATACCAATAGACCCGAATCAGGCAGATTGCCTCTGCTTCAATATGTTAGTGGAAAAAATGCATTCTCCCCACTATTTTTTTTAAATCTCCCTCTTGCCTGCTCTGAAATGTTGGCATGTATGCATGTGCCAGACTTGGGCTCCAACCCCTTCTCATCAGCTAAAGAAGTCACTTAGCAGCTAGGTACAACGCACAGCACATCCAAATTGTCCCTTGTTGACAATTTGATGCGTACTCTGCAGTACAAGCTGCTAATAGTTCTGCTGCAAAGCAGAGGAATGCATAATGTATTCAACAGAGTGCGCTCAAATAAGAATACAACAATTTAAAAAGTCTGATTCAATCAGTAATATTTCTGCTTTAGTAGATTCAAGAAATTCTCTTCATGTTGCATAATAATTCCAGCCAACATGTTTCTCTACATTGAACTTCTTAAGGGCTTCAGATATAATACAGATTAAAACATATTTAAACACATAACTATTTGCAACACTTACAAGACCTATCACAATATATAACAATTTACTATAACGTTATTATCCAGTAGACACAACAAACACACTGCAAAGTCATATGACAAGAAATCATATAAACAACTAATCAACGTTAAATATATATAAACATTAAAATGCAGAAAAAATATTACCATACGGCACTATACTCCAATTACATTTGGACATATTTGATTAGAACTGCTTCTGTTCGAATGCCAACAAGAGAAGAGCACAATAAAACTAACATTCAAATGTATATCCACTGCACTTCCAGTCCATCACGTTATGAATTCCATTATTGAAACAAAGGATGATCATATCTAAATTCATTACCAAGAGTCTCGCCTAGGTAACAAAATATACGCAGGGACCCACACAGTTCAAAGAGTAAATATAAAAAAGCTGATGTCACGTACCATATAAACTGTAAAGACTCCTATATCCTCAAAATTCCTTCAGGATCTGCAAATATTGTAGTTTATTCTCAACACTACTTCCACTCTTTTTTATGGAATAAATAATTCCCAGTCTTCAATCATATAATGTTTTAGTGATACGCAGATATTTTCCACCTCGCGACCCTATGTGTTGTGGGAATAAACTAACCAATAACAACACCTGATGGGGTGAAAGAATACAAACCATCACGAACATTAAACCAAAAATGTGATCATGTAGGAAAAAAGGAAAAATGTAATTTTCAGGAATTTATTGTATCCTTAAACAAGTGCCAGATTACCAATATGGGAAACAGACTAAGGCGCAATACAGATTTAATTGCCAACTGCACCGTGGAAATACCAGGATCCAAAGCCCCATCAGCAAAGAAAGAAGAACGTTTTTTGCAAAGTCGGGCGCCATCTTTAACTCATACCAAAAACTTTCTATATAAAGCGCTTCAATAACAAGAGCATTCCAACACTCCACCCACAGCAATCACATGTCCAGGCAGAGTGCATGTAGTTTAATGAGAACAAACACAATATACAATGACATAATTTTAGATTACATACAAAGCATATAAGTTGCTCATGACCCCAAATTCTACTCACCAGAGTCTGTGTACTATTTCATAGACAGCACATAGCGTACTGAAAAAGAAGCGTAGTCCTGAACAAACATCCTTATATACTACTCCCCAATTGTGTCAATGCACCGCACCTGCATGACCAAAGATCAGTTCCTGTCAAAAAAGAAAATCACTAAACTAAGCTCCATCTGTAGATATAGCAAAATGCACTATTGTTCCAGTGTCGATGCAATGAGTACGATCACTGTCAGTCCAGATGACAAAATTACATTTGTCGATCGCTAAACTAAATAGTATTTACTAACAAAACATCACAATGAACTTCTTCCCATACACTGCTCTTTGATTGTAGCCACTACACCACAAGTATGTGGCCAACTCACAAGTTCTTACAAAACAAAATGGTCACAACACTGGATGTCATCTATCAGCATAAAAATAATAGCTATTCCGAAGTTGATACAATCAATACACTGAGTATGGTTTCAATATTATGACAGCACAATCCATCCCATAGGTCAACACAGTAAGTAAATATTTACTAGCATAGCAGAATCATGCCAACGCTATGCATTACATGTAATGTTTTTACATAGACATGGACGCCATCTTCAGCACTCATAATCAACGTTCTTAGTGCAGGTTTTAGAACATGCCAAAACCAAGTTAATTCAATGCAAGTACAATTGATGCAATATATTAAAGCCCAGTTGAGTATTGAAACGTATCCATCACTACATCGAATCGAGTTCATTTATATATTATCTAGCCTATCCATTACCATCTATTACATATAACATATTCTTAAGTGCCACTCGCTGATAGTTCAAAGAACTGCATTCCTGCCTTCAGAATATTTTTAAACAAGGGATCCTCAGCCAAAGGAAATCAGATGTCCGTGAGGACAGTTTTGAAGTTCTCCCTCATCATATACTAAAGAACATCTTTCTAATTGATATAACTCCTCAAATGCTTTTATTGATCTTAAGCGCCATATCTATTTAGATTCGGTTGTTTTAAGAGTAACTCCTTATCACGCCTTATCATCACCTCTCTTGTCCACTGTTTTATAGGCTATCCCATGAAACTGGAAGTTTGAGTTGCCCCTATGTTTTTCCATATAGTGAAAAACACTGCACCACTTGTGTGGCTGGATCTAGTGCCACCGACTGGAATGGATCAAACCAAGGTCAATGGGAGCCCTTGCGTGGGGACTCCCATTGATCTCAGTTTGATCCACTCCTGCCCCGGGCAGTAGTCCAAACCGCACAAGTGGCACAGCGTTTTATCGGCACAAGTGGGGCAATGCTGGGTGGTAGGAATTTTGTGGATCCCTGCAGATTCCAGAAGTTTCCATCACAGAAATATATGGAAAATGCGTGATTCCTGGCAAAGTTTGAGGTTCGTGGAGCATTATGGGTAACAACATCTCATTGGATTCACGCAAGACACATTACCCTAAAATCTCCTGTTTTTTTACTTTTAAAAAACGTCTATGGTTGGTAAATTTCCATGGCTGGGGGTCGAGCCCGACATCAAATCAAGCAGCTACCCCTATTGCTGATCTCTCCACTTAGCACTTTAGCGCCTTTTGTGTCGAGGTCTCTTAACCCACCCCCACAAGTAGGTACAATTTTTATCGGGATACTTGGGGGAAGGCTGTGTAGTAGGAATATGCAGCTACCCACAGATTCCAGAAGTTTTCTTCAGAACTGTGAGAAAAATGTGTGTTTTTAGTCCAAATTTGAGGTTTGCAGGGCATTGTGGGTAAGAAAATGGTGTAGGATGCATTCGAAGCACAACACCCTGGACACCCCCGGATGTTTCGTTTTCAGAACTGTCTGGGTCTGGTAGGTTTTTCCAGCCTACCCAAGCTCAAAAAGTGCATTGTTCACCATTACAAATGGGACGATATTGGGAGTTAGCCAGGCACTCCTGGCCCATATGTAAAAACAATACCCAAAAGAATCAGATGTCCTCTAGTTTGCCATTGGGATGGGATGCTGTAGTCCGCAATGGAACAGAAAAACTGGTAAGATTTTAGGGTTGAGGGTGGGCCTGTTAGGATAGACAAGACCCACCCCATTATTTTATAAAAATAATATTTTCCTGCCATCCAGTGGGCTTACTGCTGAAAGACGGTTGCCCCATTTAGTTGGGGTGGGGGCATAGCCATGCCCATGGTGGGCAGCCCCACCCTATATTTTAAACAAAGGATAGCTTTCCTTGGTGTCTAGAAGTCTTCCTGCCTGCACTAGGGGGCAGATTGGGGAGAGCTACCCCCACCTGCTCCTCGGGTGGGTAGAAAGACTGTTGCTTCATTTATTTGGGTTGGGGGCATACCCATGCCCATGCTGGGCAGCCTACACCCTTATATTAAAAAATAAATCCCTAGTGTATAGTGGTCTTTCTACCCCATTGTTAGTAATTATGCCAGTCTACCCTCCCACGGGAGAGCAGAAAGACTGTTGCCCCACTTATTTGTGATGGGGGCATGGCCATGTCCATGCTGGGCAGCCCCCACCCCAATATGGTATGAAACTAAAAAAGTTCCTGGTGTCTAGTGGGCTTTCTGCCCACTAGACAGGGGCAGAATGACTAAAATATATATATTTCCAAGGCGTAGCACAAGCCCTTGCCCAAGGGGTCGGTCCCTCTATCCCTGGTGTTTTGTGGGTGGATCCTTGCTTGGGGACCGCTCTCCTTTGGCGACCAGAAAGCGGAGATCCACTTGGCAGAAGTCCCATAGGAAAGGGGAGATTCACCCCTTTCAAAAAATACTTCTCCTGTATGAATCGTTGCTTGGGGGGGGAGCTTAGATATGCCCTGTGCACGGATTAAGTGAAAGTTAAACTAGCCCATCTGCTCATTTTACGTTCACTATGACGTCAGCGCACCCTGCGTTCTCCAATGGTCACTGTTTTCCTAGCTTGCTTTTCCTGCTTTTTGCCTTTCTCCTGATGATATAAAATAAGCTGTTGTCTGCAAAAACGAGTGCCGGTGCCCAGCACCTTCAACCTGAGACATGCATCCCATTTTCTTGAATTTCTGTACCAGCAGAGTAATGGGTTAGTTATTGATATTTTTGATGTATTTATATTAAAAATATGAAATGTATCCATCACTAAATCTATAAAAATGTTATAGTTCTAGAGATGGATACTGTTAGACCTGGCATCCTTGGCGTGCTTTCCCCTGACTTTTTGATCTCTACCTCCTATGTTTTTGACTCTATGCTGGATTACGTTTTGCTGGTTTAGATGCTTTGGGCACGTTGCCACTGCTGATCAGTGCCAAACTGCAAGTGCTCCTAGTAGGGCCTGTACTGATGTGGGGGACATGCTGTAGTAGTGGACTACTGCCAAATTCGTTGTTCCCTGTAGCAAGGCTTTCTTGCCCATAGGACAGAATGAGGGAGGGTTGGGTCCCATGTGTACCTGCCTATCTTCCCACAGAAGCAAGATAAAAAATCCAAACCTGGTTTCCCAGGATTCAGAAATCGATAATACATCTTTTAGCACAGATGATTTTTAAATGGTGTGTCTGAAAATAGCACTTTTAGAAAGTGGCTATTTCCTTGTCCAGTCTGTCTGTGGGCCTGCCTGGGTGTGTGAGCTAGAGGGAGTGTGACAGGGTCTGGGAAAGCTCCAGCAGTGGAGTGATAGCTGGCTGCCCCTGAAGGTTAGGGGAGGAGTGGTGCTGGGCTGTGCCCTGCCTTTTACGATACCGGCTTCCCTGTCTGCTGGATGACGGATGTCCCTGCCTCCCTGCTTCAAAGAGGAAGATTCCCCAGGACCAAGAGACTCCCACCGCCAGGGTCTGGACAAGGGCAACCCGTGCTTAAATCACAAAACCTCAAATGCATCAAAGACAATTTGCTGTATAAAGGAAAGACCCGTGCACACTAGAATCAGACTACTTTTGACTCAAGAGGAGGATCCCTGCTGAAGAAGAACACCGGAAGAAGACCTGGGGAACAGTGCTGCCATTGCTGTGTGTCTGGGAGCTGACCTGCTGTCTTTATTGTTCTACCTAAGAGGGACCGTTGAGACTGTGCTTTGTATTTGGTCCCCCTCCTGCCAAGAAGAATTATCCAAGGGCTAGAAGTAGAGCTAGCCTCCTGATCCCAGGAATCAGGGCCATCAAATTCCTGCCGTTTTGACCTACACCGCTCTGCTGCCTTCAGAGTGGGAAGATCACCCTTTCTTGCATCTGCACCGGAGGAGAACAAGAGCGGCGTGTGCCTTGCCGGCCCGCTCTCCCCCTGGTGCCTGTTTTACCAAAGATCACCGCTGCGGCCACTGGGCCTTTCTGGCCGTGCCTTCCCACAAGCGCCGAGGGCCCCTGACCTCCACCGCTGGAGCCGCGAGGTCCAGAGGGGCCCCCTGCCGAGGAATCGCACGGAGAAGTTCGCCGTGAGGGAAGAGGGGCTTGTTGTACCCGCCGCGCTGCGATTGGCCCATGGGCCCTGACGTCCTCACCGGAATCCCCAGAGGCCGCGCTGTGAGTGGCTCGCAACTCGCCGAGTCATCCGGAGGAAAGCCCGGAAGCAGCGCTGGGATTGGCCCAGCGCGTCTGCCAAGAGCTTCACGTCACCAGGAACCCGGGAGCCGTACTGCCTGCCGCTTCCCCCCCCAGGTAACTCTCGAGTGTTTGCTTCGGAGGAGCGCGTGTCCACCTGGGGGAAGAGGGAGGAGCGGAGTGTGTGGATCGCCGCTGTCCTCCAAGAATCATCCCAACTGGCAGAATGGGGTATAGAAGTCACCGCCCCCAGGGTTCCAAAATACCCGCACGTCCTCAGACCACACTATGGTCTACAACATGCCATCTCTGTTCTCAAAGGCACAAATTCCACGTGTTCTGACGGGGGACTGAAAGCCGGGAGGCCAAGATCCCCGTTAAAAATAAAACTCTTGCTAAAAGAAAAACAGCGTATCGTGCAACGACCTCAGCAAGGACCAGCCCTTTCGGAGGACACATGGAGACGGGGCTCCTAACCCCCCCCACACATACGTAAACATCAGTCGCGTACGCCCACCAAGAGGCCAGGATCGCAACCTTAGCATCATCTCATGGAACATTGCAGGGTTAAATAACATCCGCAGGGTCACAGCCACCCATGACTATCTCGCACTGGGGGACATACTATGTATCCAGGAGACCTGGGCAAGGACCACTTCACCAATCGCTGGCTACCACGAATATTTCAAACCAGCAACCAAAAGGACGATCTTTGGTCGCCCGTCAGGGGGTCTCTCAATCTTTGTAAGCCACGCCTGCAAATTAAAAATAAAAGAACTATCTCTGGAGCCACCTGACCTACAAGCTATCTCAATAGAAGGACTGAGAGCGGACCAAACAACCCGACCGCTTGTATTAATCAACTGTTATCTCAACCCTGCAAAACTTCACTCTCCACACGGCTTGGAATCATTCACCACCGCCCTGGAAGATCTACTAATAAGCCGCTTGCACTATGATGTAATCATAGTCGGTGACTTTAACCTGAGAGGCCTGGATCTGCTACCCATGAAACCACCCAGCAGGAAGTCAGCCCAACTGATTGAACTTTTAGCAAATTACAACTTGCAATCCACCCACGGGATACAAAAAATGCGCTACCCCGCATGGTCTGCCTATCCGACCTTCAGAAATGTCTCCACTATAGATTATATCTTCATCAATGCAGGACTGGCTAACAAACTTTGCAACTTCACTGTGGACGACCGAGACGAAAGCGACCATAGACCCCTTCGTGTCACATTCAACCTGACACAAGAACAGGCGGACTCCTACGCCGTAATTGGTATGACAACAGGCGAAGAACACCATTTAGTCCTTAAAAGAATAAAATGGTCGACCAATCTTAGCCACAGTCTTAATGCATTCATAGCTAACAGGGCGACAGTACCATGGCCACATGAAAGTGAATGTATATTACACCAATGGGAAACATTGACCAATGACTTACTGAAGTGCCTGGGCAATACCCACCAATCAAGAAACGGACAAAAAAATCTCATCCCAGGTCACCAAAAAACCCACAGTCTTAAGCTTGCCAAGCATGCACTCAACAAGGCAGTGAGAGCAAAAAAGAAAGGTATCCACCTGCCAGGGGGGCTCCCCATTGCCGTTCTGCGAGCCAAGTACAAAAAGAACATCTGGGATCTGAAAAGAAAACGGATCGAACAGAATTGGCTGACAGTGTTCTCCATAATTAAAGGCAAAGATAACAGCAAGCTCTGGCGCTACATCAACAGCCTGTCATCAGGTGGTGTACATAAGGTTAACAGTGTTGGAGGAAAAGTATGGGAACAATATGCAAAGGGGCTGTATACCAGTGAGTCAAATCGAACGTCTCACGATACAACCGGGTGGCCCAAGGCGGCAGCAGCTACCATCAGCCCTGAAAATTCCTTGAACAATGTCTCATGTCCGCCCGTACCTGGAAAATTCTCGGAGGCGAAGATAGCAAAATACATCAAAGCCATCAGACCCGACGGTGCCCCAGGCCCTAACGGAATCCCCGCACAGGTTTTTAAGAAAGATCCTGCATTCTTCGCCTCCAAACTTACTCCTCTATTTAACCATGCATTCGCAACTGCAACCCTGCCATTCTCCTGGAAAGGCTCAATTCTCTTTCCTATCCACAAAAAAGGTGACCACTCGAATCCGGCTAATTACAGACTGATAGCCCTTCTTGACATTGAAGCCAAGATCTATGCCCGCCTGCTACTTAAGGACCTGGAATCTTGGGTGGATAAGAACGGCATACTCCCGCCCTCACAGACCGGCTTCAGGGCTAACTGTTCCACGCTGGACAACATCATAGCGCTCTCGTACCTCGCTCAGAAGGCCAACATGCGGAATAAGCTGCCCCTGTTCTGTTGCTTTATAGACTACTCAACGGCCTTCGACCGTGTGAACAGACGCCGGCTCTGGGCAAAACTAGAGTCTTGGGGGATCCCTAGAGATCTTCTAAAGGCCATAAAAGCACTTTACGAGGGGACCTGGGTTCAGGTGAAACTAAGCGCCACATCTGTAACCACAAGAATTTCCACTGACTCTGGATTAAAGCAGGGGTGCGTTCTGGCCCCCCTGCTTTTCAACCTGTACACTGCAGACATGGGGCACGCCCTGAAAGATGCCAACCTAGCACCGCCCAGACTGGGGAAGCTGGTTCTGGGCACGCTCCAGTACGCAGATGACACAGTAATTATGGACCACACCAGGGTAGGCCTCCAAAGAGCCTTAAACAGTCTTGCGACGTACAACAAGGAGAACGAGTTACATATTAATGTGAGCAAGACCAAAATAATAATCTTTGGTAAATATCCACACAAAACAAAATTTTCATGGTCTCTGGGGGAACACCGAATCACCACGGCCCCATCCTACAACTATCTGGGCACATGGGTATCAGAGAGGGCCACCGCAGTCAAACATCTGAAGGCGCTTAAACCAAAAATCGACAAAATAATTACATCTCTAAGACGTCTAAGCCACAGCCTGGACAGTCCCTCTGCATATCCGATGCTGACAGTACTCAGGGCCAAATTGATCCCCGCTATCACGTACGGCCATATAGCCTACCCAGGGGCTTTTGGGAAAGTGGTCCAAGCAGCACAGGTGAAAGCATACAAGATGGTGCTACGGGCCCCCAAACAGGCCAGGAACAACAGGGTGAGACTGGAAATAGGCCTGAAACGTCCTGAACTGATACTATTGGGGGAATTGCTAAAATACTACATCAGAGTTCTGAAGTCGCCCGAAAACACCTTAAAGCACGCGCTAAAAACCATCTTTGGTGAAGCAGGCTCGCCATGGAAAGCCCAGGTGGAACTAGCCATTGAACTTCTGAAAATCGAGGGGCGGAGTCTGCACCTACACGAAATTCCATATTCCGCCTGGGCAAAAGCCGTCAAGCGCCAAGTCCAGTCCATTTCCTTTGAGCTAGACCTTTCCTCGCTCCGGCCCAACCCACTAACGTTGGCCCTGGACAAGTCCTACACTCCCGGTAAACCTCAACCATACTTGCAAGACTCACTAACAACCGAAGCAAGACAGAAAATTCTGTTTATGCGCCTCTTGGCCCTCAGGATAACGGACTTCAATCCTCGCTGGGCACGCCCGGACGGAGCCACTGCCTGCCGACTTTGCAATTATCGCAGAGAATCCTGGCTACACTTGCTATGCTGCTGTACCAAGCTGGCCAGCGACCGACAGCGTCTGCTACGTCCGGCACTACGCATCTTGGGCCACAGAACTTGCAAAGAGGCCTCGGATTGGTGTTTCTCTGAAACCACAACATGTTTACTAGCTAGGATAGGCAAGTTCATCCATCAAATTAAAATGGCACTCGAGGACCAATTAAAGGATACCATCCCAAAGAGCCCTGTGACCCGTCGTCCCAAAGTTGGCAATCCATAGATAATACAGGGAGCTGCCAAAAAGAAAAGGGTTCCATCGGTCAGAGGTATCCAACCGGTGCCGACCCTGGGCCCAATGTAGTCCACAGTGCAACTGAGGATCTCAAACTTATATATGCCCTCCAGACTCTAGTAAGCGAGGTCTCACGTTGACTCTAAATTTTTAATTCCTTTAATAATGTATAGCACCAGTGAACATAGTCCGCACCGAGAACAATTATCGGTACTAATGGGCCAGACCAGTGTATACCGAGCGGGGGGGGGGGCTTTTTACTGCATTTTACTGTATTTTATTGAACCAAACTGTATTTTTCTATACTGTAATGATTTTAAGTAATCGCACAGTTCATAAATAAATAAACATTGTGTGGATCGCCGGCATCAGCCGGCGCTGAAGGGGTCTATCGCCGAGCCTCTCCCTGGAAGCCCTTACCGGCACCCGAGTGAAGTGCGGTACCGGACTAAAAGGAAGATATTGTTTGGATCATCATCCGAGTAGCCTTAAGAAGGTACAGTTCATGGGGGCATTACATTCTTACGCGCACACGCGCCCAGGGTCCCCATGAAGAGAGGGGCAGTCCTTTCCAATCAAAGACTGCTCGTGGTGCATTCTGAATTGCACAATCTTTTGCAACAGACTCTTTTTGCTTTTTAAGAACCCTTTCCACAAGAAAAATACTTTTGTTTCAAGAAGCCTATTTTATGTTGGTTTAGGTCTGTTTTAAAGTCTGCCTAAAAATATATAAAGATATATTATTTTTATAAATATACCTGTGTGGTGTCCGTTTGTGGTGCTCTATTTTATTACTGTATGTGTTGGCACAAATACTTTACACATTGCCCTGGAGATAAGCCTGTTTGCTCTGCCCAGCTACCAAGGGGGTGAGCAGGGATTATCTACTATCTATTATCTACAAGGTGGACTACGTGTGTCCACCTTGCCCTGACTGGAGGAGAGGGTCCCTATTTGGTCAGAAGCCTTGGCCTCTGCCAACTGGAGACCCCCAATTCTAACAGATACTTTTATTTTTTTTTAAACTGACTCTTCCTTAGAGGTACTGGTACCAACTTTTCATGTTTTTGAAGCAATACATTTGCAATAGACAGCAATATTCTTTACCTGCCTTCTGTGACATTGTGCTCTACTCTTTATATCCAAACCTTAAGTTTTCAGGAACCTGCTAATATTTCAAAGCTGAGTCCCAGATTCAGCTATAGATATTAAAAAAATGGCCCAAACGCAAGGTTTGCAAATAAAAGTATTTTCAAACTTTAAAAAAAAAAGATTTTTCAATTTCTTTATTAAAAAATGTTGTACATGCTTTATTTCAGTGAAATGTCCACATGTATTGCACAATTTATGTTTCTGGAACGCCTTGACAAAGACCTGTGAATTAGGGATTTTTAGAAGAGGAAAGTGCCTGATACTGAGTCTTCGACAATGGTGGGGGTGACAAGAGTCGTACTTTTGCCATCTAGAGGTCCAGTTGGCATCACCTCAGAAAATGGCACTCTGCTGCTTGAACTCTGTAATCCTGAGCTATGTAATCCTGAGCTAAGGGGAACTGGTGACAAAAGCATTGTCCAGGAAGCCTGATCTCCAGCTGAAGTGGGGTAATGTCCACACGTTCCCAGACCTGGAGGCCTCTCTTTTGTTCATCAGTATATGGACCGAGGTTGTGCCACGAAGAAGCATATGACTTTATAGATCAATTTGTCCTCACTTATATAGGCCTATCAGTTGTCCATCTCACCTGTTTAAGAAAATTTCTCTTGGAGAGATGGTGAAAATATATCGCACACTCTTCGTTAGAGTAAAACAAAACCTGCATAAAGAACTAGCGTAAACAGGTGAGATGGACAAAACGGTTCTGACTTTTCATTTTGCGTTTTTATCTCTCACACACTGACTTTGAAATTCCTATCTTTTTACTACACAGGCTGTACAGACCTGATGAAGACCCCACAGTGATGTTGCCTATCCACACTCTTATATAGGGAGGGGGGTCGAAACGTTGATGTTAACTGCACAAGCGTTCATTGCTCAAATAGACATATTTATGCTTGGAATGAAAATTGCATGCCTATCAAGTGTGATCTAGTATATATTGATGCTGAAATAAGTCTTTGTTTATGTGGTATGTATAATATTTAGATTTTCTATTTTTGTTGATATTTGTGTAATATTTCGTCACTTTTTTATGTCAAGACTACGTATTTTTGTATTTCCTGTTCTGTTATGAATTTGTACAATGTGTATTAGTCCTGTTGTTCATTATTATTGATATATTTATAAATCACATACGATATATGATTTTCTAATATATCGTACACAACTTTTCAAGTTTAATTGAGTTTTTGTGATTTGTGTTAATGTTTATGGTCAGTTGTGTGTTTTCATGCATCTTTAATTGATAGTCCTAAATCAGTGAAGACAAATTGATCTATAAAATAATTTATTTCTTCATAACAGAACCTCTGTCCGGATACTGTTGATAATCCCCAGGGTTTACATGTTACTGGGATACCGAATTGTTATTATTGATCTCTTTTGTTCATGACACATCTGAGAGTGAGGGACGGGGCAAGACTATATGTTCAGCCGACAAGGCGGCAAAGCACCCTGATAAATTGAGCGGTTAGCAATTGTACCACTATGGGATGTCGTTCTTTCTGGTGTTGGTTTGATATTTTGCCCTCATGTAGTTGCGGGGATGGAATGTAAAAGAAGCCACAGGGTTTAGTCTACTGGTAGTTTAAATAAGAAATGCTTCTCACCCTCTTTTTTTCTCCCCTCCACGTTTTCTTGGCACTTAATTTTCAAAAAACGTTTGAGGAAGCAAAAAAGATTTGAGGTGTTCGCCGAGGCGATAAACTTGAACAGGAGATGCAGAAGGTGTTACGTGTAATCGGGAGCATGCACGTTGTTTGTATGATGCACCTGTTATTAAAGAGTATTGAACCTTTAAAAGAGCGGTGAATTGTTTCTCTTCCACTGCTTGGGTGTATTTTCTTCGCAGAACATTGTAATACTTTGACAGAAAAAAAAATGCTTATTAGTCATCGTCTATAAAAATAAAAAAAACAATCAATTAAAAGTTTAGTTTGAACTAAAATGTTAACAGCTCACCTAAGAATATTGTGCTTTGATAGAAGGTAATTGAAAGTACAACAGTAAACATACAACTGTAGTTTCCAGAAAAATCAAAATATATACACACATATGCAGAAACTACCTTTTCTTTAGAGAGCTCTGGTGTAGGTACATAATCCTGTGTTTTTTGATTTGTATAGTGGTATTTGTAGTTCTATACTTCTAATCAGAAAAGGAAACCAACTATAGGAATGCAAGGAAGAAAGGGAACAGGTTGAGAGACTCACCATGACATTAAGCACATTGAGATATTTGTGTAAATTTTGTTGTACATTTAAAAAAAATAAGGGTGTGCTTTTGCACATATTTATCAACTTTTTAAAAATAATATGTGTGGAAGCAGCAGAGAGAAAAGTAGACAGAGATCTAGGCTTCTCTATTTGTTCCATGTCAAGTATGAGTAGTTCATTTAGTTATATCCTTTGCCATTAAATTCTGGCCGGTGTTGTTCCAATGTTTCAATTAAAAACTATGCATCCAGCCGTTAAGGACTGGTGATTTCAGCATCAACCTTCACCAAATGGGGGACGAGAGAAGAGATAAAGGATTGTGAATGCAGCCTCTTGACTCGATGATATAACTAAGGTATCCAGAACCTAGGCACTATAGGAATGGCGTGAGATGTTCAAGACAACAACTATTAGGCATGTGCCTATTGTATAAAAGTACCCTTACCCGTTCTATTAGTGGCATGCTTCATAATCAGGTCTCATCCGGTAACACTAAATACCAGAGTGGGATTGACCGCAGCGGAGGGAGTACTTTGATAATATTTGGTTGTAGGGGGATGTAAAGATGCCTAAAAATACCTTGAGGCTAGCCCAGTATCCCTTTAAGTTGGGTGCCCCAGGTATGCTTAAAAATAGGAGACTGTGAATGCTGCTGGGTTTTATCTACACAAGCAACTGGCTCGTTGACATGTTTCAGCCATATGATGAAGGGCCCCTGAGGGGTAGCTTCAACGTATTTTCTAAGCTTACCAGGATTCAACCCAGTGATGAAGCATGCCACTAATATAGTGGGTGAGTGTCCTAATGCACAGCGGACAAGTGCCTGATAAATATAGTCTTGAACACTTGACACCGGTCCTATAGTGCATAGGTTTGGGATAACTTAGTTTTATGTGATGGAAACATCACTTTCCTGTTTGTGATTAAATGTGGCTCATTGTCACACATGACACGTGCAAAGCTTGCTGTAAATAATATCATTGCTGTAATTGATTAGAGTTGTTACATATGTGTGTGCAGAAACTTTGTAGCTGTGTGTTGTGTTATAAATCTTTTCAGTCATCATGGTGTTATGGAATGAAATCATCCTAGGAGAGCAACAGTACTTGGCACGGTGGTCTGGTGAGTCGAGATTGTGGTACATTGCTTACAGTCTAGGTGTCTTAGATGCCAACTAATAGAAATAAGTAGCAAAATCTTGATTTAGGATCAATGACATTAAAGCATGGTCCAAAACATTGGTTGGGATTGGCCTGCAGGTCTTCGGTGTTTAAACCGCATCTGTGACCAATATTATGTGAAATTATGTCTTACCTTTGTTCGCTTTCTCTAACAACCACAGAGAATGTAGTGGCTCCCTGTGCTAAAGAAGATGCCTTTGTTTTGTAAACTCACGGAACACCCTGTTGGATACTTTTTTTTTGTGGATGGTGGATTCCCGCATGACGGGGCATTTTGGCAGCTCTTCAAACAGCATCTTTGAAAGATGAGCAGACTCTGAAATGTCAGTATTCCCACTGGCAGAACTAAGCGGTAGTTGTTCATATGCCAGGAACAAATGTGAAAGGTCAGGAGGGCTGGTTAAGATCAGGTCACAGATTTGCTTCTGACAGACTGGTATGGCTAGTTCAGATTCAGCTCCTTGTCAGACAAGAAGCTCCGTTAGTAGTTGTGCTGGGCACTGTGGATCACATGTCAGGATGGCATGGTAAAGCCTCCTGGGCTGGGCCAGAAACAGCCATCAGTCTTTTTTTGAAAGGGGGCTAGAGTTCGGGCAGCGTTAGTCATGCCCCCAAGTACCCTCATACATCTGATTGACTTCACCCCTGCACTAGCGCATAACATGGTGAAATATTAAGTAGGTGTAAAACAACTGGTCTCTGCACAGATCCCATCACTCTGAGATGTTTCTTGGTACTATTTGCAGTTAACATGTGTTTATTGTTGCCCAGCTGTTAATTATTTTAAACTGTAAATTGTAGGTATAGTTAGTGTATTAAGTTACTCGTGGTATTTTGTTGATTTTTTTCAAGTTATGGTTATTTTAGAAGGGTTTTACTTTTGATTATGAACTACAATTTCAATCTTTTATTCAAAAGATATTTAGGTATGTGCGAAATCTGTTCTGTTAAGCCAATCTAGGATGATGATACCTGTGTCCCCAACAGCTATACACAATTGCTACAGGCTTTTGCAACATGCAGAGTTTGAAGACAGGAAATGCTAAGCCAGGGTGTGGCTGGGTGTTGTATAGGAGGCAGAACAAGAAATAAAATCACCATTAGGTAATTGTTCCTTACTCTCACTGGTCCTGCTCTTGTTTCTTCCCAACTGTGTGTGAATCAGAGCGACAAGGGGACAATGCATAATAAGCAAATACTTTGAGAAGAACTTTCTAGAGGAAAACGATATTTTCTGAAAGATGTGCCCAGGGAGTAATACTAAGTAATCAGTGGTGTAATCCGCATTTCTACTCTTCAAATGTCTGCACATTTGTCCTTGGAGGGCCATTAATGCTGCCTTGATTCTTGGGAAATTCGCGTAAAGTGTCTGAGGAGCCTGGACAGCTCCACTGGCTTTCCACCTAGCCACTTTGTTATTTAGAAAGACACCCTGTGTCACAAACAGATGGCTGGATAACATGTTTTGTCCTTTCCAGGTTAAAACATCATTAGTTTATTTAATTGAAGGAGCAGGGGTTCTAAGCAGTAAGACAGGAAAGATCATTTATTGATTTTAATACATCTATGATCCTCTTGGTAGAGGCGAGTGCCTCCAAAATGGCCAGCTAAGCAATGTAACTAAGTCACAGAATGCTGCAGGATCAAACGATTTGTGCATGAATAAGGCCCAAACTAGATTTATGTTCCACTGAGGCGACCGATTCATAATTGCATCAACATGGATAAAACAACTGGCCAATTTAATTGAAAGCCAAGGCGTTCTGCATGACACCCAATCTGAGTTCCGAGCTGTTTTCAGCACAGAGATGGCGCTTCTGGAAGTGGCAGGGGCGGTAAGGATGGCAACGGATTCAGGGGCATCGGCTATGCTGGTGCTCCTGGATATGTCCGCTGCCTTTGATACGGTTGATCACTGACGGCTGGTTCAGCGCCTCCAGGACATTGGTATTAGAGGTGTAACCTTTGCCTGGCTAAAGTCTTTTCTTGAAAACCGTACTCGGAGAGTCTCACTGCAACCCTATTTGTCTGAACCCAAACATTTATAGTGTGGGGTGCCCCAGGGCTCGGCGTTGAGTCCGCTTCTTTTTAATATTTACCTGGCAACATTGTTGACGTTTATAGAAAACTGGGGCATGAGGGCGATATCTTACGCTGATGATACACAGTTGGTGTTCTCTTTTAAAGATCAGACGGCGTATTCCTTGAACATTTTTAAAGGTTGCCTTTAGGACATAGATCTTTGGATGAATAACAATCAACTTAAACTCAATGCTGAGAAAACTGAGGTACTATTCTTTGGATAGATCCTACCACCTATAGCGGATCTGTGGTGGCCATTGGAGATGGGTACCCCGCCCACTCTAGCAGGCATAGTAAAAAATGTGGGAGTAAAATGGGAGGCTGATCTCTCCATCTCGGCGCAGATACAGCAAGTAACAGCTGTCTGTTTCAGCAAGCTGAGACACCTGCGAAAATTTCTACAGAAGACTCCCGCCAGGTGATATTTCATGACATGGTGACATCGAGGCTGGACTATGCCAATGGCCTATACCTGGGGTTGCCAGCGTATCTAATAAAAAAAACTACAGATGATACAGAACGCGGCTGCAAGATTGATTAGATGCATTACATTTTGTCACCATATCTCTCTGCACATCAAAGAGCTGCAATGGCTTCCGGTGAAAAAAATTTAATTCAAAGCCCTAACGTTAGCTTTTCCGTCAGTTCAGGGAGGTGTCCCAGCTATCTGAGACAACGTTTATGTATCTACAGACAGAATCGCAGCTTGAGGTCTAATTCCCAGAATTTGTTTTGTATTCCGCGAGTTAAGAAACCCCGACGCGGCGGCAGATCATTTACAGCAGGGGCGTCCAAGCTTTGGATTTTTTGCCCAACTGCATACGGCTGATTAAGTCTGAATCACTATTCAGGAAAGCTGTAATAACATGGCTTTTCAGCTCAGTCTAAATCGCTCCTTGGACCCGATATGACATTGCCTGGTCACTCGCTGCTGATTGCTTCTATAGCGCCGGTACACCTCTGCTGGAGGTAGCTGTTGACGCAAGTCTTAAAGAGCAAAAAGAGGCAGATGTTATTATGTTTACTTGGTCTCTAAACTTCAATTCTTTGTCTACCTGGAAGCCTACATTTTTACTTTATTTGAGGGTTCAGGTAGTGAGTCAAACTCTGGTGGCCCCCAGTCCGGTGTCCAGAATGAGGGATTATTGCCGAAGATGATGACCTCAGTTTTTTTGGCATTCAGTTTAAGGCAATTGCAGTCCATACAGTTGCTTACCTTAGTCCTACATGAGCTGAATGCCAACCCCAGATTGCTTTCAGGATTTGCCAATGATACCACAATTTGGGTGTCATCAGTATACGACGCCAAGGAGAAACCGTAACTATCTGGGCTTAATGGCGTTGAGTGACAAACTCCGACTTTACACAGGAGTGGGACAAGGTTGTGTTCACATTCACAGTAAACAATGTATAAGACGGGCAATCCAATTACTGAAATGCAGAGGGGGCAAACAATGGAGGAGGGATGACCTTGGATGAGAGGCCTCAAGCTGTTGTTAGCAATCATGCTATAACACAGTCAGTACAGGGCAAATCCAGCTTCATAGTCCCTAACTAAAGACAGTGGCACGACTAGAGTTACATATTCGTGATTTACAGCTGAGATTGGGGACCCAGATAATCGTTTTAACTGTCAATGCTCAGGCAGTCGTGTTCAAGTAGCTGCACTATGCTGCTTGTGATAGAGTAAAGATATAATGAAAAGTATACTGATAATCTGTGATGTTATTCATGAGCTACAGTGTTGATGTAAATGAAACATGACTGAGTCTGGCACACTATCTATTTAACTGTAAAGCCATCATCCACAAAAACACCCTCAGAATCTCGACCAACAACGACAACACCCTCCGCACCGCCGAACATATGCCCTTCCAGATCCACACCGATCCCAACACTACCCTCAGAGGAACCCTCGTCTACAGCCCCCCCGGACCCCGACCACAGTTCAGCGACTCCCTCACCGACTTCTTCAGCACACACACCCTCGCCTCCATGGACTACATCCTCCTCGGAGACCTGAACTTCCACATCGAGAACAATAACGACACCAACTCCACCACCCGGATCGACAACCTTGCCAACCTCGGACTCAGACAGCTCGTGACAACACCCACCCACGCCGTCGGCCACAAGCTTGATCCCATCTTCTCCGCAAGCCCCCATGTCTCCTTCAACCACACCACCGAATCCCACTGGACCAACCATCACTGCATCCACTTCACCTTCAGGAAGCCCACCACGCACAGCCGCACCCAACAGATGCCTCGGCGCTGCTGGAGCAAAGTCACCGAAGACCAGCTAACTACCACCCTCGCCGAGAGCCCACCCGCCGACCCAGACACCGCCGCCCGTAACCTCAGACAGTGGATCGACGACTACACCAACACCCTTGCCCCGCTCATGACACCCTCCAACAACCACACCAGCAAGAAAGCCACCTGGTTCACCAAAGGCCTCCAAACAAACATGCCGAAAACTGGAGAAAAACTTGCTCCGCGATCGAACGCAGGACAGCTACGCTGACCACAAGAACGCCACCCGCAGACACCATCACCTCATCCCATCCGCCAAAAGGGCCCCCTTAAGACCGCCTAGATAACAACGCACACAACAGCAGAGAGCTCTTCAACATCATGAAGGAACTCTCCAACCCCAGCTTCAACACCACCTTTGTAAGACCTGTGTGTCTCGCTGGCCACCTTCTTCCACTGCAAGATCGCCGACATCCACAACAGCTTCAACGCCACGACCCCCCCGACAACCACTGAGACCTCCACCCCCACGACCACTACCTGCACCAACCACCTGCTCTCCTGGACCAGCATCAACGACGAGGACACCAGCAAGATCATGAACACTATCCACTCCGGATCACCGTTAGACCCATGCCCCCACCACATCTTCAACAAAGCCAGCACAACCATCGCACCCTATCTCCAGAAAGCAATCAACATCTCTTTCGAGACAGCAACCTTCCCAGAAAGTTGGAAGCACGCTGAGATCAACTCCTTACTCAAGAAACCCAAGGCAGAACCCAAGGACCTCAAGAACTTCCGACCCATCTCCCTGCTTCCGTTCCCGGCGGAGGTCATCGAGAAAACAGTCAACAAAAAACTGTCCCGCTACCTCGAGGAGAAGAGCATCCTGGACCCATCCCAGGCCGGGTTCCACAGCAACCAATGCACCAAAAACTGCCCTCATCGCCGCCACTGATGACATCAGGACCCTGCTAGACAATGGGGAAACAGCAGCCCTCATTCTCCTGGACCTGTCAGCTGCCTTCGACACGGTCTGCCACCGCACACTACCTACACGACACCGGGATCCAAGAGAAGGTCCTGGACTGGACCACATCCTTCCTCTCCGGCAGAACTTAGAGCGTCCGTCTCCCCCCTTCTGCTCCAATGCCACCGAGATCATCTGCGGTGTACCCCAGAGCTCATCCCTCAGCCCGACGCTGTTCAACATCTACATGGCAGCCCTCACCCACGTCGCCCGACAGCACCACCTCAACATCATCTCCCACGCCGACGACACCCAGCTGATCTTCTCCCTCACCAAAGACCCTCACACCGCCAAAACCAACCTCCACGAAGGAATGAAGGCCGTCGCCAAATGGATGAGGAACAGCCGACTGAAGCTGAATTCGGACAAGACGGAGGTCCTCATCCTCGGTTTCACCCCTTCAGTCTGGGACGACACCTGGTGGCCGACAACACTGGGAACAGCCCAGACATCCACCGACCACGCACGCAACCTAGGGGTTATTCTCGACTCCACCCTTTCCATGACTAAGCAGGTCAACGCCGTCTCCTCCTCCTGCTTCAACACCCTCCGAATGCTTTGCAGGATCTTCAAGTGGATCCCCACCGAAATGGGAAGAACAGTCACCCAGGCCCTAGTCACCAGCAGGTTAGACTACGGAAATGCCCTCTATGCAGGAACTTCGGCCAAACTCCTGAGACGGCTGCAACACATCCAGAATGCCTCTGCACGTCTGATCCTCAACACCTCCGCCGCAGCCACATCACACCTCACCTAAGAGACCTGCACTGGCTCCCCGTCAACAAGAGGATAACCTTCAAGCTCCTCATCCACGCACACAAAGCACTTCACAGCACCGGACCAGCATACCTCAACAAACTACTCCGCTTCTCCACCCCCTCCCGCCAGCTCCGCTCCGCAGGCCTCGCCCTCGCCACAGTCCCCCGCATTCAAAGAACAACCGGCGGCGGCAGATCTTTCTCCCACCTCGCCGCCACGACCTGGAACACCCTCCCCACCCAACCCAACCACGGCAGACCCAAGACCTACTGGCCTTCAGAAGACGCCTCAAGACCTGGCTCTTCGAACAGTGCCTTGAGACCCTCACGGGTATGTAGTGCGCTTTACAAATTATATGATTGATTGAGTACAATTTGTCGGAAAAAAAACTTTGACGACTTAAGGTTCTGAGCCAAACACTGGCCTAGACACTTAAAAAATAGTTTCACAGTATCCCACCAGGCCAGAATACATGGCAAACATGTGGACCCGGACAGAGCAACAGCTGGTCTTAAAAAGTGGGCAGACAGGCTCTGCCTGGGTATCCCATTTTTGTGACCAGATGTGGGTAAAGAAGAAGTTAAATAAGTTTAAATTATTCTGAACTCGATAGTTTGATACTGTGGTTACTTCGTAAATCAGTTTTAGAGAAGTAGACCATAGAATATTGCAACAAGACTAGAGTTTCAATTTGACCATTTAGTTTCCCACTGGTCCTGATTCACTAAGAGGAAATAAACAAAAAATGCATGGAAATTACAAATGTGTAAACATTTAAAGAACTTGCTGGAGGGATGCTAAATTGGTTTTTACAGATGAGAGAAGCGTTGTATGGATTAATCATCAAATAATTAACGCGAAACAGCAAACTAGAGTTTCCCCGTAGCACCGCACCTCAATAATCCTTCATGAAGGACTTTGTGATATCCTGCCAGACTTTAAAAAAGAACCCTCTATTATTACTGTGTAATGGGTTTGTTGATGATGGAACCTTTGGCTACCAAATCTAGGCAAGTAGCAGGGCTGGTGATCCTTAATCTAAAATGAAATATTTTTATACATGATTTGTTCCTAGAGTATAGTAACTAGAAAGATGCAAGGACATTCCTATGCTAGAGTGATGCCTAGATACTTGACATGGCCTGTTGTCAGCAATTTCTAATATATTATTAATCAACATCTGTGTTTTGCCCAGGTGTACTTTGTAACCTGGAATGGTCCCAAACTGTGCTGCGATGCACTTAGTCCCATGTCCAACATCATCTACGGCTGGAGGTAAAACTGAGAAATCACAAAAGTAAAAAATATAACAAATCACAGTTGTGTTAGCATGGTAAAAATTCCTAATTGAGAAAGACTGAGTTCCTTTTTAAGAGAGACAAAAATAATTTGCAACTGGTATTTACTCGATCATTATAGACCAAAGGGACAGCAACAAAGCACTGGAGCAGAAATAGTTTATTAAACTTTTTTGGTGTTTCTGTATGTGACAGCTGAACGGCCTCTTAACACCTCTGCAAAGGTTTAGCTTTCTTATGACACTTGTGATCATTAGCTTATGTTCTGCTTCAAGTCCCAGCTATTGTAAGTGCATAGAACAGGGCTATTTGAATCTTCTAATACTAGCTTACTCTCCCCTGAGGCGAAAAGCCGGGGGTTCTATTTACTTTCCCTTTGTTGAAGCGCGCAGACACTGCACAGACTTTAACGCTGATATTGCGCAAACTTTTAAAAATTGTAAATATTTTAATTGTGGCAATTTTAAGCTTGTGTAAATATAGACCGCTCGAGTGCAGGAATTATCTAGCACCGAGGCGTGCTTCACTCACCCCCTCATCCCGGCGTGGCCGATTGCGGGCTGACGACGCGGGACAGGGGCGCCATCTTGGAGGGAGGAAGGGTTGGCGGTCCAGTGGCAGGACGCCTCCCGCCCTCCCGGATACTTAAGGAGCTGTAATTGCAACGCTCGCTGTACTAGCTTACTCTCCCCTGAGGCGAAAAGCCGGGGGTTCTATTTACTATCCCTTTGTTGAAGCGCGCAGACACTGCACAGACTTTAACGCTGATATTGCGCAGACTTTTAAAAATTGTAAATATTTTAATTGTGGCAATTTTAAGCTTGTGTAAATATAGACCGCTCGAGTGCAGGAATTATCTAGCACCGAGGCGTGCTTCACTCACCCCCTCATCCCGGCGTGGCCGATTGCGGGCTGACGACGCGGGACAGGGGCGCCATCTTGGAGGGAGGAAGGGTTGGCGGTCCAGTGGCAGGACGCCTCCCACCCTCCTCGGCAGGATATAAAATAATGGGGTCATTCCGTCCGCGCAGCGGGCGCGCCAAAGGCGGGCCCGTCTGCGCCCGTCCGCGCCAGACACGGGCCTAGGGCCACCCCCCCTGGTTGGAACGCCCACGCAAGTCTCATCTCATACCCACGCTCGGCCTTGACCGACCTACGCCCACAAATCTCGGAAAATTGTACAAGGTATAGCCCCGACTCCCTGTTATCTAAAACTGAATTGCACTGTAAATATTGTCAAATGTCTACTCCCCTATTAAATAAAAGAGTAGGTAGTGGAAACGTGAACCAACTTAACCAAATGTTCACGATAGCCCTGATCAACGTGCGCTCTTTGCCTAAACACAGGCAAGAGGTAGCCGATGTACTCACCGATAGGAACATAGACATAATGTTCCTGACGGAGACCTGGCTGGATAAAGCCTCTGACCCAGACCTCGTAATAGCCGTTCCACACGGATACAAATGCCACAGACTAGACAGAACTGGCAAACGAGGCGGTGGGGTTGCAATAATTGCCCGTGACTTTTTTAAAATTCGTACTACTGTCATACCTTCAAAGGCATGTGAGGCGCTTCAATTTGACATTTATCTCTCCCCCTCATATAATTTCAAAGGTATATTACTTTACAGAAGACCAGAAACCCGGGCAGACTTCCTGACAGAAATACTTACCATCCTAGAAACTTCAGGTACTGACAACTCGATAACTCTGCTAGGTGACTTTAATTTCCATTTGGAATGTGGCGAAGACAAGGACACCATATCATTGCAATCTGAAATGGAGGTCTTTGGTCTATCTCAGCTGGTGAAAGGACCCACTCATAATGCAGGCCATACCTTAGATGGTATTTTCACCAACCTGGAAAATATATCAGTGTCTGATGTCTTGCCGATGGCTTGGTCTGATCATTATTTGGTCCTGGCAACCATTCAAATTAACAAAACCACTACACCCTCTATATCTCCCCCACGAGAATTGTTCAAGGTCTGGAAAGACATCAGTATCCCCTGCTTCAAGGAGGCACTTTTGAATTCCACTCCCAAATGGGCAGCTGATCCAGACACCGTTATTGAACAATATCACACATGGGTAGGCCAGGCGGCTAACAAACTGGTACCTGAAAAAAGAATGTCCAGAAACAGAAGTTCCCCTTCAGCCCCCTGGTATACTGAAGAACTTAAAAAATTGAAACAGCAATGCAGAAATAAAGAAAGAATCTGGAGGAAAAAGTATGATAACAAGGACAAGACAGTGTATAAGGAACTCTTAACTCAATATAAACTTCTAATTATAGAGACAAAAAAGAAGTTTTATACTGAGCAAATCGAAATGCTAAAAACTCGAACAAAAAGCTTTTCGAAATAACTAAACATCTTGCGGGATGTGCCCCAGATCTTAATCCTCCTTGTTCACAAGAGTTCTGCGATTCTTTAGCAGCAGTCTTCTTCACCAAAGTAAATGACATTTTTTCAGCATTCAACCTAGGTGAAGATCAATGGATCAGGAAAACAAATACCTCTCCTCCAATTAATACTCTTTCTCGCTTCGCAGAGGTAACAGATGATAATATTCAGGATATTGTGAAAACAATCAAATCCGGATCAGCTCTGGATCCCTGCCCTTTAAATACTCTTCGGTCATTAATAGATGCCGTAATTCCAGCTATTACTCAAATGACCAATCTCATGTTCCGCACAGGAATCTTCCCTAACCAGTTGAAAAAAACCTTACTCAAACCACTCTTGAAGAAACCAGGCTTGGATAAAGCAGAACTTAAAAATTATAGGCCTATAGCAAACCTCCCTTTTATCGCCAAGGTAATTGAAAAAGCCATGAACATTCAACTTGCGGGATTCATCGAGCAATACCATCTGCTCGACGAAACACAATTCGGTTTCCGTAAGTTTCATGGGACGGAAACAGCCCTCATAAAGGCAGCGGATGATATCCGATTAATCAGAGACCAAGGTGGAACTGCATTATTGGTGCTCCTGGATTTATCAGCGGCCTTCGACACGGTTGACCACAAGATCTTAGTCAACCGTGTCGAAATGATGGGCATACAAGGCCTAGCAAAAGACTTAATTGCATCTTTTCTAGCAGAGAGATCCCAGGCGGTCATACTGGGCCAATACGAATCTGCTGAACTATTACTGCCATGTGGGGTACCCCAAGGTTCATCCCTTAGTCCGACACTATTTAATATCTATGTGTCGGACCTCGCTAATACCATCAAAGCGCACGGGATGAACCTTACCTCATATGCGGATGATACTCAGTTGATATTGGCTGTCAGAAATGACGGGGAAACTGTGGCGGAAAATTTCAAGACAGGTATGCTGGCCATTGGAAAATGGATGTCAGCAAACTGCTTGAAATTAAATTCCGACAAAACCGAGGTGGTCACCTTTGGCCACCTCAGCCCTGGCTGGTCCCCTACTTGGTGGCCATCATCTTTCGGAGCTGTACCTGAACCAGTTACGAAAGTGAGAAACTTGGGTGTCATCTTTGATGATAACCTAAATTTCTTGGCTCACGCCAATCAGACGGCCTCCAAAGCCTTCTACAAGCTACGATTGGTAAGGAAGATCCTCCCTTTTCTTCCTACTAATGTGGGAAAGACACTGGTCAGCGCAATGGTCCTTTCAGCATTGGATTACTGCAATGCCTTGTTTGCAAATGCCCAAGTTAAGACAATCAAGAAACTGCAAACAATCCAAAATGCAGCAGCCAGACTTCTCCTCAACATCCCTAAATTCAAACCTATATCCGAATCCTTGAGAAGTCTCCACTGGCTACCTGTTAGGAACCGAATTAAATTTAAGACGCTATGTATTGTCTATAAGGCACTACACCATCAAGCGCCACAATTCTTGTGCGACCATCTCGTCCCGTACATTCCCACCCGAATGTTACGATCTGCAGGACAGAATGACCTGGTAGTGCCACGGACCAGATTGGTAAATTGGGGAGACAGACGTTTTTTAGTTGCCGCCCCAAGATTGTGGAACACGCTTCCACAAACCATAAGATCAAGCCCAAATCTACTGTCCTTCAGGAAGAAATTGAAAACCTGGCTATTCAACCTCTGAAAAACCGCACAGATTAAATAGGAGGGTAAAACCGTACAGCGCCGAGACGCCTGCGGGCAATTGTTCGCGCTTAATAAATGCCAAAAATAAATAAATAAAAGAAATCAACCAAGTCACATATGGGAACAGGTGTATTTGTAAGAGGGATCAAATAAAGGTCTACACCAACAGAATTCGCAATATCAATTTGTGAGATGACAACAAGCTTGGCCTTGAAGTAAACGTTTGATGATTCAATGGCATTTGTTTTTTTTAATGAAAGACTGCCTTGTCTCGATGCATGATTCCAATCGGTGCTATTATTCCAACCTGTCAAGTTCGAGTCGGATCTGTCATGCTTCGGGTTTGAAGTTCTAAGCAGAAGGGAATCAGGGTCGGTATGCAATGGATGAAGAGGGGTAGGTCTCTCCAAGTAAGGACAGTCTCGATTCTAAGGTCTGAGATTAACTCATCAATTTGTTTGGTTCACTTGAAGCCTAATCTCCCAGGCATTTGCTTTGAGGACTGTTGTCTGGCGTCGAATGAGGCATGTGTACCTTCCCTCATTCATTTCATTGGCGATGATGATAAGGTCTTTATTTAGGAGGGTGAAGTGATCAGGGACAGACCGAGACAGCAGCTCTCCATCTTTGTACCAGCTGCAAATAGAGAAAGGCGAAAGGTTAGCAATGTGAAAGTGTGTAGCATACAGCACTTTTGTTTTCATATACCGAAGCCCTGATCTGCAAGAACTTAGTGCTTCACCCCAATAAGTAAACTCTTCTGTTGTCAGCTATTCTGAATCTGCCATTAGTACAGTCACCACTTAATAGCAACCAAGTTTACTCCATTAATGCTGGTAAAGATAGATAATGTAACTATCAATGTAGATGACTGTGGGCGCACATGCACACACTCCTCTTTAAAGCAAAGCAATATCCTTCACGCTCTCATACTAATAAAACCTTGAGGCATGTTTGTCCTGAATGAAGAGGCTGGTGAGGACTCTGGAAAACAAAACTCATGCAACAGGTACAGCACAGCATCATAGCAGGGGCATCAGTGATTCTTCTACACTGCCCCATCAACATGTACAAAGTCTAGTCTTAGAACAGGCTAAAATGTAAAGTATTTATCAATCCCTTTTTAGGGGAGATTAGCCTTTTGCATGTATGAGAATTAAGGAAGAGGGAGACCAAGAGTTGTCCCAGGACATCATAGTTTTCATCAAATTAGTAAGCTGGGATAAATTGTATCCTCCTGTGTCCATGTATTCTCTTATTTTTAACCAGTGATGTGTTTTTTTCCTCAATTGTCCCTCCTTAGCCAACGCATCCTACGCCAAAGCCTTTGCTACCATTGACCCACACTACTTTTGCATGTCTTTCTCAACTGTCAGATATCTGATGCACACCTGCACTTATTCTGGTGACTCCAGGGGTGGTGTACCACTGAACTGTGCTGGCTTTCACATGTATGTTCCTTTCAGATCCGTCATGGCCTGACAAGGCACATCAGCTCTGGATTTTGCCTCCTCCCCCTAGTGACTGAGTCTTATAGCTAATGCAAGAAATATTTGAAAAGGGGAATGCTGCCAAGTCATTGAGGAAAGGCCCTCATCACAGGAAGGTGCAAGAGAGACTTTACACTTTCAGAGCTCCAGGAATGCCCCATAACTAAACAATATGCAAATGCCATAAGAAGAGGTATAGAAGGTTTGATATTCCAGAATCAGTGAATCTCACCCTATCAACTTGTTGTAAAGCAGGACATTCTTCAGCTTTGAGTTGATACTCCTCGCTGAATTTCATCTTATAAAAATGTACTTTTCTTTCCGATGGTGTCTTTTTCAGCAATCTTACAGGCGGAAGCTGCATGGTCTCAAAAGCAGAAGTAAAAGCCAATAATTCACAGGTCTTTGTAAGTTTGCCAAAACGTGCCTCAGTATTGGCCTATGGATTAATTCTCTTTTCAGTCAGTTAATGTAGAAGATTTTAAGAGTCTTTCAGAAGAACTGAGGAGTACAATTGAAAGGAATGTGATCTGTATGCCTTCACCCTAAGTCCTGATTTCATGAGCCCCTCAAACCATCCACGGCAGTCAAGTGCTCAGATGTGTAGTGCCTATGCCTGTCCTGCCATGTTTCTTGCATAGAGAAAGACTGTGCGCTTGCTCTCATGAAAGTCATTGGGTAGTGGAAGGACATAAGTTAAAGGATATCTCCATTCCTTTGTCAAATCTCTGAGCTTGAATGCAGGTGTCTTTGGAGTTAGTCTTTGTCCACCGTAGGTACCCTCCCCATCAAAAGCTTTAATGCCCTATCTTCTGCCAAGAAATACACCACAAACCATGGCTTTGTACTACAAGTTGTAGCTGCCAAACACCCAATCCCCTAACTTTCTCAGTGTATGACACTTTGCCAACATCTAGACATCTGATGGAGTCAGGCATGCAGAAGTGTTGGGCCAGTTCTCTGGAGTATGGGGAACCAAAGTCAAGAAAACAGTAATTGTGGCAAATACTGCTGCTGTCCCTGGAATCATAGAAGCCAAGCACTACACCCGGTTCACTGAATTGCCAAATATCCCTTCTTTAAGCTTTGATTTGCAGGAGATAAGTCAAAGAGTTATAACTTACTGCAAAATATTGGCTAAAAAAACAGAACCCTTTGTTCTCAGACGAACAAAAAAAGTGTAAGTTCTGGGTACGGCTAACAGACACTAGCTCTAAGACTATTGCCTTAAAAGCAAAATCCAACTGTATCATCTCAATGGCTGCTTACAAGGTAAAGTTAGAGAGTCTCAGAAACATTATTTTACAAACCGTGTCTCCCAAGCCCCAGATCTTGTGAAAGAGATATTCACAAATTATACCACATAGTATCTGAACTACAGTCCCCAATATCTTTCCAAGCTGAATTTCAACACCCTCAACAACCATGTGATTATTTCACTGTCATTTTTTCAGCAAAATGAAAACAATCAATGAAAATATTCACACAGAAAACATTCCCACTCCTGACAATCAGTCTCTAGAATCTAAATTGATTAAGCTAATTGTACTTTCACTCCTTTAACTCCTTAACCGCGCCGCAAATTCCGCCACAGTGCGGGAGTTCTATTGAGTGGGTTGGGCCGCGTCGGCCAACCGACGTGCACAGCACTACCGAGGTAGTGCTTGCGACGGCCGTTGGCCGATGCCCACATGCAAGGAGTTAACACTCAGACACCACAACTCTTGACTCCATCATGAGAACCTGCTACCTCCCTGCTGCCTTGCCCTTCAATTAATGTCTAATCAAATTCAAAATCCTTTATATTCTATTTACAAGGCTCAACTATTGGAGCTGTTTGACTGTTCACTATAGAACTGTATTGTCCCCAAGGCCTGGAAAATCGCAATGGTAAAGCCCCTTTCGAAAAAAAAAAACTTCTCTGCAACCACAGGATTGCAACAGTTGTAGACAAATTTCTCTCTCGGCTGGCCTGGGACGGAGAATCGAACAAATAGTCTTCCAACAACACTTCAACTGTTTTTGGAAAGAAATCTGATTAGCTCCATTCCTTCCTGGCAGTCACTGGTGGATGTCCTTTTGTAGGAACATGTGACTGCTGCAGCCTGCCTCATGTGCTTCTTATATGTGGATGGAGAGGTAGTATTCTCCAAATGAAGCATGAACTTCTAACATTCAAGGTCTGCTGTGGTTGTTTGCACTCTTTGATTGACTTAGAGATGACCACTGTCCACAGGCTGAGGTAGCTGTCTTGCCTGAAGGAAGGCCATCATGAATATTTTGTCCAGAACTATTAGATCATCTTCATACACACTGGCAGCCCCTGGAAGGTTTCTGTTTAAGGACAAACTGCCCTCCCTGATTCCTTTTAGGGATTAAATAGCCCTCTGCGAGTATTGAGGTTCTCCTGAATCATTCCTTGCACGTGGAGCTCTCTTTTTCTCTCACCTGACTCTCAGGAGGGGCCCAGAGGAGACCAGTCCACATCGGAATGTCACAGAGCGTCCCTTAGGAACATATGTGATCTGTACTTTGATTTTCGGGGGCGTCGCTGAGGGCTGGGACTTCACGACCTCTGCGATAAGAAAAAATTCATAAGGTTCAGAGTGGTGTTATACCCAATAGAAAGCGAAAGAGGTAAAAGTGTAAAGATTTACCAGAGAAGAATAACACATCTGCACCATTCGAGATAGTACAACAAACAGCAAGGAGTCAAACAAAAGCTTGAAATGTACTTGAAACCTGTTGCTCTGTGACCAAGTTAGTTTAGCATATATGCCCATTCTCTTGTATACTGGCAGCAAGTCTTAAACAGAATACCAGGTCTTAGGATTTTCAGAGGTCATAGAGGGTTCCAACTGCTTGGGATACTTGGCTGCTTCCAGGAATTCAATCTTTGTATAATATCAATGGTGTTCATGGCACTCAAATGAGAAGGTTTGGCTGTCTAACAGGATACATTGGACAAACCCCTGCAAGGCAGGAGACCTGGAGGTCAGTTTGCACCAGGTCCACAATGGCCCTTTTTTATCTCCATTCCCATTGTAATAACAACAGCTACACATTTTTAAGTTGTGCATCCAACCAGTTGAGTTATCAGAATGGTGCAGTGGGACTCTGTCTACTTGCCAGCTGGCAGCCCTTCTGCTTCATTACCCTCAGGCAGGCGCTGAAAGTATAATTCCATGCCGGGCGTATGTACTAATAGTTGTTTGCTGAGAGTTTGGGATTCAGTTACGGGGCGCAGGGCTTTCTGCTGGATGCAGTGGGATGGGGTACATCATTAAGTGCTTTAAGGACATGTATAAATAGTATTGAATGATTGTATGCTTTCTACATGCAACAAAATATGTAAATATTTTACATATTGCCCAATATGTAAGACACATTTTCATTCGCACATGAGGCAATATGGAAAGTGTAATTGTATGTGCCTTCCATTGCAAACTGAGTAATGTGTAAATAGACACAGCAGTTGTCTGCTTTAGAGACAGAAAAGTGGAAAGATCATGGCATATCTGTGCTGTATATAAAGGGCAATATGGAAAAGGGCTTTCATGTTACGTACAGAGGCTGTGTGCAAACTGTCATGGCAATGTATGATTACATACAGGGGAATATGGAGAAGACATTGATGCTTTACATGCAGAGGTAATTCTCTTATAAGGTCCATAATCTGAGGATAATAAGTAACCTCCTTCTGTCACAGTGCCTTGCCATTTCTTCTCCTGTGGCAAAACGATATCCTTTGTTGTACACCAAGTGTCTTGCATCGAGAGCAGAATATTCCCATAGCCACATGTATGATTTGCTGTTATAAAGAAATAGTGCTTCTGGGTACTGTGGCAGGCTCTGAAGTATTGGAATATTCCATTAGTTCTCCATCAGAACTTCCAGTACTAAATAATTTAGAAGCCAAAACATTTATATATGTTTTATTAACGAGTTGTTAAAAGATGCAAGTGTTACATTTCAGTTACTGCAAAGGGTTAATACCTATATATCCTGTTTGGCCTCAAGTATACTCTGGAGTCCACTCCTAAAACTCCCTGAGGATAGTAAGGCCTGCTTGATAATTCTACTCGCTTGGAGCAATGTTGGCTGGCATACAACTTTCGGTTCGGTTTAGGAACTTCAAGGATCTATTGTTTGTGTGATGTCCTGGAGGTATCAGTATTATAGGGCTGCCGCCACTTGGAAATTTTGCCAGTAGAAGCTGCATTCTCTTTTGGCTGGCTGAGGTTTACTGTTCCTGCTTTGTGCAGCATGTTCTTTTAAATGACATGAGCAGCTGACTCCAGTCTGGCTTCTGAATTGTATAAAGAGGAATCAAGTCAGGCATTGAGAGAATAAAAATTGCTTCCATGTGACAGGTTTACTACTCTATACTAAACAGCCACCTTGAAAGAGTAACTTTACTTTAATATTGCAACAACAGCCTTTTCCTAGGATGGTACAATATGTTTTGCAAACTAAGTATTACAACATTTAGAGTTTTATCGTTTGTTTGAACCGGAGTGTAGGAAATTGGGTTACTTTTTGAGGCGGGTGACACGCTACTCATGCTGCAACCATAATTCTTGTCAGGGTAAAATGCAAACAAACTCCAAATTCACCTGGTAGCTTGGCACAAAAGCAGTCAGGTTTAACTTTGAGGCAATGTGTAAAGTATTTATGCAGCACAAAAATAGAAATAAAGTGAAAATAACACCAGAAAAGTCCACTGCCAATTTAGAAAATAGAGAACATTATTTGACACCATAACAACAAAAATCCAATCAGTAGAACCAGTGATATGTAAGTTTAAAAACCGAAGTAAAAATAGTGTTAAATTCACAAAGTGACAACTGTAGTTCTCTGGTCACGCCGAACCGCGACAAAGTCACAAGTTCAGGCTGACCGTGATGGAGCGCGGGCCGGATACATGGACCAAGCTAGGCCCGTTGAACAAAGTACCTTAAATCCTGGTTGAGGAGTGTTGCGAGAACCTGTATTGAGGATGCGTTGCGCAGTGTTTGTTCTGATGAGTTGCGGGCTGCGATGTGAGGCCCTGCGTTGAGGATGTGTTGCACAGCAGCAATACTGGGAAGCTGCTATGCAAGGCGCTGCACCAGTGATACATGTGGGCTGGCAGAGCACCTTCAGGTCCACTTCCAAGTGTCCAGATTGTGGTGGCACCACTCGAGGGCAGGACTGATTCACAGCAGGCAGAATCCAGGTGCAGGGTTCAAGATGGTTGGTGCTTTTTCTGTCCCTGCGGCTCTGATCTGGAGGCCAGCCAACAAGAACTCGGAGTCACTCTGGTGGTCCTGGGTTCAAGATGTAGGTCCAGTCCTTCTCCCTCAGCAGAGAAGCAGGGTAACAGAGCAGCAGTCCTTCTTGCAGCAGAGCAGCCCTTCTGGTTTTCCACAGACCCAGATTTATACTGAGAAGTTTGGTCGGAAAGTCCATAATTTTTTAACTGATGCCCGCTTTGAAGTGAGAGAAGCTTCTAGAGGGTTCCATCCCCAGAGGTGTCTAGAATTTCCTGCCTCCCTGCCCTGGCCCCAGCTTTTCTGGGGGTACAAAAGACTAGTGTGAATCCCGTTGTCTATGTGCTGAGGCTCAGTCTTTGTGATGTGCAAGTGCAGTAGATGGCAGCTCTGCCCCCCATCAAGTCAGGGATGGCCCTTCATGCCAATACCTATACCCGTCTGGTTGCAATACACAAAGTCCACCTCACCTGCCAGCTACACCTAGTCCTGTGACCCAGGGTACAGACAACCGGATCCAAATGGTCGGGACAAAAAAATGCCACTTTTCAAAAAGTGTAATTTTTCAGAATTGTGACGAAAAATCCAACTTTACCATTAAAGAGACTTTTAAATTACAATTCTTTAGAGACCAAACTCTACATTCCCACCTGCTTCAAATTGAAAGTTATCACTTATGAAATACAAAAGGTAACACAATGTTATCCTATGGGAGAGGTAGGCCTTGCTGTAGTTAAAAACGAATTTCAGAGTTTTCACTACCCGGACATGTAAAACTTAAAAGTACATGTCCAACTTTTTAAATACACTGCACCCTCCCCTGTGCGCTGTTTAGAGCCAACCCTAGGGGTGATTCATATGTTTTAAAGAGGAAGGTTTAGGCCTGGCATAAGGTTTATTTTACCAGGTCGACATGGCAGTTTAAACTGCGAACATAGGCTGCAATGGCAGGACTGAGACCTGTTTAAAATGACTACTTAAGTGGGTGGCACCATAAGTGCTGCAGACCCACTAGTAGCATTTAATGTACAGGCCCTGGGTACATTTCATACCATTTTACTAGGGACTTACAAATACATTAAATGTGCCAATTAGGTGAACGCTAATTATACCATGTTTAAGGGTGTGAGCACAAGCACTTTCGCAGTGGTAAAGTGAGCAGAGTCCTACAAGCCAAAAAAACATGTTCAGAAAACCTGAGAGTTTACACAAAAACTTTAAGGTTGGCCTGCAGAGAGGTCAAAGTCCAACATAACTCCACTCCAGCCAAAAGCCAGGGTAGACTAATCAATACCTGGATGGGCTTCCCTACTTAGGCGATGTTATGTTATGTTATGTTATGTTAAGTGAAACTTCTTAAGCGCACTAACACCAGAGGTTTCTTGGCGCTAACTGACAAAACAAAGACAGAATCCCAAGGCAGAAACTAACCGGTGCTGGAGAACAGAAAAGTTTTTAAAAGCTTCCTGAATTGGAGTAAGGAACCATTAGATTTAATGACTATTGGAAGAGAATTCCAGAACATGGACACAGGCCCTGTTGTGCAGGAACATTTGTCAGTTCCTCGCCTCTCTGAACTCAGTTGGGTTCCACTGTCTATACTCTCCTGAGCCACTGAACTGACCCTTGTGAAAACCTTCTCCTCACTTGTGAGCCCCATCTGTTTATGCTTCTAAACTTAACTTACTCACAGATGCATGCCCAATAGGCAAACATTACTGCCATGCCAACAAGGTGATATGGCCCATTCCCCCACTTGGATCAGACTTCTGTCCCCAACCCAAGGAAAATTAAGCCCATAAGCGCAGCAACCAACAGTGGTCACTGACAGATGTCAGTGTCAAGAGACTGGCACCATGCCATTCAGGGTTCTCTGACCTCTGAGGTTTCTCAGAGTGGGGGGCAACAGTCCTGGGTGTTAGTCATGCTACTTTCACTGTACCTCCCAGTCCAGGGGGTATCCTGAGACTAGAGTTTCAACCCAGGGCCTGGACCCTGAAGCTGAGCAGGTCCTCCCTCACCCTGCCCATCCATCCGGGCTCCTGTACACAACACGTGGGAGTGGTACCCCCAGAAAACTGACCTGTCAGGACTCCCTGGGTGACCGTCCCCTCAGCTCTCCTGACACCAGGGGAACGTTTTCCCAGAATGCAGTCTATGGGCACCTGAGGACTAACTATGACCCTCCTCTGGGTCATCTCCCCACCCGGCTCCAAGGATACCAGGGGCATGGGGCAGAAAAAGACCTGTCCCTGGACCTTAGTTACCCTACACACCTGGCTGGTGTACTGCTCTGAAGAAACCAGACTTTCTACTACCATGGTCTGGCTAGCCTCAGTGTCTCTCAAAGCTGTGCCAGGGATCTTTTTCATCCACCCTTTGGGTCTATCTCTGAGCTAAGGGAGATCATGGCATAGTCTATGATCTGCCCCTGGAGGCTACTTCCCACTAAGGCCACATTGGCCACTCCTCTAGAATTCCTTCCAGTGGGTGGTTTCTTAGGACAGAACGAGTCCCCCTGCTTTAAACAATCAATCACAAATTTATAAAGTGCGGCAAATCACCTGTGAGGGTCTCATGGTGCTTGAGTAGCTGGCTGCTTCGTGGTGATCTGTTCCTGCTTGTGTACTAGCTGAGAACAATCAAAGCACTAGGGTTGGAAATGCAGCGCCCTGTGCCATCGCTCACTAGAACCTCCTCTGCGTTTCTCAGAAGAGGCTATGAAACCCTTCCTCCCACTTTATTCTGGGGCGTGTATGTGTCTTCCTTAACGTCACTTACTCTGCTGGGGTTAACCTGAACCACCCTTTCTGGGGTCACTGCCATGTCCGCCTCTTTAGCAAGCTCCTTGGGGCCAGTGAGCTTACTATCAACCAGGTGTTGGTGCAGTTTTGTAAAACAAAGGCTGAACATGTGCGTCCTTGCCATCAAATAGTCCAGTCCTTGGTAATCCTTCACTTCACTGCCCTGCACTCAACCACCCAGTGATATAGTATTCTCATTCTCTAATTTAATAAGTAAAAAGAGCCGTTACCATCTGTAATCTAATACAGGGGTAACCAATCAAAATATCCATAATCTGTAATCCATTTGAAGGAAATGTAATTAAATGTATGTCCTACATTGACATTCAGAATGAGGAAATCATATTAATATCATTCTCTATTTGAATATGGTTAAAGTAATCAAAGCAATATTTTTCACTTGACTTCTTTAATCTAAAGGGTCAAAACATCAGAGTAATTTTGTGAACTCTAAAACAGGATAAAGTAACCAGAGTGAGTAACCTTATGTGCACACTTACTGGATAAAAAAGAGCCTCCAGTATTGTAATACAGAGTTAAGTAATGAGAGTACTTTTATCTAATACTGGCTGAAGCAGTAATTTTGTTCTGGTTCTGTGATCTAATGCAAGATAAACTAAGCAGAACTGCCTGTATTCTAATGCAAGACAAGAGTGATTTGTTGAGGAGATCAAATGAACAGTAATACAATCAAAGTTCTTTAATGAAGCAAATGATATATGTAGGAGAGCGATGTTGTCTGCAATTAAATATAGGGCAGTATAATCGGATTAATCTTCTTTAATGTAGGGCGAAGTAACCACAGTAACCTCATTTTCCCGCTACACATTATGTAGCTTATTGCAGGTTCAAGAAACAAAATAACCTTCTGTAATGCAGTGAAAGGTGAAGTAATTGGAGTAATTGAAGTCCACACTGAAAGGATAAAATTAGATTTACGTTGACCCTATGACTCAAAATGCAGAAGCTCACTTGCATTATTTTATATAGTTCATTTTCAAAGTCAAAATTTCCCCAAGGTGTCTGGGCTCTTTTGAAGTAAACAAGTATGACTGCTGGGACGGGAGTAGATGGAGGATTTAGGGACTATACAGACAGGTGTTTAGAAATTTCCTAAACCTCCAAAGGATGGTTCCTAAATAAATGGGGACATACAATGGGCTCTAACTTTTATCGGCAGCCATTGAGAAACCCCTGTCACTGAAAGGAACCAACTTCATTTTGATAACTGTGAGTAATGTCCAGTTAACAGATTGTAAAACCTGAGATTGAGAGCTGCTTTTAAAGTTGGTGGCCAGGATGTCTGGTATATTTTGATAGAGGGCTTACATATGACCGAGAATGATTTAAAAATTACAAACTGGCAGCCAATTCAGTAACTTGAAAATGTGGTAAACATGATTTCTCAAGCCTTCTGTACTAGCTGCAAAGAATATAATAATTTTTCAACAGCGATTTGCACCATCAAAACAAGTTGTGCCATCCGTCACCTGGGTGCACACGTTTGACAGTTCTCATCTTTTGAAGGGAGTTATTCAGTGTTTTTCTTTATCCGATGCTCAGGGGTTGGCAGGGTGGGTTGAAAGTGAGAGGATTCTTGAAGGTATGCACAATTTGTCCAGTTTCCTTCAATGTAATTATGCACAATTTCAGAAAAATGAACAACAGCAGCTCACGTTCTGTTCGTTCGCGTTGTTTCTGCGGTCCCGCGATAAGATTTTTACCCAAACTTGAAATTCCAAAATATGGCAGAATTTGTGTAATTTTGTAAAACAAAAGGAATGTGAATTGCCAGAAATTACGCAGAATTATACCAGTGTAACAAAACGTTCACATTTTGCCTGTGTCTGGTTTCTATAGACTTCTTGTGAGAAAATCTCCATACTGGCCATGTTTTTCCCCTCTAACTGCCTGGCTCTTTCACATACTTTGCCTGTGTGAAGGCAGCATCAGACATAGCAGGCTTGTCAACCTGGTTCATGAAGCCTTTTTATCTGACTTGTACAAGGCTTAAGGAGGAGGCTTAAGTGTGCAATGCCTGCAGAATGTGTATGGGTTAGCCCAGGAAGACATCCTTCATATTTTTCTCACAGATTCAGCTCTACAGAATGCCACGGAAGGAGTCCGACCTCTAGACTCTGAGGTACATTGCACTTAGAAACCCAGTGGAGGGTCTTTCCCATGCAGAAGCTTGGCCTGTGAGGTAAACTGTGCACATCATATGAGAATATGGGCAATGGAACACCATGCTTAGCTCAATCAAAACAAAACCTAAGAGTATACCAGGTTATTCAGTAGAAATGATGTGGGGAACAAAATGTCATAGTCAAGTAGAAATTCAGTCAATACCTTAAACAAAAGTGAGAGGAGTCCTAGGGCTTTTCGGTCCCAACGGACCACAGTGTATGGTTCAGAGGTGCACAGGACATAAAGCTCACTAATACTCTTGACAAAAGCTATGCTGACTAGGAAGGTAGCCTTCCAAGAAAGGAGCTTCAAGTCGTAGGGGTCCATGGATTAGAGTGCAGCTTCTTCCACACCTCTTGAGCCTGCTTGAGGACCAGGAGCACAATGACCACACCTATCTTTGCTGAGAAAGCAGATTTTCTTCTTTGCCTTTTCCATGTATCGGTATTTTTTTTACTAATTACTTTTACTGGAAGAGTAGTTAACTAATTCTTTGGTTGCAGATATCTGAAATGGTTGTTTTGTTCTCTATCTTGTAAGAAAAAATAATTATGTTGTTTTATTTATGTGTTGATCATATCTTTCATTCGGTTAAAATTATTTAATTAACAAAAAAAGGTCAAATAGAAAATAGGGGAGATAGAAGGAATAAAGTTCACCAACATCACAATGAAGAAAGAGGCATAAAAGAAGCAAGGTGTATCGAAGTATAAAATGAAAGTGAGAAGAGGTGAGTAGGCAAATATATAGAAAGTGGGATAAGAAAAAGGTGGAGTGACGTACAGAAGAGCTTGATTCGTTTTTCTTTCCTTGCTCCCATTTCCTCTAAATACCCAGAATTACACCACACCTAAAGAAAATCTCCCTTGATCTATCAGACAGTGCCGATGTTGAGACGTTCTCACTTCTTCCCTTTATGAGTTTTTAGAATGAGCGGAGACTGAACAACTAAAGAAATTGATTGACCCCTATGCTATTTTAAGCCATCCTTCTCAACATCTCTTTTGAATGATATGCTAAAGGCACAGTCCCCTGTTCTTGATAACGCTCAATCGATCAGTAGATATGGATACACCATCACCGGATCTAGATACATTTTCGAAAGTCCTCTTTTTAATAGGTAGAAGCCAGACTGCTCTACTGTTTCCTTGTACCTCGGAGTCTTCTACATTGTCATCTGTGTGGTGCTCCTGGAGAGTCATGCCATGTCATGATCCCAAAATTGAGAAAACTGTTGCAGGATTTGCAGAGACTGAGAACAAGTTGGAGTCAGCAGAGTAGGCTTGAATTTAGAGCTGTGGGTGGTGGTACCTTCTATGCGATAGTTGTTCATGGTCTCCAACTGGATACCTTTGCAGGTTGACATCTAAAGTAGGACTCCGAGGGAAGGGGTGATATGATCTCTTTGCCAGCTTGGGTAAGGAGAAGGATGGACATGTTCTGAATCCATTGGGTATAACTGAGTTAAGAAGTTAGAAGGCATAAAATGGAAAGAAGAGATTCTACAACTTCTTGTTTAAGTTGAAAGAGACACTTTTCGACCAAGGAGGAGACCTGAAGTTAAGAAAGGAGTGATGATCAGCATAGGCTCCCAGATCACAGGCCACACACAGGAACTAGACAAGCCCCCAGGGTGAGGACTGAAGGGGAATTCCCCAGAAGTTGACTCAACCCTTTGAATTAATTTTATGGACTGTTTCGAGTAAGCAAAGATTTTAGTGAATCAGCATGTTGGCCCACATCCAGTGTTTATTTAGTTTAATTTAAAATGTGACAGAATTGGAGAAAGATGAAACAAAACTAGAGGTATCATCTTCTTTTTTTTTTTGAACTGTTGGATCCTTGATCAAAAAGGTTTCAGGCAGATGCAGTAGGTGCCTGCCTGAGTAGCCCCCACTCACAACTTTAATTTGTCTGATATGCCTCCAAACCAGAGGATTGATGAGCCATTGTTTTTCAAATAAAAAAAATATTTCCACGTTTGCCTTTTCTATAGGAATTATGGAATGGAATAGAATTTATAAAGCATAACAGTGGCTTCACAGAAGTATTCTGGCGTGACCGCTTTTATTTCATTGTATTTAGACTACCAGAATAGGTATAATTTGAACTACACAACTACCTTCTGAAGAAGTTGAAAGGCCCCCATAAATATAGTAACTAAAACCTAGTCTTTTACAATGTAATCCGTGGTTTTAGTTCTAGACTCAGTTTAGTAAGTCTTAGATCGACAAGGCCACCTTGGGGGTAAATTTCAGCATTAGAAATATCTGAGTACATAAATTAGAGGGTGTAAAATAGAGATTAAAAAGTGTTTTAAAATGTTGTGCCTTTAAATTAGACGATTGTAAAATCTCTGTCTAAATGTAGCGCTTTATCCAAATCCGCATCTGGATCCTGCAGCTTTATGGCCCAGGCGGCTTAGTTTTTTTCTAGGTCATCTTGGATCCCTACTATTAGGCCCCTATAAATAACTTTAATTCTGCTCCCCCCTTTTAACAAATTTTCAAGTATACTACAACGATTGCCCAGGGAGATGCGGGGTCTTATAGCTCTTAATATTTGCAGAACCTGAGCATATTTAAAACCTTGGCTACTAGATATCCTATATTTCCTCATATATCTGCATAACCTACTCTCTGTATTGAGGGCTTATCACCTCGTTGTAAATATTGAAGTTTTTGTGAACGCATTTATGTCTATTTATCGTATGTTATTTATTGTATTTAAGTTCTTTCTTTTTTACCTTGCAAGCTGGAATAATGTATAAAATGAAATCATGATTATGGATATTTTGTACCAATATTAAATTCTCAATTAAAAAAAATATATATATATCTGAGTATAGATAAACATACAAGCAACAGAGAGAATTTTAGGCTTTTGAAATATCCCAGTAAACAAACATGTTTAGAATTTTGAGCATTAAAAATATCTAAGCATATGCATATGGAGTGAAAGAGGAGTTAGAGGAAGATGATTTGTGGAAGGAGGAGAGAAGAGAACAGATTATGGTTATGGAACCATAGACAGGAATATAGAAATAAGTAGGAAATGTTGGGAAAGGTCAGAAGATGAGTTTCAAAGGACACATTGAACTGGGAATGCAAGCTGCTGGAGGAGAGAGTTGGGTGTAAAAGGGGAGTGCCCCGAGCAGCACTGACTCACAAGGCACTCACCATAGCAGAAATCACATGTCTTAGAGCAATGTTTCTTCATGAAGAGTCGTCGTGTGTCGCAGAAGCCGAGCTTAGACCAGAACTCACACTGCCTCCTTCGGTCCAGACAGCCTGCAGCAGATAGCAAAGCAAGCATGTTCTGTGCACAGTCATAAAAGCTTGGCCTGTCCCCAGGACCCCCACTTCACATGACCATTGAACCTCAAACTTTGCCATTCTATCTCACACAGCCACCGAGAAGCCAGTGTGACTCTACCACTCAGATGATCACTGAAAGCCATGCCACGCGTCTCCTTCTGCACCTCACACAACCACTAAAAAACAAGCGTACCAGTGCCATGACCACATCACACAGCCAACTAATGACCAGTCAGTTCCTGCTTCCAAATCCATCCAACTCAAATACACATTGAAAGCCAACTACCCAGCTTTCTACCTGATAGCCAAGACTACAAATGCTATCCCACCTCACATAAACAGTAAAACCTCAGCCTCCCCCATCCCCTGTATCTCACATGACTATCAAGAGTGTGCCATGCATTCCTCCAATCAACCGGGTGCTCCCAGCGCAGCCTCTCCCTAACACCCTGACCACACATGACCATGTAATGATAGATGATTGTCACCCTAGCTGATTCTTGTACTGTGAACTGTTCTCCTGTAAGTAATTTGGGTTAAAATATATTTACACTGTATTAATGAAACAATATGTCCCTAATCTTAGTATACAAGACTTTTTGTTATATTGGATAATTTACCCAGCAGTTGCTCTGTGCTGTCACGTATGAATGCAGTGACGGGCACCTAAGACCTGTTCCTAGTGGATCCCCGCTTTAGGTCACCTGTTTTCCAGTATGCACATTATTTATAGCACTCTGTCGCCAGGCGCGCAACACCCATTGAACTCACCGGGCTTCAGCCCCCCCGTCGTGTGTGTCAGCCCGGGATGAGACAGATCCCGGGCACACACAGAGCCGCACCCGATCGTTTAACAGGTCTTTAAAAGACTGTTTGAATGGTAATTAGGCCTTGCTGTTGTTTCACCCCTTGTTGGAGGCCCTGCAGCTCCACTCTGCATACCGATTAAAGGTTCAGCCCCCCCGACATTTTTTCTTAGCCCCCCCACCCGAAATTTGGCTCTAGTTGCGCCTCTGTCTGTCGCCTATCGCTATCATTCTCCTTAACCTAATTTACCAACCTCACCACTTTCCTAGGCTGTTAATCTTGCTGATAGTGTTTCTGTACAGAACAGTCGTAAGGCTCTACTGAAATATAAGTAGGTCACATGCATCACTCCATATTCATCCTTTTACCAGAGTCCCAAAAAGATTTAATTAAATATTTTGTGAATGGCGTTTAGCTTTTTGGTGCCTGGAAGCCTCACTGGTGAACAAAAGACAAAACAATTCTTGTTGGAGTATAAAAAGGCTAGTTATGTCATTCTTTTGATTCACAGGATGCTCAGGAAGCGTCGATTTATCAAGTAACTGATTTACCGTAGAGTCGCTGAATCCCCCAGATGTCATCTTGGGTGATGTGGCGGGTCCTTGTGTAGGTGGCATTTGGGTGCATCAGAGCTCTGGAGTCGCGGGAATGCCACAGCCCTAGGGCATGTCCGATCTCATGGGCCGCCACCTGCACCAAGTCATTGTACCAAACACCTGGAAGAGAGACAGGGAGATATTGCAGGAGAAAAAGAGTGAGGAAAAGGAGATGGCACAGACGAAGGATCACTGTAGTCGGAAGAGATGAGTGAGTTGCAAAAAGGATAGGAGAGGAGGGGTAAGGTAGAGACAGGTACAGAGAAAGCCAGAGAGAAAAGGTAAGAGTAACAAAGAGAGTGAGAGAGATGGAAAAAAAGAGATGGAAGACAAAGGCCAAAAAGAAATACAAAATAGAACACAGTGAAAGAGTTAGACTGTGAGATTAAAATGGAGATAAGGGAGAGAGAGTGATGGGGCAGCAAGAAAGAGGAAGACAACAAAGTGAGAGTTAGCGACAGGAAACAAAGACTAAGTGAGAGTGGAATGTGAAATTAAAACAACTGATCACTGAATATCTATCATCACCTTCAGCTTTTATGCATCATGGTATGACAACCATGCAAACCGGGAAGGGCAATGCTGCCATGGACAAGAAGAGATTTCTGCCAGGGGGAGCTGTTCATGAAGGGTGGTTTAGAAAAATGGAACAAAGGTTTCGGGCTCGTCATGGGATGTACCCCTTTGCATAGCTAGCTGAGAATGGGCATCCAAAATAACCTGGAATGCATAAGAATTATCGGCTACTAGAAACACTTAATGGTCTTTGTAGATTGCCCATCCAGGAGCTACCCAGATGTCCTCTTTCAAAGACTATATTAACAACCAGTACAACCAGTCAGGCAGCTGGAGTCCGCCATGACCCTTTCTCAACCCAGAGAAATCTTACAATACACCATAAAATCCTCAGCAGACATTCACCCAAGCCAGGGGTTCTGTGCCCTGACACAATCTCAAGTCAGGGTCTCTTCCTGCAGAAAGTAGCGGGGACACTGAGATGTCCCCGCTACAGTGGTTCTCCACACTTAAGATCTCTCTGGTAGACCATGACAACCTGGACAACTGCTTCCATGGCCAGCTGGTTAACAGTGATCCCATCCCAGTCCTTCTAAACTCTGGCACCTCATTGAAGCCTGCACAGTCTACTTCAAACATAAAGATCCCCCAGCCATAAAGGAAAACCAGACTATCTACCAGAACCAGGTAAAATCTATGGAAGACACAGAATTCAACAAGAACCTGTTGCTCCCCCCTCCCACGCCCGCCCTAGCAATAAAATGACTGCCTATCTCAGGTAGAGAAAACAACAGTACATGCTCCTTAAAACTACAGACCCCTGGTAATCCATTGCAACAGCATAGGAGAGTCTGTTATAGGGCAACTGCTGCAGTCTCCACAGCAGTCTGTTTCAAGTGAAGCACATGGCAGTAATAAAAAAATGGGCAATGTATTTCACCCCTTTGAAAAAACTTCAGCAACCCCTCCTTGCCAGGTGAAAATGCTGGCAACGAGCCAATCCAAAGGAGCCTGCTCACAGGTCATGGGAAACCTAAATTAACCTGTTGGATCTTGGAGAATCCCAGCCAATTTATCTCAGTCCCAGAATATATCTAATGATCCTGTTTTAGCAACAGAGAAATTCTGCCTGACTACATTAATCCTGAGCCTTTGACAAGATTTACAATACAGAAATGCGACATAGAATGATTATCCAATGACAATCATACGGGCAGCGTTTTCCTTCCCTACTATACTTGGCAACCCATCAAACATAGAGGAAGACTTTGGAGGCCCAGCCACCCACATAAATCTTGGGGGTTTGTGGTATCCCAGTTCAACCATGAAAGGAAGTAAGGTAGCCCAGCTCAATAATGGTGACACACTGACAGAGCCTAAGTCCTGGGTAACATGTGGTAACCCAGCTTAGTAGTGGGAGAAGCAAAGGTAGTCCAACTGAGTCCCTGATGAATCGAGACTACCCAAATCAACGCTGAAGCATCCTAACGCAGCTACACCCTCGGGCAAAAGTAGTGGTTTAACTTTGGGGAAACTAATGGTGGCCTACCTTACACCAAAGTGAACTAAATATACTAGAGCTAAACCTTGGAGCCCTGCAAAAGCTTAGCAAAACCCTCTGAGAACCAAATGTAGTATTACTAAACTCTGAACCTAGCTATACCCTCGAAGAAAAGTACTAGTCTGGTTAATCTCAACTAATGGTAATGTGAATAAAAGCTAGAGATACCAGGCGTAATCGGGCTAAAACTGGGTACCATGAATGCATCCCGTATATAATCTGTCTGTACTTAAGGGGAACTCAGAATAGCCCAATGCAACAGTGCGGCAACCAAAGGTAGTCTAGTTAAACCCTGTGGGAAGCCATGGTAGTTTATCTATACTAGGTCCCAAGTCAGCCGGGGGGGGGGTCCACTTTATTTCAAATCTTGGGCTTCCCAACTGCACCTTAGCTGTTCTCTGCGAAAACAAATGGTACCTTAGATTAACCAGTGGGAAACCAATATTAAACAAAAACCATGGGAAAAATAATGGTAGTTAAACTTTTTCTTAGGGAATTAATTGTCAGATGCTCCCACTATCGAAACAGATGGGAAAGTGGAGGTAAACCATGGGGTGGATTTAAAACGAACTAGTTTAATCCTGCGGCAACCCATGACACTGTAGACAAACAAAACCTATGGGGGCTTGGAAGGCTTAGAAAACTATGTAGAGAACCAAACCTAGTATATCTCATCTCTGGGTGAATCAATGATTGCCTACTCTGTGTCGGAGAATACATTTTTTCTTGCTCAGTGACAAGAAAGGAAGGAAGGCTTCTCATCAAAAGCTGAGACCTAAGAAAAGAATTTGAAAAAAGAAGTTCAAACAGTCCTGCAACATGTCTCCTTAAGGATCAGCAAGAACATATCAGATCAACAGAAGCCTTGTGTCCTGATGCGTCAGCCAAGATAGTCTCACTGAGCGTTTCACAATAAACAAGATTAACATCTGCTTGACTTTAACTAAGATAAGCAGGCCCAATTTTTAAAAAAAGACAAAGTCACCAAACTCTGGTCAGAATAAGCAAAATTACCTGGATTGCCTTATGTCTGTGCTTTTGTTTTTATTTTATGCTATGTTGCTATTTCTAGTGTGAAAGGCAGTTGCGTTAGCCATGACAGATCAGATCTGGACACACCCATTCTCAATTGAGACCAGCAGGCTTGGCTCTTCTCAAATTAACCGAGGACTTTAAAGACTGATGGCAGTGAGAGATATGATTTGGACCTCCTAATGTCTGCACATTCACTTTTATTTTTTATTTCTGTTAATATTTCCTGTGCGAAAGGCATTTTTTGTTGCCAAAAGCACCTTTTAGATAAATTCAAATGCAGTCCGGGAGAGTAAAAAAGAGATCTTACTTGCCTTGTTTCCAACTAAAGCGGGAACGTCCCAGGATCCAGAACTCGTGGTTGTCAAAGTGGATGTCTCCCCGCGGGGGAAGGAATGCATGGGCCAGCTCTCCATTTAAGCCGTCAAAGCATGGGTGCAGTGGTGAGAACCAGCAGTCGGTGTGGTTGAAGGTGTAGAAACCTGTGTCAGAATAACAGGAGTGTTAGCACTTAATTCACAGTACTACAGCGATATTTACCAATGAACACTTTTCCAACACCTGATGAAGTGAACAGGAACCTGGATAGTTTTGCAATATTACCTGCTGTAAAAAGTCTATATGGCCCTGTTTCAGAGTTGGAGTAATGGAAAATCCTCCAAATTCTTTAGGAAGTGAAAATTCCGGAGCAGACACAACCAGTAGTCAAGTCAAGTTTATTATGTTTTGGCTCTCAAATGAGGGCCACATAAAATAAACACACGATTATACAATAATGGTTACGATAAAAATCACAAGTAACAGAAGAAAAGAAAACATTATATATTCACTGGTCAAACAGGAAACACTACATATTCACTGGTCAAACAATCATCTAACTCTTCTCTATGTATCATTAAAAAATATCTAAAAATCCTTTAAAAAGTAAAAAATTCTAAAACAGAACATTTCATTTGGCGGACAATAAAGTGCATGAAAAAAGGTTTTTACATTTAGAATTCCTAATTGTAAACAAATAGGTTTTAACCATTTAAGACGCAATGGGCGAAGTGCTGGACAGATAAACAAGACATGATTACGATCCTGTATAGCATTATAACAAAGATTACATATAGGAGATACACCATACCATTTTGCAAGAAGGAGGTTTAGTGGGAGCAGATCTTGTCTTAAAAGGTACGATAATCTACGGACTCTATGGGGAATATTCCAGGAGAGGTATTGTTGGGCCTGCTTTGGTATATATGTGTTTAACAGTGATTGGCTTTCTCTTTTCCCTTGTATGGCAATCATGTCCATTTTAAAACTGAGTTCCCACGATGCACATTTTAATTTAGACTTTAGTTCAGAAAGAGTAAGTAAAAACAGTGTGCTTACATCCAACTTTAACAAAGTTACTGCTTTTCTAAAGTTTTTAACTAACGTGGAAAACTCGTTAAAATTACCCAGGAGTTCATTTTTAATAGCTTCCCGTAAGGTACCCGGTTGACCTCTCGCTAAATGGGCCACCCACCTTACGAGGGCAATCGACCCCTGTACCCAACAACTTCGGAGTCCGAATTCCAGCCTGCATGAAGATACAGAGCAGGCTGTGTTTAAGGAAGAAATTCTTCTTAGCACCTTTCCTTCGATTTTTTGCAAGAATCCCCAGTGTTTTAACTCCACTAATTCTAATCCATATAGTAGGGTAGCAGGGATCTTTGCTCTAAACACCTCCAAAAATAGTGTAAAGTGTCTCTTCCCTGTAGCGTTATACAAGGAGCGTAACCCCATTCCATGAGCCGATGCTTTACTTGAATTGTGCTCAATGTGGGGTTTCTCACTTAGGTTAGCTGCAATTATTTTCCCTAAGAAAGTATACGTTTTAACCACCTCTAATTTCTGTCTTCCTATGGCCCAACTATAGTTTTCAGACCTACATTTTTTCTTTCCAAAAATGCACATAATTTTGCTCTTCGATACATTTATCTTCATGTAATGTGCTTCTGCGAATTGATTTAATGCGTGTAAGAGGTTAGACAAGCCCTTGGGGGTTAAATCTAAAATGAGGATATCATCTGCATACATTAAAACCGATATAGATGATCCTCCAATTATCGGGGCTTGCCCACCACAAGCAGAGATGGAAGAGGGTAGGTCTGCTGTATAAAGTGAAAACAATATAGGGGCCAATATACACCCTTGTTTCAACCCATTCGGAGAAGGGATTGATTTTGAGAGACCCCTTTCTCCGCCTTGTAGTACCTTACACCACGTGTTCGAGTGAAGAGACTTTACCAGGTCAAGTAAATGTATTGGCATGCCTAAAGCTGCAAGCTTTCTCCACAGCGTTGGACGATCCACCTTGTCGAACGCTGTGGAGAAGTCTATAAATGCCACATACATTCCACCACCTCGAACACGCACATATTTGTCGACAATCACCTGTAATGCTGTTAAGTTATCGAGAGCGCCATGCTCTTTGCGAAATCCAGTTTGTTCTAAGGGTAAAATACTATTTAATTCTATCCACTCAGTAATTAATATTAAAAGATATTTAGCAAAGATTTTTCCTATTGAATCCAATAGAGCTATTAGGCGATAATTCTTAGGATTATCCCGCTCTCCCTTTTTAAATATGGGAATTAATATGCTTCCCTTCCATGAGTCAGGGACTGATCTCAAAAGGAGGCATGCATGGAACACTGGGAGAAGAATCCTACTCCAGGATGTGACGTCTTGCTTTATTAATGACATGGGCAACTCATCAGGACCCATAGCTCCGGAGGAGCGCATACTCTTAATCACCAAAGCTATGGTTTTCTCGGTTGGGAGCTCTATGTTACTCTCGCTATTCGAGGCTGGGTTCCCATTATCACCCTCTACATCGTTAGATGCGTACAGACTAGATATAAATTGTGTCCAAACATCTTCAGCAATGGAAATCGGGATAGGGGTGGTTCTTGCTCCACATCCCTTCCCTATTATAGACCAAAACTCTCTAGATTTATTAAAGGCCGATGCTTCTCTTAGCCTAATCCAGAGGGAATCTTCTTTTTCTCTTTTTAATTTTATTTTCAGTCTCACCCTCCTTCTTCTTAGTAAGGCTAATTTATGCTCTTTTTCCCTAGTTCTACTAAGGAACTGTTGCCTCACAAGTTTATTTATTTCCTTATTTAAAGGTAATAATATACTGGGAGGGGAATATAACTTCTTAAGATTTCTTGTTTTCTTAGCTAACAAAGTAAGCTTCTTCTTAAAGTTTTCGAAGTATAAGAATTCCCTACCCTGCCATTCATCTAATTCTAATACAGTTTGGGCAAGTATGTTTTGTACATCCTTCATATTAGTTGGGTCCCAGAAGCACCTTCCAGACTTACAAAGAATAGAAACTCCTTTGTTTGCTATGGGCCAGGAGTCAGTATCTGGAGGTTGTAATGAGGCAGTTATGTTAATCACATTATGATCGCTCAAAGAAGATTGAGAGATCATTATGTCTCGAATGAAGGGAAACGTATCATAGTCCGTAATCACATAGTCCAGGATGGATTCACCTCTAAAAGACCTATGTGTGAAGTTAGCGGGGATGTCAGAAGGCATTCTACCGTTTACAATTAAGCCCTCTAAAGAGCTAAGTTCATCAAGTAATATCTTTCCTCTTTTATTAGTTTTTATTTTACTAGGAAAGATTGCTTGGGGTATATTATATGCTTCTTCCTTGAATTTGTTTCTAAACATATCTATACTTGAGTTAGACACTTTACTATTTAAGTCACCCATAAGTAAGATATGTGGGGGCTGATCATGCTCTAATAATTGTTTTACATAGGAAAACTTTCGCTTCAAAACAATGTTAAAAGTATCTTCCGGTGGAATGTATGCGTTTAAAATTACAAGAGAAGAACATTTTCCTACAGACTCTATATTATTAATAGTTATTGAATGAAAGAGATTACTAGTGTCCGTGTAATGGGAAAATTGCCATTGTAGTGAATTTGATAAAAAACAGGCAATTCCACCTTTTGCATGGCCCTTTTTTGAAGGTGAAGCGGCGGCCTCAAGGACAAAATAATCTTTCCCTCCATATAGGCTGTTTTTACACCATGTTTCCTGAATACATAGCACATCTGCGTGCAAAGAAAATAAAAAGTCAAGCTTTTCTGGGCAATTATGTAGTCCTGCTACATTCCAGGATATAACTTTTAATTGACTGTTAAAGATGTTGAAACAGTCTTGGGTTGTTCGATGTGTTATTAGACAACACTCCTGGAAGCCAATTCCACAACTGATTGTCTTCTATTGGAGGTATATCCAGATTCTCAGGAGTAGGAGATACCTGAGAGACCATGCGTTTGCCTCTGGAGACCCAGATTTTTAAATCTTTATTAAAGGTGGACTGATCTTCCCGTCTAAGACCCATCTTAGAGACTCCTTCTCTGGAAAAGATACGCTTTCCAATATCAAAGAAGGGTAACACATCAATCCCTCTACATTGGAATGCTTCCACTTGTTGGAGGACAAGATTAGCAACAATTTTTGAACAGAATTTTACCTGTGCTCGTTGCCTGTTTTCAAGCCTTATTACAGAAACCAAGTCAATATCACTTGACAAAATAAGTTTTAGGCTTTCAATATCCTTAAAGGAATTAAGCAACCATGATCTGTTCAAATGTAGGTCGTAGTCAAATAAGGGAAGAAAGTCCAATGTCAAGGTATCCACATATGGGTTAGAAATTTTTAAAGGTGCATTAGTTATGATCGTACTCGCATCCGCAAGAGGACGAAAATTAGGTGCTGATGGATTAAGTACCCTTTTTTCCATAGACTTATTTCTTGTGGCTTCCTCCACAGATTCCGGGGGATTTATCTCACCAACTTCGGAACATAAAGCTCCCCCATTCATGGTGCTAACATCAAGGGGACCTTCCACTACTGGGTTAGTGGAACAAACAGCAGCCTTATTGGAGGAAGTATCCAGTAGTAAACTATCTGCAATTTCTATTACCTCAAGGGCTTCTGTATTTATATGCTTTTGAAAGATAATGTCTCTGTCTTCTCTTCTTATACTTGTGGATGGGTTTCCTATTTTTCCCTTTATTCTTTCTACTTTTTTCTTTTACTTGCCCCTTAGTCGTTACAGTTCCTTCAGGGTCTTTTTTATCCTGATTAAAAATAGGAAAAAGTTCTTTCACAGCGGATTGGTTAACCTCCACAAAACTTTCTTCCTTCAGATTTGGTTCTGATTCATTCCTCCGTTGTAAGGTAAATGGGGTTGGGGTCTTAGAGGGCTCATGAATGTCTACCTTTAGCAACATCTCCACTGGTGCATTTTTACTCAATGTATTATTGCTGACCGAATCCTTATGGACAACATTTTCAGTGGGGAAAATGGACCCATTCTCAGTGTTTTTAGCAAGTAATACTTTCAGTATCTCAGTGACTGAGTCCAAAATACAGTCAGAGCTCCCAACAAATTTGCCTAATAGAAAAAGTATGGAAGCCAGTAAATGTTCAAGTGCTATCAGGGAGTCTGAAATAGGTTTATCATGTTTTGGGTATCCAGATGCAGAAAGAGAGCAGATACCTGATAGATTAAGTTGTGGAGATTTCGAATCACACTGCATTGAAGGGATATCATTGGATGTTATAGAAGGAGTGCTACTATATAGCAATAAACCCGACGGTGTAGCTCCATTTGGAGTTTGACAGGGTTCCGACTGTATCAGGATTCTTTCATCCATATAGCGACCACATAGTTCGAGATCGATACTGGACGGGATAGAAAGTTCTTTTATATCCACTTCCTGACTTTCTGTGTCCTTAAGAGTGTTAGGCTGAAGAACCTTCGAATCTGCTTTCAAGGGGTCAGATTGAGCTCCTTTGGATGAACTTGGAGGCAAGATTGCATCAATATTAGAGGATCGAATAGACGAGTTTTTATCCGCAGTTAGCTCGTGCTTGATATCTTTCACTACTTCAAGCTGCGGTTCCATCGTTGATATTATCTCATTGTCAGTGATTATTGGAGCTTCCATAGATTTGTTCACTGGTTTTTCCCATATTTTCAACAGCTGCATCTGTCCCTTAAGTTGTACGCTATTTTCATATTTATTTCTTAAGGGGTTAGATCTAGTTTTTATACAGGACCTCCCCCCTAGGACTCGTCCAGAACGCAGTTTCTTTGCTGTCATATTGTGTGGATAGACGTCCAGACAACAAAAATACAGATTTACACGCCTTCAAACACTATTAGGTCTGACTTGTACAAAGATGAAAATAACAGGGCCCAGCCCGGCCTACCTCGGCCACAGAGGGCCCGCCCTTTGCCCGGGCTTAGCCCGGCGTCGCCTGCGCGCGTCCCGCGATGCGCGGACTTCCAGCGCAATTAAAGCCAGGTGAGGGGGGCGTGGCGGGGAGGTGCTCCAGGCCCAGATGGCTTGTGGGCAATGGTGTTTCTTTGAGTCTCAATCCGCCTTCAACCCCACAATCACGAGTGTTTCCCGCGGAGCGGGAAACGCGAGCAGTTGGTCACCAGCGCTGCCAGATAGCGCTTTCAGGGTGACGGCGCTTGTAGTGGATTAAGAGCGTTTCACCACAAACAGTGTTCACGGCAGCAACCAACGCAGCAGCAACAGGATTGTTCTCCGCTCCACAGCGGACTTCCAGCGCAATTAAAGCCAGGTGAGGGGGGCGTGGCGGGGAGGTGCTCCAGGCCGAGATGGCTTGTGGGCAATGGTGTTTCTTTGAGTCTCAATCCGCCTTCAACCCCACAATCACGAGTGTTTCCCGCGGAGCAGGAAACGCGAGCAGTTGATCACCAGCGCTGCCAGATAGCGCTTTCAGGGTGACGGCACTTGTAGTGGATTAAGAGCGTCTCACCACAAACAGTGTTCACGGCAGCAACCAACACAGCAGCAACAGGATTGTTCTCCGCTCCACAGCGGACTTCCAGCGCAATTAAAGCCAGGTGAGGGGGGCGTGGCGGGGAGGTGCTCCAGGCCCAGATGGCTTGTGGGCAATGGTGTTTCTTTGAGTCTCAATCCGCCTTCAACCCCACAATCATGAGTGTTTCCCGCGGAGCGGGAAACGCGAGCAGTTGGTCACCAGCGCTGCCAGATAGCGCTTTCAGGGTGACGGCGCTTGTAGTGGATTAAGAGCGTTTCACCACAAACAGTGTTCACGGCAGCAACCAACGCAGCAGCAACAATATTGTTCTCCGCTCCACAGCGGACTTCCAGCGCAATTAAAGCCAGGTGAGGGGGGCGTGGCGGGGAGGTGCTCCAGGCCCAGATGGCTTGTGGGCAATGGTGTTTCTTTGAGTCTCAATCCGCCTTCAACCCCACAATCACGAGTGTTTCCCGCGGAGCGGGAAACGCGAGCAGTTGGTCACCACCGCTGCCAGATAGCGCTTTCAGGGTGACGGCGCTTGTAGTGGATTAAGAGCGTTTCACCACAAACAGTGTTCACGGCAGCAACCAACGCAGCAGCAACAGGATTGTCCAGTAGAATTTCCTTCAGAATAATCTTCCCTGCCTGGCGAAGATCTCTAAAGAGTCTGGGTTGTACTCCACCAGGGCAATGAAGTACATTTGGCCATTGTCCTGGCAGAAAGTATTGTAGCACACCAAAGTCTAAACAAGTCCCTTAGTTACAAACCCTGTACTGCTTTCTACAATGAGCCATGACTACTTGGTATCACTAGAAGCAAGTGTACAGAGTAACCTTGCTATCCAACTCGAGTAAACAGCATAAACGCAGATCCTAGCTTTCAAAAAACAAAAGTTCAGGGGCCAAAGTTTTTCTTAAATCCCCGCTGTCTTTCCTGCTGAGCGGCAGGATTCTTAAATATCAAGGCGGACTTGTCTTAATTGCACCGCATGCCTCTTTCTTCCACACCCTTACCTTCCTGTCTCTTGATCTCACTCTTAAATGGTTTTTCATCCCTGCTCTCTCCCTTTCTCAGGGTTTTTCTACCCTTCTCCTTCTTTCTCCATTTCCTCCCTTTCTTTCTCAAGTCAAAGTCACTGGACAAGCCAAGTACTGCACATAAAGCCCAGAGACACCAGTGGAACCGAACAGCATCCACCTCTAAGACTACAAAAAGCACAAACCTTTATTGATTCCGACAAACGGCTTAAACAAAATCCCACAAAAGCACATAGATACACACAAGTAAAATGAAGTGTATAATACATTGTTAAACAACTGATTGCAATAATATAACTTTTTTGGTTTCGCCTGCACAGGGCTTGCGCTGTGCTCGTGAAATCTATTGTATTCAATATAAATCTTAAAAGGGGCTTACATCCCGACCTCTTGCTTTTCATTGGTTCCTGTACTTGCCACTTACTTTTCCTCCGTTTCTATTGGTTGTAGCATACTGTTTTCTGTTTCGTGTTGCTCCTCATGTTCTTCTCTTATCATTATCCCGCTGCCCAAGTACTGTTTCCATCTGCTTTTGGGGCACTTTTTAAAATGTTTTACCCTTACAGCACTTGTGCTGGGCTGGTCGACATAATCTCCCTCCTGGCAAAACGCATTTCACATGCTTATTGCCTCGAGCCTGCATGCCCTCTGCACTCCCGCCCCGAACAGGCTCACCTCCGAGGAGACCAGAAAAAATGCTATATGAAGTACTACTTTTATCATTAAAAACAGCTCCTGTCCCGACAAGCATCTCAATCTCGGTGACCAGGAATGAAGGCTGGGATGCACTGGGAAGTCCTTGTCACTGAGACAGGAGCAAATGAACACTGATGTCCAAGCCGCTTACCTTTTACGTCAAGCAGCAGATGTTCAGCCAGAGCACGGGACAGCAGCTGGGCCTTGTGGGTGTCCCCCAGCGCAGCAGCTGCTCTGTCCTTCTTCCCCCCAACCTCTGATGCTTTTGTCGCAGTGTGCGCCCCAAGGGGGGCTCTCCGCTCCGCCTCTCAGTAAACAAGGAGTGGCTTGTCTGATCAGTGCTCCAGGAAACTGCTGCGCGGAATGAGGGAAGGAGATAGAAGGTGCCCCCCATCCCCTTGAGCGGATGTACAAAAATAACAGGCTTTTAACAGAATGAGGCAAAGCGCTGCTGAACAGGGTACCCACTGTCAAAGAAGAAACTCCACCATTCCCTGGCACTACAGCATCAGGGTGAATTTCTACCAAAATGTTAGGTGGAAACTAGTCAAGTGTGACAGGGTGCAGCGTCTGTTCTCACTAACTCATAATGGGCACACTCACCCCTTCATGTAGAAGTCTGCGTTTTATTACAGACTTTTAGCCTCAAAGTGTAGCAGCCAGGGAGTGACTCCATGTCATATGTGACACCTTCAGTCCCTCCGGCGGTAGTAGCAAAATGCACTTTGCATTCTAGGAGTAGTATTTTAATTTTCTTAAAGGTTTTTTTTTAACTCCGCATGTCTACTTTGGATGTATATAAAGTCAGGGCAGTAGTTTAAATTGACGCAGCAGGCGCAATGGCACCAGGGCCAGCAATAACCTCAGCCGACCTAGCCCTTGCACCATGTAAGATGGATGACACTTCTTTGGAACGCACAATTAATAAGCATTTCCATTATGCGTTCCAAAACACTGCCGGCCATCATGTACTTTTCTCTGGGACCGCTATTTCTTGCATACACCACATCAATTGGAGTGTTCGGTTCTTTATTATGACTGTCCAGGTCATAGACAGTAATCTAAAACATGCAAGGTTTGTACACCTCACTACCCAAAAAAGTAAATCAATTACTGACCTGCCTTGTACCTTGTATATATGGACTAAATATTTTGTAATTGTCCTTTTGCTGGTACTTGTTTAATAGATTAAGAAGTGCAGTGGTTTACGAGTTATGTGGGCCTGTGCAAGGTGTCAAAAGGTGCAGTGGGTCACAACTCACATGGGCTTGTGTGAGCCACAGGAAGAGCAGTGCTTCACAGCTCATATGGGCGTGACATAGAAAAACAAGCATTGGCAAAGCAAATAGGTTGCACCTATACAACATCTATTGGGTTTGTCAATGTTTTTTTTATTTTCTTCCCCTCACTCCATATGATACCTTTCATTTTGTGGTGTGTATAGTGCATTTATGATTGGTTCTTATTATTGAAACTGATTACTTCATATTTATTTAGTCTTGCAGTTGTTTCATGCATTAGGTGAGCGCCTGAATTCCTGGAGAACTTTGACTTGTGCCTTGGATGACCGGCAGTGAAAGCTTCTGCTCAACATCTATGTACACTTTGATGTAAATGTTTAAAATATGTCAACGCGTTTTGTCCAGGTTACGGTTACACAGGCTGTGAACGGGCGGTGCGCTGTACAAATGTCATGTGAGTTACATACAGCAGGTAATACCGGCATTCTAACCTGCTTTTAGGCGCTCCCATTTTAATGTTTGAAATTAGTCCACACTTTACTTACAGAACAAATAACTGATTGTCCACATGACCTCTACGGCATGTTAAATCGCCACCCTCTGCAGAGCTTTTAACCTGCCACGTCCTCTTCCCTGCTCTTTGTTTTGCTCAACCCCTTTATATTACCACCAGTTCCTGCACAATATATTGCCTTTCTCAGTAAGTAATTGATTGTATCAAAATCTTAAAAATTTAAGTGGGACACCAGCCGGTGCCCGACTAAACACACTCCACAAGGGAAAAACATACAACATAAATTGTAGGCAAAACAAGAGGTAGTCTGATTGGCATGAATTATAAACAGACTAATCATAAAATACACATATGCACATACAGAATCTCAATGCATTAGTGACGTTTGTGTATGCTGTCGACGACGTTTCGAACTACAACTTATTTAGAGTTCATCTTCAGGACTATTGATCCTTTGCCTAGTCTAAATGGCTGTGCTAAATTCGCATACCAATAACAAATTATTCGATTTGCCAACAAATAAACAGGAACAAACATGGATAAGGAGAAGAGAGAATAAAAACAGTACATTATAAATTGGCATATCAGATTATCCACACTATTTATCATATTTACGAAAAATTATTTTTCTCTCCAGCAATTGTAGTGACAAAAACCAATAATACTTGGGACCTTACAACCCATGTGACTTAATACAAACAAGGTCAAAATTTTCGTGTGGGTAATGCTAGTGACCCCAGTGTGTGACGCGAGGTGCAATTAAATTACCCGTGTACATCGAGGTGAAAATAGGCGATGGAAAGTCTACGGTGGTAATTTAAATAGCCTGGCCGAAGACGCGGTGTTTGTGAAAAAAACAAACAAACAAAGAACAGTGTGGGTCGGGATAAGAAGCTGGTTCGCATGCATAGACCCCAGCTCTATCACACATGCTGCATTAAAACGAAATAGCGAGTATTAAGCTAGCTGGCGCTTACCAAGCTCGTCAGAATGGTGGGAAAAATGAATGCCGAATTAGATTCTCCCCACAACAGTTACCGGGTAAGCGTAATATCTAGAGCGCCCCAAATCACCTCCATTCGATATAAGAGACAGGCCACTCACTACCCTTTGGTTTTTTCTGTCCTTCATTAGGATTCCGTACTTTACTCTGGACCGCCATTATAAAAATGGGGTAGCCCATAAGGTATGGACCTGGGTGAATATAATTCTAAACAAACAGTGGTCCTGAACCTATAGATTACAGTATTTTAAACAATTCAAGAATGAATCAATATTTGAGTAAGAAAGCAACAATGGTCTGTCTGCTAATTGTAAAGACTATAATGTCTTTGAAAGAAACCTTACACCACGGTTAGAGAAAATATATTCCTATTTAATTTTTGTATTCATATTTTTGCAATACTTTTTATATCAATAAAAACACAAAGGTTGCCCCAGAACAGGAGCGTGCAAAGGAAAGGTGTGATTCAGAAAATGAAAACAAGTGAAAAGGGAGGTAAATAAGGAAATAGTGATTAAGAAATAGTTTGCATTATTTTACAATCAATACTGAACAAAATTTTTTTCATTGTATTGAACACCTGGCCAACAGCATAGTTTTTTGCAATCTAATCAAAAAACATTGTAGTACATGAGCCTAAATATCATCAATTTTGCACTGTGTACAATGCTAACAGACAATTGGTCCAAGGTGTATGTATTGGAGATGTCGACGTTTCGACTCGACTTTTTCCCAAGCGGCGAGTTGGACCTGGGGATTGCGAGTCTTCATCAGGACTAAAGGTAAAATGAGGCAACCAGGGAAAATTGAATAACCCTAAAAAAGAAGAATTGAGGAAATTACTATCCGTGGTGAAAGTGATAGCCTATCCCCCAAGTGGGGTATGGCAATTTCTCTTACCCTTGATAATAGAGCAAGTGATGTGGGGAGATCCGAGTTTACCACAACTCAACAGGTATCCTGTAGAGACAAATTGAAATCCAGAATGTATCTAGATCAACTAGTATGCAATTCGTCAATAATTACTATTATGGCCGAGTCACCATATTACCTTGAATTCATATCTTTATCCATGTCAAGGGGACGTTGCTTCATATATGACATGGTATGGGGTACCTAAAATTAATTAAATGACATCAGTATACCATAAACTAGATCACTGATAGGTACCGAGTAATTTATATGTGTGGCGGCGTAAATTACCTTACTTGCAGATTCAATCAATGCACCCAAGTCGTTAAATTGCGGACTTCCACTCCAGAATTCAAGAAACGCTATGGGAATGACAATGGATCCTCATTCATTATATGCCATTAGTGCCACTACATGGCATTCATTAAGGTGCAATAATCAAGAGACTATAAAAACTTTGTGGAGCTTACCTGAATTTAAAATGTACAGTTTTCAGGTAAGCCATGTGCAAAAATACTCCTACTCAATTTTGGGAGGAGCTGTGTGAGGGGACAAGAATCAATGAGTTAATTATCACTCGGGGTACTAGCGTGGTTGTGTGTGAATAGACCAAGCATGTTAAAGGATTCACACCTACCCGCTGTTTGTTACGATCTCATCGTGTTCATCCGAGCCTCACGGTGCTAACGGATGTCCTGGCCGGTTTAAAGTCAGTTAAACTGCTGCTCGTTTGGTGGAAAAACTGTGTAAGGAAACACACGCAGAACTTAGTTCGGTTGTTACCCGGGAGGCGAGTGAGTGCATACATAGGTCGATCAGTCGGTGCAAATATGCTCTCCACCTACCCACTCTTCCATACAATGGAAAACGTCTCAGTCCGAGCCTCAAAATGCTTCAAGACGCCGTCGGTGAACGCAACAGGTTCTTCCGCGTAGGTAAATACCCAGACTTCTGAGCGCAGTCTGCATAGAAAGGGGACTGGTTGTGGCGTATTAATGCGTTTTTCACCCTTTGGAAAATTATAGTTGACAGATAGAAAAACAAAGTTGCAAGTCGGCGCGAGCTGCAAAATCGCCTGAATTTGAAAAGGGTGATATTTGGAATTATTAAAGCTCTTTGTCCGAAGGCGGGGGTGATATTATTAATGGGTCACTACCCTTACTTAAATATTTATTTTACCACTAAGGATGAATGGTAAAGACATCCAAAAGATTTTTAGCGAATCAAACTCGATTCATATTGGAGGAATGGAGACATCAGTGCCACTGTGTAGAAATAAATAAAGGACTAGGGAGGTAATTCTGAACCCTTGGATTGTCCTGGATACTGTCAGTTCACAATCGAGTTGCCACATAAGCTACACCGCTCATTTCGAACTGATATTATCCAGGACAATTCAATGTGGATAATTTATAATCCTAAGTATGAATCGAGCAATCCCTTTTCGGTCCTTCTCATTTTCATTATTTAACCTTATTGGTAAACAAATATTTGAGTAATGGCGGCGGTGTAGCTTATGTGGCAACTCGATTGTGAACTGACAGTATCCAGGACAATCCAAGGGTTCAGAATTACCTCCCTAGTCCTTTATTTATTTCTACACAGTGGCACTGATGTCTCCATTCCTCCAATATGAATCGAGTTCGATTCGCTAAAAATCTTTTGGATGTCTTTACCATTCATCCTTAGTGGTAAAATAAATATTTAAGTAAGGGTAGTGACCCATTAATAATATCACCCCCGCTTTCGGACAAAGAGCTTTAATAATTCCAAATATCGCCCTTTTCAAATTCAGGCGATTTTGCAGCTCGCGCCGACTTGCAACTTTGTTTTTCTATCTGTCAACTATAATTTTCCAAAGGGTGAAAAACGCATTAATACGCCACAACCAGTCCCCTTTCTATGCAGACTGCGCTCAGAAGTCTGGGTATTTACCTACGCGGAAGAACCTGTTGCGTTCACCGACGGCGTCTTGAAGCATTTTGAGGCTCGGACTGAGACGTTTTCCATTGTATGGAAGAGTGGGTAGGTGGAGAGCATATTTGCACCGACTGATCGACCTATGTATGCACTCACTCGCCTCCCGGGTAACAACCGAACTAAGTTCTGCGTGTGTTTCCTTACACAGTTTTTCCACCAAACGAGCAGCAGTTTAACTGACTTTAAACCGGCCAGGACATCCGTTAGCACCGTGAGGCTCGGATGAACACGATGAGATCGTAACAAACAGCGGGTAGGTGTGAATCCTTTAACATGCTTGGTCTATTCACACACAACCACGCTAGTACCCCGAGTGATAATTAACTCATTGATTCTTGTCCCCTCACACAGCTCCTCCCAAAATTGAGTAGGAGTATTTTTGCACATGGCTTACCTGAAAACTGTACATTTTAAATTCAGGTAAGCTCCACAAAGTTTTTATAGTCTCTTGATTATTGCACCTTAATGAATGCCATGTAGTGGCACTAATGGCATATAATGAATGAGGATCCATTGTCATTCCCATAGCGTTTCTTGAATTCTGGAGTGGAAGTCCGCAATTTAACGACTTGGGTGCATTGATTGAATCTGCAAGTAAGGTAATTTACGCCGCCACACATATAAATTACTCGGTACCTATCAGTGATCTAGTTTATGGTATACTGATGTCATTTAATTAATTTTAGGTACCCCATACCATGTCATATATGAAGCAACGTCCCCTTGACATGGATAAAGATATGAATTCAAGGTAATATGATGACTCGGCCATAATAGTAATTATTGACGAATTGCATACTAGTTGATCTAGATACATTCTGGATTTCAATTTGTCTCTACAGGATACCTGTTGAGTTGTGGTAAACTCGGATCTCCCCACATCACTTGCTCTATTATCAAGGGTAAGAGAAATTGCCATACCACACTTTGGGGATAGGCTATCACTTTCACCACGGATAGTAATTTCCTCAATTCTTCTTTTTTAGGGTTATTTAATTTTCCCTGGTTGCCTCATTTTACCTTTAGTCCTGATGAAGACTCGCAATCCCCAGGTCCAACTCGCCGCTTGGGAATAAGTCGAGTCGAAACGTAGACATCTCCAATACATACACCTTGGACCAATTGTCTGTTAGCATTGTACACAGTGCAAAATTGATGATATTTAGGCTCATGTACTACAATGTTTTTTGATTAGATTGCAAAAAACTATGCTGTTGGCCAGGTGTTCAATACAATGAAAAAATTTTTGTTCAGTATTGATTGTAAAATAATGCAAACTATTTCTTAATCACTATTTCCTTATTTATCTCCCTTTTCACTTGTTTTCATTTTCTGAATCACACCTTTCCTTTGCACGCTCCTGTTCTGGGGCAACCTTTGTGTTTTTATTGATATAAAAAGTATTGCAAAAATATGAATACAAAAATGAAATAGGAATATATTTTCTCTAACCGTGGTGTAAGGTTTCTTTCAAAGACATTATAGTCTTTACAATTAGCAGACAGATCATTGTTGCTTTCTTACTCAAATATTGATTCATTCTTGAATTGTTTAAAATACTGTAATCTATAGGTTCAGGACCACTGTTTGTTTATAATTACTCTGGACCGCGGCAACTTTAAATTTTGCTGATGTGCCAACTGCCCTTGCATAAATTTCTTCCCCGGTAAGCCCATGCAACTTAACTAACGTGCAGTAGCCTTAACCACAATGTGGATAAAAATAACCTCGTAATTATTCTACACCCCCAGGCCCTTTAATGGTGGAATCTAATTCGGCATTCGTTTTTCCCACCATTCTGACGAGCTTGGTAAGCGCCAGCTAACTTAATACTCGCTATTTCGTTTTAATGCAGCATGTGTGATAGAGCTGGGGTCCCACTTACATTTTTAAGATTTTGATACAATCAATTATCTAACTAAATAAAACGGTCCGGCTGGACTTCAATATAGAACTATCTAGTCTATATTCATTGAATTAATCCTGTCTGTTTAGGGACCACTGTCTCTGTTAAAAGTACTACCCATAGGTCCCTAACGATTGCACCCTGGGTTCCCTTGTTTTGTAAAATATATTTCTCAGTAAGTAAGTCATAACACTTTTATGGAGTTTTTTCAACTTATATGTCACTAGAAATAAAAACGTATTATTAATCACGTAGGTAAAAACGAAGGCATTTACCAATGCTTGTTAAAATTACCATCAACCTTTCTTCGCTCATTTAAGAGTGGATCCCAAGCGTAGCAAATCTCATTGTCAGGGGATTAATTAGGATTGTAAATGCTTCTGCACAGTTCTGTGCATCATGTTTAAGAAAGATATTCTTAAATCCGCGCCCTCGTCTGTAGGGCGTAGTGACATGGTATTTCAATGTCACGGTTACAGATTCTCCATTAGGTTGATGATCCAGAACTCCAGCCCGGGCCCTCTCTGCTTGAAAATGTAAATGTAAATGTAAACGTACAGGGATTTATATAGCGCAAATCACCACTGGTTTCTAAGCGCTTGCTTAGGGAACCCGTCCTGGTATTCCCCTGTGAGATAACCCCGGCAGGGTATCCGCAAGGTGAAAGCCAGGCATCTCGCCGCGAGGGGCCGTTGTGGAGATTAAGCAAGCTATTGCCCAGAGTCGCAGAGTGTGAACCCATGAATTGAGTAGGCACCGGAGCGAGAATTGTCGAGTCCATGGACATTTTAGGACTCAAGACCCCGCAGAGCCGGGAATTGAACCCTGGTCCCGGGCTGACCTCTGCTTCCAGGTCTGCCTCCTCTAACCCGTGAGCCAAACTTCTCCACAGAGCATCTTCACTTGAAAGACCGGCACGTACACCATTCTGGAGCCGCAGTGGTCTTTAGTAGTGTTGTCTCCAGTGAGGAGACAGAGATTCTCCACTTGAATGACTGGCACGTACTACATTCTGGATCTGCAGTGGTCAAGTACTAGTGTTTCCAGGAAGTAGACAGAGCATCTCCACTTGAAAGCCTGGCACGTACTACATTCTGGATCTGTAGTGGTCTGGTACTAGTGTCTCCAGTGAGGAGACGGCGCCTCTCGTCTTGAAAGACTGGCACGTACTGCATTCTGGATTCGCAGTGGTCTGTCGTAGTGTTGTCTCCAGTGAGGAGACAGCGCCTCTCCTCTTGAATGACCGGCACGTACTGCACTCTGAAGCCGTAGTGGTCTGGTACTAGTGTTTTCAGGGAGGAGACCGTGCATCTCCACTTGAAAGACTGGCACATACTGCATTCTGGAGCCGCAGTGGTCTGTAGTAGTGTTTTCTCCAGTAAGGAGACAGAGCCTCTCCACTTGAAAGACTGGCACATACTACATTTTGGATCTGCAGTGGTCTGGTACTAGTGTTTCCAGGGAGGAGACACCATCTCTCCACTTGAAAGACTGGCATGTACTACATTCTGGATCTGCAGTGGTCTGGTACTAGTGTTTCCAGGAAGGAGATGGCGCCTCTCCTCTTGAAAGACTGGCACGTACAACACTCTGAAGCCGCAGTGGTCTAGTACTAGCGTTTCCAGGAGGAGACCGTGCATCTCCACTTGAAAGACTGGCACGTACTACATTCTGAAGCCACAGTGGTCTAGTACTAGTGTTCCAGGGAAAAGACAGAGCCTCTCCACTTGAAAGACTGGCACGTACTGCATTCTGGAGCCGCAGTGATCTGTAGTAGTGTTGTCTCCAGTGAGGAGACAGAGCATCTTCACTTGAAAGACTGGCACGTACTACATTCTGGATCTGCAGTGGTCTGGTACTAGTGTCTCCAGTGAGGAGACGGCGCCTCTCGTCTTGAAAGACTGGCTGGTACTGCATTCTGGATCCGCAGTGGTCTGTTGTAGTGTTGTCTCCAGTGAGGAGACAGCGCCTCTCCTCTTGAAAGACCGGCATGTACTACATTCTGGATCTGCAGTGGTCTGGTACTAGTGTCTCCAGTGAGGAGACAGCGCCTCTCCACTTGAAAGACTGGCATGTACTACATTCTGAAGCCACAGTGGTCTAGTACTAGTGTTTCCAGGGAGGAGGCTGGGCATCTCCACTTGAAAAACTGGCACATACTGCATTCTGGAGCCGCAGTGGTCTGTCATAGTGTTGTCTCCGGTGAGGAGACGGAGCCTCTCTATTTAAAAGACCGGCACGTACTGCATTCTGGAGCCTCAGTGGTGGTGTTGTCTCCAGTTAGGAGACAGCGCCTCTCTAATTAGAAGACTGGCACGTACTGCAGTCTGTAGCTGCAGTGGTCAGTAGTAGTGCTGTCTCCGGTGAGGAGACAGTGCCTCTCCGCTTGGGGAAGGCCAGCATCAAGGCTACCTGTTTGAGGAAGGATGGTTACAGCATCACCCCAATTTTCAGGCGAGGACTGGTGCAAACATCCCTCCCTCATTGTGGGGAAGGCCTGTGGGGACAGCAGCTCCCCCTTTTCGGGAGAAGGCCAGTGTCCGCATCTCTCCCTTGCTGTGGGGATGGTCGGTGCCAGCATCTCTCCCTTTTCGGGAGAATGACGGTGCCAGCATCTCTCCCTTGCCGCGGGGAAGGCCGGTGCCAGCATCTCTCTCTTTTCCGGAGAAGGCTGGTGCCAGCATCTCTCCCTTGCCATGGGGAAGGCCAGTGCCAGCATCTCTCCCTTGTCTTGGGGAAGGCTGGTACCCGGAGCTCTCCCAGTCTGTGCTTGGCCAGTACCTGGCAGAAGCTCTACATCTCAATTTCAAACGTGCAGATGTTTGCCGGTTCCCATCTGCAACAGGATCTGGACAAGAGCGCTGTAAGTATTCTCTTTGTGCCGCAAGCGTGTTTTTAGGTCCCCGTTTGCCTCTGGTCTTTATTAATACTTCATTCATTATTCAAGCTATCTATCCGTCCTTTACATTTGAGTACGTTCATAAGTCTATCCCTTGGCTTGCTTTAGATCCATGCCAATTTTTGCATTTTGTTTAATTGTATTGACTTCTCTGTTTTTAGCCCAATTGATTTCTGCTATTTCCGTCCTGCTAAAAGGTGATTACTTACACTCGTCATTACATGATATTTCTCTGGAACACATCAGTGCAGGTTTAATATTCTGAGATGTTTGATACCAAACATCCCAGGATTCAGTAAAGCCATTATGGTGCTAGGAAACTTGTAATGACCAGTTTCTAAAACATATACTCACGATGAATTTACTGGGCACTTATACTATCTAAGAATGGCCTTAGGTATTATAGGGACTTGTCTGCTCATGTAGAGAGGTCCTAACATGAGGTATAAGGTACCCTGACTTAAGGGTGACTTACCTAGACCTCATGCAGTGCTGGGTAGGCATGGCACACAAGGTGTGGGCCATGTCCACTCTTCACTTTTAGCTGTGCCACGACACACAGGCTATAATGGCAGTGGTGCCTGTTTGTGGTGAGAGGTCCCTGAGGGTGGCAAAATACATGCTGTAGCCCTCAGAGGCCTTTTCCTGGCTACCATGCCCTTGGTACCATTGGTGCCCCTTACAAGGGACTTGCAGGTAGGCCACCGTTGTGCCAATTGTGTAAACAAGGGTACAGGTTAGGGAAAGAACACAGGCCCTGGGAACCTGATTGGGAGGGACCCAGGGCACACTCAGTCAAATTGCATCAGGTAGCTGGCAAAATGTTGGGGGGCAACCATGCAGAAAGGGCACTTTCCTACACGTGGTGATTCATTATCCAGGAACTTGGGTGTACCAGATAGTCATTACCTGCCATTAGTTGCCTCTTAGCCATAAAAAATAACATTCTAAACATGCCTGATTTTAAAACTATGCTTGTCCTTGTTACTCAAATTTGATAGTGATCCGGTCTCAAACTTATCAAAAGATAAAGGAGCAAAGGCAGTGGGATTAAGTGTACTATTAGATCGCATGAAGTAATCTCAATTTATGAAAAGTATTTTTCCTACCTGAGTGGACCCAAACTATGTACAAGTTCTAAATCTGAATGAATCGCAATTAATATTCATGAGGTAGGTCGCAAATAGCGACCCGATTCGATTGGACACAATCACAGGGATAATGATCTGCAAGGATCAGCAGACCACTATGTCTCAGCTTTTTAAATGAAGATTTTTTTATTTCTTTTAAATCAGCCCATTTTCCTTTAAGTAAACGGGGATGAACTCATATCAATTGGTCTTGGGAAAGAGACTCTCCCAATATGCCCTTCCAAGTACTGAATCATTTTAGAAGCCGTTAAAATATTACTGATTCCTAAAATGGGTTTAGTAAATAGCTAAAAAAACATTTATGCTGGGTTACACAGCTATTTGGACTGTTTGCGACCATAGAAACGTTTATACAACTTGCTTCATATATGCACAAGATCAGACAGCTTGGTGAAGCTGAGGAACCAAAACTACAATTGTTACTTGTTCCCAGGTTCTTGGTTTTGCACTACATTTTGATGAGTGAACCAAAAGGCTGGGTACAGTCTCGAAAAGACATAATATCCAATGAGCATGTGTTGGGTTCCATTCCAGTTTTATTATCACACACTTCTACAAACTCTAAGCCGAATTCTAAATTTGTCCAATCTTGTAAAGATAAACGAAGACCGGGATTAAAAACCATTCCCCCTTGTTCCATGGTTCCCAAAATGTTCACTAGATTACTGATGTGGGTGTGGTTCTGATAGCTAGGTGCAAAGATCCCCAGGGATATGATGCTGTTGGTGGCCAAGCCCAGATTTTAAAGCAGTGTTTATTATCAGCATATTTTGTTAAAGTGGTAAAGGTGTGGTTAGAAGTAAAAAAAAAAACTTTCTAGACCCTTCCCTCTTCTATCCCTCCACTATCCTTCTCAATCCAAATAACAGACTAACATATGCACCGCTCAAATTAATTTAATATTTCACTATACTAATTCACCACTAATCCTTTATGGGTTCCAGAGTAGTGTGCTTCTAGCCGAAAAAGCACTTTGATGCCTCGTCAGGGTAGTAACCGCTATATAAATGCAATTACAATATGATACAATACAATTTCCATGTATTTGCATGTGATGTAGTTTCTCTACACAATCCTAACAGGCTTTTACTGCCTTCCATTGCAGTTTATATTTCCTAAGGCCCTAACCTTCATAATCAAAGGGGCTAAGCTTACTTATCTGTAGCGTCACACTTCTCTCTCCACAAATGTTTTTTAGGTGGAGCTTTGGCAGCGTATGTGCTGCTCTGCGAGGCATGCTGTGTTAGAGTATGTACTTGAAGCTATGCCTACTGTCCGCCCATATTTTTCATTGGCTTGTGTCTTTGTCCTTTGTTAATGCTGGCTTCTGATCAAGTAATTGGCTTGTTAGTCCCTCCTTGGTATCGTCTTGTCTTCATTTGTAACCTCCCATGAGGACTGGCCCTTTTACTTCGGTTACCCAGTCTGTGTTATTTAGTCTGTAAGCATTATTTTCTTTAATGAGTTTCGCCTACTGCAGGCACAACATGATTTCCTGCGACTTTCAGTGCGCCATGCACGCTTTCACTTTCCAAACGGCCAGGACAATGGTGGTCGGTTCTTTCCAATGCAATAGGTCTGGCATTTACGAGAGTTTGAGCTATTAGCATTGTAAATGACAATAGCTTAAGCTCTCGCAAATATGAGACCTATTGCTTTGCAGATTTATTTTGGGTTGTTTCCAAGTGGCGCATGCCACGCTTGCACGTTAATGGAAGCTACGCCCCTTTCTTTAGACGAGCCGCATCTAAAGAAAGGTGCGCGGCCGCCATTAAAATGAAAGCACTGTTTGGGACGCTTTTACAAAAAAAGCATTTGTTTTTCAAACAAATGCTTTTTTGGTAAAATCGCCCCATAACACGCTTTCACTTTAATGGTGGCCGCGCCCCTTACTTTAGGCGCTGCTCGTCTTGAGAAAGAGGCGTGGCCTCTATCCACATACAGGCGCGGCATGGGGCACTTGGAAACAAAAAATTTTGCACTTCAAAAGGTCTCGCATTGCGAGAATTTAAGCTATTGACATTGACAATGCCAGTGGCTCAGAGTCTCATAAATGCGAAACCCATTGCATTGCACGTGCTTGTTAGCACCAGTTATGTAATTGATTGTTTCTTGTTCCCTCTTGTCCAATTGGCCCGTCATCATCTTTCAAGAGGCACGTTTCACAAGTCCTGATGACAAACCCTTTCTTAATTCACGGGTACAAAAATCAACGATTCAGTTTTGGCTTGATGTTATTTCAGCCTTACCTTGCATCTGTTTGAATAGACCATCCAACTCGCTTCACACTTCCTTAAGTCTTCTGTATTTTATTTGTAACAATTGTCACAATTCATGTGTACTGTGCCAGTGTTCTCACTTTGGGCACCCTTTCATATCTAATAGACACTATATCTAGGTCTTGATTATCTTATAATTGTGTCTTGTTCTTTGGATGATTAATTTGTTTTGGGAGTAACGTGCTGGCATCCCTAGCAGTATTTAATATTCTGAATGACCCCATGCGAACCGGTGTTCCTCTTTATTGTATACTGTCACGTGGTTTATTGGTATATAGGGTCACCGCTTATTCTAGCTACCTCTTGGAAAAAGATAAATATTTGCAGCTCCTCTTGCCCAGGGAATGGATGTGGGCACCAGCTCTCCTGTCCTGGGGAGTGTGGGCACCAACAGCTGTCCTGTCCTGGGGAGTGTGGGCTTCAGCAGCTCTCCTGTCCTGGGAATGTGGGCACCAGCAGCTTTCCTGTCCTGGAGAATGTGAGCACCAACAGCTCTCCTGTCCTGGGGAGTGTGGGCACCAGCAGCTCTCCTGTCCTGTGGAATGTGGGCATGAACAACTCTCCTGTCCTGGATATGTGGGCACCAGCAGCTTTCCTGTCCTGGGGAGTGTGGACTTCAGCATTCCTCCTGTCCTGGAGAATGTGAGCACCAACAGCTCTCCTGTCCTGGGGAGTGTGGGCACCAGCAGCTCTCCTGTCCTGGGAATGTGGGCACCAGCAGCTTTCCTGTCCTGGAGAATGTGAGCACCAACAGCTCTCCTGTCCTGGGGAGTGTGGGCACCAGCAGCTCTCCTGTCCTGTGGAATGTGGGCATGAACAACTCTCCTGTCCTGGATATGTGGGCACCAGCAGCTTTCCTGTCCTGGGGAGTGTGGACTTCAGCATTCCTCCTGTCCTGGAGAATGTGAGCACCAACAGCTCTCCTGTCCTGGAGAATGTGAGCACCAACAGCTCTCCTGTCCTGGGGAATGTGGGCACCAACAGCTCTCCTGTCCTGGGGAATATGGGCACCAACAGCTGTCCTGTCCTGGAGAATGTGAGCACCAACAGCTCTCCTGTCCTTGGGAATGTGAGCACCAGCAGCTCTCCTGCCCTGGGGAGTGTGGGCACCAGCAGCTCTCCTGTCCTGGGGAATGTGGGCACGAACAACTCTCCTGGAAATGTGGGCACCAGCAGCTTTCCTGTCCTGGGGAGTGTGGGCACCAGCAACTCTCCTGTCCTGGGGAGTGTGGGCTTCAGCAGCTCTCCTGTCCTGGGGAATGTGGGCATCAGCAGCTCTCCTGTCCTGGGAATGTGGGCACGAACAACTCTCCTGTCCTGGAGAATGTGGGCATCAGCCGCTCTCCTGTCCTGGGGAATGTGGGCACGAACAACTCTCCTGTCCTGGAGAATGTGAGCACCAACAGCTCTCCTGTCTGGGGAGTGTGGGCTTCAGCAGCTCTCCTGTCCTGGGAATGTGGGCACCAGCAGCTCTCCTGTCCTGGGGAGTGCGGGCACCAGCAGCTCTCCTGTCCTGGGGAGTGCGGGCACCAGCAGCTCTCCTGTCCTGGGGGGTGTGGGCACCAGCAGCTCTCTCGATCTGAGGGATGATTTGTATAAGAGCTAATTGTTCAATGAAGCCTGGTACCAGCAGCTCTCCCCTATACCATGGAAGGCTGGTACCAGCAGCTCTCCCCTATACCATGGAAAGCTGGTACCAGCAGCTCTCCCTTATCCGGGGAGGGTGGTACCAGCAGCTCTTCCTTATCCGGGGGGGGGGGGCGATATTAGCAGCTCTCCCTTATCCGGGTGAGGGCAATACCAGTGGCTCTCCCTTATCCCGGGGAGGGCCGGTACCAGCAGCTCTCCCATATCCCATGAAGGGCTGGTACCAGCAGCTCTTCCTTATCCCATGAAGGTATGGTACCAGCAGCTCTCCCTTATCCCCTGGAAGGCGGGTACCAGCAGCTCTCCCTTATCCCCTGGAAGGCGGGTACCAGCAGCTCTCGCTTATCCCATGGAAGGCTGATACTAGCAGCTCTCGCTTATCCAATGGAAGGCGGGTACCAGCAGCTCTCACTTACCCAATGGAAGGCTGGTATTAGCAGCTCTCGCTTATCCCATGGTAGGCAGGTACTAGCAGTTCTCCCTTAGCCCATGGGAGGGGCATACCAGCAGCTCTCTCATACCCCATGGAAGGCGGGTACCAGCAGCTCTCCCGTATACCATGGAAAGCGGATACCAGCAGCTCTCCCGTATACCATGGAAGGCGGGTAACAGCAGCTCTCCCTTACCCCATGGAAGGCTGGTAACAGCAGCTCTCCCTTATCCCAGGGAGGGCGGTACTAGCAGCTCTCCCTTATGCTGGGGAGGGCAATACCAGCAGCGCTTCCTTATCCCACGGTGGGCCGGTACCAGCAGATCTCCCTTATCCCATGGAGTATCGGTACCAGCTGCTCTCGCTTATCCCATGGAAGGCAGGTACCAGCAGCTCTCCCTTACCCCATAGAAGGCGGGTACCAGCAGCTCTCACACTTACCTCATGGAAGGCGGGTACCAGCAGCTCTCCCTTACCCCATGGAAGGGGGATACCAGCAGCTCTCCCATACTCCATGGAAGGCTGGTACCAGCAGCTCTCCCCTATTTCATGGAAGGCGGGTACCAGCAGCTCTCCCTTACCCCATGGAAAGCAGGTACCTGCAGCTCTCCCCTATACCATGGAAGGCGTGTACGAGCACCTCTCCCTTACCGCATGGAAGGTGGGTACCAGCAGCTTTCCCCTATACCCAGGGCTCGAGTCGGGGTACCACGCGGGTGGACGGCATCCCCCCCACTTATTTTACCGGGTGGACGTCGCCCCCCTGCCAAACAGCTGGACTTCACTCTTTGGCCTCTCTGGGCGAGATCAGAGCTCAAGGCACGCTGCTCACACGCTGGCTTCTCAGATGCAATCACATTTAAGGGGTAGTCGAGGGGAGGCAATGAGCCCGATGGTGCAAGCCACCTTTCATGACGTCACTTCCTGTCGTGACATCACTTCCGGTGACAGTGTCCCCCCACTTCTTTTTTTGGGACTTGTGCCCTGCCTATACCATGGAAGGCAGGTACCAGCAGCTCTCCCCTATACAATGAAAGGTGGGTACCAGCAGCTCTCCCATGTCCTATTAAAGCCGGTTTCCGCCTCTTGCTGTGGGCTTTGCTGAGTGTGCAGTTGCACATGTGGCTCACACCTGCTGACTCGTGTTCTTTCTTATCCCTTTTCCTTCCTTCCTCTTACATCGTTCACAGTTTGGGAGGGTTGTGTTGACAAAGATTGAAGGGGCCTAGCTTCCTGCGCACTACCCACAGCCCCCACTCTGCATGCTTTGAGGGCCTTAAAAAAGAGCCTAATCTGCCCTCCCAGGAGCCCTCTTTCCTACAATAATGCCCCTGTCAAGGACACATCTGAATACAAAATGTATATAGTAAATGTGGGATATTTGTAAAGCGCACTGTTACTCTAACCGAGTGTCCTGGCGCTGCAGACCGCTGGGGAACCCGTCCTGGTTTTCCCTTTCTGGGTATCTCCAGGGTGAAACCAGGCATCCCCGGCGTCTGTGGGGGCCGTTGTAGAGATGAGGCAAGCTAATGCCCAGAGTTACCGAGTGTGTTCCCAGGTTAGAGTAGACACTGAGGCGAGAATTATTGAGTCCGTTAACACCTGGTCCATGACCCTGCCGCGTCGGGAATTGAACCCTGGTCCCGGGCCGTTCTCTGCTTACAGGTCTGCCGCCTCTAACCAGTGAGCCACACCTCTCCAGTGCTTACTATTCCTATGTGGGGCACTGAGGCGCTTGCCTACTTGGGGAGAGTGCTACAGCATGTATGTAGGGTGTGTGTTTAGAAGGATGTAATCATTATTTTGATCCTGTGTTGGAAGTATTTCCGTGTCATGCATGAGGATCACTGATCCAGTGGAACCAATGCATCTCCCCTCCTGCGGAGCGCAACCATGAGCCGTACCGATGCATTGCCGCTGCTGAGTGGGTCAATACCACCGCAAAGACCCGCATCACAGCGCATCACTCCATCAGAACTGCCGCTGCGTGATGCGTCTTTGACACTGTCCCTAGCATCCCTTGTCAACGGCAACCTTGACGACGACACCAGACTCCGCATTGCAGCCTCGCAGCTCCTCAGAACTGATGCACCACCCAGGCTGCACGATGCATACTTTACACCGGCCTTTTTCATCTTAAGTCCTTGTCGACGGGATCCTCGATGACCACGCAGGACCTTGCACCACAACCTCGCCGCCCCTCAGAACCGACGCATCGCTTTGGCTTGACACAGATCCCGCAATGTTCCAAATACCAAGATTAAAGGCAACTTGTTCAGCTGGTCTAAATGTATCCCCGTAGCAGGACTGCGCTCTGTCGCGGTCAACCTTAACTTGTGACTTTGTCCTGCTCCGGCACAACTAGATATCCACAGTTGACCTTTTCTGGTGCTATTTTTACTAAAATCTTTCAGATTGCATATCTCCGGTTCTACTGATTATATTTTTGTTGTTTTGGTCTTGTTTTATTTATTTAAAACATTACTCTATTTTTTCTAACTTGGTGTGGGATCCTTTTTGTGTGATATTTTTCACTTTATTACTGTTAGAAGTGTTGCACAAATACTTCACACATTGCCTCTAAGTTAAGCCTGACTGCTCTGGGCCAGGCTACTAGAGGGCCTTGCACAGGTTAATTTAGGGCTGGCTTGTGCCTCAACCTGGCAAGGATTGAGGCTGTTGCTTGACCTGGGCTCACACCTCAGTCAATCAACAACCCAATTTCTTACAATATGTATTATACCATTACTGCTCAACCACATGGACTATTGCGCAGGTTCACATGCCAACCTCGTTGCCAATGTTATCTGTAAAGGGCAAGGAAATGTACATAAGGCACACTCTCTTGTTACTCTCAATAGATTTATTTAAGTGTTCAGCACAATAAAGGGTACATCTTCCCTGTACAATCTGTCACCACCGTATACATCCCAAGAGTGACTCACTCACCAGCACGCCACATGTGTATATTTAAAAAAGTGCACTTTTTATTCAAAGCATTCAAAGCATCGATGGTGATGGCCTGTTATAGATGTGGCGCAGAGGCCAGAGCGGATGACTCCGGAGCGCAGGACTCACGGTTCGATCCCTGTCGCTGGCGGCAGCACAGCTCAGCATCATGTGACTATGGACAATAGCTCACTTAATCTCCCGACGGCCCTCTAGCTCCTGGATAACCCTAGGGGTGATATGTTCACGCTTTACAAATGTGAATTTATTTAGTTAATTTAAAGGGCCACAGAGGTGAGCAGTGAATCAGAACAGCGGTGGGTTCATTTGGCTTAAACTGAATGAGTGCCCTAACAAAGTCCAAGCTCATTAGAGGGATGAGTGACCGAAATGTTGTGCCGTTTGAGAATGTAGTGTTTGGTTGGTGAGTATCTGATCAGTGTCTAAAGGAGCCAGCACTGTATCTGGTCGCTTTGATAAACAGTTGGAGGCCAAGACTGGACAAGCTAAGGTTACCAGATGACTCCATGCCATCAGAGACATTTTGTTCCAGTCAGAGTCTTTGCTTTGACCTATCACTGCTTTCGAGTTCAATGGCTTTCATCAGAATGAAACCAGCCTACAACTCCCAGAAGGCATTTGCTTTATTGGAAGAACAGCCCAGGACTGACAATTGGTGCCTCTGATGACATGAAGTCATCGGGTAATCTTAAACAAATTGTGCTATCTGGGACGATAGACATGAGTGAACTGATATTTTAAACTGTTACGTACTGCATTGTATTGTCATTGCATTTATAAAGCTTTTACAATCCCTGACTAGACGCTGAAGCGCTTTGTAGCAAGAAGCACGCTGCTCCCGAGCCCAGGGTTAGTGGTTAATCCATTGGTTTTTAACAGTTGTTGCTTAATCTTGTGCTCTCAAATGAATATTTCGTGCATTATCTCAGTTTCCTTGTAGTAATGACATTACTAGCGGTTAGGTGCGATCATTGGGGGGTGGGAGCCCCGGGGAGGAGACGTCCTGGTAGGTCATGGAAGCAGGAAGGTTTCGAGGTTCCCTGGAGGAAGGCGGGGTTCAGTTGTCCAGATGGGGCTGACTGCGGTCTCTTATTGCAGTCAGTGCTCAGATCTCTGGAATCTATTCCCGAGGTATGTGGGGCGGCCCTGCAAGGCTTTGAAAGAAGCTCTGTCTGATCTGGAGCCAGCAGCCCTATGGCAGACTTGCCGGCTTTCTGGGAACACAGTCTGGCTCCAGAGTCCTGTATTTTGTGGCTATAGTATACATTTTCCGGCGTAGTGAGTGGGGCCTGGCCAAAGATTTGAGCTCCATCGACTGCCTGTTACGTGAGCGTTTCTTGGATGTGAAATTAAGAAACCACCTTAGTATGAGGAAGAACAGCAAGATAGTGTGTTTTAATGCTTCAAATAATTCCAGCCACTGGGAATTACCACTGGCCTCATGCCCATTCTTCATTGCTATTGCCCGCCATTCTACCTCAGGTAGAGAGCAGCCATATGCAAATTAGCCCTGGTCATGCTCCAATTAGACCAGCCCAGACCGAAATGCCAGGCCACGTTCCGTCTAGACCAGAACACGAGCAATCCCAGACTTGTGTCTGTCTTGTTGGGAGTCATGAGTGAGGCAGTGGAGTAGTGTGTCGTACAGTGGAGTGTTGCGGAGTGACATAAAGCAATGTGGAGTAAAATGTTGTGGAGTAGAGTAGTGTGGAATGGAGAGGCACGGTAGAATAAAGTGTTGTAGGGTGGAGGGGTGTAGAGTGAAGTACAGTGGGGTGGCATAAAGTGGAGTAGAGTGTTGTACAGTGGAGTGGTATGTAGTAGAGTGTTATAGAATGGAGGTTGTAGAGTGGAGTGGTGTAGAGTGGCGTAAATTGGAGGGTCGTAAAGTGGAATGGAGTGGATGATGATTTCCACTGAGCAGCTCTTTCTGTCACGATCGCGACCGAAGGAACTACAATTCCTGGCACGCCCTGGGCCGAAAACTACAGTTCCCGTGATCCTTCGCGTCACAACGCGATCGCACGAGAACCCATTAAAGACAGCCGGCTGCTGATGGCGGTTCGGGAATTCCTCCAGAGTTTTTGATAGCGGCGTTTGGAATACTTGGTGTGTCTGGTGCGGTAAGGGTGCCTGGCACCATAGCGCGATTCAGCGGGATCGCTGAGTTCTTTGTTTGTTATTCGTTTTGGTCAACTCGGTAACGACTGTTACCGTGGAGTAGGTTGTGTGACAATTTTGACTTTGGATTTGGCCCGGTTGGCATTTTCGGCCAACGGAGATTACCCTGACGGGGTTTCGTGGTGTGCTGGGCGCACATTACCTGTTGTGGTCATTCACCTCACATACTTTGGATTATACCCTTGAACCCATCTAAGAAGCATTATTTGGGCTGGTAATTGAACTAAAGTACCAAGGGTCTTCGCATGTTTCTTTTTCCTAGAAGCGGATATTACAAAAGGTGGCAGTGTATATTGCATTGTGTATAGGTGCTAACTATTGTATTTACCTCTTCCACTTAACAGGGGTATTCTAGAGGTGTATGGTTGCACTCTTCCCCTGTGATGCACTGTTAGAGGAATACTTAGGTAGGTTCTTCCCTATGTGATGTATGTATAGAGAGACGCTGAAAGGAGTGCATAATTATTATAGTGCTATTACTTGCTTTTGTATTGTTATAGTTACCCGCAACAATTCCTACGCTGCCAGATACCTCTACACATCTAGAAGAGTTATATTTTCCTTTACAGGTATAACTCTTATAAGGTAGTTTGATATCTACTGTCAGTTCTGATTGATGCAAACATAGTCTTATGTGTGTGCTCTGTTTATGTCTTACAGATCTCCCTCCCTGCTGTCCCCTTCCTTTCCTTCCCTGATTCTTTCATCTTTTTCCCCTCGCTTGATCCTTTCAATGCTCTGTGCCATTACGGCTAGTCAGGCGTTGACTCGATCTAGAGGTGGGCATACTATTCCACAAACCGATCCTGAGGACGTTATCATAACAGAATTCCCGACCTACAAATATTAGTCCTCCTGGTCGGGTAGTGCAAGTATGGCCACATTGGAAGATGTGATAGAGACTCTGGGAAACATGAAGGGGTTTCTTGGAGTCCTATGCATGTCCCTTCTTTAAGTGGTGGAATGAATAGGGTAACAAATCATTTGTTTGTGTCCATTGCGTTACTGCTGGCCGGTGAATCTGTAGTCACTTCAGCTATGGTTGACTCAGGGGCAACTGGTATGTTCATTGATCTACCGGAAGCCCAACGCATGGGATTAACTCTAGTGCAGAAAGAGAGGCCTGAAGACGTGTATGCTGTGGATGGGAGGAAGCTTAGTATGGGTCCCATTAGCTATGACACAGAAGAAATTGAGGTGTTACTAGGGGACACACACTCTGAGTTTCTTGCATTTAGTGTTATCAGGGCTCCTCAATATGGTTTGATCTTTGGCTTACCTTGGCTGGAAAAACACAACCCTAGTATAAATTGGGACACCAGAACCGTTCATATGGGTTCAGAGTATTGCTTGAATCATTGTCATAAGGGAGCTATGAAACCCGCTCAAGCCTTGTCTGGTGGGTCTTGTATTGCCACGGCCGCAGAAAAATGTGTTCAACTTCCTGCGGTGTATCAGTCCTTTGGCAAGGTGTTCAATGAGGCACAGGCTGAGGAACTCCCCCCTCATAGGCAGTATGACTGCCAGATCGATTTGGTCCCGGGAGCTGCGGTACCTTGTGGGCGGATTTATGCTCTCACGGAGCCTGAGAACTTGCACCTTTGTGAGTACTTGGACAAACTATTGGGGCTGGGTTTCATACGTCCATCTAAATCTCCAGCAGCCTCGCCACTTTTCTTCATCCCGAAAGCTAATGGTGAGCTACGCGCATGTGTGGACTTTACGGCATTAAATGCCATCACTGTGAAAAATAGGTATCCTCTTCCCTTGATCAGTGTTTTGTTGGAACAAGTGAAAAAAGCTGCGGTGTTCACAAAACTTGATCTGAAAGGGGCCTACCATTTGGTCCGCCTGCGTAGCGGGGATGAATGGAAGACCGCATTCAAGACTCGCTATGGGCTATTCGAGTACAGAGTGATGCCCTTCGGACTCTGTAACGCCCCAGCGGCCTTTCAATTCTTTCTAAATGACGTTTTTCGTGAAATCTTGGACCGGTATGTGATCGTCTACATAGACGATATCCTGGTCTACTCGGACTCTGAGGATCTGCACAGTCAGCATGTGGCAAACGTGCTCACCATTTTGCAGGCAAACAATCTTTACTGCAAACTCAGTAAATGTGACTTTCATGTTCGTAATGTAGAATTTCTGGGGGTAATGCTGAGTCCTGATGGCCATGAGATGGCGGAAAGGAAGGTAGCGGCTGTTCGGAATTGGCCTGTTCCCTGTAATGTCCGTGATGTACAATGTTTCTTTGGATTTGCCAATTTTTATAGGCGTTTCATCAATCAGTTCTCCCGGTTGGTGGCGCCTATCACTCAGCTGTTGAGGAAAGCGAGCGTGTTTGTATGGTCTGCGGACGCTCAAGCTGCTTTCACTGCTCTCAAAGACGCTTTTGTGTCAGCCCCGGTATTGGCCCATCCGGATCCTGAGAGACCTTATGTTGTGGAGGCGGATGCTTCGGATGTGGCGATTGGGGCAATCTTGTCTCAACGCCATGCAGATACGGGTCAGCTACATCCGGTGGCGTATATGTCGCGTAAACTGAATCCTGCCGAGAGGAACTATCACATTGCTGAGAAAGAGCTTCTGGCCATTCGGGACTCATTTCAGGAATGGCGGCATTTCCCCATGGGAGCCCGTCATGTGGTGACGGTCTACTCCGATCATCGGAATTTACAGTTTATGTCTGCCGCTCGTCATCTCACGCCTAGGCAGCTCAGGTGGATGATGTTTTTCTCTGGCTTTAATTTTGTCTTCACGTTCCGCCCAGGTGCGGACAATCGGAAGGCGGACGCTCTAACTCGCCAGTCGACGGTCACCCTGTGTGGGGAGAGGGACATGGCTAGTATTGTGGAGCCAGACAGAGTGGTATGTGCTATGCAGCCTGATACGTTCCTGAGGGATGTCAAGAAGGGTGTTGACTCCTTCGTTTGGAGGACATGGCTTGGTAGACACCCGGAATGGAAGTTGCATGGGGGCCTGCCAATGTTTAATAACAGGTTGTTGGTGCCTTCATTGGCCTTGAGGAAGCGAGTCTACGTTTGGTGCCATGAGTCACCGTGTGCGGGTCACCTGGGGTATGCCAAAACCCTGGAGCGTGTGCTGCGGCAGTTTCGGTGTCCTTCTGTGAGACCTGATGTTGGGCGATGGGTGTCCGCCTGTGCGCAATGTGCAAGCATGAAATCCGACCACTCACGGCCACAGGGCTTGCTGCAGCCTCTCCCTACTCCCTCGATCCCTTGGGATCGGATATTGGTGGACTTCATTGTGGGTCTGCCTGCTGACCGGGGATGTACGGCAATAAAGGTGGTGGTCGACTACCTGTCTAAGATGGGGCCTTTTGTGGCCTGCAAGCAGGTGCCTTCGGCGGGTCAATTGGCTATTCTACTCATGGTCAACGTGGTTTGGTTACATGGATTACCGAGTGTAATAGTCTCAGACCGAGGCTCACAGTTCACCGCCCGTTTTGGAAGAAATGGTGTTCTTCATTACATATTGAAACTGCCCTTTCCACGAGTTTTCACCCGCCAACAGACGGCCAAACTGAGCGGTTGACTCAGACTCTTAAGCAGTATTTGAGGTGCTATGTGGATAACAGTAAGGAGAACTGGGTGGACTACTTGTGGTTGGCTGAAGTGGCTTACAACAGTGCCACTCACAGTTCTACCAAGAATACACCTTTCTACTGTTTGTATGGCAGACACCCCCGGTTTCTTCCCTTTGTACACCCGAAAGCTGATTCTCTCCTTCCGGAGGTGGCGCAAAGAGTGGAACACATCAAAGAAACGTTGTCCAAAGCACAGGATCAGTTGCAGGCGGTGAAACACAGGTACAAGGCTGCTGCTGATGAGCATCGGAGACAAGGTCCGTTGTACTGCAAGGGTGATGAGGTGTGGTTATCCACGAGGAACCTACGCTTCAGGAAACACAGTGTTTTCAACCCTCTGTACATTGGGCCTTATACTGTGTTGAAACGCGTGAACCCGGTTGCGGTGAAGCTGAAGCTCCCTTCCCATTTACGCATTCATCCGGTGTTTCACGTCTCAATGTTGAAACCTTCACGCTCGAAGGGCAAGCAACGTCCTCCTCCTCTGTTGGTACAGGGATAACTGGAGTATGAGGTTAGACGAATATTGGATTCCAAGCATCGGAGGAGTAAGTTGTGGTATGTGGTGTCATGGAAGGGGTATGGGCCCGAAGAAAACTCGTGGGAACCTGCTCTGGGGATTCATGCCCCGGTTTTGGTCTCGGCCTTCCATACGAGATGCCCCTCTAAACCTGGTCCGTGATCTCCTCTGTTGAAAGGGGGGATGTACTGTCACGATAACCCATTAAAGACAGCCGGCGGCTGATGGCGGTGTCGGGAATTCCTCCAGAGTTTTTGATAGCGGCGTTTGGAATACTTGGTGTGTCTGGTGCGGTAAGGGTGCCTGGCACCATAGCGCAATTCAGCGGGATCGCTGAGTTCTTTGTTTGTTATTCGTTTTGGTCTACTCGGTAACGGCTGTTACTGTGGAGTAGGTTGTGTGACAATTTTGACTTTGGATTTGGCCCGGTTGGCATTGTCGGCCAACGGAGATTACCCTGACGGGGTTTCGTGGTGTGCTGGGCGCACATTACCTGTTGTGGTCATTCACCTCACATACTTTGGATTATACCCTTGAACCCATCTAAGAAGCATTATTTGGGCTGGTAATTGAACTAAAGTACCAAGGGTCTTCGCATGTTTCTTTTTCCTAGAAGTGGATATTACAAAAGGTGGCAGTGTATATTGCATTGTGTATAGGTGCTAACTATTGTATTTACCTCTTCCACTTAACAGGGGTATTCTAGAGGTGTATGGTTGCACTCTTCCCCTGTGATGCACTGTTAGAGGAATACTTAGGTAGGTTCTTCCCTATGTGATGTATGTATAGAGAGACACTGAAAGGAGTGCATAATTATTATAGTGCTGTTACTTGCTTTTGTATTGTTATAGTTACCCGCAACAATTCCTACGCTGCCAGATACCTCTACACATCTAGAAGAGTTATATTTTCCTTCACAGGTATAACTCTTATAAGGTAGTTTGATATCTACTGTCAGTTCTGAATGATGCAAACATAGTCTTATGTGTGTGCTCTGTTTATGTCTTACAGATCTCCCTCCCTGCTGTCCCCTTCCTTTCCTTCTCTGATTCTTTCATCTTTTTCCCCTCGCTTGATCCTTTCAATGCTCTGTGCCATTACGGCTATTCAGGCGTTGACTCGATCTAGAGGTGGGCATACTATTCCACAAACCGATCCTGAGGACGTTATCATAACACTTCCACACCTGCCTGCTGTTAAAACACATATCAACAAACCTGGTGACTTTGGTAAAGCCACTTTAAGTGGCTTGTAATGAAAATGCAAGCCCGGCTTTGTGGCTTTGCCATTGCTTATTTATTAATGTATTGTTTGTTATTTGCAGAGAACAAATAATGCTGGCCCAAACAAACTTCACGGGATTTAACAAACTAAACAAACATATAAAACATAAAATCCTCAATCATATACAATCAATTAAAAATAAACCACCTAAAATAATGGAATATATAGGACAGATAACTAAAATACAAAGTAACTTAAATACATAACCTCGATCACTATACCTTGCACCTAATAAACCATACATGATTATAGTAAGAAATGAAAGTACTTGCACAAGAATTAAGAGTAGTCAACTCTTCAATTTTCTCTAGGTATATCTGATACATTTTATTTTTGTGTTGTTTTGACATTCCCGCTTCCTAATGGATTTACTCATATGGTCTGGTGTGCAGACAAAATATTGATTTGGAAATTTGGAACTACAGAAATATCTAATCCTAAATATTGTCAGTAACAAATATCGACAACAAGAATATCGTGATCAAGAATATTGATTTGAAGGTAAGAAAAAAAGCGTTTTAAAAAAATATAGAAATCAATAATATCGTTTGCAAAAATATAGTTGTTTAAAATATTGATTTTAAAAAAAATTAGTTTTATGTATTTTAGTATATCTTTCAAATGTATGTGAGGACTTTTTTTGTATAAGTATTGTTTATGGTTTTTAATATATGTGTTACATTTTTAGCAGGTATCAATTTTAATTACATTTTTCGTTTTTTAGTTCCGTAGTGGGTTTATAGGGGTATAGGGTGGGAAGTAATTTAATTATAATAAATGAATGATATTTATTTATTTATTAATATTTATGTAATTGAGATTTTATAGTGTAACTTTGGGTAGTAATTTATTTATAATTTGTTGTTATTATTAATTTTATATGGGAATTGTGTATTAAATTTTAGGTGGGGGTTGTGGGGTTTATAGAGGTAAAGGGTGGGAAGTAATTTATTTTTAATGAATAATTAGTTGTTAATGAATATGTAAATGAAAAGTAAATATGGATATTGTTTAATTTTAGGTGCAGGTTTATTTATTTATTTATAAAGTTTTATATAGCGCGAACTTGTAGGGTTTATAGGGGTAAAGGGTGGGGAGTAATTTATTTTTAGTTAATTAATATTTAATTAATTGAAAATTAAATATGGGAATTGTGTAATTCATTTTAGGTCTGGGTTGTGGGGTATATAGAGGTAAAGAGTGGGAAGTTAATACATTAATATGTGTTTTATTTTGTTTTTTAATTAGGTACATTTATTTCATTGATAATTATGTTAATTATGGAAGTACATTTTATTTTTAATTTAGGTGTGGGCTGTAAACTGTGTGGTGTTATAGGGTAGGGTGTAAATAAAATAAATGTATGTAATGTTTTTCTTTATAAATAATTTGTAACTAAAATAATGTTTGTTTGAAAAATATTTTTATATTTTATTTCATATAATATTTGTAGGTATTTGTGATATGTATTTAACACTATAATATGTTTTTGTATTTATAAGGACCTAGACAGATTTCATAATTTGCACCTCTCCATAGTAGGACGCACCAATATCGTTAAGGTGATTCTTCTCCCAAAATTTCTTTATTTATTCAGGGCCATCCCAATGCTGTTTGAAGCGAATGGGTTCAAGGTTCTAGAACATATAATAAACAGATTTGTGTGGGCGCACAGTAAGACCAGAAGAGTGCTGAGATTTATGGCACTCCCTAGGGATAGAGGTGGGTGGGACTTACGCGATTTGAGGCTGTACTACTGGGCAGCTGCTCTACAATATATGACTGGCTTTTTGGGGGGAGCAGAGATGGAAGGGCAGGACGAGATAGGAACATTAGCCATCTACGCTTTAGTTTTAGGTGCAGATGCGGAGAACCTCTTTCAGAAATTTACTGATCACAGTTCTTTTAAAAGGACCAAATTTAAATCGGTAATAGCAGCACATAATACCTGGAAGGCGTTTACGAAAATGTTTGGCCTAGGGAGATACAATGCATACACCAGACTGAGTAATAATTGTACACTCCCTGGTGATATATTTGCAGATGCTGTGTTTACAGAATGGGGAAGACACGGGATTACCAAGATGGGAGATATGATGGGGGCACAGGGAATGATGCAATTCACTGGTATTCAGACAATATATGGTTTAGATTCAAGACACTTTAAAACATTTTTGCAAATCAGAAGTTTTATGTTGACAAAAAAGGGAGGGCCAGCGGGATTTGGGAGCAATTCAATTTTGGACATTATTCAGGATGGTGCACAATTAAAAGATTCTATGCCGAACTGATAGAACATAACATGGATGACCTTGAGAAGTATGATGATAAATGGGTACAGAAGTTAGGTATAGAAAAGGAATGTTTTCGTATGTCACTTGATATGGGGCAGAAAGTTTTGTGTTCGGCAGTACTCCAAGCGCAACATTATAAAACATTATATTCACTGTATCACACACCTTCCAGGATAGCGCAATGGGGAGGGGTAGCTGGTATTACCAGCCCCAGGTGTGACAGTTCTGAGGCAGATCTAGTGCACATGTTCGCTACTTGTACTCATTTACTAACAACACAAGATGAAATTGAGCTATTTCTTAAAAGGTCACTAAGAATAGAGATTAACTTAACACCGGCAGTAGCTCTGCTCGGGGTTGATGATACTGATAGGCAGACACAATATGGGTACTTCATCTTTGTAGCTATGGCTGTACTGAGGTTGTGTATTGCTTCAGCATGGCTGGACCGTTTACCACCGACCTTTCATCAATGGTTAGCCAAATTATTAGCAGCTTATAATCTTGAGAAAGCAATATATGCAAGGAGGGGCAAAATAGGAAAGAAATTAGGAATACAAATATGGGAACCCATACATAGATGGAAGGAAGGAGATCCTAGGTAGTATCAAGATGGAATAAATGTGAGAGAAACATTATGTATGTATAGAACTCTGTGTCTAGGTTTTGAAACTGTTTTTCTTGATTTTATTTAATATTTCGTGTACTTTATGTTTTGCAATATTCCTGTATCTCATTAACAAATTTATGTGCCCTGTACAACAAAAAAAGGGGAAAAAACTTTAATAAAAATATTTAAAATTAAAACATTTATATATATATTTTATTATTTTGTTTTTTAAATATTTTTTGTTTTTAATTGAATTGACTGTAGTGGGAATAGTAATTTTATCCCTCCACAATCCAACACTTTCCCTACTGTTACACTCACTGGAGTGGGAAAAGTAATTTTTACCCCTCCGCTACTCAAAACTTTCCCTATTGTTGCGCTCATTGGAGTGGGAAAAGTAATTTTTACCCCTCCGCTATCCAACACTTTCCCTACTGTTGAACTCATTGGAGTGGGAATAGTAATTTTTACCCCTCCACTATTCAACATTTTCCCTATGTTGCATGCTTTGGAGTGGGAATAGTAAATGTTATCCCTCCGCTATCCAACACTTTCCCTACTGTTGCACCCACTGGAGTGGGAATAGTAGGTTTTACCCCTCCGCTATCCAACCTTTTCCCCACTGTTGCATTGACTGGAGTGGGATATTTAAGTTTAAATATTTTTGAATAGTTGAATGTTTTAATTAATAATAGAATGTTTTTTTAACATCATTTTTATGTTATTGGTATATGTATATATATATATATTTGTTACATTTTTATATATTTTGTTAAATTATAAAATACATTAATAGTTTATTAGTTATTTTACAGTAAATATATATAATAGCTATATATGTGTTTAACTTTTTTAAGTTAAGTGTTTTATTTTTGTTAAAATGTATATTCAATCTATTTATGTATTTATTTATTTTGAAAACTTTTATTAGTCTTGCAATCAATTACAGGTACGGGCCTACAACCTTCTCGGCCGGCCGCGAAACAGAGTAAAAGTATAGCAATCAATGCGGAGAGTCAGAACAATTCAAAAATCGGGACGATACGTATACCAGGAGACAACTCGTGGGCAAACGATCAGGTCCAAAGTCAGGATTACAGAGGTTCATTTTTTAAATATAAAGTACTGTAAAAGTGCCATACAATCACACGTGGTCCTGCAATACAGCGCGCAAATCAGGATATCTACAATTAGTATAAATACAGACGAAGTAGGTAAGGCACACAAATCAGGAGAAACGTAGGCACAAATCCGGTGGGTAGCAAACCCTAACCCCACCTCTCAAAACAATACACGTTACAGGAACCATGAATGAAGACGACACTATAGAAAAAGAAAAAAGACTAAAGGGCCATGGAAACAAGAACGAGCAAACCCCGCCCCCCTACCCCCACCCTGCACACCCGCGGAAGGCCAAGGCCTACCCCCCCCAGCTGCGTGCCTGTTGCCCTATTGGAACCCGAAATTTAGAAAAGAAAAAGAGAAAAGACAAGAAGCATAGGTGGAGCAGGGCCCTCAAAGTCGCCGCCCCGCCCCGCCCATCACCCCTGCACATGGGGAAGATCCAGAAGCAGAATAGAGTATCATGGAGAACATCAAGTACCAATTACATCAGTAATACAATCCCAATGCAACACACCCAAAGCACCGTCAGTTAACGCGAGGGCCACCGAAACCTAAAATGCATCATCCCTGGCCCCGCCTAGCAACAGAACCACCAAATGACCCCTTGACAATCAATATACAGTACTTTTTGGAGGATCTGGAGGATCCAAGCGAATCAGGCCCGAACAACACCAAGAAAAAATCCAGCAGTTCGAGTCCATTGGGACGCGTGCAGCCGACATCCAAGGGCGTCGGTACCAAGCCCGCGGGTGTCACAAAGTTCAAGCACAACAATACCTTCCATGAAGAGGAAATCTCACAGTCCGGCAAGTGCCGCGGTGTTGTCGGGACGGCCCGGGAAGAAGAACAGCGTCGCGTCCCTAGACTCAAGCTAAGCACGCGTCCCAAAGAGTCACTCACTCGCACAACCGCACTGTCCGGGGAGGACGAAGTAACCAGGTCCCTCGGCAGTTCCCAAAACCCAGGCGGGGCCAGAGTCCTCCCCAAGGAAGTAGATACGGGCACGTCGGCACTCCATTGGAATCGGACCACGTCCTTACAGGGCGGTGAAACCAATCTATTTATTTTAATTAAGTTCATTATTTGCTAAATGTAACATGTATTATTTTATATATATATATATATATATATATATATATATATATATATATTATATATTAAACGATTTTTGCAGCATCTACATTTATGTCATCGATATTTTTCCCCCAATATTTTTGTAGTTGCCTTTATAAATATAGGATGTCGTTATTTATGTCATCGATATTTATGACTCAGTATTGTGGTATGGCGATGTTTCGGGAGTCGATATTTTGTCAGTGAACAATATGGACTTACCCATACCGGTCATGGTCTCATGTAACACGTCTGCAACTATGTACAGCTTCTGGGAGAAATACTGCTCTTGTTCTCTGTAACCAATAATAAAATAGACATTTTGTTCCATACAGAGATTTGTGGCGGCAAATGCTTTTCAACGCAATACTTTGGGACCCAAAGATGAAATATCGTTGTATCCATATCGAAGGGGCTCATTACGATGGCGGAACGATTGCCACCGCCGGCGGTGGCGATCGTTCCACCATCACAATGAGATTTACCCACCGCCATAAAGTCCGTCCGGCGCTTTACTGCCGGTGGCAATCGTAACGATTGCCTGCCGGGCAGAGCAGGGCCACTAATATGGTGGCGGTGCCTAGCAGGCACCGTCCACCATATTAGGATATGGGAAATGTAAGGCCTTTCCGCTGGCGGGGATTGGGTCTAGAGGCCTGTTGCAGGCTCCCCTTGCGTCTGGGGGAGGTGGGGTGTACTTGGGGGGGTACCTATGGTACCCACATCTCACTGCACCAAAAGGCAGGCACTGTGTGGTGCCTGCCATGTGGTGCAGTGAAATGCTAGACATGCGATTTTAAATTGCAGAATGTGACCGCATTGGTGGCGGTCGCATCCTAATTCGTGGTGCGGAAACGCCACATATCTGGCCCGGTCCAAGCACCGCAGGGATGGCAGGCGGACTCAGGTCCCCTGCCATCCTAATGAGCCCCTTAGTTTGGTGTTATCCTGAATGTTAAATGTGTTATATTTAAATAAGCATTTTTGGCACTACTACACATTTTAAGGGCACAGAATATGGAAGGGGGGTAGTTTTTTTTATAGTTTTCTACAAGCCTGAGGCCATCTAGATTTTAACTAGAAAGTTTGTTTCCTTCTTAGAAAGAAGGAAGGGTAAGGGATAAAAAGAACATGTAAGATTGACCGGAAAGATTGAGCGAAGAAAGGGAAGAGGTAAGGTCAAAGGAAGCGATTTAGATGGCAAATACACTACAGTGGAGGAAGAAGAGTTAGGACAGAGGACAAAGAGTTAGAGTGATTGAAGAATTGGATAAACCTTTAATGTAAAACAGCAGAAAGGGAAGTGATAAGGTGAACACAAGGTAAAACAGGGAAGAGAAGTAAAGGAGAGATAATATAGAACAGAAGTAACACAGTGTAAATTGATACTTGTATAGCGCACTACTCACCCGCAAGGGTCTCAAGGCGCTTGTATGAATACCGCTGTGGAACCCATCCTGGCTTTCCCTATGAGGCGTCCACTCCTGGGCACCCCCAAGGTGGAGGCCAGGCATCCTTGGCGTTGTGGGGGCCGTTGTGGAGATTAAGCAAGCTATTGCCCAGAGTTGCAGAGTGGGACTCCATGATTGGAATAGGCACCGAGGCGAGAATTATCAGGTCCGTGGAATTTTGAGCCCAAGACCCGCCGAGGTGGGGAATTGAACCCTGGTCCCGGGCTAGACCTCTGCATCAGGGTCTGCCGCTCTAATCATTGAGCCACACTTCTCCACAGTGGGGGTACAACAGAATAGGAAAACAGGAAGAGATTTAAAAGCAAAGATACACCAGGATGATCACAGAGAAAGGAGTGGGAAGGGTATGCCGGAAGGTGAGGTAAGGATTTCTGGATGCAGAAAAATTATCTGCAGATTGTAGAGCATTGTGGCTTTCAGATTGGAATGTTAAGTATGCGATCTGTAGGAGTATTCTACTGACAATCGCTTGATCCTAGTGCAGGCAGGAGTTGAAGATGGTAGGGCTGCTAAAATAAAGGGAACTTTTATCTGTGATCACACTCTTCCTTGGTCTGCACACCGATGTTTTTAAAACTTAACAAGTTGCTGGTCCTGAGAAACTCCTCTCTTCCAGGATTCATGTGAATATGCAAGTGGGCGAGGGGTCTGCTCTAGCAGTAAAACACACCTAATAAATAAATAGGATGCCAACTCTGTTTGAGAATGTTTTTCAAAATTTAGTTTTTTTAATGCATTATTTGCAATTTCAAAAGCATTACTTAAAATCTAATTTCAGAAAGATTGTAAAATTGATTCGTATTCAAATTAAACACTTCATAAACCATTTCACCTTTTTAGGAGCATGCCCTTTAACCAGGAGAATTGTCATTTTAAATCACTTGTAACGCAAATGACAACTGAAAATGGACTTCAAAACAAATTTAAAAATGTTAACTTTAAGACACCTCAGTGATGTTCTTGTGATGCACTCCCTCAACCTTCCTAAGTCTGTGTCCCTCCGTACTCTATATTGAGTGGTGTGGTGAGTTGTGTGTCAGAATAGTGCGACAAAAGGAACAAATGATGGGCGGAATGCTGAACAATGCAAACATTCAACCCAGTCTCAAAGATCTGGGTTTAATCTATCGTTATTTTGCTGACCAAGCCACCCCAGTTTGGAAAAAGCCATAAGCAAATCCGTCATGACCCTGTGCCTCATGGGAACAGTCCAGCCTGAACTGCCAAACCTGGTCCTTCCTGGACTGGAAACAAGTATCCGTGGGACGGGGATGCCCAGACATGGGTCCCGTACTCTCCATGCCACTGGAGTCAAGCTAGCATGGCTGATGAGGCTGGAACCCCGAAACCGGTCCTAGGATGCTTGTTTCCAGGCCAGAGAGGATCTGGCTTTGCAGTTCCGGGTAGACTGTTCCCATGGGGAACAGGGTCAAGACTGATTTGCATATGGCTGGGTCTAAACTGGAATGGCATGGGGAGCAAAAAAATATGTATTCAGACCTATATCTCTGTACTTGGGTGAATGTATGACATTGTTAAGCATTCTGTCCATCAATTGTTCTTTTTGCATTTGTCACCCCGAAGGGACGGGTCTGACCCGATGTGGGTCCCATGCATTCCATGCCACTAAAGTGAAGCTAGCCTGGCTGATGAGAGTCAAACCCCCAACATCGGTGCTAGGATGCTTGTTTAAAGTCCAAGGAGTACTTGCTGGCTTAGCTGAACTGTTCCCAGGAGAACAGGGGCAAGAGTGATTTGCATATGGCTCGGTCTAAACTTGGGGAGCAAAAAATCGATGGATATGGGCCCAGATCTCTGTACTGGGATGAATGTATGACATTGTTCAGCATTCTTTCCATCAATTGTTCTTTTTGCATTTATCACTCCGAGTGGGACGTTTATGCCCAGACATGGGTCCTGTTCTCTCCATGCCACTGGAGTTGAGCTAGCCTGGCTGATATGGGGTGAAACACCGAATCCGGTCCTAGGATGCTTGTTTCCAGTCCAGGGAGGACCTGGCTTGACAGTTCGGGGTGGACTGTTCCCATGGGGAACAGGGTCAAGACTGGTTTGCATATGGCTGGGTCTAAACTGGAACGGCATGGGAAGCAAAAAAAAACTGATGGATTTAGGCCCAGATCTCTGTACTGGGGTGAATGTATGACATTGTTCAGCATTCTGCTATCAATTGTTTTTTGCATTTGTCAGAATAGTGTACAGAAATATTGTCTGACATACATATTCGGTCCTAAATACTGGTAACAAAAATATAATCCCCTTGGGCTTAGATTTTCTATTGGTACTCCAGATGGGTGATATTTTTCAAGACAATATTTAGGACTCAATTTCATATGAGACAATAATCTGATACTAGACCAATGTACTGGAAAGGTGTGGTGTACAGTGGTGTTGGATGTGTGTTCTATAGTGTGTGGTATGTTAGGGAATATGTGGTATACAGAGTGGTAGAGTGATATTTTCCCGGGGGTGATGTGTTGGTTGGTGTGATGCAGAGCAACATGATGGTTCAAGATGTTGTGCCATTTGATTGGGTGGGGTAGGCTGTGTAATGTGGTGTAGTGAGAGTTGATGCAGTGTGGTCCATAGTTATGTGTTGTATTGTGAAAGTTGTCGGACATGCAATGTGTTGTTGAGAGATGTGGTGCTCGATGGAATGTCACATTGTATTATGGTCTGGTTAGGCAAGTGTTGTATGGAGTGCAGTAGTGTGACGTTATACCCTATGGTAAGGAGTGCTATCACATTGGTTGTTTGTATTTTGGTGAAATGTGGCGTGCTACATTGAAGTTGAATGTGGTGCAGTTGATTAGATATGTGGTGTAGCATGGTTTGTATAATGTTGGATGGTGTGATGTGGTGTTTTGCAGTCTTGTGTAGTGTACTGCGGCAAGGTGTTCCACAGCTTTAGGGATGTAGTGTGATTTTTTGGTGTGAAGAAATGTGATGTTCTATGATGTGGTAAAGTGTAATGTGATGCTGTCCGGTGTGGTATTTAATGGTGTTTGGTTGTGTAATATCATGTTGATATGGTGAGGTATGGTGTAGTTTTGTGAGGTATATGCTCTACCATGGGGCTCAGCAATTGGTTGGGGTGGAGTGGGACGACATGGTGTGATATGGTGATGGTTATTGTGTGATGAGATGAAGCTTGACAGATGTTCTGAATAGTTACAATGTGATACCTATTTTTGAGTAGAGCACAGCACTAGATTGTTTACAAATGTATCAATTTAATGTACCTTAAAAATAGTAATTAGAGTGTGCCAGGTCATTCCTGACCTGGACTATTCCAAACTGGACATTTGTAGTAGTGTGATGGTTAATTTGGAACATTTGTCCTGGATTTTGGTAGAGAGCTGGCAGTTTTTTGGTGCAAGCTTAGGTGGCCTCGTTGGTAATAACTTGGGCCCTGGCACTTCTTTCTTTTTTATAAACTGCTCGCGGGCCCCCACTGGAGCTTTCACTCACCTATCTTGAGATCAGACTCCTCCTGCGACAGCACGCGCCTGAAGGTTAGAGGAGATGCGTTGCTCCACATCTTGAAGGCAATGGCGAAAGCTTTGTCTGTGTCTTCTCTGTTCAGAGTGCTGGGGTACTGGACGATCCTATAAGTGGATTAGAGATAACAACCAGTCAGGAGTGATAAGGAGTGGCACCCAGCAGTGCTAGATGGTGTAGGAGCAGCAGGCTATAATGAGTGGCAGTGGAAACATGTGGTATGAACACACTTTGTCAGAGTGAAGTTCATTCTACCTTGGGTCCATGAAATCCCAGCTGTGTAGCATATATATCAAGTCTTTGTCACCTAACCTCTGCCAGCCTCAGAAGGGTGGAACTATGTATTGGGTCTTGTATGTATGTATGTTAGTCTTTCAGCCATCTATATTTACTTCTCTTTTGAAATTGAATTTTCCAGCAATGTCTTGTCTTTGCCCTTATCCTTCCACACATTGTATTTCTTCTTATCGCTTTTATTCTATCAAAACGTCTCTCTCCACTGCTATTCTTTCTTTTGCAATATACCCTCTCTTATGACCCTTTAGGACCGTTTACCTTCCTTTTATCTTTTTAGTTCATTTTATTCCTTCTGATTCATCCAATCTTCATCCTCAGCTCTTTTCTTTTCCAATAATTCAATCCCATTTTTCCCCTGCAGTGACCTTCTCTCTCAATCACTTCCAGTGAAAAGACTTACTGTACACATTGGAGGAGACAGATGAAGCTGTTTCTTGACAGAGATATTCTTATTCGGTCTGGCCAGCCCTATGTAATCAACAGAAAATAGATTCTTGAGAAGCAATGCTGAGAGATAGGCTTCGTCTCCCCAATTGTTGATTCAATTCAAGTACAGCATTTGATAGGGCTAAAACTGAGTACACCCACTTAAAAGAGTCATTTTACTACACATTTTGCCTTGTTGGAAGGCTTACGTTTAATCCTGCAAAATTGAGTTGATTATGGAGACAAGCCAAGGATCAAGACTATAGATCTACTTATTAAGACCTGATCTACTTATTATGAAAGTTTACAATGTAGGCAGTAGGCCTAACATTTATTCTAAAATCCTATATATAATCCAATAGATGTTTATGGGTGCATTCACATTACACTCTGCTGTAGCCTGCAAAATGTTGCGTGGAATCTCAGACTACCTTAGTAAGAGTTTTGAAGTTAGTTACCCTTCTGAAAAACGCAGTATATAGAAGATTTGCACTGCGATATTCCATATTAACTCTTCTTAGGAATACGTGTATATTTGTTTGCCAATTGTAACATCAGATGCCGTAGGTCTGATCTGTTTGCTACGAAACGTAATGACAAAGACAGTAGCCCTGGCCTATTAGTTGTGAAAAGCATTTCTTAAAGCCAATAGACCTTAAAGGGTGGATTGGTATTAAACTTGGTAAAGGGTGTAAACACGTAATGTTAGGTTGCATCTCACATATTACCATAGTATTAGAGTATTTTGGTGTTGGTTACCCCATCTGACACACCACTGGGATAAAAGATTTGCACTGTGATACTTTTTGTCTGGCCCTATTATAAAGGGTTGTTTTCTGAACTGTAATATTGTACATATTTGTAATATTAGAATTGTATTTCTGATGATTGCCTTTCAGGAAAGCTTATGGTCACTTCTGTAGGCTTGCACTGGTTATGGTGACAAGGCTATAGGTTTGGGGGGTTCATTGGGGAGGGGCATGTTAAATGTCACAGGTCAGATCTGTGCACTAAGAAAATTTGCAACAAAATGAGTAGGCCTGACATATTTTTTGTGAAAAGCATATGTTAAAGTCAATGGACCATTAATTGTGAATTGCTATTTCCTCGTGTTAAAGCGTGTGGGCAGGTATTTTGTTAAATGGAATCTTACACATTGTCAGGTTTACGGGGCTCAGAAGACAAGAGTTTGATCATCATCATGCTATCAAGAAAAGCAACATGTACTATATGGGGCTCGGAGGGGTTGTGACAGGGCTTTCCAGTTTCTCACACACCAATCATGGTGCTTATGGAGAACAAAAACATGGCACATCTAGGTGCCGTCTAGTGTTTTGGCAAGTCCTCCGACAGAGCATTCCCAGGCTAAGCTTTTTCACTTCTAAGATTTTAGCAATGGCAGCCATTTTTAACATGAGTCATACACTGTGACTTCGCCTGGCGCGTCTGTTAAAGCTTCCCTGTGATTTGCACTATGATAACCGTTGTTAGACCCTCTTAGGAGAACCTGAACGGTTTAGTTGTGTGTCAGCCTCTTGTAATAAAAAAAACTCCTAAACAAATATATAAATTCATATACATACAAAGAAGGCCTTTGGGGCAGTGCTCTTCCGTAATTGGTCCTTTTGAGTGTCTTTTACATTCTGCGTCCACCTATTACTCCATGGTGGAATGGGTCAGCCTATATCAGCCCTTGTCTCTATTGCGTACGGAGCAAAAGCATTCTGAAAAGGAGTGTGCTTTTGTTCCACGGCTGGTTCGGGTAGGCTTATAGTTTTCCATTTTACCCTTTTTAGTCCCCTTTCATTGCTTTACTTTTTAATTTTTGTTTTTCGAGCATTCTATAGCCTCTCAGATAATGCTATGGTGCTGTTCGCTTGCCGCTCATTACATCTGCCGTGTGCCACATCCCTCATGGCCGCTGGTTCTTCACTGGTAGACATCTTGAAATGATTGTTTTTTATTGTTTTATCATTTCAAGATGGCAAATGTGTTGCTTCTAAACTTGAAAGCTATGTTGAAACTTTAAAACAAGAATACATCATTTACAACACCATTGCAAGACGGATGTACTTCAATTTCTTATTGCAAGCATATGCCTCCCACATTTTGGCAGCAGCATTCTTTCTTTTTTTCTACTTTTCATCTTTCATGTGCTTGTTGAGCTTTTGTGTGTGTTTTATTGTGGATGGGTAAGAGAGGGAATTCAAGAATTAGTTCTGAGTAGATGAACGGATTCATGAGTACAAGAATGAGTGAGGATGTACAAATGATGTCTTATTGAGTTCCTAAACTGTCCAATGACTGAAGAGGCATTTGCAGTTATAGGCCAGACCTGCTGAAACTACAGCAGGTCTGCTATCTTCAGATCCATGGTTGCCAAAACATGTGCATGGATGGATAATAAAGAAGGCCTCTGCTGTCCTTGCAGTGCGGGCGAGAGGAACCACGAATGGGATCCATGCTCGGCCCCAGGCCTTTTTTTCATCCATGCTGGAGGCATTTTCAGTGGAATGATAGAGGGCCCTCATCAGATGTTGCAGCAAGGTGGCCAAAGCAATCGTGAGTGCCTACACAAGCGTAATGTTTTGTAAACCTGTGACGTAGTCACCCTAAATGAAATACGGACGCCCACCAAAATATACGCACAGTCTCATCTATTTAGATAAGGCACAGACAGCTTTAGCAGTCTCGACAGCCTCATATGTTGAATGTGTTTCACTTTTTTAGCAATGCCCCGAAACAAAATCTTTCTTGGATTTACAAAGCCTGATTTGTTTGGCTTTGTAAAAAAGGTAATGCAGTGGATTGACCTGGGTGGAGCATGGACAGTCCGGTGCATCCACACCTGCATTTTGACGCAAACCCATATTTACAAAACCTTGTCAGCATAGGTTCACGCCAAAAAGGAGGTGCCTACCCAAGGCTGGCAGACCAAGGGTATCTTTAGGTCTCCTCTTTACTTCCTCCTTGCATGTGAGGTGTGCGCTGGGTTCTGCAGCACACATACCCAGAGGAATAAGACTCAAAGGACAGTTTTTGTGCAAGAAGGGTTCCCTTCCTGACCACAACAAAGCTACATGGTGCGAGGGTGCCTGCATTGTTGCTAGGCAGACACCAGATTGCTAGCGCGTGGAGAAATCAGACTGGCCCCATATCTTTGTAAATATGGAGCAGTTCTGCTCCCTCCCTTTCATGCAACACAACGCAGCAACTTCCCTTGCTGTGCTGCGTTGCTTGAAATCGTGGTGAACCCGGGCCTTAGCTTACAGGCACAAGTGTTGGTTCAATGACAGGATCTATTGACTAATACATTGCAATGCTGTGTAGAGTTAGTGGGTATGGCCCATTGCCTTTTACTGTAGACTAGTGTGTGGGGACTTGCCCATATGGCTTCAATTGTTGTGTAGTAGCAGAAGGTGTGGTCTAATGACTAGAGGAAGTAAGGATGATCTAGGGGCAATATGAATGATTTGGTGCCAGTGAATGGGACCTGGCGGCAGTAAGTATAATCTAGAGGCAAATGGAATGGTTTCCTGACGGGATGTATTGTCTGTTAGCTGTTACTGCGGTTTAGTGGCGATGGGTATGATCTAGCAGCAGCACATTCGGGTGAGTGGTAGTATGTAATATGCTGTGGCAAACAAGAATGGTCTGGTGGCAGTAAATGTTATCTAGTGGCAGTAATTATAGTCTAGAGGCAATAGGTAAGGTCTAGTGACAGCACATATTGTTTGTTAGCAGTTGGTGTGGTTTAGTGTAATGGATATGGCCTAGTGACTGTAGGAATGGTCTAGTAGTATGGCATAGGGGCAGATGTTGTGGTCTAGTGGCAATCAGTCTGGTTTAGTCGGAGAAGATCTTGTCTAATTGCAATAGGTATGATATAGTGTAAGGATGTATGACAGAGTAGCACGCACCATGAGTGGCCTGGTGACACTGAATGTGGTCTAGTGGCCGTAAGTATGATCTAAAGTCCATAGGTATGCTATGCTGGTAGCAGTTGTGGTTGTGTTGGCAATGTATATCATCAGTAGCTATGGCTTAGTAGCTGTACATATGATTTAGTGGTAGTAAGGAATGGTATAGGGTCAGGTGGTGTGGTGTGGTGTTGGTGGCAGTTGGTATGATCTAGTAGCATTAGGTATGTCTACTGTTAGCAAGTATGCACCAGCGGGATTAGGCATGTATGGTCTAGTGGCATTAGGTATGGTCTAGAGGCAGTACGTATGGTCTAGAAGATGGAATGGTTCAGTGAGATTACGTATTGTTTAGTGACAGGTGGTGTGGGTTACTGGCCATTAGTCTGGTTTAGTAGCTGTGGGTATGGTCTAGGACCAATAGGCATGGTCAAGGGACAGTATGTGCAGTCTGTTGCCCGCTGTTGTGGTTTAGTGGCAATAGGTATTTTCGAGTTTTAGAGTTAGGACACAAGATAAAGTGAGGACCACGATCATGGTAGAAGTAAAGGATATGATTGGCTTTGGTCAATGTAGTGGACAATTATATTATGCACATATCTGAGCAATGTAGTGGTAAGTCTATGTTGAAGCTTCCATGTCATAGTAAGTCGATGGAGTGGTATTCCATATGGTAAAATAAAACCAGAATGTAAGACTGGCCAGCGACTTGCCAGGTCAAGTGGTTGTAGATATGATCTAGTGGTATAGTTAGTAATGGTATAGGGGCTGGTAGGGTCTAGTGGTAATCAAGCTGGTTTAGTAGTGGAAGGTCTGGCCTAGTGCCAATAGGTATGGTCAAGTGGCAGGCGGAGTGGTCTAGTAGAATGAATTATGCCCTAGAGGCAGGATCCGTAGAATCAGGGGGGATGTAAAATCTAGTGAATGAAGGTGTGGTCTAGTCGTTGGGAATGTGGTCAGAGCGTGGTACTCATGGTCTGGTGATAGACGTTCTTGTCTAGAGGTGTGCTCCATTTGAAGGTGTTGTCTAGAGGAATGTGGTATGTCTGGTGCAAAGAGGTGTGTTCTACGTGCAAGGGATTTTGTTTGGTGATATGATCCCTTGTCTAGCGGCAGTGGGTATCGAATAATGACTTATGGTGTGATCGGGTGCGTAGTAGGTGCAGTCTGATGTCAGGTGGATTTGTTTAGTGGGCTTTGATTTGGAATAGTTTAAAGAGTTATGATCCCAGTGGCACTAGGCATGGTTGAATGTTAGGAGGTTGCCTATTAACACAAGTGTAAACTAGTTGCAGGTGGTGTGTCTAAAGACATGAAATGTTGTGTAGTGGTAGAAGTAGTGGTCTGTGTGCAATACGTGTGGTCTTGATGTCGAGGGTATAGTTTAATTGCATAAAGCATGATGGCAGAATGTGTGGTCTAATTGTAGGAACTGCTGTATTTTGGCTACAGGTGTGATCTCCCTGCAGGAGATGTGTGGCATTCCTGCAAGATTAAATGGATTTTATGCATGTAACAAGGTAAAGTTTAAGGCACTGCCTTGTGGAAAGAGGTGCGTTCTTCACTCATGAGATTTAAATTACCGGTAGGATTTGTTGTTTAGTGGCAGTATGGATGGTAGAGTGACAGGTCGAATTGTTTTTTTGCTATTTTAAGGCCTAGATGTAGGTAATAGCAATTTACCGAATGGTAAATACCGAATTTTACAGATTCGGTATTCACTATTTGGTAATTGCTATGTAGGTAAAATATTCGGTAAAAATACCGAATCTGTAAGATTCGGTAATTACCGATTCTGTAATTACAGAATCGGTATTTGCCATTGATTCCTATGGGCCTTGAAGCCCATAGGAATCAATGGCAAATACCGATTCTGTAATTACAGAATCGGTAAAATTACCGATTTTGCAAGGGTGACAGGGTGTCACTTTGACACCCTGTTGCACCCCTGTTTCTGGCTTGTGTGCCATGTGACACACAGACATGCCCTTAGGGCATGTCTGTGTGCCACATGGCACAGGTGTACATGCACAGATGTGCATGTACACTGGAAATCGTTATTTACCATGGAATAGTATTCCATGGTAAATAACGATTCGGTAAGGGCCTGTGGCACTGATTACAGTGCCACCTACATCTTGATTTACAGAATCGATAAATTTACCGATTCGGTATTTTACCGATTCTGTATATTTGCCGAATCGGTAAATATACCGATTCTGTAAATTAAATGCCCCCTACATCTCAAAAGCCAAATACCGGTTTGGAAACGGCCGTTTCCGACCGGTATTAAGGCTCCTACATCTGGCCCTTATTTGTTAAAAGCATGGCCTAGGGGCATTAGGCATGGAGGCATGGCCCAGAAACCAGAAGCACGTCTGAGCATCAGAAGGTGCTGCTTTGTATCAGCAGGCATAGCCTAGTGATAGAAAGTATAATCTAGAAGTTTAATTGCAACAGGTGGGTGGAGGAACGTGTTATAGTTTGATCTAAGTACAGGACTGGAGTGATTTGGAAGTAGTATGGCCTATCTGGGGATGAAATGGGCCTCTTGTTGGAAAGGTGGTCAGGTTCTTGGAGTATTGTTGTGGAAGGTGTGGAAAATTACAGAAAATGGGTCTTTGTTTGAGGTGTGCTGACCTTGTTGTAGGACGCGTGGTAGCAGACTGTTCGATTTAGTTCCACAGGGGATGTAGTATAGAGAAATGGAATGTTGAGTAGACCAATGAGCCTTGTAACAGAGGGGAGTCTGGTTAGGGCCCAGAAAGACATGTAGCCGTTGCCATTCCTGTAAAAGAGTTTAGGAATTATAAAAATTCAGGATTTAATTTCAGGCACTGTGAGTTCCAGCACTAGATCAGCCCATCCATACAATGTGCTCTTCTCTTCGTACTCTTATGGTCCCTAATGCCTTGATTAAATTAGGACAGCATTTCTGTTGAGAACCCTGTGCTGTACATTTTTGAGAGCTCTCCACTGGCTTTATGGGTGAAAGTGCAGCATGTTCTATAGTTTACTGCAGTGCCCTGCACCAGGATGGGTGTGTACTCACTTGTATGTGAGGTTTAGATGGTCCCACTTGTATCCTAAGGGATTGATGGCGTATCGTTTCCTTCTAGATGATAGAAGTCCTGGTTTGTGATCTGATGTCGCCAAGACCTTCATACCGACAGCGGCTCCTCTCTTCTGTAACAGAAGAAGTGATCAAGTAATGGATTGAGAAGTTAATGGACACCGTTCTTCAAAGCATGGCTTGGTCACATCTTTCAAAAAATCGGTCTTATAATTTAGTAGACTTGCTGTTGAATGTTAAACAAACAATGGGTTCATGTAAGGGTCGGCCGTCGGTTAAACAGAGCTTGAACAGTCTGGTCATACAATGAGTTAGCGTTGGAAGCAGGTGGTCAGAGAGTTATGAATATTTGAAGCGCCCAGGAACCCGTTATGGAAGGAGATGAATTCAATAGAATAGTCTTGTGATGACCATTGAGAAAAGCATGGAAAACCAAGAGGAGAGGAATTATGCATCAAAGGTGAACATGGAGCAAGACTGTCATTGATGGAGGTGGAGACAGACTAGGCCCAGCCTGGACCAGAGATTCTGGTGAAAAGCAATAAATGATTGTTGGAAACGTTTGAAACAATCTTACCCTCTGGTATACCTATTTCTCAGGGCCACATTCTGCCCTAGCCTTATGTGCTGATTGGGGCCTAACAAAGAGGAAGTAACTATATGCAAATCAGAGAAGGGACAGTACATTCTGGGCTGATAGACCAAGCTGCCTCAGAACAGTAAACCAAGTGGCCTGAATGGGCCTCATTATTTAAATGCATCTTAAGTTCCACATCGAGCTTCGGGAGTTAAAAATGGGTTTGCCCATCCCACTTGGAGATCAGCCAGTAATAGGCATTGAGTGAGGCTGCCATAAAGAGAGCAGTAATAAGGATGTACAGTAGAATCTTTCAAAGATGGTAAGGGAGTGATGGTTTGGTAGATAGAGGCAACAATGCAGTAAATAAAGGTGAATCAGAGATGGCCGTAGACCGAGGCAGTGACTGAGTGGGAGAGTCGTAGGTGAGGTATAGTTGTAATCATGAGCGTCAGGTATGCAGGAGTCTAAATTGTAGAATATTTATGGAAACAGACAGTCATGTAAACATATAGGTATAAATACAAAGTACAAACACACCACTTTGCCATAGAAATTCAGGTCAGCATCAGATGGCACATGCTGAAAACGGATCACCATCCCTCTCCTTACCGTAAAAGAGCACGGTACAAGTCTCTGTCCCTGCACGAGCACGGATCACCCTTGCCTCTGCCAATAACTTGTACAACACAAGAGGTTGGATTTTATAAGAATCATTAGATTTACCACAGTTTTTATAATGGTAAGTAAATCAACACAATGTTTGGCAATGCTTTCTACCACGCGAAAGCCTGCAGAAAGCCAGAAGTGTTCCAACAATATGCATATAGATATGGGGTATGTCCCAGCTGAATGTGACTTGCAGCCCCAATATCACTCCCCCCTCAAAGTCCTTGCACTGACTTTTGTTGAGCCAAAACCAGAGCTGGTGACACGCGGTGCCGAAAATCCTATTGGTCCATCGAGGGCGGTTGTCCTACTGCTAGGGTACCCACAAGAGGTAATTACCCTTCCATGATCTGGGTCCACCGCTGCTGGCAGAATTGCCGTCCTGTCCAACTAAGGTCCCTCCACATGTAGATCTGTCGTCCAGGTGCCACCAACATCCACAATGCCGTCCCAGGCCAGGGCACAGCGAGGTCAGAACCTGTGTCCACCACTAAAATGGGGATCTATTCTCTACTACGGTAGACAAGATCTATTATTTCTGTAAGGGTTTCCATTGTCTTTCTCAGACTCCAATTGTTACTAATTCATGAAAGAGCAAAAGACTCATTTATTCCAACTGTGAGGTCTCGCAACCTTAGGAACCCACAGGCAACGAGTTATCCTTGAATGCGATCACTCCATCACCTCACTCATGGAAGACCTACACGGGAGGGTTTCAGGACGAAGAGGTCTAAGGACACCTCCAAAACAATCCCTGGTGCTAAAACCACACAGCTGGATGTCCTCATGCCACTGAATGAACTTTATGCCAATGAACAACATTAACCAACATCGATTGCAAAGGACACATTGGTCTCCATCGCGGACCCCAAGCTTGCAGAAAGAGTGTTTAAGAAAAAACTCTGGATTCTTAGGGCTAGAACCTTCCAGTCTATTTATGAATGTCTTGGTTGAACTGTCTTATAGGTTTAGTGAGCATTAATGTAGATCCCTCTGTTTTAAAAGGCAATACCTGCAACTGGACAATGATTTGTACGTTCTACCATCCAGTGATCCAGTCGCATGGGTGTGATGTGTAGCAGTGATGTTCAAGTAAGGGCTCGAAAGACACGGAAGTGACAAACCAAATTACTGCATCCTTCCTCATCACTTCCTGCACGCCTGCAAAATAGTGTTTCCATTGCAAAGCATGAGGTTGAAGGGACCACTGGTGAAAGCCTGCTTTAGTGTTTATATTTACACGAATGAATGTGTGCATTGGCCTCTAGGAGCACTAGTAATGGCAGTAAAGTTGCACTGCTTTCTCCAAGTGAGGTACTCCTCTTAACCTTCAATCCTATGGATATCAATTATGGAAAGTGTTAATTTAGGACTGAAGGTCAAATCTGGGAGTGATGTCTGGACATAATTCTAACATTGCTATACATATGCACATACATACTCATTCACACAGGCCAACAAACACATAAGCATTTTTGCACAGACATACATGCACTCATTCACTCAGACCAACAGGCACACGGGCATTTATGCACAGACATATATACACACTCATTCACACAGGCACTACCCGTAGATTTAAGTTTGGAGCAGTAAAATGGAGTAAAATTCAAATCTTCACATATTCAGAACTCGATGACTAAGTGTCTCTTTTAATTCTGATGGTGCCGGTATCGGAGGGCACTTGCCCTATCAGAATTACATTATGTGCCTTAAATCTGCTGCTGAAATCTATAAGTGAAATTTAAAAGTCGTCTCAGGAACTACAGAGGAAATCTGATCCGGAATTATCGGTTCCCCTGGTAATTCCTAATTCCTCTGGGGAACTCCAGGGTTTCATTTGTAATTCAGTTTACCTCGGACCCTGGAGTTACCGGTACCCGCAGTAACAAGCACTTCCAGGGGGTGAAGGAAACAGGACAGGTCTTCATCATGGGGCAGGAATCGTTTTGGCGAAAGTGCCCCGGCAGACTCGGTGGAAAGAAACAATTACTTCTGAAAAGCCATGTGGCCCGGAGGCCGTTTCATGGCAGACAGCCAGGCTTGTTTCGGAAATGAAAAAAGAAATGGCCCTGACCCACTGGGGGTTCTCTCCATGCCTGGTGGCAATCCTCGGGAAAGATGTCCACCAGAAGGCCTTGCCATGGCTGGTGGGTCCTGACCGGCCAGTGGGTTTCGATGGCGGAGCCTTCAGACTGTGCAGCCAGAAACGTTTACATTGGACATGGGAAGCACACGCTCGGTGAGGCAGGAGGCCCCGCTGAACTACAGTGGGACACTTGTTCTGACAAACTCCAAATGACCCTCTTAAACTCTAGAGACTGAATTATGTTTAGGTGGGAAACGAGTGGGTGTCAGCACCCTTTCCGTTTTTGACGTTTTCCTGGAAAGATCACCTCAGGAGGGTGCCAACAGACACAAAGGCTGCCATACATAGGGCAGTTATACACAGACATACATTCACTCATTCACACAGCCCAACAGGCATTCATGCACAGACCAACAGACACACAGGCTTTTATGCACAGACATACATACACCCAGGCCAACAGACAAAAAGGCATTTATGCACAAACATACATGCACCCAGGCCATCAGACAAACGGGCATTTATGCAAAGACGTACATACACTCATTCACTCAGGCCAACAGACAAACAGGCCTTTATGCACAAACATACATGACCACAGGCCAACAGACAGACAGGCATTTATGCACCTACATACATACGCTCAGCCCAACAGACACACAGGCCTTTATGCACAAACATACATGACCACAGGCCAACAGACAGACAGGCATTTATGCACATACATACATACGCTCAGCCCAACAGACACACAGGCCTTTATGCACAAACATACATGACCACAGGCCAACAGACAAACAGGCATTTATGCACAGACATACATACGCTCAGAACAACAGACGCAAAGGCATTTATGCACAAACATACATGCACACAGGCCAACAGGCACGCAGGCATTTATGCCCAAGGTACATGCACACAGGCCAACAGACAAACAGCCATTTATGCACAGACATACATACGCTCAGGCCAACATACACAAAGGCATTTATGCACAAACATACATGCACACAGGCCAACAGACAAACAGGCATTTATGCACAGACATAAATACACACTCATTCACACAGACCAACAGATACACTGGCATTTACGCAAAGACGTACATACACTCATTCACTCAGGCACACAGGCATTTATGCACAAACATACATGCACACAGGCCAACAGACAAACAGGCATTCATGCACAGACATACATACGCTCAGGCCAACAGGCACACAGGCATTTATGCACAAACATACATGCACAAAGGCCAACAGACAAACAGGCATTTATGCACAGACATACATACGCTCAGCCCAACAGACACACAGGCATTTATGCACAAACATACATGCACAGGCCAATAGACAAACAGGCATTTATGCACAGACATACATACACACTCATTCACACAGACCAACAGATACACTGGCATTTACGCAAAGACGTACATTCACTCATTCACTCAGGCCAACAGGCACACAGGCATTTATGCACAAACATACATGCACAAAGGCCAACAGGCACACATGCAATTATGCACAGACATACATACGCTCAGGCCAACAGACACAAAGGCATTCATGCACAAACATACATGCACACAGGCCAACAGACACACAGGAATGTATGCACAGCCATACACACACTCATACACACAGGCCAACTGACACAGGTGTTTATGCAAAGACATACTTACGCTCATTCACATAGGCCAACAGACACACAGGCATATATGCACAGACATACATACACTCATTCACACAGGCCAACAGACACACAGGCATATATGCACAGACATACATACACTCATTCACACAGGTCAACTACACATGTGTTTATGCACAGACATACATGCACTGATGCACACAGGTCAAAAGACACACAGGTGTTTATACCCAGACATATATGCACACAGGTATTTATGTACAGGCATACATGCACTCACGCTCACAGGCTAACAGACACATAGGTGTTTATGCTCAGGCATACATGCACACAAGGCAACAGATGCACAGGCATATATGCACACAGGCTAACAGACACATGGGTGTTTATGGACAGACATACATGCACACAGGCCAATAGACACAAAGGCCTTTATGGACAGAGGACAAAAACGACAGTTCTCCTGCATACAAATGAATGGAGAAAAACCAGACCATTTATACAAATCAACAGCCATTTGCACTTTGCACACAAGCCTACAAACATGAAAACAGCCATTCGCATATACGGATTGGCACACAGTCATGTACACAATCACAAATAAAACATAAAAGCATACTTGGATAGATAAGAGAAAGCAGAAAGAGAGAGACTGATGGCGTTTACACTTCTATGGGCATTCATGCACACAGACCAACACAACATTAGAAACTCTTGCACACAAACCAACAGACATTGGGTGTCAAATGCACAGACAACAAATATAAAGGCACTTAAACACAAAGACCAACAGTCAAAGGCATTCATGACCACGGAAAGACATATTTGAACCTAGGCACTCAGGACAACTGGCATATGACTATAAATGCACAAAGGCAACAGGCATACACGTATTCATGCTCGGCTTAGCAGTCATTCACAAGGGCAATATACATTCATGCAAAGACACTCAGAAGCACACATGCACAAAGACAGTGTTCATATGGTAGACTTGGATGGTGGTTTGAATAATGAACAAGCAAAAGGATATGTAGGCAGGCAGATGGACGAGTACGTGTGTGGGTGGGGCTAGGTTGATGAACTCTTCATGTTGACTTAATTTGTTGCCCCTCTACAGAGGGAGAAAGTAATGAATTGGTTCATATCCATACTTGGTGACCTGACTTATGCCAGGTAATAACAGGCTTTTTAGCACAGTCGGTAGTAAGGAGGAAAACAGCAGAGGCTACAGTTCCCTGGCGGCACTGATTTGTTAATAAAAGCTCAGGAGTAGTGGTAAAAGAATTAGCATCTGATGAGTGATCTTGCCACCATGATTATGCCTTCACTAACTTAACTGGTTTCATTTTATTTTCTACACAAAAATGAATTTTGCTTGTATGATTGTTGCAACTTCACTTATGTTCACTGCCTACAGGTAAAGAAATACAACCGTTCCAAAATGGTATTTTGCTAAATTGTAGGTGTACAAAACAAACATGCAACACAAATAATTTTACTTTGCTTGGGTCTTGAACCTTGTTTTAACCGCGGTTTACATTTCCCTGCAAACATGAAAGTTTCCATGTAGTAAATCGTAATGGGAGACATAGGAGTTAAGACACAATAAGCAAGTCTGAAACTGAAAACGTAGTTCAGTTATGCAACTATAAAAACTAATTTTCAAATTGGTTTCTTTGCTGACATATCTTTTTTGACAGCCACTGATGAAAACTGAAGGTGGCACATTAGCATGGTGAGACAACTACACAATATGCATGACACTTGCATAGCTCCCTTGTTCGTCCAAAGCCAATGTCTACAATTGTTCACAGTGTGCCCAAGTTTTTTTATGACTGCTTCAATTGACAATCGGTACCCAGGCGGACACAAACCCTCTCCCTAATGATAACATGTTTTGGAGAGCTATGGAGGGGATATTCTCCAGTATTGAATCTTTCATAGATTCACATGCTTGTATCTTTCCCGTCGTCATGGTGGGAGTCTCACGGTAACAGAATGACCAAAGCAGTATCACTCAGCCAATCCGTAGCCAGCCCTGACATCACATTCCCCAGCAGAACTCTCCTACCTCAGATTTCCAACCGACTTCGTGTGAGAAAGGAGTCTCCCTGAGCTCTGCTCAGTTTGTTCCTGTGTGAACTTTTGACCTTTTTAACTGCTAAATTTCTTCTGGATTAAGGTATTGTGCTCCATATTATACCTTATAATGGCTAAAGCTCTAAGAAGATGCTTTTCAGGCCTTGCAGATCCTGTGGGAAAGCCAGGCTCTTTTCAGAAGGTCCTCACAAGGACTGCTTATACTGCCTTCACCCCAAACATATAGCAAAAGACTGCAAGCACTGCAGGACCTTTTCTGCTAAGACATTAAGGGATCGTGAGGCACGTCTTCTGTTGTGGCTTCAGAAGAAGAAGGCCACCTCAGATTCTGAATCAGAGGAGGAATCCACTAGCCAGGCTTCCAAGAAGAGGAAATCTTCCACTTCAGAAGATTCTGTGGATCCTAAAAAGCTAAAATCCAAGGGAAAAGAGGCTTCTTCTCTTCCTCAAACTCCTCAGAAAAAGTCCTCTGGTCATAGGGCGGTGTCTTCCGCCCCCTCATCCAGTGCTGTGGTGCTCCAGTCTGTTGTTCCTGTCAAAACGTCGACGACGACCATCTCGACGACGACGGCAGCGTCGACAGGTACCAAGTCTGTTGCGTCAACGACGTCAACTCCGTCGACAGGAAAAGCCACATCTCTGTGGACGAGACGAGCAACGACGTCGACCTCGTCGAGGTAACGTCGTCGGCCATCCCGTCGATGACATCGTTGACGGTTTATAAAAATTCCGACGACGAGCTTGTCCACGATAGCCTCGTCGACGGAATCTCCGTCGCCGAAGGCTTTTAAATCGCCGAAGTCAAGGACCATGATCTCTATCAGATCTTTTCACTCGACGACGGGCCCAATAAGGAAATCTTCCGAGTTTACATCATGGACGAAGATATCCCCACTTCCTCCATTAAACTTATTGGAAATGCAGGAATCGGACGATGAAGAATCTTCGGGAGTGGCGTATAGCCCCTCCCAACTACAAATCAAGAGTCAGGACACGGACGAGGAGGAAGTTTACTCCTTTAAAGATGCTACTCAGACTAAGTCCACAAGATATGAATCCTTTCAGGAACCTTGTGACTACGAGGAGGAAGAGGAAGAACAGCAACCTGAAAGAAGGGAAGAATCTATATCAATGCCTGCATCGCTAGTGACGAACTTACGTCTTATGATTAATGATTACTACCATCGCTTCCCTGAGGCTAATACCCCTAATCCGCTGGCTCCAGTAGTTCAGCCTCAAGCACCAGTAAAACAGTCTTTACCTGCAGCACAAAGAGTACGTTCTCCGCCGATAGTCACAATAAGAGATGACTTGGCCGACAGTGATGGAGATGATCAACCGGAAGAGGGTGAGCTTATTCAGGACGCTCCGGCTAGAGTAGAATGGGATGAGTACATTTTAACAACAACCCCTTCTCCATCTCCTTCACCAGCGAACTCACTTCCTCAAGACATTGGAGGGTTTCACAATATAATCGAAAAGGCTGCTAAAAGATTTGAACTTCAAATGCCGGTTCAAGAAACAGAATGTTTCTTATATGATTTTAAAATCAAGAAGGTCAATCAGATCGATCCCAATCATACAGCATGTATGGGATGAGGGTCTCAAAATGTTGAAGACGCCAGCTTCAGTGGCAGCGTCAGTTCCAAGGATTGAAAAGAAATACTGAGCGCCAGAAACTTCGCCCGCATGTTTGATTGGACATCCACGGCCGGAATCGGTAGTGATGCAGGTCGCGCAGAGAAACTCTAAAAATCCGGTATCCACATCTATGGTTCCGCCGGATAAGGAAGGAAGAAGAATGGATGGAGCGGGAAAAAGGTTTGCAGTAATGGCAGCCTCTACCATCAAGGCAGCAAACGCTATGGCTCTCCTTAGCCATTACAACAGGCAGATGTGGTCCGATATAGCGCCGCTATTGGCCCATCTACCAGATGATAAAAAAGAAGAAGCAGCGGCTATTCTTCAGGATGGATCAAGAGTTGCCTCGGAATCCATTTACACCGCCATGGATATATCTTCGATAGCTTTTCGCCAGATGGCGGGAGCTGTGTCACTTAGACGGCAAGGTTGACTGAAAGCTACCTCTTTTTGGCCCGAGGTTCAGGTCAAAATAGACGATATACCCTTTGAAGGGGAAAATCTTTTCGGGAAACACATAGACGACGCACTCCAAGGCATTAAGGCAGACACGGACATGGCGCGGGCGCTGGGGTCCATTCAGCAGGGAAGATTTCAATCCTTTCGGAGAAGAGGAGCTAGAGGTCAATTTGGTCAAAGGTCATCGTATCAGTCGAACAGATACCAGCCTTACAACCAGCAAAATTACCGGCAATATTAGTTTAACCAGCAATATCGCTTCTCAAATTCCTCTTTTCAACAACAGTCTAGAGGTAAAACCACGGCTCGCGGCAAAGGACAGCAATCTAATAGACGGCAATGACTTACCCAAGGCGCCCTCCAACTGGTTTATACCCGACAACGACCATTATCTGTCTCTCTTCTCGAAGCATTGGATGTCAATAACATCAGACAAATGGGTATTGGATGTAATACACAAGGAACATACCCTAGAGTTTGTTCAAATTCCACCTCATCACCCCCCAGTGTTCAGGCGTCAACAACACCTCTCAGCTCTAAGAGCGGAAGTTCTATCGCTGCTTCAGAAGGGAGCTATAGAGGAAGTCCCTTTTCAACAGAGAGGAAAAGGATTTTATTCGCACTTTTTTCTGATAAAGAAAAAACAGACTTCAAAATGGAGACGTATTGGACCTAAGGGATTTGAATCAGTGCATCAAGAACATCCCCTTCCATTTTGCTTTCACTGCAGGAGATCCTCTTGCTCATATGACAGAAAGATTACATGGCATCTCTGGATCTTATGGATGCATATTTCCAAGTCCCAATTCATCGGAAACACAGAAAGTATCTGCATTTTGTAGTGGAGGGTCGCCACTTTCAGTTCAAGGTGTAGCCCTTCGGCCTAAAATCGGCACCACGGGTCTTTACAAAATGCATGGCCCCAGTCGCAGCTCATCTACGATTGCAGGGGCATCAAATGTTCCCCTACCTGGGCGACTGGCTTGTAAAGGATCCATCTTACAGGAAAACTCAGTTCTCATTAAACAGCTGCATGGATCTCTTTCAACGCCTGGGTCTGTGGATCAACCTGGAGAAATCTTCAATAGTGCCCTCTCAAGCGCTCCAATTTCTAGGGGCTTTAATTTGCACAAAGGAAGCGAAAGCATATCCGTCGGAGGAGCGGATTTGGAAAATATTGAATCTGGCCTCATCCCTGCAGTCAAAAAAGTACTCTTCAGTAAGAATGTACAAATCCTTGTTGGGAATGATGTCTTCCTGTATCCCACTGATTCCAAACTGCTGTCTACAGATGAGGCCTTTACAGGAGCTACTAGACGATCAGTGGATTCAGTCTCAAGGGTCATTCGAGGATCGGATCACCATTTATCCTCCAATGAAGTAAGCTCTGTCAAGGTGGAAACTAAGAGAGAACCTAGTACAAGGTTTAACTTTCGAACCCCAACGTCACTGTTACGTAATGACGTCAGATGCTTTGTTGCAAGGTTGGGGGACGCATCTTCAAGAACTAGAAATCCAAGGTCACTGGTCTGAGCAGGAGACATGTTTAAACATCAACATGCTGGAACTGAAAGCGGTGTTCCTGGGCCTAAAGGCTTTCCTTCCCAGGATAAGCGGTTCTACGGTACTGATAAAAACCGACAGTACAACGACAATGTTCTACCTTCTAAAACAGGGAGGGACAAGATCAAAACCACTTTCTTCCCAAGCTCAAAAGATCTGGAGATGGCTCATACGTCACAACATATCTATTCAGGTGCAACACATTCAGGGAATACACAACACAAAGGCAGATGTTCTGAGCAGAACAGCCAGTGAGTCCCACGAGTGGGAAATAGATCATGCACAACTACTAAGAGTCTTCCAGCTGTGGGGTACGCCAACATTAGATTTGTTCGCTACCCAGGACAACTCAAAGTGCGACCAGTTCGCCAGCAGATATCCACAAATGGGATCCTTAGGAAATGCTCTTCATCTGAAATGGACGGGAATGTTCGCCTATGCGTTTCCTTCATTTCCCCTGATTGCGAGAGTGCTTAGCAAAATGAGGTCGGAGCCATGCCATGTGATTTTATTAGCTCCAGCTTGGCCGAGGCAAGCATGGTTTTCAGAGCTTCTCCAACTTTCTGTGTGCAACAGGATACAGTTTCCGATAACTCAGGACCTGATCTCCATGAACAAAGGACAAATTCTCCACCCAAATTTGATATCGCTACATTTATCAGCATGGAACCTCACGAGTATGAATTCAAATCTTTAAACATTCCTCAGGATTGTAGGAACATTTTGTCTCAATCTAGAGCAGTCTCTACAAATAAGACATATGTGGCAAAATGGAAAAAGTTCTGTCAATGGTGCGCATCTCAGGAGCTACATCCGTTCACAGTTTCTCCAGAGCAAATCTTGCCATATCTTCTTTACTTGTCGAAAGCCGGTCTTTCACAAGCGTCATTGAAGGTGCACTTAGCGGCAATTTCGAGATATAGGAGAGTACCAAATCAAGCTTCTCTCTGGTCGCATAGAGTAATCAAGGAATTCATCAAAGGTCTCTTCAGGGCGTTCCCTCCGATCCGACGCCCTCCGATCCCCTGGTACCTTAATACAGTACTATCGCAACTTATGAAGCCCCCTTTCGAGCCAATACATAGGGCCGACTTGCAATTCATATCTTGGAAGACAGCATTGCTCTTGGCCCCAAGGAGGGCAAGCGAAAAACAGGACTTCTCAATAGCAGAACCCTTTCTTCAGTTTCGTCAGGACAAAGTGATATTAAGGACAAACCCTAAATTCATTCCGAAAGTCCCCACAATATTTCATCTCAATGAACCGGTAATATTACCTACCTTCTTTGGAAATCCTTCAACAGATGCAGAGAGGGCCCTACACTCACTAGACATTAAAAGATGTTTGAAATTCTATATCAACAGGATAAGACCTTTCAGGAAGTCTAATCAACTGTTTATACATTTTGAGGGACAGAGAAAAGGACTGCCTTTATCAAGATCAAGTATTTCAAGATGGATTTCTTCGGCTATTATCAAATGCCATGAAAGCCGGGAATCCACTGCGCTACAAGGTACAAGCGCATTCCACTAGAAAAATGGCAACTTCAACGGCCTTATTTGCAGGAGTGTCGCTGCAAGACATCTGCAGAGCAGCCACCTGGAAGAGTGTACACTCTTTTACTAGGCATTAAGGTCTAGATACTGCGTGGAAGGAGGATATGGTAGTGGGGCAACCTGTTCTACGGCGTCTATTTCAATAAGGTACCCTTTTTATATATTCAGTTATTTTCTGAGTATACAAATGTGTATCTATTCGTATGTCTAAGGAAAATTATTTCAAGAATTTACAGACTGATGAACAATGTTTGTCTTATGCTCTAACTTTAAGTGCTGCTGTATGTCATTATCCAGTACTGGTGGATGGTGTCAAATGGTTATGACATCACGATGCTTAGGAACAGAACCAGAATACTAAGGTTCTATCCTGGAAACGCTATGATTGTTGGGTCCTACTTGGTAATCTGATTCAAGCATGTGAATCTATGAAAGATTCAATACTGGAGAAGAAACTAGTTACTTACCTGTACACTATAGTTCTCCAGAATTATCTTTCATAGATTCACATGCGCCCGCCCACCTCCCCGTTTCTCAGGTAGAACCTTTTACCTCTGAGTATATCCATGACTCTCACTTGGGGTCGGAAATCTGAGGTAGGAGAGTTCTGCTGGGGAGTGTGATGTCAGGGCTGGCTACTGATTGGCTGAGTTTTGGACCAAACAATGAGGAGGTCTGGTTACCAAATATTTCATTCTCTATGGGGTTTTCTATGCAGTTTTTTCATCTCTATGATACTGCTTTGGTCATTCTGTTACCGTGAGACTCCCACCATGACGACGGGGAAGATACAAGCATGTGAATCTATGAAAGATAATACTGGAGAACTATAGTGTACAGGTAAGTAACTAGTTTCTTATTGCTTAAGCTGTCAGTAAAAGCTTATTTACCATTAAAGACTATCCTTTTAATAGAACCATATTTTTTTATATAACCTGTCTTATTACCATTTTTTCCTGCTAACTCGTTTTAGATTAAATGTAGTACATCATCTAGTTGCAGTTCCATGTGGAAGTTCATATGGCACCACCTTTATCACTTGTAGCTGTGACAACTATTCAGCCCAGGACACTTTGAACTTTACTATGTTTTACACTTCCTTTAAAAGACTAAGGGGCACATGCATCAAGCTGTGCAATTGCGATTCCTTAATAGCGCATATTAAGGAATCACTATTAAGGAATCGCAATTGCCTATGCATGTAGGTTTCGCTAAAATATTAGCGGTTCCTACACATTCCTTAATTGCGAATCACAAATTGCGATTCACAATTAAAAAATGGCTTCCCATTCATTCCTATGGGCCTCTGAATGGGATTGCATTCGCAATTTGCGAGTACCAAATAGGTACCCGCAAATTGCGCATGCAATTTGCAAGGGTGATAGGGGGCCAACAGGCCACCTTGATGCACCCCAATACAGGTAAGTGTGTACATGTTGTGCACATACATGCCCAAAGGGCATGTATGTGCGCCACATGGCACTTAGAAAAATGCAAAAAAGTACATTTTTCCAAGGATTTGCAAATTACCACCAACTTGAAGTTGGTGGTAATTTGCGAATCCTGAAAGCAGGGTCGCAATTTTGTCATGGTTGCTTCATTGCATTTAGGGAATCTCAAAATGCGATTCACTAAATGCATTCGCAAAATAGGTAATCTCATACATTGCGATTCCCTATTTTGTGATTTGCTTTGGGCTTGATGCTTCCCAAATAGCTCAATACCAGTCGCAGATGGGCCGATTCTGCGAATCAGTCCATTTGCGACCGGTATTTTGCTTCATGCATGTGCCCCTAAGAACGCTTTTATGTCCCATTGCTCGTTGATAAACAATTTGCACAAGTCCGACCCGCTCTGTTTTATTTAATGTTATTACTGGCTGTACTGACTTGTTCTAACCTAGCTCATGTTTTATCTGGTGCAGTCCACTTGAGGAAAACTTTATTTGCTGTATGTTGTGTATTCTCACCGGCTGTTCCATTGCTGTTTTTAATCTTGTATTGTATTCTTGCTTTTTCGTTATTGATTTCTTTTTTTATTGATCCTGTATGTGTGTTCTTTTATGGTCCCATGTGAAACCAAAAAAAAATCGAAGGCTGACTGATAACTTGTTTTTTTTTATAGTGCCTCATGGCACATTTTGCCTCGACCTCACACGGATGAAAACCTGTTGACCTTGGCTGATCTGAGCTCTAGGACTGCTGGTGAGTAGCGAGAGCGTGATTCTCGGAGCCATTTTGCCAGCCACAAAGAGTTTCGGTGGCCAGTGGGTGTGCTTTCTGTTTACACTGAAATTGCAGTTTGATATACATGCATAATAGGAACGTTTATTATTACTGAGAACTGCAGCTCAACTGAAGCGCCCAGAGATTTCTAGCACCTAATTATTATGTTGTTAAGGTTACCAGATGGCTCCATGTCACCAAGGACAGAGTGAATTAGTCCTGGAATTTTGTTTAACAACTTAATATATAAATATAATAGGATTTGTAGACCTGGTTCACTTCAGTAGCTGCAATTTATCTCCTATCTGAAATCGACAATATTTATAAGACAAGCATTACGTCCTTGGTAACACAGAGCCCTATAGTAAACTTAACGGAGAATTCATTTTACAGTGAACTGTGGCATAGACCAGTGTTGTTTGTTAAGTCAAAGGATGGCAGTCTCACAGGGGCGTAGTCTGGAGTGGGGGGGGGCATAGAGGGGTTACACCCCCTTAAATTGTATTCTGTAGTAAATAGTTGGGTACAAGTGCTTTCAGTTGAGTAATGTGAAGTGTCATAATACATCTGGGATTTTTACATGGCCACACTGACAAAAACACACTTTCTCTCTCGTCTGTTGGGAAGGCCTTAAAAATGTAGATTAGTTTGACAAAGATTGCGTTTTAAGTACCCTAAATATCCCCCTCCTCCCGCTTTGCACTACCGCTTAAGCCCCCTCATGTTCTGCTTCTCATATAATACTTTTTTAACAAGATGTCCCAGTGTGATTGTTGGCAAATCTGAAGCTCATATCCCCACCCCCAATCATCCTGACCAAGCCCCGCCCCTGCACACCAACATAAAAAGGAGTTTTCTTGCTCTGTTGTGATTGGATTGCATAGGGTTTATCTAACTATCTGGACAGACGTCTTGTGAAGTATCAGGTTGGTTAGCAAGCGGTTCCTATATTCGACATGCAAGTTTTATTGACCACACTTCATTAATACACGAAGCAATGTCTTTTTTTCTACAAAAGTAGAGACGGTGCAGATACCTCTTGTGGCTGAATAATGCCAACTGAAAACCTAGGCTCAAATCCCAGCATCCACGTTTACCCAAATTGTATGATCCTGGGCAGACCACCCTGCAGCGTAGTGCCTCGTGTTTCTTCACTGGCAAATTTGGGAACAACAAGAGGTGATTCTCTTCATGTTATGCGCCGTAAAAACGTTATTCATATGTGTTTTAAAGATATTATGATGTTTCTCAGTATCTAACGAGGCCAGATTGTAGGCTGGATTTGGCCAGGGACCATGGTGTGCATGTGATTTTTCTAAATTGCCCAACTGTACTTGCACTGTTGTTGTATTTCCAGCACTATGGAAACGTGTCTCTGACCCTCTCACATCTCTCTGCTTCATCACATGCCATAATACTGCCCACAGACACCCAATGAAACGCAGATTCTACCAATCAAGCACAAAAAGATGTAGCTGTTTACTCAATTCCCTAGAAAGCGCTCCGAAGCCTCGTTCGTCATATAGAGCACTATTGGAAATAAAATGCTAACATGGAATGATAATACTGCACTCACCTCTGCACCCCCATGCAGCGCCCAGCACCAGCACACGGCGAGGAGCAGGAGTCCCCCCATCAGCAACCGGGTGGCGAGCCCCCGCGTCCGCCCGCCCCCCTCCATCCTCTGTGGACACCGGGTCTGGCCCGTAGGAGGCAGTCCTGCTTACACCCAGCCCCAGCGCCTCGCTGGAGTTGTGCACGTTGCCGATTACCGAGCAGTGTGCACTATGGGGAGCGCTTCGACCTGTACTCCCCGGCAGTAACTGGATGTGTGCACAAGAGCTGTGCCACTGGCCTGTGGAGAGCGGAGGCGCCCCTGGCCTGTGCACACCCGGGTGCCTCGCTGCGGAGCTCCGCTAGACATATACTAAAGTCACCAGGCGGTCCCGCAGGAACAGGAGCAGGAACAGAGGCACAGACAATAATAAGAGGCCTGCCCTGTGGCCCGGCAGCAGGTGCAGGGACCGTGTTCTATGCACAAGACCAGGAAGAGAGCGGTGTGCCCTGGCAGCGGTAACACCAGTCTGTAACCAAGGTGGAGGACACTGGCTGTGCAGCGCCTCGGCAGGACTAGCTTTGCTGTTAGTGGCGGTGCAGCGCCTCTTCAGGACTTGCTTTGCTGTGGGTGGCTGTGCAGCGCCTCTTCAGGACTTGCTTTGCTGTGGGTGGCTGTGCAGTGCCTCTTCAGGACTTGCTTTGCTGTAGGATGGCTCTGCAGCGCCTCGGCAGGACTAGCTCTGCTGTAAGATGGCTGTGCAGCGCCTCGGCAGGACTAGCTTTGCTGTTAGTGGCGGTGCAGCGCCTCTTCAGGACTTGCTTTGCTGTGGGTGGCTGTGCAGCGCCTCTTCAGGACTTGCTTTGCTGTAGGATGGCTCTGCAGCGCCTCGGCAGGACTAGCTCTGCTGTAAGATGGCTGTGCAGTGCCTCGGCAGGACTGGTTTTGCTGTAGGATGGCTGTCCAGCGCCTCGGCAGGACTAGCTCTGCTGTAGGATGGCTGTGCAGCCAGCGCCTCTTTAGGACTTGCTTTGCTGTGGGATGGCTGTGCAGCGCCTCAGCAGGACTGGTTTTGCTGCGCAGCGCCTCTGCAGGGCTGGTTTTCCAGTAGGATGGCTGTGCAGGACCTCTGCAGGACTTGCTTTGCTGTGTGGTCGCTGTGTAGCACCTCAACAGCACTAGCTTTGCTGTGGGTGGCTGTGCAGCACCTCAGCAGGACTGGTTTTGCTGTGCAGCGCCTCTGCAGGACTTGCTTTGCTGTGGGATGGCTGTGCAGCGCCTTCGGCAGGACTAGGTTAGTTGTGTAGCGCCTCAGCGGGACTGGTTTAGCTGTGCAGCACCTAGGCAGGACTAGGTTCTATAGCGCCTCAGCAGGACTAGCTCTGCTGTAGGATGGCTGTGCAGCACCTCTTCAGGACTGGTTTTGCTGGAGGATGGCTGTGCAGTGCCTCGGCAGGACTAGGTTAGTGTGCAGCGCCTCAGCTGGACTGGTTTAGCTGTGCAGCGCCTCGGCAGGACTAGGTTAGTTCTATAGCGCCTCAGCAGGACTGGGTTTGCTGTGCAGCGCCTCGGCAGGACTGGTTTTGCTGTAGGATGGCTGTGCAGCGCCTCTTCAGGACTAGCTCTGCTGTAGGATGGCTGTGCAGCGCCTCTCCAGGACTAGCTCTGCTGTAGGATGGCTGTGCAGCGCCTCGGCTGGAGTAGCTCTGCTGTGGGATGGCTGTGCAGCGCCTTGCCAGGACTAGCTCTGCTGTAGGATGGCTGTGCAGCGCCTCGGCTGGAGTAGCTCTGCTGTGGGATGGCTGTGCAGCGCCTTGCCAGGACTAGCTCTGCTGTAGGATGGCTGTGCAGCGCCTCGGCAGGACTGGTTTTCTGTAGGGTGTCTGTACAGCGCCTCGGCTGGACTAGCTCCGCTGTAGGGTGTCTGTGCAGCGCCTCGCCAGGACTGGTTTGCTGTCTGTGCAGCGCCTCGCCAGGACTGGTTTGCTGTAGGGTGTCTGTGTAGCGCCTCGGCTGGACTGGTTTTGCTGTAGGGTGTCTGTGCAGCGCCTCAGCTGGACTAGCTCTGCTGTAGGGTGTCTGTGCTGCGCCTCGACTGGACTGGTTTGCTGTAGGGTGTCTCTGCAGCGCCTCGGCAGGACTGGTTTGCTGTCTGTGCAGCGCCTCGCCAGGACTCGCTTCCAAGTGTGTCTAGTTAGTGAGCGCCTCGGCTCCCAACCCTGCACTCCCTGTGAGATTGATTCCATGTGTGAGCGCAACCGAGGCCGGAAGAAAGCGAAGCCTCGTGCACAAGGCTGGGCTTGTCATCTTCCCTGAAGCTCATTCATTCTCCCTGACTTCACGCCGCCCCGAGATCACGACCTTGCAAACAAAGCGGCAGCCATGGAAAGTTCAACAGCAGCCCCCCTCCCACCTCATCTGTGAGCTGTGTCCCCCCCTCCCCTGCCGGGAGTGTCCTGTCACACTGAGCCCAGGGACAGCCTCCAAAGCATCACACCTTACAACACATTTGGGATTTTCCTACATTGTGATTGGGGCTAACAGAACAGTCTCTTGGAAATAATTGCTGATTTGAGGCAGTGCCTACAATACAAAAAATGTTTTTGTATAAAAAAAAATACATTGGCAAAGAAGGAACCATTGTCTCTACTTCTGAACTACATTTAAGTTTGTCAACTTTGTAGTTTCTTGCAGTAGACAAAGCCCTTCCCCAGTACATCACAGGGCGTTAACTTCATCGGGGAACACTGATCCCTCTTAAAATTCCTGAGTACAGCAACCAATACCTTTGTACACTGTCTGGGTAGTGTTCCCATGGGCAGCTTTCCTAATAATCTTTGATCTTGTTGAACTAGAAGTAATATTTGTTTTGTTTACGTCTGCAATCCATGCAGCAGATGGAGGAATTTGTGGCAATTGGTTCAAACCCATATTAAGGTGTAAAACATTGTGGCATCACTGTATCGCTTTCAAAGCGTTGACTCGTGTTTGGCCCTTCATTCTCAGTATTGTGGTGTGGCATAGGGGAATGAGGGACCCAGACAAAATGAGGATTGTAAAATGAGTGGTCAGGGTTTTTTCAAGGTATAGAAGTTAGCACACCATCTAACTAAGATGTGAATTAATCCAAACCTTAGTAAAAAAAAAAAACCTCTTCCCTAAATCTAACGAGTGATAAATGTTAGGGAGTAAGGGATCACCGCATATGGAATGATATTATCACGCCTACTTGGTGCATTGAGGGAACAAATAAAGATATTTGTTACATTTTGTTCCTTTGGTGTCCGGTGGGGTCAGAGTAAACTAATTTGTCCCCACAAATGTCTCTTCATAAACGGATGAACTAAGCTCACAGGGATTTGCATTGAAAGTGTGTTTATGACCTGAGAAAGAGGAATCAATTATTTGCTCCACCGTGAAGAATCTTGCCCTCACATTAGATTTGCGTCTGATCCTGCCCAATCCATACCCGGAACACGTTGATCATCCGTGAGGCAGTCCGTAGCATACTCGCTACAGCGCAGCCACCGTCTGACGCTCAACTCCCTCACGGCACCCGCTACAAGATATTAACCCTGACCGTCTATTCTCAGACGCATTTCGTACATTGATCGGTACTACTTTAGGATATAGCCCAGGCAGGTTGGAATTATCACCGGCAGCGCGATTACAAAGACCTTAATCGTCACCATTCAGCCCTGAGGAAGTCCCGGAACTATTTCCACATGCGACGAAACACGTGTCGGCTGGTTCTGTTTTGGTCGGATTGAATACGGAATTAAAGATTAAAGCAACGCTATCTTCATTATTCATTGATTTGATTGGTCACGAATTGTGTAGTGACTTTACATACTGTTCATTTACTCTGATGTGTGCCTGGACTTGGATGTATCCTGCCCAATCCTGCACTTGGCGGTTGAATACATCACGGCTCCAATCGCCAGAAGAAAAAAAATAATAATAATAATCCAACCGGGAACCATTATTGGCGACTACCGGGTGCTCAATGAACTGACAGCTACTCCAAACAAATGTTATGGGAAGCAGGGAAGGCATATCTACGAGGTAGGCTGATGAAATAAACCAGCATTGCCAGGCAATGCAGAAGACAACACCAGAAGCTGAGATACAATCCCCTCTGGAGAAGCACCGAGGTCTTCCCACCTGGAGTGTCTGAGGGCTCTTATGGCAAAGAAACTTGACCTTAACAGTCTTTAAACCTTGGTGGCAAAAAAAGCCCTCTCCCGCGCCAGGCAGAACTCATTCGAACATGGCGAAAAAGCAGTATACCTTTGGCGATGCAGTTGAAGCAGAAAGAAGAACGGTAAGCAATCCCGGCTATTCAGAAGGCCTCTGTGCTCATGCTGACTTATCCCCTGGACATTGTGCAAGAATTCTTAGCCTTCTATACTGCATTTTACACTGCAGATTGCCCAGTAGATACCACGCAAACACATTTGTTCATGTCTGGCCTTAGACTTCCCACTCCCCTTGCGAGTGACCGAGAGGATCTGGAATTGGCCATTTCAGAGGAAGAAGTCGCAGAGGCTATAAAGACCATGAGTACAGGCAAGAGGCCTGGGAAAGATGGCTTTCCATTAGAATTCTAGAGCCACCAGCGCCCAAACTGTCCCACTCCACACGGCTATGCTGCAGGAAGCTGTGTCCACTGGATCTCTCCAACCTGAATTCAATAGAACACACAACTCTCTCATTCTAAAACCAGGGAAAGATCATCTTTATTGTTTCAATTTCTGCCCCCGTCTCGCTACTAAACTGTGACATGAAAATACTGGTTAAGATTCTGGCCACCAGGTTGGCGCGTGTGATTAGGGCTCTGTTTTATCTCATAATCATTTACGAACACAGGCGCAAGTCATCTGGCCTACTAAGGCTTATTTGGATGACAAACTACTCCTTTCCCTAGATGCAGAAATGGCATTAGATCATTTCAAATGCCCATACCTGTTCCACACCATGGCCAGATTTGGAATTGGACCTATGTTCCTCTAAATGTTTCAGTGCCTATATCAGTCCCCTCATCGATGATCAGCTTTAACAGCATCCTCTCTGATCCAATATACATGACCCGCGGTACGGGACAGCGTTTCCCCTATCTCCCCTCCTCTTCCTCATGGCATTGGAACCTCTGGCCATGACCATTAGATCTTCAGCACACATCTCAGGCATTCAGACAAGGGAAGGAGAATTGAAACTCCTATTGTATGCAGACGATATCCTTCTGATCCAGAGTAATCTTGATGTATCGATTCCAGCTCTCATGACTCGTCAACTCCTTTGCCCGCTTTTCCTGCTACAAGATTAACTGGTCCAGGACGGAAGCAATGGCGTTAACTTCCCAGACTTTCAGAACGCTCACTAGCTCCACTGCTGGCAACATGGCTCCTGAACGGTCTGAGATATTTGGGGATTTTGTTATTCAGAGACTTTTGTGCTATGGAAAGAAATAACATTCTCCCTCTCTTGCATTCCACTGAATGGGATGTCTTTATGTAATTTTGACCGACTAATGAATTAATTTAATATTGTGTTTAAATGTTATGGTTTTATCTGTAGGCGTGGCTTGGATGCCGAGGAGGTAGGCAGCGTGAGCTCGGAGCTCCGTGCCCGATCCCGGAAAATATCCTGAAAATTTGATCGGACCCCGAGGTAACCGATACCATCCGGTACTGGAAGGTACTGCGGAGGGTCCGGGGCCCACGGAGGACGACACCGAGCCATCCCACAGCAGTATTTCGACTTTGAAAGTTGAACTCAGGCGAGAAGTCGCGGACCCCCAAAATGGCGGCGAGGGCATGAGATCGGACGCGACGGAGACATCTGCCCGGAGACCCACTAAGGACAGCTCCCTGACAAATCAGGGGTGTTGGCGGCCGCATCGCGCCTCTCCCCGGGTGCCGAGTGAACTTTGGGCGCACCCTCGGGCGGTGGCTGAGGACCGCCCCCTGGTAGGGGCGACGACAGTGCGGCAGTGACCCAGTGACGAGAGCCCCGGGCCCCTGGCACGTCTGGCGCTGGCCGGGCTGCGATCGCTCAGTGTTTCCTGCTTCTTGGTGACTAATCTGGGCCCGGGAGCCCTGCCGGAGGACGGAACCCGACGGCACTCGGAGGGCGACCAGGAACTTACTCGGAGACCACCGCCCACCCGGCCCAGATGGGGAAGCCGAAGGGGAAGGGAGATGGCGCGACCGATACTGAGGCTGCGGAGGGAGCGGAGCGAGACCAAGCGGCATTGCAGCGGATGCAGGATCGTATCCTGGAGGCCATCGCCACCACAAAGGACGCCCTGCAACAAGATATAGCTCAGGTGGCGACGGGCTTGGGCCTCCTGAAGGCTGACCACGACAAACTTAAAGACAGGGTGAAATCCGTGGAGATCACGGTTAAGGAATTAGCCCCAGGCCAAGAGACGATGAAGGCCCAGATGGCAGACGTGATGGACCGCCTGAAGGTGCTGGAAAGGAGGGCCGAGGATGCAGAAAACAGAAACAGGCGCAACAACGTACGCCTAGTGGGCCTGCCGGAAAAAATTGAAGGCGACGACATGGTGGGCTACCTTGATAACTGGCTGCGGACAGAGGTGGCACCAGAAGGTCTGTCCCCCTTCTTCTCCCTGGAACGGGCACATAGAGTTCCAGCGCGCCCACCAGCCTTGGGCCTTCCTCCTCGCCTGGTGGTGTTCAAGTTGCTCCATTACCGGGACAGAGACTGGCTCTTACAGAGGGCGAGAGAGGCAGGGCCCTTTCAAGTGGACAACAACAGAGTCACCATGTTCCCGGACTACACGTTTGAGACGCAGCGACTCCGGGCGAACTTCCTATCCCTCAAGCGGGAGCTCCGCCAGGAAGGCATCAAGTACTCCCTGTTGTTCCCTGCCAAGCTAAGAGTGGTGGTGGATGAGAAATCATTATTCTTCACGACCTCTGCGGACGCTTGGGACTGGTGGGACACTTATAAAGCGGGAACGGACGGTGCTAAGGCCAGGGAGGAGGAGGCTAAGGTGGCGAAGCCGATCAGGCAGTCCCAACGGATCAGGAGGAACCGCAAAAGAACCGGGAAACCTTCGGTGTCGCAGACGGAGGCGGAGAGGCAGGCGGCACTACAGGCGGTAGTGGACTTATCTAGGACCGCCAGGACTCAGTCCGGGAAGGGCACGGAATCGGAGGACCCGGGCACGGGCTCGGAGACAGGACAATCGGAATTTGGTGGAGCCCGGGGCCCTATTGTGACGCCGCAGACTTCGGGGGAGATACTGGAGGCGTGTTGAACTGAACTGGTGGAGTGGACTCGTTGGTTGGACACCGGGGCACTGGGCCCGCAGCAGTAGACCATTATTGATTGAGGTTTTGGGGAGCTGTAATGTGGGGATTGTGGGGTGGAGCGCGTGGGGTTGATTTGTTTTAAGGTCTTATCGCATTGAGCCGCGCCTTACTGGCCCCTAAGGTCATCGCAGTGGGGACTGCGACCATTACCACCGTTCCTTGAGGGGTGGTCGGGAGTGTTGGTTTGGATGGGGGTACTTCCAGTTGCGGGGGGGCCTGTCCTGGGGGGGTGGGAGTTGCGAGCAGTTGGGGTGGCTCGGGGGGTAGTTGTTGTTGGAGGGGTTCGGCTTCCTGTTTGGAGAGGGTGGGTGGGTGGGCCCGTGGTCGCGGGACTTATGCGGACATTGTTCTTTGCTGTATGGTCCGGTTGTGTGGGGGGGGATGGCTAGTACTGGGGCGTTGAAATGTGTGACCTGGAATGTGCGGGGTATGCAGTCCATGACGCGCAGACATAAAGTTCAGGCGTACCTCAAGCGTAGGGGGGTTCATATAGCGTTCCTGCAGGAGACATATCTAAATAAGCAAGAAGGAGCGGCTTTGCAAAGGCGCTGGAGGGGGCAGCTATTCTACACGACATTTTCGGCATTTGCAAGGGGGGCATTGATTTGGATACGGGCGGGGGTCCCCTTCCAGGTCTCAAAGTCATCGGTGGACCCGGAGGGCAGATATGTGGCGGTGGAGGGGAGGCTGAGAGGCAGGGTGATATCTCTCTGTAATGTGTATGCTCCTAATGTAGACCTGCCCGCCTTCTTGTCTACCATCTCGGGCAGATTGGCGGGTTATTTGGCAGGACCGGTCCTCTTGGGGGGGGACTTCAACTCGGTTGAGGATGTGTTCCTAGATAGGTCCCATCCCCCGCTGCGCGCGTCCCCAGTACATAGGGTCGCCAAGCGTAGGTTGGAATGGCAAGAGAGCTGGGCCCTCACGGATGCATGGAGGGCGTTGCACCCCACCGCTAGGGACTATTCCTTTCACTCGCACCTGCATGACTTGCATGTGAGGCTGGATGCGTTTCTTTGTTCGGAGTGTGTGCTCCCCGCGGTGGGAGGGGCGGAATACTTGGCCAGGACGATATCGGACCACAACCCCTTGTTGATGTCTCTGGAATGGATGGTGACTGTTAACTGCGTGCCAACATGGCGCCTGCAACCTGACACCCTGGACGATTTGTTGTTCAGGGAGGCCCTGAGTGAGCGCATTGAGAGGTATTTTGAGGAGAACAGTGGCTCGGCCTCCACGAGGGCGGTTGAATGGGATGCGTTCAAGGTGGTGGTGCGGGGACACTGTATTGGACACGCGGCAGGGGCTAGGAAGACTCTGTTGGATGACTTGGATAAGGCTGAGACACGGCTGAGGGATTTCGAGAAGAGGCGCCCGAATCACCCTGAACTGCAGGAGGGGCTTAGCGGGGCACGGGAGGGGCTGGCGGTAGAGCTAGAGCGGCTGCGTAGCTTCGACCACAAGGCGTACATGACAAGGGCGCATGCGGAAGGTGATAAGGCGGGGTCGATGTTGGCTTGGCTTGCTAACCCAGTCCGGGGGGGAGTGCCGATCATGGGGATCCAGGAGCCAGGGGAGGAGCCCTGCCGCACTCAACCCGGGATCCTGAATAAGTTTCGTGCTTATTATGAGGGGCTCTATGAGAGTGGTGGAACGGGAGGGGCGGAGGAGCTTGAGGAGTTCTTGGACGGGTTACAGTTGCCGCGAGTGGAGGACTCGGAGGCAGAAGAGCTAGGGCGGCCCATCTCTCTTGGAGAAATAGGTTGTGCTGTAAAACAGATGGCTAGGAACAAGACCCCGGGCCTTGACGGACTACCGATCAAATTTTATGGCAAATACCTAGAGTACCTTGCACCACGGCTGCGCGAGGTGTACAACGAGGCACAGGAGAAGGGCCGACTCCCGGGCTCCATGTGCGAGGCTCTCATGATCCCGCTCTTGAAACCGGGCAGAGAGGGTGCGGCGCTATCCTCGTATCGTCCGTTGTCTATGTTGACGACGGACTACAAGATCCTCAGTAAAATTCTGGCCAACAGATTGCTGGTACACATGACAGGCCTGGTTCACGGTGACCAGTGCGGTTTCATACCGACACGCAACACCACTCATAACATCCGTAGACTCACGAGACTGATGGGTGCGGACTGGCCGGACGCCGTCTCCCCATTTGTCCTATCCATTGATATTGAGAAGGCATTTGACAGCCTCGAATGGGGATACTTGTATGAGGTGATGCGTCGCTTCGGGCTGGGGGACGGATATATAAGGTGGACCAAGGTCCTCTATACCGAGGCGGTAGCGAGGGTCCGGGTGGGCACACTGATCTCGAGACAATACCCGATTAGGCGTGGCACTAGACAGGGTTGTTCCCTATCCCCGCTCCTGTTCGCGTTGGCGATGGAACCCTTCGCTGCGGAAGCCAGACTGGGCCGCCACTACGCAGGTTTGTCATTTAGGGGGAGGCCGCACTTCATCTCCCTGTACGCAGATGACTTGCTGATGTTTTTGGCTGATGCGGGCCCCGAGCTCCAGGGGGCGCGGCGGCTACTGGGGCAGTTCGGTAGGTTGTCGGGCCTGAGGGTCAACTGGCCTAAATCCTGTCTGTTTCCCCTGAGGCCGGGAGAACCGTGCCCACTCACTGCTCAGGAACTCCGGTGGGAACCGCGCTGTCTGCATTATTTGGGGGTCTATGTTTACCACGCCCCGTCCGACCTACTGGATGGCAACATCACTCGCTGTATTAACGCCCTGCGGGGGTCCATGGACTTCTGGGCAACTCTGCCGCTCTCCCTGGCTGGTAGAATTTCCCTGCTTAAAATGATAGCCCTGCCCAGGCTTTTGTACTATTTTAGGACACTACCGGTATGGGTCCCGAGCTCTGTTTTCAAACGCCTGAGGTCACTGGTCATAGCGTTCTTGTGGGGCACGGGTAGGAGGCGCATAGCGCTCGACACGCTGTTGCGCCCCAAAGATGAAGGAGGTATGGCAGTGCCGGATTTTGAAGGATATTACCTAGCCGCGCAGCTGCAGACTTTTACTCAGGAGGTGGCGAAAGTGTATAGAGGCCCCGAGGACGCGAGAGTGGAAGGCACCCCGCGACACGTTCTGGCCTATATTACGCTGCACCAGAAACTCCGGGTGGGAGACCTGACGGTCGAGGAGCAGACGTTCCGGCTTTGCTGGGACCGGGCCCGTAAGCGGGCGGGTGTCCGCCTTATGTATGCCCCCGAAATACCGCTGGGAATGGTCACCGCCCTCCCACATGGAGGTGACTGGTCGCGCTTGCTAGGATGGGAGGAGGCGGGAATACAAATGCTGGGTGACCTCTACGAAGATGGGGTGTTGCTGCCGTTTCGGGACCTGCAGGAGCGATTTGACCTCCCGAGGAGCGACTACTTGCTACACGCAGCAGTCACGGGCGCCATGCGAGCCCACTGGGGGGAAGGGCTGCAGGAACCGGGCACCTCGATGGCCTGCCAGTACGCCATGATGGCGGCGGGAACCTTTAGGGCTGTCACGTGCCTGTACTCTAGGATGCAGCGGGAGGCCTTGCAGCCTTTGGCAGCCCTGAAGGCCAAGTGGGAGCTGGACCTCCAGGTGGAGATACCAGACACGACCTGGGGCCAGTTGCTAAGGCGGGCACGGAAGAGCTCGAGGAATGCCAGGTTCCAATTGATTCACTTTTATGTCATTCACAGGGCATACCTCACCCCCGGGAAAATCCAACAGTATTTTGGGGCGACCGACGCTGCTTGCCCCAGATGTAACACGGCTGGGGCGGATTTGTGTCGTATGCTGTGGGATTGCCCCTCTTTGGGCGATTATTGGCAGGAAGTCGGGCGGGCCCTTAACGCCGCGACGGACAGGGATATCCAGTTACTAAAGCAGTTGGCGTCCTTCATTGGTTCCCGCACACACCTAGGAATAAGATGACTAGTAAATTTATAGATCTAGGGCTTATCCTGGCCAAGCGAGAGATCACAAGAAACTGGAAGTCCAAAGTGGGGCCCACGTATAAAAGATGGTATGGGGAGTGTCTGAGATGGGCCGCGTGTGAAAGTACCCTACGATACCAGATGGCCTGGAGGTTGAACGACGAGAAGGCACTGGAAAGGGCGACTGCATGGGAGGTGATGGTGCAGGCGCTCCGGGATGTGGACGATGAGGGGCAGGATGGCGAGAGCGACCTAGATGGAGCAGACCCTAACATTACACAGGAGAACACACCTTAGCGAAAGATTACTTCCTCCTGCAACACACCGGACATTTTTACACTATTAACCAAGTGCAGAGCGACCACGGGGGAGGGCGGGTAGGAGGCTGTTTTGGAGGGATGTTGGGGTACCGAAATTTGGGGAGGGGGAGGGGTGAAAACCACAAAAGCATCCCAGGGTTATGTGCTGTAGGACGCGGTCGGACATTGTAAGGAGTTACAAGATATGGCCAGGGATGAGGTCGCCCGCACCGAGATCGAGGTGAACCTCCCGGATGGAGATCGACTGGACCACACTAAGCCTGTACATGTTATGTTCTTATTGCTGAATATATTGTCTGTACATTTCTATTGGAGATGCAATAAAAACGATGTTAAAAAAAAAAAAAAAATGGTTATATCTGTAATATTATGTATGCTTTTATGATTTTTTTCCTACAAAAATCGAATAAAGCTTGGTTTTGATTTTTGATTTGAATGGGATTTTGCCAAATGGTCAGCGCCGCAACAATGTTTATGGGGGAGAGTTCAAACGGTCAAGATGGTGAAAAGCCTGAGATTTATCCATATGTTTGGTATGCTTGCTTTCAATATGTCAGCTAGCCTCCTCTCACAAACTGATTCCATTGTCCGCAGATTTGTTTGGGGTCCTCTTTCCAGAGACTAGCATATACTAAACTATATATTGCCATTCCTCTTGGGGCCTGCGTACTTCTTATTTTTAGACTTACTACAGGGCTCAGCACTTGTGACAGATGGCAGACCATCTCTGCCGACACAGCAAATTGCCTCTATGGGTCAAGATCGGACAACACCTTTATAATGACGTGCTGTACCTCGCGGTTCTGTATGCAGGTCCATGGTCCTCACAAGATTCATGCAATCCCATGCTACTAGAGATGAATGCGGTCTGGAAAATTACTCATGCTCTCCTGCTGGAAGACCGCTTTCTTCATACGAGTGCACTCCTGTGACACAAAGGATCCATTACCATTGACCACTCGCTACTGTTTTGGTTGGACTGGAAACGTGCAAGGATTCTGGAGATACGCCATCTACGGTTTCAGGATGTTCAATCCTTTGAAAGTCTTGCTGCAGAATTCCACCTTCCACGCTCCCACTTCTGGAGAGATCTCCAGGTCCGACATAGCCTCTACTCTTAGAGATGCACATGGGATTGGTCTGGTCCTCGGTCTTCACTCCATACATATTTGGTGCAATGGGGCACTTCTAAAAAGATGATTTCTGGCCTTTATAGTCGCCTGATCTCCAAGATGTTTTCCGAGGCTCTGGAACGCCTTCTCCGGACTCGACGGGAGAATTGATTACGAATTGATTACAAATTGATTACTCACTGGCATAATGATTAGATCTCCTTGCCTCTCATAGCAGGGGTATGAGAGAAGCTCAAATGAAGTTCTGATACTTTAAAGTTTTACAAGACTGACTCCCACATCGGATTGCTGATGATGTCACAGCCGTGACTTTGACATACTACACATTCTCTGGTCCTGCCCTACTCTTAATAATTTCTGGGATGGGGTCGATCCCCTTATACAAGACACTCACTCTTGGCTATATTGCTTCTCTCTAAGCTCCGCTGGCGATTGTGCATGACACCCGAGGATTGTCGACTCTTACATCAAACAATTTCCGAATGATTGCCTTCATTTTGTCGGCAGTCAAATTATACATACTTCGTCGGTGGTCTAATCCCAAAGTCACTGCTAAATGTTCGGAGATTGGATGTCACTAAATAAGTCACCAGAAACGGGATTATTTTCATTTGCTGACAATTTTTGTTTGGAATAGCGATCGTCTTTTAACTGCACAAGTCTGTCTAGATACAGCAATGGTGATATGTTTTAGTAAAACAGCATGGGTTTCCACAGGCTCGAGGACTATACTTGAGACGCTCTTTGCGATAAACATACTGTTGCAAGGGTAACGTACAGCTGATGTTAGTGATGTATATCTTTTACTCCCAACTTCTATACACTTGTTTGTTTCTTAGCCCTGAAGAATTCGCTGTGCACAATGGTTAAGCACAACGAAACACGTGTTGGCGAAGGATCTCATGATTAAATGCAAGTGACTGTTTCAACGGAGAAACAAGAGTGTTGTTTATTATACATAATATACTGTCGGCGTATGCAAGGGACTGTTGTTTTGGTTTATCAGTGGTTATCCACACATTGGGGAGGACAGTGGCTCTCACACCCTTATGCCCTGCAATCATAAATGTACATATATATATATATATATATATATATATATATATATATATATATATATATATATATATATACTCACTGCGTATTTCCCTGGAGCGCCATTGCCCTACATAATCCACCGACCAAGAAGTCCCACTGACTCCAAGCGTTAGCTGGCTGGCCTCCTGATCTGAAGACTTCCAGCCACGCTGCTTCTGCACCTTGACTCTACCATCCGTGAGTCTGTCTTGCCAAGTGGCGCAACCCCAGTCCTGGACCCTTGGAGGTAGACCCAAGGTGTTTCTCCAGTGAAACCGATGCATCCGCTGTTGAGTGATGCATCCTCAAGCAGAACCTACGCATGTACTCAGCTGAGTGGCTCATCTTTGAGCAGAAACGCTGTATTGCTGCTGTTACGTGAATTGGACCTGTCACAGAAGATTCGCATCGCCCCTGCATCCCGCATTAGGGAGCAACGCATCACCTTCAGAACAGACACTGCGCAACGCTTTTCTCGGCGCATGCTCCGCATCGCAGTTACACCGCTTATCAGATGACAAACATCCTTACATCCTCTACACTGGCCTTCACATTGAAAGCCTCGTCAACAGGATCCTCCACGTCGACGCATCAGCACCTCGTACCCCAGCCTTGTTGCATCTCGGAACGGATGCTTTGCCTCTGCTGTATGACGCATAATCAATGCCATGGATCCACACATCGCTCCGCAACTAGGATTAAGGTACTTTTGTTTAGCGGGCCTAACTCGGTCCCTGTAGCTGGCCTTGGCTCCATCGCCGGTGGCCTAATCTTTTGACTTTGTCCCAGTCCGGATCGAATAGATATCCCTCACTAGCATCTTGTGCTTTTGGCGCTATTTTTCACTCTATTCTTTAAAACTCAATATCTCAAGCTCTACTGATTGGGGTTTTATCGCTCTGGTCTTGTTTCATTTGTTAAATGAAAGTCTATTTTTCTAACCTGCGTGGAATCTTTTTGTGTGGTGTTTTACTGTTTGAAGTGTTGGACAAATACTTTGCCTCCAAGTTAAGCGTTACTGCTCTGTGCCAAGCTATTGGAGGGTGAGCACAGGTTAATTTAGGAGATTGCTTGTGCCTTATCCTACCCGGACTAGGATATCGTTACTGCTTGATCAGGGGTCATACCACAGTCCACCAAAAACACCAGACTCCTTCTGCCATTGACATGTCATACACTCTCTTATACTCGATATTGGGATGTCTGCAGGCCTAGTTTTGTATTGGAGAAGGAGACTCCATTGACTTGTCATTAACCCGTACGCAGGGCGACATCGTTCTACATATTTTTGCATATTGACCGTAGACCTATAGTTCAGCATTATGTCAAATATACTCTGGAACGGAATGACTTTATTCCGTGTGGTTCTTCTGCACCCATTCCCTCTATGATTCGCTATAGATGTCATTCTCTTTCTCATAAGATCATTTCTACCATTACATGGGCGACATCTTCGGGCAGCCTCTATGACCTTTTACGTTGTTGTGTTACAGTTGCTAGCAAGGGGTGCTATGCATTTGGTTGTCATCTAATCACGAATCATGTACCTGTGTACGATCTGTTTAGTGCGTTCTTTTAAACTGATATTCATTTATTTGAGCATTTTTGTAAAAAAAAGATTTATACTCCAGGAATAATCGCACCTTCTCATGGTGGCATTTGCTTACTGCACATTCTGCCTTTACTGTGAGCTTTCTGCAGCCCTTGGGTGACCTTCAGACTGTTCCCAGGTTTCCAACACAGATCGGGAATTGGTTTGGGTCATGGAGTTCTGCAGACAGGCGAGTGGCTGGTAATGCATCTCTGTTGGGTAGCGTGTTTGTTTATGTTTTGGCGATTTTTATAGCGCGCAAATACCCAGGGGTGTCTCGTCGTGTCACGAGTTTTTGATGTGTGAGATGGGAGGGCTGGACTAAATATGGACATGTTCTTGGTCGGAGCACTTGTCCAGTGCCCATCAGATGTGCGGGTGTGATGGACCGTGGTCATAGCCAGCGAATTCATTATGTGGCATGCGATGGACGTATGTTCAGAGTGGTCTTAATTTGTTATATATTAGTGTGTGCTGTGCTGTGTTTACAGTGCGATTGCGAGCACAATGATGCCCGTATCTGGTCCTTGTTGGGTTTCTGTGCACTACGTGGATTAGTGTTAGAAGCGTTGTGCTGCTGTGCACCCGGTCATACCCAACTTTATGGCACATCTTTTCTGTGTTGGATGTGTGTGCAGTGCTTGCCTAGGTGTTTACAACAAAGCTTTATGTTGCACCATGAAAAACATCTACTTATGTCATGAATCGAAGGTGGGCTAGATATCACACACTCAAAGACTGAACTCAGAGCAATTTGTATTTAAAAAACATTATTTAGTAGTATTTTATTTTCTAGAACCAAGCCAGGCCTGGTAAGTGTAATAATACTTTGCCAGAATAATGCAGTTAAATACAGTTAGAATGCAATTGGATTGGTTACAGGTCAGCCACTTGTTCAAAAAACAGTTAGAATTACTCTTCAGTTACTACTGAGATTACTTTTTACGTTAATTTTCAGATTTCTTTTTAAGTTACTTTTTCTTCTCAGTGTGATATGCCTAGATATCACACTGGGAATTTCCTAGCAAAAAGGTATATTATCAAGGGCCTTATCGCCGCTTTAGCTGGACTTTTTCCTGCTAAAGCGGCGATTATTTCATCGCCCTATTAGCAAGCTGTCGCTAACAGCAGTTAGCGACAGTTTGTAGGCAATCGCGAGCGGTTTGGGGCCTGCTTTGCATGTCAGCGATATTTATCATTAATGACATGCAAAGTGGGCGTACCCAACCTGTTAGCGACTGAAAGCAGTTCCTAACATCCCTTGGCAGGCACAGCGATGAAAACATTTGTGCTAAGCGCGAATATCGCCAAAAACTAACGCCTGCTCAGACCACTTCTTAACCTGTATATCCAATGGAGTTGGATATTCAGGTTAATGCCTGAATATCGCTGGATTTCCAGCGATATTCACGCATTGAGCCGCTATCACCGGATATTTTATCGCATTTGAGATAAACGTTGCTAATAGTATGTTATCTCTGCGATAAAATCCGGCAATGCGCGGCGATAAAAAAAATATTGCTAAGCTCATTTAGCGATAAATATCGCTAGTTGTTGATAAGCCCCACCGTTTCTTAAGGTTTCATACAAACCAACTCCACACACAACAATTTTCACTAGAAAGCAGTCCATGCAGTCCTATGGGAGAAAACAATGTTATCAGTTTAACTGTAAGTACTTAGGTTTGAGAGTTGGTTTTTTGGGGATGGAACCATGGTTCCCCCAGGGTCAAGGATTCACTCTCAAATCACCCTCAGCCGAACTAGGGCGGCCAGGTGAAGAGTGCTGGGGCCCAATTTTATCCAATGGGGATAGGGGGTCTTCGGTTGGTGGCTGCTCACGAGCAGGCCACCACGATGTGGGAGCAAAGCTCCTGGTATTAGGCTCAGGGCAAAGGGGATCCGATTTAGCACACAAGGTGCACCCACAGCTGCACAGGGGCAGCTGGGTGAAGGGTGCTGTTTTGGCGCCAGATGCCCTGTTGATTTCAAAGGGTATTATCCGGTTCCAACAAACACTGCAGGTTCGTGAACGAAGATCTCCTGGAAAAGACCACTGGTTGGAGAGGTAAGTTGGGATGCCTGGGGATGCAGGGACACCGTCGGTTGGGCCTCCCAATGCCATGGGACATTGGGTGCAGGGGTATCTTTTAGCGTCGGTTTTTTCTCACCGCCTCCGTTCGCTGTCAGGGAAATCCTCCAGAAAGGGGCTGCAGGCATTGGTTGGAGACTTGAGGCAGGTCAGGGATCACCATATCCCAGGTCAGGATCGCTAGGGAGACCTAGTTGTGGTGTTGGGCCACTTGAACTTGGGCCGTGGGCATCGGGTGCAGACTCACGGATTTGGCCAGAGCCGTCTGTGGGTGAGTAAATCTGGTGCTCATGGGAGGCAAAGTCTGGTTTGGTAAGACAGGGCAGGTCCTCCGGGTTCTTGGGGGCTGCTGGCTGCAGGACACACCAGGATTTTTGCTGGAGCAGGTCGAGGTTGGGACAGGCGGTAGGGCTGGGGTCCTCCTCCTCCTCTTCTTCTTCTTCTTTCAGCATGGCTTCTTTGATCCTTCTTTTCTCTGAGGAGGCAAGGTTCAGTGTTGACTCGAAATACTAAATTTATGGGCGTTACAGGTCGGGACCAATGGGTCCCCTCCTTGGGGTGGGTACACCCCCTGTTATGCCACCCTCTAGTGGGAGGGGGACATAAGTTTCCCTCTGGTAGGCTGGGTCACACCATCTGCAAGGTGGTAAGGGCTGAGAGTTGTGATTCACCTTGCCTTCTCCATCTGAGGGGTGGGGTTGGCAAAGGTGGGCACACCTCTCCTCCCAACTTGGTTTTCCAGCCGATTCTCCCGCCCAAAGTGGGGGGTCAGAACTGGTGGGGGACAGTTGCTGGAAGCAGCAAAGGGCTGGGGTAGCTCACAAAGGTGGCAAGCCTTTGAAGCTTTCTCTTCGTGGACCCTGCTCATCCTGGGGGAGGAGGCTTGTCACCTCGTCCCAGGATGTGCTTTGTTTCAGGACCCCAAGAGCTGCAGGCTCTCGACCCAGGGGTCCAGAAACATGTCTGGTGGTGGCAGCTAGTGAGCAGTCACTCTGCTAGGACGCTAGAGTTAGCTCGTTTTTCAGGGGGCATCTCTAAGATTATTTCTGAATGCATTTTTCATTAAATCCCACACTGGCATCAGTGTCTGTTAAATGTGCTGAGAAGTTTGATACCAAACTTCGCAGTTTTCAATAAGGCCATTATGTTGCTGTGGAGTTCGTAATGACAAACTCCCAGTACCATATACTCTTTATGGCATTACTGCACTTACAATGTCTAAGTGACTTAGACACTGTAGGGTACTGGTATAGTGCACCCAGCTAGAGGGGTGGCTTACCTGTGCCATGTCAGTAGGTTGTAGACATGGTACACAGGGATGTGTGCCATGTTGACTTCATTTTGTTCTTCACCCAGTACTTAATTTGTGCAGGTGCTTTCAGGTGCTGAGCACCGGCACCTATTTCTCAGGGCCGGGTCTATTGATTTTTTTTCCCGTGCACAGCCAGCACTGTGCAGAGGCCATTAAAAAGCCCCAACCTCGAATGAGGCTTGTGCAGCTGTACGTTCAGATTTGGTGCACGCTGCTAGTGTGCTTGCTTTGGCGTGCACCAGTGCTGGTCTTCAGGGTGGGGGAAGGGCAGATGTGTTGTGTCATGCGCAGTGTACACTGCACGAACGATGAACTGGGAGCATAATTTCAGCTGCGCTACCCAGCAGTCTGCGCTTTCCAAAGTAGCCAAAGCTGCAAGGTTAGGTGAGTTGTGTGTGCGTTATTTTACACACAACTGTTATCCTACAGGTGACAGAATAGTGCTTGGCCATGGGACACCATCAATAAATTCCTGCAAAGTGGCACCCGCAGGAAACTTCCCAGTAGCTGCCTGCCTCAGGAGCCCAGACAAAGCCTTGCAGCGTAATAACAAAATACAGGAAGCAGCTGAGGGTGGTCCGAAAGTGAAAACATTTCTTCCTGCCAGTCAGTGTATTAGTACCATGCTCTTACCTGTCTCCGTACCATCTCATCTCTATCAAACCCATCCTCTCCCTTCTGCAATGGGCACCTTGAAAAACACCTCCCATCCCTGCCACTGTGACTGTGCCCCACCGTTACCTCCGACAGTGCCACTCTCGCCACAGTGGCCTTCTCCCACTATCCCACTGCCCGTCTCTCCACAATGCCTTTCGCATCTGTATCTCAGTGCCCCTCTGCTTACAGTCCCCTTCCCCTCTGTACCACAATCCCCCTCCCTGCAACAACGCTCGCTCACTCCTGTTACAGTACCCCTTGACTCCCTCCCTCACTCTCAGAGCACCCCTCCCCACCATGGCTTTGTAATAAAGCATGCACTGAGCCCTGAGTATCCATACTTTGAGTTTGCACGTGAGACCGCAAAGCCCTTCTCAGTCTTGGCCACTCGAACCAGGAGGCTTTGCCAATTACCCCCTAACCAGAGAGAGGATACACAGGGAGTTTCTCAGCTTTGACCTGGAGAAAAATAGCATTGATTCAAAACATGCTATCAGAGGGGCTAGGCTGTGTTGGGTGCTCTGTACCTCGCCCCTCCCCCACAAGCCTGCTGAGATCTATTGCCCCACACCTTCTCTTCACCTCCAAAGACCCATGTCCTGTAAACCCCTGCTTGCATACTTACAGCCTTATGTCCCTGTTGGAGAGAGCTCAGAGTTTTGTCTAGTTGAAGTTTTGACTGTAGCACAGAGGGGTAATGTAGAACATGTACCATGCAGATGACAGAACTATATTATGTGGATAGCTCAGTGGGTTTCTGTTTTTTGTCACAGACGTCCTTTTGTTACTCGCTGATCATAAATTACAATCCTAATATAGCACAGGCGGCAGACTGAGTTGAATGTTGTGCTTTATTAGTTATAAAGTATGCGTAGAAGACTGTCTCAGTGGAGTTGAATGTCTGACTTCATTTGAAAATAGGTGGCAGTGGGATTTTGCGACTTATTCTGATCATGTATTAGAACTATTTGTTTGAAGCATGAGAGTGTGGTGCTCCATCAAGGCGTAATCCCAATGGTATAACTGACACTTTATTATGTTTTATCAGAAATACCTATTGTGACATAACCAAACGTTTTTTTATGGCATAAAACTTAACACAGTTAAAGAATCGCTATTGTGTGTCTTGGACAACACTGCTGTGCATTGATGAGACAGGCCAAGAATGATACACTCCTGTCACCTCTCAACTTTATATAATTAATGACTGTATATTTAATAAAGCAGAGGTGTACTCTTTGCTTGCTCTATCTCAGTATCTGCTTTTCTTTCTCCCCGTCACACCTCACTCCTTCACTTCTCTCCAATCTTACTTCACTTTCTGCCCTACATCTGCGTTTTCTCTTAATCGCCACCTCCCCTCATTACATGGTTTCCATTGTTCACCTTTGCATCTTTCCCTTCCACTCTACTCTCACACGCTCCCCACTTTTGGCATTTCTTCCCTTGCCTTTCTCCTCTTTTCACTTTTTCTTCTCATCACGTTTTACTCCAATCTTGCAATCCCAATCTTTGCTTTCCACATTTCTCTTCACATTGTCTACTGAATCTATCTTTGCCTTTAGACCTCTCCTCCTCCCTCACTCTCCCTTTGATTTTTTTCCTTTTTGCACATATGTTTATATCTACTCCAGGAATCTGTGTTCTATCTCAGGGTCATAAATTGAAATCTTGGTGTGGCCACTCAGTCTTTCATCTTTAGATAAAATTAGTGCAAATGAGCTGGATAATAGCATTTTTAATTTGGTATCAAGGCCCCCCTCTAGTGAATATGTGCTTTACAAACATACATGGTATGTTTCTCGATCTATACCTTCATTTTTTCTTTACTTATTTCCTCCTTTTTTCATCCATTACTTATGTATTTCCTTACTCCAATGCTCCTCTTTCTGCCTGCATTTGTTACTGGCTTCTTTAATGTATTCCTTACTTCATTCTTTTCTTTCTTTAAAACAGCGCAGTGCAAGCACGTTTTCTTTTCTTTGCAAAGCTGCCTCAAGTCCTCAAATGACCTTTCTCTAATTTGAGTTCACGTTTAAGTTTTTTTCATAGGCTTCCAATATGTTATATTGATTTAATCACCTAGAAGGGTATCCAGGGATTTTGGCAGGTGTGCAGGTGTGAGGTGCCTGAGTTGATTTTGTGAAGAGCCAGCCCTTCATCTTCTTGCGGAACTCAATAAGGGAGGAGGTGACTCCGATGTGTTGAGGCTTGTGGATGGGGCCAATAAAGGGAAGTGGGTGGGGCCACTGGAGGGAGTGGGCAAAGCTCGGGAAGTGGGTGTGGCCTCATTAAAGACTGTGAGCACCTGCACTTCATATTTTACAAATTAAGCACTGTCTTCACCAAAACACGCATCCTGAAATGGCAGTGTGTGTAAAGGTACAGGGCCTCTAAGGGTGGCACAATAAGTGCTTCAACCCTTAGAAGTTTTCCCTGGTTACAATGCCCTTGGTACTTATGGTACCTTTTACAAGGGACTTACACATGGCCAGAGAGTTGCCAATTGGGTTTTGCAACAGTATAGTTTAGGGAAAGAATATAGGCCCTGAATACCTGTTTGGCAGGAACCCATGGCACACTCAGTCAAAGTACATCAACTTTAGGCAACAGGGGGGGGGGGGCAACCATGCCATAAGGGATACTTTCCTACAGTTCCCTCTTCAAGAAGATTCAGGCATGTTAATCAATGAAAGAAATAAAGCTGGAGAAGTCTCTTGATTAGCCGATGCATCTAAGCTTTAATGCCATTTGCAGATAACATTGGAGAAAGGATTTCAGGTATAGGAACTGGATGGGACTGTAAAACTCCATCATTTAGGATTTCTTTAGGTTGAAGGCAGCAGAAACTGCACTAATGGCATGGTCTCCAATCCTAATTAGCATTTCTTTAGAACCTCATGTTGAAGGTGAAATCAAGGATTTCCTGTGAAACAAAATGAAAATGTATCCTAAATGTTTTGATGCAGACAAGAATCTCTCAACAAGGGACAGCAGTCCATAAAAAAACAAAAAGGTGCATCTGTTTAGTTGAAAATCATGTTCAGCTGAGCTTGTTCCAAAGCGACCCCTTATGCCTTCCCATGACCAGAGCACTTCAATTTAGAAAGTTAAACCATGTTACAAATAACTAACTGATGAGACAAAGTTGAGTTCAGTATTCTTGTATTTTGTAATCAGAATTGCAACCCTTATAATCACAAACCAGGGTAATAAATGCTCTTCCAGTAAATACCAATAACGGCTGCTGTACTTACCCGGTGCACAATTATAGCACCTTCAGCTTCAATGAGTAAAAGAGCACATGCACCCCCATTCAGAGATGCACACATTCGGAATCTGCATAATTTAACTGCAGCAATCGTAAAGATAATTATGAAGTGGACTGTGCACATACCCGTTCTAATACTATTTTGGGCCCAAATGGGGGCTTGTGCCAGCATCTGTAGTATGGTAGAGAGAATGAGGCCCTAGGTGGCCTGAATGTGGCTTATTTTAGCTCACAACGGATTGTTCCATCGCAGACAAGTACCTTCTTTCAACTGTAGTTCTCCTTCCTGCAAATCTAAACTGAAATTAATAACTTTGAATAATCCAGTCTATTTGCAATACCCGGGTGCACGCCATCTGAAATATAAGCGATTGCCTTAAATTATTTGACATTTGTATTCCACTAAAAATGTCAGCTCAAGGGATGCTATGGCTATTATCCAAAAACTAGAAACCAGAGAAACGTCAAATATAGCAGGCTAAGCCAACACTAACAAAATGGTTACTTACTGGTAGGAGTAGTTTTACAGCTTGAAGAATATTCTGGATTCACAAGCTGTGCATTAGTTTGCCATCTAGTGGTTGGGTCTGGAATAATCTCCTTAAAGTCTCTCTTCTTTGTTTTTAGGTCTCGCCTGGCGTTAGCTGCAGGCATGCGCTGCTCTTGCCCTGCAAGAGCCTCTTGGAAGCAATACGGATTTAGACGTAGTGTCTCTTCTCCGCCTGTAATTTTGATTTGCGAGCGTCGTTGGTCATCAGTGTTTGTTAAGCCCAATTTTTGATTGCAGCATTAGGTCTTTAGCCCCTTCTGGTTGCTATCCGGTCTACTTTAGGCCACGCCCACCTGGACTGGATGTTTTACTGGAGGCGTGAGACAGTGGGTTTTATGTTAAGTTTCAGCACTTTCGTATTTTTTTTTTTTTACTATTGCAGGTCTGCGTCTTGCGTGTGGGATGCATTCCCTTCTATTGTTCACGTTTACCTCGGCTCAAAGTGTGTGGGGCTTTTGGTGATTTTTTTCATGTGTAGGCTTAAGGGGCGTGGGGCTTGTGCTCTTTTCATTTTCAAAGTGCATACGTTTCGTGCTTGTTTATTTACTAAATTGCACAAGCGAGGTCCGCTTCGGACGCCCTTCTTTCTTTAATTATTTAATTAGGCGCACAAGCGCAGTCCGCTTCGCTCTCTTGAGTGACTCTTTCCTGCTCTCTCGTGGTTTCGTTTACCATCCATCTCCTTACGTCTTGCTCAGTGTTTGCACGAACCCACCACTGCTCCGAGATCGAACATAAATTTGAAACCGTGTCCTACCAGTATGTGTGTGCCCTGCCTCCTGCTCATGCTACGGATCTTGGGGAGTGAATCACATAGGTTTTCCCCGCCTCCTCCTCCCCCTGCCAAAGGTAAATAGAGGGGCAAGTGTGGTGCTCCACGTTTCATTTGCAGTCAGTCAATGTCCTTTTCAGCATTCACAAATCCTCTTACGGAGCAGTTGTTCGGTGGATGAGAGATCTTGAGGCACAGGGTTTATTGGGTTTTTGGAGGCATTCACACATTGTGCTCAACAGCGCCACTGATTGTTTGCTGTGCCAACCAACCTCACAGTCATGGGGGCGGGGTGAGGTCTGTCTGTCTGGAGGGGCCTGCTGAGTGGCAGATTCGATCAGCCAATTGAAAAGAGTTAAACACTCGTAGCTTGATTCCGCATGGCAAGGTGAGGATCATCTTCGTCATGCTGCCGCGCATGTGGGCGTTAATTTATAGGCAGTTTAGTCATTCAAATTGCAGTTACGTACACATGTATGGTGTTGATACACAATGGGATTAAGCTTCAATGTACCATATAGATACAACACCCCACAGAATAAACAAAACTAAAAAACTATACCATTTACAAAATAAATAGCTTCAACTTTAACAAAGACGAGGCCTATTGCATTTCCAATTCTTGTTTTTGTGACATCGACCATTTGGGTTTAAGTTCTTCCTTGAGAGACCTCAGACGTACAACCCGAACATCCTCTATGCTGCCACCACATTCAGATACTTTTTTTTTTTCTTTTATGCTCATCGGTGTTACTTGAAGTTGTTTGTAAATATATCTCTATTGGTGGAGGTGGGTTGCATATCAAACCAGAACATTCTTCAAGCTGTAAAACTCCTCCTACTGGTAAGTAACTATTTTATTTTGCAGCATGAATCTTTTCTGAGTTCATGTCCTGTGCAGTGATTGCAGAGTGGTTTGTCCTGCTGTAAGTAGGCCGGGCCTTATAGAGTGTTTTAGGCAGCTGGCTTGTTATCTGCTATACAAAAAGTGGTATATCATACAAAGAGTCCACATACTCCATTATGAGCAGATAGGGATGTGCTCTGGCAATTACAAGGTGCTCTTCTACGGGGTAGTGTGGTCGGGTAGCCTTGGGCTTATCAGAGTAGTGTAAACATGTGGAAATACACAAGTCAATAGATATGGAACACACAACTCAATAAGGAGATCCATACCAATTTATAAAAATAACATGTGTGTGTGTGTATATATATATATATATATATATATATATATATATATATATATATATATATATATATATATATATATATATATATATATATATATAACTTTATAAATACATATGAGAGAGTGTGTGTTGTTTTCTTTTTAGGCACCAGATTCAATATGATCAGGTAAGTAAATTTTGCAAGAGAAATACTTCTACAATTGAAAAGTCAACACTTAGTGCATTTTTCAGAAGCTACAATGTTATCCTATGGGAGTAAAAACAAATACGTCCCACAGGTAGAGTGCAGTGACTTACGAGACCAATCTACTATAGCTAAGGTGAGCATGGGGCAATGTCCCCTCCTGCAGTTCTATGGTGTCCAGGTGCAATACAGCATTGGGTGCACAATGTTAGTCTATGGGGATCATTCTTAGTGAAAAGAGGCTGCAGGTTTGAACTGGGAGGCTAGTTGGGCTGAACCAACAAAGGGGCTCAGGCCTCCTGATACTTGAGAACATAGGGACACCTTTAATCATCTTCTCCTCGTCCCAGGGACAACGGGTGCAGGTGTCTTTAGGCATCAAGTTTCTGTCACCGGGAGCACGTTCAGTCAATGGGACCTGCAAACAGAGGCTGAAGGTGGCGTCTGAGTCCACAGTGGGCATGTCCAAGGTGGGCTTTATCGCCAGAGTTTCATGCTGGCACCGTTCGCCCACTTCAGCTTGGGCTAGGCGGCTCAGGTGCAGTGGTGCTTTCCGGTGTCAGGTCTTTGTGGTCTAAAGTCCTCACAGGTCTCTTGGGGTGCCTGTAGGATTCAGGGAAGCAGAGTTCTTGGGTGAAATGCTGGCAAGTCCCCCAGGCTTTGGAGACACAGTAGATGCAGGACAAATCGTATTTTGCCGCAATTGTCGAAGTCAGCAGGCAGGCTGGCAGGGTTGGGGTCAATTCTGTTGCTGGTTCTTCTGTTCTTGCTCCTTGCGACTCCTCATATCTGTTGTCTTTTTTCAGATCAGCAGGATCTGATTTCCGTGTGTCGGGCCTCCCCTAAATACCGCATTTAGGGGCATTAGGGGAGTGGTTCGTAGTAGCCAATGGGCTACCTACCCTTGGGGTCACTACACCCCCGATATGGCCACTTCCTGTGAGAAGTGGGCATAACCCTGTCCCTGTGTTACCAAGTTGACACAAATGTAGTCTTCACTACAGGCAACCCACCTTAATGGTAGAACAAGCCTGAAGGTGAACACGCCTCTATGACTACAAATTTTCCTGCCTTGCCCAACCGCCAAATGGGCCCTGGTTATAATAAAAAAAAAAGGGGGGGGGGGTGGGAGGTGTCAGCATCCTTTTGTGTGGGACGCCAGATTTGTATATCAAAGGCTCTTTGAAGCTCACTGCCTTGGAATGCTAATTTGGAGGTCATCCGGGGGGAGGGGGGGGGGGGTGTAACCACCTTCTGCCCGAGCAGGCTTTGTTCCTGACCTCCTTAGAGCCAAGGCCCTCACCCTTGGGGGTCAGAAACTTGTCTAGGGTGGCTAACACCAGTCAATGAGCACACAAAAAGGTGGTAGGTTTTCAGAGGGAGCCTCTAAGATGCCCTCTGGGTGGTGTTATAAATCCAACACTGGAATAAGTGTGGGCATATTGTTAAGAGATGTTTGATACCAAACATCTCTGGGTTCAGTGAAGGCATCATGTCTCTTGGGAACTCGTTTTCACCAGAGTTCAGCACATGTACTTAAAACTGCTTCCCTGGTCACTTGTACCAGCAAGTAATGGAAATGACCAGCACAGGAGCATATCTGCTCATGCAGAAATGTGCACACATGTAGTATAGTGCACCCTACAATAGCCCTGCTATCGGGGTGACTCACCTATACTTCATGCAGTGTCTGTGGGCATGGCACATAGGGATGTGTGGCATGTTGTGTTTTCACTTTTGTCTGCAGCAAGACATGCTGTCTGTGTGCATTTTGTGAGTGGTCCTTTGGGGTGGCAACACTTGTGCCCCAGCCCGTGAATATCCTCATTAGCCTCCTTGCCGTAGGGACTTACAAAGAGTGCTACATGTACTGCCAATTGGGGAAACAATTGTACAGATTTGACAGATCTGCACTGGGAAATCGGTTAGTAGGAACCTAATGCACTTCCAGGCAAACTCACATCAAACACCAGTCAGAAAGTGGTTGTGACCATACCAAAAAAAGGGGACTTTCCTACAAGTGTCTATAAACAAATGTTTCCGTACTCTTTGTCCCACTTCTGCCTCCCTGTTGATCTGAATGTCCACATGTTTTTGAAGCGATGTACAGATGACCATGTCTCAGCTGTGCAACTGTTTTCTAGTGCTAAGCTGCCTAGGAAAGCAAGGGTTGCCCCTATTTGCCTTGGGGAGTGCTCTTTTGGTCTTTCTGTAAGGGTTACTCACTCTGCCATTTGACAGTATGTAATGTTGATAGCGAAAAGGAATGGGGATGTGACTGCTAGAAATCTAAGTTGTGGATGCTGCATTGGTTCGAAGAGAGATGTCATTAGTTGTGCGAGTACAACATTGAGGTTACACTTAGGCATTGGCATGCTTCTTGGGGTTGCTACCTTCTTTGATCCTTCTAGGCAGTGTTTTACTATTGGTGTGGAAAGAAACCTCTACCTAGTATGCCTCTTGGGTACACTACAATGGCTGCAAGGTGGACCTTGATAGAGGCATAGGCAAGATGCTTTTCCAGTAGATGTGTTATGCATCTAATGACTGTGGTGTCCTGTGTCCAGTCTGTGTTTCCCAGGCCTGTTAGAACTTTGTTGAAACCTCTTCCACCTTGCTGTAGCATTTCCTTTTGTTGGTCGCCTTGTTTCCTTTAGAATCTCCATCGCTCTCCGTGGCAACTTGAATTGGCTGAACTGTAAATTCTCAGGAGAGATGCCGCCAGAGTGTGTGTTTGGTTCCGGTAGCCATACCTGTCCCTCCTGTATCGTTAATAAGTCTTGGTGTGCTGGGAGTTCGATGTACTATCCTTGGGCATGTCCAGGACTGAAAACGAATAGTTTCTTACCTGTCGGTGTTTTGCAGCTTGAAGATCTTTCTGGATTCACTATGTTGTGTATTATTCCACAGTCTAGTGGTTGGGTCCGAAATCGTAGTCTTTTTTCCGTTGTTTTTTTCTGTAGCCCAGGTGGGCGTCGACGTCCCAGCTTTTGGTGTCCTTCCTGTGAGGTTAGCACGCTTCCTGCGGAAGCTCCCACCTTTGGACGCCATCTTCGGATTCTTTTTTTTTTTCTTGTTTTTGTGTCATCGTTATTCATCCTTTTCCAATCCTTTCAGGTTCTTCCCCCTTTTTCAAGGAACTCCAGATTTGTCTCTTTAAAGAGCTTGACTGTATATTGTCTTTGTATCCCCTTCTCCTCCTGTCTCATCTTTCTGGCGGAGATGGGTGGGTTCGCTAGTGAATCCAGAAAGATCTTCAAGCTGCAAAACAACACCGACAGGTAAGGAACTATTGTTTTGCAGCGTGAATCTTTCTGGATTCACTATGCTGTGCATAGACTTTGTAGCGGTTTGTTATGTTTGTGGCGGCTTGGTGGAAGATGAGCGTTGGTTGTTGAATATATGTTGAAGCACTTTCTGGCCTACTTGTGCTTCCTTGTTCATTTGTATATCCACGCAGTAGTGCTTAGTGAACATGTGTACCGAAGCCCATGTTGCCGCCAGGCATATGTCTTGAATCGGTGTGTTAGCCAAGAAGGCTATTGTTGCTCCCTTTTTCCTAGTAGAGTGGGCTTGTGCCCCTCCTAGTAGTTCTTGCCCTGCCTGCTTGTGGCAGAATTGTGTAGTTTGTGCGATCCATCGTGCTCTGGTGCCCTTTGTTACTAGTCTTCCCATGAAACCTCTTGCGAAGGACACAAAGAATTGCTTTGTTTTCCTGTGCTCTTCAGTTCTTTCTATGTGATGCATTACTGCCCTTCTAACGTCCAGAGTATGCAGTGCCCTGTCTGCGCTTGTGGCTGGTTTCTGAAAGAAATTGGTATCTGTATTGTTTGGTTAATGTGAAACCTTGACACCACCTTTGACATAAGGTGTGGGTCGGTCAATCAATCAGAGTACTTGTAATGCGCGCTACTTACCCGTAAGGGTCTCAAGGCGCGGAGGGGGTGCCGCTACTGCTCGAAGAGCCAGGTCTTGAGGAGTCTTCTGAAGGCGAGTAGGTCTTGGGTCTGCCGTAGGTGGGTAGGGAGGGTGTTCCAGGTCTTGGCGGCGAGGTAGGAGAAGGATCTGCCGCCGGAGGTTGTTCGTTGGATGCGGGGAACAGCGGCAAGGGCGAGGCTGGCAGAGCGGAGCTGGCACGTGGGGGTGTAGAAGCTGAGTCTGCTGTTCAGGTAGGCTGGTTCGGAGTTGTGGAGTGCTTTGTGTGCCTGGGTGAGGAGCTTGAAGGTGATTCTCTTGTCGACGGAAAGCCAGTGTAGGTCTCTCAGGTGGGGGGTGATGTATCTGCGGCGGGAGACGTTGACGTCAATTAGGCGGAGGCGTTTTGGATGCGTTGTAGTCGTCGTAGGTGTTTGGCTGGGATTCCTGCGTAGAGTGCGTTGCCGTAGTCCAGTCTGCTGCTGACGAGGGCCTGTGTCACCGTTCTTCTAGAAATGACCAAGGAATCAACCGTGCTAGAATATTTAACACACCTGCTAAAAGTGAACCAAAGTTCTACCTCGCTGAGAGTACACCTAGCAGCGATAGTAGCCTACACAAGAGGAGAGACGGGAAAGAGCTTCTTTACATCCCAAGGTTTAAAGAGATTCCTGGAAGGGGCTAAAAGGATCGCCCCACCAAAGAGTAATAACCATCGTCCACAAGTCTACCCTCAAGGTCGTACACACAGAAGAAACCCTTAACACAGCCGAAAACCTGCACTTCCGGATCCACACCGACCCCAACACCACCCTCAGAGGAAGACTCATCTACAGACCCCCCCGGACCCCGAGCTCAATTCAGCGACTCCATCGCCGACCTCGCCAGCACCCACACACTCGCCTCCACAGACTACATCCACCTCGGGGACCTGAATTTCCACCGCGAGAACAACAACACCAACTCCGCCACTCTGATCGACAACCTCGCCAACCTCTGCCTCAGACAACCCGTCACCGCACCCACCCACCCACGCCGCTGGCCACAGGCTGGACCTAGTCTTCTCCACAGGCACCCACGTCACCTTCGACCACACCACCGAACTACACTGAACCGACCACCGCTGCATCCATTTCACCTTCAATAAACCAACCACGCACCACCGCGCCCAACAGCTACCTCGCCGCTGCTTGAGAAAAGTCACCGAAGACCAGCTGATCACCACCCTCGCCCAAAACCCACCCACCAACCCAGACACCGCAGCCCGCAACCTCAGAGACTGGATCGACGACTGCACCAACACCCTCGTCCCACTCAAGAAATCCTCCAACAACCATGCCAGCAAGAGAGCCACCTGGTTCTCCGACGAGCTGCAGACCTCCGAACTCGCATGCCGGAAACTGGAGAAGATATGGCTCCACAAACGCACTCCAGACAACCACGCAGCCCACAAGGACGCCACCCGCAGACATAACCACCTCATCAGTTTAGCCAAGAGATCCTCCTTCAAAGACCGCCTGGATAACAACACACACAGCAAAGAGCTTTTCAGCATTGTAAAGGAACTCTCCAACCCCAGCGCCAACGACATACCGCCCTCACAAGAACTGTGCAACTCACTGGCCATCTTCTTCCACCGCAAGATCACTGACATCCACGACAGCTTCAACACCATGACCGCCCCGACTACACCAGACCCCACCTCCCCTGTGAACACCACCAGTGCCAACCGCCTGACCTCCTGGTCCAACGACGACGAGACGCGCAAGGTCATGAACGCCATCCACTCAGGATCTCCGTCAGACCCGTGCCCACACCACGTATTCAACAAAGCAGACACTGCCATTACACCCCAACTTCGGACGGTCATCAACATCTCCTTCGAAACAGTGACATTCCCGGAAAGCTGGAAACACGCCGAAATCAACGCCCTCCTCAAGAAGCCCAAGGTGGACCCCAAGGACCTCAAGAACTTCCGGCCCATCTCACTGTTCCCGTTCCCAGCGAAGGTCATCAAGAAAATAGTCAACATGCAACTGGCCCGTCACCTGGAAGACAACATCTTGGACCCGTCCCAGTCAGGGTTCAGACAAAACCACAGCACCGAGACAGCCCTCATCGCCGCCACAGACGACATCAGGTGCCAACTAGACAATGGCAAAACATCAGCCCTCGTCCTCCTGGACCTGTCAGCCGCCTTCGACGCGGTCTGCCATCGCACTCTAAAGACACGCCTCCTTGAAGCCGGAATCCAAGAGAAGGCCCTGGACTGGTCCACGTCCTTCCTCTCTGGCAGAACCCAGAGCATCTGCCTCCCGCACGTCCGATATGAGGCCACCGACATCTGCGGCGTCCCCCAGGGCTCATCCTGACGCTGTTCAACATCTACATGGCGCCCCCTTGCACAAGTGGCCCGCCAACACGACTTCAATATCATCTCCTACGCTGACGATACCCAGCTCATCCTCTCCCTCACCAAGCACCCACACACCGCCAAAACCAACCTCCACGAGGGAATGAAGGCTGTCGCCGACTGGATGAGGAAAAGCCGTCTGAAGCTGAACTCTGACAAGACGGAGGTACTCATCCTCGGACCCACCTCCTCAGCCTGGGACGACTCCTGGTGGCCAACCACACTGGGAACAGCACCGACACCCACCAACCATGCACGCAACCTAGGATTCATCCTCGACTCCTCCCTCTCCATGTCTAAACAGGTCAACGCCGCCTCCTCCTCCTGCTGCTGCTACAACACCCTCCGCAGGATCTACAAGTTGATCCCGACCGAATTTTGCGAGTGGTCCTTTAGGGCTTGTGCTCCAGCCCGTGAATACCCTCATTAGCCTCCTTGCCCTAGGTGCCAGGGGTACATTCACTAGGGACTTACAAAGAGTGCTAAATGTACTGCCAATTGGGGAAACAATCGTACAGATTTGACAGATCTGCTCTGGGGACTGGGTTAGCAGGAACCTAGTGCACTTCCAGGCAAACTCACATCAAACACTAGGCAGAAAGTGGTTGTGACCATACAAAAAAGAAGACTTTCCGACAAGTGTCTAGAAACAAATGTTTCCGTACTCTTTGTCCCACTTCCTACCTCCCTGTTGATCTGAATATCCACATGTTTTTGAAGGTATGTACTGATGACCATGTCTCAGCTGTGCAACTGTTTTCTAGTGCTAAGCTGCCTAGGAAAGCAAGGGTTGCCCCTTTTTGCCTTGGGGAGTGCTCTTTTGGTCTTTCTGTAAGGGTTTCTCACTCTGCCCTTTGACAGTATGTAATGTTGATAGCGAAGAGTAAGTAGGGTGACCAAATGGCCTAGGTGCAAATTCAGGACGGTGAGTGTAAAAATTCAGGACAACGTGGCAAAATTCAGGACAAAAATTCGGGACAAAAGGTCAAAATTCGGGACAAAACTTCGGGACAAAAGGTACGTTTTACAGACACGTCAGAGGTGGTAGCGCAATAGCATATAAGTAAGTAAATAGACAACCATCTAAGTACAAGTCAAAATAAGTTTATATTAGGTTGAGAAAATCGTGCACTTCATATTTTTTCAGTATGGCCGCAGCTTGCTACCTTAGACGATTAAAAATTTGCATCTCGCTCCAGCAGGTACATTAGTCACCAGACAATGGTGAATCACACCAGAATATAAGTGAGCCCGCTTTTATTTTTGATTGAAAACTACTGGAGGCGAGGTAGGAAAGGATCTGCCGCCGGAGGTTGTTCGTTGGATGCGGGGTACAGCGGTGAGGCTGGCAGAGCGGAGCTGGCAGGTGGGGTTGTAGAAGCTGAGTCTGCTGTTCAGGTAGGCTGGTCCGGCGTTGTGGAGTGCTTTGTGTGCGTTGTGAGCTTGAAGGTGATCCTCTTGTCGACTGGGAGTCAGTGTAGGTCTCTCAGGTGGGGGGTGATGTAGCTGCGGCGGGGGACATTGACGAACAATCAGGCGGTGGCGTTTTGGATGCGATGTAGTCGTCGTAGGTGTTTGGCTAGGATTCCTGCGTAGAGTGCGTTGCCGTAGTCCAGTCTGCTGCTGACGAGGGCCTGTGTCACCGTTCTTCTTGTTTCGGTCGGGATCCACTTGTAGATCCTGCGGAGGGTGTTGTAGCAGGAGGAGGAGACGGCGTTGACCTGTTTAGACATGGTGAGGGAGGAGTCGAGGATGAATCATAGGTTGCGTGCATGGTTGGTAGGTGTCGGTGCTGTTCCCAGTGTGGTCGGCCACCAGAAGTCGTCCCAGGCTGAGGAGGTGGTTCCGAGGAGGAGTACCTCCGTCTTATCAGAGTTCAGCTTCAGACGCTGTTCCTCATCCAGTCAGCGACGGCCTTCATTCCCTCGTGGAGGTTGGTTTTGGCGGTGTGTGGGTGCTTGGTGAGGGAGAGGATGAGCTGGGTATCGTCAGCGTAGGAGATGATATTGAGGTCTCGCTGGTGGGACACTTGTGCGAGGGGGGCCATGTAGATGTTGAACAGTATCAGGATGAGCATTGGGGGACGCCGCAGATGTCGGTGGCCTCGGATCGGAAGTGTGGGAGGCAGACGCTCTGGGTTCTGCGGGAGAGGAAGGACGTGGTCCAGTCAAGGGCCTAATCTTGGATTCCAGCTTCTGGGAGGCGTGTCTTTAGAGTGCGATGGCACACCGTGTCAAAGGACGCTGACATGTCCAGGAGGATGAGGGCTGATGTTTCGCCATTGTCTAGTTGGCGCCTGATGTCGTCTGTGGCGGCGATGAGGGCTGTCTCAGTGCTGTGGTTTCGTCTGAGCCCGGACTGGTACGGTTCCAAGATGTTGTCTTCCAGGTGGCGGGCCAGTTGCATGTTAGCGATTTTCTTGATGACCTTCGCCGGGAACTGGAGCAGTGAGATGGGCCGGAAGTTCTTGAAGTCCTTGGGGTCCGCCTTGGGCTTCTTGAGGAGGGCATTGATTTCAGCGTGTTTTCATCTTTCCGGGAATGTCGCTGTTTCGAAGGAGATGTTGATGACCTTCCAAAGTTGGGGTGCAATGGCAGCGTCTGCTTTGTTGAATACGTGGTGTGGGCACGGGTCTGACGGAGATCCTGAGTGGATGGAGTTCATGACCTTGCGCATCTCGTTGACGTTGGACCAGGTGGTCAGGCGGTTGGCGCTGGTGGTGTTCACAGGGGAGGTGGGGTCTGGTGTAGTCGGGCGGTCATGGTGTTGAAGCTGTCATGGATGTCAGCGATCTTGCGGTGGAAGAAGATGGCCAGTGAGTTGCACAGTTCTTGTGAGGGCGGTATGTCGTTGGCGCTGGGGTTGGAGAGTTCCTTTACAATGCTGAAACGCTCTTTGCTGTGTGTGTTGTTATCCAGGCGGTCTTTGAAGGAGGATCTCTTGGCTAAACTGATGAGGTGATGATGTCTGCGGGTGGCGTCCTTGTGGGCTGCATGGTTGTCTGGAGTGCGTTTGTGGAGCCATATCTTCTCCAGTTTCCGGCATGTGCGTTCGGAGGTCTGCAGCTAGTCGGTGAACCAGGTGGCTCTCTTGCTGGCGTGGTTGTTGGAGGGTTTCTTGAGTGGGGCGAGGGTGTTGGCGCAGTCGTCGATCCACTCTCTGAGGTTGCGGGCTGCGGTGTCTGGGTTGGTGGGGTGGGTGGGTGGGTTTTGGGCGAGGGTGGTGATCAGCTGGTCTTCGGTGACTTTGCTCAAGCAGCGGCGAGGTAGCTGTTGGGTGCGGTGTTAGTTTATTGAACGTGAAATGGATGCAGCGGTGGTCTGTTCAGTGGAGTTCGGTGGTGTGGTCGAAGGTGACATGGGTGCCTGTGGAGAAGATTGGGTCTAGCGTGTGGCCAGCGGCGTGGGTGGGTGCGGTGACGGGTTGTCTGAGGCAGAGGTTGGCGAGGTTGTCGATCAGGGTGGCGGAGTTGTTGTTGTTCTCGAGGTGGAAATTCAGGTCCCCGAGGAGGATGTAGTCCGTGGAGGTGAGTGCGTGGGTGCTGGTGAGGTCGGCGTTGGAGTCGCTGAATGTAGCTGAGGGTCTGTAGATGAGTGTCCCTATGTTGGGGTCGGTGTGGATCCGGAAGTGGAGGTCTTTGGCGGTGTTAAGGGTTTCTACTGTGTGGGTGGCGACCTTGAGGACGATGGTTATTCTATTTTGGTGGGGCGATCCTTTTAGCCCCTTCCAGGAATCTCTTTACTACTTGGGATGTAAAGAAGCTCTTTCCCGTCTCTCCTCTTGTGTAGGCTACTATCGCTGCTAGGTGTACTCTCAGCGAGGTAAAGCTTAGGTTCGCTTTTAGCAGGTGTGTTAAATATTTTAGCACGGTTGATTCCTTGGTCATTTTCTTGTGTAGCTTTTTCCTGATGCACCATTGTGTGAATCTTTTCCATTTCGCCACGTAGCACCTCCGTGTGGTAGGTCTACTTGCTTCCCGTAGCACCCGCAGTGTGCTCTCTTGGGAGTTTCAGGTGTGCAAATTCTAAGTCTTCAGGAGCCATGCCGCTAGGCAGAGGCTCTCTGTCTCTGGGTTTAGTACCTCCCCGTTTTGCATGGTGAGCAAGTCTTTTCTTTTTGCGAACTTGTGATGTGGTCCCTGCGCCATCCCCACTATTTGTGAGAACCAGGGCTGCCTGGCCCACTGTTGTGCCACAAGAATCAGTGTCATGTTGCTGGTTCTGCATTTGCTGAGTACCCTTTGTATCAGTGGTATTGGGGGGAAAGCGTAGGCAAATGTTTTTACCCAGCTTACCCATTGGGCATTCCCTTGGGATTGTTTCCCTGGTTCCTGGATGTGAAGTATTGGCATTTTGCATTCTGGTGTGTTGCAAATAGGTCTATTTCTGGTGTCCCCTACTTCTTGAATAGCTTTTGCGTTTCTTGTGCATTGAGCTCCCATTCGTGGGACGCTGATGTTTGCCTGCTGGGCCGGTCTGCCTCCACGTCGTCCTTTCCTGGTAGGTGTATAGCCAGGAGGTTTTTTTTAGTGGGATGGTCCATCTCCATATCTCCTCTGCTAGGTTGGATAGTGCAACGGATTGTGTTCCTCCCTGTTTGTTGATGTAGAACATTGTTGTCGTATTGTCGGTTTGTAACAACACCCTCTGCTTGTACAGTTGTTTCTGGAATGCTTTTAGAGCAAGTAACACGGTCTCTAGTTCTAGGTAGTTGATGTGCTTGATCGCATCTGTTGGGGTCCACAGACCCCGCACCTTGAGCTGGTTCATGTGTGCTCCCATCCCCTCTGGGGTGCGTCTGTGGTGATGGTCACAGTTCGGTTTGGTGGTGTTAAAGGCTTCCCCTTTGTTATGTTCTCCTTGTTCCACCAGGCTATCTCCTCTTGCACTGCCTGCCTCACAACCACTAGATCTTCCCAACTCCCTGTAGCTTGTGACCATTGCTGTTGGAGCCATTCCTGGAATGGTCTCATGTGGAGTCGTATATCGGGGACTAGGTGTATTCAGGACGCCATCATCCCCATGATCTTGCTCACTGTCCTCATTGTCAGAGCTCGCCCCTTCTGGTACTGACGTTTCTCCTTCAGCAGGGCAAGTGTTCTCTTGTCGCTGGGGAACACTTTGCTCTGTATGGTGTTGATCTGTGCGCCTAGGAAGATCTTCATTTGTTCTGGTTCCATTGAGGATTTTCTCCAGTGTATTAAGAATCCCAGTTCTGTCAGCGTCTGTGTGACCCGCTGTGCATGTCTTTGGCATTGTTTGTAGGAACTTGCTTTTATTAGCCAGTCGTCGAGGTAGGGGTATACATGAATCCCTTCCCTTCGTAGATGCACTGCCACTGCTGCGAGGCACTTGGTGAAGACCCTTGGTGCAGATTTTAGTCCGAAGGCCAGGGTTGTGAACTGGTAAAGCGCTTTGTCGATGGCAAATCTCAGTAGATATTTGTGTTGTCTGTTCATGGGAATGTGTAGGTAGGCATCTTTGAGGTCTATGGTAAACATAAAATCTGTCCCTTATCTGAGGGATGACTTCTTGTAGGGATGTCATTTTGAATTTTTGAGTCTTTATGTATTGGTTTAGGAACCGTAGATCCAGGATGGGTCTTAACGTTTCGTCCACTTTTAGCACAAGGAAGTAGTTGGAGTACACTCCCTTGTTTCTTTCTTTGAATGGTACTGTTTCTATCGCCTCATTGTGGAGAAGTTCTTGTGATCCCTCTAGGAGTAGCGCTAGTTCTTTTGCAGAGCGCACCTTTCTTTTTGGTTTCCTGTTTGGAGGCATCTTTTCCAGTTCTATGCAATAACCAAACTGTATGATGTTCAGTATCCATTTGTCTGTCGTTATTTTCTTCCACTCCTGGAAGAAGTGTTTTAGTCTGCCTCCTACTGGTGTTAAATGTTCGTTGATCCCTGATCTTAGTTTGTGTAAAGCTTTTTTGCTTATTTTGTTGTGCCCCCCCCTTCGAGGTGTTCTGTGGGTGGGCACGTTTGGTGGAGCGGAGTCACTTTGAGGTGGGTTGCTGGCCCCCTCTTCTTGTTTGTCCTCGTCCATTCGCTCTCCCGCGAAAGGACTGATCCCTGGGCTGGTATTGCCAGTTTTGCTGCTGCTGGCCCTGCTGCTCTTGGTTGTTGCCCTGGTAGTTCTTCTGGAATGTCTGATGTGATGTTCCTGGCTGGTTATCCCCCCTTGCTTTTGGTCTCCGTGTCGGGGTGCCCCTTCTCATTCCTCTGAATTGCAAAGCCCCCATGACCCTTGCAGTTTCATTTTCCTTTTTGAGTTGCGTCAGTTTCTCATCCACTGGTGCTCTGAACAGTGTTTCTCCATAGAAGGGAGTGTTCAGAATGTTGGTCTGGACTTCTGGTTTGAAACCTGAGATTCTCAGCCAGGCATGTCTTCTTTCTGTGACCCCAATCATCATGAGTCTGCTGAATTTATCTGCCGCATCCAGGGCTGGTTTTAGGCATGTGTTTGCTATATTCTTGCCTTCCTCCACCAGGTGTGTTGCTCTCTGTTTGTATTACTCAGGGAGGTGTTTGAGCAGCTATCCAACCTCCTCCCAATGCTGGTACGTATGCCTGTTGAGTAGGGCATTAGAGTTGGCAATGGGCCAGTGGACTGCTGCATTCCTCTCTATCTTCCTTCCAGTGAGTTCTATCCTCTTACTCTCCTTGTCTGGTGGTGGGCCAGTTTGTGGGAACATTGGCCCTCTTTCTGGCTGTTGCTGCAATGATTGAGTCAGCCGTGACGGATCCCTGTATGTATGGTGGATCCTTAGATGAGTGTTGGTGGTACTTCTCTGTCCTAGGTGTGACAGTCCTGCAGTTTTCCAGGATCTTTGAATGCTTCCCTTCCCTGGTCCAGGAAACTTTAGAGCATGGGGAGGAGTTGACTCCTAGTTTGTGTTGGAAGCAGTGTCTCTAAGAGGAAGCAGGCTTTTGGTTTTTCTTCCTCCAGTTTCACCCCATATGCTGTTGCCACATTCCTGATGACCATATTGTAGATGCCAATGTCATCTGGCGGCGAAGTCCTCGAAGGATACGTATCTACGGCCTCATCCAGGCTTCCGGCGTCGAGGTCCTGCCAATCCAGGTCCTGCGCCACAAAGGAGGCCGAGCCCAAACTTGTTTGCCGGTCTTCCTCGCCTTCTCCCTCATAATAGTATAGGCCCTCTTACTCTTGGTGTTCTTGGGGCTCCGGAGTTTTCGGCGGCTCTTCGACGTCGAACTCCTCTTCGTCCTCGACAATGGTCGTCTGCTTCGACGGGATGGTGAACCTTTTCATCCATTCATCAAACTCCCATTTCCATTGCAGGATGTTGTCCATTTCGGCCTCAAGACTTCTCGTGTTCCTCTCCAGCTCGGCGGCCTGTTCGGCGTTGAGGGTTTCGGAAGATCTCTTCGATGTCGAAATTGCCTTTGGGTCTTTTTCCTTCGGCATCGAGCGCGCCTTTCCGGGGATGTACTTTGACGACCTAGGCTTGTCTTGGGATTTCGCCGACTGGGAGGCCTTTCCGAAGGATCTGCTGGGCTGTTTGTCCCTAGATGCAGCTGCGTCCGTCAAATGTTTCGGAGCCAGTGCTCCTTTAAAGGACTTAGACTCTGTTTTTCGAGAGTCTGTCGGGGTCTTAAGGGACGATGTCTCTTTTAGTTGGTTCCCCTCTGTTTCTCGCTTACCCTGAGCGTCTTCGGGGTAAAAACGGAGCAGGCGTTGCAATCCTTGCTTTCGTGGTCGACCGGCAGGAAGAAGTTACAAACCAGATGCTGGTCCTTCTGCACGTACTTGTGTTGGCAATTGCAGCAGAATTTGAAAGGTGTTTGCCATTCCTGTGCACAGGGGGCCCCCTGTGTGCGCATTCTCCGTTGGACGTCGAAGTTTTTGATGTTCTCCTTCCTCTTCGTCGTCCGGGTTCAGTGGTCTTGCTTGGAGAAGTAGTCTCCAAATCTTTTTTGTGGTTTTTGTGTCTTTTTCCTCATCTTTTCTCCAAAAACTCTGGAACCTCGCAGTGACGATCCTGACCCAACAGTAGAAAAAAGAATCTGAAGATGGCGCCCAAAGGTTGCACCTTCCGCAGGAAGAGTGCCGACGTCACAGGAAGGACACCAAAAGGTGGGACGTCGATGTCCACCTGGGCTATGAAAGAAAGAAAAAAAAAAAGACTGCGATTCCGGACCCAACCACTAGACCGCAGAATAATGCACAGCATAGTGAATCCAGACAGATTCATGCTGCAAAACCATGTCTATGTAGCCCATTGTGGGGCTATCAGGATTAGGTTAGCCTGTTCTTGCCTGCACTTTTGAATCACCTGCATTATAACTGGAAGCTGTGGACAGGCATAAACAAATCTCCCTGATCAATTCATCAACAGAGCACTCCACAGTGACCCTGGGTGGGAGAATCTGGATGTGAAGCTATGGTATTTTGCATTCTTCTGTGTTGCGAGTAGGTCTACTTGCGGTGTTTCCCCGATCTAGAAGATCTGCCTAAGCACTTCTTGTTTTTGTTCCCATTTGTGTGTGGTGTTCACTTTTCTGCTTAGCCTGTCCACTTCTGTGTTTTCATTTCCTCGTGGTATACTGCCACTACTGATACCCTGGTCTTTATCACCCGTTTCTAAATCTCCTGGGCCAAGGTTGATAGTGGGTGGGACTTTTTCCCCTTGTTTGTTCAGATAGTACATTGTCGTTCCGTCACTTGTTTGAATCAAAACTGTTCGTTCTGTTTCAGGTTTCTGAATGGCCTTTAGTGCCATCAACACAGTTTTAAATTCTAGTACATTTATGTGTTGCACTGCTACCTTGGAGTTCGAGGCCTCTAATGTTTAGCTTGTCCACATGAGCTCCCCCATCCCATGTGGGATCCATCTGTTGTGATGCTCTCCAAGGGAGTTAGTGGTGAATGGTTTCCCCCATGTTAGGTTTTTAAGGTTCCACCATTGCATTTCTCTCTGAACCTTGTCTGTAACAACCACAAGATCTTCCCAACTCACGGTTGATTTTGCCATCGTTAAACCAGTCCTGTATTGGTCTCATGTGTTAGTCTTGCGTGTGGCACCAGGCGCATGTAGGAGGCCATCATGCGTTTTTTTCCCCACTGTTCTTATCAGACATTGCCCCTTCTGGTAGCAGGGATCGCTTTGACCCTTTAGTCCACTGATTTCGCCCTCATGGTCAAAGAGTCCAAGATTGCCCCCAGGAATGTTTTCTTCATGTCTGGGTTCTGTGACTTTCTCGTAATTGATGGAGAACCCTAGTGAGTATATGGTTTGTATAACCGTGTTTATGTTCCTATTTTGCTAGTTGCTGGTATTTGCTTACACAAGCCAGCCATCTAAGTATGTATAGACGTGTATTCCCTATCGCCGGAGGTGTGCTGCAACTACAGCTAGACATTTGGTGAACACCCATGGAGCTTATTTTATTCCAAATGTAAAACCTTGAATTGGTAGTGTCTTGTTCAAATCAAAACGAGGAATTGTTTGTGTTGCTTGTTTACTGGTATGTGCAAGCAGGCATCCTTGAGGTCTGTGGTTTCTGCGTAGTCTACCTCCCTTCTCGGAGAAATACCTTATTGTAGCGGTCATTTAGAATTTTTTGTCTTTATGAACTTCTTTAGGGACCTCAGGTCCAGTAATGTTCTTAATGTCTTATCTGGTTTGGTAGCAGGAAATAATTTTAGTTCACCCCATTGAGTCTTTGATTCTGGGGTACTATTTCTATATTTTCCTTGCTTAATAGTTCTTCAACTTCCTGTTGTAGTCAGTCATTGTTAGTTTACCTTTATCCTCTTTGCTGGTGGTGTTTTGGTGGAGACTCAACTGTATGCAGTTAACACATTTTATGATATTTAGTATCAGAGGTGATCTTGCATTCCTTCAGGAATCCTCCCATTCTTCCTCCTGACTTGTATAGGAGAGTTCCTCCTGTGCAGTCACTTGGTAGTGTAGGTTCACCGTTTCGAGGTTCCTCCTCTTTTGCGGCAGCAAAAGTGCTGGCGTGAGCGGTACTGCCATTGTGGGGGAAGGGGTGGTTGCTGAAGGTTGTGCAAGTCTATATGGCTGCATATCTCCACTTGATGACCCAGTCCTCTTTGGGCAATGCTTCCCTGGAAAGTTATCTTAGATCGTCGGGCTCCCATGGCCTCTGCGGTCTTGTTTTTTTTTCCATGTGCTGAAGTGCTTAGTCTACCGCCTCTCCAGACTGTTCCTTGTGAAGGGCATTTTGATTAGGGCTCACTGGACCTCCTGTTTCAATCCCAAGATTCTCGGAAAATTGTGTCGGCGTAAAGTGATGGCCGTACAGAGCTGTCTACTGGAACTACCTGCTGCATCCAACACGGATTTTCAGGCACATGCCTCAGCACGGCATTCGACACCATCAATTATAACATCTTAACTCTTTCACTCTGGAGTCTTGGGGTGACGGGGATCATCAGCTGGCTGCAATCCTTCATAGAAGACGGGTCCTTTCAGGTCTTCGAAGGAGATATATTTTCTAAGCGTATGTCTCTCAGCTGCCGTGTGCCTCAGGGATTCTCCCTGAGCCCTTCACTGTTTAATGTCTACATGAGTCCGCTAGCAGAGATAGTCTGGCCATTTGGCATAAAAAGTTACTTGCGACGTGACGCAGCTTGGGAAGGCCTTAAACCACCAGGAAAAGTTATCTGGTGGCCTAGGCTGTTGCATGAAGAAGGTAGCCAAATGGATGGAGCTCTTGTGCCTGAAACTAAATGGAGATAAGACAGAGATTATACTCCTCGGCAACTCTCCAATCTTCAATTCAGAGCTACTATGGCCCCACTCCGAAACCAAAGAACCAGATCAAAAGCTTGGGCATGTGGCTGGATCGCTCCTAGAATTTTGAATATCAGGTGGCAAAACTATCATCCACGTGCTATGGCATTCTAAGGATGCTTCGCAAAATACTTCCTCTTCTCCCGTTCCAGGCAAGAAGGATAATGGTCCAGGTTCTTATTCTATCACGCCTGGACTATGGGAATGCCCTTTACTTAAGAGCCCCCCAAGCTACCACCTCCAAGTTACAGATCGTTCAAAACTGCAACAATAGTTGATATAAATCATTAGGCAGAATCAATTTCTTATTGGCATAGTTGTTTATATCAGGGGGCAACAGATGAACATAAAAATTCCAGCTCCTGGACTATTGTTTTATAGCTTTGAAACAACCCTGAATTGATAATGTTTTGAACCCTTATATTTTAAGACGTATGTGTAGGTATGCACTGGTCTGTATGAACTATAGTGCGTGTACTGTGTAGGTTGCGCGTGGGTCATTTATTGTTTATCATATATTAATCCTCGAACATTTGTATTTTCTGTAATATATTGAATACATTTGACAATTTTGTATCCAATAAACTTGGATTTCGTATTGTGGAAGGCCAGTTTCATGCACATGTGTATATACAGCAGTTACATCCTGCCGGCAGAAGGATCTCTCCTTGATTGTATTTCTCAGTTTCCCCTGTTCCCCCTGCCTATGCATCACATCTGGGGCCCCTTCTGTGTGAGTGGTTGTTTCGCCTATCTCCACCACTCTGCAAACGCTCCTCCCAGGGCCGTTTCTACCATTAGGCAGGCCTAGGCGGCTGCCTAGGGCGGCAAAAGGTGGAGGGCGGCCGGCCGCCGCTGCAAAAAAATGAAACCTCAACAGTCAGGAAGCACTTACAGATATAAATGAAGCAGGTGCTTGTCCGAGTAGAAGCTCAGATTCAGCAACGCGTTATTCACCCCAAACAATTATTGAGCTCGCTCGTGGCTGGGCTGGTGTGCTTTCTCCCCATATCTTATCTATCATCAAAAATTAGCTGCGATCCTTCCATGACTGTCTCGAGTGCTGTGCAATCCCAGTGACGTTCCCGTGAGGCCATGTAACGTGCCTTCGGCGCTACAGGCGGAGGCTGTGTGCGCGTGGCCGGCAAGAGGCATAGAGAGAGAGTGTTCCTGCTGCTGCCTGCAGGCTTGCCTATCAGGTACCGGGGGAGACCTTGGTGGGATCCGGGTAGCCTGTGACAGGCAGGTATATGTAAAAAAAATATAGGGGGCTAATGGCCTGGTCCGTTACTTATAACCTGGCCCAGACTAAGTATTAATAAGTGAGCAAGCAGTAAGTCGAGCGCCGCAGTGTTGTCTGACTGGAGCTGAGAGGGGTTTGAAGTGCGTGCAGGGCCGGGTCATTCCAGGCACGCCATTAAACCATAGCTGCCAAAACTCTAAGGCAGAGGTCTTCAAACTTTTGGATGCCGAAACCCCCCTGCCAACATTTTCAAGCGTAAGGACCCCCTCATGACAAAAATTTCTAAACCTCTAGGTTATGAGGAAGGTGAGGGCCAAATTATGCGACAGGCTTCACTAAATTGTGTGAGTTGAAAATGTAAATAATGTTCTTTGATGCTGCGTATTTTGGGGTAGCATTACTTTATGATTTAGAATTTTTTAAAACACAGTAATACTGAGGAAAGATTTCACCCCATCAGTACCAGTTTATAACCAAAATACAGCAATTAACATCAGAAAGATGTCTAGTCAACCTCTGTGAAGGGCCTCCCAATCCGCAGGAATACGCGCTGCCACATTAGAAGCTCACCTGGCCATGGCCGGGAGCAGCAAGGGTGCATTTAAACCGTGGTGGTCTTGTGCAGAGTTAAGCAGTTTACCCATGCCCCTTTCCTCTCACCCCCTTCCTTCCATCCCTCTCTTCTCTCCTCTCCCAACCCCGAATCCCTCTCTCACATTTCAGGCAGATGGTTATTAGCCCCAGGACACCTTTTGGTAACAGTAGCGCAGTACAAATGTGAATAATAGGCAGAATCAGGGGATCCACTAGACCTGAACTTCGGGGGGGGGGGGGGGGGGGGGGTTAACACTCCCAGCCAGGGCTTGTCCAAGCACTGGTCGCACACAGTGCAACAGTCTTTCCACCTTCTCCATGAATTCCCTCACTACCACTCACCAACAATACACCTCATCTCTCTATAGCACCTGTCTGACAAACATTTCATTTTTTATAGCGCTACTCATAGTTTACTCACACTCAGTCCTGTGATGTGCATGGTACATCTTCTTTGTACCCGGCACTTTAACCTTCCGCACTGTGTGGGTGACAAGAGTGCCTATGTGACTGCACAGTGAGCAATGCAACAGTGTGAGAGTATGGTAAAAGGAGTGACTGCAGGGTGAGTGAGATGACCATATGAATTTGGGTCCGGCTGTAAGTGTAGAGTGGGAACGAATTAGTGCATGGTTAGTGATGGCCTTGTTTGAGTGAGCTACAGATTGAGCAGTAAGGGGGGGGGACAGGTGAGTGGAGTGTCACATGAGTGCAGGGTGAGAAGTGTGCTCGTGTGACTGCAGGGTGAGGTACAGAGTGAACAATGCAAGCAAATTTTTAGTGCAGAGTGATCACTGTGAGAGCAGGGTGAGCGGGTGAATGTTGTGAGTGCATGGTGACCAGTGTGAGTGCATGGTGACCAGTGTGAGTGCATGGTGACCAGTGTGAGTGCATGGTGACCAGTGTGAGTGCATGGTGACCAGTGTGAGTGCATGGTGACCAGTGTGAGTACAGGTGAAAGCTATGAGTGCATGGTGATAGCTATGAGTGCATGGTGATCGCTATGGGTGCATGGTGATCGCTATGGGTGCATGGTGATCGCTATAGGTGCATGGTGATAGTGTGAGTGCATAGTGATCGCTGGGAGTGCATGGTGATCGCTATGAGTGCATGGTGATGGTGTGAGTGCATTGTGATCGCTGGGAGTGCAGGGTGAACGTGAAAGTGAAGGCGAGAATGAGAAGTGAGTAGTTTGAAAACAGGGTGCATTCCCAGAAACTTGAAGCGTAGGGTTTCAGATAGAAGTTAAACTATTGCTATAATGGCATTAATCAGGGTTCGAGGGTGGAAGAAATAAATAATGTGCTGATCCTGCAACAAACTTCCAGTCTAATGATTAGGGTTACCAGCTCATTATTTTGATGGCCCAGAAATAAGCAGTCACCTACAGCTGTATTTTTTGCACTTATCTGTGAATACTTAGAACAGCAAAAATAAATAGAAAGCACGTTTGTGTTCTAGGGATGCCTCAATGGTCCATGACTAATAATTAAAGAAAATAAATACAGAAAAGTCACATCACTAATTAATACATACTTTTTTATTTATAACTCAATTTAGTGTCAAGAGCAGGTCTCTGCAGGATCTTTAAACAACACATTGCAGGCATGTTTCTTTTGGCAACCCAACTTTATATTTCTTTTCATTAAATGCATTCTCATACTACTGCAGTAAGTGTAAAAATACAAATGTAAGGAATAGGCAGAATGGGGGCCCAGGGGGTACTGGAACCATAAAAAAATAAAGCTTTGGTAATCAGTTAACAAAAGGCATGTAAATATGCTAATGGTCTTTAAAGATCTGTGAAAAACTCAGGCCGGAGATAAGACTCCAGACACTGCCCAGCCGAGGCCCCAGGAGCGTGAGCTGCACTGCAGCAGCCCATGCTGAGACACAGGATGGGGGGAGGAGGGGGGCTGAAGCCCTGGAGGCCATGGCAGAAGTGACACTGTGAAGGCGTGACCCCCTTTGCATTGCTCCATGGTCCCCCTGGGGGTCGCGCCCCACAGTTTGAAGACACCTGCTCTAAGGCAAGAAGAGTTGTGCACAGGTGTAAGAGGAGCCCTTGGGATATGTATCATGAGTTCCCAGTATACACGGAAATCTCTGTCTGGGGCAGCTTTTTAAGCATACCTCTGGGAACATTTGCGAATAGAAAAGAAAAGTACTTTTAGCTGGAGATGTAAATATCTGCCCATATTTTTATGGTATTATTATGACTAGGGCCTAACATGTGGTTCAATCAGTTATGATGATAAAAGGGCTATAATAGAGTTAATATATTAGGATTACACCAATTGCAGAGATAATTAAACATCATTCTATACCTGGGATGGCTGATTTCGTTTTAATGCTATGTGTGATGTGACGTGCATAATTTCAGTGTAATTATGAGGGACGTTTCAGGGACTATGAGTGATACTTTCTGTAAAGCAACATAAAGATGAGGGGGGGGAAACACATAAATATCAGAAATTGCACTAATTTCAGCAACGAGAAACACTAAGAAGACTTTAAACATACTGCACAGTCAGGTTAAAGGACCAGAAATTGAAGGGCATTAATCTAGTACTCTTACAGATACTCGGGAGGGGGTGGCAAAACTTACTTTACTTAACTCTCTGTTCTTGGTGATCTGATCTTCATCCAGGCAGCCATAGCGCTGTGTGTCTGGCCTCGGCCATTGACTCTGCAGCAGCAAGCTAAGGGCTGCCTCGTGCCACCTCCCACAGCAATCATTTTCGGTTTGCCACCAGGCCCGGACTGGCCGTAGCCGGCACCGGGCAATCCCCCGGTGCGCCGCACGGGTGGCGGCCGCTTTTGAGCCCCTGGTGGCCGATTTTGTTACAGGACCTTTAACAAAATCGGACAAAAACCGGCCCTGGCAAAGAGCTCAGCCGCTGGCCGAGCACTTTGCCAGGGCCAGTTTTGGTTACCAGTCCGGCCCCGTTTGCCACCCGTGCTCGTGAATTCAGGCAGCTTGTCAGCGCCTTCTCCTAGTAGCCACTGCAAATGAACAGACGCGTGCTAGAGGTAAACAGCTACATGGTCTTGGTCGACATAGCTGTGGAACAGATAAAGGGTGCTGGGTGCCTACTTTGCAATAACCTAATTGTGCCTGAGCTAGTGCCATGGCCAGAGGCCTGTATTTCCTGGACAACCTTGCTGTCGAGATCACAGGCAGTATTTCAGCTTTAGGCTGAGGTTGTCTCCACACCTGGAGGTGAAGGATCTAGAGAGTGTATTGTAGTAGAAACCATATTGTTATGGTGCCCGCTGCCTCTGTTCCAGACATTGACGCCCTTGGGGTCACTCTTGTATTTGACTCAGGGTCATTGTCAGAGCTACAGGTGGAAGTGCAAACAAACACAAGAAGAATGTCCTACTCTACTGGGCCTATGCATGGTGGTCAAAAAACAAGTTGCCACTGGAGTGGTTAGCAGGCAAAGCTTGGTCTGGGAGGAAGGTCTACCGTACAGAAAACCTATAGAACCAGAACAGGTGTAAGTACCTATTTTGATAGCTCTAGACGCACACAGAAACGTTATCTTGTTTCTAGCTCATAACATAAGTTACTTTCAGCCAAACAGACAAAGGACAGGTTAGATCTATTGTTCTACTAGCCAGGTATGACCAGCATCTAAAGTGAGTGGCAAGACTAGAGGCCATTCCAAGGCTCCTTCATTGCCTCTACCATTGATTGATGTCCCATGTGAGATGATGGACACAGGCCATAAGTGTGTCTAAGGTGTGGTGGACCATTCCAATACGTACTCCGAGGTGGTGCCTCTGAGATGATGGCGAGGGCCTTCTTGCACTCATCTTCATGGTTGGATTGAAAGAATGTGATATCCTGTCAAGGAACAAATTTTACCTTTTCACCTTTGAGGGAATGTGAGAGCAAGCTAGAGTGATTTACTGCATTGATGTGTGCCAACCAACACCATGTGTTAGTGCAATACTTCAAAAAGGCCCAAAGGCCATAATAGAAACTCTATCAAAGCAGGAAATGATTGAGGCTTCTAGCCTGGATGACGGGGGGAGAGAGTGATGGTAGTGAAAAGGAGTGGGCGGCATTTTTCAATTCTCGCCTAGGGTGGCAAAACACCTAGAAACAGCCCTGGCTCCTCCTGGCATGCTGCTGGTTAGGGGATGAAGTCCCCTTGGCCACTGAGTGGCCTTAGGGGCCAACAAGAACTCCTGTTTCCTCCAGTACGCCACACAGTGGGTTTGCTGAGAGGTGGTCAGAGGCTCCGTCCATCATCCCCTTTTGTATCGCTTTGTTCGCCCTAAGTTAGCAGGGTATGCTCAGACGTGGGTCCCTTGCTCACTTTGCCACTGGATTCAAGATAGCCTGGCTGATGAGGGTTATGAACCTGAAACCGGTCCCAGGATACTTGTTTCCGGTCCAGGGAAGACATGGCTTGGCAGTTCGGGCTGGACTGTTCCCATGAGGCACAGGGTCAGATTGATTAGCATATAGCCATGTCTGAACTGGGGTGGCGGACTGAGCTAAAGAATGGTGATAGATTAAACCCAGATAAGTTGACTGGGGGCGAGTGTTTGATTTGCTCAAACGCTCCGTCCATCATTCCCTTTTGTATCGCTTTGTGTGTATATACAGCAGTTACATCCTGCAGGCAGAGGGATCTTTCCTTGATTGTATTTCTCAGTTTCCCCTGTTCCCCCTGACTATGCATCACATCTGGGGCCCCTTCTGTGTGAGTGGTTGTGTCGCCTATCTCCGCCACTCTGCAAACGCTCCTCCTGGCACGCTGCTGGTTAGGGGATGAAGTCCTCTTGGCTACTGAGGGGCCTTAGGGGCCAACAAGAACTCCCGTTTCCTCCAGTAAGCCACACACAGTGGGTTTGCTGAGAGGTGGTCAGAGGCCAGGCCCACTTTATCCACCACTCTTCAAACATGCATCTCTGCACCCTGGGTGGGGGTGGATGAGATCCCCTTGCCTCCCGAGGGTCACAGGACTAAAGTTGACTTCTTACCCCAAGCAGCAGTGCACCAGGAGGCGCATTTGCAGAGTGGTGGAGAAAGGGGGTGTGTCCTGACGACCTCTCAATCAAGCTGTGTGGGGCTTACTGGAGGTAACAGGAGGGCTTGCTGGCTCCTATGGCCCCTAAGCAGCCAATGGCGCATCAGCTCCCTAACCAGCATTTTGCCAGGAGGTGTGTATGCAGAGTGGTGGAGAAAGGGGGTGGGGCCACCGAAAACCTTATCAGCCTACTGTGTGGGACATGCTGGAGGTAACAGGAGTGGCAGTTGGCCCCCAAAGACCCTTAATAGCCAAGGGGACCATATCCCCTACTAGTAACGCGCCAGGAGGCCCGTTTGCAGAATGGTGGAGAAACAGGGTGTTGCCAATCAGATCTCAGCAATCCCGCTGTGTGGGACTTGTCTCCAGTAAGTCCTATACAGCGGGATTGCTAAGAGGTCTTAGAAATTAATGGAGGGAATAAACAAAGGTTACAGGGATGTTTTAGTTAGGGTCAAATTTCACTTATTTATTAGGCACACTAATCATCCCAGAGGGGATCTCTTGGGGCCCGAAGCAGTCACATACAGGTCACAATTCCATAGGTAAATAAAGATCGAACAGCCATGTTTTCAGGAATTTCTTGAAGGTGATTAGGTCTGAGCAAGAACTAAGAGGCAAGTGTAGTGTTTGGGAGATAAAAATCAAAAGGAGTGGCCACCATATCTAGATGTACGGATACGTTTGGGGCGTAGCAGTAGTAGCTCACTGGATCAGAGCCAGCATACCGGGATATATGGCTGCAGTTTGTTTTTAAGTTAACATGGACCATTCCCATGTAGTAATTTAAAGACCAAACACAACTTTGAAGATACATGCTTTTATATGGGAAGCCAGTGAATGGAACGTAATAAAGGTTCCGATGGAGATTGCAGAGGAAGATTACAGTCGAGGGGGCGCCCTGCTGTATTCTGTACCACCTGAAGTCAGGAAAAAAGGCCTTCATTCATTGAGACCAAAAGGGAATTCCCATAGTCCAGGCTGCTCACTATCAGCACCTGGACTAGGGTTTCCGTTCATTCTGGAGCCTAGTGAAAAGCTTTTCTAAGCAGGAGTATCAGGCCGAAACATATTCCAGAGATAGTTTTGACATGCTCGTTCATGGAGCGATCATAACCTAAAACGACACCTACGTTTTTGACTAGTTTTTTAAAGAATCTGGGACGATCCAAGTTCGGATGGCCACCAGTCAGTAGACCAGACTGAGTGGGCCTTCCCTAAAAGCAAGACTTAAGTCTTACTAGTTTTGAGCTGAAGGAAGTTAGCTGTCATTCATGATGCTTTTTTAGCAAACAATCTTTACATTTGATTTTGGTAAGTTCCGGATTAGAATCCATGGTGATGACAAGTTGTGTGTCATCAGCATAAGAAATTGTTTCGAAACCACACGACCTGGTAAGCCTGGCCAAGGGAGCCACATATAGGTTAAAAAGAGTAGGACTCAAAATAGATACATGTGGCCCCCCTTTATCAAAGACCATTGTTCTAGAACAATAGGGATCCATTTGTACTGCGAGTTCTCATAAAAAAATTACACCAATTTCAGAGCTTTACCGGCGACACAAATCTCCAGATTACAATGGGTGGGAAATGGTGTCAAATGCAGCTGATAGATCAAGGAAATCACCATCCCCGAATTCGACTGATCTAAGGCAAGTCTGATTGTGTCCGTAACCTCCATTAACGCTGACTCCGTGCTATAAGAGCCCGGAAGTATGACTGGGAGGAATGTAACGGGGAGTTGGATTCGAAAAAAGACACCAACTGTTGGTTTACCAATGACGTGCAAAAAATAGGAAGATACCCCTATGCTTATTGACAGGGAAGGGGGTAAGTGATAAAGATAAACCCTGTGGTATTTTGACGGAAAAGTCAGATAGATCTAGTAGAGAGAACTACCTATAATACGTGGGTACTTTCAGTGCTTCACAAAAATATATAAAAAAACTTTTTTAAAAACTCAGAACATTAGGGCAAGTGTCACTAATTACTAAGCATCATAGTCAATTTCGTAAAAAAGAATGCTATTTATTTAATTCCTCCCTTTGGGTTACACTCTAAATATAAAACTTAATGTTGCTCATAGTTAAAAACATAATATCTCATCATCACAATGTACAAAAAACCATGAAATTAGTTAAAAAACAGTCGAAGCGGCATTTCGGTGTTTGTTAATCTGATCACCTTCATCAGGACAAAGACATTATCGATGTAAGATCTACAAATAAAAACAATATTTTAGATGCCTATGTTTTACCGTGACAAAATTCATATTTAATATTATTCACATGCCCTTAACTAATGTTGACCCAATGAGCCTGCTCTACTCAGGTAACAACACGCAATTATTATGCATTTACCAATGACTTCCCTTTCAACGCCAAAGATGAGCAGTGATATGGGCCTATAATTTTGTATGTCTGTAGAATTAGCCATAGGTTTGAGAATGGGTGTAAACCATGCAGTTTTCCATTTAGATGGAAGAGTTGCCAGCTTCAACGAAAGATTGCATAGGTCTGTACTGGGGACAAGAAGTATTGGAGCCAGAGTTCCCCAGCGCCCCATACTTCTCTTACTCGACGATCTTGGTAGAGAGTGTAACACCCATGGAGACATACACGTACTGATGACTGAGCACTACAAGCATCTGTACGACACCCTTCTGAAGGGTAACACACATGACGCAAGATCCTTCCTAGACATGGTAGAGTTACCTACTCTCACAGTGGACCAGTACCTGGAGCTGGACTCTCCTATAGTTGAAGACGAAATATGAGCTGTGTTGCGTGCCTTGTCTTGGGGTAAAACTCCAGGGCCGGACGGACTCTCGACGGAATTTTTCAAAACTTACGTGGACCATTTAGCACCACAATTACACTCTGTTTCTGGAGGCAATCTCGGAAGGGCCCCTGCCCCTTACCATGCGTACCGCTAACATGGTGTCGTTGTTGAAACCTGGTAAGGACCCCACATCCCTTGGCTCCTACCGACCGATCGCTATATTAAATTCGGATTATAAAATCCTGGCAAAGGTTTTGGCCAATCGGCTGGCCCCACTCGTCCCTGATCTGGTGCACCCTGACCAGAACGGTTTTGTTCCGCAGCGTAACACGCCCCTGATAGGCGCCGCTACTTTTGGTTGGCAGAATATGCCCCAACCACTTGGCCGCTCTCCGGTTGCATGGTATTACATCTTGAGAAGGCCTTCGACTCGCTAGCCTGGAACTTCCTATTCGCTACTCTGGTTCGGTTTGGAGCTGGCCCATACTTACTAGGCTTAGTGCAGCGGTTATATTGTACTCCATCAGTCAGTGTTCGGACGGGCCCATATCCGATTCCAGTGCGACGTGGGACCCAACAAGGATGCCCATTGTCCCGCTGTCTGCGTTCGCGATGGAGCCGCTGGCAGCTCATATCCACACACAAGTTGACATGGGAATTGAACTAGGGGATGGCGTACACACCATATTGCTCTGTGCCAATCATCTGTTAATATATGCCAGGGATCTTCATAATATTCTTCCTGGGGGAATGGGGGGGGGACACGGGTGGCCTGGTGCACTGACCCTTTCCGTTACTTAGGCGTCCTGATTTATCACGCCAAGGCTGACCTCTTTGATGGAAACATTGTCCGAGCTACCACTGCGATTCGATCCCAGTTGGGTTTCTGGAAAACTCTCCAATAAGCGATCTCTGGTAGAATCGCCCTGGTTAAAATAGTGGTCCTTCCCCGCCTCCTCTATTATTTTGCCACTCTACCCCTCATCATCTCCCCCCTTCTTCAGGCAGTGGGAGGCTGTAGTGCGAGATTTCATATGGGGGAACTCGCGCCATAGGGTGTCCATGGGAAAACTATCTACCTACGGAGCTGGGCGGCCCTGCGTGCAAAACTTTGAACATTACTACCTGGCCTGCCAGCTGCAATGGATCGCCAGGTGGATGTCCTCCCGTTACCTACTAGACACGGACTCCTTGCGACGCCCGCTGCAGCTGAAAATTCTACTCCAGGTCTTCACCCCGCTCAGCGCTTAGACCTCCAGATATTTTCCTTCTCACTGTAGCGCACAAATGCTATCGCAGATGCCTTCTCCTTACTAGAACCACCATTCCATATGCACCCGCCATCCCACTGTTGGGAACCCCACGGGGGACACTTACACGACAGCAGCAGAGCTACATAACTGGACTTCGGAGGGGATACAAGATGTGGGGGACCTATTTCAAGACTGCGCTCTTTTTCCATTTCAGGAACTTATAATGGGGGAGAATATACATCCTGGGCAGTTTTTACTACACAGAACACTCCGCCTCATTAGCGTCCAAACGGGGTGGGCTTGCTCAGGAACCCCCCCATACACCATACTTTGCAATACCTTCATGTGATGGGGAGAGGACGACACCTCACGAGCTGGTTTGCATCCTCACTTCAACAGCCAACAGGAATAGATCTCTCGACTTCACTGGGAGGAGGCCCTGCGTAGAGCGTTCACAGATAGGGAATGGCTGGCTTGCCGTAGCGGTCCAACCCGCATCACCCGGTATCACCTATTCCAACGATACACTTTTTCATATTACATCGGGCCTACCTTACCCCAGCCTACAAAAACAGATACTTCCTCCGCGTGGATGCAGCTTGCCCCTGCTGCCGACAATCGGATGCCGACTTGATACATATGCTTTGGGGTTGCTCTGTCCTGATTGACTACTGGAAAACTGTGATAACTACCCTCATAAGCGGCACACCCCATTCCATTCCCCCCGACCTGGGAAGCCCATGTACTGCACCTCTTCAGCAGAAACAAGAAATATCGAGCTGCCATGCGTTTTTAGACCTAGGTCTGATAACAGTCAAACGCTTGATCACCAAGCAGTGGGAATCCCCCCTACCGCCTCACCCTCTTGCTTGGCGTCTATCCCTATCCGATTGGGCTAGGGCAGAGGGTGCAGCGCTAAGCAGAGAAGACCTGCTTGGAATTTGCATGTTCCCCCTGGCACCTCAATGGGATGCGATGGTCTCCAAACTTTTGGAAACAGACATGGGATCCCCACCTGCGTCACAGAGGATTATTACTCAGAATACTCCCTCTCCCCCACGGACGCGCCTGCGGACTAACATGGACTCCCAGATCAACACTGCCTCTGTACCACAGAACGCCGCTGCCACTGAGTCTTAAAGGTGTTTGATGTCCTCCAGCGACTGGCTATGGCGACAGGTCTTACGCGACTCTGCCCTACCCTTCCTTCACTTTCGTATTCCTCATTTTGTTGTGCCAGATGTCCTAGGTCAAGTTTGAACTGCACTGCTCTCACATTACTCACATGCTATTTGATGCAGTGATTTGCCAGCATCCCACTGTCTTTCTTGAGATATTGCCACAAGCTTTGATGTAATTTGTGCACTCTGAACTTTCATGGTCAGGTTGTTATCAGCCCAAGAATGCTTTGGCGTCGATAATCAGTTTCTCTCCTTCTCAAGCTGTTACATGAGTAATACCCTGGCTATATGTTTTATTGCCCGAATTCCATGCATACTACCCGATGCTGGGATTTGTCAACACCACTCTTTTTTTGGGATATTGTCACTAGCCTTGATGTAACTAATGCAATCTGAATTTTCATTGCCATGTTATTACTAGTCAAACTGTACCTTGCTACTGGCAATTAATCTTCTCCCCCTCCCTTTTCCATCGATTACATGAGTGCTGTTCCGACTGTATGTTTTATTGAGAAATGTGCAAACACAAACAAAAAAAGGTTAATAAAAACGAATTAAACAAAAAAGTATTGGAGACAGAGAAGCAATAACATAATGGGGGTGAGATTCAACGGGGATCCCGATTTGATCCTATTTGGCTGATCCAATACTTGATATGGGGTAGCAGAATTAAAAAGCTCCAGGGTGGTGGACTGAGTTATCTAGGACTTCAGGGGAAGCTGGTTTTGTCAATGTAACATTATTTGAAATTTCAAAAAGTACTGCAAGATCATTACATGATGGGATGGTGGAATTACAGATTGTCTGAATAGTGAATTAATTTAAAAATTTAAAAAGCTCTTTTGAAGAGTTTTGTAGAGTTTGTTCGGTCGACAATGTGGGTCCTTCTTGGAGTATTGGAGATTTTAGGTCTCGGCTGGCGAAAGCAGCGCATGTGCTGCTCTCGCTATTGCGAGTAACTTTTGGAATCAATTCTGCCAAGGGCTTTCATGGACGCGTCTGCATGGACAAACATGGCTGCTCTCGCCATTTGTCCATAGCAAGCCGCCTGCGCGTGTCCGTAGGGACTGTGGACAGTCCCACGCCATTTTGTTGCCATAGCAACGAAAATGCAGCTTCTCGTGTGCTTTTATATTTTCTGTCCTGCAGTTCCGCGGGGCACAAGCAGGCATCCACTTATGTCTTTTTGCTTCGAGCAGCTGGTTTACTGTCTGTGCATTAGTCTTAAAACTAACTATTTTACTTGCGCTACTGCGCATTCATCATGGCGGGCGCTTAATTTACTTTAATAAAACCAACTATTTCACTTGCGCTGCTGCTGCTCTTTAAATGACTAGGGACACAAGAATTTAACGCATACAGGGTGTGCTTATTTTTTTAATTTGTTATTTTGCGGATGTTCGGGGTGTGTTTATTTTTTTATTACAGTTTTTTTTGTGCCGTTTGCAGTGACCAGCAGTACTAGGGAAACAAGAATTTACCGCGTTAAGCGCACCCTGGATTATTTGTTGCTTACACGTGACATGCAGCTTGTCACAGTTGTAGGCACACGCACCCTGGATTATCTGTTCCTTTTGACGGCCCAGTCGCTTTCGCAGCCGTGCTTCTTTGACACAGCATTTTTGTGCAGTCTGCAGTAACCAGCACTACTACGGACACGAGAATTTGACATGTTCAGGGTGTGTTTTATTTTCTTTAAACGCGTGGCGTGGAACTTTGTGTGCATTGTTTGTGTGATTGATTAGCAGGGTAACATACTTTAAAGCTACCTGCACGTTTCATCAAAATGCTGCTTTTAGTACGCAGCTTGCCAGGTTCAATGCGGTCTTTATTCTACTTAAACGCTCGGTGTGGAACTTGGTGCACATTCTTTGGGTGTCTTTCCTGGCTGCAGAGAAACAGTTATAGAAAGTGTCTATGTGCACCTTAAAAACCAGTTGCACCCGTTCCCATTTGTTTTCTGGCAGCAGGGCAATTGTAACCAAAAAGATTCTGTGTCGCTATTTTGGGTTCGACTTAAATTCACAGGCTAAAGCAAAGTGGTCTTTGCTTTTAGGCACATGCTGTCAGTTTCTACACCTGGTTTTCACCGCAGGAAATGTCCTTGTTATCAGCATGCCCATCTACTCAACTCGCTTTCTTGTTTTCTTTGAAGCACATCTAAATATGATGATAACATTTATTAACTATACTGCTTCATCATGGTTTCTTTTTTTTAAGGTGTATACTGCCTTACTGTTAGACTGCATCCAACATTTATTTACTGAATGCTGTGCGCCTTACAAAACAGTCATAGGCGTTCCCTTTTCTTTCCTGGCGGCAGAGCAACAGTTCTAACAAGCATTGAAAATACAATAGATCTCGCCTTTGATTAAGTTAAAGCTGTTTGCTTCGCTAATGGTATTGTATAGCAAAGCAAATGGGTTTAACCTAATCAAAGGTGAGATCGATTGCATTTTTAATGCTCGTTTCAATATTTTTTAAATGCTGATTTATAAATGAGTTTATCCTAATCTGATTTAGACTCTCACTTTGCGCTCATGTTTCCTACATAAGGGTTTCCTTCTTTAGGGATTCAGTGTACCAAGGAGAGAGAAGATATTTTGTTAGAACTTGTACAAAACCACTGTAATTCGGCAGTTAGTTACCTGAGGTAACTAGAAATTATGCCCCTGCAATGCACTGCTTAGGACCTCACATATTACATCACTCATGACATCACTAGACATTTCAAATGGCACTGATGATTATATCCACAGAATCACACACCTACTCACACCCCCATACAACCACTCATACTCCTACTCACAACCATACAACCACTGACATACGCACTCACAGACCTATACCAGTACTCACACCCACTCACTCCTCCATAGAGCCACTCACACACCCACTCACTCAATTAACCATTCACCTACCCATACAGCCAGTCACATAACCACTCACCCATACAGCTACTCACACACCCACTTATTTACCTACAAAGGTCACACATCCACTCACCCATACAAGCCTTCATACACTCAATCACACAACCACTTACATGCCTAATTACACATCCATACAAGCACTCACATTCCTGTAATCACCCATAAAGCCTTTCACACTCACTGTCCAATAGTCACTTACACACGAAGTAACTTAACGAAACACCAACTCAAACTGCCAATCAACCCTACAGCCACTAACACACCTTCACTAACTCATACAGCCATTCAGACATCCACTCACCCATGTCAATACCCAATTACCCACTGACCCATCCACTCACCCACCGACACACACCCACACAGCTACTCACACAACCACTCATACAGCCACTCTCACACCGATATGCACAAGGATAAATACAGTCACACAGCCACTAACATGATGTATATTAAAAGGAAAACGCTACTTACCAGTATGCATCTGTTCTTGGCATGTAGAGCTGCAGATTCACACACTGTGCATAGATCACCATCTGGTGTTGGGCCCAGATGTTTGCACTTTGTCGTCGTCTTGGAAAAGTCTTTGGAATTCACGAGATCGGGGAATCCTCCTTTAGACTATAGTGCACATGGGCATCTGCTCCATCTTCTGATTGTTTTTCCCAGTTAGGGAAATGATGGAGTTGTGAGAAACAGAAAAGATTCCCATGTATGTTTTATCTAAATAAGATGATACTGGAACATATAAAGGTAGTCGGGTGGGCGTGTGTGAATCTGCAGCTCTACATGCCAAGAACAGATGCATACTGGTAAGTAGCATTTTCAGTTTGAGGCATATGAGCTGCAGATCACACACTGTGCATAGATTGTATAGCAGTACTCCACCTTAGCAGCGACCACCAGTATCTGTTGCAGTTGTTTGAAATAGAGTTTTGAGTACAGCCTGGCCCACACTAACTTGTTGCTTTGCTTGCACATCTACACAAATGTTTTGTGAATCTGTGTGGTGTAGACCATGTAGCTGCTCTGCAGATGTCATCTAAGGGAATGTTCCCTATGAAAGCCATTGAAGCCCCTATTTTTCTGGTAAGTTTTGCTTTTTGATAGCACATTTGTATACATTTTAAAATCCACCTTGCAATTCCAGCTTTTGATATAGGATTGCCTTTATGTAGTGGTGACAAGGATACAAAAAGTTGTTGAGTTTTGCGAAAAGGTTTTGTTCTGTCAATATAATAGAGTGCTCTTTCTGCGTCTAGCCTACGAAGAGCTCTTTCTGCGACTGTTTGTGGTTGCGAGAAAAATATTGGCAACTCTACAGACTGGTTGAGATGAAAGGGAGAAATTACTTTAGGAAGGAATTTTGGGTTTGTTTTGAGAACCACTTTGTTATGATGGGGTTGTAAAAACGGTTCTTTAATAGTAGGTGCTTGAAGCTCACTGACTAAGAGAAGTAATGGCCACTAGGAAAGCGACTTTCCCTGTGAGAAACTGCAATTTGCATTTGTGTAGGGGTTCTAATGGAGGACCCCATTAGTCTTGTGAGAACAATATTTAAGTTCCACACAGGTGAGGTGGTACTCTGGGTGGAATTATTCTTTTGAGTCCTTACATAAAGGCTTAGATGGCAGGTACTCGGAAAACAGACATTTGTCACTATTCAAAGTAGGCTGCTATAGCAGCCAGATGTAACCTAATAGATGTGTATGCTAGATTAGACCTTTGGAGATGTAGCATACGATGTGTTGGATTGACACATTTAAGGGATTGATGTTGTTATTGTTGCAGTAGATAATGAATTGTTTACACCTTGCTGCATAGCAAGCTCTAGTGGTGGGGCGTCTAGCTTCTCTGATAACATTCATACAATCAAGGGGAAGGTTAAGGTAACCAAACTCTAGGACTTCAGTATCCAGATCGCTAGGTTGAGCTGTGCAGGATCTGGGTGTCTGATTTCTCCATGGCTCTGTGTTAGGTGGTGTGGAGAAGGTGTAGTTTTTGGTGCGGGACTAGTTAGTTCCAGTAATGTGGTGTATCACGGTTGTCTGGCGCCTGCTGGAGCAACTAGGATGAGAGTCAGTGAGTGTTGCTGCAGTTTGCGAACCACCAGTGGAATGAGTGGGAGAGCCGGAAAAACGAACGACAATCTGCCTGACCTATTCATTCTTATCGCATTGCCTTTGGACAATGGGTGTGGATACCTGGCGGCGAAGCTTGGGCATTTGACGTTTGTGTGTGGCGAAGAGATCTATCTCTGGGTGCCCCCAAGACTGGAAAAATGCTTGAAGAACTTGCAGATGAAGTTCCCACTTGTGAGTCTGTTGTGGTTGACGACTTAACAGATCTGCTATATTGTTTTGGACTCGTGGAACATGTTGGGCTAGGATAAAAATGTTTTGAGGAATAGCCCATCTCCATATGCTTTGTGCTAGTTTGGAGAGTTGCAAGGAGTGTGTCCCGCCTTGTTTTTGTAAATAATACATTGCTGTCATTGTCTGTGTGGACTAGGACAGCTTTGCCCAGAATGTGTTTCTGGAACGACTTCAATGCTAGGAATATGGCTAGTAACTAGGTGATTGATGTGGAGCAACATTTGTTGGGGTGTCAACCTGCCCTGCATAATATGATGTAAAAGATGAGCTCCCCAGCCTGAGAGCAATGCGTCCGCTGTTAGCACAATTTGTGGGACTGGCTCGATGAACTGTTGCCCCTTGGAAAGGTTTTTGATGTTCCACCACTGTAGAGTGATGCATGCGACTGTCCACTAACACCAGATCTGTCAGCGGACCTTGAGCTTGGTTCCACTGATGGCCTAGACATTCTTGTAGGGGACGCATCTGGAGTCTTGCGTGAGGTACTATGAATATGCAAGAGGCCAACATCCCTATTAGTTGCATGAACACTCGAGCTGGAAGAGTGTTGCGGTTGAAACTTTGTGGCGAGGCTTTGTATGCTTGCTATCCTGGCTGGATTGGGATATGCAAGTGCCTTTGAGGTATTTATTGTAACTCCGGGGTATTGTTGTATTTGGGACGGTTGTAGGTGACTTTGGGTGGTTTATGGTAAACCCCAAGTTGTGTAGCAGTTGGATTGAGGCGTTAGTGTGGCGTACACACTGGTTGTTTTACTTGGCTTTTATGAGCCAGTCGTCTAGGTAGGGGTAGAAGTGAATATGCTGCCTTCATAGGTGAGCAGCCACTACTGCTAGACACTTGGTGAAGACTCAGGGTGCTGTGGTGGCTCTGAATGGGAGAACCTTGAATTGATAATGCAGACCGTCCACTACAAACCAGAGATATTTCCTGTGAGAGGTGTGAATGGGAATATGAAAGTAGGCGTCCTTGAGATCTAGAGTGGCAAGGAAATCGCCTTGTGTGAGCAAAGGAAGGACCTGTTGAAGTGTGACCATGTGAAAGTGATCTGATTGTATGTACAGGTTTAGGGTCCTGAGGTCCAGGATGGGTCGGAGAGAGCTGTCCTTCTTTGGAATGAGGAAGTATAGGGAGTAAACCCCTGTGTTTAGCTGACGCAGGGGTACCGGTTCTATTGCATGTTTTTGCAGGAGGTAGATGACCTCCTGTTTTAACAATAATAAGTGTTCTAGTGATGTTGGGTGCTGCCTGGGTGGTATGTTTGGGGGTAGAAGTGAGTTCTATACAGTAACCTGTTTGAACGATTTGTCTCACCCACCTGTTTGGGGTGATGTTGCTCCAGACAGGAAGAAACGGTTGTATTCTCCCCCCGACTGGAGTGCAATGGTCCGGGGGAGCAGAGGTAAGTCCTTGGGCAGGGGTGGAGGCAGATCTGGTATTATTAGTCTTGCCTCTACCTTTGTTATTGTTGCCTCAGTAGCCTCCTCTTTGGTAACCTCTGGTGAATGTATTCTGGGTGGGAGCCTTGTAAGAGGTGGAGGGGTTGTCAGAGGAGTAGCCTCTGGAGGTGCCTTTGTGGAAGGAGCGACTAAAAGAATGTCTGGGAGCTTGTGATTGCAAGGCTCCCATAGACTTAGCTGTGTGTGTCTTTTTTCATCTTTTCAAGTGATTAATCTACATTAGGTCCAAATAAGTGTTACTGATCGAATGGCTGGTTTAAAATGGAAGTTTGTACTTCAGGTTTAAAACCTGAAATGCGTAGCCAAGCAGGTCCACGCAGAAGGACCCTTGTGTTGACGGCTCTGGAGGCAGTATCTGCTACGTCCAGGGCGCAATGAATGGAGGTGTTAGTGATGATTTTTCCCTCCTGTATGAGGTCATTGGCCCTGTTTTTATTATTTGTCTGGTATGTGCTGCAATAGGGACTCTAGTTTATCGTAATGTGTCCTATCATATATGGCTAACAGAACTTGTGTTGGCGATACGCCATATGTTAACTGCTTGTGATGCTGTTCTTTTGCCAGAGGCGTCTAAGAGTTTGGACTCCTAATCGGGGGTGGAGCGTCCCCTGATGTCTGAGAGTTGGCCCTTTTCCTAGCATTGGAGACTGCTAGCGAATCTAGAGGTACAGGGCCCTTAATGTAGGCTGGGTCCGCAGGGCCAGCTTTGTACTTTTTCTCGATCCTGGGGCTAATAACTCTAGCTCTCACAGGATCTTTAATCACTTCGGGTGCAAACTTGATGACCCTTTTTAGAATAGGCAAAATAGAAGTGGACCTTTGTGAGGTATCAAAAGTGTCCCGTAGGAAATCCTCTTCCGCCAGGTCTGTAAGCAAGTTAACTGTGGTATTGGGCAGCTCCGTGAAGCAGCTGATTAAAACCAGTTGTGTCCTCTGGAGGGAAAGGCATAGAGGGGTACACGTCCTCCTGTGGAACATTAGGGACATCTGGCGTGTTGTAATCGTCCCAGGGATCAGGGGAAGAAGGTGGACTAGGGTCCCCTAGTGGCTCCTCATCTGCACCCCTCCCTTCATCAAAGGTGTCATCATCGTTTCCTGGTGGAGGAGATGGTGGAGGAGAATGGTGTGGTGGTGGAGGAGGTGATGGTGGAGAAGGGACCCCGAGTGGAGATGTGGCAATGTCCCTCTTTTTAGGTGGTGGAGCCAGTGGAGGCGTATCCAATGGTCTCTTCTTCAAACATAGGGTGAGCTTACCAGTTTTAGGGTCTTTTAGTGGAGCTTGTCGAGGGTCTGGTGTAAAAAGCTCTTCTGATGGAGGCTGATCTTTCGGCACTGACTTTTTCTGTTCGATAGACTTACGCGGCACTGACTCCGGAACAGTTTTGTGGTCTTTTGGCTTGGAACCATGATGTTTTGCAGTCTCTGCAGCAGTCTGTGGAACCAGTTCTCTTTGGTTCCAAGGTTTTTTTTGGCTCTGAAGAGTGTGGATCCGAACTTTTAGGGAGCAGCTTTTTGCTCGGCTCCGTGTGTTTTTTCAGAGTGGATGGGTCGGTGCTTGTAGATTTAGGTGCAGAGTGCTTGGATGTGGAGGCAGCGATCGGCACGGAGGAGGGTGGTTTCTTTTACGGTGCCGGTGACCGGGTTTCGGTACCGGTGCTGACTGACTCGAGCCAGAGTCGCCTGAAGGCTTAATAGGCTTCTTTGCAGAGCCAGAGGGCGGGGCATGGGAAGCAGTTTCTCTGTGTGTACCTGGGCCCGAAGGTGAAGGTGTGACCAAAGCCTTTTTCAATGGTGTATGGAGGGGGTGAGGGTCGATGTCTTCACTTACGACCTGCTGTGCAGGAGTGAGTTCTTTGACGTTGAAGTCCTCTGCTTCGGAGGCGCTGATGAGGAGTTCTTGGACTCGCTCCTGTTTAGGTACGTCAACGCCCTCTTGGAAGATGGCATTGGGAATGGATGTCGACGAGCGAGCCATTTTTCCTCGAGCTCGACAATCCTAATTGGACTCTTGGAGCGGAAAGAGGCACAAGCTGCAGTCTCTGGCCTCGTGCTCTGGTGAAAGGCAGAGGTTACACACATCATGCAGATCGGTGTGGGGAAACTTTGACCCACATTGAGGACACTTTTTTAATGGAGTCCTTTCCACGAGCCAGATGCCAAGGCCCAAGTAGGCCCGAAGGCCCTCGACGATCAGAATCGAGTACTATGAAGTTTGAGAGATACTCAACGACTAGGGATCGCAATCAAAAACAATACTGTACAAAGGGTGAAGTCTAGCGTTTCGAAAGTGGAATCAGTGACTGTCCGAACTGGACCACGAGAAACACATCTGAGCCCGATGGCAGAAAAAAACAATCTGAAGATGGAGCAGATGCCCATGCGCACTATGGTGCAAAGGAAGAGTCACCTATCTCAGGACTTCCAAAGACTTTTCCAGGACAACAACAAAGTGTAAACATCCGGGCCCAACACCAGATGGAGATCTATGCACAGTGTGATCTGCAGCTCATATGCCTCGAACGTAGTATCACTCAGTAGATCTGCATTAAAGAAGGAGAAAGCTCCCCGTGTGTTAATAGTACACCTAGTATACTACTTTAACTTTTGTAGTTCCTTAGTATCGAATAGTTTCTTACCGGTCGGTGTAGTTTTGCAGCTTGAAGATCTTTCTGGATTCACTATGCTGTGCATATTCCGCTATCTGGTGGTTGGGTCCGGAATCTTAGTCTTTTTTTCTTAGCCCAGGTGGGCGTCGACCTCCCACCATTTGGTGTACTTTCGGTGACGTCTGCATGCTTCCGGCAGAAGCTCCCACCCTTGGGCGCCATCTTCGGATTCTTTTTTTTTCTTCTCTTTTGTGTCATTGTAGTGAATCCATGGCTATGTTTGTTAATCCTTTCTCCAACGTAATTCTTTTCACGTATCTTGTAAGCTTCAACTTGCTTTCTATTCCATGCGTTTGAACCTTTTCCAGCCTCATCTTTCTGGCGGAGGCGGGTGGGTTCGCTAGTGAATCCAGAAAGCTCTTCAAGCTGCAAAACTACACGGACAGGTAAGAAACTATTCGTTTTGCAAGGTGAATCTTTCTGGATTCACTATGCTGTGCATAGATTTTGTAGCTGTTTTGTTACTTTTGTGGCGGCTGGGTGGAAGATGAGCGTTGGTTGTTGAATATATGTTGAAGCACTCTTTGTCCTACTTGTGCTTCCTTGTTCATCTGTACAACCACGCAATAGTGCTTAGTGAACATGTGCACTGAAGCCCATGTTGCTGCCAGGCATATGTCCTGAATTGGTGTGTTGGCCAGAAAGGCAATTGTTGCTCCTTTCTTCCTGGTCGAGTGGGCCTGTGCCCCTCCTGTTAGGTCCTGCCCCGCTTGCTTGTGGCAGAATTGTATCGTTTGTGCGATCCATCGAGCTATGGTGTTCCTAGTCACTGGTCTACCCAGGTAACTGTTTGCGAAGGATACGAAGAACTGTTTTGTCTTCCTGTGTTCCTTCGTCCTTTCAATGTAGTGCATCACTGCCCTTCTTGCGTCTAGAGTGTGGAGCACCCTCTCAGCGCTTGTCGTGGGGTTCTGGAAGAAGCTAGGAATTTGAATACTCTGATTCATGTGGAACCTTGACACCACCTTTGGCATGAAGTGCGGGTCTGTTCTCATCACGACCCTGTCACTGTATCTGGATGTAGGGTTCTTGCAGTGTTAGTCCCTGTAGTTCGCTCACCCTGCGTAGCGAGGTGATTGCTACCAGAAAGGCCGCTTTCATTGTCAGCATTTGCAGTGATGCCTTGTGGATGGGTTCGAAAGGTGCTTTCATGAGCTCTGTCAGTACCACATTCAGGTTCCAAGCCGGCAGTGGCATCCTTTTTGGTGGCGCTATTCTCTTAGCCCCTTCCAGGAATCTTTTTACTACTTGAGATGTAAAGAAGCTTCTCCCCGTTTCTCCTCTTGTGTATGCCACAATCGCTGCCAGGTGTACCCTCAGCGAGGATGAGCTTAGCTTAGCTCTTATTAGGTGCGTGAGGTATCTTAGCACCATTGATTCCCTGGTCAGCTTTCTATGGAGTTTTTTCTTGCAGCACCATTGAGTGAATCGTTTCCATGTTTCCCCATAGCACTTGCGTGTGCTGGGCCTTCTTGCCTCTCGCAGCACCCGCAGGGTGCTCTCTGGTAGTTTTAGATGTGCGAACTCCAAGTCCTCAGGAGCCAAGCTGAGAGGCTGAGGCTCTCCGGCTCTGGGTGTAGAACTTCTCCGTTTTACATGGAGAGTAGGTCTCTTCTTTTTGAGAACTTGTGGGGTGGACCCTGCGCCATCTCCATTATCTGTGAGTACCAGGTCTGCCTGGCCCATTGTGATGCCACCAGGATGAGCATCATGTTGCTCGTCATGCATTTGTTGAGAACCCAGGGGATCAGTGGTATTGGGGGAAAAGCGAAGGCAAATGTTTTTGACCAGCTTATCCATAGGGCATTCCCCTGGGATAGTGCCTCTGGTTGTCTGGATGCAAAGTACTGGCATTTTGCATTCTGGCGTGTTGCAAACAGGTCTATTGTCGGAGTGCCCCACCTCCTGAATAGTCTGCTGAACTCTGCCTGCTGAGCCAATCCGCTTCTACATTGTCCTTCCCTGGCAGGTGTATGGCTAGCAGGTCTATTTTGAGTGGTATTGCCCATCTCCAGATTTCCTGTGCCAAGCATGCTAGAGGGAATGATTGAGTTTCCCCCTGCTTGTTGATGTAAAAACATTGTTGTGGTGTTGTCTGTTTGTATCAGCACCTTTTGGTTGTACAGTTGTTTCTGAAAGGCCTTGAGGGCAAGCAACACTGTTTTCAGCTCCAGGTAATTGATGTGTCTGACTGCATCCGCTGGGCTCCACATACCCCTCACTCTGAGCCTTTTCATGTGTGCGCCCCTTCCTTCTGGGATGTGTCTGTTGTGATAGTCACTGTTGGGTCCGGTGGCGTTAGAGGCTTCCCTATTGTTATCCTCTCTTTGGTCCACCACTTCATTTCTTCCTGCACCGTGTGCGGTTCAACCACTAGATCCTCCCAACTTCCTGTAGCTTGTGACCATTGCTGTTGCAGCCACTCTTGGAGTGGTCTCATTTGTAGGCTTACATTGGGGACCAGGTGTATGCATGACACCATCATTCCCAAGATCTTGCTCACTGTCCTCACTGTCAGAGCACGCCCCTTCTGGTAGTGACATTTCTCCCTCAGTAGGCTGAGTGTCCTCTTTTCGCTGGGTAACACCCTGCATTGGACAGTGTTGATTTGAGCTCCCAGGAAGATCTTCACTTTCTCCGGTTCCATCAAGCATTTTCCCCAGTGTATGGAGAATCCCAGGCTTGTTAGCGTTCTTGTGACCTGCTCTGCATGAACCTTGCATGTCCTGTAAGAGCTTGCCTTTATGAGCCAGTCGTGGAGGTAGGGGTACACGTGTATCCCCTCTCTTCGCAGATGTGCGGCCACTGCTGCGAGGCATTTGGGGGAATACCCTTGGTGCGGGGTCTTTAGACCGAATGCAGGGTTGTGAATTGGTAGTGATCCTGGTTTACTGTGAATCTTAGCATGAGCTTGTGCTGCCTGTTCATGGGGATGTGCAGGTACGCATCTTTGAGGTCTACGGTGGACAAGAAGTCCCCGGCCTTTATCTGTGGGATGACCTCTTGTAGGGACGTCATTTTGAATTTGAGTCTTTACATACTTGTTTAGGAACCGTAGATCCAGGATGGGTCTTAGGCTTTCGTCCACTTTCGGCACCTGGAAATAGTTGGAGTACACTCCCCTGTTCCATTCTTTGAATGGGACTGGTTTGATGGCCTCTTTGAGGAGGAGTTCTTGAGCTTCCTCTTGGAGCAATTGCAGCTCTCTTCCAGAGTGCTCTCTTTTCTTTGGCTTTCTGTTTGGTGGTCTCTTTTCCAACTCTATGCAGTATCCGAACTGTATGATGTGGAGTATCCACTTGTATGTGGTTATTTTTCTCCACTCCTGGAGAAAAAAATCTCAGCCTGCCTCCTACTGGTGTTACATGTTCTTTTGTGTCTTGTCCGTGTAGCCCTCTCCTTTGTTCTCTCGTGCTCCACCCCCGGAGGGTTTGAGTGTGTGAGCACCTTTTTCCGTGTGAAGTCACTTAGAGGGGGGTTGTTCACCGCCTCTCCTATGGCCCAGCCCGTTTCCTTTTCCTCGAAAGGACTGGCCCCTGTTCTGATAGTTCCAGTTTTGCTTCTGCTGGCCCTGGTGACCTTGGTTGTCACTCTGTTGACCCTGGTGGAGCGCCTGGTGTGATTGTACTAGCTGGTTTCCACCACTTCCGTTCGGCCTCCGCGTAGGAGTGCCTCTTCTCATCCCCCTGAATTGCAGGGCCCCCATGGACCTTGCCGTCTCGTTGTCTTTCTTCAGTTGGGTGAGTTTCTCATACACTGGAGCTCCGAACAGTGTTTCACCATTGAAAGGTGTGTTCATGATGTTGTTCTGAACCTCAGTTTTGAAGCCTGAGATCCTGAGCCAGGCTTGCCTTTTCTCTGTGATGCCTATAGCCATCAGTCTGCTGGATGTTTCAGCCCCATCCTAGGCTGTCTTCAGGCACGAGTTAGCAATGCTTTTCCCTTCTTCCACAAGGTGCGTTGCCCTCTGAAGGTATTGCTCTGGGAGGTGCTTGAGCAATTGGCCGATCTCATCCCAATGTTGGTATTGGTGCCTGTTCAGAAGGGCGTTGGAGTTAGCCATATCCGCCTGTGCATTGCGGCGTTCCTCAATTTTTCTGCCAGTCAGGTCCATCCTCCTGCTTTCATGGTCAGGTGGTGGCCCAGAAGTTGTTGGGACGTTGGCCCATCTTCTGGCCGTTGCAGCGATTGAGTCTGCTGTGACGGACCCCTTGATGTAATCAGGGTCCTGGGAGGAGAATTTGTATTTCTTCTCTGTCCTCGCCGTGACTGATCTGCATGTAGCCGGGTCCTTGAACGCTTCCTTCCCCTGATCCGTGATACTTTTCAGCATAGGCAAGAACTGGCTTCTTGTCTGTGTGGGGAGCAATGTTTCCAGCAGGAAGTCTGCTTTAGGCTTCTCCTCTTCCAGCTTAACCCCATAAGCTGCTGCTGCCTTCCTGACTACCTCATTGTAGGCCCCAATGTCATCTGGCAGCGAAGGCCTCGAGGGATATTTCTCCACAGGCTCCTCTAGGTTTTTGGCCTCGATGTCCTGCCATTCCAGGTCTTAGGCCGTCGAGGATCCTGAGCCGTAGCTTGACTGCTGCTCCCCATATTCCCTCTGTGTAATAGAGGTCCTCTACGGTCGAAGTTTTCGGCGCTGGTGCTCCCTTCGAGGCTCTGGACTCTGATTTTCTAGAGTGTCTCAGGCTTTCGAGGCCCTGTCGAGGTTTTTGGGGTCGTAGACTTTCCTACCTTGTCAGACATTTTCTTATCGGTCTCTGCGACTGAAGTCATCTGGACCTTCGGCGAGGTTGTCCTCATTGTCGGTGGAGGCGCCCAGTTCATAAAGCTTCGGGCCTGGCCTTTGCCCTGCATCGTGTAGTGAGCTATCCTCTGCTTCTCTCGAACCCGGAGTGTCTTCGGTTTGAAGGCATTGCAGGCATTGCAGTCTTTGCTCTCGTGGTCGATTCCCAGGCAGAGGTTGCAGACCGGGTGCTGGGCCTTCTGCGCTAACTTGTGGTGGCAGTTTCTGCAGAATTTAAAGGGTGTCTTGTACATCCCAGCGCTCAGGGGGCCCCCTGTGTGCGCATTCTCCAAAGGGCGTCGAAGATCTCGATGTTCTTCCCCTTCTTCGTCGTCTCCTCTCTGATGGTGGTCATCTCCTAATCTTCTCAGGTCTTTTCTGTCGAAAAGTTGCTGTATTTTCTCCTTTTCTCCTCCAAAACTTCTGGAGCTTCACACGACGATCCAGACCCAATGGCGGAAAAAAGAATCTGAAGATGGCGCCCAAGGGTGGGAGCTTCCGCCGGAAGCATGCCGACGTCACCGAACGTACACCAAATGGTGGGACGTAGACGCCCACCTGGGCTATGAAAAAAAAAAAGACTACGATTCCGGACCCAACCACCAGATAGCAGAATATGCACAGCATAGTGAATCCAGAAAGAACCACGCTGCAAAAATATGTTTAACAATCGCACTCTTACAAAATACTTACACTAACTGGATGGTGTAGTCTGTGATGTCATTTGTGAGGTCATAAGTGATGTCGCTGACCAACTTTGTTTGACGGATTTTGTTGCGGCTGGTCCGGTCGCGAAGATGCCCTGCTGCTGAGGCGGATCTGGCAGTGACCCACAGGTCACGCTTTTGGAACGAGAGCTCCGCGTTTGAGGATGGAGTAAAAGACAGGCAGCTGGTTGTTTGCCCCATCCCAAACCCCCTGGGGTAATACAGTTGTTTAATGTCAGAATCGGCAGCACTCACTTGAGAAGATCGCAGTTTTAAAAAACTGCAAGTATTACCGGCAATTTCTTGCCTACACCCACTGTGGCGGGACTTATGTGATGCAGATATTTAAAACAACGCATCGGTTTTCTGATTTTCGTTGCCTGTGAACAAGAACGATGGACGTTCGAAAGGCCGATATATTTGGTTTGTGGTTTTCAACTGACTTTCCTGTGATACTCATTAAAGAAGGAGAAAGCTCCCTATGTGTTGGCATCTTAAATTGGGCAACCTTATTAGATGGATATATAGATATATATATATATATTGTTAAGGCATGCGTGGTGAAGATGCAGTCACTGTAATAACCACTTTGTTAAGGCATGCGTGGTAATGGCAAGTGTGGTTCCGTTATACAACCGCAGTGCACATCCTCCGGCTTGGAGCAGCAGGTATTGAGTACATGGCTAGAGAAAGCTAGACTTGTCTAATCTTACATTTGTTATAAGACTATATCAAAAGTATGCACCCACCTGAGAGCAGAAGGGCTTCCAGAGAATTGTGGACAAACAAGATCGGCGAGTGTACCAGATTTAAACATCAGAATGAAGCTTGGGCATGGTATGCAACTTCCACCTCACAAGGAAGTAGTAAAGAGAAATCAACAGACAAATTAGGTGTACATAGTTTATTGGATTCATAACTGGACAATCACAGAGTGTACAAAACGAACAGAACACCATCAGGAACCAGAGATTGTGGACAGTAGCTGTATCTCCACTTATTACACATTTCTGTGGCCCCTTGGCATTACTAAGTGCCTCCTTCATGTGATACTTCCCATTTACCAATCAGATATGCTGCCAGAGGCAACAAAAGGGGAGAACCTTGCCTCCACACAGAAATCAAACCATAGTGCGCTTGCTCACCAACTGTATTACTGCAATCAAGAGGCAGTGAGGGATAGGAAATGTTTCTTGCTATTATTCCTAAAGACAGTCAAGTGAGTGAGAAGACAGGGTCTCTCCTTCAGGCTTATGATTTGTACCCCTTCACCTGATCAATAGCAGCCAAGGGATTCAAATATCACATCTTTGTTTGGTCACAAAAAATGATAACAAAAAAATGCAAGATCCAGGAAAATTCAGGTAACTTTCATGGCAATGCTCTATATCAAAAGGTATCTTGTGGTAGGAGTGTCATGAAGAAGGGACTGCTGACACCATCAGAGCACACTGATAAACACATTGCTAGCTACGAAGACAGGAGCAGGTTGAATGCCTCCAGTTTCCACAGTTTTCAGTTTAACTATTCTAGCGGTACATATATGCAAGAGAATTTGAAAAATACTAGGATATGATATAGCATGTAGTAAGACAGCAATGGATGGAGCATGGTTTATATCATTACTCTTAGACTGGAGAGGGATGATGACAAGCCTACGCTGCTGTGTCCCTGCCTTCCCTCACCAAAGAAAAGACAGCCCCGGCTGTGATTGCTGTTCACTACCCCCACCCATCAGAAGACACGTACACTTCCATCCATGGAACAATGTAGCTGCAGTCCCAGGGTAAATGCTCACAGCAAGGCTGACTTCCCTCAAGTAAAAAGACTGACTCGAAGAGACACTGATAAGCTTCAATCTGGTGACCGGGTGAGCAGAGGGGAGTCACATTCCCCAATCTAGATAATTCCCATCAGTTTTCATTAGCTTTTATCGGGGAAGTTGATGGCCCCTCATTCGTCCTTGAAGGCTAGCACCTTGTCTCATAGATCCCACTCCTTCCAATGTAGCGCACCCATTTGATCACATCATGGTCACTGTAATTCAGCTTTGGCTCGAAGACTTTCAGGTAACGGACTTTAAGACCAGAAGGAGCAAACGGCACCTAGAGAGAGAGAGAACACATAAGGTAATGCATCCAAGTGGAAGATATTTAAGTATTCAAGAAATATACAAATTTCAAAACCTGACTCAGGAGGGGATAATATGGTCTTGAACTTGCGCTCTTGAAAGTAACGGATGGGGACGCAAGGTGGTTATGAAGAGTGGGACTACAGAAGAGCTTAGTAATCTAGAGGACACATCAGTTTGTGACTTAGGACATTGCCTGCTATGAGCTACATTGATTACTTTGGCACAGGGACTTCAAATATTTCTGAACCAACACACACTAACCTCAAAGTTCATAGAAATAGGGGGTCTTGCCCACTTCTTCTTGTCATTAGTTGGCAGGAGCTCTATTTCAGCACTGATCTGAGACTCTTTCATCCCAGCCATACGCTTAATCCTGAAAGAGAACACAATCCTTGAAATGTAAATGTAAACAAAGGGTTGCAACCAAGTACATGTTTGACAGTAGGGTTTGGAAATTGATATTTAACCATTACCTACAGGTCTCCATATAATGCATATAAAAATAATATCCCAACCATTTCATATCTCAAGTTTTTCTCAAGCTGGATGGAACCAATTTATCTTGGCAAGTAGAGTCCATTTCACTGACCACTTCTTGCTCTAAATCTAAAGACAATCTGTTGTGTCCTGCAGCGTAAAATTCAGTTTCCTTTAGTGTTTAATCTGTGCACTACACTGGATGTGCACAGATTAGACCCCCAAAACACCAAACGACATTTGGAATAAAAGATCTCCATCACAGAGCCCCACATAGGGAGCCCATCCAGTATTGAAGCGCCGACCTGACGAGGAGCAGCCCATATGATGGAGCATGACACCTTGCCGGGTGTGTGTGGGCCCTATATTCCAAGAGGAGGAATCCTCATCCTCCTACACTTCAGGACCACACAAAACTAGTTTCCTCTTGTTTCAAAATTAGGAACAGCATACAGTTTGTATCTTCATTATTGTTAGGGCATGTATGCTGGACCCGTCTAAAAAGCCCTCAGACCCTCCTTTGGGAATGATTAATAATTTGTCCCCATCTGAATAACACTTCATTTAGCTTCTTGCTAGCTCCATAACATGATGATTTTTAGATTAACGATTCTGATGAGTTTTACAATCTTCTGTATGCTTTATAATTATGACGTTGTGCCTTTCCTTTTCAGGCTTTATCAACTGCTAATTTTATTCAGTGTCCAGAAGATTTGCCAATAGGCACTCTAAATTAAAATTTTTCTTAAACCTACTGTCCCCCATTAGTAAGAAGATGGAGCCTCCTTTTGGTCTTCGGGCTCACTGCACCAGGACAAAGACCAAAATTGTGGGAGGGGTGGGGAGGTAGTGATAGTGTTCCACTGACTGATATCTGCCACACTGCTACATGGCGTTTATCCACACCTTCAGACATAAATGTCACCTCTCAAACAGACAGATGGCTATATTGCTTAATCAGTGAATCAGTCAAATAACTTTTAAGTGGCAACATTAATACAGTAAAAAAGGTAAATATCAACTAGAATATACAGGCTACAGAAAAGGCACAAGGAGGGTTGCGGCATACAAATTAAGAGAACAGAGATAATAGACAGAATAATAAATGGGGGAGAGGGGGGCTTGCTAAAAAGTGTTAACATGGCACCTAAAAGCTTGGCTCGGGGATCGCAAAAGTTAGACTGCAGTCCGATCTCAGGATGCGAAGAGCAGTGGAGTGACTATGCTCACCTAAGCGTCTCCAGTTTTGCGAGGACAAGATTAAGCTGGGCAGACAAAGAACGTGCGAAACATCTCCGCTGAAGAAGTGCCAGCAGGACATACAGAGGCTCCACAAGGCCACTTTAAGGTAAAGGCTCTCAGCAGGAAAGTGCCCACTCAAAACTGGAAGTATAACTTCCTGTCTATGAAGATAGGCACGTGAACCCAGTAATACTCGTACTGACCCAAAGGCTTCAAATTAAGGAAGTCCCTGGCCAGCTTGGAAGAAAGCGCCTTCCTAGAGTGATTGGCGCGGTGGCTGCTCAGTAGAGCAACTTCAATACCTAGATGGCCCTTTTGCCTATTCAGTTCTGCAGGACATTTCTTATGTAAAGTCCACTCATCAGGCTATCCACCTTTTGGAAAGTACGGCTTTGGCATCCATTCAAAAGGTGTGGACTCTGCAGTTGGAAGTATTCATCAGAAAAACAAAACCTGGATCGAATTTGGCAGTTCATGTTCGTGCTGAGCCCAGAGAGGCTTCAGATCCCACAGCAGGGCCTGCATGTGCCATCTGGCATGGTAGACTAGCAGGATGCAAGGGGCAAGTTGGCCAAGAAGCCTCAGAACCATCCTTAATGAGATCCAGGACCAAGGATGAAACATCAGGATCATAGCCGGATTGTCCTGGACTCACTGACCTAAAGTGAAGACCAGAAAGAGCACCGCATACATGATGGCTTCAATGAAAAGTAGTCTCTGCAGTCAGGTGTCACCTGGGCACAATGAACAGTGAATCCAAACGATATTAAGTTTGCAGCTGCCTAGAGGTGGTCCATGGCGGACTGTGGTAAACCCACCTTCAACAGCTTATCAGGTAAGGGGAAGACTGGCACTTAATCTCCGAAGGTATGCTGCAATCACTGCCATCACCTTCGTAAACACACCCTGAAATTGCCCATGGCCCACTTCGGACTGCAGGTAATTCCGGTCAGCTTTTAGGATGGGGATATTGAAATATGAATCATCCAGGTTCTATTTGCACTGGATCCAGGGCAAATAGATCCAGGCCAGTGCGAGCATCCTGAATTTGTCATTTGACAGGAAGAAACAGAGGTTCAAGATCTTAAATAGGACTAAAGCCTCTGCCCTTTCTTGGCACAAGGAAAGGGAATTAACACCCAGACAAAAGTGAAAACATGACATGGCACACATCCCGTGTGCCATGGCTTCAGAAACTGCACGCAGTATAGGTAAGCCACCCCTACAGCAGGCCTTACAGCCTGAAGGCAAGGTGCACTATACTATATGTGTGGATATATCTGCATGAGCAGTTATGCCCCAGTGATGTCAGTCAATTCATAGATGTCACAAGTGAACAGGGAAGCCATTTTAAGTACATGTGCTGGACAATGGTAAAAACGAGTTCCCCAGCTACATGATGGCCTCACTGAAATATATGGTGTTCGTATCAAATATCTTGTATTTGAGAAACCCACACTGATTTCAGTGATGGATTTATTAATACATGTATCCAGAGGGCCCCTTAGAGGTGCTCCCTGAGAATCCACCACTACTAATGTGCTGGCCGACTAGTTCTCACCCCCACTTTTTTCCTTATATCGGATGCAATTATGACAAAAGTGCACTGGGTTCCTGCTACCCAGGTCCCCAGTGAAAGATCTTTTCCTAAAACTTTATAATTGTTTCCCAATTGGCAATACGTTTAGCACTCCCTGTAATTCACTAGTAAAAGGTAACCACGGTGCTAGGGCATAGGGTACTAAAGAGGGTACCCTAAGGGCTGCAGCATGTTTTGTGCCACCCTAAGAGACCCCTCAGCACCAGCATGCAAACTGCCATTGCAGGCTGCGTGCCCTGGTGCAGACAAAAAGTGACGTGACATGCCCTGGCACACCCAGTGTGTGCCATGCCTGCAGACACTATGTGCAGTATAGGCACGTCACCCCTATAGCAGGCATTACAGCCCTACAGCAGTGTGCACTGTACCACCTGCGAGGAAATATCTAGATATGTCCCTGAGATGTCTAATGAGATTCTTATTTATTTATTTATATTCTTATATCGCGCCTGAATCAGCCCCGAAGGGGTATCTCTGCGCGTAGCTTCTGTAAGGGAGAAGAAACATGCTAGGGCGTGACAGTATAGGAGAGCTGGAGAGAATTAGCCTTGGGGGAAGAGATGTTTTTAATTTCTTTCTGAAAGAAAGGAGATTCGGGATTTGTCTCAGCTGGGGAGGCAGAGAGTTCCATAGCATGGGGCCTTTAAGGGAGAGGGCCCGTCCTCCCTGTTTTGCTCTCGTCACTCTGGGCACCTGCATCAACATGGTGTTGCTGGAACGCAAGGTGCATCCAGGTGAGTAAGGGACAAATATGTCTCTTAGGTATTTGGGACCAGACCCATAAATGCACTTATGCATTATACAGCATAGTTTGAAGTTAACTCGTTGTCTCACCGGGAGCCAATGAAGATGAGAGAGGAGTGGGCGTGAGGGAGTTCGGGGGAGGGCATTCAAGATGAGTCTTGCTGCAGTATTCTGCACCACCTGCAATCTGCACAGTTGTTCTTGATTGGCAGAGATAAGTAGTCCATTACAATAATCTATCCGTCCGATGACCAGTGCTTGTACCAACGTCTTCCTGTGGATGTCGGGCAGGAAGGGGAAGATGCGTCGTAGAAGTCCTATTACTCGGAAGCAAGTTCCTGTAACTTGATTGATATGATCTTTTAGTATCAATGCTTGGTCTAGGCGCACTCCCAGATTTTTGATGGTCTGTTTAGGCACGGGGACAGGTCCTAGCTCAAGTGGCCACCAGTCGGGGGACCAGAGCAGAGTGGCCCCTCCAAACAACATGACTTCGGTTTTGGTCACATTGCATTGTTTTGGTCACATTACATTGCATTCTTTGATGAACAAGGAAGCCATTTTTTAGTACATGTGCTGGACACTGGTAATTAAGAGTTCCCTAGCTACATGAAGGTTTCACTGCAACTAGGGATGTTTGGTATCAAACATCTCGTATTAATTCCACACTGGTTCCAGTGATGGATTTAATGAATACATGTACCCATAGGGCACCTTAGAGGTGGCCCCTGAAAACCTGACTACTAGTGTGCTGGCAAACTGCTGAGAGTCCGCACTCAGAGCAGAAACAATGCCTGCTCTGGTCTGAGATGATGTCATCTGCTCCATGCAAGATGGCTAAATGATCAACATATCAATCAGGAGGCCTCTACTACCTTTAATATGAGACTTGAGGCATTCCCAGACAGGGGAAATGCCACCCCCTTCCTGCCCTGGGCCCATTTGGCAACAGGATGGTAAATCAGCTAGTCAGGAGGTGTGCCCCCGCACCCCCTCAGGCTAGCACCGCCACTAATGTGGGCTACCGGAAGACGACAACTTTTAGAATTCCACCATCTTGGTTTTGGTGGAATTTGGTGGTCAGGGTTATGCCCACTTCCCACAGGAAGTAGGTATATAGAGGGTTCTGTCAGTCCGTGGATGCCCATAAATTGAGTATTTAGGTGGCACCCCTGACACCAGGAGCTCAGATTCGACAGATCAAGATGAGAGGACAACAAAGACACACAAGAAGAGCAAGAACAGAAGACTGACTGTGGACTTTTGGCGACAAACCCTGCCTGCTAGCACCAAGTCTCGACAATCGCAACCAGCAACACGTCTCGCAGCTGACCAGCTTCCAAGAACCCTGGGAGATTGCCAACAATCTCACTTGGAGTCGAGGAGCTACTAGCCTGCAGACACAGACAAGAAAAACCCTGTTCACTGAGTTGCAACTGCCCGACACCACAGCTCCTCAGGACAAGGTACCTGTGCTCCTGAAGGTTACATCTGTCCCCCCACCATATGAAGGGGACACCAGGACCAATACCCAGGGTAAAGGACCCCTTGCCACAAACCAAGACCGTGAACAGCTACCAAGATGTCCAGCACCTCTGCACCCGGACACCCCAGGGCAGGTTTTGAATAACTACTGGTAGTACTTTGGACCTTGGCCCCCTACAACCTTAAGACCCGAAGGAGACCCCCAGAAGCGGACTGTAAATACCTCTATGCTATCTATGCCATTTCTCCCATAGGACAGCATTATGTGTAAAAGCACATTTAAGAAACTGTTTCACTTACCTGCAAAATTCAATATTTAAAAAAAGTACGTACTTGCTATTGAAGTTCCTGGTATCAAAATTTATACAACAACTTATTTTTATAAATTGGACTCGGATTTATTAGAGTATGGCTCTCATTTATGGCTCGGAGTACAACAAATGCTTTGCACCACCCTCTGATACGCCTAACTGCTCGCCTACACTACCACAAAAGAGCATTTGAATATCACTTGTGCCTCTGTAAACCAACTGGAGTTTACCTGGACTCTTTACACAGTGTACCTCATTTTGGTACACTATATAAAGAGCCAGCTTCCAACATAACTGTGCTAGGAAAACTTAAAGCCCACATGGCAATATGGAGCAAACTACCTTTAAATATCATGGGTAGGGCAGCCTTGTTTAAAATGTTCACTCTCCCACAGCTTCTGTACATACTACAAAACTACCCTTACCGACTCCCTGACAAATTCATTTCCACATAACAATCTTTAACTTTTTGTGGCTGGTGGACACCCTAGGGTAGCATACAGAATGTGAGTGCAGTTGCCCTTTGAAGATGGGCTTGGAATAGTGGACATGAAATCATACTATTGGTTGCCCAGCTCCTAACTATCAATGAAAGTTATGTTGGGGAAACTGAGCTGCTTTGCCATTAGATTAGAATTTGAATTATGAGCACATATGGCCTACTCACTTTACTCCGAACAGATTGCACCCATGTACAGATATTAAAGGGAACAGCCCATGTACAGAAATTAAAGGTCACTGCTGTTCCCTTAGAGTGCTAGTTGAGGGCGCAGAAATGGATTGGGTGGCATGGCTGGCTGAGACAGGTCTTCTCTGGAAGGGAATTTGGCTTAGAGAGATTTAAAGGTAGGGATGTCTGGCTTGGGACATGATCCGGATATCCAAGCTTGGGGATTTGTGGGTGCCGGACTATATCTTCCAATTGGTGGGATTTCTGTCTTGGGACATGATCTGGATATCTAAACTTGAGGATTTTTGGGTGCCGGACTATATGATGACCTCTGAACAACTATCAGGAGAGTATGACCTTCATAGATCATAGCTACAGCATTGCACTAGAGGGATATAAGGACAGGCTAGACCCGATGCCAGACTTCAACCCCCCAGAAACTAAAAGACACATTGGTGGCAAAGAAAAGTACTTGTAATAAATTCTATGGACCGTTTATGGCACTTAACTTAGATAATGATGTTAACAAGAAATGGGTGCCCTGAAGGATGATTAACAAATTATGGGCAAGATGGCAGCCAGACAAGCAACTGTATCAGCGAGTCTGCGCCTCATCCAATTTAAATATTTTAATTCTCCTTCACACCGAAGAGGCTATGGAGGATGGGGAGGAGTCAGTACAGTGTGTGGTGGTCCAATTGGTTCAGAGTGTTTAAGACTGCAAACGGTGTTTTGCAGGCCATTGGATCATCCTCTCATGGAGGGACGACTACCGCTAGTAGCAACTGGACTAATAGTTGCCAAGACGGATAATGCCAAGTGCTGGATATCTTCCACAGCACCACAAGTAGATTCCTTCTCAACAAAATTCCAGTTTAGTTACATTGTGCATTTTCCTTCAACTATACATGTCAACAAAAATGAATGCATTTCATGATAATTAACACAATTGGGCTGCAAAATCAACTGACTATGCCTCTGACAAAGGACTGCAGAACACACTTACTTCCAAACGATGGCATTCTCGCTCGCCTTGTACTTTGCCTTCCCCTTCATGCAAATTACCTGTACACCACTGGTGTTAAGTGGTGTTGGAATACGCACCTGCAAACAAACAGAACACATGTAAAAACACGCATCTGCCCAAGCCAAACCTCCAATACTGTACTCCACTAGCAATTAAGGGCCAGCATTAAGTTGAGGGGCACCTATGATGATGCATCATTGCTTTTCATACTTTCAAACCAATAAAAAAAATTAATCAAGACAAAACTTTCCAACAGGACAGCTTTTTTTTTTTTTTACAACTATGTTTTTGATACATAAATTACAAACGTGTTTCTTATACATCGCTGGTCATCCTAGCAGTGCTTAGGTTACAACGGTTGTGTTATGCTAGGATGCTACATATATGTAAAGTTTGTGACAGTTGGGTATACATAAAGGTTGATAGATGTGTGTGACGAACCATGTAGCATTCGTGGATCAAAATAACAAAACAACTACCCCTCCCTCCCACTGCTAAGCTCACCACCTTACTATGCACAAGACTTTAGTTAGTTTTGATATCCAGCGGGTGTCTACACATGGTCTGTTAAGTCCGGGTCTGTCTCTGACCATGGACGGGCTCGGAGTTGCTTTAGACTATCTGATTTGTTGGATGATGAAAATGTTTTATTAATGCCAAATGGGTGTTCCGGCTCTATGAAGAGTGCTTAGCTATTCAGCGACCACTCAGAGGCTGTAGGGGGCGACGGGTGGCGTATATAGTGTTATTGCGTAGGAAGGTCAACAGCTTTGAAGGTTTCCAGCAGCAAGTCCCATAACAAGATAGTTTCTCTCACTCACCACGTAAGGTCTTCTGGATCACAAAGAAAAAATACTTTAGGGCAGCAATTTTACATTAGTAGACCTAAAGAAACTTAGTCCTGCATACTACACAACTCAGTGATTCACCAGTAAGAGTATCTTCGCCAAACCCAAAGAACAAATTAATTCACCACAGCCTGATAGAATCCCAAGCCCTTCCCAAATGTGCCAACATACCATTCAGGAGTCCTGGAACAACCATCCCCACTGATTCTCCCCACCCACTCCCTTAACTGCCCAATACTCACTAACCCTGCCTATATAATAAAGAGGCTATTTTATGAACTTTTGGGTCAAAGATATAATAAATGTCAACAGTCTTGATTTATTTTGCACTACTTGTGCTACTGAAAAACGAAAAACCAGGGGTCTATAGAGGTCCAGTGACATTCTACCGATATCAAACCAAGTATACTGCATTATAATTCGGCTTCCAGTTTTTTTTACATTCTAGTCTGTATTCATGAGTATTTATTTAATGCTAATTTTATCAGTATTTATCCATATTTATTTTGGGTTTTGTAAAAAAAAAAAAAAGCTGAAACCAGTATTTTTCCACATTCACTTAACCAATAAATGCGAGTTGGTGCTGAATACCTGACAGGTTTCCATTATATTTACAACCACAGATAATAAATCAATGCACTTATTTGACATGCTAATTTTAGTATCACATGCATATTTACTGCTGTTTAAGCCTCTTTACTAAAATCCCTTTTTTATTTTTAATACCTTTACCTGTCAATCCGCACAGCTATTGGTCTGGCAGACAGCATTTAGAATCACTCAAAAAGCAACCTAATGTCTATTTTTTTTAATGTAGGTAAAAAATAAAAATAAAAGAAGCTGCTTGCTCTGTAAAAAAAAATCAGTAAAAACGGAAAACCGGGCACCCTAATTATGATCTACAAATGGACAAGGAGTGTACCATAGCTTAGGGCGCCAGTCCCACCTGTGAAACAGCTCAAGCATGAGCACCTAAGGAATAGTGCTCGAGAAAGTAGCTGCCTCGACTTTCTTGCTAAAGGCACGTTCCCTACAAAAACAGTACAGGCGCTTTTTTTTAACGTGTTCCATTAACACAAAAAGGGGTGACAAGTCATTTCCTTAGGTACAAAATCTCAGAGCACAAACCTCGGGGCAAAGTCTGCAATAATGCCGGGAGGAGTACTGCTAAAAAAATTGTGTTATGTACAGAGTTGGTGCTTGGCGTGTTAGGAAGGTATTTAAAGACTAAGGATTAATATTTGGTGAGCGCAGTGTGCTGACCTCTTACACCCGCTTCAAACCCTGCAATCCTATTGCCCAAGCTTATTTTATCCATACTAAAATGGAAACTACAAGCTATTCATAGCACAATCTTAAACAGTCTTACACAGTAAAATTCACCTGAATATGACCAGACTAGTAACTTCCATGTACCACACAGGGCACAAAAAACTAGGTTAATTTGACACTTCAGAATTTCCTTATCTATAGATCTGTCATACCCTTTTCATGATAAAATAAATGTAGTAATTACAAGTGCGTGGGTATGTAACATATACTACGTGGTCTCTAGCATGCAGGACATCATGAGTCTTAATCACGCAAGTATGCACCACAGAATTGTTTTTCAGGTACCATACAACATGGGACCTTACCATGCAGGTTACCCCCCCCCCCCCCCCCCCGAAAAAAAATGTATGTCACGTAAAATAGGGGATGTTAAAAGAAGGGGTATTTAGGGGTCAGGAAGAGAGAGGTAAGAGTTTTTAGGGTTTGGGGCAGGTAGTGGTGAACAACAGATTTCAGTATATCTAGTTATTGATCATTTTATAAACCATGCTTAAGTATTCTATTCCATGTGCTTATTTGATATTGTTGACTACTATTTGTACAGTCCATGTGATTGACTATTCTTTCAATCTTGACATTTTCCTTTGTTAAGTGGAGGAATTATGAAATGTTTCAATATTTTAAGAGCATACCTTTGACTACTACTTTCGCAAACTGCAAAAAGTTTTGATGAAGAATGAATAACCAACAATTTTTGTAACAAATGGTAGAATATGACCAACTCTAAACCAAACAATGAAGCAGAGAATACATGGCAAACTGAAGAACAAACATGAAGCCGGCTGGGGATTGAAGCATGGAAACGATGAGGACAAATAGACAAGTGGAAAATAAATTCTTAACCCCTTCGCTGCCTGCGTCGGCAAACGGCCGTTGCGCGCACTACCTCCGTAGTGCTGCACACGTCCGTTGGCTGCCACGGCCCCGCCCACTGCACTAAACCGCCACACCGTGGCGGAATTGCCGCCGCGGTTAAGACGACAGACAGTAGCTCACTTAATCTCCCCGACGGGGTGTTGAAGGTTTATGTCCTATTGCCTAGAGTCACATGGTGCTGAGCTGCCGCCAGGGATTAAACGGTGAGATTAGCGCTCCGCAGCTAGCCGCTTTGGCCGCTGCACAACACCTCTCCCACAATATTTGTTCGACTGCAAATATCAATGAATAGCCTTCCAAGGTAGCCCAGAAAGAGCTGAAAAGAACTGCAAATTGCTCTGAACAGGAATCTTGAATCGAATTGCAATGATCAAATCAACAAAATTAGTAATCTTTTAAAATAGGAGCTTAGTGAGAGTGTCAAAACGCCATAAAAATCACCTAGGTTGATGGGATATGGTCAGAGTGGTAGAGCATCCTATAAAACCAGACCACTTGCTTCCCTCGCCCCCTACACAACAGCCTTTTCTCCCGTACACTAGTTTGGCAACAGTGAAGTAAAGGCGGCAAGAGAACCGAAGCACAAGTTACTACTTTTATACCGATCGATCTGTAAGAGGCATTGATTTGTGATTGATAAATTCCTTACCTTAGAATAGATACACAAGCAATACCAACCCCGGTGGTGGATCTGCGAACAAAATTACACCAGAACAGCAGAAAAGCAGAACAGAACAGCCAAAAAAGCAGTCAATCTGGACAGACTTGATCCGGAAATTTTTTGTCAGCAGTACCCATGCGTGTCGGTAGGTGGCGTTGTGCGGATCCGCGTCCTTCGTAAGCGCAGAGATGATGTCACGGAGACTACTTAGGCGCCACCCATCGGCGCGGAAGTCAGTTCTGTACACAACGTCCCACGCCAGGAACGCAGAGCCATGCAAGAAACTGACCACTGGTGCCATGAAACTAGGGCCCTGAAAGGGATGACCTTAACCCTAGAAATCCGTTCACAGAATGGGGAGGATGGGTGGGGCAGTAAGGAATCTATCACTAACTAATGTCTCTTACAGATATATCGTTACGCAAGTAGTAACTTGTGCATCTGAAAGAGACACGTTGGTGATAGATTCCTTACCTTAGAATAGATACCCCAGCAATACCAACCGTGGTGGTGGGTCTCCGAACAAGATTACACCAGAAAGTCCCGGAGAACAGAACAGCCAAAGAAGCAGTCTCTCCTGACTGGACCGTCAAGGCATTAATGCTTGGTAAACGTTTGCAGCGAGGCCCACGTAGCTGCCTGACAAATGTCCTGCAAGGGAACGCTGCATCCCAAGGCAGTAGTGGCTGCAGTTGCCCTGGTAGAATGGGCACGCAGCCCCACACAAGGCTCCTTCTTGGCCAACGAGTAACATACTTTGATGCACAGAACAACCCACCAAGAGATGGTGTGTTTGTGCACGGCCCAACCCTTTTTGGCACCCACGTAGCCAACAAAGAGCTGGTCATCCACCCGGAACTGTTGTGTGCACTTCAGATAGAACGAGAGCGCACATTTTGGTACTAGACAATGGAGCCTCTCCTCCTTCTGATTGATGCGGAAAGAAGGTGGGCATAGTGATGGTCTGCCCGGTGTGGAAGGGGGTGACAACCTTTGGCAAGGAAAAAGGACGGGTCCTTAAAACCACCTTGTCCGGATGAACAGAAAGGAGGTTTAGAATAAAGAGCCTGGAGCTCGCTCACTCTTCTGGCAGAGGTGCTAGCCGCCAGGAAAGCTGTCTTTAGAGTGAGAAAACGAAGTTACTTACCTTCGGTAACAATAGACCTGTAAGAAACAGTAGTTAGTATTAGATTCCTTACCTTACAATATCCCCAGGCGTCAGAATGGATCCGGAAATTTTTGCGTAGCAGTACCCTTGCGCGTCAGTAGGTGTAGTCTGCGGCTACGCGTCAGTCGTCAGCGCCGTGATGACGGAGTACTCTGCGTGCCGACGTCAGTTCTTAGACACAGCTTTTCCGCGCCAGAAACGCAGAGCCACGTTAAAATCCAACACTGGTGCCATTGAAACCAGGGCCCTGAAAGGGGTTGACCTTAACCCTAGATATCGGTTCACAGAACGGGGAGGATGGGTGGGGCGGTAAGGAATCTAATACTAACTACTGTTTCTTACGATAACTTGTTCATCGGAAAGAAACAGGTTAGTATTAGATTCCTTACCTTAGAATAGATACCCCAGCAATACCAACCCCGGTGGTGGGTCTGCGAACCAATAATCACACCAGAAAGTCCTGGAGGACGGAACAGCCAAAGAAGCCATCCCTCCGGACTTGGCTGTCCAGGCAGTAGTGTCTCGCAAACGTGTGCAACGGTGCCCACGTAGCTGCCTGACAGATGTCCTGCAAGGGGACACCCCAGCCCAGGGCAGTGGTAGCTGCCGTGGCCCGAGTGGAATGGGCCCTCAGCCCAACAGGAGGCTCCTTCTTTGCCAAGGAGTAACAAGCCTTGATACACAAGACGACGCACTGAGAGATGGTCCGCTTGTGTACCGCCTGTCCCTTCTTAGCGCCCATGTAACCAACAAAGAGTTGGTCATCCACCCGGAACTGGCGTGTGCGATCCAGATAGAATGAGAGCGCACGTTTTGGGTCCAGACGGTGGAGCAGCTCTTCCTCCTTTGAGGGATGTGGAGATCGGAAAGAAGGTGGGCAAGGGGATAGACTGCCCGATGTGGAAGGCTGTGACAACCTTGGGCAGGAAAGAGGGTCTAGTCCGCAACACAACCTTGTCCGGATGGACAAAGGAAAGGAGGTTTGGATGAGAGCCTGGAGCTCACTCACTCTCCTGGCAGAGGTGATGGCAACCAGGAAAGCAGTCTTCAGAGTAAGAAGGCGGAGAGGACAGTTGTGAAGTGGCTCAAAGGGAGCGCACATCAGATAAGTAAGAACCAGGTTCAAGTCCCACTGAGGCATCACGAATGGAACAGGTGGAAATGTGTGTGTGATGCCTTTCAGAAAACGAGTTACAATAGGGGACTTGAACAAAGATGGTTAAATCAGGCGGCCTTAGAAAGGCCGAAAGGGCGGAAAGGTAGCCCTTGATAGTGCCCAGAGCAGAGCCCTGCTGGGCAAGAGAAAGAAGGAAGAGGAGATCCTCAGAAAGAGGGACAGAGAGGATCCACAGCCTTTGCTGTGCACCATGCCATAAATCTGTTCCACCTGCAGGCGTATACCGACTTTGTGGAGGGACGCCTGGCTGCCAGAATGATATTACAGACTTCAGGAGGCAAGTCAAATAGCCTCAACTGTCGCCACTCAATCTCCAAGCATGGAGGTGGAGACTGGACAGGTTCGGGTGGAGGACTGTCCCCTGTTGCTGCGACAAAGTCCTCCTGAAGAGGCAGACGGACCGGGGGCTCGACTGGGATGCCAGTACCTTCGTGCCCAGTCCGGAGCCACAAGGATGACTTGGGCCCGGTCGCGTTTGATCTTCAGCACTCTGGGCAGAAGTGGAATAGGCGGAAAGGCGTACAACAGACCGCAACTCCACTCGCGACGAAAAGCATCTCCGAGCGAGTGCCGCCTTGGAAATTCCAATGTGCAGAACTGATGACATTGCGCGTCTCTTCGGTGGCGAATAGATACAACCACGGCTCTCCCCACTACAGAAAGAGACCTTGCGCCACGTCAGAGTTCTGACGCCATTCGTGATTCATCATGCACCGGCGGCTGAGTTTGTCCGCCCTGGCGTTCAGAGAACCTGCCAGGTGTTGAACCACCAGGGTCACGCCCTGATGTTCCAGCCACTGCCAGAGGCGCAGAGCCTCCTGGCAGAGGGTGCACGACCCCAACCCGCCCTGTTTGTTGCAGTACCACATGGAGGTGGTGTTGTCCGTGAACACCTGCACTACACTCCCCCGGACAGAGGGGAGGAATGCCTTCAGTGCAAGACGAATCGCCCGCAGCTCCAAAAGGTTGATATGGAGCCGGGACTCCGCAGGAGACCAGAGGCCTCTGATCTCCGCCTCTCCCATGTGGCCTCCCCAGCCCTGGAGGGGCGCGCCCATCACAATTACGTGCTCCGGTTGGGGAAGGGCGAGGGATCTGCCGCTGACCCAATTGCGGTCCGTGAGCCACCACTGCAGCTGTCTTGCAGTGCCCTCCGAGTTCAGGACATGGTCAGACAGGTTGCCCTGATGCTGGGCCCACTGAAACTTCAGGTCCCACTGCAGAGCCCGCATATGCCATCTGGCATGTTGCACTAGCAGGATGCAGGAGGCCATCAGGCCCAGCAGCTGGAGGGTCATCCTGACAAACCCGGGATAGAGGCTAAAAGATCTGAATCATAGTCTGAATATCCCAGACTCGCTGCTCGGGAGGATAAACCCGAAACCGCATCAAATCCAGAACCACTCCGATAAAGGGGAGTTTCGGAGAGGGACTCGGTGAGACTTCCTCACGTTGATGGAGAACCCCAGAAAATGCAGGAGGTCTGAAATCTGAAGGTGGGTGACAACTGCCTGGGGCGAGCCCACCTTCAACAACCAGTCGTCGAGGTAGGGGAAGACTGACACCCCTGACCTGCGCAGATGAGCTGCAGCCACCACCATCACTTTCATTAACACCCGAGGGGCGCTGGTAAGGCCGAAGGGGAGCACGGCAACCTGAAAATGCTCCTGGCCTACCGTAAACCGCAGGTAACGCCGGTGGGCCAGCCAGACAGGGATGTGAAAATATGCGTCCTGCAAGTCCAACACTACCATCCAGTCTCCAGGGTCTAGAGCAGCCAAGACCTGAGCCACAGTCAACATCTTGAACTTCTCCTTCCGGAGGAAGCAATTGACGTTCCTGAGGTCCAAGAATGGCTCAGGCCCCGTTTGTCCTTCTTGGGGACCAGAAAGTAGTGGTAACAACCACCACGTCCTACATCTGGCCCAGGAACGCGCTCGATGGCCTCCTTGGCCAAAAGGGCAGTGACTGTCGGAGAAGCGCAAAGTGATCTCCGGACATGCAGTGGAACTGAGGTGCCTTGGCTGGGAGGGGCAGACTCGAAGGGGAGGGAGTAACCCCCTCAGACGATTTGCAGCACCCACCTGTCCGAAGTGACAGAGCGCCATTGGGAAAGGTGATGCCGCCCACTGGCGTGGGGTGCACCCCAAAGCACAGACTAGGAAGGCTTTGAGGCGGATGCTGCAGGAGCAAAGGTGGACTGACCCGCACTCTGGCCCCCTGTGCCACAACCACACCCGCGGCCATGCTGAGGTTGGTTCTGCGCAGGCTTCTGGCTGAACGAACGTGTAGGGGGCGCCTTTTCGTGGCCACGAATGGTAGACGTGGAGTGTGGTGGAGAGACCCAAGGACTTGGCCGTAGCCAGAGAGTCCTTGAAACACTCCAGCGCACGGTCTGCCTTATCGCCAAACAGGCAACTACCATCAAAAGGCTTGTCCACGAGGGAACTCTGGACATCCCCCGAAAACCCCGTGTATCGCAGCCAGGCACGGCAACGCAGCGCCACCGTCATGGAAATTGCTCTCCCCAAAGAGTCTGCGGTGTCCAGCCCACACCGAATGGCGAACTTCGCGGCATTCTTCCCCTCCGTAACAGCTTGGGAAAAGTACAGCCCTAACCTCGTCCGAGCACTGGGGCAGAGTCTGCGCCACCAAGTACCACACAGCGTGAGAGTAGCGGCCCAAGAGGCATGTAGTGTTGACTGACCGCAGCCCCAAGCTGGCAGAGGAAAACAACTCCTTGCCAAACTGCTCCAGCTTTTTCGATTCCTTATCCGGCAGAGCGGTAGGAAATGCACTTTGGAAAGTAGAGGCCTGAATGACCAGGCTCTCAGGGGTCAGATTTGTTAAAAAGGCAGGGTCAATCGGTGCTGGGCGATGACGCCTGGCCACGTTTTTATCCACAGGAACCCCTGTGGCTGGTCTAGACTAGGTGCCCATCAAAACAACCGTCAAGGCCTCACTGAATGGAAGCAGAGGTTCCATAGAACTTGTCGCCGGCTGAAGCACTTCAGTAAGGAGGTTCGTCTTGAGAGTAACAGTAGGCAGATCAAGGTCAAAAGCCTCAGCCGCTCTACGGAGCACCACAGTATATGTGGCGCCTTCCTCCAGGACAGCGGGAGGAGACACAAACCCGGGCTCAGAGGATAGTTCAAGGACACCTGCATCCTTCGAGTCCTCCGTTCACCCATGTTCTGACTCGCACTGCTGTGCAAGAGGGTCTTCCGACCCCTCCCCCACAGCCCGAGGCACAGGTTGCAGCAGCGGGGGAGGCACAGGGGAAAACAAATGCTCCAACAGCACCAGGAACGGCGCGGATCCGGCTCCATGTCCCAATTAGGGTCCCAAGCCAGAGCAAAATTGTCTGGAAACTCGGGCAAGGGTGGAGGGGGGATGAACGAAACCCATTGCGGCACCGGGAACGGAGTGGTAGGGGGTGCAGGGGCCGGCGGCAAGCAAGGGTCCTCAATAGGGACCGCGGGACCGAAGGGTCGCTGGCGGGGGCCCTATTGTTTTATAGAAAACAATGGTCCCTATTTTCAGAGGAAGCATCTCTTATCCATGACCCACGAAACAGTGAGACAACAAAACGAAGCACAGAATGGCCAAAGGGCAAAGTGAAATTCGTCTGTACACTCCTATTTGAAAGTTTTAACAGACTAAGATCATTTTCTTATACACCAATGCACATTACAATATTGCATAGTCCTATTGCAGATGGCGTTTTTTGGTGTCGACGACGTTTCAATGCCACCACTAGATACTGGGCATCATCCTCAGGACAACATAATATTTTATTGTTGTCTTTATGAACTTACAATTGCACTATGCCTAAATCGCATTACTGCAAGTTGGATCAGAAGCGGGCGCGATAGCTCGGGGTCACAAGGGGCGGTTAGCCAGCTGATAGGGATCGTATTAGTTCGGGAGTCCACTTGGATAGTCGAGATAGGGATTCCTTACAAGTGCGCAATCGCACAGTTTCAAGATCAGGAGCTCGATGGCTGGTCCGCTAAGGCCTGAAATGGCAGCCCAGGCGGCAAGAAACTCCTGCACCTGGGCGGAAGTCGCCAACAGACCCGGATAAGGTGGGTAGGCCGCGGGACTCTTAGGCTTCAACAGAGCCGTGGGGAAGGACCCCTGGCCCCCTCGTCCGCGTTGGGAGACAGACGGGGGGGATGTCGGAGAGCGTAAACACTTCGACTTTTTCTTGTGACGTCTTACCCGATTCAGTTGGTGAAGACTTTGACCCCGAGGAGCAATGATGATAATGATGGCTCTGCGGTCGGTCCCTCGAGTGACTCCTGGACATTGAACGGCGCGGAGACGACTGCCGGGCCTCCAGCAGCTTGCGGGACCACTTCCACAAAGCCTTCGAGCCATGGCCAGACAGTTGGAACATGACCAGGAGTCATGGTCGCGCTCCAGACAGTAGAAACAAACGCCATGGGGGTCGGCCACCGACATCGTACGGCAGCAGGCCCCGCAGGATTTAAACCCAGGCATCCCTACGCAGCACCAGGAGTCAAGACTCAAAGAAGTAGAGACAAGAGTCGCAAAAAAGTTAGTCACAAAAAGACTAGGGTACGTGCCTTGCTGGCGTGGAAAAAGAAAGAACTGACGTCAGCGTGCATGGGTGGCGCCTAAGTGGTCTCCGTGACGTCATCTCGGCGCTTACAACCCCAGCGACTGATACGGAGCCGCACAACGCCACCTACCGACGCGCTGGGGTACTGCTGACGAAAACCTTTCCGGGTCCAGTCGGACGCCTCGGGATATTCTAAGGTAAGGAATCTATCACTAACGTGTCTCTTTCAGATGCAAACTACCAATGATATGCTCTTTGCTCCCTGGTGGAGAAGGGATTTAGTCTACTTCCAACAGCAAGGTCTCATCAGGATCTGGAGAAACAGACCCATCTATAAAGAAAAATAACCACTGCTAAGCATAGATTTTAAGCCTTCCTGGCAAAAGGCTCTCAGAAGAAAATAAGCAACGCCACTGCAGAAACTTCTGGACCATAGAGATGACTGCCTGGCCAGTAGAAGCTGCATAACCGGCCCTCTTCAAAAAATCCCCCAGCCAATGTTTTGAAAGATTTCAAGGATCAACAAAGTGCCCCTCTGAAAAGCAAGTTAAGCCACTATAAAAAAATAAAATTGGTTGTTATGTAGGACAAATGTGAAAATACTCATGGAGCTGGCAGGAAATATGGAGTATCAAAATAAGATACTGGTCATCAACTGATCATCACGAGACCTGCTAGAGAAGTGTGATGACCTACAAAACAAGTAAAAAATTGAAAACACGTGGCCTATGGGTGAGTATTTCCATGCATTTACAAAGTGGATAGTGAATTATGTAGTGTGGTGGTGAGACATCGCCATGTGATAATGTCTCAATCGGATCAAGATAAGTTTCTTCAAGAAAATACTTAGCACGGCCCTAGGTAGCTGTGGCACAGAGCAGTCAGGATATATTAAATGAACAAGTGTAAAGAATTGAAAATACCAAAACAACTGGAAGTTAAGACACACAAAGGTAAAAATCCAACACCTATTTATAACAATAGCGTATTTTATCTTAAATTTGACACCAAAACTATAAACATCTATTGACGGGAAACATAATTTTTCAAACAGAAGTAAATTAATTTTTAAGAGATGCAATAAATCACAGTAAATCTGTTGAGCAGGTCAAAGCTGGCTCTGTATATACTATACCAAAATGAGATTCAGTGTGCACAGAGTCCAGTGGAACCCGAAAGGTAGGCAGAGGTAAAAGTAGATAACACCTTACTCTATTTGTGGTAGTGTGGGCTAGCAGTAAGGCTTTATCAAAGGGTATTGTTAAATATTTGTTGTACATGCTCCGGCAGCAAATGATGTCACAAACTCAAAGACTGAACTCAAACCAATTTGTTTGTATAAAAAACATTTCTTTCATTTCTAGAACCAAGCCAAGCCTGGCGCAGGTAAGTGAAATAATACTTAGGAAATTCTTAATCAATGATTTACAGTTGAATGCAGGTTCAAATGCAGTTGGTTGAATTACAGGTAAGTCACAGTTTGAAATTACTTTCCAGTTACTTTGCAGATTACTGTGTATGTTACTTTTCAGATTACTTTTGCTATTCAGTGTGATATGCCTAGATATCACACAGACATCTCCTAGACAAAAGGTAAGTAATTCACTTTTTATACATGTGCAGGTTTTTTTTTTAACCCTCCATACAAACCAACTCCACACGTAAAACAATTTAAGGAAAAACAGTCAATGTATTCCTATGGAGAAAGATGAGGTTAACGGTTTGCAAGTAAGTATTTATTTGTGGGAGTTGGTATTCTCAGCGGCACTAGGGCGGCCGGGTTCCGAGTGCTGAGGCCCAATGTTATCCTATAGAGGATAGGGAGCCTCTGGTTGGTGGCTGCTCAGGGGCAGGCCACAGGGCTGTGGGAGCAAAGCTCCTGGTGTTAGTTAGGGTCAGGGCAAAGGGGGATCAGAGTTAACACCCAAGGTGCACACGCAGTGGCAACTGGGTGCAGGGTGCTGTTTTGGCATTGGGTGCCGTGTTTTCAATGAGAGTTGCCACTTTTGGATTTTGGCTGCAGGCTCGGTCCAGGAAGACCAACAGCTGGGCAGGTAAGTTGGAGGGCTCGGGGACGTAGGTGGACCTCAGGTTCTCTTCTCCAGGGCGGCTGGATGCAGGGGTGTCTTTGAGGTTGGATTTCACCTTACCAGGCCACTCATGGTGGGGGCTCTGTGCAGAGGCTGCAGATGACGTCGGTGAGTCCTGGAGGGTTCAACCCACAGTGGACTCTGAAGCGCTGGGAGACTTTGCTGGGACCAGTGGGCCACTCACTCGGGCCATAGGTGTCGTGTGCAGTGGTGGTTCCAGGCGTCTGGTTTCTTGGTCCTCAGCAGGCTCGGAGTCATTCTTGGCTGTTACTTTTTAACAGAGCGACTGTTCACTAGAAATCTGGTCTTTGTTAAAGGCAGTCAGTCCTCCCAAGGGTTCTGGAGACCGCGGACTGCAGGAAAAGGCTACTTATTTTTGGCACAGGATCTCTGGAAACTGCAGACTGGCTGGTAGGGCTGGGGGCCAAGTCAGTTCTTCTCTGCAGTCTCCTCTGCTGGCTGTCTTCTTTTGTCTTACTTAGGTTGCAGTAATTTGCCTTCTTGGTTCAGGGCTGCCCCCTAAATACTGTATTTAGGGGGTGTTTTAGGGGTCTTTAGGTCAGTAGCCAATGGGCTACTGACCTTAGAGTGACTACACATTGTGTGCTCACCCATCTGCAAGATGACGGGCACTGAAGAGTGGGCTTCAACTCGCCTCCCCCTCCCAAGGGGTTGGGTTGGCAGAAGTGGGCACACTTGGGCTGTGCTAATAATTCCTGCTTGTCTTTCCACGGTAAAGAAGGGGAAACAGGAAGGAGGCCTGCTCCTGATAGCAGGAGAGGCTGGGGTTGCATCAAAAAGGGGGCATGGCCTTTGAAGCTCACCTGCCACAGATGCCTCTTCCTGGCCTGGGTGAGGTGTGACCATCTCCGCCCAGGAAAGGTTTTGTTACTGGGTTCAGGGGGCGAAGGCCCCCAACCAAGGGGTCCAGAAATATGTCTCGCAGTGGCAGGATAGTGTGTACCAGTCAGGGAACCCGCCAGAAGCTGGTAGTTTTTCAGGAGACATCTCCAAGATGCCCTCGGAGTGCATTTTTCATTAAATCCCACACTGGCATCAGCATGGGTTTAATGTGCTGACAAGTTTGATTCTAAACTACCCAGTTTTCAGTAAAGCCATTATGGTGCTGTGGAGTTCGTCATTACAAACTCCCAGCACAATATACTCTTAATGGCATTACTGCACTAACAATGTCTAAGAATTGGTCTAGACACTGTAGGGTTACAGGGCTCATGCACCTGTACCCTCACCACTGGTATAGTGCACCGAGCTGGAGGGGCGGCTAACCTATGCCAGGGTAGAGTTTCGTAGTCATGGAACACAGCATTGTGTGCCATGTTGTCTCTTCGCTTTGCTCTCCACAAAAACACGCAGCCTGCAATGGCAGTGTGGGTGTGTAAATGTACAGGGTCTATAAGGGCAGCACAATAGGTGCTGCAGCCCTTAAAGGCCTTCCCTGGCCGCAGTGTCCTTGGTACCCAAGGTACCTTTTACAAGGGACTGACATGTGGCCAAAGAAGTGCGAATTAGGTGTAGAAGGTACAATTTTGGGGAAGCCCACAGGCCCTGGGAACCGGATTGGCAGAGGGCCAAGGCACATCAAGTCACAGTACATCAGTAGTCTGGCACAAAATGTGTGTGTGTGGGGGGGGGGGGGGGGGGGGGGGGGGGGGGGGGAGGGGGGGGGGGGGTTACTGCAACAGAACCCAGCTTCCTACACAAGCCACCTGGTTAAACTCCTTTTAGATTGGCCACAATGGAGTGGGAGCCAGTCAGAGACCACAGAGGTCCACGAAGAACGTTATTTGTTGCTTTTCAGCAGTCTTCGAGTCTTTGGTGCCTTTTCCTCCTTTATTTCTGTCCAACCAAAAAGGTGGTCATGATGCTGGGGATGCAGAATGCTGCAGAGATACAGTCGGTATTCCTGTGGCCAACTTGGAATGTTAAAGTGTCGGGGTCTGTTCGGGCCTCAGGTCCTGGTCTCAGACAGTGCAGGGCTGTGTGTGTTTTGTTTAGGGTGGGGGTTCAGTACAGGTCCAGTTCTCATTGGTCAACCTAGTCAGACCGTGTCAGCAGTATGTGTTTGTTTTGTGCAGGTAAATGAGTGCACCTTGACGTCAGCTATGAGTTTCACGGGCGTGGGGACACATTGGTGAGGTCTGGACTTAGTTGCCCAGCAGGCATTTTGAAGTCCAGCACCTGGGCTTTCAATGGGTGCAGATTTCTTGAACTTTTGGTGGCCCTGAAGCTTAATGGGAGACTAGCCACTACCCCTATGGAATCACTTGTGCCATGGCACAAGTGGAGCTCTTTCCCTAACTGGGCATAGCAGGCCAAGTCCTCCTCTTCGCTGGGGCTAGGGAGCAGCGGGCAGTCCTTCTGTCTTCTTCGGTCAGTAGTGATCTGAGGACTGTGGGTCTGGGGTGCCACTTTTATACCATCTTCTCGTTTGTGGGAGTCGGTGGGCTCACTAGCCAGTTGAGCATCAATTCCCACAGGGCAACCCTTCCCACTTTATATCACTTCCTGTGGGTTTAGCAACCAAATAATCCCAGGATCCCTCTCTACCCAAATCCAAAATGGTGCAATCATTCTTCCCGTGCGAGGAGCGCTGAGCACGCCTCTAGTAGTTACCTAGCATAATGAGCCAGTACTCTTGGGAAACCTGTTTCGCAACTGTTCCCCCATTTCAGGATAGCGGCCAGTCGGTTTACACAAGGATCAAGCAGGCAAAGGAGTTCTCGCCATTTGCTGCACTAAGGCGGTAGCAGCTTTGAAACTGCAGTAGTCATCCTGCTGGAAAAGGTCACACCTCCCTTAAGCAATTCTCTTTGTTCCATATTCGTGGGAGCTCGTCACACTTTCCAACAGGAGACAACAGTTGCCTCGGATGACAACTGCTGCAAACAGACAGGAAAGGCTACGGAAGCTTTGGGCAACGATATGCTGACTTTCTGAAATCACCTTCCTATTAAAAGTTACCGTAAATTTAATTTCAGCAATAAATTGGGTTTATTGTAAGGATTAATTTAGTAGCGTGCTACTTGCCAAAAAAGCACTTCACTGCCTCGTATGGGGTAGTAAGCGCTATATAAATGCAATTGCAATACAATTTGATACAGAGGAGTAATATCATTGGTGGTCCCAAATGGAAGGTATAGCAATTTTGTGTTTTCAATGTCAGGGAATGTTCAGCACAAAATGAACATGTCCTGCTTTTTAATATTAAGCACTGTGTTCGAGAGGGGAGGCTTATTAGTAATAAAAAGGGAAGATTTGACTTGGCAAAAAGGGTTTACTTTGCTACGTTGAGTTGTCAGGTTGTCAGGTGGAGAAGTGTGGCTCAGGGGTTAGAGGCGGCAGACCCGGAAGCTGAGATCGGCCCTGGACCAGGGTTCGATTCCCCGCCTCGGCGGGTCTTGGGCTCAAAAAATTCCACGGACTCGATAATTCTTGCTCCGGTGCCTTCTCTACTCACGGGTTCACACTCTGCGACTCTGGGCAATAGCTTGCTTAATCTCCACAACGGCTATTCGCAGCGGGATGCCTGGTTTTCACCTTGTGGATACCCTGCCGGGGTTATCTCACAGGAGAATACCAGGACGGTTCCCTAAGCAAGATCCGGGAAACCCACTGCGGGTAGCTGTGCGCTATATAAGCTCAAATACATTTACATTTACAATCTGCCAGGCTAGGCAGCAGAGGAAGACCTAGAGTCCCATTTTCACCTGGTCCCTGAGGTAGTGGCGCAGTTCACTAGTGGCATTTAAACATTTCGCTTACAAGACTTGGGTAACACCTGTACCATATAATAGGGACTTTTAAGTTAATCAAGACAATCTGGTATTCACCAATTGAACAGGTACTCTGGCGAGAGCGCAATGCACTAGAGAGTCAGAAAACCAGCAGTATCAGTTCAAACAGTTGGTGGGGGGTTGGTGAGTGATCACACAAAAAGAGGTAATCTCCGGTGAGTGATCACACAAAAAGAGGTAATCTCCGGTGAGTGATCACACAAAAAGAGGTAATCTCCTACAAACATTACCTCACTACTTGCACTGATAATTCAGTGAGGAGTATGAAGAGACCAATGAACTACCTAGAGAAAACAATTAAAATGTGTTAGTTACCACTGAAGACAACTTCAGCAAAGAAGCGCGAATGGTATTTTTACAGCTCTACACCATGTGTTATTTTACCAAGTGGTTGTTATTAAAAGGGATGATGAGAGTAGACATACCTCGGAAGTGAAAGCTGCGAGAAAGATATACATGCTGAGAGGTACACTAAGACAAAGTGATTATACCTGGTTTTGGTACGTGCATAGCTCGCACTTGTGCATTGAATACCCCATTGTGTCTGAAACTAGACACAGGCCTCATATCAATCTCCTATTGTGCCTTGCTGCCGAGTTTTAAATAGAACCAAATACAAGGCAATGTGACCCCTACAATTTACCACTCTACCAAAGGACTGTATCTATACGAAAGGACTAGTGGGCCTGATCACCTTCAGCAGGGTTGAAGGAATCCCTGGGAAGCTTTTAAAGTCGCAATAAATGTGAAATGATTAGCTCTATAAGCAGATAAAACTACAGATGAAAAGGGACTTTATAGATGAGGATTTACATAAAAATTGGAACCACTAGCATCCATGAGAAGAACAAAAGATAAACCCCAACTAATCATGCTATTAAAGGAATAAGGGAAATAAGCAGCTCACAAAAAGTTACATGAATAAAGCAGACAATCTTAAATAAGGTTTTTGCTTCAAGGTTTATGGCTAAAAACATAGAACTTCGAGCATGGAGATAAAAAATGGCAGTTTGAGACAGTTCATGTGTTTGTCAAAATTATGCAGACTAATAGTTTGAATCATTACTTCCTTTTTCTCAATTTGGATAATTTACTTTTGCCTTTCCCCACCATATCTCCAGTGGCTCAGACTCCATTAGAGGCCATTCAGAACCTGATCCATGTTACTGGTACAGTGTATATTAAAGAACAGTTCTCCTTTCCAATAAAAGTTGGGCCGCGTGCTCACTCAAACCCCCTTATATGTATGAAACAGTGCATCATGATTACTAAGCAGACATTCTCAGGGATTCCTATCAAATCTAAAGTACTTACCTCTATTTTCTGAGCAAGCAGAGAGGGTTTGAAGTTGGACTTTATCACCACCTTCACTTCCAGCTTGGTGCGTCCCACCTCTCGTACCAGCGGGATCACACGGAATGGCAGTATAATGTCCTTAGTGGTTCGGTACCTTGATTAGGAAAAAAAATAAACTGTGCAAAAACACTAGATACTGCATAACACTTCCAGCCAATGGCTGTACAAATATCACTACACAGATTACAGACTGTACTCTATGAAATGTGTTCCAAGTTAGACACTGGTACAAGGGCAAAGGAACACCAGAGACTATGTTAAATACGAGTCTGTTTGGGTGATAGATTTTGTGAGGATATTTATTTTAAGGGAGCTTGGCATAAGTGACATGTAGCTACTGTTGGTCTATGAGCTAAGTTGGACCCAGAGTGCGAACATATGCATTAATTGAAAGTTTTCCTGAACTCTTTGCCAGAGAAATGTCTCCATAGACCCACACCAAGCTCCACACACAATAGTCTTAAGGAAAATGTTATCAGACACCTTACTATAAAAATCTATAATTGAAAGTTTTGGGAGCACTCCCTTTGTTGTGTCCTTCCTAGTTGTAAATTAACTATTTAGTTACTTGTAACAAAGTCATTTTCGTTTCCAAAATAAAGCACTGCCTGGGCATGGATGCCATTGGGTGTTCCTGGAGGTATACTGTAAAACACTTCAGCAGGAGTCCTTCCCTAGCTATCTGTCTGTAATGTTACAGAAAGGAATAACCTTGTTACCCAGCTGGAGAACTTCAGTGTTCTAGCCTTGAGGCACCAGAGGCTAAAGACAATACCCTCACAGTACTGCCTAATATCCACAGACTTCTGTAGGATCTCATGGGCAGCTATGAAGTCCAGTTTCTTAAAAGTATATGAACTACAGATAGAGGAGTGCCTCATGCTCCCACCGTGCAGTATTAACTACTCCTCTTCGAAGACACTCCCCAGATCATGACCAAGCACAGATTTCAGCACAGTCCAAGTTGCAGCAAACAAGGTCATTCAAAGCAGACAAACTACTGAATGACTTTCAAAAGCACTTTCACACCATACACAACCACGCATCATTCAGAAAAATATTTGTAACCTTTTCTTTCCCAATATTTGGCTCAGCACATTACAGATCCCCTACCAACCTCAAAAAGCTTAGTCATCATATAATCAAAAGCATCCACATTTGACTCTTAAGGTACCAAAGACTAGCAGCATAAAGCAAAGAGAAAACCAACTTGAGGACACTAAACAACATAAGTACAATTAACTCTGCAACAAACAATAAGACAGGTATTCATAAATCAAGACCAAACCAGAAAAGCCGACCCTGCTCCAATGCATCCATCTAACCAATGTTTCACAACAGTTGTTTTTACCAGAAGGCCAGAATCACCAAACCCAGGTTCCGTTCATTATGAAAAGTGTTTGAGAGAAGACATGGGGAAGAACAATGGGAGTAAAGTAATATCGGATTTGGAAGTGAGAGAAGGAGTAGTTTGTCCTGTAACTCCAGTTCTGTAGTAGCGGTATCTCTGTTATAGTCATAATCTAGTGAATAGTCCCGCCCATGTGCGTGGACCCCGGAGCAATCAAAAATAATCTCTTTAAGTGTCGAAAAAGTGCAGAACTGCACAGACACTTAAGAGAGAATTTAAACACATAATGCAGCCTATAAACAGGCTACACTGTCCAGTACTTCAACTAGAAATTCCACCAAAAATCCACAAACAGCAAAGCCTGTCCAGATTTCCCTTGCCTTCAGCAAAAACCCTCTGGAATGATAGAGAGGAAGACATGGACAGACACGCCCCATAGGCTGCCATTATGTGGCTCAAAACAGGATACTGTGCCTTTAAGAGAACTTTCCAGAACATCACAGTATTCCAGAATGCACTGCAGGTCCCTTTTACTTTCAGTTCTTTTTGAAAGCGTAACACGCCAGACCTGTAGCATTCCTTACATGAATCTCTCTCCACCGGGGAGGAGGGCGGGCGCTTATTATAACAGATACCCCTACTACAGAACTGGAGTTACAGGACAGAAACTACTCCTTCTGTAGTAGGGGATCTCTGTGTATAGTCATAATCTAGTGAATAGAATGGCAAGCCCATCCCCACACCAAAGCGGCGGTGGAGAAAGAAATCAACACCACTATTGTGTGAACAAATTCCGCAGCGAAGCCTGTCCAACCTGAGCATCTGCCCTAGCATCACTGTCCAGACAGTAATGCTTAGCAACGGTATGAACCGACTTCCAAGTGGCGGCCTTGCAAATTTCTGCAATCGGCACATTACGGAGCAAGGCTGTCGTGGCAGCTTTGCCCCTGGATGAGCCTTAGGCTTACCTCCTAAGGTCTTATTAGCTTTCTGGTAACACAGTTGTATGCAGGACACAATCCACCTAGAGATGGACTGCTTAGAGGTCGCAAGACCCGTCCTGACCGATCCATAATTGATAAATTGGTCTGACCCACGAATACCTTTGGTCTTATCCAGATAAAATTTCAACACCCTCCTAACATCCAGGGAATGTAAGGACCTTTCCGCTGGAGGTGAAGGGTTCTGAAAAAACGTAGGCAAAGTTATCGTCTGGTTGACATGAAAATCAGAAATAACCTTGGGAAGAAATTTAGGGTGAGTACGCATAACCTTAGCAGCATGAAATACAGTATAAGGTTCTTGGCAACAACGCCTGAATTTCACTCACCCTGCGGGCCAATGTAATGGCCACGAGGAACGCCGCCTTCCAGGACAGGTGCTGCAACGAAGCCTTATGAATGGGTTCAAAAGGCTCCTTCATCAATCTGGACAGCACCACATTCAATTCCCATGAAGGCGAAGGAAGCCTGACAGGAGGAAATACTTTCTTCAAGCCTTCCAAAAAGTCTTTGATCACAGGGATCTGGAAGAAGGAAGTCTGTGAAGGGCTTTTCCTGTAGGCAGTCAATGCAGCAAGATGAACCTTAATGGAATGAACATTAAGGCCAGACCGCGCCAAATGTAGAAGGTAAGGAAGGATGACATCTTCCTTGCACGTCGTCGGGTCAAAATTCTTGGACGCACTTCAGATACAAAACCTCTTCCACTTGTAAGCATAGGATGTCCGAGTGGAAGGTCGCTTAGACTCCTTCAGTATGTCCATGCAATCTTCGGGCAGATTCAAATGGCCATATTGCACTATCTCAGGAGCCATGCCGCCAAACTCAAAGACAAGAGGTTGGGGTGCAACATATGACCCCCGAACTTCGTGAGAAGGTCCGGCCTGCACGGCAGTGGTATGTGAGGAAGGAGAGACCGGTGAAGCAGGTCCGTGAACCACCACTGCCTGGGCCATTCCGGGGCAATCAGGATCATCCGTGCCCTGGACTGAGACAGCTTGATGAGCACCGCTGGAATCAGGGGAATGGGTGGAAAGGTGTACACAAAGCTGTTCGACCACTTGATCCATAGCGCATTCCCCAGCGTCCCTTGCCGGTAGTACCTGGAGGCGAAGTCTCGGCATTTGCTGTTTTCGGCGGTGGCGAACAGATCTACGTCTTGAGTCCCCCACCTTTCGAAGACTTCTCCTAGTACTTCGTCGTTTATGACCCATTTGTGGTTTTCCTGAATCAGTCTGCTCAGTGCGTCTGCCTGAACATTCTGCACACCTGGTAGATGGGAAGCCGTTATCGTCAATCCTCTGGCCAGAAGCCAGTGCCATATCGTCTGCGCCTCCCGAGACAGGGTGCGCGATCGAGCCCCCCTGCTTGTTGAGGTAATACATTGTGGTCATATTGTCCGTCTGTACAAGCAGAGAGTTGGTCTGGAAGGATGGATGAAAGGCCTTCAGTGCCAAGTGAACAGCTCTGAGTTCCAGGAAATTGATGAGATACGTGGACTCCATCGGAGACCACGTTCCTTGAATCTAAGTCTCCCGAATGCGCTCCCCAGCGTGGAGAGAGGCATCTGTCACGATAGTCTGAGTAGGAATGTCCTTCTGGAAGGGAACCCCTCTGAGGAGATTCTCCGCTGAACACCACCACTTCAGCGACTGAAGAGCATGCAGAGACAGTCTTATCTTGTCGTCCCAAGATCCTTTCCTCTGGTCCCATTGGTCCTCCAAGCACTCCTGCAGAGGTCTCATGTGTAGCCGTGCATGAGGGGTGAGGAAGATACAAGAGGCCATCGACCACAGTAGAGAAGACACCGTCCTCACTGTTGTAGATGGAGCGGTCATAAGAGCCTGAGCCTTCCGAAGGATCGATCGCCGTCGCTCCCCCAAAGGAGACACGCTTGCTGACAGCGTATTGATGGTGGCTCCCAAGTACTGAATGCACTGGACCGGGATCGGGACAGACTTGGACATGTTGATGTGCAACCCCAGCTTGTTCAAGAGAACGCACGTCTTCTGGAAGTGCGCTTGAGCTTCCGAGAAGGAGGCCTTGATCAACCAATCGTCCAGGTACGGGTAGACAAACACCTTGTTCTTCCTGAGGTGTGCCGCTACCACGCACTTCGAGAATGTCCTGGGCGCAGATTTCAGCCAGAATGGCAGCACTGTGTACTGGTAATGATTGGTGCCGACTTCAAATCGCAGAAACTTCCTGTGTTTGCACGCGATGGGCACGGGGAAGTAAGCATCCTTTAGGTCTATGGCACAAAGCCAGTCTCCCTGTTGCAAAGGAGGATAAATCTGATGCAACAACAGCATGCAAAACTTTTCATTGCGAATCCACTTGTTTGCCTGCCGCAAGTCCAGAATGGGCCTGAACTCGTTCTTGTCCTTCTTGCGAACCAGGAGTACAGACCTCTTCCTCTTTGAGACAGAGGTACGTCTTCTATCGCCCTTTTCCTTAACAGGCTATCGGCCTCCGCCTGGAGCTCGTGCAGTTGATACTGTGAGCTGACCGGAGGGATCACTGGAGGCGGGCTGATGAACCGAAGACTGTATCCATTGCAAACAATATTCAGCACCCACTTGTCCGGAGTAATTTTTCTCCATTCTGCCAGAAAAAATTGAACGCTTCCCCCCACCGGAGCGGGTAACGGATGAAAGGGGAAGTAACCGCTCAGGGTCGAGACCCGGCCGGGCCCTTGTTCGCGGTAGAGGACTGCTGTCCCCCTCTACCCTTCTGTAGTTTCTGGAAGGGTCTCCGGAACTGCTGCTGTTGCTGCTGCCCCGAAGACTGCCCTCGTCCTCTTCCTTGTGCGCCGTAGCGCCTTTGGAACGGCCGGTAGGACTTCTTCTCTTTGGGCTTCTCCAAGCCCACAGCCGTAAGGGTCTCCGCCTCCGCCTTCATGCGGGCCATCTCATCATCTGCGTGTTTTCCGAACAAGGTATCCCCGGAAAAGGGCAGGTTGGCCACCCGCTGCTGGGCCTCCGACTTGAGTGACTTGAGCCGGAGCCAGGCATGTCGCCGCTGATTGATTCCATGGCAGTAACCATGGGCAGCCAACAAGGAGGCATCTGCAGCTGCGCTGATGACTTGATTGGACACAAGCATCCCTTCCTTGAGAATCGCTTGGAAGTCCTCCCTCTTGTCTCTTGGTAGCAGTTCCACGATCTGCTGCAGGGAGTCCCACAGCGCCCGGTCATAACGTCCCAGCAGAGCTGTATCGCTGGACGTCTTCATGGCTGTGGATGCGGTCCCACACACCTTCCTTCCCGCTGAGTCGATCCATCGACTTTATCTGGCAGCACGGTGGAGGACGGGGAGGTAGAGTGTAATTTCCTGGCCGCCGTCACTATCACCGAATCCGGTACCGGATCTACTCTCAGAAAGGCAGGTTCCGAATCCGGGGCCCTGTACTTCTTAAGAAGTCGTGAGGGAGCGGCCTTCACACCGCTGGTGTGAGGAACAGCTCCTCTGCAGGCTCCTTCAATCCAGGTACCAGTGGTAGAAGAGGGCGAGATAGATGCTTCTTGTGAAGCGTCTCGAATATCACTGACGTCGAAGGTGTAGGAGACGTCACAGCGATACCAAACTTCGCAGCCGCCCTCAGGAGTACCTCCTGGAAAGTGGCAATGTCATCCACTGGAGAAACCCTGGTCTCAGGGGAGTCTGACATGGTTGGCTAGTAGGAATGGGTCCTGGAAGAGTCCGTGCGGGAACTAGACCTCCACCTCCTATGGCGACGCCTTGATCTGGTGGAGGATCTATGACGACTCCTTGATCTTCCTCTCCGTCCGGAGCGTGAACGTGACCTCCTCGGCTGAGGACGATCAACCGTTTCCACCGGAGCGGGTGACTTGGGCTTGGACGGGGCCTTCGGTTTAGGCGTACCCTTGGGCGGCGTCAGAAGAATAGGCAACGAAGTCGACCTCGGTGGAACTGGAGGTGGCTTCACTGGCAACCCTTGCCCAGGTTGCGGTAGAGGCAATGGAGGAGTAGGAGTCCTCGGAGGGGGACCCCTGGGTAATGGAGGAGGGGGAGTCACCTTCCCAGACGGGGTATACACCTCGGAATACACTGAGCCCGGCGAAACTCCTTCTCTACCAGCCAGGGGTGTTGGCAAACGTCCCACGGCGTCAGGCCTCTTCCCGCCTCTTTGACGTCGAAGAACGGCGACCAGACTGCGAGCGCCGGCCCCCTGACGTCGAGCGTCTCTTCTTCGGCGACGAATGCCTTCGCCTCGACGGCGATCCTCTGCGCCTCGACGGCGACCTGTGCCTCGACGGCGACCTGGACGACGAGGACCTCCTCGATGATGAACGTCTCCTCTTCGCCGACGGCGAACGGCGGTCTCGCCTCGACGGCGAGCGCTGACGCCTGGACTGTCGACGATCGGTCGATGACGATGAAACAGTCACCGGGGACTTCGATGGTCTAGTAACATCCCTCGACGCCGAGCGTCGACGTCGTTTCGACTCAGACGACGGGGAACAGACCGTTGTCATACCTCTCGACGCTGTAGTGGGCGCAATAGATCCAGTCGGAGAATGGTGAAGTTTGCTGGCCTTCCTGCCCCTGGGGAGCCCCCCAAAGGCCTCAGCATGGGCAGAAGAAGCCCCTCCAGACCCACCTTGTGCCTTCAATCTTCTTTCCTCAAGGCCCTGAAGTCTGATCTTCCTGTCCTTCAGGGTCCTGCCAGAGAAGCCTTGACATATCACACACTCCTCTGGGATATGTGAGGCAGGAAGGCAGAGGATACACACCTCATGGGGATCCGATTTGGCCCTCTTACTGGAGCACTCCGGGCATTTATCGAATAATGCAGGCATATTCGACAAAAAACAGAGTGCAAGAACCAAGGAGAAAGGCACTAAAGTACAACAAAGTACTTAAAGAGAAAACTAGTGAAAAATCACCAAAAACCCTTAAAAAGGGAGAGCTCAATGCTCCAGGGTCCTGCTTGCAGGAGCCGGAAAAAAGAACTGAAAGTAAAAGGGACCTGCAGTGCATTCTGGGATACTGTGAAGTTCTGGAAAGTTCTCTTAAAGGCACAGTATCCTGTTTTGAGCCACATAATGACAGCCTATGGGGCTTGTCTGTCCAGGTCTTCCTCTCTATCATTCCCGAGGGTTTTTGCTGAAGGCAAGGGAAATCTGGACAGGCTTTGCTGTTTGTGGATTTGTGGTAGAATTTCTAGTTGAAGTACTGGACAGTGTAGCCTGTTTATAGGCTGCATTATATGTCTTTAAATTCTCTCTTAAGTGTCTGTGCAGTTCTGCATTTTTTCGACACTTTAAGAGATTATTTTTGATTGCTCCGGGGTCCAAGCACATGGGCGGGACTATTCACTAGATTATGACTATACACAGAGATCTCCTACTACAGAAATGATCCATCCAGTCAGGGAATAGGCAAGCATGAAAAGGATAAAATAAGTTACTTATCTTACACTGTAGTTCTACAGTATGGAACTCTTTCATAGATTGATATGCTAGACTCTTCCCTTTCATTGAGGTGGGAGTCTCATGTAAATTATAATTCGTATAAAGAAAATTATTGCACTGCACAGCTTAGGCAAGTGGTATTGTTAATCAAGTCACATCGTTTTTAATATGAAAAAAACTTCAGCCAATGAGAAAGAAACTCTTGAAGCACTCTTCCCTCAAGGCCTAGTGGAAAGGTAACATGTAGGAGGTAGAAATGTGATTAGCTGTTGGAGAGAAGGGAGGGTCAGCATGTGAATCGATGAAAAGTGAATAAGAAGAAGAACACTGTACAGGTAAGTAACTTGTTTTTTCTCCAATAGTGAATTTTATAGATTTGCATGCTTGTTATTAACATGACAAAATGGAATACAAGCGGAGGTGAGAAACAGACATTAAAGTACTGTATCTTGGCACAGCATGTCCTTTTAGTGGAGGTCTGTGTGCAACCATCAAATAACCAGGCTTCCTGAAAGTCTTAGTCCTGTCCAAGTAAAACCTGAGACTTTGCTTGATGTTAAGAGTATGAAGTGCTCTTAATGCTGCATTACAAAGGTTTCAGAAAAAAGACTCAAGGACTATAGGCTCATTCAGAGGAGTCTGATGGGACCTTGGGGACGAAACAAGTGGTAATCAACAGTAAGACTGTCATTTTTAAATTACATGTAGTCAAGTCAAGTCAGAGAATTTATATAGCGCACTACATACCCAGAGGGTCTCAAGGCGCTTAAGGAGGGGTGGGGAATTACTTGTCAAATATCCACGTTTTAAGTTGCTTTCTGAATGCTAGGTGGTTCTGGGTAAGGCGAAGGTAAGTGGGAAGTGAGTTCCAGGTTTTAGCTGCCAGGTAGGAGAAGGATCTACCTCCCATGGTGGTCTTGTTGATGCGAGGTACAGTGGCAAGGGCTTGGTTGGAAGATCGAAGCTGGCGGGAGGGGGTGTAGAAGGACAGTCGTGTGTTGAGGCATTCTGGTCCGATTTCGTAGAGTGCTTTGTGTGCGTGGGTTAGGAGCCGGAAAGTGATCCTCTTATTGACGGGAAGCCAGGGGAGGTTTTTCAGGTGACCAGAGATATGTTCTTTACGCGGGAGGTCTAATATTAGCCTGGCTGAGGCGTTTTGGATTCGTTGGAGTTTTTTCTGGAGTTTAGCGGTAGTCCCGGCGTAGAGGGTGTTTCCATAGTCCAGTCGGCTCGTGACCAGAGCGTGGGTGACCGTTTTCCTAGTTTCGGTGGGGATCCAACGAAATGTTTTTTTGAGCATGCGAAGAATGTTGAAGCAGGATGAGGAGACGGCGTTGACTTGTCTGTTCATTGAAAGTGAGGAATCCAGGATGACGCCCAGGTTCCGTGCGTGGTCTGTCGGGATGGGTGCTTTTCCAAGGGCTTCTGGCCACCAAGAGTCGTCCCATGCGGAGGGGGAGGTACCTAAGATGAGGACTTCTGTTTTATCAGAGTTCAGTTTCAGACGGCTGTGTTTCATCCATTCGGCTACTTCTTTCATTCCTTCATGTAGGTTCGTTTTGGCGGTGCTAGGGTCATTGGTGAGTGATAGGATCAGTTGAGTGTCATCCGCGTAGGAGATGATGTTGAGGTTGTGTTGGCGGGCGATGGCCGCGAGGGGGCTCATGTATACGTTGAAAAGGGTGGGGCTGAGTGAAGATCCTTGTGGTACGCCGCAGATGACTTCAGTGGCCACTGACTTGAATGGTGGAAGGCGGACTCTCTGGGTTCTTCCGGTGAGGAACGAGGTGATCCATTCCAGTGCTTTTCCTTGGATTCCGATGTTTCTGAGGCGCTGTAGAAGGGTGCTATGGCAGACTGTCGAAGGCTGCGGAGAGGTCGAGGAGGATGAGGGAGACTGTGTCTCCATTGTCCAGTAGAGTTCGAATGTCGTCTGTTGCTGCGATGAGGGCGGTCTCAGTGCTGTGTTTTGCTCGGAAGCCTGACTGTGAGGAGTCGAGGGATTTGTTGGCTTCGAGGAAGGCGGCGAGCTGGTTGTTGACAGCTTTCTCGATGACTTTGGCCGGGAATGGAAGGAGCGAGATGGGGCGGTAATTATTGAGTTCGGTGGGGTCCGCTGTGGGTTTTTTCAGAAGGGCGCTGAGTTCAGCGTGTTTCCAGCTTTCCGGGAAGGTGGCGGATTTGAAGGAGCAGTTGATGACGTCTCGGAGGTGCGGTGCTATGATGGAGTCTACTTTGTTGAAGATGTGGTGAGGGCATGGGTCTGTGGGGGATCCTGAGTGGATGGAGTTCATCAGGCGGATGGTGTCCTCAGTGGAGATTGGGTTCCAGTCATTAAGGATGTTCGAGGGGGGTGAAGGTCCAGCAGATGGTTGGGTGGGTTGGTCTCCGGGTTGGTTGTCGAAGCTGTTGTGGATGTCTGCAATTTTGTTGTGGAAGAATGAGGCTAGGGAGTCGCAGAGTGCTTGAGAGGGGGTGATGTCGTTAGAGTTGGCCGAGGGATTGGTAAATTCCTTGACGATGTTGAAGAGTTCCTTGCTGTTGTGGGCGTTATCTAGTCGTTCCTTGAAGGCGGTTTTCTTGGCCTTTCGGATCAGTTGCTGGTGTATGCGGGTGGCGTTTTTGAAGGCGTCCTTGGTGCTGGGTCTTTTTTCCAGGCCTTCTCAAGGGAGCGGCAGAGTTTCTTGGATTTCTTAAGATCATCGTTGAACCATGAGGCCTTCTTGCTGCCAAGTTTGCTTTGTCGTTTTTTCAGTGGTGCTAGGATGTCGGCGCTGTTGGATAGCCATAGGGTGAGGTTGGTGGCGGCTTGGTCTGGGTTTGAGGAGTGGGCTGGGGGGTTTAGAAGAAGCGATGAGGAGATCTGGTCGATGGTGATTTTGTTCCAGTTTGTTTGCAGAGTTGGTTTGGGCTTGTTGTTGGGTTTGGGCTTGTTGTAGGTAAAGTGAACGCAGCTGTGGTCAGTCCAGAGGAGAGTCGTAGTGTGGCTGAAGGAGACATGATTGCTGGAGGTGAAGATAGGGTCGAGAGTGTGACCTGCGATGTGGGTGGGGGAGGTGACCAGTTGTTTAAGTCCGAGGTTGGCGAGGTTGTCCAGAAGGGTGGTGGAGTTGCGGTCGTTGTTCTTTTCAAGGTGAAAGTTGAGGTCTCCCAGAAGGATGTAATCTTTGGAGGGGAGCGCGTGTGGAGTGATGAAGTCCGTGATGTCCTCACTAAATTGTGCGCGGGGTCCTGGTGGCCTGTAAAGGAGGGTGCCTCTGAGTGTGGTCTTGGGGTCGATGTGGATCTGGAAGTGAAGGTGTTCAGAGTTGGCTAGATTGACGTCCGAGCTGGTTGAGATGTGGATGGATTTCTTATGGACGATAGCGATTCCTCCTCCTGTGTGGCCGGTACGGTCCTTGCGTATGATCTTATAATCTTCTGGGATGGCAATGGTGATGTCTGGGGCGGAGGAGGCGTTCATCCATGTTTCTGTTAGGAAGGCGACGTCCGGAGAGATGGTGTCTAGTAGATTCCATAGGTCAATGGCGTGCCTGTGGACCGATCGGGTGTTGAGCAAGATGCATTGTAGGTGGTTGGGGTCGGGAATCCGAGGTGTGATCGTAGCGGAGTTGTTGACGGTGCCGATGAATTTGCAGGAGTAGCATGAGAAAGGTCCATGGGTGTGTCCAGGAGCGGCTTGGACGCAGTTGGGGGGACGGCCGGGGTTAAGGGCTAGGAGGGTGGTGGCATCGTAGGTAATGTGGGAGGGCTGGGCAATGCGAGGGCCAGGGGGTCTGGCGCTGGGCGCGGTCCAGGCGCGGACGGGCGTAGACGGGCTTACCTTTGGCGCACCTTCGGCGTGGCCGTAGCGCGTGGACGCTGCGCGTGGAGGCAGACATAAATGGTGAGTGGAGGGGGGGCGGAGGAAGGGAGGAGCAGCTGGGGAGGCGGGTGCGGGGCGGAGAGGAGGGGCTTGCTCCAAAGCACAAAAACAAAATGGCAGGGGAAGAAAATACGAGCTGGGCGAGCTTGGGGCCACAAAAAGATTAAGCAAAGGAGAGAAGGCACAGATGAACGAGCAGCAGTATAAACGGTACCAGCTTAAGGAAGCGAGCGCAGTGCAAGATGAGATATGCAAATGATACCAGTTAAATGCGGGCGGTTACAGGAGGATAAGCGCTGCGATGCAGGTAATGAATGAATAGCAGTGCTATAAGTGCTAGAAGCGCTACGATACCAGCCAGCAGTATTCAGTCAGGGAATCACTCGGGAGGTGAGGATGGCGCTGAGGGACTCGGCAGAGCGCGAGTGAGCGGCCGCCTCTTACAGCGTAAGGGAGGTCACCCATGTATGGTTCCTTCAGGGGTGTAGAATTTAATCAAATATCTCCTTGTCCATAGGGCAGGTTGCTTCAAAAATCTACTTGTCCTGCAACAAAATCCACTTGTCCCTTCAGTGCCATGTAGAGCAGCGACAAATTATGGCAGCAATCTCATTATATAAGGGCTCTGCTATAGCCTCTCTGATTATGCCAGGGCGCACACCATAGTAGTGTTTGAATACTTGTAATCCCCTTATGTTGCCACGTTTCCGCAGATCTACATACTGGGGCAGAAGGTAGTGGTAAGCAATAGTTCCAGGGTTAGAATGTTCTTTTGAGTCTGTGTAAACATACTAACTTGTTGTAAGGGTTTTCAACAATTCTTCTCTAATATTTTCCCATACTAAGAAATGTTTGAAATTTACTCCTGACAATGGCAGACGTAAAACCTTCTTCCAGAATTGGGAAAAAAAGTGGTTGGAGGGAAAGTGAACTTGCAAACATTCAGATTTTCGCATGAGAAAATCAACACATGCAAATTTGCTCATGGTAAAATGCAGTTCACAAATATTTTCTAGAAGTACTATTTCTTGTCCTACTTCTGGAAATTCTTGAAAATTTAAGAAAGTCGTATAGCTGCACTTAATGCAAGGACATACACCATGGGCGCACTTTTGAGACTTTCTTTAATAATTGGGCCCATAGCTGGGTCTGGCGTTGACCTCGACCGTATGCATTTATTAAAATTATTTCTCTCGTATCGGCTGGTTTCACTATGAGTGACAGCATTCTTCTCTTTCACGAGGAGCATATCGGCACACAAAATAGTTTTGTTCAGTGCCTGTAACTACTGTGGCAGTGTGTGCTTTGAGACCAAAGACAATTTTTCCTTTTGCCAATGTTTGTTATAAAGGGGACGACCCGGGCAGCTCCCACACCAATAAGGTTTTTCAAAAATCATGCCAAAACAATTCACACATTGACAAAACTAAAAAGCTGACCAATAATTTCAGGCCTACTGGCTTTGCCAATGCTTGTTTATTTAGGTCTCCCCATAATCTTAGTGAAACTGGTTACACTGATTTTCCAGTACAAATATTTTTGGAAAATACTTGCATGCGTCTCGACGTTACTAAATGATGCTGCAAAGAAATGGTAACTTAAACTTAACACCAGTTTAACAAAATGTTTTTTCCAACTCATTTTTTTATGAACATTTTATTTTGAAAGCTAAGAATCATCAATCTTGCTTTCAAGCTTTTGCATCAAAGCAGAGAGCATCCTGGGAGCATTATACATAGTCTCATATTGCTATACAATGAAAACTTGGGTACACATTTTTTTACTGGAACCACTGTCAGTAGTGCAGTCAGAGCTTACAAAATGCACTTACAGTGCTCACCCTAATAAAGTCTTTCAATTAATGAGCCAGGAATACAAGCTTGAACATCATTAACATATGGACAAAAATATTACCTTAACTGCAGACAGTGCCCTTCCCTGATTCCTAATGTGGTACCGCAAACTGGCAGCCAAAGGGTTTGTGCTGCAGGGGATTGGGCCTACTTGTCCCAAGGACAAAATACACATGAAAACGTGTTACCCTTGACCCCAAACACAATGTCCTGGGTGTCTGGCTATAGGAATCCCACATCCCTGTTCCTTTATAGAGATAGAGGGATTTGCAAAAATACAAGATTTCAGAAATGAACGCCAATATAAAGTTATTTCCCAAGATAAATCTTCAAGGTCTGTTTTATGAATAGGTTCACATGGGCTAATTATTTGGGAGGAGACTATATTCAACTTCCAAGAACAGTATTCCTTTTTTGTTTATTTTTTTTAATTGTGGGATAGGCTCTAAATATACCCTTAAAGGTCTCTCTTATCAGGCTATGAGACCAGAGCATCAATTGTCCTACGTATCTCGTAAACAAAATTGCCGCAAAGTGGATATTGACCAAATTATGAGAGAGATCTGAACTTGTTAGATGCAATAAGTATGGTAACATCTGTTCAGGTGACCAATAGATAGGGTGCGTGACATTCTGAGAGCACCATATGCAGAAGCGAGTCCATTTGGCTCTATATTTTGAGCTAGTAATTTCAGACAAGCTTTAGATCAAATTTTTTTGCAGTCTTGTGAAATATTTAAGTGGTACAGTTCACCAAATTCAGGAACCGGGTCAATAAGTTGAGAGATTCTGGTGTTGGATGAACAACTTGTCCATTGTACAATGTCAACAGATTCAGTACTGGTCTGAATGGAATAGGTCTATGTTCCAATAGGAGAAGTAGCTCTGTGTATCATTACTATCTTGGCCATGCTGGGGCTGTGAGAATAATGCAACATGGTCGCTTCAGCTTCTTCTGCAATCTGTGAACTAGGGTAAGTGGGAAAAATGCAGAAGCGAAGATTCCTTTCCAGGTATCGGGACAGCACTACACCACAACAATCTATGACGGTATCTACTGGCAAAGAATACAAATCAGCAGTTACAATTGGGACGTGTTGCCAAAAAATCCAGCTCTGGGGTTTCCCAGATCTGAAAATTACTGCTAGTGGATGTTGATCTAACTCCCATTCATGGCAGTCTCTTAATGCTCTGCTTACAGAGCTTGTCAATTGGATGTTCACTCCAGGAACATGCTACACCTTTAACCTCATTTGGAGATGTAAAACTCACTTCCATATCCTTTGGACTTCTGTTTACAAGTCCTAACTTTGTTCCATAATGCATGTTCAGGTCTGTACGAACAAGCACTGATGAGTTACTAATCGTTGGCCGAAAATAATTGAAGCTCTAAGGCAAATGCCCTTTGCTTCAGATGGTTTATATGGAATTTGTTTTCTTACTGTGACCATTTTCCTTGAACCTCCTGCTTACAATGAATCTGTTGTCATCTCAAATTGGGGTGGGGGAATTAGAAATGTTAGGCCTGTCGATATACTGTCTCTGCATCTAGCATGGTATTGTGGCTTTCAACTGGGACGTGATTTGAAGGAGATCTTTGAAAATTCCTGAGCTTTGAGCTTACTGTCTTCCTATTTCCTCTTGACACGATCTAAATGGTTTAGGCAGTTGGGAAGGGATAATCCAAAAGTAGGAGGGCATAAAATCTTTGAGAAGTAAGAGGCCAATTTGATTATCTTTTGAATCTTCTTTTTGATAGAGAAGGCTTTGCATGAGATCGTATCCAAAATCACTCATGGAGTCTTCATCTCCCTGCTGGGTTGAAGGTAAGGTTTTCTTAGTTTAGTGTTAAATCTAGACTTCTGAACACCTGAATACAAGCCTTTAAGAATCTCGTCATGGTTTGAAAAGGACCTTTTAGAAGCCAGTCATCTAGGTATGGGAAAACTATATCCTTTCCTCCTCAGGTAAGCCACGACAGGGGGATGCATTGGGTAAAAATCTGAAGAGCAGACTTGAGGCCAAGGGGTAGGCCCTTGAATAGGTAATGGCATCTGGCCAACTTGAACGTTCAATAATTTGGATGCTTTGGATGGATTGGAAAATGAAAATAACCATCCTGGAGATCCAGTGATGTCCTAAAATCTCAATGAATTAGCAATCACAGGATTTCCTGCAACATAAGCATGCAAAATTGTTTTTCATTAATTTGTTTACCTGTAGAAGATAGAGTATTTGGTTCAATTGACCAGATTTCTTCTTGCTTCGAAACAAAAGAGAAGCCTCTGTTGTGCTGAATATAAAGAACTGGCTCTATGCCTTCCTTTCAGTAGAGGAAAGAATTTCAAACTTTAATAGATGAATTTGACGATGCAACCACCTACGAGGGGGATTTTGAGGAGATGCGATCATGTTGAAAAATATAAAGCACCCACTGATCTGTTTTAATAGATCTACAGCTGTTTAACAAATTTGAGTCTTTCACTCACATGCCGCGGGGGAATGACTGCCGGAAAGGTGTCACTGACAGAGTTCTGTCCTCTGCAGGACTATGCAGATCTTTTATGTAGTGGTTGTCTGGAATAAGTTGCTGTGGGTATTGTTGGCAGTACCCCTATTGCTGTAGAGATGGAGGACACGTATGATTTTGAGTTTCCTTTATAGGAATACTGCCCTGGTCCTCTTGCATCTCGAAATGGTTGAAAACCATTCTGAATGCAGCACCCCAAAGAACTTGTTGTCTTGATATCAGATGTTAGGGCATCCTCCACATGTTGGTGTAGGAAGCTAGCTCTTTATGAGATACTAGCAGCCCGTCCAGACGTTGTCCGGGGATGAAAAGTGAAGTGTGTAATGTTGTTACTGATGAAGTGTGACCTTATTGTAAGATTTCGCGGTAAACAACATTTTTAGTTTCATTTGAATGAGGATGTAGAATAAATTGATTTTTGGCATTACCTGTGCGAGAGAGTGCAACATATAACTGGCCATGAGTGAAGCAGTCTTCTCGTAAGTCGATGCCTATAACTTTGTATGTTTGACCTTGTGATTTGTTAATGGTAGATGCAAAGGCAATTTTAATAGGGAATTGCAAACGTTTAAATTGGAAAGGTAGATCTGTAGGGATCATGGGTATGCGTGGAATGTGAGCTAACTGTCCTGCTGCAGATCCTGATAGAATAGTTGCTTCAATGATAATAGGTAAAAGTCTTAATTTGTAGTCTTGTTCCATTGCATAGATTGGGTGGACGTAGGTTGCGCAATAAGATGATTGGAATGCCTATTTTTAATTGTAGTACATGAGGCGGAAGCCCTGAAGGGTTAAGCGAATTGAGGAATTCTTGAGGATAATGTACTGCGTCTTCAGTATCTAATACTGTGTCAATGGATTTATATATTTTATTTTCACCTGGGACTTGGAGTATATGTTCATTGATGTGGTTGACATTTGTGTTTCTGGGTGCAACTATAGCTCTTTCAGAAATCCATTGGTAGTGTTTGTTAATTATCAGTTGAAACTCTGGGTATACATGTTGTATGAGTTCTTGTCAGGTAGAGACAGCCGTTCCTAATTTCTCAATGTTAATGTTATCATTTATGTTTGGGAATTGGCCATTACCAACTTGTAGTAGAAGATCAGCAAACATTATCTCCACCTCCTAAATGTGTTCTCATGTTAGTGCGTAAGGTAAGAGTTTGTATGGAGTCCCATAGGTGTGATGCTTTTAAACATGCTTTAAGTATATCGGCATGTGTTCCTCTTGGGACAACAGGAAGAGTCTGACGGAAGTCACCTGCAAAGACAAAAGTGACACCAATGATTTGATGAGAATTTCTAATGTCTTGTAGAGTTCGGTGTACGGCGTCTATATGTGCGCGGTGTGTCATAGTGCATTCGTCCCACATAATAAGAGACACCCTTGAAGCATGGTGCCTACGGGTCAGTTTTTGCGTATTGAGCAAGTGGATTCTTTTTCAATGGAAACCGTTAAAGGTAGTTTAAAGGTGGAGTGTGCTGTTTTTCCTCCAGTTAGCAAAGTGGCAGCTATTCCAGAAGATGCAACTGCAAGAGCCAGTAGTCCTAAAGACCGTATTTTTGCAAGTATTAGGTTAATTAAGTACGTTTTACCAGTCCCTCCTGGTGCGTCTAAGAAGAAAATTGTCCGGTTTTTTTACCCACACTTTAAAAAATGGTGTTGTATGCCATTGTTTGATCGTGCACTAAGTTTGGTAAATGTTGTGTAACGTAATGCATTAGGTTGTCTGTCGAGTTTTGCAGATCAGTATGATTGTACGGTGTATGAATATTTCTATTTGTTTGGGGTAGTTTGAAATCTTTTAATGTTTTTTCACTTAGTACATACAGCGAGTCTTCAATTTCAATGAGCCAAAGTTCTTTACACGCTGCTTGATAGGTAGGCATTAGTTGTCCGTTAACAGTTAAGAGTGTCAAAGCCTGTAGGTCCGCGAACATGTTGTAAAAGAATGCGTAAGTGGAAACACTTAGATTGGTTTGGGTGAATAGTGTACATTCTACCAAGAGCGGAGTCTTTTTTACATACTTGCTGTCCACGTTTTCGTCGTTTAAAATTTGAATTTGACCATGTATAGTATTGTGGTACTTCTTGGTATAGCAATGTTTTTGCGAAACGGTCGGTGGCACACAATTGGAAGAAGGCAGTAAGCGTTGTGTGCGTTGGGTTCTCTGCTACATGTAGAATGTTCTTGTCATTGAAATAGACTCTTTGACCATTTTCAAGATGAACAGCTAGATGTGTGACAGTGGGATGGCGTTCATGAATGTGAAACTCTAGAATGCGCCACACAGCTTCGGAAGTACTAATATACCGTCCATTTAGATATGTGTCTATTTCATTGTGTTTGTTTTCAATAGCAGCAGTTGCTTGATCAGAGCCTTTGTTAACACCTTCTGCGCGGCGCGAATTTTCGCGCTGTGCTGAATGTTCGAAAAACGGGCGTGGTCGTGACGGAACGGTTCCGTCATCAGCGCAGCCCAACCGACGCTGATGACGGAACCGTTCCGTCATAAGCATCGAAGGGGTTAATATATTTGCAAATATATTTGATTGCTTTAACAGATTGGCAGTATTCCATACTAATGTGAGCATTGAAAGTGCAACAGAGTAGTGGTGAATATGGAACAACCCACTGATTATTGACAGTGACTTCCTGTCCTCTAACCGTCATTGTGACAGTATGTCCATGTTCGGTGTTCCTCCTACGATAAACGGGGTAGCCGTTAACCCCAGTTTTAGTTTTATTAATGAGAGGGCGTGGGTATTTTTTGGTGCAAATCCCGTTTTTCATACACAGTGAAAGAATGTTGTGTTCACCAAAAGGACCATGTATCATGTTTTTCTTGACAATTAGAAATAGTTTTGGATCGTTAATAGGATCAGGCAGCTCTGCGGAGATAATGAGATCAACGTCCTCGGCATTAATTTTTGGGTTAAGCCATAATAGTATGTGTACATGAGGTAGTCCTCTCTTTTGCCATTCAATAGTAAATATGTAAGCTTTAGCATATCCAAAGATACCCTGTTGTGTTAATAGTTTCATTAGTGTTTTAACTTTTAAATTGAAGACCCGTGCAACTATGTCATGTCTATCGCATGGTTTTTGTTTTGGGAACAATTGATCTTTAATTTCTTGCCAGTCTGGATTGCATGTGAAAGTAATGAATAAATCTGGTCTGCCATAGTGCCTGACGTATGTCATAGCATCTTGTGTTTTTTCGTGCATGTACCTTGGTGATCCAGTGAAGGTAGCTGGTAAAATAACGTGCTGTCCAATGTCTTGAGCGTGTACGTTTTGATCTTGATTGACAGCATCTTTCAAATTGATGTAGTTGTGTGCGCTTAGTTGTTTTTGATTGTGCCTGATAAAGTCTAGTCTTTCTGTGATCATTTTGGCCATCATATCTACAATGTATTGATTGAAGAGATTGCGGAACCAATGCAAGGTATTGAAAGTTGTATTTCTAACCGTAAGAGTACAGGCATAGCACTGCATGCATGTAACAGTTTTGTTTGTTGCAGAGTTTGTTTGTGGTATATTGAGACAATAACCATCTTCACCTCTAGGGAATAGGATGGGGTATTGTAAAGGATCATAGGATCTATGTAATTCAGATGCTTTGCGTAATACTCCTTCTCGGGTATGTAATTCGATGTCGCGTGATCCCTTGTTCTCGTTGACTAAAAGAACTGCAACTTCATCTGTAGTTGGTGCATTATATCTTCCTGCATGTGTATTTGGTGGCCGTTTATCAGCGTGTATAATAATGCGCAAATCTTCCTCTTGTGAATTCATTTCATAGTTGTACTTTAGTGAACGAATGTATGTGTTATGATGGTACAATGTGTCTTGTAGTAGTTGTATAAGGTGTGTGTTTAAATTTGGCACCATGTGTGAGCGTGCGTCTATTTGTTGTTGTTCAGTTAGGAAATATATTTGTAGGAACTGTGGCGCTTTCCCTTCCATTGGAAGCATACTTCCAATCAAGTGGTATAACTGTCCCTGGCATGAAATTGCCTTTCCTAACTTCATTTGCACCAAAGGATGTCATTTGGAATAGAGTATTGTAACGGCGTGTGTTTGTTAAGAAATGATTTGAAAGTGTGTGAGTGCCATCTAGTAGTTGTCTAATGAGTGGTGGTGGATCTTGAATGTTGTTAATAAGTACTTTTCCTGATGAGCAGCTAAGGCCTTTAGGTTCTGCCTTCCATTTAAGTGTGTTGCAGTGAGTACAGACATTGTCCAGGTCTCCAATTTTGACATGTGGACTGTTGCAGAAGCCCTGGAGTGGGTTGTAGTTGAATGCAGACCCGAGAGTGTGTGTGTGTGTGTGTTGTACTGTATGTTCTTGTTGTGATTGCATATTTGGAGTTATTAAAGTTTGCTGTTTTTGTATGCGAGTGGTGTCTTTGTTGGTCTTGTTAGTGTTGTCCACGTGTCTGGTATTAGAGGTTGTTGGCTGTGGAGTACTGTTATGATGCCGTTGTGAATGTGTTATATTGTTTGTTTGTGGAAGATGTGAGGTTGATGGTGCATCGATTTTATGTAATGTTTCCTCCTGATTTCTCTGTGTCAGTCTTATGTGCTTTTTTGTGTTTGCTCGTTTTTTGTATGTAGTCCGTGAAAGATGCGTTTTCCTCTTCACCATATTGAAATGTATGTGTTTTAAATATTAACAAAAGAGAGTAATGTAGTTACGTTGATGTTCACTGTTGCTTTCCCTAATTGTTTTTGCGTAGTAATGTGTGTGCCACCATTGCCTACGTAACGTTTATTCTTGTGCCCGAGGGTGTAGCATATATTGCAGTATTATACCTGTAATTGTACTCTGTTTTGTCTTGTAACCTGCACACTTGTCACTGTTTCCTGCTGGCAGTTTTTGCTACCTCATGTATTTTGTTTGGTCCCAATTGTCACTTTTCTGTCATGTATCTTAACGTGTGGTTTACTAATCTGTTCACGTGTAATGTGCTCCTTATGTTTCAATTCTGTTTGTTGCACACACCAGTTTTCCCTTGTAACAGACAGTATGGTAGCGCTCACATTTTGTTTGCTGTTGATACTTTCACAAGTGCCACCATTGCCTATGTAATGTTTATTGTTGTGCCGGTGTGTAGCATATATTGCAGTATTATACCTCTTAATGTACTTTCATTTGTTTTGTAACCTGTCTTGTAACCTGCACACTTGTCAGTTTCCTCCTGTCAGTTTTTGCTACCTTGTGTATTTTGTTTTGTCAGAATTATGTGCTCCTTACTTGCACACACTACTTTTCCCTTGTAACACAGTATGCTATCACTCACATTTTGTTTGCTGTGTGCCAGAGTGTGTAGTATATATTGCAGTATTCTACTTCTAATTGTAGTTAGTTTGGTCTGCACACTTGCTCGGACGCCTTTGGGTAAGGCCGGCGCTATGTAAAGACGGATGTAAAGGTCTGCGCTACCTAACCTGCACACTTGCTGTGAAGCCTTTCTAATTGTAGTTCGTTTGGTCTGCACACTTGCTCTGAGGGCTTTGGGTAAGGTCGGCGCTATCTAAAGACTCCTTCGGCCAATTTCTGCGCTATTTAGGAACGGGTCCACGCTACGTAACCTGAACGAGTCCGCGCCATCTAAAGACGCCTTGGTGAGATTTCCGCGCTATTTTGAAAGTTATAAATGAAGCATTGATCGTGTTTGTATCCGAAGGAATGGCGCCTTGTTTTGTTCCTGTTTGGCCCCTTTATGACGTCGTTGGCCAATGTTTACCGTGTTGTGATTTTTTTTACATTGAAGTCATGTGTGTGTTTCAGTAGCTGCGTTGTGATTTGTGAACAATGTGATTCACCCTGCCCCCTGTGTGACGTCATGTTATAGTTATTGTGTACGGAAGGCACGCCCGCTTTTGAATCTAATGGGACGAAGGCGTCAAGGGTAACTACAAGGAATGTGTTATCTATTACAATATTTGTTAAACCGCGCTGATCATGCGCCGTATAAAAAGATTTTCCGATTTATGGTTTAGTATTGCTTCTAAATCGTGTGAAAGCGCATTTCGCTCTGGGTGTGCATATAACGTGCGGGTCTGCATATAATGCGTTCTAAATTCGTAGAAAGTGCATAATTTGTGCATTTGTGGTCTATGTGTGCAAAATTTGCGTTTTTAAATTCAGTGAAAGCACATAATTCCTCATTTGTGCTGTATGTGTGCAATGTAAGGTGTTGTTAGCAGTTCGCATGTTCCTGTAAACGCCCACACGACCACGCCCCCAAGGGACTACTTTTACACTTTTTGCGTTTTTCCTTCTTAATGTATATGGTGTACACATCTATAGCCTATGTCCTTCTGCTATATCTCCCCTTTCAAATGGTGTATTGGGTGTAGTGATTGGTGCATTACTTTTGTAGTTTACCTGGCTCAAAGGTTTGTGTTCTCTCTTTATAATAGTAGTAAAGATATAGATAAACACCAGGAGATGTGGCTGCACTGTTCCCATGAAGCACAAGGTCAAGACTGATTTGCATATAGCTGGGTCTGAACTGAGGTGGCGCAGTGAGCTAAAGAATGATGATGGATTCAACCCAGATCTGTGACGGGGGATGAGTGTCTGAAAAGTTTCAGCGCTCCGTCCATCATCCCCTTGTGTTTGCTTTGTCCACCCTTAGTTGGCAGGGTATGCAAAGACGTGGGTCCCTTGCTCACTTTGCCACTGGATTCAAGCTTGCCTGACTGATAATGTTACCCAGAAACCGGTCCCAGGATGCTTGTTTGCGGTTCTGGGAAGACCTGGCTTGGTAGTTCGGGCTGGACTGTTCCCATGCGGAACAGGATCAAGACTGATTTGCATATAGCTGGGTCTGAACTGAGGATTGCGAAGTGAGCTAAAGAATGATGATAGATTCAACCAACATCTGTAACTGGGGGTGAGTGTCTGAAAAGTTTCAGTGCTCCGTCCATCATCCCCTTGTGTTTGCCTTCTTTAGGAGATATATCAAAAATCTGATCTATCGTGTAAAGGGTCAGGGTCAGCCTCTGGATTCACGCTGCAGGTGTCATTGTCGAGTCCAGGTGGGGTCAGCCAACATTGAACTTGAGGTCAGGATAACTGGAAAACCGGTTCTGGGTCAGTGGCCCACCTGGACACTGGCTGGAGGAGTCGGGTGCAGAGTGGGCAAGACTCACGAATCTGCTCGGCACCGTACTCCTTTGTCTTGAATTCTTGGGGACAGAACCGCGGTCGTCCCCCATTCTGGTCTTTTTCAAAGCTCAGGCAATCTTACTTGGATTTCTGGAAGTCGCTGGCTGCAGGACAGGTTCGGTCGTCTTCTTGCAGCTAGAGACAGGCCGGTAGGGCTGGAAATGTTAGTTGTCGCTTTCAGGCTTTGCGGCAAGTCGTCTTCTTTGACCTCCTGCTTAGGTCGCAGGTAACTAGTTTCTGGAACTGGTGGAGCCAACTAAATACAAAATCTAGGGGGCATTTTAGGGGAATAGCAGGTATGGCTAATGGGCACCTTACCTGCGGTGACTATACCAGTTATGCCACCCTCCTATGGGAGAGGGCATAGACCTAGCCCTGATTGAAGAAGTCCCCTCATCTTCAAGATCGAAGAGACTGAATAGTGTGTTTAACTTTGCCTCCTCCAACTGAGGGATTGAGTTGGCAAAGGTGGGCACACCTCCTAGCCCATCTAAGTTTTCCTGCCCAAAGTGAGTGTGTAAACCGAAGGCTGCCATCTGCTGCTAGCCCTTACAGCACTGGGCGCATCCGGGAGGAGGATGGGTTACACCTCTGCCACGGATATGCATTGTTTCTGGTCCCAGAGTGCAGAGGCTCTCCACCCAGGGGTCCAGAAACATGTCTGTGTATGGCAGGCTGCCTAAAACCAGTCGGGAACCACAACAGGGATGGTAGGTTTTAAGGGTGCCCCTCTGAGGTGTCGTTTGAGTACATGGGTTCCTAAATCTCACACTAGCATCAATGTGGATTTATTACAATGAGTTGTTTGGTACCAAACAATCCTGGTTTCAGTGAAGCCATCGTGGTGCTGGGGGACCTAGAGTTGTCGAGTTTCCATCCCATGTACTTCTCATGGCTTCCCTGGCACTTAAATTAAAGAATGTACTTGTGTATTGTAGAACCCTACCTACTCATGCAGATATGCCCTCGCCTAGGGAATAGTGGACCCTGCCTCAGGGTTGAAAGACCTGCTGGAGAGGTGACATACCTACAGGCAGGGCGCCATGTAGGCTGTCTTTTTTCCCCTTAGAAGGGCATGCAAGCTCAGTGGCATGGTCTCAGGGGACCCTCTTCAGCTCCCACATCCTAGGTACCCAGGATACCACTTACTAGGGACTTACAGCGGGGCAGAAGTGCCAATTGGGGATATGTTTTAGGGAAGAAGCACTGGCACAGGGGACCTGGTTGGCAGGGACCCTGTGCACTTCAATCGAAACCACATCAGAACCAGACAAAAAGTGGGGCTAACCACGTCAAGAGGCACTTTCTTGCAACTATCATGGTCACAGTTTGTATTGAATGAATGAGCAGACTCCTACGGTGATGGTGATCTGTGTGGTGACTGTGGTAGTGATGGTGTAGGTCTTCACAGTAGAGTGGAAAGAGGAGATTGTGTGATAGTGCTAGGGGCTTCTCCTTATTTATTAGAGAGGAGAACTCAACTCTGTGGAGAATCACTCTTCAAATACCAGCTTTCTCTTTGTCAACTATGTTGACTGGCCTAGCTCCTACTCCTGTTCTGCAAGGCTAGCTAAAATCTTCCCTAACTAAGGGTGAATGCAAAACTTGAGCTAACACGTTCGATGGCAGGTATGGGGTCTCTTATTGAAAAACTCTGCGTCGAAAGTTTTCCCAGAGTCGGTCTCAAAGACCAGTTCAATTGAAAGGAAGGATGGTTTCAGCCTCAAGTGGAGTGTGTTGGTCAGCATCAGTTTCATCTAAGGCTTCTCTTGAGCAGTTGTTTGGTTGAAATATTTGCAAAGCACATGGCTATCCCAGCAACCGACCTCCAAGCAATACTCAGAATGGACGGCAGAAGATGACATGCAGTCTGCAGACCTCGGTCTGGGTCTTTCCTGTGGATGAATCCGCTCTACCGTGCCACCAGAGCTAGATTGGCCCTAACCCTCGTCTTAATCTCTTACTGTCTCCTCAAAGCAGAGTGGGGCCAGCATTTCAGTGTGGTCTCAACGCTGCGCCGTATAGAGGGCCAAGCGACACTTCCTCCGATAGCAAATTTCCTTCTTATTTTTTAATGCCTTTGAGGCTGAACATATCACTTTTTTGTGGTCTTGAGGGAGGCAAAGGGTGCAAACTTGATGTTGGGCAGATAATGGGCATTTCTGGTTAAACTTTAAGCAGAACTGGAATGATGTATTCTCCATAGCACCCCTCCCCTTCAAGAGTCATTCTCTTACTACTAGAGTTCAATAAATGCCCCAATGCAGATGTAAGCCGACACAGAGGTGAGTGATGAGTCACTGATTCGGTGTGCAAACAAACAACATCTGGAACCGAAAGATTCAGCAAAGTGTATGGAGGTCCCGGTACTCCAGATGCTCGACTGAAAGCCAAGGTGGTAAAAAAAAAAAAAACAATCCTAAGTGGAGTCTTCATTTCAGTGTATTGTGGGCTTTAGGGAGAAGTCAAGAAATATCTCAATACTTCTTTGAACGAATACGCACAAAGTCTACACCCAACACTAGACAGGAGTTTGCAGGGCATGAGACCTACTGCAGCAAGTGCTACAAAGAGGTCATAAAACAGCGCCTAAGATGGTCTCTAATAAATTTAGAACCTGTACTCCCCACTTAATCCGATATTACACAATTGAGTCACATTTGATATTCTCCTCTACTCAAAACCAAATAGGGAGAAACCGCATTGCAGGTCCGGGAAGTACAACTGTGGAATCAACTTGTGATAGTAATTGACAAGAAACAATCTTAAATTACATTTGGAAAATTCCCTAAAAACTGGCTATTTTTTTTTATTCAGAACATTTTATGGATCTTCAGTAAACCGGAAATCCACACAAAAACATCAGCAGAAATGGAGTCAGTTTTTTTTTCTCATATTTGCGTGTACCTTAAAGTAATCATAGTATGCGAGTAAAGAGTGAAAGATCTGATACTAAAGTGTAAGGGCATTTTTATTATTTCTTGAATGTATGCCTTAGAAATGTATGTTCGAGAAATAAGCTAGTGAAACAAAATATTTCAAATGGAGAGAGCTTTCATGCAAGAGGCTCTTAAAATAATAAGATTCAATTCACCAGTTTTTTTAAAGTGTATGTCTACCCAACATCGGGCTTCCCAGCGCTGTCAATTCTAGCCAGAGTGAGGGTAAAAAACGGTTAGGGGGAAAAGATACGTTTTTAGATTCTTTCCGATACTCATGAAGTAATCATTCATTCTCAGGCTAACAGGTAAGGAGTTCCAGAGTTTAGGTGCAGGATACTTGAAGGAGAGGCCTCCACTTCTGGCTCTCTTGATCTTGGGGACAGCCAGGAGATCAAGAGTACTGGACCCAAGAGTTGTATTGGTTTGAATGGGGGGGTTTGGGGGGGAGGGAGAGATGTATGATCAGCTGATGGACATGTGGGCTCACTCTGGGTTTTGCCCAATGTGTAAAACATAGTGCCTTGACTTGCGTTCTGCAACTTATGGGCTGCACGGGATGACGGCCTTTTCGGGATACGTAACAGTATTCGAGTGGCAGAGTTCTTAATTATTTGAAGCTGTATGAGGACTGAGATTGGGTTGCCCAGATAGTTTGAGTTGTCATAATAAAGGCGAGAAAGAATAGATTCTTGTATCACAGTTCTTTGAGACTCTACCAGAGCCATTTCAAGGTCTTTCTTATGGCTCAGAGGAGGCCCGAACAACTGTCCGACACCTTCTTTTCTTCATAGGCTATGGAGTGATGCTTATCCAAAGTGATCCCATGGCTCTTAACTTCCAGCTTGGGAGATGCACGATCTCCTAGGGAAGGAGGCCAACTAATTTATACTCCAGAGGGTTATTCCCGACTACCACGCCCTCGGTGGTCTCCCCATTTAATTTTTGGCAGCTGGTTTCCATCCATTTTGACACCTTCTCTAGGCAGTTTGAATCTTTTGGATGTGGCGTTTATTTTAGGAGACAGTGACACAATTGTATGCATCGTGAAACCAGATGAAGAGATGATATCTAAGATGGTGGATGTACACATTTAAGAGTGTAGGGCTCAGAAAGGAGACTTGTGGTATCCCACATTCCAACTTATCAAGAAGAACGGCCCCTCACTGACCTGAAAGCTTCGCTTCTCCAGAAATGAGGCAAGCCAATTTAAGGCATTCCCAGTGATGCCAACTTCCAGCCGATGGGAGTATAATAGGATATGAGACCATATCAAAAGCAGCACTTGGATCAAGGAGGATCAGTGGCGTTGTGCCACCATGATACAGAACCAATTGAAGATCTTCAGTGGCTATTAAAAATGCTGTTTCTGTGCTACAGCCGGAAAGGTAAGCTGCGAGTGGGGTGGAGGATGTTATTAGCTTCCAGGTATTTCGTAAGGGTCTGGTCTATCGTTTTGTTCAAGACTGAGTTCCAGGAAGTAACAATATGGGTCTGTAGTTTTCTACCATCTCCAGGTCCACAGTGTGTTTCTGGAGCTGCGGGCTAATAATATTGTGTTTCCATTCCTCCAGCACGCTGCAATTGTTCAGAGACATGTTTTACACATCTGTCGAGAGAAAGCATCACATTTTCCCCTTTTAGTAGGCTATCTACTGGAGCAGGATCCAGCGGTAAGCCTGATTTAACTGAGCTTGCCACATCAATGTCTTTCTCTTTGACCAGTTGAGGAAATGTGGAGAGTTCAACTTTGAAGTTATTAATTGCAGGCCAACCCTCTATCATGTCATTGTGACCTGTTGAACCTGATAAAGCATCAAAAGGCTACAGAAAGCGTAAAATAGAAATTACAGTAAGCAGAAAGGAGCTGGAGCTATAGTGTCGCTAATCTAGCATCCAGTTTGTCGAGACAGCAGGTGCTTACAGGCCTGATTTAGTACTGCCAACAATGAAAAGCATTAAGTATTGTGAATTGCGATTTTCAATTGAAACTGCTCCGTCTGTTGCCGAGACTACGTATTTTCTCTAATCAACATCAGCAGATTCCATCTGGAGTTTAGGAGATAAGAATTTAAGCCAGAAAACATCCAAATAACTCAACAGCAAAGACCGGATTCAAACCCCCAATGTACCCTTACGAACAATACACCCAAGCCCAGTACTACAGCTGCCAAAAAGGAGTAGGACACCACAGAAAACAAGCAGCCCATCAGACCTTTCACTCACGTGCAATGGCTTGTGAAGAATCAGACTACATTATCAACATTCAAATGTTTATCTCTTGCATTAAGGAATTAGTCTTAGTACATATATGCATTCACTTATTTTAGGAGTTTTGTACAGTGCTGGCCTGAGAAAGATTCTACTTTGTAACACGGACACTTTGAAAAGGGAAGCAGTTTTTACATGATTAGTGGTCCCGTTCTCAAAAGCTACACTGAGCAATCAATGTCAGAAATTTACCACCCTTAATTGCTGCATCACCGTAGGTATAAGTACTTGTAGATAGTGGAAATCTGGCAACTTGTATGGAATTTGTCACCAGCCACAAGCCAGCATATATGCAGAAGACTTCCTACAAACAACGTTACTGGTATAATCAGAGGCAGGAAAGGAAATCTGAGGACAGAAGGAGTGGTACATGACCACCCCATCTAAAAAAGTTACAACACCTCCCTCCAAGCCTCACACAAAATACATCTAACAAATTCTGATTACATATTTAAGACAGCTCTGGGTAAAGTAAAGTTAAAAACAGCACCAATCATGATAAACACATACCAACACGTACGCAACAGCAGAAATTAGACCAAATACCGTACATACCCAAAACCAGAATGGATACAACAGAGGTATATATATGTGGTGCCCTGAACAGCACCATATTCTTCATAAACCTTGCACTGCTTCATAACACAAGCTATCAATCCTGTCTGGTCGAAGTATACAGTGGATCCTCTGCAGAGCAATATATGTTCAGACATCGCACACGTGCAACTACCCAAGCTACAGCATATCAGATTTACCTAGGAGTCAGGAACCATATAGAGTTTTTTAGAATTTTAAAAACTGATACTAATGCACTAATAGTTACTGTTATTGCTAAATTTTTGTTTTCAATGTGGTTAATTAGACTGAGATTGATTCGGTAGTAGCAAGCCACTTTAATGTAGGTAGACAGTTTGTCTCTGTAAAAACTAGGCCTCCACTGTGTTTTAAACTCTAATCCTTGTATTTTATTGTCTTAGGGTTTTTATCGTCACTCTATAAACCACATGCTAACTGATTTACTGCAAATATTTAAAATGAGATGTAACTGTGTATTAGTCTATTGCTGTAAATGTATTTTTCTATTTTTGATGTACTTTTATGGTTCATAAACAAACCGAAATAAAGTTAATTTGAGGATATCAGATTTCTCAGAACACACATGCCTGCGTGGGTTAAGGTCTAAATTCGCACCCTCAAGGTCAAAAACCCCCTGAAGACAAACTAATACACACAGAAACATCATATAACCACTCTTGCAATACTACTGATTGAAGTAATAAAAACAATTACACGATCAGAGACTGAATTCTCAAAAACATGCTGAGAAGGTAACCAACCTCAGTCATACTAATGACAGACTGCGTTCTAAATTAATCATCCAAACAGGCCTACTACATTTAGAGTGTTGCTGGCTCCTCATTCCCTCAGCAATTAACCACACACCAGGCAATTCCTCTCAGACCCTTTGCCAAGACTATAAACTATAAGCAATAAACCAGTTCTCCACTTTAAAATTTTTTTAGCGAAAACACAGCATTGGTGGGGCTACCTACAAATGTCCTTTTTAGATAAAAATCAACCTGGCCTTGCAACCACAGTCAGTTCCCTGTGCGTCAAAAAGACTGATTTTATGGGAACACGATACAGTTGAAGTCAAACTTAAAAAAATAAAAAAAGTTTTACTGCCTTGGCTAAATAAGGCATTGGTAATGGCTAACTCCACTCAACTAACTTATCTATTAACTGGACACACAACTAACTGGTCATCTATTACCCAAGTATGTGGTTCACAGCGGCCACTATTTTTACAAGATTAGCTTTGAAAACTTCACAACACACTGATCCGAATGAGACCAAGGACTGGGCCATGTAATCATACCTCATAAGCTCAAATTCGCCATCCGGTGGTATGAAGCTGATGCTCCTCTCTGAATCAAATTTGCTAAGTCGCACACACTGATGGAAGGTGCAGTCGTCAATGGCAATGGACTGCTTCCCTCTGAAAGAGGACAAGAGCATAGCAATATTAGCATATGAGTAAAGAAATAGGGTACTCAGGAGAGGCAGCTAGGTTAAACCCTAACTGCTATGACCACAGGATCTAACACTATCAGAAGTTGGTTATAGCTTTACTTTACTTGGCCCTGTATAGATTACACAAAAATCGCAATATCAACAAGCTTCTGCCCAGCCTGTGCTTTACAGGTCTTACAAGCCCTAATCACACAGCAGGAGGACATATGACATCAAATGGTTAGCTCTTCATTAGAGCAGTTAGAAAATGAAAAATTTAAGTTTGAAAACTCCAATAGACAGACACTCACGTTTTCCCAGTTTCGTCTGCTGTGCCTTTGCCCTGCTTCTCAATCACAATCTTGTCATTCATTCCAAACTTGCACTCCGGCATCCCGCTTAGGTAACTCTTCATCACCACTCTGCCAGAGACGTGTGCACTCAAGACTTGACCTAAAGATTTTAAAAAAAAAATGAGATCTGTGCTGCAAGGAAATATAGGTTTCGATACAAGGAAAGAGTTCATGAGAAACATGATTAAGAACTACTATTTTACAAGTGCTAAGTGGCAAGAGCATCCTTTGAAATAACAGGTCACTTCAGGGTCCAAAAAGAAAATGAACAAACTAGTCTGCATTCAACTCATGAGCACAAGATACACCAAGTTGGGGACCAGGTTAAAATAGCAGGAGAGTAGTGCACCATGGGAACCGTTTGCATGGTCCATTAGGATTTAATGTTTATGAAGAAGATCCACTCCATTTCTGATATGGTGCACACAACGGCTGTGTAGCACAGTGAATGAAAAGTAGTGAGAAAGCATCAGGCAAACTATCAGGTGCACTCAATTGGACTAAAGGAAAAGCATTTCAGTAGATAGGAGTGAATGGGGGGATGCATGACAGATCTGCTGTAGATGTGGCCATAAAACAATGAGGGTGAATGAAGAGTGCTTGAAGGAGGCAATCGTGGGGGGGAAATGGCAACTCCTACTAGATTACACACGTAACAAAGACAAGAGCATGCCTAGTTGCCAAAGGAATAATGGGAAGGAGCGATCACTTCTACAACCCTTAAATGAACTCCTAGTACATCACTGAGTGTCTAACAGTGTTCTATTCTGCCTCCTGATAAGTCTGAAAGAGCAACCCTAAATATTAAAGTAAATATACTTAAAACAGGTCTGATTCTCCAACCCCACTACATGCTTGCGATTAGTAGCCCATGAGCTACTGGGAGCACCCCAGCTCCCCGGATGGAGTTCTACAGTGGGCACCCCAGCCTAATAAATTTGAAGCTTTTGCTAAGTAGAATTAACCTATGTATACCAAAATTGAAAACCATATATTCAAGACAAAAATGCATAACTCAAACTGATGTTTGGAGAAAAATGGTTGGATTTCCAGTTGAATTTACAATTCGACTATTCAACCAATCTGCTGGGTGACAAACATTCTTTAAGTGCCAAGATTCTTTTCAGGTTGAAAATGCACTTTAGAAGTACACGTTATGTTCTATTTATAGCTGAAATTTGTGAAGTTAAGCAAGGTTAGGGAGACGGATTGCTAACTTGGTACATTACAGCTCTGGATGCTATGTAGTACACTTTTAGAGGTATCCAAATTGATAAAGCCCTTTTTACATTGCTGCTGGCAATCCTGCCTCATGGGCTAAGGTGATCACTGCTTTTAATCTTGCATGGAATGGCCACTAACAATCTTGTCTGATGTGATCACTAGGGAATAACTTTCATTGAACAAAAGTAGATCTTTTTACAGAAAAGGTTGGACGTAGACTCCAATCCCCTCCCCCCTACTGGATAATTCCACTGCTACCTCGTCACTAGCAGTTTTTCAAAAAGAAAAAAACGAGAAAAAAAACAGGCAACATGGCTTTGGTTTTAATAAGAAAAAATCTGTGTTTAATTTCAAAATCCTGATAAATATTTTTACTTTTTGCAATATAGTAGAAAGAGCCTACCTCCACCCATATAAAGTGACAGCTATTCCTCTGGAAACCATTTTTCAAACCCCATATTACACGGTTATTTCTGAATATACAGTTGAGAAGAGAAAAAAATATAACAGCTAAGCAAGTGAAGTGCATGCCTACCTTGTGGGGACATTAGCAGGTTCACGCTCTCCAGCACATCCAGGAACAGCTCATTTCGTCTGTACTTTATACCCTCACGCCTCCAGCCGATCTGCCCAGTCACTTGGCTGGTGATTTGAGACTGTTCTTCTTTTGTCTAAAAAAACAAATATTTATGAGTGGAAGGAGTTTGGAGCACAGTAAAATGAAGCATTGTAATGAAATGGTGTTCGGACCACTGCAATCATTTCCCTTTTCGTAGCTGCCCCTTTGATCTTCCACCCATTTCTCTTTACCTATTCCTGCATAGGCTGCCCTATACTTTTTGTAAATTATGCATTCTCAAAAGACATTTGACTTTCTGTATCTAAGAGTTAAAACAATCCTAGTTTGGGGAACTGTGAGCAAGCAATGCCTATTCGATCACAACTTTCCACTGTACAAAAAGGTGATGCGTTTTCAGTTGGGGTAACATCGTGGAACTTGAGGGATGGTACACTGACTGAGAATGCCAGAATTTCACTGACCGTCCATACTGGGGCCAAGGAGAATCCCTCAGATACATCTTTAGAACTTGATGAGAAAGACAAGATTGCAGCTGACTGGTCCCAGCTTCTCTGAAGAGTATTTCATGATAGAGTATGCCAGCTGTACCAGTTAAGAAAGCGCTCAAGGTTAAACTAGCGGATGATTTAAAATGTTTACCCTGCAATGCTCCTCGATTTGAGTATGTTTTAACGTAGGTTGACTACCTCCACTGTGCCCCTACAGTGCATGGTGATACCGAAGGAGTCAAACTAAGCCTTCTATATCCAGGAAGGTAACGGAAGCTAAGGCAGGCCATGGTACACTACCTGCTTCTTGGTCAGGAAGTGAGGTGGAGCTTTACCGGTTATCAGTGTGTGTAATAACATTCTCCATAGGTACATGCATAAGTGTAGTAGCTTGGGCTGGGGCTGCTAACATCAGAATACTGCTCAGTTTTGAAAAGAAGCTAGGGGAATGGGTCAAAAGGCATACCTTTCCATTGGGCTTGCATCACAAAACCCCCTGCCGTGTCCCTGTATAACACCTTCTTGCAAAAAAAAAAACAGCATTTGAAATTCTGCTGTAACACAAACAGATTCAGTATGGTGGGGCCAACAATTTGAAAATCGCATTTGATTACTAGTCTTCCCGCTTCACTCATTACCTTATACAGTGATTGTTTGTTTCACGGAGGGCAACTTCATTTGAACAGACTTTTCTAAATAATTTCTAAAAATGTGTTTCCTGCTCAGGTATTCTGCATGGGGGTTGACTAAACCAACTAAACACTTGCGAACACCAGTGAAAGAACTTGTGTTCCTTGTTACACATGGAGGAGCTTGCTACCAAATGTTTAGTACAACACAAGTACAGTTCATATTTTGTGAGAACACAGAAAAAGTTAGTTCTCTTCAGTAGGAATATGTTACTTACCCTGTAAGCATCCGTTTGTGGCATCTAGTGCTGTAAATTCACATGACCTGCATACTCCTCCCATCTAGTATCGGGTCAGGAGTTATGAAAGTTGTTTTTCTCTGAAGAAGTCCAAGTCACGAGATGGAGTGACTCCTTTCCTTGGTGGTGAGGTGCATGGCAATCAACTCCATTGTTTTCCCTCAGGCGGGTGCGAGAGGAGTGTAAAGTATGTGCACCTAATGGGATTACCATGCTAAATGTATAATTCGTGAAAACTAGCAAATTTAAGAAACTGCAATGGCAACAGGTCTCTGGGGAGGAGGGTGGGCACAAGGGACAATGTACAAGCCACAAACAGAAGCTTACAGGGTAAGTAACATTCCGTTTGATGGCATGTATGGCTGTATATATACATGCTCGGCATAGACTGTAAAGCAGTCACTCCGTATACGCGGTGGCTAACCTGTGGGTTTTGCAGTGGGTTGAAAAAGGGCACATAGCACTGCATGTCCTCCATTGGCTTATTGGCGTGCTGAAACATCCATATAATAATGTTTGGTGAAAGTGTCTGGAGTGGACCATGTAGCTGCTTTACGTATGTCAGGTACGGGAATATTTCCTAAAAAGGCCATAGTTCCCTTTTAGGTTTCGCCTGTCGAAATCTTATGTCTACAGTATGTGTGTGTTGTCCCGCCCCTCTGTTCCATTGGCTAGCTCCATAAATGGAGGCTAGCCATTGGAATAGAGATCAGTCCGTCAATGCCAGAGCAGATTCGTGGGCGCTCCCGAGAATTTTAGGCTTTTGCCCACGTCATGCGGCGGTGCTTTTTTTTTTGGTCTCTGCATCCTTCGTCACACCAGCCTGCTCGCTCTCCCTGTGAGGACGCAGACCCTACCCGCTCCCTACTCCGAGCAGGGGTGAGCTGCGCGATTTCACTTTCCTTGCAGGTAATCAGCATTTTCACTATTTTTTTTAATCCCGTTCCCGCCCCCCCTCCCGCTGTCCGTGTGCCCGTCCCCTCCCGCTGTCCGTGTGCCCGTTAACACGCCCCCCCCTCCAGCTGTCCATGTGCCCGTGCTTAATGCTTGTTGTTTTGTGACTTCATCTTCTTCCAAACTCTGCGGCGCTGCCCGTGGACGCCCCGTCCAGGTAGCAGCCGCCTCAGCCTGTCAGCCCGCGCCTCCCGGAGCCGGGGGCTGAGAGCCTCGCTCCGGATGTGGCCCGGGGCTGCGAGGGCGGCTGCTGCTGGGACTGCAGGACGCGCCGGGTGAGCGAGCCCGGGGCGCGCCGCTGACTGCCTGCCAGAGCAGGGCGTGAGTCCGGGAGGGATTTGAACCCTGCGGTGCAGAGTGGAGACAGCATGGCTGGAGTCTGAGGTGCCTTGTGTGGAAGAAGGTCCCCTACCCCAGCATCAGATAGCGTCAGGAGGGCTTCTCGACGCTGCAGGGCTGTCGTAGGCAGCCTAACCTGGCTGGGGAGTTCGGAGAGCAAGGGATAGTTCCGGCCGATAGGCAGCGTCCTGTCCAACGCGGTAGGGTGCGCCACCATGGCACCCATCGCCGCAGCGAGCCCTGCTCTGGCTCACCTTTGGAATCCTGTGCTGCGGGCCAAGACCGGTAAGGGGGCAGCTGATGGCGGGTGGCGGCCCGGGGCACTGCTGTTTGGAGGGGTTTGTTTGGCGACTCTGAATTGCCTCTCCAGTGGCATCCGGGCTGTACAATGTGTTGTGGGTGACTGAGCAAAATTTAAGGGCAGCAGAGTGGCATGTCGTGATCGTGCCCTCAGAGGTTGTCATTAAGACAGGCTCGCATCATGTGCAGAATGTAACCCTGGGTTTGGCATTGTGGCTCCCTGGCAGAGTTCAGAGGTGTTTAAAGGAGAGGATGGAATGTACCAAGTGCTTTCATGAGTTGTCATTAAATTAAGATGGCATGCCCAAAGTAGGCATGGGTTTGAATGAGGGCACCATGGGTGGGTATTCCTCTGAGGTAGGCATTACGTGCTGAATGTCTTTCCAGTTGCCATAAGGTAGGAAGCCACGTGCTGAGTGTTACTCTGAGGTTGGCATTAAAGAGGAATGGCATACAAAGTGTTTTCTGGGTTTGACGAGAGTAGGCTGGCATGGGCTGAATGTGTCCGCGTGGCTGGCATAAGGGGCATGTGCTGATGGCGTCTTTGCGGTAGGTGTTAAGATTGTGTCACTTGGAATAGCCACAGGACCAGCTGGTATGTGATGAAGGGGACTCTGGGGCTGGCATCATGACACTGTGGCATTTGTTGAGCATGACTTGGCATTAAAACAGGATGAAGTGAACTTTTGGAGTTGGCATAAGGGAAGCCATGCCTCTGCTGAGGATCCTTAAGGAGTTGGAATGGGCTGAGCATGTCTTTGGTTGGCAGCTCCATGGAACAGTGTGCATTAAAATGCGTACATGGTACCTAGCATGGCATTAGAACAAAATGTCACCAAATGTTATGGTTCTGATGCGGACACTGTTTGGCATGGAACAGACTTGGGTGTGCACAACATGTTGCCCTGAGTTTCACGTCATGACATCATGTGACGCATTATGGGCGTTTAGGGGGCATTTTAACTAGGCAAGGAGGAAATGTGCCAGGTGTGTCACAGGTGTGAGCTACGTATTAAAGGTAATGTCGAGTGTTTCTCTGACGCTGGTACAAAGGTGGGATGACGAACTGAGTTAATCAGTCAAATAACTTTATTGGCATTTAGTAAATGCTTAAAAGTACAAGTAGTTATCACAGTACGAATTGATCAAGGAATAATTCAAAACAGTTTATTAATTGTATACATTTTTCCTTTTAAAAGATATCAACATTTATATGCATCCACATTAGTGGAGCTAGCAGCTATACATTTATGAAAGGAATATTTGCAGTAATCAATTTATGATGGTAACACCCTCACATGTGGTTTGTTCAGAATAGCCAAGCACTGGAAACATGGCTGGGCTGGCTTCCCTGCCCCCTCGCTGGGCTGGCTTCCCTGCCCCCTCGCTGGGCTGGCTTCCCTGCCCCCTCGCTGGGCTGGCTTCCCTGCCCCCTCGCTGGGCTGGCTTCCCTGCCCCCTCGCTGGGCTGGCTTCCCTGCCCCCTCGCTGGGCTGGCTTCCCTGCCCCCTCGCTGGGCTGGCTTCCCTGCCCCCTCGCTGGGCTGGCTTCCCTGCCCCCTCGCTGGGCTTGCTTCCCTGCCCCCTCGCTGGGCTTGCTTCCCTGCCCCCTCGCTGGGCTCGCCTCCCTGCCCCCTTGCTGTGCTTGCTTCCCTGCCCCCTCGCTGTGCTTGCTCTCCTGAGTGAGTGTGTGTGTGGCTCTGGGTGTGTGGGGCTCTAGGTGTGTGTGTGTGGCTCTCTGTGTGTGTGTGTGGCTCTTGGTGGGTGTGTGTGGCTCTGGGTGGGTGTGTGTGTGTGGCTGGCTCTGGGTGTGTGTGCGTGTGCGGCTCTTTGTGTGTATGTGTGGTAGTAATTGCTGTCTGCTGAGCTCGTCCGTAGGGTACAATAGGTCTCACGTTTGCGAGAGATTAAGCTAATGGCAATGTAAATGACAATGCCATTTATTTATTTGTTTTCAAAACCAACACATAAATACAAATTTTGTCATTTACAATGCCAATAGCTCTAACTTTTCCAAAGGCGAAACCATTGCATTGTAAATGCTTGTTTGCAAGTCGAGTACGCATTGGGAGGAACAGGTAAAGGTAGCTTGGCCTTGGCATTGAATACACTTTACTATCTATCTGGCTATGCCTGATTTGGATATAGGGTTGCCTCTGTGTGGTAGTGAAAAGGTGAAAAAAAGTTGCTTGACTTTCTGAAGGTTTTAGTTTTTATCAATGTAGAACATAAGCACTCTTGATATCGAATGTCCGGTAGTGCTCTTTACACCATAGAATCAGGTTGAGGGGGGGAAAAAGACAAATCAATGGATTGATTGAGAGACTACCTTAGGTAGAAATGTAGGGTTGCTGTGAAGAACCACCCTGTCTTTGTGTATTTGGAAGAATGGTTCTTCTAAGGTTAGAGACTGGGGCTCAATAACACATCGAAGTGAAGTTATGGCGACTAAAAATGTCACCTTCCAAGATGAGAATTGAAGAGGGCATGAGTGTGAGGATTCATAAGGAGGACCCATGAGTTTTGTGAGTACTATATTAAGGTTCCATGAACGTTTAGGAGGAATCAGAGTTGGAATAACACGTTTAAGTCCTTCCATGAAGGCTTTGCTGGCTGGAATTTTGAAGGGCGAAATGTGGTGTTGATTTTGGAGATGGCAGCCATAGCAGCAAGATGCAAACTTATAAAAGCGAATGCTAAAGCAGCCCTTTGTAAGTGAAGTAGAACGCAAATAATGTTTTGTGCTGTAGCTGTGAAAGGGTCAATTTGTTTTGAGTGGGTGTGAGGAGTGTCATGAGAATGATGTAGGTAACAGGGTTGAGAAAAGGCTGCTCCTTAAACAGGTTGGTGGTGTTCCACCATTGCAGAGAACAGAGAGTGTGGCAGTCTACCAACAGATTTGTCAAATGACAAGCTAGACATTCCTGTAATTGGCATATGTGTAATCTTGCCCCGGCACAAAGGCACTACAGGCAGCAATCATCCCTAGCAGACGCATGACCATCCTAACAGAGTGGTTGACTCATTTGAAACTAAAGTAGTATTGCCTGAAAGTTTTTTTTTATTCTTGCGAGATTGGGGGAAGCAAATTCTATTTGTATGTTTAGGGTTGCCCTCAAGTATGGCCAAACTTGTAATGATTGCAGGTGAGACTTGGGAGCGTTCATAGTAAACCCTAAATTGCGAAGATCTATTGTCATCTGAGTGTATTGTTGGCACTGATGAAGAATGCTGGCTTTGATACGCCAGTCATCCAGGTAAGGGAATACCTGGACATTTTGTCTGCACAGATGTGTTGCGACAACTGCTAAGCATTTGGTGAACCCTCGAGATTCATTGGTCAGCTCGAATGGAAAAACCTTGAACTGGTAATGCTTGCTCACTACGACAAATCTTAAGTATTTGCAATGCGCTGGGTGTATTGGTATGTGGAAGTAGGAGTCCTTTAAGTCTAGTGTTGTCAAAGTCACCTTGGTGAAGAAGCGAAATGACATCTTGTAAGGTAACCATGTGGAACTGTTCTGATAGGATGTTTTTGTTTAAGGGTCTGAGAGCTAAGATTGGCCTTAAAGACCCGTCCTTTTTGGGGATTAGGAAGTACAAAGTATACTTCTGAGCCCTGATGTTAAAGAGGAACGGGTTCTATGGCTTCTTTGAGGAGGGGGCTTGACCTTCCTGCCCGAGTAATGTTTGATGCTCCTGAGTTAATCTGGGAGTGTGAGGTGGAATGTTGTGCGGTGTGGTAATGAGCTCCAGACAATGGCGATGGTGGATAATGGCTACCACCCACTTGTCCAGGGTGATTGAATGCCATGTTGGATGGAAATATTGTGGTCTGCCCATGACAGATGTTTTGAGGTCGGGGGTGGGGGGGAGAGCAGGTGGGGGTAGGTTAGGATAAGGCTAGGATAATCGCTGTTTGGTAGAAGGTGTTGCTTCACAAGTAGAGGCACCCTTACCTCTACCCTTGTTGTTGGCCTCTAAATGGTCCACGAAAATAGCTTTTGGCGTCGGAGCTTCGAGACTGCATTTGTTACCAAGTGGATGCCGAAGCAGACTTCTAGGTCCCATGGTAGATTGGGCGACAAAAAGTCCCCCTGGGAGTAGGTGCCTGTACTGCTCCTAAGGCTTTAGCAGTTTCTAGGTTTTTTTATCTTCTCCAAAGTAGAATCTACTTGGGGACCAAAGAAATGCTCTTTATCACAAGGCCTGTTACGAACAGCCTGTTGAACCTCCAGTTTGAAACCAGAAATCCAGACACTTCTGAATATTGGTATTAATTCTATGTGCTGCAGTGTCTGCTGCATCTAGGGCACACCATATGGAGGTATTAGTAATGGTTTGCCACTCTGCTACTGGCTGCTGACCCCTTTTTCTGTTCTCCTCTGGGAGGTACTGAAGTAGCTCCTCTATCTCGTCCAAGTGAGCTCTGTCGTACCACACTAGGAGAGCCTGGGAATTAGCAATGCGCCAATGGTGGGCATCCCTTTTCCCTGTAGCATCTATCGGTTTGCTCTCCTTATCTGGAGGCAGATTCTCCAGTGGCTTGGGTGTTAGCCCTTTAGCGTGCTATCATGGAAACCAGAGAGTCTCTAGAGTGTCTGGTGGCAGCGGAACTTTGATTAAAAAAAAAAATAGGTAGATTGTGCAGGCTTGTATTTTTTTATCTACTCCAGGTGTGACAACCCTTGTACTAACTGAGTCCTTAAAATTGTGTTTGGTATGTTGCATCGTACCTTTGAGCATGAACAAATACTGTGTTTTTGTAAGTGGTGGAGAGAGAGAGAGAGACAGACAAAAAGGAAGTCCTCTTCATGTGGCTCCCCGAGTAACTCCACATTGCGGAACGCTGCTGGTCTTGCTATGACCTTGTGATATGAGGTAGAGTCCTCAGGAGGGAAAGGGCAAGCTGGGTAAGGATTTATTTGTACTGGGATGTATGGTAGTCCCATGGATCACCCCTTATGGCCCCCCGTGCCCACCAGTGTCGGAATGTGGTGACCAATGAGGTGATATGGCCAAGAGGTCCCGAGATGGAGAAAATGGTGGCGGAGAATGAGGTAGTGGTGGAGGTGGTGGTGGTGAAGGTGTTGGAGGAGGAGGTGTAATGTGCAAGAAAGGTGGCCTTGTCCATGGTTTTCTTCCCAAGAGAAGAGGCAGATCCAGTGCTTCCTCAAATGTCAGCTTCCTCTTGAGGGGTGGAGGGCAGGAAAGTTTGGCAAGAATGAGGCCAGTCCCCCACTACTTTAGTACATATCCCTTCTGGGCTCATGGAGATATCCAAGTCCAAAAAGATGGCATGGTTTTTATGAATAGTGTGTGTGTGAACTTCAAGTGTTCATCCTTAGAGTTAATCCATTGTGTGAATAGTGTTGCTTATTCCACTGTACCCCGCCAGATGAGTATATCGTCTATGTAGCGCTTCCAGGTCGTCAGTTGTGCTACATAGGGGTTACTCTGGTTGAAGATAAAATCCTCTTAAAACTGGTGTACATACAGGCACGCCATGCTCGGTGCAAACGTGCTGCCCATGGATGGGCCTGAGATCTGGTGGTATATAGTGCCTTCAAAGTCAAAAAAGTTCAGTCAGAGCAATTTCCGCACATTCGAAAATGAAGTGTACCGGGGTAGTGTAAATCCATTCCATATTTAGAAGGATCTGTTCAATCACTGCCAGAGTACGTCTCTGCGGGATACTTGTGTAAAGTGCCTAGATATCCATAGTTATAAATAAGTCTTCAGTGCTGTTTAACTCCAGGTCCCGTAGGTGGCATAGGACATCTTTCGTGTCATGTAAATAGGATTTGGATTTTTGAACAAATGGTTTGCGGAACCAATCGCAAAACTGCGACAGAGGTTCCAATAGTGAACCAATGCCGGACACGATTGGTCTACCTGGTGGTGGTGTTTTACCCTTGTGGATCTTAGGGAGGGTGTAGAACCTGGGTGTACGGGGTTGTCATTGGTCAAAAACTTAGCTTCATGTTTCGTTATCCAGTCATTGGTGACCGCCTCGTTCACCATGATTTTAATTCGGTTCAAGAGACAGTTGGTAGGATTGCTGTTGTAAACCTCACAGCTTATCACTCAGTCTATTTATTGCATTCCTTCTGGTACATATCCAGGCTCATGAGTACGGTTGGACTCCCCTTGTCGGCTGGTTTAATTACCAGCGCTCTGTTGTTCTTAAAGGATTGAAGTGCACTCCTTTGCCTTTCGTCAGGTTTTGGAAACCTTGTGTGTTTTGGAAATCGATCCTCTCCACCTTTCAGGACTGCTTGTTCAAAAGCCTGTATGTTACACGGTACATCTTGTGACGATGGTGATAAAGTAGATTTCTTCCTTAATCCAGTATTATTCTCGGACCTGTGTTCTTCATAGTCACCGAAGAAATCCCTGAGTTTAATCTTCGTAAAGAACTGCGCCAGCTTTGTGTGCAGAAGGAAGGGGGGGGTCGTCGTCACTCACTCACTTACGGCCCCCACTAAGTTAGAAGTGCATCCCTGTCGTCAGGTGTATGCCCGCCCTCTATCAAACCGAGTTTTTAGAGGGCAAGGACTGGCCAATGATAAAGCATGACACCAGGTGGTGTGTGAGGCCAATCCTTAACTTTTTGTGAGATGTCCACACTTACATACACAACACTTGAGTACTTTTTAGGTCATTCTAATAGGAGCGGCCCCATTTGTGTATAAAGGTTCTACACAACCACCTGATTTAAAGTTGAAAAGGAAAACGTGGACCGAAGTCTTAGACAAAGTGCACTACTAGATATACTCAAAGAGTGCCCAACAATATTCTCCAAATAACCTAGCTCAAATCAATAGACAAAACTTAAAATCACAAGCAACGCATAAATTATTCACAATGTCTCAATGATTGTCCTTGACACAGTAGATAGGTTGCTTGGTCGTTAAAGCTTTATTCAAACGTAGAAATTTCATGAAATAAACTGTTCATCTCTTAGATGTCATTCATAAAGGTCAAGCGTGGATTATGCAAGTCCCAATGCATTTCGGGTATCAAAACAACTTCTTCAGGGGAATCTACCATCACATTATAATGACAATAAGCATACTTCAAATGAAGCTTAATACAAAAAAATAAAATCAATGCTGCCAGATGACACCCCAAAATTTTTCCGTATCAGACCATGGCCAGGTAGCAGTTGTGGACCAGTGACTTCGGATTGTGTAACTGTCAAAGCCAAAAGGTATTTTGGTCAACTAAGGGTGGAGGCCAGGGGTAGGGGCTGCAGTACTCGCGGTTGAGCAGATTGATGTTCCTGCATCTCCACATATACACTTCGAGGTCAGAGCCTAGGCTTCGTAGAGAGGGAAGGCAATTGGTTGCTCCTGGGCGTGCTCCTCACCGAAAATGTCGGGAGTGTTGTCCGTGGCTTGGGGAGGCATCGATGAGACAAGCCCTTCAGTGAGTGTTTCTGGATCTGAACGATTTGTATGCGTCATAGTGGTTTGAAAACAGACACGTTGCACATCGAATGTTGGTCCCTGTGCGGGTACTTCGCATGACAACAAGGACAGAACCGAAAGGGCATGCGTTCCATTACCAGTGGAGCATTTTCAGGAAACCTGGTAACAATGTAGAAGGTAGGTCCCATAGGATCTACGGTTGAACGGAGTTGAACTGGTGGAGTTTTTGTAGGAGGCGCAGATGGAGATGCAAACAGTAACAATACAGTTAAAGATAGAGGAAAATAAAAACAGAATCAAACACAAAAGGAGTAGAAACACTGAGCGGAGGCACACGTACAATCGAGACAGCAGAGATAAAAAGAATCTAACTAATAATGGAGACGATGTCCATGTGCACTACCACTGAGATGAAGAGTCACCCCATCTAATCACTCGAAGGACTTTCTAAGAAAAACGACTTGCACAACTCCAGACCCAACACTATTTGGCAGGAGTATGCAGAGCATGTGAATCTACAGCCTCAAATGCCATTGAACATGCTTTTTCTAGTAGAGACTCATAGATTCCTTAACCTAAAAAATATTCCCATGACGTCAGACTGGATCCAGACAATCTCGGCCAGCATCTCTGTGTTGGCATCTATCGGCTCTGCGTCGGCAGTGGCTTGCGCGGTGCCTTTATAGGTACCATCCCAGCGTGCTGACATCGGTTTCTTTTGTGGCTATTTCTGCACTAAAAAAATTGGAGTCCCGTCAGACTGAGTTTTCCCAGTATGCAGAATCCAACAGTATGTTAGAGTGAAGAGCCTGGTTCACAGATCGGGGAGTCAGAGAGTGCGAGGAATCCACAGTTAGAGGAGTCTCTACCCGAAAAACCATGACTGAAGGGAAGTAACTTGCTCTTCAAATAGACACTTCTATCTGCAGATTCCTCACCATAGAGTAGATACCCAAGGAATAGTTCAAAAGAGGTGGGTCTGTAAACTGTCTCAAACCAGATAATCCTGGAGGACCGAAAGGCAAAATATCAGTCTCAACAGACCCAACTGGACAAGCAGTAGTGCTTTGTGGACATGTGGAGGGAAGCCCACGTAGCAGCTGGGCATATGTCCAGGACAGGTACCCCACATGCCAACAAAGTAGTGGTAGCATTGGTCATGGTAAAATGGTGCTGCTAGCCCTCAGGGGGCTGTTCCTTAACTAGGTATTAATGCGAAGTACATCCATCGAGAGATGGTTCTCTTCTGCACTGCCTTGCCTTTTTCGTTCATGTAAATCCAATAGAGTTGATCGTCCACTAGGTGGACTTTTGTTTAATCAATGTAAAAGGACAGGGCCTTTTTGGGATTCAATTGGTGGGGTCTACTCTTCTGTAGAAGGATGAAGTGGAGAAAAGTATGTCGGCAACCTGTTTTGGCCAACGTAGAAAGGGGTCACCGTCTATGGTAGCAAAGGAGGCACAAGTTGGAAGAACCAGTCTGTCTGGGTAGAAGCTGGTGTCAGGAGCGTTAACAGAGCTTGAACCTCACTGATCATCCTGGATGATGAAACTGCCATCAATAAGGCAGTCATAAAAGTTAGGAGTTAACAGACGGCTGGGCTGGGGCATGAATAGGAAGCCCTTGAGAAATGCTGGAACCAAATTAAGGTCCCAATGTGGGCATGATAAAAGTGATAGGAGGGAACAAATCTAGCAAGCCTTTGTGAAAACTTGTCACAATGTATGACAAACAGTGAGGGTGGATCTGACAACCACAAAAAAGCCAATCTGGGAGAAAGATAACCTTTAATAGTGCCCAGGGCAATGCCTTGCAGGGCTAAAGATAGAACAAACATTAATACTTCCGACAATGGGGCCCACATTGGGCCAACGTGATGGTAGGAGCACTAAGCCACACATTTGTGCCAAAGGCAGGAGTACACAGCTTTTGTTGAGGACAGTCTGACTGCCAAGATGACATCACACATCTCGGGAAGATGATGAGTCATTCAACTGTCGGCATTCGATCTCAACAGATGAAGGACGAGTGTGCATAGGTTTAGGTGCAGGACCCTGCCCTGTTGCGGAGTCAGGAGGCCATCTCAATGAGGTAGCCTGATCTGAGGTCCGATGCTCATGGTCAGGAGCGAATATGCTACTTACCACTATGCATCTGTTCTTGGCATGTAGGGCTGCTGAATTCATATCTGTGCATAGATCGCCGCCTAGTGTTGGGTCCGGATGATCGCACATTGTTGTCCTGGAAGAGTCTTCGAAGTATCACGAGATAGGTGGCTCCTCCCCTGGACTACAGTGCGCATGGGCATCGACTCCATCCTCAGATTGTTTTTAGCCATTGTGGAAAAGATGGAGTGAAACTAAGTGAATGAGGACCATGCTAGAAGTATATGTGAATTCTGCAGCTGCTACAGGCGTCGGGGAGGAGGGCGGGCGATATGAATGTCAGCAGCCCTACATGCCAAGAACAGATGCATACTGGTAAGTAGCATATTCGGTTCGAGGCATGTGGGCTGCTGAATTCATATCTGTGCATAGAATGCATAGCAGTCCCTCCATTAAAGGCGGCCGCCCGTGCCAGCTGCAGCAGTTTGGAAAAGTGTTTTTAGAACGGCCTGCCCTACAGCTGCCTGCTGTTTGGAGTGCACATCAACACAATGTTTTGTAAATGTGTGTGTGGTAGACCATGTGGCTGCTCTACATATGTCTTCCAAAGGAATATTTCCAAGGAAAGCCATGGAGGCCAACCAACTTTCTGGTGGAGTGGGCCCGCGGTGGAATGGTGAGAGTACGCTTGGCTCTCAGATAGCAGATCTGAATACATCTAACGATCCACCTGGCTATACCAGCTTTGGAAATGGGGTTACCTTTGTGTTGTGGCACAAAGGCAACAAAGAGTCGTTTAGTTTTCCTAAAATCCTTGGTCCTATCAATGTAATACATCAGGGCCCTTTTGACGTCAAGGGTGTGGAGCATTCTTTCCGCCAATGACTCAGGATTTTGGAAGAACACAGGTAGTTCAATAGTCTGGTTAATATGGAATTGAGACACTACCTCAGGAAGGAATTTAGGGTTAGTGTGAAGCACCACCCTGTTAAAATGAATTTGAATAAATGGCTCTTGGATAGTTAGTGCCAGGAGCTCACTAACTCGTCGCAGCGACGTACTTGATATAAGGAAAGCCACTTTCCATGGCAAGAATTGAATCTCGCAGGAATGCAGTGGTTCAAAGGGGGGACCCATCAGCCGGGTGAGGACCACATTGAGGTTCCACTCAGGAGCTGGTGGAGTCCGCGGAGGAATGACTCGTTTGAGTCCTTCCAGAAAGGCTTTAATGGCAGGCACCCTGGAGAGTGAGAGGTGCTGCCTGTTTTGGAGATAAGCAGCCATTGCGGATAAATGTATGCGAATGGAAGCATAGGCCAGATTACATTTGTACAGATGTAAAAGATAACAAATGATGTTCTGAATAGATGCATCTAGTGGGTTAATGTTGTGGTCTGCACAATAAATGACAAACCGCTTCCACTTAGCCGCATAGCATGCTCTTGTGGTGGGCTTCCTTGCCTCCCGGATGATGTACATACAGTCAGGAGGTAAGTTGAGGTAGCCAAACTCTAGGACTTCAGGAGCCAGATCGCCAGGTTGAGCTGTTGCGGATCTGAATGCTGAATGTCGCCATGGCTCTGCGTCAGAAGGCTGGGTGTGAGGCGCAGCCTCTGATGCGGTAACACGGACAGTTCCAGAAACGTGGTGTTCCATGGTTGGCGAGCCCACGTTGGAGCAACCAGGATGAGAGTCATTGAGTGCTGCTTGAGCTTGCGTGCCACCAGCGGTATCAGAGGTGCTGGGGGAAAAGCGTACGCAAATTTGCCTGACCAGTTCATCCATATCGCGTTGCTTTGCGACTGTGGATGTGTAAACCTGGCATTTTGCGTTCTCCTTTGTGGCGAACAGGTCTATCTCTGGATGACCCCACCTTTGGAAGTACGGGTGGAGTACTGATAGATGTATCTCCCACTCTTGCATTTGGTGGCTGTACCTGCTGAGCAGGTCCGCCATCTGATTGTCCTTGCCTGGGAGGTGTTCTGCGATGAGGAAGATGTTTCTCTGAATGGCCCACTTCCACATGCTCTGAGCCAGATGAGACAGCTGTGGAGAGTGTTCCTCCCTGCTTCTGAATGTAGTACATGGCCGTCATGTCCGTCTGGAACAACAAGACTTTGTTGCACAGATGTACTTTGAAGGCCTTTAGTGCCATGAAGATTGCCATCAGTTCCAGAACATTGATGTGCATCTTCCGTTGCTGTTGTGTCCATAGTCCCTGCACAGTGTAATGGAGTACATGAGCTCCCCATCCCTGGAGAGAAGCGTCCGTTGTCAGGATGATCTGTGGCACAGGCTCTTGGAAAGGTTTTGTGGATTCCACCAATGCAGAGAGTTGTATGCCCGACCACTCACCAACACTAGGTCTTTCAACTGTCCGTGAGCCTGAGTCCACTGACGTGCTAAGCACTCCTGAAGCGGACGCATATGTAGTCTTGCGTGAGGGACTATGGAGATGCAGGAGGCCATCATGCCTATCAACTGCATGAACACTCGCGCTGGAAGCGAGTGTTGGGGTTTGAATAGTTGTATCAGCGATTGAATGCCGTTGACCCTCACTGAATTCTGCTGTGCTGTGGCTGCCAGAGTGTTTATCGTCGCACCCAGATACTGCCGTATATGGGCGGGTTGGAGGTGGGACTTTGGGTAATTCAGTGAGAATCCCAGATCGTGAAGAAGGTGAATAGTGTGGGACACGTGGGGGGCACACTGCTGGGCTGACTTTGCCTGGATGAGCCAGCCATCCAGATAAGGGTAGACGTGAATGTTCTGTCTCCTTAGGTGCGCTGCCACTGTCGCCAGGCACTTTGTTAACACCCTGGGTGCCGTGGTGACTCCGAAAGGCAAAACCTTGAACTGGTAATGTTGGTTTTGGATGGTGAACCGGAGGTATTTTCTGTGTGACGGGTGCAGCGGAATGTGAAAATACGCATCCTTTAGGTCTAAAGTTGCGAGGAAATCCGCTTGACTGAGCAACGGGAGTACTTGCTGCAGGGTCAACATATGAAAGTGTTCCGATAGAATGTACCGATTGAGGGGTCTGAGGTCCAGTATGGGTCTGAGGGACCCGTCCTCCTTTGGTATCAAGAAGTACAGTGAGTAAACTCCCATGCCTCTTTCTTCCACAGGCACGAGCTTGATTGCCCCTTTTTGCAGCATGACGATGACCTCCTGCTGCAATAAGTGCAAGTGCTCGTTGGACATAGGACAGTGTCTTGGGGGCAAGTTGGGTGGGGTGGATGTTCACTCCAGACAATAGCCGTACTGTATGAGCTGTGTGACCCACCTGTCTGTGGTGATGGTTTTCCAGACCGGCAGAAACTGCTGAAGTCTCCCCCCGACCGGTGTTGTGTGGTCGGGGGGCAGTGACAAGGCGTCACTGTTTGCTGGTGGCAGAGGATCTGGAGTTGTTGTTTCCACGACCCCTGCCCTTGGCGCTGTTACCACGATATCCACCTCGACTTGTGTTTGGTGTATGTGGACTGTGTGTTGCCTTTGTAGTACTGCGTGGTTTGGGAGAGCTGGCCTCTGGAAACGCCTCTAGTGCTTGAGCGACGAAAAGACCCACCCCTGAATTGCTGGGACTGTAAGGCCCCCATGGACTTAGCAGTTTGTGTCCTTTTTAATCTTTTCCAAGGTGGTGTCAACCTCTGGCCCAAACAGATGATCTGGATTTACTGTTTGATTAAGAATGGTGGTCTGTATCTCTGGCTTAAACCCCGAGATTCTGGGCCAGGCATGTCGTCTCAGCAGGACACTAGTGTTGACAGCCCTGGCTGCGATGTCAGCCGCGTCTAGTGCACATTTAATTGAAGCATTAGATATTAGCTTCCCCTCTTGAATAAGCATCTCAGCTACCTCCTTGTATTCGTCTGGCAGGTGCTCCAACAGGGTCTCCAGTGTGTCAGTGTGCCCCGTCATACCTCGCTAGAAGCGCTTGTGTATTGGAAATGCGCCAGATATTGGCCTCTTGTGCTGCCACCCTTTTCCCTGATGCCTCAAACACCTTAGATTCTTTGTCTGGAGGAGGAGCATCACCCGTTGTCTGAAAATTAGCCCTCTTCCGGGCATTTGAAACGACAAGAGAGTCCAAAGGCAACTGTCCTTTAATGTAAGTAGGATCAGTAGGCGCTGGTTTATACTTCTCAATCCTAGGGTTTATCACCCTGGCTCTGGTAGGCTCCTTAAAGATCTCCCCAGCATGTTTTAAGACACCTTTTAACATAGGCAGAGTCTTGACAGTTCTTTCTGAGACTGAAAAGGTATCAAAAAGAAAATCCACGTCAATGGGGTCAGCATGGAGCTGGACGTTGTGGTTTTTAGCCGCCCGTTCAATGAGGGCATTGAACGCCGCTGAATCGTCTGTAGGTGATGTCTTTACAGAATAAAGTTGAGTGTCTGGGGCAGAATGAGGATCACCTGGGTCAGCACCAGCAGCCCAGGGTTCATTGGTATCAGGGTCTGTGTAGACAGGATAGCTGTACTCATCCTCATCATCGCCCACCCCAGCGTCCACGTCAGAGTAAGTGGGCGAGACATTATGGGCATGTGGAGAAAGTGGTTCCACAAGGACAGGAGTCAAAGCTTCTTTTTCTTTAAAGGAATCTTGTAGGACTCCATCGGTTGTTCCAGGGCAATTTTCCGCTTGTGGAGGGAAAGTCTGCCCGTTTCGGCATCAATAAAGTGTTCTTGTTGGTCTTCTAATGAAGATTGCCGATGCTTCAAGGTGGGAACCACCGTCGTCGACTTCGGCACAGAGGACACCTTCTCGGGCACGCTGGCGACCACTCTAGGGGTGAAAGCCTTCGGCGGCAACGTGAAGTGAATGGGCGTCGACGCTTTGTGAGGTTTTTCGACCGGCTTCGAAGGTGGAGGATCTCTTGGTCCGACAGCCGAGGCCTTCTCCTTGATGCGCTGTAGGGAGTCTGTCACTTGCTTGGTGAAAGCGGCGGACGGTTGCGTCGATCCGAGGATGTCATTTGAGCCAGTCCCAGGCGTGGACTCGCGGGCTGCGCCGCTTCTGGCCTTGCCTTGGTGACGTGGAATCTCGAGAACATTCGGATCACTGAGTCCTTTGTTGGTGTCGACCACCTTCGGCGCCGATTTACTCGGCTCGACCACCCTGACCTTTGTCTTCGGCGTGGCAGACTTAGTCTCGACGCCCTTGACTTGAGCCTTCGGATCGACAACACCCTTCTGCTTCTTCGGCGCCGAGGGCTCTGAGCCTTGGATCCGACCAAAGTAATGGGCACTTTCGGTTTCGAGGGGGGCACCAGTGCTGTTGCTTGTGTCGAGACCGTTGGTTTCACTTTCGGTTTCGATTTTCCAGGGTGCGGCTCAATAGTAATGTCCATGGCCGAGCCCGAAGGCGGGTCCGTAGAACCCATTGTAAGATCTTCGGTAAGGCCTAGTGGCGATTCCTCGACCTGAGCCTTATGAAGCGGTACGGACCCAGTGTCAGTGCGAGGTATCTTCCATGGCCCCAAAGGCCCCGTCGTCCCCTACCTCGTCGACAACTTCTTCAGCTTCGAACATTTCGGCGTCCGTGTCGTAGTTGTATTCGACCTTTGACGCGGGATTCGACGGGTTGTCACCGATTTCCCGGTCAGCTTCCTCTTCGACATCCCCGGCATCAAAAATGTCCACAGGCGCCGGTGCAGGGTGCTGGGCCTCCTAGCGCGTCAATGCTTAAGCGTCTTTTTGAACCTGAAACGGGAACAAGCCATGCAACTGGCTTCATCATGGTCCGGCGACAGACTTGTTGCACACCGGGTGGACGTCGATGTGGGGATACTTTGAGTTGCAGACGGGACATCTTTTGAAGGGACTTCGGTCCATGATGAATAGTCGATAGGGTCTGTGGCGTCGACTGGGCCCTCCGCACCGAAAGCACGCGGGTGTATGGAATCCGGCTCGGAACCGAGCTGGAAGCGTTAGGCACCGAACGCAAGACTATACCGAAGAAAACTAAAGACCTTTTGGCCTTAAGAAAGTTTATCGATTCCGACTAGAGGGAACCAATATACATCCGAACCCAATGGCGGAAAAAAACAATCTGAGGATGCCTCGAACTTCGATACTAAACTCCCTTTGCTCACTTCGGTGTCACTTAGATGACTTGCGTCAGGTCACAGCTGATCTTCTTAAGATCTCTGGGCAGGAGGAGAGTCTGAGGAAAGGTGTATAGAAGTCCCAGGTGCCATCTAAGCAGAAGGTGCCTGCTAGTGGGAGCCGCTTTGGAAACTCCAACATGCCGAACTGCTGACATTGCAGTGGAACATAGATTGAGCCATGGTTCTATCTATGCTCAGAAGAGACCTTGAGCCACGTCCAGGAGTAAACGCCATTCATGATCTGCTAGGCATCCGTGGCAGAGTTGGTCTGCCCCGACGTTCAGCGATCCCACCAGGTACAGCACAACCAGGAAGATGTCCTGTCGCTCCAGCCAGGTCCAGAAGTGCAGGGCCTTCTGGCACAAAATCAACTACCCCACTCCACCCGGTTTGTAGCAATACCCCATAGCGGTAGTTTTGTCCATGAACCCCTGAAGCAGCCTTCCTTTGATGGATGGGAAGAATGCTTTTAATGTGAAGTGAATCGCCCTCAGCTATAGAAGGTTTATGTGAAGCTCTGATTCCACCACAGACCAGTCTCTACAGATGTCCATCTCTCCCAGGTGGCTGCCCAGAACCAGAGGTCTGCAGTGGTGCGAGGTACTTTTTCCACATTGGGCTGGTTTGCATGCAATTCTTTGCCAACATGTCAGGTAAGCAAAGATCATCGACAAAGAAGGTATGTTCTATCTTTGCTGGAAACCCAAAAAGAATGGAGACTACCTACGTAGGCATATGACCAGAGAACAACTGTTAAATTGTTTTAAGTGGACAATGGCTATAGGCATTCCTTTTATGGGTGAGGGTGCATGCTCTACTTATTTTAAGAGCAGCTCTAGCTTCTGTCAACACAACATTGATGTTTTTACGAATGGGGATATGTCGTTTTAAAGCGGTCAGCGGTACCAACTCAATAATAAAGAAGCCTTAGTAGCCCCTCCACTGATGTTGTGGCAAAGATGTTGACCCTCTTCCAAGATGTGAATAATCAAGCCCTCCTTTCAAGAACTGTGATGTAGGTGTTTAGGTCTGCATTGAGCAAGATATGGGACACCAAAGTCACCTACAGCTTTGGCTAGAAATTATACTGATGCTATGTGTAAGTTTCATACACTGAACTGAGGCGTTGTAAGTGATCGGTTTAATAATTTAGAAGATACCTATCTCGTGATACTTCGAAGACTCTTCCAGGACAACAATGTGCAATCATCCGGACCCAACACTAGGCGGTGAATTATGCACAGATATGAATTCAGCAGCCCACATGCCTCGAACATATGAGCTACAGCCGCCGCACAGTGAGTGGGGTTCAGTTTGCACTCACCGCAGGGTTGGAGTTCAGGTCGTTTTTAATGAAGTGGTTAAGTTAAAAAATGTTTGCCATTTTAGGCCCTCCAGGGAAATTAGAGGTGTCACTGCTATGATAAAATTATTGTGATGCTCGCATGTCAAAAGTGCGTATCGAATCAATCAGGAAAATTTATATTAGTAAGGCTTCCCAGACCGGCAGAGAATAATTCAAGCATGTGAATCTATTAAAGATCCAATGGTGGATAAATAACGACATAGTCTAGCTTTATGTAGCACTTCAACTGGATTTCAAATGATACTGTGCACCAGTTCAAAAGTTTACACTGAGTGTGGGATTGTTTGTGACCATTATAACCCCAAGGCCTGACTTCGGCACAAGAACTGTAAAAGCCTTGCTGGTGAGACCTGCCAATCGTGACCAATTAGAGTCAGAAGTCACGATAACTTAACGGAACCCCAAATTAAAGTCCGAAAATGGAAGTGCATTAGCCATGAGGAGCTTCCAGTCCAGCTGATGACAACCAATAATTCTTCGGACTTAGTAGAAGGTAAAGTACAGCTAAGAACATTGCAGGACTTCAGGTGTTCGGCTGCCTAGCCATGACAGCAAGGGAAGCTGCTCCTGCTCACTTTCAGTTCTTTTTAGGCCAAACGGCACGAACACTTATCCTCCTCAGTGTGGGGCATGGGGAACTGTTTCAACCATCCTTCTACCTTTGAATTTTCCAGAGATACTTGAAGTCCTGTTTTGACACTAAATCTAATTCACAGTCTCCACTAATTACTCTCATGGACAACACCCATTCTACCTCCACATTCTTTCTATCCCAGGCCCAAACATTTAGTAAGCTACTAATGTTAATATTTTCTGGAAGCTTTTAAGAGTGAAAGATGTTAAATAATAAAGGCAGGAAAGTCCAAGAATTCCCCAACCAGCAAAACATGTTAGGATTTAACTAACAGTGGGTATCCTATCAGCCCCAGCAGACGAGCCAACTTCACAACACTGGCCCTGATGTTGGCATACCCATGGGATGTACCTGGGGAGCAGGTTACATTGAAGACCAGGAGTACCATTACACTGCACTTTTGCACTAGTCGGATCCCCCTCACTGGCCCCCTCTGAAAAGTTCCCCAAGTATGGTGCCCCCTTTATCTGGATAGTGAGACTGATCCACTGGACTCCTGTCGCCCTAAAGAATCCCTTTGAACAATCTTGTTTTGGATAACTTCGCATTTTGGGATGACTGACTGGATTAGAAGCTAAATAAAACATTTAAATGTCTATCATACTCCCAGGTAATAGGAAAATTAGAAGAATTATTTTGGAAGCTTGAAACTCTCCAGTATTATATCTGAACCATTTATTTGGACAAATATTAAAATTAGGTTCTCTTCGACTTCACGAAGCCTACCGAAGACAACAAGATCTTTGTCCTTAACCCCTTGCATGCTGCCGCGATTCTGCGCCTGTGCGGCACATTCTGATCGCGGGTGCGGTCATGAGAGCCGGGAGCTGTCAGCACATGAGCACTGTGTGCCATGACGGCTCCCGGCCGTCATCAGCATGCAAGGGGTTAAAGTAGCACTGACTATTGCGTCCCATGGTATTTGTTAGCAAGGCCCCGTTTGATGATGTAGTACAGCAGAAGAGGACAGGTCCTTCTGTGTTATTAGATTTAACTTGTGCGTGCAAATACTATTTTAAAGGTAGAGGTATAGTTCTAATGAGATACAGATTTGGAAAGCCATTAATTTGGTTACATTATTTATGTGCCATACTCTTTACTACCTAATCAAGTAAGATTGGATGGCACCCATTAATAAACACAAGCGTACCAGTAGAGAAACCGGATTACCCAATTAGAGTGAACAGTACACAACATGGATACTGCTAATCAAACACTGACTGACGCACAACCCTGACATGGTCTCACAATGATAGTATGCAGAGCACTGGATCACGTACAGTTCTTGTGGAGTTTAAGCTATAACTAGGGTGACTCAACAAAGTATAAATCAATGCATTGTCAATGCCCTCCCGAGCATCCTTCCAAATAAAGTCAAACGTGATGAGCTCCACAGTGTTTTCTACAAGAGGTAAAGAACTCTTACAGCTCTGCACCAGTTATTTTTTTCATAATTACTGTACTTCTCCAATTTATTGTGGAATAACTGAAAACTATATTCAATATCTAAAAACCCCTCAAGAGTAAGAGCAGAAGTAGTGCAGAGTAACAAAAATGGAAGGGAAGATTCAGAAAATTGTGAATGCAGCTTTAAAAAAAAAAAAAAAAAAAAAAAAAAAAAAAAAGAGTCAGGACTACATTAAATGGTTGTATACTAAACAAAGGGATATGATATAGGAGGATGTTGAAAAACTTGAAATGTAAGCATATTCAGAAGTTGGGCATAAATGTGAGACTGGGTGACCTGTTTGTAATAGTTTCAAAATTCTATGAGAAAATAAATTAATTTCAGAATGTTGAAACCTAAACAGAAAAAGTAAAATTGAACATCCTTTTGAATCCGCTGGCACCTGTAAGTTCAAGAGCCGTATTAGCAATCAGTCAAGGGATTTATTTTTCATACCTGGTGCTATAGATGGGTTCAGTCACGCAGCAAAAGACAGAAGCAGCCAAGGAGAGCAGCAAGGGTGCAGCACACGAAGGATTAACAGGCAAGCACGTCATAAGGCAAGAGGAAACAAAAAACATGTAAAAAAGCCAGGTTAAATACGGCTGTCAAAGGAGTGTGGATAAGTGAGGATGTGGAGCTGCGTCCATGTGGCAGAGGATCAGAATGGAGGTAGGGTAGTTTGACTACACAATGGCGACTACACTGCATTAACAGTGACTGTAGTTAAAGGCAAGTGACAAGAGAACAGGAAACATGGAGCTGTGGTAAATAAAATTACCTGGTACTTAATTTCTATGCAGTAAAGTTCAATAAAATAGCTTAATCGAAATAAGAGACACAGAGTCCGTGGCATCTGAGTTTTAAGGGGTTTTATTCCATAAAATGGAATTGTATGGTCCGGACCAGGATATCATGTTCCTTTCACCACTGGGGTTCAGGAAGGGACAGAGCAATGCTTTATTAACAAGGTACAATATTTATAGTTCATTCATGCAGAAGGCGTAACAGCTGAGAGAAGCGAGATAGGAAACATGTGCGTAGCAATACGTAATCAGAAGGCGTGCACTAGGGCGTACACGGGGTGGGTACTAGAAACGTCACATAAAAGTGTCACAAGTGGGTGGATACATAATGAAATCTTGCAGTGTCAGCAGGAATCTGTAGCAAGGATGCGTGCGCAGCAGCATGACGTGTGACTGACGTAAACAGGAGGGTGCAGGGGACTTGACATTTAGCCTTAGAGGGGAGAGACAGAAGTCTGGTGGGTCAGATCAACTTGTTCCTAAATCATATCTGGTATCTTGTGTTTGGAGTACATGTTGCTGGAAACTAAAGGCTATCGGGACAGAGGTTACTTGTCACTAAGGCTAGGAGATGCATATATTTCTTTAAGTAACTGGAGTTTTCTATGGAAATTGGTACAGTAATACACTTGCATGGAGACGGAAAGACTGGACTGTATCTATTGCAGGCAGGATATGTTTATCCTACTCGTTAGCTAGGAATGTGGATTCACGGAGCAGAACTGATAACATAAAGGCAAAATACCATCTTGGCAGGCAGGCCGGACTGAGCCAGGCCCCGCGCTGCTTGGCAGGAAGGAAGGCAGAGTTCAGAGATGCAGGTGGGGGCTGCCGTTTTCAGAGGCAGAAAACAGAAATGAGCTTGATGGCAGAAATCAGGAAAAGGCTCGATGGCAGGCCTTCGCCAGAGCCATGAAAACATGAAAGTGCACCACGTAAAGACGGTGGCACGGCATACTTAGGAACTGAATTAGTGATCCATTCATGGCGGATCTGAAAGAGGACATGTTAACGTTGGACGCAAATGTATTTGCGTCTTCATAGCTGGCACAGGAGGGAAGTTACATGCACTTTAACTCGTACATGGAGACGTTGGGGTACGTAGTAGGGGACACAATTGAGCATAAAAATTTATATTACCTCATTCCCTCCTTGTCCCCTACGGGACCCTTCATGATATATCAATCTTCATTAATCCATCTATTTGTTCGTGTAACATCACTTGTTCTTCTTGGACTAGAACGTGGAATACAGGATGTGGCGCACAATCCGCAAATCGATGGCCCACATTGTAAACATAGGCAACTACTGAATGCTATGAGCAATATGATACCTAGAAATGACAGTACTGTCCATCCCCATGCAGACATTACATTTCAGAACCAACCGGACCATGTCCAGGAGCCTGGATTCTGATGTATCAGATGAACTATTTCGTGAAGCCTAGTGATGGCTTTGTAAACCGATGGTGCGTTGTCTGGAATGAAAACGCAACAGCTCGAGTGGATGACGGTACAAGCCCCGCCCCTATCGGCCAGGATGACTTCAAGGATAAGACCATTTTGAAGAACTACGAGTCTCATAGCAGACTGTTCCTCTGTTACGTTACCTAGGGCAGAGGTAGTTTCATTCACTACAGCTTCAAGAGTTCTGGTCAATCTACGTATCAGTTTACTATTCGAGACAGTACCTAAGTAAGGAAAGAAACCTTTATTGAAATCTGTATATTGTTCCCATGCCGTTTCAGTATAATCGGGAGTTCTCTCTTGGGTCCAGTATATACTAGGTGGGAGTTCCTATGATAATCAGGTGGGGCTAGAAAAACAGGTGGCAGAAGGAATGCAATGTAACAGGTGCCATCCCAATCTAGAGGTAAGCGTATATATGCAGTATGACCACAAATGAAGTAGGAATGACGTGAAGCTTTAAAGGTAGACTTGCCCTTATCACTGAATTCGATCACAGTAGTACATTCACTATGTCCTAGGTGTACTGAACCATTCTTTCTGACACATAATTCACCCTTAACTGGTAATACTGACATAAAGGGCAGGACTGATTCGGCTTCGGACTGAACATTCAGAATCATGATGTTAAGTGTAAAGTTACCTAATCCTTATACTTCGTTTTCTAGATCGGTCCCTGTCCTTTTGGGAAGACCCGCCTTGTCAGGGAAACATACTTTGTGCAGAACAGTGTTCAGATTTCCCCATACCCAATTGCCTTGGTAAACTACGGAATCAGAATCTAAGGAATTTATTAAACTAAACCATGCACCACAGGAACCATTGTGTGTGAACGGGTACGGAAAGAGGGGCAGAACTCCCTTGTAATTCAGGTAGGGAGGGAGTCGGCCACATATCCAGCAGTTTGTAGCATTATTAGTCTGATGGGAATGATGAAGCATACTAATGAAAGTGTTGTTGCGCAGCGCAAGTCTGTATGAGAGTTCATGTGGAGGTAACTCGCTAAAAGTGTGTTCAGCAGAAACATTGTAAGCAGATTGTTCACGCTTGAAAATAGGGTAATATATAGGGAGAAGTACACTTGCAACTATTATCAGAAGACTTAGGAAAAACATTATTAACAATGTCACTATACAGTGACTACGCAGTGATTTGCAGTATGTACGTTTCTTGAACTCTTTCTTTCTATCTCTCTCTCTATTGGGGTCTAACGGGTACATGTCAGAATCAGGTTTAACCGATTCACCTAGGGGAGGACTTAAACAATTAAACTGTCTGACTTGCTAGACCGTAATTTGGATTAATACTCCTGATGTAGAGTTTTTCTCGAAAAGGGGGTTTTGAGTCACTGGTTTCAAGGCAGTCTTTTGGGTGTTATCAAAGATTTGGGCAAAGAGAAAGTTCCAAATTGTCCATAGAATTTCCTTTTCATCCTTCGAGCCGGATAGCAGTCCTTGTGGTGTGTAGCACAGGCTTCGGCGTCCTCCAATGCGGCTTAAGGGGGCTTGATCGGTCAAAAGTTCCGCTCATAGATAACATCTCCAGGGACTATGGCAGGCTCCTGGACTTGGGTGTTGTCAGGGAGGGCGGAGGCAACCTGTGAATGAAGAGAGAGTAGTGCAGATATCAAGGAAGCTAGGTAATCTGTCAGCATGTTATTGTCAACATCAGATATTTTATTTTAGGCATAGGCGTACCCCTAATTTCGTTTTAAGTGTCTGATTATGGCTTTCTACAAGGCTTGCTGTAGTATAATCTGGGACTGGGTACGCTTCTGTCCATCTGGTTAGTGCACACACTACTAAAACATACTTATAACCTTTACATCTGTCCATTTGGATATAATCCATCTGGAGGACTTCAAAATGATGGTCAGGAGGATGAAATCCACCTTGCTCTACGGGAATGCCTTTACCTGGGTTGAACTGACAACAGATCAGGCAAGTACGCACTTTCTGTTTTGCTGCTGCTCGTAAATGTTTATTGAACCAAAGGTTTTGAATACTGTCTAACATGTCTTTTCTCTTGAATGTGCAGGACTATGTGCTGTGGTAATAATAACTTGAACCATAGAGTCGGGGAGAAACCATGTGGCTTTTCCCTTCGTCATCCATCCCTATTCTGTCTGGATCCCTCCTAGTTCAGTCCATTTCTTTATTTCGTCTGGTGTAGTATGTGTCTGTATGTCAATTACATCTAGGGCGGGATCCTTAACTGTCATGCAATGAGTTGGCGTCGGGACTATTGTCTTTGTCAAGTCAGGTGTGTGAGTCTGTGCTGTAAGCTTGGCTGTGCGGTCTGCCAGGTAGTTGCCCTGGGAAATGTTGTCAGTGACTTTAATATGTGCTTTACACTTCATAATGGCTATTGCTGTAGGCAAATGTATTGCTTCTAACAGAGCTAAAATACAGGCTTGGGTCAGAGCAATGAGCTCTGCTGCTTGGGCTGACAGGGTGTCAATATGATGTGTTTCTATGACATCAGTTTCTGTTGTTACTGCATATGCAGCCACTAACTCTCCTGTACTTGTTCTCATACATGAACCATCCACATAAAGTGTCAGGTCTGGATCTGGTAACGCGGTGTCTGTCAAGTCTTGTCTGGGTTTCGTCGTGATGGTAATGACTTCAACACAATCATGTGCCAAAGGGTCTGTCATATTTAATGGCAAAAGTGTAGCTGGATTTAATGTGTTACAGCGTCTGATTTCTATGTGTGGCTGAAATAATGTCAATTCATAACCTGTCAATCGTGCTATAGTCAAGTGTTGTGTCTGGGTTCTGTTTAAAAGAACTTCCACTGAGTGTGGAACTTGTACTGTCTGAGGGTGTCCTAACACTATGGAATCACTCTGTCTGATTGCTAAAGCTGTAGCTGCCACTGATTTTAAACACGCAGGCAAGGCCTGTGCTACTGGATCCAATGTACTTGAAAAATAGGCACACGGTTTGTGTGACCCTGCTTGGTCTTGAGTGAGGACTGATAATGCAGTTCCCTCACGTTCTGTGACAAAAAGTGTAAAAGGTTTGCTGTAACATGGTGTCGCTAAAACTGGTGCTTGACATAAGGCTTTCTTCAAGTCATCAAAAGCTTGTGTATGTTCCTGAGTCCAAGGGAGGACAGTCGATGACGCTGCCTCCTGTGTTGTCAACTGTAAAAGTGGCTTGGCTAGAAATGCATACTGACGGATCCATTGTCTGCAGTAAGAAGTGAGGCCTATAAAAGCTTGTACCTCCTTCTGTGTTCTGGGCTGTGACAGGCTAGTAATGAGCTGTATGATTCTTGTGTTAGCTGTCTACCGTGTTAGCTGTATACCCTCCTTGGAAAGCAAGTGTTGTACACCACTTGCTTTACACAGAAAGTGCAATACTGTCAGAGATGCAATGTCACAGTCTGGTTCTGATCCTGCTGTAATTAGAATGACGTTTATGTTGGTAGGCATGTAAACACCGTCTAGCTGTCTGTAGTGTCTGACTGTAAATGCTAGGGATCACTGTCATAAATCCAGCAAAAATAATTATGTTAACATAAATAAATAAATAAAAATGACTTCTCAATTCAAAAGCACTATTTTATATTGGGGAACCTTTTTCCAAAACCTCTGCAAATTTACAATAAATCCTACTCTAGATCTTGGGTAATGTATTTGAATAAACCCAAACTAAACTTGTCATAGACAGAAGGCTGGAGCCTCGATACTCCTTTGAGAAACAGCCCCTCCCTCTAGAATTATGTTCGCGCTCGGAGCTTGAATCTGATCCAAGCATAATCAAGTAGCAGCCGAGCTTCATTGCGATCTAAAATTGAATGACTGCCAAATGTTGATCTCATCGCAGGAGCAAAGCTTCTGCCAATCCTGTTTACACTACTGAGGGAAAATCTATTCATTTGCAAGCATGCTCTTATCTGAAGTCAATGAAGCTTTTAGTACTGACTGTGAGGGAGAGCAACTTGACCCCTCCCTTATATAAACATAGAGAAAGAATGCTGCCTGGCTCAGCTGGAGAACAGCCAATAATTGTCCGCGGAAAAGAATTGGAGGATGGCCAAGACAGGCACTGCTAGCTTCAAGAGGGAGTAGCCCTCCCTTTATATAAACATCATTCACTGGGAACCAGGGGACGGACTGTCTCAAGGTTAAAAAACACATTCCTTGTACGTCATAACATATCTCTTCCCAGGCCAGAGCTTTTCTAACTTTAACTAAAGCAAATCTTTAAAACGTGTTAAAAAGTAAATTAATAAAGACATATATTTTTCTGTAACTGAGTGACATGCTAGCATTTTAAAAATAATTCTGTACTGCTACTAGCTGCAAGGGAAACAAAACATTCATGGCATGGAAACACACCATATTTTACTCTCTTTTTTTTTTTGTGAAAATAACATGTCGAACTCCTTAATTCTGCATTGCATAACCAATATTTTCATAAGTAAGTGTGCAAACTTATCTATTCTACCTATTAAGAGGGCCAGGATTCATACTTTTTCAAAAGGCCATGTTTTCTAATTTTAGTGGGGACTGTTCTCTGCACACATCAATTGAAGCAGCCTGTCAAAGTACATAGGTCAGTCTTAAAACTAAATGCAAATTAAACTAATGTAGGGGAGACATTGGGAAAAAAATATTCTGTAGAAACATTCCTATTTAAAAAACACACTGTTCATTTACACTAATAAAAACGCATTCTATGAAGGGTCTGATTTATATTATCCTGTAAACCCTGAAAACATCTAAGCACCCTCTGTGCAAAACCCTTATCTCAATTCGACTGGTCTATTTACAACTTTACCGTCTTCTGAGCTAAAACACATTATATCAAGTATTCCAAGACAAAACCCTTCACAAAAACACTCCTTTACCCTCCATGCAACATTTTACCATTCAATCTGCAAACTGAATACGCCCATTGGATAACATTGCAAATCGCACCCCCGCACAAAACATGCTTTTTCCACCACTTCCACAGCTCGGATCCTTTTCAAACTTTGCATCACAGTAGTTCAAGCTATTCCCTAAATCCTCACCAAAAAGCAACCAAATCCCTCCACTGGAACGGGTACGAATTTCCGCTCAAGAACACGCCCCCCCCCCCAAAAAAAACGCTAAAATTCCTCAACACCTTGTCAAAACAAATACTGCCTTCTCAATCCAAGAAATTAACCCGTATTCAAAACATTTTCTCCAAGCACTTGAAAGAGATCCAGCTCTCTCCTGACTAACGCAATGATAACATGCTCTGTACAAGCCATATCCACATGGCGCTATTCACAAGCCATATTTACAAGAAAGTCAACAAGTCCAAAAATGACATGCTCTTCACAAGGCATATTTACAAGGCGAAATGCACAAGGAACACAACAAGTCTAAATGAGAATATGCTCCTCACAAGCCATATTACAAGGAGCTATTTACAAGAAACTACACAAATCTTCCTAGTCTTAGTGAAATCACGAGCATTGAGCCCTTTCCTGGTTCTGGATCGTATATACAGTGGGGAATTGCTTCTTTCTACATACTCTAAAGGGTACAGGTGGTGGCGCTCGTGACCTACGGGGTGTTTCTGAGGGGGTCACTTTAGCTAGTTCTTCTGAGAGGACCAGTAACAACGGCATTTCTTTCTCTGTTCTCCTATGTGACTCTTTGCGCCATAACTCAATGGCATCTTTCTGTGAGGGTCTTGATTTCTTTTTCCATAGAGCTTCTTCTACTCTCATGATGCACTCGGCATCCCATGTTCCTGAAACAGGCCATCTATATTTCTCTTCTAACTCCTTGGTGTAGTCCACCCACAAGTCTAAGTACAGTATGGCATCTAAGCCATGTTTGTGGTACATAAAGTGCCCTGGAGTGTCCCTAGGTGGAACAGGCACTGCTTCTTCTAGAATCCCTTTTCTAGTTCCTATCTGTCTTAATTTACTGAACAGTGGCATCGTAATATTTTTGACTAGACTTTTACTTGAATTTTGAACACAATTATTACATAAAAGAACACAGTAACATATATCAAACAGTCACTCATACCACGACATTAATCACAAAAATCCTATGCATATATTGACTATACTTGATTTCTATAACGAAAATACTCACTAAAATACTTCTTGATGCACTGCTAAACAGTACAGATACACTGCTAAAACAGTGCAGACTGGAATTCTTGATGCACTGCTAAACAGTACAGATACACTGCTAAACAGTGCAGACTGGATCTGTGTACCCAAACCCATCTTTACCGGATGCATAGTAACACACCCGTCTAGATACTCCCTCAGCAACGGTACTCACCGGGAAGCACAGAAAACGGAAGGCCTCAGAAACTGGACTGGACTGGACTGAACCCTGGACTGGACTGGACTCGCGACGTAGATACTTCGGAACTTCGGAACTGGTGGGCCTCAAGACACCTCGGACCTTGCACTCTCGGCTGGACTCGGGTTGGGATCCTCCGCACTCCTCACCGCCTCGTCTGGGTGTCGATCGCAGTCTCAGTCACCTCCGTTGGCCTGAGGGAGATACAGGAAATCCTGCAGATGCGCATGAGTGTCCGTCCGGCTGTGGCAGGGGACTAGGCCTGCAACGCACCGCCGGCGCGTAAGGTGGGGGAGGGTCCCATCTGGGGTGCCAATTTATGTGGTAAATAAAATTACCTGGTACTTAATTTCTATGCAGTAAAGTTCAATAAAATAGCTTAATCGAAATAAGAGACACAGAGTCCGTGGCATCTGAGTTTTAAGGGGTTTTATTCCATAAAATGGAATTGTATGGTCCGGACCAGGATATCATGTTCCTTTCACCACTGGGGTTCAGGAAGGGACAGAGCAATGCTTTATTAACAAGGTACAATATTTATAGTTCATTCATGCAGAAGGCGTAACAGCTGAGAGAAGCGAGATAGGAAACATGTGCGTAGCAATACGTAATCAGAAGGCGTGCACTAGGGCGTACACGGGGTGGGTACTAGAAACGTCACATAAAAGTGTCACAAGTGGGTGGATACATAATGAAATCTTGCAGTGTCAGCAGGAATCTGTAGCAAGGATGCGTGCGCAGCAGCATGACGTGTGACTGACGTAAACAGGAGGGTGCAGGGGACTTGACATTTAGCCTTAGAGGGGAGAGACAGAAGTCTGGTGGGTCAGATCAACTTGTTCCTAAATCATATCTGGTATCTTGTGTTTGGAGTACATGTTGCTGGAAACTAAAGGCTATCGGGACAGAGGTTACTTGTCACTAAGGCTAGGAGATGCATATATTTCTTTAAGTAACTGGAGTTTTCTATGGAAATTGGTACAGTAATACACTTGCATGGAGACGGAAAGACTGGACTGTATCTATTGCAGGCAGGATATGTTTATCCTACTCGTTAGCTAGGAATGTGGATTCACGGAGCAGAACTGATAACATAAAGGCAAAATACCATCTTGGCAGGCAGGCCGGACTGAGCCAGGCCCCGCGCTGCTTGGCAGGAAGGAAGGCAGAGTTCAGAGATGCAGGTGGGGGCTGCCGTTTTCAGAGGCAGAAAACAGAAATGAGCTTGATGGCAGAAATCAGGAAAAGGCTCGATGGCAGGCCTTCGCCAGAGCCATGAAAACATGAAAGTGCACCACGTAAAGACGGTGGCACGGCATACTTAGGAACTGAATTAGTGATCCATTCATGGCGGATCTGAAAGAGGACATGTTAACGTTGGACGCAAATGTATTTGCGTCTTCATAGCTGGCACAGGAGGGAAGTTACATGCACTTTAACTCGTACATGGAGACGTTGGGGTACGTAGTAGGGGACACAATTGAGCATAAAAATTTATATTACCTCAGAGCCCTCAATTTATATACACAGAAAGGCATAGGCTGGTATGGGGAATTCAGGGTCAGGCTAGCAATGTGGGATATGAGGAAGATAGGGAGAAGGGGGAGAGAAGATCTAAGTAGATAAGAGACTAATGAAAAAGTGTAAGTAAATAAACACTTAGAAAGTGGAGCCAGATGGGATTGACAGCGAAATGGTAAGGCGAATGTGAGAACTGGAAGCTTGGAAGGAAATGTGTGGGAAATTGCGGCGTAACAGGTGTGCATGAGTTGGTACTGGAGAAGGGAGTAGATGAGGTGGTATAGCAGAAGTGGCATAGGTAGAATTTTGGAGATAAGAAGCATGGAAGTGTAGATGTATCAAGTTGGTGTGGGCCAAGAAATGTGGATGTTAAAATTGAACAAGTAGATATGTGGAAGAGGGAAGGGTGTAAATTAAAGCTAGAGGTTCTTATACAGAGACAGGCTGGGTTATAGGGCAAACAAGCAGTGCCAAAAGGGCAGGTCTGGCAAGGAGTCTGTGGGTAGTTTTTTGGTTGTTTCTGGACTTATTTTTACTGCCGATTTTCTCAATATTAGCACAAACAACAAGCATTCAGTCTTCCATACTTGGCTAAACACCTAGAAAAAGTCTTCATAAGTTCAAAACTGCCCCGATTTGCAAATTGAACATTTTTTAGCTATCTGGTTCGTTAACTGGGTCACGTATTTTGGTGGTCTGGCCCTTATTGAATTTGAATCCAACCCTGTTCTGATATATGTTTTTAGAAAGCAAAGACACTTCCATCGCTTGCAATCTATAGGACATTGTGTAGAACCAAGCACAGTAGCACATGAGTGATAATTACAGTTCTACAAGATGGCAAAGGTATCAGGAACACTGGCCAAGATTAAATCTTTTCCCCACAGGTCCACAGACTGAGGAAAACCTCTGCAATCCATTAAAGCCACAGTTTATACAGAAAAGGTAATGCCTCGTAGGGGAGAGCGGCTAGCCTTACTTTAACCTGGTAAGCATTATTATCCGCCAAACTGGGGCAGTTATGTGGCCACCTGAACAATTGCCTTTCTTCTGATCACTAGCATGGAATAGATGTGTGGTTAAATCGAGAGAAGCAATACCCACATTTTACCTAAAACTTTGAATCACTTCAGAGAAAGCAGCTGTGCTACTTTGTTTGAACATTGTATACAAAGAAATAGAAGGTACTGATGCACTTTCATGTGAAATACATAATACTTGAGGTGCAGAAGCTGTCCAGCTGAATTCTCATCAAGGATATATGGTGTAAAAGCAACCAGTGTACATCAGACCACTCTTACCCCTGGAAGAACAGAAAAATTTTGGGGGGCAATGTTGGCGGGTCTCCTTTATTCTCCCAGTAAGGCAACGTTGAAATCTCTTTCCACCTTAAGGAGCAGGTACAGTGCTTGTGAGCTCAGTGAGATGGCCCACCTTAGAACATGGGTCATTGTGTTAAAAAATCATGAATGATACTGATGTTCTCCATCCTACAAGGGCAATTATTTTACCTGGCTCTTGATCCCTTGCTGGGTGATGAAAGTTTTCAATGCGCCAGTTTCAGAATTCTGAGGATAACCAAAATCCAGGATTTCTAGAGATGCGCAAATAAAAAAAACAAGAAAGAGTAAACAACCAATATAAACATCAACATTTTCCTTCCAACTTCTTGAAAGATGAGAAGATTATGTAGACTGCTCATAACTCTTACTACAAACTGACAGATTTACTTGCAAAGTAAGGCTTGCTACGTCTTAACACAGCGGAGAAAGGTTTCCTACCTGCTAACCCTACTAGCTGACAGCAGGGTCAGAAATTGCTTCTGAAAGCTGTTCAAGTACAACCATTGGCTAGCCAGTATCATGCATGTGGCACTTCATGCAACCAGTACGGCGTCTCTGACACAAAGAGGTGGACACCATCTGCAGAGTCAGCTTTCTGAAATGAAGCACATCTAGATGTAGGTAATGGGCAAAGAGGTTTTGGGGCATTAGGGTGTTGGACAAAGGAGAGACCCTATGGACTCTGAATTACAGTCATGAAAGTTAACTTATCCTTTTCAGTGGATAAAGGACACAGCAAGAGCTCAAATTATGGAGATAAAAAAAAAAAAAGACAGTGCCATGATGCCGGAGAATAAAGTTTAAATGCTCTAAAAGACTAAACGGGATTAAACTGTGCAATACATATCATCAACAAGAGGCAAGTATTAGCAGAATGTGGACTACGAAGTGCCCCTTGTAGCTGCCCGGTAAATATGACAAATTTGCCAGTAAAATGCGAGGAATACAGCCTTATCTCTACTGAAAATGTGACTGGCTGTTCAATTCCTTTACAGTGTGATAGGAGAGGAAGGTGAAGATACATGCAGTGATAATGGTTTTAAATGCACCCAACATCTGAATTGAGTAAAACCTTTCAAAAAAGAATGTGGGAATAGACCAAAACAAAAAAATCTCATGGAGATGTCACATTATTCCATTATTCTAAAAGATGGGTGTGTTCCAAACACCACCCTTTTTGACGAAGAAGTAGAGTTCGGAACCTCATACGACTAACAAACAGCCTGGAAACATTAGAGAAAGCCAGCTTTTAATTAAATTATTTAACAGGGGTTGCCCTTTACAATACCTCGAACCTAGGACACATGCAAGACAAACAATGGTTCCATGCAATAAGAAATACTTTCTTTTACAGAATACAAACATCAGATGAGAATTTTTCAAAACAATGATGCAATGACACAAACCAGCCAACACTTGCGAGCACTGAGCACTTTTGAATATAAGTAAAAAAAATGTGGATACTTGTTTAAGTGTCTTTGCTTCATTAGAACACCTAATTCACCACATAATTCAGAGATATTTTCGCACTTCACCAACAATAGAATGACCAAATAGGAGGCTTTTAAAGTGGCACTGAGGGGGGAATGCATGAAGCAGGGCAAGTCTCAAGGGACTGACTGTCTTACAGCTGAATTCGATCAGGTACTTGAAAACCCCAGAGCAGAACACAATGTCCAACCTCCTTTGCCTGAACCATAATCTGCACACTTCAGAGTACAGGTTTGCGGTGACAACCCTTGACAGAGGGCATTTGAAACCGTTGGGTGGCACTATATGCAGGCTGTTTTGCGACATAGGATTCGCCCCCCAATTTCATTCAATTGGTGCAGCTACTATACACACAACCTGAGGTGAGGGTGTATACAGGTGGCATGGTGTCGTACCCCTGGGATGAGAGAGGAATGACCCCGTGCTCTTTGCACTGGCAGTGGAGCTACTGGCCTGTGTGTTAAGATAGAGACTCTAACCAGGGGGGGCGCTAGTCTAGCACCCCCTAACCCTGTTTTGCCAACGATGTATGCAGATGACACTGGTGTTGTGTGTTTGGGTGATCCAGAGAGGTCAGTCATGGTTCTGCTGGAATAACGGAGTATATTTGCGAATGTCTTGGACTATATACAAGCAGAGTGAAGTCGTAGCTCTTTCCTCCAGCTGGACTGGGGTGAACGGATTTAGCACTCCCGAACTGACTGGGGGCTACAGTGGGAGCGAGACATTGCTACCTCGGGATCTAGGTCACACAATGCCCCAGAACCCAGTAGGACTTTAATATGGGCAGGATGCTGGAGGGACTGGCTCTGTCTGTTGAGTTCTGGAAAACACCCCCACTCTCCATGATGGGAAGAATGTCAGTGGCTAAAATGGTTTTGCTGCATTATATGTGCTGCATTATATGTGCTGCAGAATGCAATGTGCCAGGTTGAGCTTTACACATTTGCACAATTGGATAAGCTATTAGGCGCTCTGGTATGGGCGGAGCAGAGTAAAACTAGACACAAGTAAGCTTCCTTGGAGATACGGGAGGCCTGGGCTACCAGATCTCTTTCTAGAATATGTGGCCATGCCACACAGCTACAACATGAAGTACTGTGCCTTGATGATGCTGCAAACTGGTAAAAATAAAATGTTGCTAGCGGGCATGCACAACCCCTACATGCTGCCAGATATACTCAAAATGGGGAGAATGGTAACTGACTACATCACATAATATTTTGGACAGGCTAAGTGGTAGACACGGTCCTGTGGATACCGCCTTATAGGAAGACATGCTCCTGTAAGAGCAGAGACAGTTTCCTGCCCTTCTGAAAGACAGGTCCTTTGAGGGATGACTGGGAGGTGGAAGGGGCGGGTTGTTTGTATGAATGCAGGAGCTCTCCAACTCAACAAGATGGGTCTTTCTTTTAAATATGCCCAGTAACTGACTTTCTGGTGGTAGGGCCATCCACATCGGACACTAGGAAGGAATTGCAGTGGTCAGGTAATTAGTCAAGACAATTTGGTCCTTAACAAAGGAGCTCAAACTGAGATACCTCTGGTATTGTAACAGCGAGTGAGATTATCATGTGGAATGGGGGCCACCTTCTCGAGCTAATCGGATGGGGTCCAGGGGTCAAGGTGAAGTTTTTTCAGGGCTTGTAGGTGTGGCCAGTGAGGTAGGTTCAGTCACCTTATAAGCAGGGGTGGGGTAAGGGGCAGAGACGGCCCACCATTCTCTATGGCTGAAGACAATGAAGGTTCTCCTTGACCAGGAGGTCATCTCCTGGGTAGCTGGCTGGGGATACATTGGCTCTTGTGTAATCCTCAGTCAATTGCAATGTTTAACATGCACGTCCTTCCAGGCATTGCTCATCTTTTGCAGTCTAAGTCAATCCTCCAGGTAGGTGCAGTTCTCCTACTCTTCATGGCAGGCAGGTTTCCTCAACATAGGGTAAACAGAAAGGTGACTCAACGGCTTCTCCCAGACTTCGATCCAATGTGTAAAGAGAATGTTACATTTTCTTCCTCATGCTGCTGTAGAGAACACCCCCTGTGTACAATCAAGGTAACAAGGTACTTTCTAATAAGGGCAATCCTAATCTTCCTGTGATGTACAGGTCTGGCAAATCAAGTGGTTTGGAGGGCGGTGATCCTTGCATGATCACCTCAAGCCTGTGTCCTAGCTCTTCTGCCAATCCTAGGTTGAGGCTAGCTATGTTGAAATGATTGCAGACGCGTAAGAGATGCAGATTTCAAAAAAGGAAAGGGGCAGGCAGGTTTGACTATGGCATGGAAACTGTAGCTACATCACAGAAAATCTGATGTACCAAGCCGCTTACTTTCCACCTACCATGACCCGCCTGACACCCTGTGGACAACTGTTTTTTTGGAAACTGGAAGGGGGAGGAGTCAGGAGATGTGAACACACAGAACACAAGTGGAGAGACATGGCCTTAACCATTCTCTAAACCAAGCACATGTGAAAGGACACCCCCAGATTGAACCCTCCCAGACATCCAGAAAATAAAAGGTCCCGGTTATGGAAAACTGCATCTACTATACATGGAGGTAGCTAGTGTGCTATTCCTCTGTAGTTGTATGGGTAAATAGGTGTACAGGGAAAAAAAGACCTGTCTGCCCACTACTGCCACAACTATCAGCCTCTCAGTCTGGGATGAGGGGGTACTAGCCACTTTCACAAAGAGGGCACTTTGATCGACCCTTGGATATCTGAGCCCGGTTCTGATGCCTCACAAAAGCAAAGTAGAAGCACCTTAAGTGAACTTGTATGATTGCTGAATCACTGGGGAAATAAATACAAAAGGCTTTCCAGAGCAGGTGCCACAGCTTTAGAAAAAGTATGCAGTGGACGTATGGCCCATCAAAGAGCTACAATAATTAATCTGAGACATAGGATAACGACACCACCTCTGCACGAGTCAGGGACAAATGTTTCCAACAAGGAAGGAAGAATTCCGACTTTAATCTTCTTGCAAACACATTAGATACAGGACTAAAGTAGACTGATTGTGGATACTGTACATTGTATTTAGATTTTGATGGCAATGCAAGTTGGAAATAACATTACTGCCTTCATTTGACTCTCCAATTAAGAGCACTGAACCCATGTCACTAGCATGTATGGCCAGCCTGAGGCAGGTGCATAAATGAATAATCGGAGTGCTTCCAGCTATGCCTATTGTACATGGCGAAGCTAGGGAGTTCAGTATTGCTGTACCAGGGTGCTAACACTTTACACATTGCCCTAGAGATCTAGTGCCTGTAACATGATAAGAACCTCTCAGCTAGAAAAAGCAATAAGAACCACAGAATAGAGCCAATTGATGCTTTGTGAATCATGAGCAACAAATCCTGCCAAAAAACGTCCATTAGCATCATCATCATCATCATCATTCCCCCACACCACTGTGGTCAGACATCACCTTATAAGCCTCCATTAATGTCTAGATATACAAAGATCAATGAGACTAACATTTTATAACCAAGTTAACGAATAGTTTACCTGTCGGTGTAGTTTTGCAGCTTGAAGACCTTTCTGGATTCACTATGCTGTGCATATTCCGGTGGTTGGGTCCGGAATCGTAGTTTTTTTTGTAGCCCAGGTGGGAGTCGACGTCCCACCATTTGGTGTACCTTCGGTGACGTCGGCATGCTTCCGGCGGAAGCTACCACCCTTGGGCGCCATCTTCGGATTCTTTTTTCTGTCTTTTTCCTTTTCTGTATTTGTAGTGAATCCATAGCTATGTTTGTTAATCCTTTTTTCATTGTAATTCTTTTCACGTATCTTGTAAGCTTCAACTTTTTCTTTTTCTATGCGTTTCCACCTTCTTTTCCAGCCTCGTCTTTCTGGCGGAGGCGGGTGGGTTCGCTAGTGAATCCAGAAAGATCTTCAAGCTGCAAAACTACACCGACAGGTAAGAAACTATTCGTTTTGCAGCGTGAATCTTTCTGGATTCACTATGCTGTGCATAGATTTTGTAGCGGTTTTTGTTACTTTTGTGGCGGTTGGGTGGAAGATTATCGTTGGGTGTTTAATATATGTTGAAGCTCTTTTTGTCCTACTTGTGCTTCTTTGTTCATTTGTACATCCACCCAATAGTGCTTAGTGAACGTGTGCACTGAAGCCCATGTTGCCACCAGGCATATGTCCTGAATTGGTGTGTTGGCCAGAAAAGCCATTGTTGCTCATTTCTTCCTGGTCGAGTGGGCTTGTGCCTCTCCTGTTAGCTCCTGTCCCGCTTGCTTGTGGCAGAATTGTATTGTCTGTGCGATCCATCGAGCTATGGTGTTTTTAGTCACTGGTTTACCCATGTAGCGGTTTGCGAAGGATACGAAAAACTGTTTAGTCTTCCTGTGTCCCTTCGTCCTTTCAATGTAGTGCATCACTGCCCTTCTTGCGTCTAGAGTGTGGAGTGCCCTCTCAGCGCTTGTAGTGGGGTTTTGGAAGAAGCTAGGGATCTGAATACTCCGATTCATGTAGAACCTTGACACCACCTTCGGCATGAAGTGCGGGTCTGTTTTCATCATGACCCTGTCACTGTGTATCTGGATGTAGGGTTCCTGCAGTGTTAGAGCCTGCAGTTCGCTCACCCTCCGTAGCGAGGTGATTGCTACCAGAAAGGCCGTTTTCAGTCAGCATTTGCAGTGATGCTTTGTGGATGGGTTCGAAAGGTGCTTACATGAGCTCTGTCAGTACCACATTCAGGTTCCAAGCCGGTGGCGGCATTCTTTTTGGTGGCGCTATTCTTTTTCCAGGAATCTTTTTACGACTTGAGATGTGAAGAAGCTTCTCCCTGTTTCTCCTCTTGTGTATGCCACAATCGCTGCCAGGTGTACCCTTCGCGAGGTTGAGCTTAGCTTAGCCTTTATTAGGTGAGTGAGGTACCTTAGCACCGTAGATTCCCATGTCAGTTTTCTATGTAGTTTTTTCTTGCCACACCATTGAGTGAATCTTTTCCATTTTTCCCCATAGCACTTGCGTGTGCTGGGCCTTCTTGCCTCTCGCAGCACCCGCAGGGTGCTCTCTGGTAGTTTTAGATGTGCGAACTCAAAGTCCTCAGGAGCCAAGCTGAGAGGTTGAGGCTCTCCGGCTCTGGGTGTAGAACTTCTCAGTTTTCCATGGAGAGTAGGTCTCTTCTTTCCGGGAACTTGTGGGGGAGAGGGGGGGGGGGGGGGGGGCTGCGCCATCTCCATTATCTGAGAGTACCAGGTCTACCAGGTCTACCTGGCCCATTGTGGTGCCACCAGGATGAGCGTCATGTTGATCATGCATTTGCTGAGAACCCTGGGGATCAGTGGGATGCTGAAGTCTGCCTGCTGAGCCAATCCGCTTCTACATTGTCCTTCCCTGGCAGGTGAATGGCTAGCAGGTCTATCTTGAATGGTATTGCCCATCTCCAGATTTCCTGTGCCAAGCTTGATAGAGGGAATGATAGAGTTCCCCCCTGTTTGTTAATATAAAACATGTTTGTGGTGTTGTCTGTTTGTATCAGCACCTTCTGGCTGTACAGGTGTTTCTGGAAGGCCTTGAGGGCTAGCAACACTGTTTTCAGCTCCAGGAAATTGATGTGTCTGACCGCATCTGTAGGGCTCCACAGACCCCTCACTCTGCTTGTTCATGTGTGCGCCCCATCCCTTCTGGGATGCGTCTGTGGTGATGGTCACTGTTGGGTCCGGTGGTGTTAGAGGTTTCCCTACTGTCATCCTTTCTTTGGTCCACCACTTTATTTCTTCCTGCACCCTGTGCGTTACAACCACTAGATCCTCCCAACTTCCTGTAGCTTGTGACCATTGTTGTTGTAGCCACTCCTGGAATGGTCTCATCTGTAGGCGTACATTGGGGACCAGGTGTGTGCATGCCGCCATCATTCCCAAGATTTTGCTCACTGTTCTCACTGTCAGAGCTCGCCCCTTCTGGTAGTGACGTTTCTGCCTCAGTAGGCTGATTGTTCTCTTTTCGCTGGGTAACACCCTGCATTGGACGGTGTCGATTTGAGCACCCAGGAAGATCTTCACCTGCTCCAGTTCCATTGAGCATTTTCCCCAGTCTATGGAGAATCCCAAGCCTGTTAGCGTTCTTGTGACCTGCTCTGCGTGATCTTTGCATGTCCTGTAAGAGCTTCCCTTTATGAGCCAGTCGTCTAGGTAGGGGTACACATGTATCCCCTCCCATCGCAGATGTGCGGCCACTGCCGCGAGGCATTTGGTGAACACCCTTGGTGCGGACTTTAGACTGAAAGCCAGGGTTGTGAATTGGTAGTGATCCTTGTTCACTGTGAATCTTAGCATGAGCTTGTGCTGCCTGTTCATGGGGATGTGCAGGTACGCATCTTTGAGGTCTATGGTGGACAAGAAGTCCCCGGCCTTTATCTGTGGGATGACCTCTTGTAGGGACGTCATCTTGAATTTTTGGGTCTTTGCATATTTGTTTAGGAACCGTAGGTCCAGGATGGGTCTTAGGCTTTCGTCCACTTTTGGCACCAGGAAGTAGTTTGAGTACACTCCCTGTTCCGTTCTTTGAATGGGACCGTTTCAATGGTCTCTTAGAGGAGGAGTTCTTGCGCTTCCTTTTGGAGCAATTGCAGCTCTCTTCCTGAGTGCTCTCTTCTCTTTGGCTTCCTGTTTGGTGGATTCTTTACCAGCTCTTTGCAGTATCCGAACTGCATTATGTTCAGTATCCACTTGTCTGTGGTTATTTTTCTCCACTACTGGAGAAAAAATCTTACCCTGCCTCCTACTGGTGTTACATGTTCCTTTGTCTTGTCCGTGTAGCCCTCTCCTCTTTGTTTTCCGTGCTCCTCCCACGGAGGGTTGGAGTGGGTGAGCACCTTTTCCCGTGTGCAGTCACTTAGAGGGGGGTTGTTCACCACCTCTCCTTCTCTGGCCTCGTCAGTTTCCTCTTGATCGAAAGGACTGGCCCCTGTTCTGGTAGTTCGTTTTGCCTCTTCTGGCCTTGGTGACCTTGGTTGTCACTGTTGTTCCTGGTGAAATGCCTGGTGTGAATCTCCTCGCTGGTTTCCACCCCTGCCGTTCGGCCTCCGTGTAGGAGTGCCCCTTCTCATACCCCTGAATTGCAGGGTCCCCATGGAACTTGCAGTCTTGTTGTCCTTTTTCAGTTGTGTGAGCTTCTCATCAACTGGGGCTACGAACAGTGTTTCACCATTGAAGGGTGTGTTCAGGATGTTGTTCTGAACCTCAGCTTTGAAGCCTGAGATCCTGAGCCAGGCTTGCCTTCTCTCTGTGATGCCTATAGCCATCAGTCTGCTGGATGTTTCAGCCCCATCCAAGGCTGTCTTCACGCACGAGTTAGCAATGCTTTTCCCCTCTTCCACAAGGTGTGATGCCCTCTCACGGTATTGCTCCGGGAGGTGCTTGAGCAATTGGCCCATCTCATCCCAACGCTGGTATTGATGTCTGTTTAGGAGGGCGTTTGAGTTCGCCATCCGCCAGTGCGTTGCGGTGTTCCTCTCTATTTTCCTTGCTGTTAGGTCCATCTGCCTGCTTTCCTTGTCAGGTGGAGGCCCAGATGTTGTTGGGACGTTAGCCCTTCTTCTGGCAGTCGCGATTATCGAATCTGCTGTGACGGACCCCTTGATGTAAGCCGGGTCCTGGGAGGAGAATTTGTAATTCTTTTTCCGTCCTCGCCGTTACTGATCTGCATGTAGCCGGGTCCTTTAAGGCTTCCTTCCCCTGGTCTGTGATACTTTTCAGCATGGGCAGGAATTGGCTTCTGGTCTGCGTGGGGAGCAATGTTTCCAGCAGGAAATCTGCTTTTGGCTACTCCACCTCCAGCTTAACCCCATAAGCTGCCGCTGCCTTCCTGACGACCTCATTGTATGCCCCGATGTCATCCGGCGGCGAAGGCCTCGAGGGGTATGTCTCCACAGCCTCCTCCGGGTTTTCGGCCTCGAGGTCCTGCCAATCCTGGTCTTGGGCCGTCGAGGAACCTGAGCCATAGCTTGACTGCTGGTCCCTGTAATCACCTTCTGTGTAACAGAGGTCCTCTTCCTCTTCGTGCTCCGAGGGTTCCGGAGTTTTCGGCGGCTCTTTGACGTCGAACTCCTCGTGCTCCTGCACCTCAGCGACTGACGTTGCCGGCTTCGAGGGGATCTTGTAACTTCCCATCCTTTCATCGAAGTCTTTCTTTCTCTGAAGGATGTTCTCCATTTCGGCCTCGAGCCTTCTTCTTTCTCAGCATCTCTGCGACCTGCTCGTCGTCGAGCGTTTCGGCTGCTCTCTTCGGCGGCGAAGCTTTCTTCGGCTCCTTTTCCCTCGAAGTCGAAGACCCTTTTTCGGGGGCTTGCTTCGACGACCTTTGCTTTTCGCCGGTCTTCGACCTCCGGGTGTCCTTCTCAAAGGATCCGCTGGGCTCTTTTTCAGAGGATGCAGCTTCGGTCGTCGAACTTTTCGGCGCCGGTGCTCCTTTCGAGGCTCTGGACTCTAACTTTCGAGAGACTGCCTCTGGCTTTCGAGGCCCTGTGGGAGTTTTCAGGGTCGTAGACCCTCCTACCTTGTCAGGCGTTTTCTTATCAGTCTATGCGACCATGAAGTCATCTGGACCTTCGGCAATGGTTGTCCTAGTCGTCGGTGGAGAGGCCCAGTTCGTAAAGCGTCGGGGCCTGGCCGTTGCCCTGCATCATGTGGTGAGCTGTCCTCTATTTCTCTCGAACTCTGAGTGTCTTCGGCTTGAAGACGGAGCAGGCGTTGCAGTCTCTGCTCTCGTGGTTGATTGGCAGGCAGAGGTTGCAGACCGGGTGCTGGTCCTTCCGCGCGAACTTGTGGTGGCAGTTTTTTGCAGAATTTAAAGGCTGTCTTGTACATCCCTGCGCTCAGAGGGCCCCCTGTGTGCGCATTCCTCCAAGGACGTCGAAGATCTCAATGTTCTTCCCTTTCTTCATCGTCTCTTCTCTGATGGTCTTCTCCCAACCGTCTCCCAATCTTCTCAGGTCTTTCCCGTCGAAGAGTTGTTGTATTTCCTCCTTTTCTCCTCCAAAACTTCTGGAGCTTCACGCGACGATCCAGACCCAACGGCGGAAAAAAGAATCTGAAGATGGCACCCAAGGGTGGTAGCTTCCGCCCGGAGCATGCAGACGTCACCGAAGGTACACCAAATGGTGGGACGTAGACGCCCACCTGGGCTACAAAAAAAAAAAAAAAAAAAAGAGAAAAAAATTCCGGACCCAACCACCAGATTGCAGAATATACACAGCATAGTGAATCCAGAAAGATTCACGCTGCAAAATTACTCTATCCAGCTCACTAAACATTTTTTTAAATGGGCTCTGCCCTATCCAGCAGTCCAAATATTAGACTGACCACAGTCACAAGTCTGCATAGCAGACCATTTACAAGTAAATAATTAGTACTCATGCATTCCATTCACCTGCTTTAGGTGCAAGGTTGTTTGAAGATCAGATTGCAAATGAATCGAGGGAGGTGCAACAAGGAGAAAAAGTCCTAACTCATGCATGGTCTACAAAGTCATCCTGAAGTTCATAAATCAAATTATCCCTTAACTTTTTTTCATGAACGTCTGTTCTTCATCTAGCACCTCCTAGAGAAAACAAGTGCTCTTCCCAGAGTCCCTAAAAATATGGACCCCACTTAGTATCAGAAGCTCGATAACAGGGTACAGAGTAAGGGTCCTACTCACCATCAAGCAGCTCATATATCAGCACAAAGTTGTTCTTTATGTTCTCTTCACTGATCTTGCCAAAGTAGGCGGTCATGACATCACACATCTTGTAAAGGAACTCAAATACCATGGCAGCGTTGACATTCTGCTTGGTGACGGCTGCCAGCCAAATGTTGGAGCGCTTGACATGGAAGAAGCTTGTGCGGGCGATGTTGGTAACAGGGGAGCGTACCTGCTGCCGGGCATGAATGACATTAACACGAAAGGCATCCACTGCGTTCCGTCTGCAGGAATTCCACACACAAGAAGACAAAGGAGTACATTAGATCAGACCGTAATCTATTTCTGAAGAAATGTCCACCTAAAATCTATTCATAGCCATTCTGGGTGTCACATAACCCTATAATCACATTAGGGATCTGCTCAGATGTGTGGGTTGGAATACAGGTGAGCAGTATGTTCAAACAGAACTACAAAATCAGTCAATCCCCATAGCAATATTAATACGTGAAGCATCAAAGAAACGGTCAGGACTGTTTGACAAGCTTTCCGTTTAAGGAAGCTGAGTATAAAAAAATCTTGTTTAAGTGTAATATCAAAACATGTAAGATAAAATGTTGCACATGGATGCCTTGTGCTAAAGTAAATTATTCATAACAGTACATTTTGAGTAATGAGCCATGGAGATGAAAACAGTAAATACACAGACCCCTATGATGTTAGCACATTCAGCATTTGAGATCAGACAGGTACCAATTACTAACAAGACCCTACTGAACCTTTCAAAGTACAAAATGCCTATAAATGAGAAGTTAATCAAGTCATGGTGTTTCTAGTACGTTTAGACCCTGACAGAATGATCTTTAACTCCTGACATAGAATGAATTGAGATCTTAAGACGATTCTAAATAAACTCAAATGGTAGTTTGATTTTAGTTTCACAGAGCAATTGTTTCATACCTGAAATCCTAGTTCTCCTTCAGAGGAATCTACACCGAAATCATAATCATAAACAGTCTGTGCAATGTGCAATGATCTCAGAAAACGTTTTTCTAAGTCCCATTTTGTGTAACATCTTCACCTCACTTTGGCAAGGTGAGGAAATACATCGTCAGATGTTAAAGTAGGGAAAAATGCATAACACCTTGTAAAGTCACTTATAAGGAGGAAAAGTGACATTTAAAAAGCATTAACAAACCATTTGTTTTTCATTTATATCAAATGAAAAGCAAAACCCAATAACATAGCTCAGTAGGCTGCAGCGAAGTTAAATGACAATGGACACTGTACCTTTAAAAGGCACTTAGACCATGGTCGAGTGTCCCATTATGCCTTGTAAACAGTTCTTTTCAACGCTACAAGTAAAAATGTAAGCTTAGACTGAATCTTTTCCATCGGAGAGAAAGGAGGGTTGCTTATGATTTCACTGGAAATTCCCGTGAAGGTGAAATAGAATTGCAGCTCAAAAACAATTCCTTCTCCTTCAGGCGATCTCCATTGACACTCATTAGCACTAAATAGAACGGCTAGCTCATCCCATAAGCTGCAGAGAAGGAGATAAAAGGAATAGACCTAAACAAAGATTTCTTAAACAGGCTTGCCCAATCTGGGCATCTGCGCTAGAATATGAATCAATACAATAGTTTCTTGTAAAGGTGTGAGCAGGTCTCCAGGTTCTTCTAAATCTCAGAAATTGTAATATTGCTCAGTAATTCTGATAACCAACTTTACCTGTGGTTGAATGGGTTTTTGATCTAGTGGGTAAAGCTTTGTTAGCTTTTCGATAGCCCAGAAGTAGGCAAGAGACAATCCATCTACATAGATTTTGATGGACCATAGTTGACAACTGTCTGAACTAAAGTATTTTGTCTGGTCTAGATAAAACAAACACTTTTCAAGTCAGTAATGGAGAGACCTTTCTGCCAGAGACGAGGGATTCTGAATACATTTGTAAAGTAATAAATTGATTAACATGAAAATGTGAGAAGCTACGGGAGGAATTTGGGGGCGAGTGCTCATTACTTCCCAATTACTATAAAAAACACCTGTGCAAGTATATAGCCTCCAAACGTGTGCAAAAGGTACAGTCTGTACAGAAGCCTCCTGTGTGTTCTGATGTGGAGAAGATCTTTGAATCACCATTTACTGCACAACCCCAGAGCAATAAGTATCATTCTGACCTTCGAATAGGTCAGTTGGATAATTACTGCTGGCAACAAGGGAATTGAGAGGGGGCATAGAAAAAAAATTGCCGGGCCAGTTGATTCATTGGGAATTACCCTACCTGCCTTGATGATAAACTTAGTGACTAGGTTTGGGCATTTATTTTCATTTGTTTGCAAAGAGGTCATTTGAAGGAAACCCCAATGGCAAAAGATGCCTTGCAAATCTGCATTGTTCTATTTAACTGTTCTATTCAGAGAGTCCACTTGAACATTCTGGATGCCTGGCTGATTAACACCTGTACTCCTGAGATTAATGAATATTAGGTGTTTCCAGATTATTGGGGCCTCTACAGACAAGGTTTTGAAACTCATCCACCCTGCTTGTACAGATAATGCATGGTTAGTTGCACTGTGGGTCTGGTCAAGGAATGGATGAAAAGCCTTCAGTGCTAGGTGCACCTCTGAACTCTAGGAGGTTGATATGCTACACTTGTTTCCTTCAGAGACAAAGTGCCATGAAGATGATCCACATGTGCACCCCAACTAGATAGGGAGGCATCCGTTACTATCGTCCGTGTTAGGACGTCTGCATGAAAACTCATTCCCTTGAGCAGATTTTGCTGAAGACACCAACTGAATGATTGCTCTGTGTGTTACTGGTTTTCCCATTTGCCCGAGGACTGTTTCAATTGATCCTCCAGATATTATTGCAAACGTCTGTCATTAAACCTAGAAGTGAAGATAAATGGCTCATTTCTTGGATAGGATGTTAACCCAGATTTGGCAATTCAAAGATAAATAATGGTCTCTCTTCTGAAGGGAACACTTGTGATTACTGTATTCAAAACTGCTCCCAGGTAAAAAAGGAACTGCAGTGGGATGGAAACAAACAACCATCAATGCAATTTGCAAAGAAGATGGCTAAAATAAAAGTGTCCCACACTGAAAATAAGTCAGCTTAGAACTTGTAAAGACAAGTGTATGGGTATCTTGCAAGGTATGGGAGACTGCATGCATTTTTGCTGGTTGCAGGCAATGTCTGTTTTAATATAATAGAAATAAACAGTAAAGACACAACCACCATACCATAAAATGGGCCCACAAACCTCCCAAAAAAAACGCACTGATCTATCAGACCAGCCCCTCTGGCACTGCCAGATTGACCGATAGGCCTGTAAGACCATGTTCTGAATTAATTCTTTGGCCCTTAGAAAAATAAATTCCCCCACCTGTATGAGAAGAAGTGACATTCTGCACAGCCTGTTCTCGTGAGAGAACGGAACATTCTTGCTAAAGTCTTTCAGAATTCCTGGTAGACGATATTTAAACCTAAGATAGTATCTATTTCACCCAATATTCAGAACAGATTTGTTGCTAGTCATGGATTTCCACTGTTTCGTGTAAGTTACTAAACTTTCCTCTACCAAAGCGGTCAACAGAAGAGAGGAAGTGAGAACGTTTTGCTTGTCACAAGCGGTAGATTTAGCAACAGAGGAAGATTGCCGATAACCTCCTAGGACTCTGGATTGCCTTCTCTGCTGATTCCGCCTCCGGAGGCGTTGGGTTTACCTCGAGGCTCCTGAGTGGTTTAAACCCTTTGGAAGGTAATATCGACTGTTGTAAGGTTTGGACAAATATTTCCTATATAACTGTCTCAAAACAAACTGACGGCAGACCGGCCAATTCAGTTTTCTTTCAAGATATCATATCATTGGCATGTGACACAAATTATGTGTCCCCCCCGCCCCCCCCCCCCCCAAAAAATGAGGTTCAAACTCCTGCATTGTGCTTCAGGTTTGAGAGCTGTGAGTCTTAGCAAGGAAAACTATGTAAAGCCAGACCATCCCAGCATCCTTGGGCTGTGAGAAGAGATGTGCCTGATGCAGCACTGATGACTTGATTGGATACCATCAAGCTTTCATTTAAGATTTGTCTCAAGTCTTTACATCAGTATCTTTAAAGGTTTTTCATGGACTATTGGAGTAAGTCCCAGAATGACCTATCTTACCAACCTAGAAGGGCACCCCCCGATAGTGGTGACAGCTGTGCCATATATCTTCCCTCCTACCAAATCCAGCTATTTGTTCATTATAAGGAGGTAAAGTAGATAAAGGAGTAGTGGTGTTAAATTTACAGGTAACTGATACAATGATGGAATGAGAGCGAGGATCCATGCAGGGGAAAGATGGATCCTTGACTGGTGACAAACTTCTTTTGTTAACTAGAAGGAACTGCCTTACCAGAGGTTGGAGTCAAAAACAGTTTCATGGAAGGCTCATATCGATCCAGACCAAATTGTAATAAAGGCCTTGAGATTGAAGTTTGGTGCAAGGAAAAAAACTTTGTTGGAAAGGGGATATTTCGTTTTATTACCCCTCTTATAACTTCGTCCTTATGAGTACTAATGTCGTCTATACATAAGATAGTGTAGGAGAGAGTCTTACTGCAGATGTGGAGTGGTAAGCCCTTGACTATCCTGATGTGGAATCAGGTCTATGTCGCGACTGGGAAGGTGTGAGGAATTACAGGCGACGATGTGTGCTGGACTTTTATCTAGACCTGTGACAAGGTCTGGAATGTGATGACAGCTACCTGGAAGGTCGTCTCAGGGGTCCCTGTAAAGGAAGTGTAGGCGGAGAAGTCATCATAGGTGCTGGTGTAGGAGGCAGCATTGCTGGCAGAGAAGGCAAGGCTGATATGAGGACTGGAGAAACGGGCATAGAAACCCTGGAATACACAAGAGTCTGACTAGGGGGTAGTTTTCGTGGATTCATACGAGAGTCACTCCGCCATCTTCTCTACTACAGCCCAAGAATGCTTTGAAGTTTAATATCTCAACATCAATGGTCTCCTCCTAGCCCCTGCATGGGTCAGTCGACATTGAGCTTGTAGATGCTGTACCTTTCCGCAACGTTAATCGGGGACATTGTATCTCCCCTTGACTTCTCCTACTGGTCCTACCCCACGAGAGTCCTCAAAGAGTGAGATAGGAGTACTGTTAGAGCGAGCAGCCTCTCCAGACTCCAGATTATTCAGCAGAAAGGCATTACTGTTTTTTTCACTTTTCTCGGCCATGCTGGCAAATCTTCTCCCATTCTCTCAATGTGAGCGTGAAGAGGGAGCTGCAGTGATGATTATGAGACTCTGAAGGCATATGATGCACATATTTAGCCTATCTGTGTTAGCCATTTTTCTGCCAGATTCTGTGCATGTCGCAAAAAAAAAAGACAATTTTTATGAAAACATCTTTTTTTCTTGTAGACTTACGGGGGTATGGCGGGGGGGGGGGGGCAGGGGCTTAAAATACACAATGTGAACCATTAACAAAAAGGTTCTGAAAATAGTTGTGGTGTAAAAAGCCAAAGTTCAGTACTCAAAGATCCAGTCCGCAACAGCCGGACAACAGAAAAGCCTTCAAGACCTCCCTTTTCACCGGCAAATAAACTCTCTAAATAAGTGGCTCAGTAGAGGCTGTGATCAGGTGGCTCCTCTCAGACGAGTTTCTGCCAGGCGCAATTATGCCGCAAGGTTCTTCTTTGTCCCAGTTATTGTTTAATTTGTACATCTGCCCTCTTATTTTTGCACTTCAGCAGATGGACGTCACCATTTACAATTATGCTGACCATGTCCAACTGGTTTTTAATGTATCCCCCTCGCCTGAGTCCATTCACAATTTTCACTCTATTATGTTGTTTATCAGGGACTGGATGAGCTTTAATCATCTGAAGTTTAACCCCGACAAAACCGAGTTGGTACTAACGGGAGGCTCCTCCAGTCCCTGGTCCTCTCTCTTTTGGCCTTCCTCCCTGGGTCCCCCTCCCACCCCTTCTTTTTCGGTCAAAACCCTAGGGATTAAACTCAACGCGCACCTCTCACTACACTCTCAGATCAGTTCAGTTGTTTCTTCGTGCTTTCTCACTCTTCGCACGATCCGTAAGGTGTCCCGTTTATTTTTCTTTCTGTACCCTCAAACTCATTCTGTCTGCAATGGTGACCTCCCGCCTGGACTATGGCAACGCCTTGTATAACGGAGTCCCCGCTTACCATCTTCGGAGACTCCAACTAGTGCAGAATCAGGCAGCCTGACTCGTTTACAACTTGTCCAAGTCTTGTCATGTTACCCCGCTGCTTAAAGCTCTGCACTGGTTGCCTATCCGGGAGCGTGCCTGGTTTAAGATGGGTTGTATCACCTTCCAGGCAAGGGCAGGGACAGCCCCTCACTTTATCTCCTCTGAAATCAAGGCATACTGTCCCAGCAGAGAACTGCGTTCCTCTTCACAATTCCTTCTGGTTGTCCCTCGTTTTAAGAAGAGGTCAGGTGGCGCAAAATTTTCTACGCTTGCGCCTACCTTCTGGAATGTCCTTCCTTCCTCCCTTAGACTTTCCACCCATTATTCAGAATTACGCAAATCCCTAAAAACATTTTTGTTCACTCAAGCTTTCTCATGTTCGTTGGATGTTTTCTCGCTCCCTCTTGGTTTTATGTTCCAGCGCCAAGAAACCGCGTGGTGTATGTGCGCTCTATAAATATTTTAATTTCAATTTCAGAAACTAGTTACCCTACACTTGTAGGGCATGATGTGACACTGGAGGTCTAGGTAACCTTAAAGGTGCAATGTCCACTCTTCTAACATAGCTGCAGCCTATTAAGCCACACTGGCCTGTCCTTACCTTTCATTTACTTTAAAAGAAAATCAAAAGGGTTTTTGTTGGACATTTTTAAAAAGTCACTTTTCTCCCCAAGGCTTTATGTATTTTCCCTGCTGTAAAGCAAATGAATGGAAAAGGAATCTAGCCTTTCCTGGTTGTTAAATTATACCTGCCTCACATGTACTTCCTGGCCTTTCCAAAGTAAGGCTAAGACGTTACACACAATGTGAACTTGGAAACAGTGCTCTGGGGTTGCTGCACGTGGGAAGGACTATTCAGTGCTTATGTTTATCAATGGACATCCTGCTGAAGGAGAAAATGGCAATGGAAGAGAAGCATACTGTACATGATCAAAGGAAAAGAGCAAACAGCAACATATTAAAATATCAAGTCTCCGGTAGTCCACCATTTGGTGAACTCCTCTACTACGGCTCCCCTTACCTGCCCCAAAAAGGCAGCTACACATGCGGTTTATGGTAATCATATTTAGCATATGCTCATGAAGCAGCTGTCTTATTGATCCGGCCTATACAATTTCACAATACAATATTATCCATTAATGCATTTCAAGTTAATAGTCCCATATTGAAGTCAAGAATTCCTAGTAGTCCATGCAAAAGCAGCATTCTATATGGTTAACCAGCACTACACTTCAAACTCATGAATTTAAAAATGTACCCATGTATTCTATTCTTGGGTTTTGACCAGTCAAACTGAAAAACAGTGAGGCTGACCAGAGTCCAGATGTGGCATGCAGTTTTGGGTAAGTGCGAAATTTGGTCTCATGGTTTTAGTAGTGGGTTTAAAGTCAGTTTATTGTGTTCTTTTCACAGATACCTACTGACATGCTCTGTGGTTATTTATTAAGAACTGATGCTCGTATAAAAACCTTCAAAAACACATACTCAGTAAAAGCAAAGAAACAGATCAGCTTTCAATGTAGCTGGATACAGTGGAACTAAAGGAGAATTGCAACAGCTGAAAGTAGCTGATCTTTTGTCAGATTCTCGAAATTTGAAATTTTAGCATACAGAAAGAAAAAACACAGCTTACCTAACAGATTTCTTTATAGGTTCATATTCTGTCTAGGGACAGTTACACTGAATCAGAATAAAGAATTAAAGAAAAGAAAAAAACTTAGCTGTGCTTGTGGAAGTAATTCTTGCTGTTGTCGTCAAATATGCAAGCAATGAAAAATTAATTTCTTTGATATCCTTCTGGAACGCTAACAAGTTTTGTAAGGGTGAAACCGGATTAAACCGTTCTCAAAAGATTTTAACAAAAAAGGGATATAAAATACAGTCTAGTCTTTTTGAGCTCTTGAACAAGCCTAAAAAAGTTAAACAAATTAGTGGTAGCATCAGGCACTGCCAAGAACTGCTAATATGTTAAGCTGGAAAAAAGGAAAACTGCTAGCCTTTAGTTATAAAAAAAAATCAGTCTAGAATGCAATTATAATTCCCAAGTAGGGGAAGAAAACAGCAGACACTCATTTGAAAATGATGGATTTAAGGGATAGGTTTTAAATGTTGATGGGAGGAGGTGTTGGGGGGGTTGAAGTGTCGCAAGGGAAAACAAGAGCATCTTAGATGTGCAGAAGGTTTAGCTGTGGGAAGAGCTTCTGATGACAGGGAATTGGTATAGATTGGAGTAATCTATGCAAGGTAGTATCTTTAGAGGCCAAGAGTAACATCTGTTATTTAATGGCTCTTAGAAACGGCAGAAGAGTGTAACGAACCACTACATGAAAACAAGCAGCGTGAGGGACAGCATTTGAAGGTTATGAGACAAGTATAAGGAACTATTCAGATTGATTTATAGCACACTACAAGCCAAACTGCTTGCTGCATGTAGGCAAATTTGAACAGGGTGGAAGTGGAAGAACGGAGATTGAGGGGTTTGAAATCACAAAGAAAGTCTAGATAAATATTGTAGAAGTAGTTCAGGTTGATTGAGGACCAATGGTTCAATCAGGGTATTGTCAGAGAGGAAGATGAGATAGGGAGATGTATTCTTCAGATAAGCAATATGCAATGTCAGTCCAAGGTTGAAAGTCACACGTAAAGAAAAAATGGATTAATGAAGACAAAATATTTGTGCGAAATAAACTTGAAGCAGATTAGCTTGAATATACCAAATGGGAGCATGAGGCAGTTTGTTTTAACTCCGTAGAGGATGAGTGTTTTTCTAAGAGACAATATTAGAACCCAAAAAGTTAAATTAAATAGGTCAGAATGATTGCGTGTAGGAAAAGAATATGTCCACAGTGCTTTAGAGGACATCCACTTGTAGAGGGGGGTGTGAAGCTGTAGAAACAGGAGGAAACAAATGGACTGGGTCAGGACCAGCATCCAAGGATCACACTACCAGCAACTTGCACAAAAAATTAGAACAAGTGTACCTTAAGTGAGAAATGACGGATTTACCCTGAAAGAGTACAGGCAGTTACTACACAAAGAAGGGGACAAACCTGGCAGACTCTTGGTGTGGCTTCTCCGGAGGGCGAGAGAGACCAACTTAATCATGTCCCTAGAGACAGCCTACGGTATGTCGGTCATGACACACCCCTCAATCAACAAGGAACTTCAAAGATATCTGGGGATGCTATACCAGCGACAAGGAGACTGTGATGCTTTTGAAGTAGATGAGCTCTTGGTGGCTCTACCGCTGCTAGAGACTTCACAAATGGGGGACTTAAGAGTTGACCCTCACTAAAGAGGAGATACTGGTCTTCATAAAAGACATGCCAAGATACAAAACGCCAGACATGGACAAGCTCCAGAGATTTACGTTACATATACAGAAGTGATCTCAGAGAAATTCCTCGAGGTCTTTCACGAAACAAGGTATGTGTGAATACTTCCACAAACTATGAGAGAGGCCCTTACAGCCATGCTCCCCAAACCAGATCAGGATCCAGAGAAGGACAGCTCCTCCTGCCAGCTTTGCATGATTAAATGTGGATGTGAAAATTCCTTCAAAAATCCTAGCTAATAGATTAGTGGGGGGTTATTGATAATTATGAAGATCAATGCAGATTTATCCCCGGTAGAGGTGCCCTCAAGAATATCCGGATGTTCACATGTCATACACTCTGTATGGTACTAACATAATGAGATGGCGGTTGACAGCCTAAATATCAAGAAAGCTTTTGATATAATAGGGTAAGATTTTAAGTGGGCAGTTTTAAAAAGCATGAGTTTTTGCACAAACTTGCTGAGATGTATATCTGTGTTGTACTCAGCACAGACAGCCAAGGTTCGGTCTGTGAGAACTCTTATGTTTGGGAAATACAAAGAGGAACAAGATTGGGATGTCCCTCGCCTCCCCTCTTATTTGCGCTTCTCATAGAGCCGCTGGCAGCCTACCTGCGGGCAGTAATACAGGGGTTGGGGATACGGGTGGGAGATACAGAACACACTTTGTCTCCACACAGACACCTTGGTGTACATAAGCCATCCAGAGCAAGCTGTGCCGATTTTCATATCTGCACTGCAGAAATTTCAAGATGAATGTTGCCAAATCCTTAATATATTCATCACAAGACTGGCCGTGGGTGGTAAAGACTCCCTCCCTGACCTAGGTTTATGGTGGGAACTGGAAAGCTTTCAATATCTAGGTATACTGGTGACGCATACAATGGAGAAACAGTACAAGTATAATATGGACAGAGTGGTGACTGGATTTACGGCCTCAGTGGTCTTTTGGAATAAACTATGGTTGTCGGTTGTCAGTTACAGGTAAGATTAAGGTAGCAAAGGTGGTGCTTCTGCCCAAATGCCCAATAGATCGATAAACGTTTAAAAGATTAGACAGCCTCTTAGATCCACTCATATGGGCCGGGAAGCGCAGCACAGTTGAGCTGAAAATGCTGAAACTAGAAGACATGGAAGGAGGAGGGCTTGGTTTACCGGACATGGAACTATACTATATAACAACACAACTCCAGCATGCTCCCAAGTGGTGCACAGATGGGCCAAACAGGTAAAAACTGTTGATGGCTAAAATGCAAGGTGCAGAAAATTTACCTCAAGGTCTCATGGAGGGTGCTCGCCCCTATGTAGTGTACACACCGCACAAACCTCAAGTCTCTAGAAACTTACCCAACATGGCAGTTACAACCCCTCGTGTACATTAATAAGGATAAGTCTGTCTCTGCCTGTAAAGACTGAGGCTGCGAAACATTACGGGACCTGCATCCAGGGGAGAAGTGCATTATTTTTACAGAGGCACAGTAGACATTTGGGAGTAGACAACGGACAGTTTGTGCAATTTACCATGTTATTTAAAACAGCTAGCGAAAAATGGATTGGCTTTCCACAAATGTCAGGCAAGTCGTGGACATTGCAGGTGTTGGTGGACATGGGTTCTCCTTGAACATTGACATCTCGGTTATATAGCGTACTCAAACCAGATAGGTCCAAAATCCCATTGATGGTGAGACCTCACAAACCCGCTGGGACAGAGACCTCACAAACCCCCCTGGGGATGGGGACTAAAGTAAAGCATGTGCACTTCTGATGGTCAAATCTTGTAATGTGCATTTTAAGCTGCCACATTTTTACGTTCTGCATCGTGCTTATTTGTCGCAGACAAGACTGCATTAAATCTGACTAGGTCAGAAATATACCCTTGGCGTGGCAAGGTGTTGGTACCCCTACTGGGATACGATCACACAATGACAACAGGTGGTGACTGAGATCCATATAGATAACACTGTCCGGCATGGTCTATTACACCTATTACCATGCCGTAGTGGGTGTAGGGTTCACTATAGATTCGCACTGCCAGGTTTAGTGTTAGCACGCAGACAGGTAGCTATTAGATGTCTCATCTACGGGCCCGACATATGCACAATGGAATGTTGACATTAGAGAATGGGTACTAGCTGAAGAATAGAGACAGCGAGAGGTTAAAACGGATGATAACATGGAAGAACTGTTTTGAATGGATGGGAAGGAATCCTGCTGGAACTTCTAGTCACATAGCCAGAAGGGAATCCGGGAATAGCCCAGCCGCACTTACACCTACATGAAATATTAAATAGAAGATGCATGAGAGAGTCATCATAGAGAAGGATAATGGGTGTTGGGAATTCAAGTGGGGAGGGGAGCAGCTGAAAGAGCAACTAGGCATATATACAAATATAAGGCATCTTCTGTGCTCGGTAAACGGACGCCATAAGTTATACTTTATACGGTTTCATGCGATCATTAAAAATAGAAAAAGAAAACTAGAACAAATAGGGTGTTTCTCTTGGAGAGACTGCTGGCAAATTTGGGCTAGAAAGTATTTTTTTTATTTAAACAAGTGCAGTACAGGATACCAATTATTGACAGCAATGCCTAATAGGCTCTGGTCGTTGCTGGTGGGGGCCACCAGTACTTATTTTTTGTGAACAGAACATATTTTCCCTTATATTTACCAAGTGCAAGACAGGGAAACATACACAGGTCTTAAAGGCGAAGGAAGAGAAAGCATGCAAAACCATCACGAAGAGAAAAGGCAGGAACCTGCAAGAGTGAGCTAAAGGGGCAGGGAGTGTCTGGTGGTGGATTTAAGAGGCATGCAGTAGATTTAAGACTACCCTCCTGGTATTAGGCGAAGTGACTTAATTGCACCGCCCGCGGGCTTCTGAGATGAGCATCAGGCACTGGCAGTTATTGTTTTACAAATTAAGCAATGGTTGAGGGAAGCCTCAATGACGCTTAGGTGTTGCTGCCCTTATGGATATTTTCCTAACCATTTTTTATTTTCAGGCGGGGCCTTCAGATGGCTTGACATTACAGACACAGGAGTAAAAGAATGGGGAGCACGACCTCTCAACCCATGGATTTAGAGCCCCGCGAGCGTGCAATCCTGGCAGGTATGTTAGGAAGCAGTTGCTATAAATACCACATACTTCAAGCCATCGATTCGCATTGAGGAGCTGAAGGGGAGCAGATCTACCAATTGGTGGAGGAACAATGAAGCACCGTTCTTTGCCTTCAACACTCAACAGCTAAGTGCATTCTTCTACCTAGTGTGAGAGGTAGAGTCAAAGCCAAGATCTTTATCTTTTGAATGTGTAGTGTGGCAAGTCGGAATACACAGACTTTAGTAAAAGTTCCGATATGAGTTGGTTATACTTGATGCAAAAGGTTACCTTGTTCCACATATAGAGCACTGTATATTAGTGCAGGATATCCAGCATTTATTGGGACATGTATTTTCTTGAATGCGGCTACATTGTACGATACATTTGTAGTGAAAGTGCAGCAAGCATTCCTCAAGAGCAAACCTTGTAGTACCGATCAGAAAACTAAAAATAATCACCAGAGACAACCTGATATAAAATACGGTGCAACTGTCTCTTTGGAAATAGCGAGATCCGAATCATTCATGTTTCCATAATCCTCCAGAGAAACAGTGATGTTTATGTTGCGCAATTGGATGTTTTAACTATTGTGTTCTTTATAGTTTGTGCACAAAGTCCTCTGGTCAATGTTTGCAACCAAGGAAAGGGTACTGAAAAGGCTGGCTGTATTTTAGTGACGGAGACAAAGATTAGCATAACTTGTCCTGTGGAAAGTAGCCAGTCATTAGAAGGATGGTCGGTAGGGAAGTGGAATGAAAAGGGGTTCAGAAAGTGGAGCAGCCGAAAGTGGAGCAGCCAAAAGAGGTGTCGCCTTTATTCCCACAAACAGGTGTCCAGACTCACTCAATATGAAGTATAGAGAGTTGTAACTCAGTGGAGGCTTTGTGACAGAACTTCCAAGTTGGAAAGACTTTGATCCCAATAAGGAGCAAGAGGGTTTTGGACAGATTACTAGTACATTAGAGATGCAAATCCTTCTCTTTCCACAGAGACATACAACTTGTTTTAATATAATTATTTTTTTAGAGTTATTAATTGGTCCTCACCAACATTCCCTTGAGTACAGCCAATCACCACAAACCTGACAACTTGTCAGCAAGAAGGAAGGCAAGGAAGGAGAATGCAGTGCTAGGGAGGGACACCGAATTTGACAGAACTGAAAAGACTAGACAAGCTCTAAGGGGCCAGGGAAGAGATTAGCAGAATGAAGACGAATGATAGTTAGCCATAGTAAGGAGAGATCATACGTTTTGGGTGCTGCTCGCCACGGTCTCAGTATGGTGCTTACAGTGGAACAAATGCGCTGCAAACTTTCAGGAAAACTGGCTCCCAAAGTACATCTTGAATTCAGGAAGGATAGTTTGTGCACAATAACTTCTGGAGTAACAATGATTCAATTAAATACGGAAAATGGAAGATGGAGACGTGGGTTCAGCATACAGTGACAGTTGAGAAGCCCTACTCTTGCCAACTACCACTAAACAGAAATAGGAGGCTCAGGCAAACAATTTTGTATATTACTCAAGATACTACAGTGTGCCAGTAGGGAGCTGTAAATATCCATGATCGACTAGTAACCCAGTGCACTAAACCAGGAGACCAACTATACAACTGCATGACTCCGCGTGATTACCATACCATTTGCGGAGGAATAGAAGTATCATCACAATTTTAACATTTATTATTGAATACAGATTTTATGGAAGAGTGTTCGCCACACAGTCTGCCATGCGCCTCTTACCTATTGCTATCGCAGCCAATGAGGAGATGAGATGGACAGAAATGGCACCAGCGAGGAAAGGAGATTGACAGCAACAAGAGAAAGGGTTAGAGAAAATAAAATAAAGTACACACACAAAAACAGAGAAAAGCACAATGAACCCAACAAAAAGAAGGAAAAGACCAACTGATGATTGGCGACACATCAAACCCTGTGCCAGAAATGGAGACAGAACTGGTGAAATAAAATGAACATGTCCGTCCTTCGCAAACCTACCTCTGCATTTTCATTAGCTTGTGCCAGCCACCAAATGATGCCAAAGACAGTGAGATTTCAGGCCTCTACTGCCTCCCTCCCATGCACCCTCTCTCTACCAGTCCCTCAGATTGTTGTAGACTAAGAATGATGCCACTGGAATCAAGCTACCCTGGCTGATGAAGGGGTAAAAGCCCGAAACCGGTCCTAGGATGCTTGTTTCCAGTCCAGACAGGATCTGTCTGGCAGTTCGGGCTGGACTGTTCCCATTGGGCGCAGGGTCAAGACTGATTTGCATATGGCTGGGTACAAACGAATGGCATGGGAAGCAAAAAACGATGGATTTAGGCTCAGATCTCTGTACTGGGATGAATGTATGACATTGTTGGGCATTCTGTTCATCAGTTATTTTTAGATCAGATCACCGCAGAAACTACCTGCTAACGCGCACATCGTCCTTCAGCCTTGAGTATTAACTGAGGGGTCACTGAGGAATTAGCGTTACTCTTACTGACCCTTTCATCCTATTTAGAGTTTGTAGAGCTTGCGCTGTACCCACAATCGTGGGCTGAGGAAATGGGGAGGAAAGTAGTAGAGTTTGGTAAATGTGTCATGCGCATCGATAGTCACTTGTAGGACTCCTTTTCCACTATTTTAATACCAATTTCTCTTTTGTAAAGACTTGTTTGCTGCAGGTTGTACTGTCATTGATTCATCCTCCCTTGAGCTGACAAAGTTTAAAAATAAATTTTTTCATCAGAAGGCTGTTTTTATGGTCCTGTACCAGCACGTATCATTCATTCTTTAATTGTGATGCACAGTAATCCAATATCTTACTGCAAATTTTCAGCCTTGAGACGGGACAAACCAAGGATAGGGTTATAAAATATTTCAACAAAGTACAAGACATCATATCCCTCCAAAAATGGAAGGTTCCTATATGACCAGTGTGTGTATTGAAGAGAATATAGCTGCTCAACAGTCATCAGTTTGAAAGCATTTTTGAAGAGAAACTGGGACACCACAAGTATCCTTTTAAGGGCTCTTTAATGTATAAAGATACAATATGTATATGACTCCACATTGAGTTAACCCTGTATTGACTAACCTGGATTGCTTGACCTCACATTATGATCTGCATTAAACTACTTACTGATTGAGTAGCTAGGATTTAGAACAGTGTCTGAGAGCAGTAAAGATAGATAGCACATTTATCCAAGGAATCTTAATTTGTCTGTGGCGTCAAGTTTAAGTATGCTTTGACATTGGTGTTTTTTTAAGAGATCTGTGGAAATGCTGATCCACATGGTCAGTTCCACACAGACATACTGAAAACATGACCGTATCAGATTAAGATACATACTCATCTGGCAAATTGATACTACTTTCAAACAGATTAACATAAAATCCGAGTCATGAATCGCAGATTCTGGTTCGAGTTTATAATTAAACTCCATTGCTGATATTTATAAAACTAGATTATTCACAACGAAATGATTGCTTCACACAGAGTAAAAGCTAATGAGCCATCTCTGTAGCTTGACGCAGATAAATTTGTGCATGAAACTATCACTACCAAATTACCGGGCAGCCACTGAGACCACAGAACTGGATTTTACAGCTGTTCCAATGACTGTCACATTTTCCTGAACCAGTTCATCAGTGAGAAAGTGGGTCCCTGTCCACAACAATAGTGTTTTCATTGGAGTCTGCTTAATTCTGCACTAACATCTTCACAGCTGCAAACATTTTTAGTTTAGTTACCTTTTGCCCCACAATGATATCCACTGTTTAGACATTTCTGCTAACATATACCACCCAAGTTGCAGATTTTACAAATTACTGTGTTCTGTGATTGCAAAGCGCCCAAACTGAACTGACAGCAAAGCATACTCCTGTCAGCAGATTGGTTTGACAAATAAGGGTAGTTAACAGTAAAGGGTCTAAAAGAAAGCAGAACCTGGTTTCTTTCTCTGTGCTGCTCTTCTCCCTCATCAGAATCATATAAATTGGTATTTGTGGAGGTACTATGCACAAAGGGTGAATGTATTGCTCTTAGTACATGTCTCATGAAGTCCGAGCCATTGCTTGCTCAAGACTATGCCAGACACAACCCAAAAAGAGGAACCCCATACACCACGTTTTTTCGCTTGTGCTTCCTAAGGGACAGATATTAGGAGGCAGCCTATAAAGACTTGTTCAAAACCTAATAAACTTTGAGATTAACTATCACTGTGTACGAAACATCTTCAGAGTATTACACACTTAACACTCTCAGGAATACATTGGTAAATTACTAATAGACTTGTACATTACAGTTACAATCCACTCCTATTCTGGAACCACACCATCAGTTTTGGTCAAGAGAAATTATTCGCTCCGAGAACCGGTTTCCTACACATTGGGAAGGATCCGAGACTGTCTTCTGAATGCTGATGCTCATTTTTCCTGTCTTCAGTACCAGGCTTGGTGTTGGTTCATTTCACTCAACCATGAATCACAGTCACTGGGAATTAACAGGGCAAGACAGAAGCTGATGGAATTAGAAGATTGGGAGAGTTACCAAAACAGCAAAACAAGCTCCAGTGAGGGCTTCAGCAGCAGGCAACTAAAATACAACCTAAGACAGTTTAAAAAAAATAAAAAATAAAAAAAGTTCAAAGGTTGCCGGAGGAAGGGGTTGAAAAGAAAAATACCAGGAACATTCTATAGACAGATAGATTGTAGGCACGTTGAGGAGGAAGCAGTAAATCTAAGGCAAATATTGTCACAGCCAACAGAATGCCACTCTTTACGTTGTAAAATATAAATGAGTGAACAAGTACTTAGGGGTCCATCTCCATGGCTGTTGAAGACTGGGGTTGCAAATTATCAAGGCTGCCTAGTTTTCATTCCATCTCAAGCCTCTTCCTTCCCCCACCCTACACGTTCAGTCTCGGTCTAACTCTCACCGGTAAGTGTTCTTTTTCATGGGCGGTTGCTCCTTTTCTCACTTGACTACCTTTTTCTTAACTTTCTTTCTTTTCTGCCTTTCTCTCGTTCTACATTTCCAGAGGCTGTTGCTTGGAGTAATGCAAAAGATGGGAAACAAATCATACCTAAAGCTCCGCGGTAATATTAAATGACTCATTTGCTTCTACTCGATATATGCTTTGAGAAGGCGAAGCTTCCCTTACATTTTAAAAGGTAAACTAATAATCACTCGGAAAGTAAGAAGAAATTAAAGTCAGACAGATGGATTACATCAAGAGAGTAAAGGAGTGTCAGGAAACCTTTGCACCATCTGACCAGAAGCGCTAATGTGACATTAAAGATGCTGCCATCAACATGAGGGATCGTTCTAGACAACAGATCAAAGTTCAAATACAGATAAAGTGCTTCACAACTATTTGTTTAGTCAGGCATGCATTTATACAGTTGTGGTGGATCCCAGCAGCACGTGACACTACAGGCAGAAGGAGCGTCTAACACAATGTAAGCGACAAGCCACGAGGAAGGCTTGGTGACTAAGTTAGCTGGAGGTGGGGTAAGCTGCATTCATCATAGTTTTACAAAAGGCTGGGCGTCAATTTTTCGTTTCAGACTTTTCTGAGACAGCTACCCACGAAACCACCAGCTGCTATGAATTCAGAATACAGTTTTAGGCAGTCAAAGCCTCACACCCAGGGGGCAGTATCTCTGCCCTTGCATCAAATGAACGCCCCATACGCCCAGCTGCCTTAGCGATTTAATTGCAATTGACAAGGACAGAAAGTAACAACTAAAAGCAAAACAAAGTATGGTGTTTCTTCAGCAACTGAAGTGATCTTCTTTGTAACAATTACCTGTAGCTGCTTTGTGGAGCTCAGTTCTTCCACAATTTTCCTATCACAAGGGGCATATTGATATTCCGGGGGGGGGGGGGGGGGGGGGGGGGGGCATTGTTAAAAACATTCTAGACTCCCCAGGTTCTTCCAGCACAGGTCAGCATCCCAAAAAGACATATAGACAATGTTTAAGAGGGGGCTGGTTTGAGATGTTCAACAGGAAAGCAGAGAGCACCGAGTACTCACCCAATGTCATCCCTGTAGACCCGGGAAATGAGGACCTCCCCCTTGTGGTTGTAAATGAACAGCCCTCCAATCATGGTGAACCTTTAGTGTTCTCTTCCCATAGTTGTTAAATGAGATCTGTTAAACAGAAATGAAAACAATGTTATCACAGGGAAAAACAAAGTGTATCAAATGAAACCTGCATTCACAAAAGCAAACCATAAACAAATAATTACCTTTAAAATTAGGAGCGCAACTAGAAGCCTACTATCAGAAAATAGGGCCAACTGTTGGTGAAAAGGGGTCTTTGGGCAGGATAAATATCCAGTTTGTGTGGAAAATACTGCCCTTGCTGCCAGATATGTACCTGGTGGAGGCCGGTATGAACACAAGCACAAAACTGGAGATGCCGAATTAGGGACCCAATAACGGTACTTGAGGTGCATGCATCAATATGCAATACAGTCGATACAATTCATAACATTTGCTCCAGAGGCAATAGGATGGCCTGCCAATACATATGGTAACATCTGCTGAAAATAGGGTCTGCCTCGTTCTTTACCTTCTAGTGAGGCAGGACAGCACCCCTTTTCCCACAGCATGACCACACCATCTAATACATTTTTGAAGTTTACTAACAACTAGGGGTGCCATATTCTTCAGTGAATTACAAAACCTTCGCATCAACACCAACAGCACAGACATGAGCAAGTGACAAACGACATTATTTTTAAGTGCCTAAAATGTTTAAAACAAGAATAAGAGTGCATCAACTAGCATGTTGTGTGTACACATCTGCACAACAACCTTGGCCGGGACACATCAAAATAATCACCCAGATAGCTTGCATCTTAAAAAAAAAATACATTTGCAAATACGCTCCCCAAGTTCCTTGTGGCGAGAGACGCGACTCGTTATATGGAGGACGAGCTAGAACACTAACGACTCGTCAGCACGTTATGCTGGAAGTTCTCCAAAAGCTTGAAATAATGGAGGAGGGAAGGAGACTAGGCGAGAAGAAACGGAAGAGGAAGTTGTAGCTGCAGTGAGGAGCAGTCTGCGTACACCCTCCCAGCCCACAAATCCAACAGGAAATAGATATGGGAGGAAGGAAACCACAAGGGATGCTGGTGGGTTTCCTGACTGCTCAGATTTCTTTTTTGCATATAATGCAGGGAGATGTGTAGTGTCCCTGAAAAATACACAAGGTGCCTTTCATTATTAAGCTACTGTGGACCTAAAATCAGAAGCCGAGGGTTTCTTACAGTTATCCAGAGTCTGCCCACAAGAACCTAATTTGAGACCCTAACATGTTCTTCCTACTAATAGTAGCCATGCTCTTCCAAAGAACCCCCTTGAAGGCGGTATCTTACATTGACATGCACGCATTTGCTGCACATCTCAAGCACAAACATTGTAGAGCGGTTTCATCAAAGCACACAGGCAACTGTGTGGGCAGAACAAAACGTGTTTGGAATAAACGACTCCGTTTATGTGAACCTTGACTTTGAGCCCTCTGGATTTCAGTGGTGCCAGCAAAAGCAGACAGCCTATCTACCAAATCCTACCCCTTAATCTCACTTTTCAGTTTAGAAGAGAAAGAAATTACTCTTGCAATTAAAGAGGTAATGTCTAATATTTTTAATACCTAGATTAAAGCAAAGTAAACCCTAAAATATCAAAATGCTGATAAAGCCTGAAAAGGGAGCGGATGCAAAGGTAGCCAGGAGATTCAAGGCATGGTGCAACAAGAGTACATTAAGTAGCACAATATACAATTTAATAAGGCTGAAAAATCCTATTAATTTTAAGAGTAAAAGCGGTGTGCTTTTTAAGTTCCTGCTCCAAGTCACTGACATACTAATTTGAAGAGGCAACATTCCTCCAACATAACTGTTATTGGACACATTACACTTATCTACCTATGTACAATTAAACGTATCAAAATGAAGATAGTTTGGGCTCCCCCATGACTAACTTATGCCACAATATTGTGAAATGCACTAGTCAAGTCCACAAATGCACTATAGTGACATCAAGCAACGGTGTATTGCTTGCCATCAGCACCACCGCTGCAATGTGCATTATGGACATAACTTACAGAATTTAGATTGTGAGGAGTAATAAAGGTTGACAACTCCGTCCATTGATGTAATTATTAGAAGCACTGTGAGAAAATTATAGAGGGTGGGACCATCTCAAATGTTATGTTATATAAATCACTCTTTTTGGGAATCGGATTTAAATAAGAATCCCACCAGCCAGCTCCCCGTTAGATCAACCACTTCAAGAACCACTAAAATGAAGAGGCCCCCTGTTGTGGTCATCATTTAAGCATCGTTAGATAATCCACGCGGACCCAAAGCTTTTAATGGTTTTAACTGACATTTAAAATCTACAATTGGAGTATATTCAATCCTATGATTTACCATATTGAGTTCTAATCCTAGTCTGAAAAGAGAAATAGCAATGCCACGAGGCAACCCAGTATGATTTATCCATTCAAATGACTGGGTTTGGCTCACAACCAATAAATACAGGTTTCCAAAGTAACTGATCACTTTGTATGGACTCTTCAATGATTTAGCCTGAACATCATTCTCCCTCTATAGGGCTTTAAAGCTTCATTACCCGTGTATACCCTGGATTTGTATTTTCAATCGAGACACCAAGTATTTTAGTTTAAGGAAGGTGGAGAGTAGAGGATTTTCCAATTACAGTGTTTGTCATTCTTTTCCACAATCTCACATCATGATCAAGGCACTGGTTATCAGCCCACCGCTTTTCTTTTAGGCAGTTGCCTCTGCAACTGAACTGATAAAGTCACATAGTATTGTTTTTCTGTCCAAACATTCTGAAAACTTTGAGTAATTTGTTTTCTAAGTGCATAATTTTTAAACCTCAAATTAAAAGCTGACACTACAACTAAAATGTTTTCAACACGGACAATGGTCATAAAAAAAGTGCAGAAGATGGTACCCTGTCCAAAATAGCTCTCAAAATAAAAGTAAATGGGTTAAAAAGCTACTGTAAACAAATGGGTAATCCATTAACAAACACTGTCTAGCAAACATTCAAAAGCTCTTTGCAAGGAGGTTGGCAGGAAAACATACCTCTAGCCACAAAAAATACAATGGTGCTCCTAACCAGCACCAGAAACATCACTTACTCCTGGCTATCCACCAAGGGGCAGATTTATGTTGGTAATGCGCCACGTTTGCGGCACTCAACTGCGGCGTAAACGTGGCGCATCCCTACGACCAATTTACAACGTGACGCATCTAGGCAGATGTGTCACGTTGTAAAGCCCTGCGCCACATGTGGGCGTTCCGGCGCAGGGTGGGCGTTCCGGGGCAGGTGAGCTTTGCAAAAGTGGCTTAGTGAAATCTATAAGATTTCACTCAGTCACTTACAGGCCAATGCTGCGTCAAAACCCTGTGCCTGCTTGAAGCAGGCGTAAGGCTTGAGGCAGCATTGGACAGATGGGGCACCCGAGCCTTGCTGGAGCTGCGTCGCACTTGCGACGCAACACCAGCAATGCGCCACCTTTACGGCACAGATGCGTCACGCATCTGTGCCGTTTTTGCACCATGGGTGGCGGAGCTGCGGCGCAAAATAACTGGCGCATCCCTGTGGATGCGCCAGTTATCATAAATCTGCCCCCTAGAATCTTGTAAGGTATTCAATAGTGGTCCGACACTATACAGAGCCAATCTCAAAACTAATTTAGCCAGGCCTCCATGTCAGCTCTAGAAGTCCTATTGTTCAAACTAGACAGCAACCGAGAAAGTTCTCTGTGGCAATGCAGAGGGGCAGTAGACTAGGTTTAGGTTTTACTCTGGAGGGAAAATAGAAATCACATACATTTTTCACTTCTTGACCCATTATCCTCTTCTCCTACATTGTTGTGCAGGTTACCTCATTGCCCAGATAATTAATCAAATAATGATCAAGGGGTCCAAGTTCTTACACCCATCTAGTTAGCTTCAGTATCGACCCTAAGAACAGAGTTTGCCAAATTCAGAGGCTGCGTGCTCCGCAAATCCAAAAGGAGCATTCTTTTTTGCTGACAAGATATGTTGGGCCTCTGTGCCAGAGCTTACAATTGAAAACGTCTGACTGATAAAGGTGTTCAATGAATTGGCTTTGCTTTGAAGTCTGCATCTGCTCCCACGGTCTTGAGATGGTTACAGCAAACTAAAGGGGTGGCAGGCAAGTTCCATACAGGATGAGGAATTCTAAACTAGGAATGAGATGGAAACTCTTCACCCAGCAGGCACACAGTGGAGGGGTAGAGAGGGGGTTAGGGTTGGGCTGTAAAGGAAGGAGGGGTGAAGAGGGGGCTAGGGTTGGGCTACTAAAGGAAGAATGTATGTCCATGCTCTGATGTGAAATGGGCATGAGCAGAAGCAGTTCTGAACAAAAACACAAACACCAGGAGCACAAATGGACACCACCATTCAAACCTGCCACTCCTCTCTACCACCAGGTCCTGGTCTACACATCTCACAACTATGACTTCTACCTCACTTCTTGGGGACATTGAATGCTGTGCTTACCCGCATTTCTTCCTGGTGCTGACCTTGCTGCCCTGCCCGAACTCCAGCTGCCGCTTTCTCTACACCTGCGGCCGAGCGGAGGACTCAGTTTCCCAACATCCTTTACGGCGCAGCTCAACCTAGTCATCCCTGCGCCCGGAGGCGCTTTAAAGATCGCGAAGCTCCCGCGTCGCTGGAGCGCGCGCGGGACTCGCCGGGCTAAGCCCGGGCAAAGGGCGGGCCCTCAGAGGCCAGAGGAAGCCAGGCCGGGCCTGGCCCTTTACACCTACATCCCGGAACACCAGTCTTCCAGCAATAGAAGGTATTTTGAATTCTGGCATTAACTCTTATAGACGTTCTGCTACAGTGCCCTTGACTGCTTCTGTGTACATAGTGTCAGTTTATTACACAAGCTACTACCGGAACTCTTTAAATCATGTCGCCAAGGGGTCCCAAAGGAACAAAGGTAAGGAAACCCCCAGTGGGAGGATCATTGAGGGGCACAATTGACCATCACATCACAAAGGCTGCCTCAGCGCTGGAATTAGAGATTGCCAACGCTGAGCGCCGCTTGTCCACAGAACTTCAGAACAGACGCTCCTCGCTAGGGCTAATTCAACAAGCCACAACTCCCAATTCGGTCAACGGAAATGAGATCCATAAATAGTAATTTTAACACCAGCAATATCACCGTTCCCTCTCTATCCCTTGATGCCACAACAAGATCAGACCCCAGCAGCTCCCAGAGCAACAGGGATTCTAGCACAGATCTCGTGCTAGAAATAATCCCTGAAGAATCCCTGATACTTCTCCCTTTAATGTCGAACCCAAAGAGTAACCCTCAACCCCTACCACCAACTATAAGGCCCACAGGAAAGAGAAAGAGGGGAGGAAACAGTCATAAGGGGAGGCAAGCTAAACTAGCTAATATTTCCCGACACTCCCCTACTATTCGAACTATTTATAGTACAGGAACCGGGATCATAGCTCCACGCCATGCAACGAATCCCCCGCCCTAAATCAAGAACTACTGAGTAACATTGAGGTGCTAGTAAAATCTTTAATACTGCCCCTTGTCGAAAGAATCAAAAGATTGTCTACTCAGCTGGGGTCAATAGAGGAAGTTGCTATCACAAACACAACTTTATTAAAGGGTTTAGCTGTAGATAATAGCAAATTTGCATCGATTGTAAAACCAGCGACGCAAAATGCAAATAAAGGGAAACAATCATTAAAATTGATACCCCGACTACCAGAAAAAACACCGGCCCTTATAAACATAAGTTCCAATCAAAAAACATCTAAAACATTTGAGGTGCAAGGGTCTGTTACACATCATAGCAACAGATTGGATGCACAAGGAAAAAGTGATAAGAAGAAAATGAAATCCAGGAATTCCAATGGCTCCAATGTACGGATTGACTTGCCCCCAGAAGCAGCTCCCTACGTAGCTATATTGACAAGGGTCCCAGAACTGAAACCAGGGAAAATGGAAGGGTTCTCTGACCTTAAAAATAAAGTAATATATTGGTTAGAGAACAGGCCCTTACCACCTGATATTAATGGGGAAATTTTAAATGTTAGAAGGATTGGATGGGTTGGACAGAGGCCCAAAGACACGCAGGGTGAAACGATAATTATTAATTTTAGGGACCACAGGGTCATCTCGTTCCTCAACGACTGGTACCACGAGAGTGGAGCGGAGGGGATTAGGATACACGACCTGAGCTATTTTTATCCAAGGTCACTTCTACCCCAGCAGCGAAGGCTACTTAATCTAAATCGTACTACCCTGGGGGTCCATTCTTTAACATCCAGACCTCAAACAGATTCGCAGCTTTCACTGGCCTAGATGGGGTAGATTGACTTACTACACCACTGCTTGGGGTCTTATGTGTATTAAACAAAACAGACCAACTAAGTATTCCCAAGAGCCTGCTATCAAACATTCCAACCTTAAGAAGACCCAGAATCTTTGAAGATAGAGTAGGTCAATCAGGGGAGGGAGAGACTAAACAGACTCAAACAATAAGTACACCTAAGGTAGTACCTTCCCTAATGAAACCCCAAATTCTACCTGAAGCCGATAGTAGGAATCTAACATTAGACTTCATCTTCTGGAACGTAGCGGGACTCCAGAATAAACTTATGAATATTAACTGGAGTACAGAAGCCACGGCACATAACATTATTGCTCTACAGGAAACTTGGCTTTGCACCCCAGCTCACCTGCTGGGTTACAAAAAAACGTTTCTAAAGCAATTCAATCACCATCTGGAAGAGCTAAGGGGGGTCTGATAACGTTTATCTCCAATACCCTCCCCGTCGACAAAATCGAAGTTATAAAGCTAGGCACTAATTACCAGGCTCTAACGATAGCTCACAAAACTCCCATCTCTCTCATCATAAACTTCTACAATAATTTGAATGCGTCAGAACATATTGTTTTAAACGAGATCTCCCACTTAATCCAGGACTTATCCCAGAAACACATTAAAAAAATGGTAACAGTAATATGGGGAGGGGATTTAAATCTGACCCTGTGTAAGGAAAGCGGGTCCAAAAAATGTGGTATTGAGGACGAGGGAGGGAACAACTTGACACTTCTCACACACGACTGGCGGAGACCTCATGAACAAAGTAACGGCAGCCTCAAATCTGGGCTTTGCAAATGAAATAATCAATCCACCTGTAACCTTTTCCAGAACTTTTAATGGCAGAGGTACGAATAGCATAATTGATTTTATACTTACCTCAAAAACTATCACACCGAGATCAGGCAAGTTTAAAACAATAATAAAAGCAGTTAGCGACCACTTCCCAAACCAACTTTCAATGAGTATTTCCTCTACAAAGGCAGAATATATATATTGGAATAGTCTAGATCAGCAAGCTCTTCAAATGGATAAGCAAAATGTTTTTTCCTTGAAATGGGGCAACCTCTATTAATGACCAACGTACTAAAGAAATCCCTCCCTATGGTCCTCGCCTGCTTAGATCTGTCTACTACCCCAGACGCGGTATTATCCAACTATAAGACCATCACTAAAACCATTAGAGATGAACTCACACGTAAAAAGAAATTAAAAGGCCCCTTAAGGGAGGGATGGTTTAGCACAGACTGTACAAAAGCCTACACAAAACTAAAAGCAGCCTTAACAAGGGAAACAAGGGACAAGAATGAAATAGTGAAATTAAGGAAAAGCTATAAATTAGCCCTAAAAAACCGCAAAACACAGATTAAGGACAACCTATGGAAACAGCTACATGAGAGCTGTCTTGTGAATGATAACATCACTTTTTGAATGATAGTTAAATCCCCCTTCCTCTGTGAGGGCAATGACTTTCCGAACATAGAAGTAGCGATAGATGCCCGCGAGTGGGTCAAACACTTCTATAATATTTTTAGGAAGGATGTTGAGAGCCTAACGAGCCCAAAAGAGTCCTTAAAACCAGTTAGTTACCCACTTCAGCTAAAAATTACACTTAAAGAAGTCATCAGCGCCGTAAAAATGTCAAAATCTGGCAAAGCACCAGGCCCGGACGGGGTTCCGGCAGACCTTTTTAAATATAACTTGGACCTGTGGCCTCCCATTTTAACAAAGGTAATAGAGGCAGCAATCAACGTAGGACTAGTCGGGTCATGGTCCACGTCCATCTTGGTTCCAATTTTTAAAAAGGGCGACCGTCAAAGCCCGGCATGCTATCGGCCCATATCACCTTTGGATTCCCTTGGTAAATCCATTGGACAAATCCTTTTAGACCGCCTTCATGCCTGGGCCTCTGACAATAGGCTAGTATCTGACCTACAATATGTGTTTCGAGAAGGCCTGGGTACGGTCGACCAGGCTCTGAACCTAGCACTATTAATAGGAAAGTACGTGTAAGCGAAGGGAGGGTGGGGGCTATGCACATGGTCTATGTACACCTAACTGCAGCCTTCGACTGCGTTAGTCACTCAAAGTTGTGGGCACTAATTTTAGACATGGGGGCAGATCCTCATCTGGTGAATTTCCTAAGAGAGCTTTACTCAGATGATTCGGGTAGGGTAAGATATGGGGTTCAGGATGAGCTGACCAGGCCATTTAGCATTGGGAGGGGGGTCAGACAGGGGTGCGTCCTGGCCCCCTTCCTATTTACATTGTACACTAACGGGTTAGAGATGGTCAAAGAGAGCCAAGACCTACCATCAATACGGCGTCGTCCTATACCAGCTCTTTTATATGCTGACGACGCCGTTATCCTGGCCAGAACCCAAGTACAGCTACAATGCTCGTTGAACTATTGTAAATTCATGGATTCCCTTAATCTTAAAATTAATTAAAAAAAAAACATTTACAATGCATATTGGTTCAGGGACAAAGACATCAAAAAGTAAAGCTATATATGTCAACAACTCTAGCCTAGACACTACAACTTCTTACCCCTATTTAGGGATCCAAGATAAACTGGGTAAAGGCAATTCAAGCCAGTAAGCTATCTTTTTTAAGGACCACGAAAGCACTGGTGGCTTTTGCACAAAAGCTAGGCAAAAGTTCACCAGGAAAGATGCTGAAAATCTCAATCAAAATGCACCAGTGTCGCAAGCTATGGTTCAAGGCTATGGGGGGTTTCAAACACCGAAGCATTACAGAAGGTAGAGAATTCATTCATCAGATACCTCCTGTCAGTTCCCCAAAGCACAACGACATATGGCTGCCACGTAGAATTAGGACTGGACCATATTGAAGACACCATCAAGATCCAGCCCATAATGCTGTGGCTGCAAATCTGGACCACTGAACAGTGAGAGTTAACCCATTCCCTAATAGGGGAATGCATGCTACTTGATAACAGCCAAAAAAATCAGATGGTTAGCTTACATAAAGTCTTTTTTTAACGACCTAGACCTGAAGAGATTTTTTACCTACCCAGCTACTATCTCTGAAATACCCAGAAAAGAGTTAAAAAGGATCTTTCTTCTCCATCTGGGCGATCTTCGACTGGCGCAAGAAATAAGAAAGAGGTCAGTCCAACACCTGCTGACCATTCAAACTACCTTCTCGATCCAGCCATTTCTGAAGTACAAGCCAACTCAATTCGAGAAATTTTTGCTTACTCGATTCAGATTTATCATATTCCACAGGTTGGTTGCGTTCCCTAAGCAGAATGATTGGTCAAGGACTCTGCCACCATGTCCATGTGATGACAATTCGCCACAATCTACAATCCACGTCTTTCTGTTTTGTAAATTCTATGAGGCTCCACGTAGACGATGGATTCTCCCACTGAGACAACTAGGACTTCGATCGGTCGTCCAGCATTTCTAGCTCTTCAGATGCTAGAGAATGAACTATATGCTAAATCCATTGCATGCTTTTTAAAATTCTGTGTAAATCATCGCCCAAATCTTAATTGTTTGTGATACTTTTTAAAGCATATAATGTATAACTTCTGTTTTAATCGTTTTAAACGGAGCCATGTGGAATTTTGTACTTTTATGGGTTTTTTCAAATAATAAAACCGAATAAAGTCTATTTGAAATTGAAAAATTGACTTCTACAGAAGAGAAAGTACCCAGTTTCTATCATGGATCTTTACAGGGGAAAGCTGGTAAGAAGTATGGCCAGAGGGTAAGGTAAAAAAGTTCACCCCCTGGAATAAAACAATCACATTGCCACCATACTCACCATATTGCCTAAGCTGAGTGAGAAGTGTCAACTTCCACAGAGAAAGTGGATGCAGGCGGTTTGTCCCCCTTATGTCGTCCTATATCAAACAGACCAACTCCACTGCTCATAGATGCTGGTTTAGTTCAGTGGAAAAAATACAGGACTATTCAGAAAAACATGGGCAGGGTGCACAGCTACCCAAAGCCAAGCAAAAGCTGCTCCACACAAAAGCCAAGTCACTAAAGCAAATCCACTACCACTTATCAGCAATTACAAGGATGGGATTTAAAGAGAGTAGTGAGCTAAAGACTGTTTCTCAGGGCTTGCTTTCCTCTTTGATGTTCAAGTTAGACAGTCGAGCCGTAAGCATCATAATTGCTCTGTACAAAGTTTAGTAAAGTATCCTAATTTAATCTTTCATTGTAGTCAATGAATACCACCCTCAGTGGTAAACTTGGGAAAAACCACTGGCAAAACACAAGCCTAGACCCATAGAGGAAGGATTTGTAAATCTAGTGAGGATCAATTATCTGCAATTTTAGCCTAATACCAGGTCTGGAGACTAATGTGGGGTTGCCAATTAAGCTTTATTTCTAGAGTCACGCATCTCTCTGAAACTTCTATTTTGTCATTTTCTATGGCTGCTGATCACAGGGAGATCCCCCTCACCCAACCATGGTAATATATTTCCTTAGCCTTCTTCCGACTGCATCCATTTAGGCTCAGGATTCCAGTGACAAAAACACAAATAATTGCTCATTACTCAGCAAATTTCTCTGTGCCCATCTCAGTGAGCCGGTGCCAGGTGTGAGTCACCCAAAGACCCTGGTAACCCATGTGAACTAAATCCATTGGTGGCAAGCAATTCATTCCTATGGAAGGAATTGTCTGACTGGACATTGCACAGAGAAGCTCTGGTTGCGACACTTTTTGCAGTCACATCACCTCCAGGTGCTACTTCATCTGCTCCTCGCTCCCTCTCCCCGACTGTCCGTGCAACCCATGTTCCGCCTGCTGCTGCCTTGCTATGTGTGCACCCAGTGCTCAGAATGACCTTGTCTCGAGTCTGGACATACCTCTCTTGCTACAGGCTGCCTCCCAGGGCCAGTACGCTCAGAGAGAAAGTGACTTTGCCTTGCAGAGAAGGGGTGGCAGCTACTCCAATTTCTTGGAGTCCAAGCTCCAGCTGCACACCAAATGAAGTTTGCAGCACTAATGCCCATGCATTATCAGGTGTGGCTATCTGCACATGGCACTTTCAAGCTAAAGAATAATTAAATTTAGACCTCAACTGAGAAACAATATATGAATAAACATAACATAAAACAAGTCTCCCATCCTACGTACATTTATTGAAAAATAATTTTTTTAAACTACTAAAAATAAATTACACTGCAACACAAGCCTGTTGCACACTCGTTCATTTGGAAAACTGCATAAAAATAGTACATTATTTAAAGTATCTACATATAAAAATATATAGAGCTATATCTATTCACATCTATCTATATCGGACCAATATACCGCCTGCATTAATCAAATAGAGCTGGACACATACAGTACATGATAGAGGCTGTGATTCAGTCACCGACAGAGCACAATTAAATAGACCAGAGGTTTGCCCTGCTTTTCTCTCTAATAGGGATTCAAGTGGTAAATGTCATATTTTCATGATCATAAGTCTTAATGCACTATATGTTCATGTAAGAACTGGGCTTGTTTGGGTGATGCACTTTCAAGAAATAACAGATTTTTAAATTAGCACATAGCTTTACGTTGAGAATAAAGGTAAATAATGGAATATACATTTTCTGAGATTATTGCATACTCCCTTAAGACCTAACTTGTCAAGCACATATTGTAAATTTTATGTAAAGGTACTTTCCTTACCAATACTACAAGACAAATCTTGAATTAAGATATCCCTCAGGGTTGAGCCTTATTCCCTAGTTGACTAAAATGATACTCATTACCTTAGTCATTCAAACGTTTTACTGCGATATGAATTGGTTTTACTACCTCAAGTAGTCTTACCCTAAAGTCCAATAGTAGGGTTTACATTGTTTCTTACCCCTAAAGGCTTCTATCGTCGTTGTTGAGATATTGATAAAATGTTTTAGGCATATTGATTCTACTCTATTAAATTGTGCTGGAGGCCTATCGTGCTCAAACATAACCAAATCATCAAAACATGTCATACATGGCAACCCAATCCTGGAAGTTCTTTAAATTCACAAATTTAATCGGCAGATCATAAAGACAGAGAAAAGTAGGAGGGGAGCCAATCAACAAACCATTCTGTGGTTTTGTCAACTGTTATAGACCTTTATTTCCCCCAGTAGTACTTTACACCACGTTGATTTAAGCAAATAAACAAATCTCAATTAATTGGCTGAAACAGCTAATGTTAACCATTTTCTCACTGTGTTAATGTACAAATGGTTCTGAGGTCCGATTGTTCAAAGAGGATAATATTTTTTTTAATGGGCCCACATTTGTAAATGCTCTAGTACACACTCCTTGCTAAAATCTTCCCAACTGTATCTAAGAAAGCAATCTGCCTATAATTACTAGGAGCTTTACTACAGCCTATTTTATAGAAGGGAAACATAATACTAACTGGCAATTAACAGTGAATAATACCCGTTATATACCGGACCCATAGCTGCCCGCAGTTTGTGGAGAGAGATATATTCGAGGAGGTCTGGGAATGATAAAAACAGTTGGTCTGTTCTAAGTAATTGCATTTACCACACATAGATTACAGATTTAACCGATCCAGAGCAGTGCAGGAATAAAAATTAATGAGAGGTTGATTTTTGGCCCACAATTTCTTGCTGCAATTTACTAAAACCGCCTGGAATTTTAGTTTTGTGCAGCACTTTGAAGATCCTACCACTTTTGTCGGATTTGTCTTAGGAAAAAACTTAACATAAATACTGTATTTTTCAAATAAGTATCCTGATTTTCGTCAGCTGTCTTATGGAACACTGTTAAAATGGTCTGCAAATAAGTTTACTTTGATTATAGTTTTAAGTCTGTAGGCTCCTTAATAAACGTATTAGATCTTCTGTGCGTTTCCATATACTTACTAATGTTGTACACAGGACCCGAACTCAAAAATATGTTCATCAACATAAAATCCACATAAGAAAATATCATCCGGACAAAATAATATATAAAACAAATTCCAGCTTGAAATATGGAATGAACGCTATAATTATATTTTACTTCTGGAAGCAATGGGTAGTAATTAGTCAATTATTGAAGCACCAGTATTCCCTTTTCTGGTTGAGTGAGCCAGGGCGTTTGGTTCTAATCTCCTATTTATTATTTAATCCGCCCAAGGCTTTCAGCTGTTTTGGCAGCAGCAAACAAAATTGATCAGTCTTAGTTGGAAATAGAGTTTAGGATATAGCCCAAGCCTTTTTTAGCTCTATATTACTATATGCCTGAAAAATGCTATTAGCTACCTTGGCAATAAAAAAAATCAGATCAATCCCCAGTAAGTCGTTTTCTTCCCATTTATTGAATAAAAAAATAGAAATTAACATTGAATTGTATTATTGACTAGTTAGAGTGTATATACTGAATAAGTGAAAAGAGTTGCTCTAATTAGGTTTCATCCTAGGAAAACCAATCCTAATACATTGCAGAGTATTACTGGAACATGAAGTTATCCAATAGTTCCAGTTCTAGTCTACAGATATTCGTACTTTAGTCACCCTTTTTGCAAGTTCCATTTTGACAGGGCAACTAAATTACAATTTTTGTACTGCAAAATTTGATAGCTCACGATTATTGAATACATAGAATAGTGGCATTAAGATTTATTTGATGATTAATTATTTCCTCCTATAGTCCCGCCTGATTCCGAGTGAGACGTTTTGGTTAAACTAATTGTCTAGTGTCATTATTTCCATCAAGAGTAGCCTGTTGAAAAGGCTTCGACAGTCCTACTGTCAGAGTTAACCTGGATGATCACGGAGTATGTGATTTTGTAGGTCCAAAGTGTTTTCTTGAGATGTACTAAAGTCATTATTAAATATCCAGTGTATCATCATTTATCCTGAAAGTATCTATGGGAGATTTAAATAGACTGAACTGGCAATATGTCAAAATAAATTCCAAAAGACGTCACAACTACCTCAATTAGGTTGACAGCGCTAGACTTCACCAAAAATCTGAATTTCCTTTTGACAGATTGTACGAATCAATAAACTGGCCTAACTTAATTTAATCCACCTAGCATATTGTGCGTTTGAGGCATTGTTCGTAGTGATGAGTTTGTAAAACTAGTATTTATACTACTGTTTCTTATTTGCACCAGTGTCCCATTCTCCAACTGATAGCTGTGGGATTGTTTTGAAATTCATCTTCCAACAGATACAGCCTTTGATATAAAACCACAATAGTTTTAATATCCTCAAATGGAATATTTCCTCGTAACAGCATTATCTATATTATTAGATGGCTTCAGCACTAATAGATCAAGAGACAACTTTACTGGTTTCGATCGCTTTTTAGTTATTCTACATCTTTTACTATTTTACTTGTTAGAATCACTTTCCTTTGAACTTTCCTTATTTTCTCAAATTCTATTTGGTTGAGATTGCACAATTCATTATGAATGTGTGACATAAATCAGGAAACAAGAAAGAGAAACATTAGATTGAGAAGATGTATCAGATTCAGGGGATATTAATACATTTGATACTGTCTGAATATCTGACGACAATTTACACAAGGAAGGCATTTACACAAGCAGTGTATTTCCCCAGTGTCAGTTTCATACTTTTTCCAAATGCCACGTTCCCAGCTTAGGTAGGTGTATTTCTTATATTAAAACAATTTACAATTGCCGACTCATTGTCCTCTGCAAACTTTATTAACTATCTTGATTCTAGAATAGATCTAGTATTCAAGTCATGGGATTGACCTAAAGAATTATGTAAGGAGCCAACATTATTATAGAAAGTATGCCAATACATGACCAGAGTTGAATTAGCTATTTTTCAAAAATCAGTTTTAAGATGGAATCACGGAACACGTGTATGGCCACTGCCTCTTTGACGTAGTCTCCAAGATGATAAGAGCAAGCATTCATGTCAAAATCTGATGTTTGGTATATCAAACAAAGGTGGGAAATCATCACTCAAAGTGCTGTTAAAAAGGCCTTACATTTTTTTATCAATGTTAAAGAAGCCTGAATCTCCACATCAATATCAGGCAGTGAATTCCCTGGGGGAATCACACTCTGAACTTCCACATGCTGATTTCCTGTTTTTAACAATTGCTGGAAATGTTCACATTTTAAGGATACCTGCCGCCGGCCAGCACGGCAAAGTCAGTATGATGCCCTTATTCATATCGGAGTCACGCTTGGTACGATTCACACGTCCAAACGCCTGTGTTTTTCAGAGCATTTAGAAATTCAGTTTCACAAGCAGGAGCTATGTGACCGCTCACCAGTGCCTCCAAATCATTCAATCAACCTGGCTGAGACCCCTGTACGCCAGGAACAATCGGCTACCTAATCATCAGGCAACTCAGTCAGCCCAACCACCCATCGGATAGAAACACCTGGTGTACTCACCCCAAGGCCTTGGGGGAGAGATTTACGTGCACCCCAAAAGATTTTTGAAGCATCGGCTGTCCACCCCCTGTCTCTGTCCTGAAGAGCTGCGCGACATGGTTAATTTATGCTGTTTGTCAGGGTCGAAACGTCGACGGTAGTCTTGTCCATGCACCAGGTCCCCTAGCACACCAATTTATGTAATTTATTTACCTCGCCAGGGTGACTGCCACTATCTGATGTCTAATTGGATCTGGTCTCTAATACTTCTCTGAGTAAATATATGTACAGTATTAGTTCATCTTAATGTATAATACACATTCTGTCACTACGTCACTTAACTCAAGCTCACATGCGCCACTTTTCTAATTGAATTATCGGACAGACTCTTTTCTTTAATGTTGTGGTAATTCTTGACCTTAACCATTGAGTTTACAAATATGAAGTAAAATATCCTTTACTCTATGAATGAGACAAATGTGTCTTTTTGTTTGCGTTCAAGTTGTGTATATTTAATTGTTCCTTCTTATTAATTATTTGAATACCACAAAGAAATTGATTGACCCAACAGAAACGATTGTTACTTGTAACATGGAACTGTTCACTGGCCCACTTCTGAGTTTTTTTAAATTGTCATTTTGCCATCTGCAATCCTTCATCAATTAAAATCGGGAACAAAACAAACTTCTAGTTGTAAAGAATATTAGTTCTACAAAGTAATGTCGTTTTCCTTACCACATCATCAACCCGTTCTCACAGAATCCTCGAGGAGCACAAAATCAACTTCCTACTTTTAAGCACTAACACAAGGCACCACCTAATAAATAAATCTTTAACTGTCACTGCAAAGTGTTTGGGCTCCGCCAATCCCAAAAAGGGAGAGAAGGAAACCTCCTGTCTCAGAACTATAGGACAATTAAAGTAATTCTCCTCCAGGCTACCCCAGGTACTGCCACATGGCGTCATGACGGCTCCAGGATCTATATAGCACCTAATTCCGTCAGAATGGCATGCCTCTATCTTAGGTCAGACCAGAGTGTATAGAACAAGCTTTTAAAGTGGTGTGCCCAGACTCAAATCTTCCATAACAGTGGCAACCAAGCTCCCAAAACACAACACCGTGCCATGACATCGATAGCCCCAATCTACCGGAGAAACCACAGTATACTCCAAGCTACTAAATTATCCCCGCAGTGATCAGGCAAGCAGACCAAGCAGGTAACCAGCAAGCTGAAGATCCAATGAGTCGACAGGCAGTGAAACACTGGTGGGTGTTGACAGATGTGGACTGATGCAACAGACCCAGGTTGGGCACAAACACGGAAGGAACTTCAGGCTGATGTGCTGCACAAGAGTTTACTCTTGACACCCTGGCAGTGCCTGTGGTAGGAAATAACTGCTGGTGCTTGCTTTATACTAGATGTGTGTGAAGGAAATTTCCACTTATCACTGCTGGTTCCCATGTTGTACCTTTTGTGTGGGCACAGTGAAAAGTAGCAATGGTGTTGCCTGTGCTGCATAGATTCTGTATGGGAAAGATAAGTATTTCACTTTGCATACCAAGTCCCCTCTTGATAGTCCTAATCTTAAAGTTGACTTGGACACAGTGAAAACGCGTTCACTAACTATTAATAACGTACAACACGATTATCACATGGACACCAGTAGTACATGCTTTCCACACACAAATAAGAGCTCCCGAAATAGGTGGCAGCAGTGCATTATTTCCTCAAAGAAGTAGCCAGGACATGTGCGGCCGGGGTGCAATAGTCCCTCTATGTGAGCAACAGAGGAACACCACTGCTCCTCAAGCGCAACCTCGTCTGTCCATGACCAAACCCCGTTAATATTTTCAGTATACAAAAGCAAACAAACATTGGCAACGCTGGTATATCTTTAAACGGGAGTGCCAAGCTACTGGCTTTACGGAAAAGCTAGTTTGTAAAGCATTGTTTTAAAAAAGCAAATGAAAGAAAATTCAAAATACAGGAGAAAAAGTAAACGCATGTCTTCACAAATTTCAAAGCAGTAGTCATTCAATTCAATGGTCACTTTTTAGAAATGGCCTGCAAAGGTTTCAAATACGTCACTCCGGAAACTTTTAACAACATTTAAAAGAAAACTAAGAGTCTGAATTTAGATTAAATCGCTCATCCAGGCCTATTTACTTTCCTCTTGATGCAGAAATGACATTTGCTCCAGCTATTTAATTCTCTCCAGGAAGCAGATTTATGCCTCCCCCAGAATAGAGAAAGCTCCTATTCAGTCAAGCTAAAAGCCCAATACAAATCAAACACCAACTGAGAGACTGCGGCAGCGGTACCCTACCCCGGTGCTATAAAAGCCATTGTGTGCCAAGGCGTTTTCATTTATGCAATATGTGGAGTACAGAAGATACAAAAATACACCCGTAAAGTCTGCTCTTTGGTTGTACCCCATCAAATATAATCCTTACAGTGCTACTACAGATAATCTGGGAGTGATGGGGACCAACGGCACAAGGAGAGCATACGGTTTGGGTGCAGCACACGAGGGAGAGAGCTAGAAATACAATGCACTCTCATGGAGTGTTCAATGAAAAGCATTGACATTGCCAACAGGTTTCGCCTTAGGGACCTGAAATTATTGTAATCCACAAGTGGAAAGGATTAATTCAAGGTAAGATTATTTAATTATGGCCACGGCACGTCCTGTCCACTCGGATGCCGGCAGAGGAACGGACTAACGGGAACCCAAGAGACACCCGTGCCACGAACGTAGGCAACAATCAAACATACATAAACATTACAATGCACTCGGCACTAGAATATTAGGTAACCCTGCGCGTGTGGCGCTTACTATTCCATTACAAGATGTCCCCCCTCTTTATCTGAAAAACAAAATATCTTTGAAATGGACTTTAATTACACACAATCACATTTTGGGTGAATTCTCCTGATTAAAGAACACAACGAATGCATGCAGGTTCTACCAGGAGCTGTAACCGTGATCCCAGAGGATATGTTACTTGTGGCAGTTGTGGGTGCCTGAATAAGTGTATTTTAAGATGGGGGATTACGAGTAAGCCAGTTTACATAATCAGTACCTACCTCTTTTGCCATTTCTCTCCTTTTGCTCAGGATAGTCACTTGATCAGGTCAGTCTGACAAGCAGTCTTATTCCACCACCCTTTTCCCACGATAAGTGCAGAACCGTTGCTTACCTTATCCATCTGTACAGGATTAGAAAACGTGGAATCCCCTTTCATTGTTCTAATGGGATTTTTGATCATAACCCAATCACCTGCGCGTAAATCAACAGAATTACTATGTTCACCATCAAATCTGGTTTTCATGTGCACCACCTCTGGCAGCTATTATTCTCTTACCTGGCTTCATTTCAGCATTTACTTGCGTTTTTTCACTCAACCACCTAGGGTACAAAGTAGTATGAATGTTCTGACCCCTCAATAATGGTGCAACGAGAATTATAATATGCCCAGACTTTGCGTTCAATAAATTTCATAACATCCAGTCCTGAACCCAAAGCGGTTTGCAACCCTTCTTTAATTATTCTATTTGCATGCTCAACCAAACGGTTAAAAGATGGTGCATACAATGCAACCATGAGATGTTCAACATACATGCTCTGTAAAAAATTCCTCATGCATTCAGAAACGAAATGTGCGCCACTGTGACCAGAAATTTAGCACCCTCCCCCCCACCCATACAAATATTTGGTCTAAAAAACTCAAGACTGAGTATGTTGATGCAACAAATGCATGGTAATATAGTACACCTCAGATTCTGGTAAGGGGGAAAAAGGTCCAGATAAATGCAACCCCAATTTTTCCCAAGCTTGATCAGGAAAAGGGGTTGAACACAATGGAATACTCTTACCTTTCCAATTCTTGTCAGACAATAAAACACTCAGAACACTGATCAAAGATTTAACTTTAACATCAAAAGATGGCCACCAATAATGTTGCTTAGTTCTCATACTCATCTTGGTACACCCCAAATGCCCATCACGAGCCTGTGATATAACCATACCACGTAGCTTGGCAGGAGGAACAAAAAGCTCTCCTGAGCACAAATGTATTTATTTTCCACCGAAAATTCATCAGCAACCTGAGCAAATATTTTCAACTCTCCTTGTACATTTCTCACTTCAGGCAATCCTTTGATTGTGTATTCCATAACTGTAATCATCGCGGTACCCTCCTCTGAAGGCTTGATCCAGTCTTGCTCACTTACAACTGATTTGTATTCAGATATATCATTAACCAATGCCACCTATTCTGCATCATCCCACAGAGCTGTCCTCCTCCTCCTCAAGTGCCATGCGTGAAACAGTCTGCACGAAAATTCTTTCCACCTGGGATGTGCCTAATGGGGAAGTTATATTCCTGCAACTTTGAAACCAAGCTAGTAAACCTAGATGACTTATTTCCATTGCCACTCCTCGTAAAAATGTGCATCAAAAGTGTGTGATCAGTCAACAATTAAAACCTAGTGCCCCAAATATATGTTCCACATTTATTGACTGCCAACACATAGGCCAGAGCTTCCCTTTCGATGGTGCTGTATTGCTTTTAATATACCTTGAGTGACTTGGACGCAAAAGCCACAGTTTTCTCACTGCCACTAATCCTTTGAGTACAGTGCCCAAACCATGCGCTCTGGCATCCGCTTTAATGATAGATGAATTTAACAAAACACACTCAGTGCTGGGGCTGTTATGATAAGCTTTTTTGACCACCTCAAAAGCTGTATTTTGCGCTTCCGGCCACACAAACTTTTACTTTCCATAACATTCTTAGTGGCTCAACAGACTACATGCATAGTATTCTGCCAAACCAAGAAATGAACGATGGGCATCTGTCCTCAGAGGCTTTGGCATCACAGATGGCTTTAGTCAATGGTCCCGTGACTGCCAGATGTGGGTAGGTCCCGCACGGGTTGGAAACTCGACTGGAGTTTCTCTCAATCGCTAAATTAGCGATAACCCTGGTCGGATACAGTTGGGGATAATTAATCCTTCTAAAGAGGTGCCTTTCTCCCAGAATTTATACATTTTAACCTTTTTTATTCACCACTCACACGACTACTTTTGAGTCCAGACTTTAGAGGACATGGCTTTCTTTTTCAGTTTCACTTAGTCAAAGCCATCCCTTATGAGTAGAAGATCTTTAAGTCCTGAAGAAATGCCTAGATCCGTTTGGATGTTATAGAGCATGAAATGCGTCGACCCTCTGCAGACCTTAAGTCTACGACTCACCAGTCAGTAATTTAACGCACAGCACACAAGAACTCAGTGAATAAAACTACCCTCGGAGATCCATGTAGCTATTTTTAGATCACACTCACGTCATCCTCCCTCTACTCACTACATAAACCCTCTCACAATACCCTTAGCTTCATGACGGCAACCAGAAAAGACCTCTGGCAAAGAGCCTCCTCACAGGGCCCGTTGGGCATTGCAGCGCCTGCCCAACAAGGTGCTTCCTCTGATGAGTATGGGGGTGAGGGTATTGCACTCAGATTTTTCACTCTTCTGGCATTAATTCGATATGTGTGCAGCACCAGATTAGTGCCTGCTAAACCCTTAGTAATCTATGAATGTGGCCTGGGATCGCTAGATCTCCAGGACTCCAGTGAGCACAACGATTAGTTATTTATACAAATGAAAACATTAATCAATATTTTTCTTTGTTCTTAAGTCATCACAAGTTTAGTCAATAAAAATCCATTCATGTCATTTTATGAACATTGCATCAAAAAATCAAAAATTCATATACAATTATCGAAAACAATTTTAGTACAACACAATTACACTTTTAACCCAATGCATTTCGGGGTCTACACCCCTTCGTCAGGGGTCCTGGTAACTGGTTGCCTTTGATGTATGTGTGTTGTAAAATAGAAATAGAATCTGAGTTTCTGAATTGAACGAGTTTATCTGTTAGGTCTTATGCACGTAGCGGAGAGTGTGGGTTCTGCGAGTATTGGAGTTTAGGTTTAAGGACTCGCTTACATCATTTTCCTCTCTCACGGGAGGCGATGTAACCGGCTCCGTGTTAGCGTTCTTCTTGGTATATTTTGGTTAAACTTAAGGAGCCTGATACTCACAGACAACTCATAAAGCCCTGATGAGGGTTCGAAAACGTGTCATTCGAACATGAAACGCGTCTACATTCTGCAGGAGCCAATTGTTTCATTAAGTGTTTCTGTGAAAAAGAAAAAACACAGTTTATGCTCTTGCTGTCACTGAGCTTTAGTTGTCATGAAATAGGAATTCATTTGTAAATATTAATGAATTGATGTGTTAATATGTTGTGTTCTGTGTTTTCATGTGTCATATTGATTGTTTTCCTTTGGAATTTTGTATACGTCGTTTAGCCATTGTGATGATTGTTATAGTGTATTTTTTTCTGTCTCTAAAAGAAACTCCATAAAAAACAAAAATATGAGTAAGGGGTATAAATAAAATTACCTGCTCAGGTGTCATTGATTTACACTTGTCTTTTTCTAAATAAATTCCAATAATTGAGGTGTGGGCACTTTCCATTGGTTTTTCCTATGTTGGCATGAGCACGTTGCAGACAGTCTTCTGCTTTGCGCACGTTACTGTTTAAACATATTTTGCTTTGTGCCACACTGTACTTTCACACAGAACCTGCCGTTGGTTTTGCCTTCTGTACTTTCCCGGGATTTAGTCTGCACACCGTAGACCAGGTCAAATGGCAATGCTATATTGTTTTTGTCAGGCATCCGCAACTAGACAAAACACATGAATGCAGCTGTTTGGGAACAGGTACTTTGTCATATAGCTATGCACAGAATAGCTAACACACACTTGGAGAGGGATCTTTCCATGGAAAAAATTGTGACAGCACCAGAGATGTAGAACTTTCGACTGTGCATGCTAAGGTACGGGGGCTGCTACCTACACCCAGAGATCTTCTCGTATATAATCACTCTGTAGAAGGGAGGGGCTTAGGCTACCCTGTCTTTGATATTGACAGCTCCTTTTTATTTATGGACTACTTACTATGCGGACCGTATTTGTGTTAGGCATTTTCGTACTTATTGTGGCACATATACTGCATACTAACGCACAATAGTTAAAATAACCATTTTAAACTTTTCTCGTGTCTGTCAGATCTTATTGTGGACTAGTAGGAGTGAGAGCGAAAGGGTGTGTCCTGCAACCACGATTCCCGAGAGGGTCGAGAGAGTTGTGTTCTGGGGTGTCTAATCACTTGTTCCTCTGAGTGAGTAGGAGGGCATGTGAGACACTATAGCTAGTCGGTCTCGGGCTCATGGGTACTGCGGTGGTAGGATTACTCAGTCCCTGCCTACTAAGTTCTATGATCTCAACCATAGTTCTGTGACTCCAATGAAAGGCGAAGTGCGTGCTGAAAGCCCATAGAGCAGATACAGCATGTCTTGGGAGACAGCGCATGCGATGCTTAGGCTCGACCTAAAATTATAATTCCCTGAATGTGCAAAGTGGAAGAATGAGTCAGACAAAAAAAAGGTCAGCAAAGAGAAACTGCTCCAGCAGAAGGACAAACATGAGGAAGGGAAGCTATTCAATAGGATGAAAAGGAGAATGACAAGAAAACCAAACAATGGTAACAATGGGCAGGACTCCGTTTTTGGTATAAGCCACATGGGGTTTTCGTCTACAGATGGCTAAAAGCTGTCTTGCAGATACCAACAAGCATTTGCAATGCAATAGGTCTCGCATTAGTAAAGTTTGAGCTATTAGTATTGTAAATGACTTTTTTTTTATTAATGTGTTGGTTTTGGAAATAGCCGAATGAATAGCTTTGTCATTTACAATGCAAATAGTTATAACTTTTGCTATGCTAATGGAATCATGCATTTGCTCTGCAATGTTGTGTTAACACTGTCTATGCTAAATTATGTGGAGGCTGTGGTAGGTTACGGCCTCAGAGGTCTGGGCAGCCCTTATGGTTACACGTGTTTCACAGTAAGATCGGGTTACAGGGTAATAGATAAGTGTCCTTCCATTTCTGGCACTTAGCAGCACTTTTAAGATCTCCTAAAAGTTTCTTGGTGCTCAAATGGGTGCAATTTGTGATATTTAACGGTTTCCCTCGTCTTCAGTGCTTCATTTTGTTCGTGAGAAACGTGTCACTCTTAGTTGTTGAAATGTCACTCATAATTATGCAAATGCCACACATAGTAATCTGAAACCTTGGCAACTATGGGTATGTATGCTCAAAATGGGAAAGGATGCTCGCATTCAGCGCTCACCGTGAAGGGGTTTACAAAAGGGGGTGGTGATGAACAGAGTGTCTGAATTGAGCAGACCACTCTTACCCAGTCCAAAGATCAGGGCTTGATCCATCACCGTTATTTATCTCACTGCCCCATCCCAGCTCAGAACCTGGCTATATGCAAATCAGTCTGTCCCTGGCCCAGTGCATCATGGGAACAGGGCAGACTAAACTACCAAGCCAATTCTTTACCAGAAAGGAGACAAGCTACCGGGGACCGGTTTCTGGCGTTTCAGCCGTCTTCGGCCCGGCTTGCTTGAATCCTGATGGAGCAGTGAGAAAGGGACTCATGTCTGAGTATACCCTGCCACACCTATAGTGGCCAAAATCGATTTACAAAAGGGGGTGGTGATGAACAGAGTGTCTGAATTGAGCAGACCACTCTTACCCAGTCCAAAGATCAGGGCTTGATCCATCACCGTTATTTATCTCACTGCCCCATCCCAGCTCAGAACCTGGCTATATGCAAATCAGTCTGTCCCTGGCCCAGTGCATCATGGGAACAGGGCAGACTAAACTACCAAGCCAATTCTTTACCAGAAAGGAGACAAGCTACCGGGGACCGGTTTCTGGCGTTTCAGCCGTCTTCGGCCCGGCTTGCTTGAATCCTGATGGAGCAGTGAGAAAGGGACTCATGTCTGAGTATACCCTGCCACACCTATAGTGGCCAAAATCGATTTACAAAAGGGGGTGGTGATGAACAGAGTGTCTGAATTGAGCAGACCACTCTTACCCAGTCCAAAGATCAGGGCTTGATCCATCACCGTTATTTATCTCACTGCCCCATCCCAGCTCAGAACCTGGCTATATGCAAATCAGTCTGTCCCTGGCCCAGTGCATCATGGGAACAGGGCAGACTAAACTACCAAGCCAATTCTTTACCAGAAAGGAGACAAGCTACCGGGGACCGGTTTCTGGCGTTTCAGCCGTCTTCGGCCCGGCTTGCTTGAATCCTGATGGAGCAGTGAGAAAGGGACTCATGTCTGAGTATACCCTGCCACACCTATAGTGGCCAAAATCGATTTACAAAAGGGGGTGGTGATGAACAGAGTGTCTGAATTGAGCAGACCACTCTTACCCAGTCCAAAGATCAGGGCTTGATCCATCACCGTTATTTATCTCACTGCCCCATCCCAGCTCAGAACCTGGCTATATGCAAATCAGTCTGTCCCTGGCCCAGTGCATCATGGGAACAGGGCAGACTAAACTACCAAGCCAATTCTTTACCAGAAAGGAGACAAGCTACCGGGGACCGGTTTCTGGCGTTTCAGCCGTCTTCGGCCCGGCTTGCTTGAATCCTGATGGAGCAGTGAGAAAGGGACTCATGTCTGAGTATACCCTGCCACACCTATAGTGGCCAAAATCGATTTACAAAAGGGGGTGGTGATGAACAGAGTGTCTGAATTGAGCAGACCACTCTTACCCAGTCCAAAGATCAGGGCTTGATCCATCACCGTTATTTATCTCACTGCCCCATCCCAGCTCAGAACCTGGCTATATGCAAATCAGTCTGTCCCTGGCCCAGTGCATCATGGGAACAGGGCAGACTAAACTACCAAGCCAATTCTTTACCAGAAAGGAGACAAGCTACCGGGGACCGGTTTCTGGCGTTTCAGCCGTCTTCGGCCCGGCTTGCTTGAATCCTGATGGAGCAGTGAGAAAGGGACTCATGTCTGAGTATACCCTGCCACACCTATAGTGGCCAAAATCGATTTACAAAAGGGGGTGGTGATGAACAGAGTGTCTGAATTGAGCAGACCACTCTTACCCAGTCCAAAGATCAGGGCTTGATCCATCACCGTTATTTATCTCACTGCCCCATCCCAGCTCAGAACCTGGCTATATGCAAATCAGTCTGTCCCTGGCCCAGTGCATCTGGCACTTAGCAGCACTTTTAAGATCTCCTAAAAGTTTCTTGGTGCTCAAATGGGTGCAATTTGTGATATTTAACGGTTTCCCTCGTCTTCAGTGCTTCATTTTGTTCGTGAGAAACGTGTCACTCTTAGTTGTTGAAATGTCACTCATAATTATGCAAATGCCACACATAGTAATCTGAAACCTTGGCAACTATGGGTATGTATGCTCAAAATGGGAAAGGATGCTCGCATTCAGCGCTCACCGTGAAGGGGTGGCAGGTTAGTAGAGCTGCCCGTTCTGAGCTTCAACACTGTAATTGAACCATCAAAATATCTGCTATGTAAACCGTGCACCCGTGCCAATATGATAAAGACATTTCAAAATACGAAAAAAAATGTTAAAATACGGAAGCTAGCCACACTAGTACGTTAGATTATATCAGTGCTGTGAGTGGTTTATTAGAGGTGACAGTATCAAAACATTAAATACATTCCTGCCCACAACGTTCTTAAGACGATGTGATTATTGAATCAAGACCCCTAATCGGGTGTCTCGGGTGTTGTTCCCTTTGAAGCAACGTTAGTCTATTAAACTAAAGCCAAGAAAGGTGTTTGTACCGCGTATTTCAAATGTGCTGTCAAATGAGACGAGAAAGAAAAGGGGGGCTGATAAAGTAATTGTCCTGAATAACAAATTTGGTCAGGAGGGGAAGCCAGGATTGATCTATGGTTTCTTAGTTTTACATAATGCCACGACTTGCACATGCGCTCTGGAAACTGTCAAATAAAGACATTTGGGGGCACAATTACCACCTTGTATGAAATTAGATCTACTCTCTTGTGTTTCTGCGGGAAAGAAGTAGAAGACGTTTAGATTCACAAGAAAGTTGCTGGGCGTAGCGCACTGTTCACCATCCAGTGCTTTGAATCGGCAGACACTTACAGGTATCGAGTACCAGTGATGCAATGTATTTAGCACGAGAGTACCTGCACTGCTCAGAAGCAAAAGGCACTCTGGGATACCGAGTACCTACACTTTGAGATTCCTATGTCAAGAACTGAGCATGACGCAACGGAGCTCCGCGGGTCCCGGTAGGAGTCGCACAGGTCCCGCTGCGCGTCACCGGTTTCATGTATCCGCTGCCTTTTATGGGGCAGGTGGGGAGGGCAGGGGTGTGACAGCACTGGCTATTAATGACTCGGCGTCGATGCCTTCCTCATCCGAAGGATCCGCAAGTAGCGGAACTACACTGCTTGCGCTGATCAGACAGTAAATCCTCGATCCGTGTGTTTGGCACCACTGCAACACCGAAACACTACTATACCAAACACCTCCGCGGTGGCTAGTTCAAAAGCAAGCGCTGTGGCACCTTCTAAGTGTTGCAATGCACGGACCGTCTCAACTCAGAAGTGCAAGCTTTCGTCTACTCAGTGACAATACCGAGTCTGTTGTAAATATTTCCGGATGCAGGGGCGCGTGATGAGCCCGAGTTAGTTCCGGTAGTTTTCAGGACACATGGCATTGCTGTTTTTACACCAGAATGACAGTGCCCCGTGACGGACAAGCCCTTCCTTCCCAGTGCCCCTTATCGGTGGTGCCCCGACCCCGTGTGGCATGCACTTGTTTTGAGAGGGGCGGGGGCAGCAGACCCCCCCAGCCTGCAGCTCGCTCCACACACTCGCTGCACGCTCACGGGGCACGCACCCTCCTCTCTGCCCGGGCACACTGCAGCCCTTACCTGCCCGGATCAACAGATCCAGCTGGTTGTGCCTCCCTTGCAGCGCCGTCGCCATGTTTCCCTAACACTTTGCAGCCAGTATACTTCCAAAGTGGAGAAACCCGGATATGTGTGTGTGTGTGCAGCTGCTTCCTGGAGCCAGCCGCGGGAGGGGGAGGGTCGGCGCTGGGCCCGTGTCCCTGCAGCCCAGATCCCCTCTGGCACAATGTTTTGCTGCACTTCCTGGAGAGAAGTCCGACCCACGTGTCTGCCAGGCCCCCGGCCATGCTTCCTGGGAGGGACACCACCGCCTCACATCCCAAATCCGTCATTTAGTGGATGTATTCTGGGCCTGTCACAAACACCTGTTGATCACGGGCTGAAACTCTCGGCGCTTGTGAAACCTGGTTTACTCCCTCTCTGGCCCGGAGCACGTTTGAAGCGGTGCTGTAAAAATGTCAACACATGGACATTCAACGTGTCGTCAGGGGTATTAGGCGCTATATAATTACATTACAATCGTCTTTCAAAATTGGGACTAATGATTATTCATTGTGAGGAAGGAGTTTTGCATTAAAATATTATTTTGCAATGTCGCAGCCCCCGGCGGGTCTCTTGGAGCAGAACCTATGTATTGCACTAATTCCAGACGAAGCTCGTTTCAGGCATTCAGTCCCTCTATATCGCACCAGAATATAGGCCTGGGATGAGCTCCGGAAGAAAGCTGCCAGCACAATATTTTTCTTTTCTCGTGGTCTCAAAACACGTTGGCTGCTGCTCGCATTGTTGTGGGGAATATCTTTTTTAACAGGCCCATTTGTTTTGCCAAGGAGTGTTAATGCGCCCTCTCCATAATAATTTGAAGATTTCACCCCCAAAAAATGTTTTTAGCTCAAACGAATCAAAATGTATTAAACCAAAAGTTCTACACGTCATTCTAAGCAGTGTTAGTTTTTTTGCAATAGTTGCTAAAATGTCGAAATAAAGAAATAATGTTGCTACAGATTGTGTCACATTATGGCCCATACCTTTCCTTTCCTAGATGCGTGATTTTGTTAACCCCGTTGGATAATTTACTCCTCCACTGCAGCATAATGCAACTGACCCTTCATGTAATGCATCCACTGTTCCTGGCTTTTCAGCTAACAGCACGTTGCAGTGAGGGGTTTATAGTTTGCTTTGGACACTGCCATTACGGGTAAAAACAAGTCCTGCGGCGACCCGGAAGCTCTTGGCCGGCCGGCCAATCCGGTCGCGGCCGACCGGAAGTCCCGCCTCCCGAGGTCCGCGAGCTGCCGGCGCATGGAGCGCCCTGCCGGTCCGAGGTAGCCCGGGTCCCCAGGAGGGGGCCGGGGAGAAGGAGGAGTGTGGCGCCTGTTGCGGGGCTCCTCGAACCTGAGGGAGCCCCGATTGAGAAGAGGAGACGAGACGCGCCGCGCCGTGAGGAGCCCCGCCGGAAGAGCGCAGTCGGTGAGTGGGGCCCAGGGCTGATGTGAAGTGCGTGCGTGCCTGTGTGTATGCCTGGGGGGGGGGTGGGGGGGAGCGTGTGCGCACGTGTGTGCGCGAGGGAATGTGTGTGCGCATGCGTGACTATGTGTGATTGAGAGAGAATGCGAGGTAGGGGATAGTGTGCCTGTATGTGTGCCGTATGCCTGCGTGTGCATGCGCGCACCTGTGTGTGTGTGCGTGCATGCAGAGGGGTGGGGGCTGCCTGTGTGTGTGTGTGAGCAAGGGCTTTGCACCGCGCATGCGCAGCTACCAGACGCTCGCTCCCGAGGTGAAATCTGACCTCGTCAAAGCACGCGTCTGGTAGCTGTCCACATTCCTAAATACGGGCCACAAAAGGTCTGAAGCAGACACTCTCAATGCTCACGCATTGAGTAGGTCTGCTCGACCTAAAAACTAATATGAATTAGCAAGGTTTGATCTTTGTTACACTAAGTAGTTATCACTAGCCTCCTTCCGTCAATGCAACTGTATAAAATCTATTCCAAAAATCTTTGCCACATTAGGCTAACTACATTTCCTCAATCAATCAGGGTATTTGTAAAGCACGCTACTCACCCGTGAGGGGGGCAGCAGTGCTGTTTAGCCGAAAAGCCAGGTCTTGAGTGCCTTCCAAAAGGTGTTCCGGAAGGGGGAGCGTCTGATGTCTATCAGGAGATCGTTCCAGGTCTTGGCTGTGATGTGGGAGAAAGCTCTTCCCCCCCTGATTTGACACTGTGGATGCACTGGGTTTCAGCGAGGGCGGCGGATCGGAGTTTCCTTTTGGGTATGTGGAAGTTGATTCGGCCATTGAAGTATTGGGGTCCGGTGTTGTGTAGGCATTTGTAGGTGTGGGCGAGTATTTTGAAAGAAATGGTCTTCTCGACGGGGAGCCAGTGGAGATTCCATAGGTGTTGGCTGATGTGCTCGTGGTGATGGATGGAGAGGACGAGTCTGGCGGCAATGTTTTGTACTGTCTGGAGCTTGCGGAGTAGAGACTTGTTCATGCCGGCGTAAAGTGTTTCCGTTGACCAGTCTGCTTGTAATGAGTGCATGGGTAACGGTCTTCCTGGACTCAGTGGGGATCTATTTGAAAGTCTTACGGAGGGTGTTGAAGCAGCTTGAGGCAACAGCGTTGACCTGTCGGTTCATGGAGAGGGAGGAGTCTAGAATGATGCCGAGATTCCTGGCGTGGTCGTGGGCCACTAGGTAATCCTAGTTTTGCAAGGTCCAGGGATCCCAGTTCGGGATAGTATTGCCCAGTCTAAGAAAACATTAGGTGTGGAAAGGGTTCACTCGAGGCACTGGACCTTTCCAGCCTCGAAATGGTCACTGTGGGTAATGATTTTTTGTATGACCCCCTCCTCCTGATTTGTATTTTAAAGAACACGAAGAGATCTCATTTCCTTTAGAAGAACTACTTTTTTTATGCTTGGTTTGTAAGTGCTTTCTGACGTTCAGTACAGAAAAAACATCCTGGTTATTCAAAAGTTTCTTAATAGCACATTGATAGAACACACTGGTTACTGTGAATTGAGTATTCCGGTATGGACGTATCAGAGCACTATCCGATGACTGTCATACGTATTTCTGAGCTCGTCTCCGACTACCGCATTATAGCGGCTTCACAACCCCGGCCTTGTGTTCGCTCACAACACTAGTGGTAATTTCTTATCTATACCTCCGATATTACAATTCGGCATAACTAATAGCAGTTTAAATACTAAGTCGCCACCGTAAATCTGTGGCACTCGCCACTTGTAGAAGGGTTTCTTACAGGGAACTCAGTAAAACATTCTGGGAACTTGCAAACAACTGCATCATCCTGCTTTCCCCGCCTGCTGACTATTAAACCCAATATAACCAGTCTCTTCCCCTGCATCTCTCTTACTACCTGCTGTTCTCTTTCCATCACCTTTTTTAGAATACAACATCGATAATGTTAAAATGAAGATAGTAGAAGTTTTAATCGATGAGCACACGAACCATACTACGTTATCAATGACCTAAAAAGTTATTAAAAAAAAAAAAGTTTATGAGACTTGGTAATTACAGGAAAACATCCACACAAATTTTTATTTAAAGATGGGTACTTGATTGCCTAATGTATTGTTTGCATTTAACTAATATGCATGTGGCATACACTTTTTACCAAAATAATACGCTATGCTGAACTACCAGTATGAACTGTATGATGCAAAAGATTGTTTTAAATGATAGTTGTTTTTACGAATGCTAAACCAGCACTGGGAATAAGGTTTCTATATTTTTAGCCTCTTTTCTATTTCACTTTAACATCTCCTACAAATTGAATGAGGCTTGGACATACCTTTGCCAAGCAACATCTGTTTTACATAAATGAAAAGATAGATCTTTGTGGTTACATACCTGGTGAAAATTCTCCAAAAATACTCTATTTAGATATTACTCCATCTTACCTTTTCAACTCTTTACATTCTCCTTTTTTCTGATCGTCATGCTTAACACAAATAGGCTGATAGACCCTTTTTGTAGCTATACACATACTGCAATCCCCACTATGAAACAATTTGGTGATTGTTCTATCCTACCTTGTCTATTCTTTCTGATACCCGAGTCTTCTGCTTTCTCTTTGTTTTCCAGTCTTTGTCTCCTCTTTATTTTTTCATTTCTGTTTCCTCTTCTCATCCTCCACTTGTCTCCCTTTTAATAATTGTTCCTACTATCGCCACTGTAGCTCACCACTTAAGAGCACAAAACCACCACGTTGGATTTTCCAATATATGCACCTTTAACCCCTTTCATGCTCATGACGAGCTCAGCTCGTCATGCAGTACACTGCTCGTGTGCTCAGGACGAGCTCAGCTCGTCATGAACAATGGGATTCAAGGGAGTTCAGCACCCAGGGAGAATTGCTGTAGCATTGAAGGTATTAACGTTCATCACTGGGTGTTTGCTTACTCTAGCCTTGTGCTCAACATAGACTGAAACTGCCATATTAACATCTTTTTCAGCCTTGAGAAAGTCCTGGTCAGTGACTGCTGTGGGCGAAACAAGTCAGCTGGTGCAGTTCTATCAATGTGCTATTAAGAAACTTTTGAACAACAAGGATGTTTTTTCTATACTGTACGTCACAAAGCACTTACAAACCAAGCATAAATTTTTTTTTAAAGTTCTTCAAAAGGAAATGAGATCTCTTTGTATTCTATAAAATACAAAAAAGGAGGAGGGGGCTCATACTCAAAATCATTACCCATGGTGGGCCACCAGGTGTTCCATGCCAACGGGGTTGTCCCGAGGACTAGGACTTCTGTCTTCTCTGTATTGAGCTTCAGGTAGCTGTGGCTCATCTCCCTGTGCAAAAGGATCGATCACCAGATGTGCAGAGGGGTAAAATAATTGACAACGGATCCAATATATGCCAAAGTCCTAGGTATCGTGACACATTATTGAAACACATGCTTTCATAACCTTTTTTCAATGGATCCAAACTCCGCTATCCGAGTATTTCTGAGACAATCATACTACTCTCCTATATGAGATTCTAGCTCTGGATGTTTTACCATACCATAAAACATATAATCCCCCAATACGAAACCCTGATTCGAGTATTATTAAAGAAGCTAGGGAGGTAGGACATAACCTGGAAAGTAAAACTAAACAAAAAATAAACGCCCACACCAATCCCCTAAAAAAAGCAAAAAACGAATTAGACAATGTACTTTCACCCACATGTAGTCAACAACCAATAAGACACTAACACAAGTTCACGGCATATTAAAATATAAATGGACCAACCAAGCCAAGCTGGGCCACTGAATCAAGTCAATCAGGCTAAAGGAGAAAGCTTGTCGGAAAAAAGTTTGCAGGAAAAAATACTCAGTCAGGCCCATCTAAAGTCAGTACATGAGTTTTTATTCCAAACACTAATCACTTAATCTAGCTGTACCCATTTCAAGGCAAAAAAAACAAAAACATTTTAGAAGGCCAGCTATTGATTCTCAGGAAGCCACCAACCCTGATGACAGTGCAGCAGATTTTAGACGCCCAATGGTGATGGTTAGGGCCTCAAAGAACAAAACACGAGTTGCATGATCCACTACAGGGCTATTTCTGTGCTCTTAAAGCCGTTAGCACACTTACCCAACACTACTACCAATGAAGCAATTGATACTAATCAACTATTGAATGCCTGATACAAATGTTGAAATATTTAGTACTGTAATCATTGAAGTATGTGCCCCTCCACAAGAATGAAGGTCACTAAAATCTAAAAGAATATGGGGTGGATGTAATTCAGAACACTGTGTGCAAGCAGCCATGAACATTTCCCAGAGTGCAGAAATAGGGCCTATTAGTATGAAATTCTTCTCAATATCGAGGTGAGTTAGGTGAAGTCTGCAAAAACGGAAACGGACTCACAGCTACGCTGAAGAGGGGTTAAGTTATCCACATTTTGTAAAAGATAACTTGAGTCAGACGGATCAAATACCTACACATCATGGAATCTACATGACTATCAAGTACAGCCAAGGAGTTGAAAAGGGCAAGAGGTAAGTTACACCTATGCATGCGTCAGGCTCCGAGGCAGAGCATGCCAAGATGTCATTTCATTGGCTGGCACTCATTCCACAACATAAAACAAAATCTGAACCACTCCACTTGACTGCAAGTCATCTAGTACTGACAATGCCAAAAGCCAAGCAGAACTTTTATCAAAAAATAAAATCATGTCTTTCATTTGCTGCAGAATCACGTTTACAATATATATATACATATATATATATACATACACACACACACACACACACACACAGAGTTTATGTTTAAAGACTGATAATTATGGTTCTCTTATGAACGACAACTACAGCATTAATCCATGAAAACATTTAGAGATACGGAGTATGAAATACAGTCATGTCATGACCAATTTTCACATCTTTGCATTTGGTTGAGTGAATGCATGCATCAAGCTTCACGGATGACGTTGAGCCTATTTACCTGGAAAAAAAAAAAGGAGTATTCTCTGGATTCCATTGGTACAGCTGAATTATGTAAATCCTGTCCTTACTGAAAATACTGAAGCCAGGTATCGGAAGCAACAACCTTTTTATTTAGATGGCCATCTTAAACTCAGTCTGCCCTGTAAACAACGCATTATGAGCATACCTTGCATGTAAACCTTCAAGTCTCCAGTAAAGTAGATGCAGAGTAAATAACGCGTGTCAATGGTAAGATGACGAGAACAAAAATAGGCTCCCCCACACACACTGGAGCAAACAAATCTGAACTGATGCCATCTGGAAACTTTTTTAATACAGGTAATTTAATATGCCAAACTGTCATAAATCTCAATTGAATATATTTAGTTAGAAGTTTGCAATTCTAGCCCATGGCACGTGTCAAAGGTTGAATGTCTCACCATATTTGCTAAATATGCTTCTGCCCTCGGTTTTAATTCGGTGGTCTTTTGAAGTTTAAATGTTTGTCTGCTTCAATCAATCCAGTTACGGTACCATGCTTAATTATTTGAAAATATGAACGCTCAAGGTTGTATAGGAATTCTGTATTTCCATTTTTTATTTTATTTATTGCCGTATAACACACTTTAAGTTGTCATATTACTTTAGGTACCAATTTTAACTGCTCTGAGTAGCTAAAAGTAACCTGGCAATCCTAATTGGGTGATATGTTTATCCAAAAATATGCAATTTCAGATTTGCTGCACATTTATATGACATATTGTTGGCTGATCTGTCCATGCAAGGCACATTGCATCAGAGGCAGAGGACGTTATGTCTTCACAAACTTAAATGATGTGACACTATGGTTATTACATGACATGATTACACTGGAACACAGTGTATCCAATGTGTTATGTTATTGGTATTTTGTAAAGCGCATGAATCACCCGGGGGCATCTCCGCGCTACCTAGTTCAGTTGCCAAGAGCAGCGAAAACCCAGAGCATGTCATCAATATAGGAAGGCTTTCAGATGTTTCCTGAAAGTCAGGTAAGAGGGGGGACTTTCAAAGCACTTCCGTTAGGGAGTTCCAGTATTTGGGGTCGACGTATGAAAAGGCTTTACCTCCCAGGCTATTCCGATAGATATGCGGCATTGCTAGGAGAGCTTTATCAGATCTTAAATTACAAGACTATGTCAGCTTGCATAGTTTGGTTTGTAAATATTTTGGGCCAATTTCCCTCATGGCTTTAAAGACTAGGCAGCATGTTTTGAAGAAAGCTCCCTTTTTGACCGGCAGCCAATGCAGTTCCTTCAGAAGGGGGAGCGATCGGGTACCTGGGGGGCGATTTAGAACCATCCGGGCAGCCGTGTTTTTAATGACTTGGAGCTTTGCTGGCTGCGTGACTCCTACTTCCGCCAGCAGAGCATTGCCATAGTCCATCCGACTAATTACTAATGCTTGGACTACCGTCCTGCGATGGCTCAAGGGGAGATAAGGAATAATGTTCTGCAACAGCCGTAGGCTGTAATAGCAAGAGCTCATTATATTGCTGACATTTTTTTTCATAGACAGGTTTTCGTCAAGCTGGATTCCCAGACTTTTCACTAAGTCTGAGGGGACTGGGGCAGTGCCCAGTTCTGCTGGCCACCAGTCGTCCAGCACGAGTTCCTGTCTTTTTCCCAGAAACATTAGCTCGGTCTTTCCCGGGTTTAATTGAAGGCAGGATTCTGCCATCCAGTTTGCAATAGCCAGCATTCCTTGCGCGAAAAATATTGTTTTTAGTCATGTAATCTAAGACTTCGCAGAGATGACTTCAGAAGCTCTGGGGATTTTCTAACAGTCACAAGCACCTGGTGCACAACAAGCCCCATCAGCAACTTTGTAGCAGCATCAACACGATAGTCACAAGCTAGAACGACGAGCTAGACGGTGGAGTAATTAGCCCACCAGGCCTCGATACTATGATAAGAAGTGATCAAGAGCAGAGCTCTAATGCACGGCATAAAATCATAAATATGTGCACCCAGGTATCCTGATTGCATACAGCGAGACTTTTTAAACGCACAGAATATAAGACCTCATTAAAAAGTGTAACAAAAAAACTTGGAAAAGGCATGTGCCCATTAAAGATCGGTAAACCAGACTGACTGCTACAGCACAACTGGGCACCACATTACTTAGCCACAGGGAAAGAACAGGATGCCGAGCACATATCCCTCAAAAACACTAGACATCCATCCTTCGACTCTGTTCACAAGGAAAAAAGAAAGGCAGCTTCATGCCTGAAAGGGATGTCCTTGAAAAATGCACAGGGGTGGCTTATATGATCTAGTCGTTAGATTCTCTAATTACATACACATGTTGCAGGCGGGTGCACATACACTAGCTCAGCGCTAGCCCTACTGGGCTCTACAGGCCACCGGCTTTCAGGAGGCCTGCTAAGAAAGGGAGCGGAAAACGTCACTCTGGGCACCTCTCCCAATTGCACTTGGTACACCAACTCGTTGACTAAAGAAATGAGATAGAAAACAAGCAGCTTCAAGTCTGACACCGGAGCTCCATGGAGAGGATTCAGCCAGTGGGGCGGAAGGGGTGGGGGCTGATTGTGGCTTATCATCCAGGCAGCTGGCCTGCTGGCTCTCTGGTTATCTTCCGCTCTGGGGAGGGGATTTATCGAAAAGGAAAATGCAACTGTTCAAGTGCAAGGGTTAACTAACGAAATTCCGGTGCATTCTCCTGAAGGCCAAGAAGATATGGTCTCTGCAAAATGCCGGCGCCACGGTGCTTAAAAAAACAAAGTCACGGCGTTAAAGGTTTCGCAAAGACTACTAGAATGAGATTAAACAAGAGAAAACGATTAAAAGCAAGGCAGTATATTAAAAACAATTTACAAAAGCAATGTGTTTCGCATTGCCCAAACCGCTCTTCAAAATGCAGGCATAGCTAAAGACATGGAGTTCTGGGGTTTGGGCAGACACTAGCATATAGATTACACATCTTCACTTGCTCTGCTTCTGCATTTCAGGGCCTTTAGTGTATTCATAACGCTTTTGCATTTCTGCCTTAACACCATCACCCCGTAACCTCAACAGAGCTGGTTTTACCACTAAGCAAGAACCCGCATTACGCACTGGTGGGCACAATCTGCCATTCATGTCAGTCTTCTGCAGCTGTCCAGAGAGGAAGGAAGGAGAGGAGGACGTAAGTGGGCAGGCAACCTCGGGTAGGGAAGAAGCAGCAGGGAATTGTCCAGCCTGGGAAGGAGACAAGCAAGAGTCCTGCATACAGCTCCAAACGCCAGCCCTGCAATAGCTTCACAGCAGGCTTTTTTTTGGGAGAGGCTAGGGTCCATAGGGAATATTGTACTGCGTGTTTATTCAGGATTCTGTTTCATCATAAAATATGTCACACCAATTAGTATCAAACAAAATGGTATTGCTTAACAGTTCCAAAAAACATAATGCCAGCCAGATGCATTCTTTTTAGCCTGAAAGAGGTCAGCTCATTCTTTCAAAAATAGCAAGCTTCGACGGTCACTTTCCATTCATCTGCCTCTATCTCGTTTTTATTTTCTTAGGTCTAAAACATATTTTTAATGACTAATGAGTTTCAACACTCAACAGGAAATGTGATTCACTTTTATTGCTTCTGTACATGTTTACAAATCACCCCTTTTGACTAGGATTAATAGGGCAGGAACTGCCACCAATTCTTTAACTTTAGGCCAAAAAGTTGCACCTGGTTGGCATGATTCAAAGAAAGTAAACTCTTGATAGCCTGCATTTTCAACATTCTTCGAATGCGTTTTGCCATTTTACAGGGCTTTAGTAAAATTTAAGATGCAACATGAATAATTGGAGAACTACCAAATGGATCTCAGACCAGAAAGTGCTTCGCAAATACCAGTGTTGGTCAGTCACAAGGACGGCTGTAGATGTAACACTGACCTAAAAAACACTCCCAAAAGAAACTGTAGCAAAAGTCAGACACACACACAAAACTGGGGAATAAAAGATTGTCAAGAAAAGCTGCAAGTACGAGTTAATCTAGTACTTCTTCACTCCAACCCCTTTCTATTACAAGCAGCAAATGTGTGTTTGCTGCTTGAGATACGCAATCTCTTCTTAGAATCAGTCATTGTAGGAAACCTTTGCAGACAACTGGTGTGTCGCTCGGCTACCAGTTCTCAACGGCAGAAATGTGTACATTAGATTCAGCCTATTCTCTACAACCCCATCTCTAGGTTGTCCTAATCACCACGCAGACTTGTACCCAATAGGTAGCAGAATGCATTCAACAATTATCAATCATCCATAATGGGTAACATTTTATGGGTTATGCTTGGCCTTGACAATACTGGCTCTTCATCTCACTGAATCTCATAGAAGAAAACATGTGGTATGTGCTACGCAAAATTATGTGCTCTCATATAGAAAAGTAGTTTAGAGGAAAGAACACCGACATGTAGAAAAATGTCGGTTACATGAAAGTAAGGCAACAGCAATGTAGTCTATTATTTGAACAGAGTTTTTTTTTGCAAGCAGCAGTGACAGTGTGAGACTATTGACCCACCTATGTTTTTTGTAACATCCTGCACTAGTAGTCTGAAGAAATTTTATTTTCAGTTGACATTATGTAAATGTTGGGCTACCTTAGAATATTGGTATGCAGATTTTTGACCTGTTGTGTGGAACTATAGGATGGTGGTAGCCAAGTACAAAAAATGCCAAAAAACTGCAAGGGCGAGGATTATTAAGGCATGAAACCTAACTTCATCAACTCCTTCGACAAAAAAAAACTTCGGAAGCAGAGTCACAAGTTATCAACATTGCCATATCCAAAATCTCCAGACCATTGTCAAAGCCATGAACAGAGAGAAGCCTGGATAATACCAGCGGAAATGGGTCCTCGGCGACAGGCACTGCCTTATCAATGACCCCCCAACCCCAATAGCAGCGAAAACGCATTCAAAACGGGGACATGATCAGTCAGTGGAAGTTCCAAAAGGTACACAAACAGATACAAAAAGAGTATTCATAGTTCCGAAAAAAGAATATAACACGGATTTCACAACTACAACAGGTCAGAACATGGGCAGAGAAAACTGCCACGACCTAAAACCAAAACCATTTTGGTCCCATTATAAAAGGACTATCAATGGGGACGAAAACTATCCTACAGGTAGTGGACAGCATGGTGTTTTCTGTGGCTGGCTACCTTAAGTGATAATTTGATTGCACTACATGAAAAAACGAATTCCTTAATATCCTAAACCACACTTGGTACCGCAAAGCATCACACTAACATCATACCCACTGCTCGACATCCCTCATTCATCTATTTCCAGAAATGGCCCCAATGCTCAATAGTGCTATTCAAAGAACAGTGGCTGAACATCATAACTCAGTACAGCAGGCGTGGCTTTTCGAAACATCACATTCAGATGAAAAGGAGCATGTGGACTCAGTGGGAAGATAAACCCTCTAGAGCATTCTCCACCTCATTCTACGGAAAGAAAATGCATCAATTAGGAGATCGGCGTGAGGTGCTGGGCGGCGCTTAAGAACTGTAAATTCAATCACTGCCTACAACTCGCACGGTTTCTCCATTTTGGTCTCCCATCGGCAAATTTCCTTTCAACCAGCATAGTGAAACAGTTTATAGTGCGCATAGTTTACCTATTTGTGACTAATACGATACCTCTTATTAAAAAAAACACCACGAACACACCAAAACATAATTGGAGTATTATGCCCATCTTCCGTATAATATGACAGGCTGGGCTGGGGGAAGCGGGACCAATGTCAACACTTCCATCTGCAACGCTCCTTTCCACCAACCCCCTGCCAGTGACCATCACCGGAGACCTCAGCACACATGCACCTACCTAGGGCAGCCACATAACCAGCCTTTATTGGTCTGAATGATGTTTGTAACGGAACACAGGAACAAAACATTCAATCCGGTGTTTTTAACTCTGAAATATAAACCGAAACAACAAATACAGAACGAACGGATGTAAAAAAAAAATATCTAAACTATTTCTACATAGGCTTTAAAGGAAATAGACAGAACTACTATATGAAAAATAGAAAACAGATTATGTTATATTAACTATTACATGATCGGCACATTGCCTATAGAGCCACAAAACATATGTCAAGGTTGCAGCCCTACCCACATCCCTTGGAAGAAATTCGCCTGTCAGCACCCATGCCTCTGCCCCACACCTGGATGAGGTAGCCTATAAGCACCCATGCATCTGCTCTACACCCCTTGGAGGAAGCATGTCGGCCAGAAACTGTACCTCTCCCCCACGCCCTTGGATGTTGTCTACAAGCACACATGCCTATTCCGCACAGCCCGTGAGAATCCAGTTTATCAAAAGGAAGGGGTGAAAGAAGATCAAAGGAAAGGATTATAGTTCTTTCAGCGTCTCATCGTTTTACAATTGACGCATGTTCACTATTATATTCAAGGAAGCCATGGTTGCTGTTTTTTTATTTTATGCAACTAACCATCATTGATAAAGCCAATAGTTATGGCTTGCTGCAAGTGTAAGTAACGTTACTTGTTCTAGGTGTAACGTTACTTGTATTATATATCTGGATGCAATGACAGGAGCCAGTCTGTCAGCACCCATATCTCTGCCCTCACCCCCTGGAGGTAGTGTATAAACACCCATGCTCTGCCACTCACCCCCACCCAGGGAGGCTGCCTGCCTCAGCATCCATCACCGGGAACCTCAGCTCCCATTCCTCTCCCGTGCACCCCGTGGAGGTAGCCTGTCATCACCCATGCATCTCCCTTCCACGCACCGGCGGTGTCACCGTTAACATCTACCAGCGGGTAGCGGACACCACCGGTCCTCAGCGTCTGCTCCACCCTCGTCTCCGTAGTGATGTGTCAGCTGCCATCACTGGAGACAGCAGCGCTACTCGACCCCCGGGGGTTACCGGAGACATATGCGAGCTGTCAGGACCTCGGGAAGCGCGAGTCAGGCGGCTGCAGTCGACACCCCCTTCAGGAAAACCGAGACCCACCCACTCATACACCTCTGCGTGCCAGAGCCCTCCCTGCCCCGCCGGCCATCACCCGTGCTCCAGCTGAGCCTCCCGAGACGTCTGCCACGGTTGACTCGTCCCCTCTCTCCGCGGCTCTCACCTGTCCCTGCAGCCCGTGTCTCGGGCGCCGCCGCTCCCTGCACAGACCACCAGCCTCCAAGATGGCGGCTCCTCCTCCCAGCCCTGCTGCTAGCTGCGGCGGTGACGTCAATGCGCCATACGTAAGGGAATCCGACTGCCAAACAGGGCTATGAACATGGACGAAGGACTAAGGTGCCTTCCTCCCTCCCCAGGGACATGTCTAACGGAATTCAACGAGGGTAATAAAAGAAAGACTCAATGCCGTTGAATGACACAGGCAGTTGCAGGGGCATCTTAAGGAGTTTGGGGGCCCGGGGCCAAACGTATTTGAGAGGCTCCTGTTCGGACCAACTTTGAATTTATGATCCAATTTCAGCCTTTTCATGCCCTCTTTGGTAGATCACTGTCAGTATACAGGCACACTCATCAATCAACCAAGTTTCTTATACAGCACGACTACTCCCACATTAGGGCATCAAGGCGCTGTAGGGGTGGATCTGCGGTTCAGTTGAAGAGCCAGTTCTTGAGGTCTTTCCTGAATTGAGGCAGTGTGGTATCCTTCACTGTGTTATGTATGTGGGACTTGCTGATTATAGAATGTTATTCTTAGAATGTCATGATGTAGCTATGTTATGATTCCATTTGAGGCCAGGACTGTGTCAGTTGCTGCCTGCCTGTGTCTTGTGTGGATGAGATCCTTTCTTCTTGATATATGAATAAAGAAACCTTTTATTCATCCTACATTTGAGATGTACTTCTTCACATTGGCGACGAGGACGGGATGAAGAGTTCTCTTACAACTTTCAGTATTCATTTTGAAGAGGAAGAAAAACTTTTCATATAAAAGAAAATTCTCAAAAAGGATCTCAACACCAAGCCTCAACTTAAGGTATTTTGCACTACTTTTACCTTCTTATTGTGCTTTGGAAATCAAAGAAAAGAAGATTCTACATTATTTTGATATTATCTTGTATCCTCTTTTGAGGCTTAAAAGTATCTGCCTGCTCATCACAAATTTAAAAAGCGGCAGACTTCCTTGACTTTTAAACTACTAAACTACAAACTACCTGTCATCGGTTGGCTTTTAAAGTACTTTTCCTTTCATGTCTCTTCAATCCCTGAAGTCTTAAACATTGATGAGGCGAGTCACGGAGCATTTCGATTAATTTGCTTACACGGAGCATTTTGATTTATTTAGTTGCATAACTGCCTGCCGAGCTTCTATCTCATTTCTAAAGGACTAAGCAGCTGAGGTATTTGGTTAAATAACTTTAATGTTTCCATTGTGTAATTATCGGCTTTTTCGTGACTGCGAGTTTACAGTTTGTGCAATTCAAAAGTAAATAATTACCTTCCTCTGCACGTTCCTCGTTCTTCACTTCAGTCACGTTCCAAGCTCTTCTACTACACAATGCACGCATGCTCCTAACGCTGCGTTCCAAGTTTCTCTACGCTGCGCTTCACTTACGTCACAAAGAGCTCCTTCCTTGGCAACGTTTGACCTTCCTTGACAACGCCACACCGGAGCTTCAGTTTGCAGCGCCGCTTCCTCCTCGCTAATCCTTTCTCCTCACGTACTTGCATATGAGGAATGAGAGAAGGTAACAGCATTTTATTTTATCAGGATAAAAACATCAGTTTACTCTCTTACTGTGCTTCGTGGGATTTAAGTACTGTCTGACTGTGCTTCGTGGGATTTTAAGACTTTGAGGTTTTTATCTAAGCTGACACACTCAGCTTCATTAATGTGTGCAGTCAAACTTTACTTTTAAGTTACATTTTCGCTTCGCAGGATGTAAAGGCTTTGTCTACGCTGACACACTCAGCTTTATTAGTGTGTGTTCATAAACTATACTTATACTACACATACTCTTTAGCCTTTTTAACTGTAATTTATTTACAGGTTTTGCTAATAACCTCGTATTTGATGTAATTTTATTCCTCATTGACATACTTTACTGTTATTGCTGATTTTGATTTATTGATTTATTTCTGTTTTCACCTTTTGTGCTTACACTTTCCGATATTTTACTACTGAGTTATGCAGAACGTTACAGCTGCGCCTTTTTTCCTTTCGAAACCAGTGGATCCACCCATTCGCTGGTTCAAATGGAAAAAAGTGTTTCTAAATTATGCAAGGGTGTGTGGTACTTCTCTTTCTGCGGAAAGGAAGTCTGCACTTTTAATGCACTGCTCAGGCTCTGAGGGGCAAGAAGTGTTTGAACATTTGCCTGAATTGACTACTGAAGAAGCGAACAATTTAAATGAATTTGAGGTCAACATTAAAAAACTGGATAAACATTACTTGCCAAAAGTGAGTACCATCTTAGAAAGGTACCACTTTGGCAGGCGTATGCAGAAAGATGAGGAGTCTATAGAGACTTATGTCACGGCTTTGCGCAAATTGGCTGCCACTTGTAAATTTGAAGGTACTTTAGAGGAAAGAATACGTGATCAATTCATGTTAGGATGTTGTTTAGAAAAAATTAAAGACGAATTGTGGCAAAACGATGATCCTAATTTAGATGAGGTCATCACTATAGCCAAAAGACTAGAACATTCTGATGCATGCGTAAAGGTTTTTAAGAAAGAAAAGGAAACGTCTGAGGAAAAAGTCCTAGTTGTTAATAAGAATAAGTCCCTGGAAAAACCAGACCTGAGAGCTACAACTAGAACCTCTAAGAAAATGTCCAACTCCACTCCTTCTTCTTATAATTTTTCCAGAACCTCCACTAGTTCAAAACTAAAATGCTTTCGTTGTAATGCCTCTGATCATCTAGCCAATGATAGGTCATGCCCTGCTTTATCTTCTAAATGTAACAACTGCGGTAAGGTAGGGCGTTACTCAAAGGCTTGCAGGTCTCAAATAATAAAAAAAAAACAAGTGAAAGAAGTGTTAATTGATGATGACTCTGATTCTGATTCAGATGACTTACATTGTGGTGAGATTTCCTTATTTGATGAAGACTTTAATTCTGATTCAGATGAGTTACATTGTGGTGAAATTTCCTTATCTGATGGGAAAAAGTGTAAAGGTGCTGTTGATGTCATACGCATTGATAATTGTGAAGTCAAAATGTTTTTTGACTCTGGGGCAAAAATCACTTTAATACCCAAGGTTTTCTTTGAAAAGAAACTTTTTGGAAAGGTAAAAGTTTTTAAGCCTGATATAAGACCACTGGCCTATGGGAGAAAACCTATTAAACTTGTAGGTTATTTCAATGGTCAAATTGACTAAAAGGGACGACTTACTGCGGGGAAAATTTACATCTCCTGCAGGGGGGACAGCATTCTAAGTTGGTTTCATCAGGCAGATTTACATGTCTCTTTAGTTCCTGGTGAGAACCCCTGCATTGTTCTAAGAGACATAGTATCTCACTCTGGGGGGGATAATGCTGCCTTAAATGATGTGTCCTCATGTGCTACTGGCTGTAATGTAGTAGGTGTACAAAAGGTCACTGATCTGAGTAAAAATGAGGAATATTATCCTGATTGGCGAGGTCAATTAAAAAATGTCTTTAGTGACAAACTAGGTTGTCTTTCTGGTTATGTTCATAACATTATCTTGAAGACACATGCAGTTCCTGTGGCATGTAAAGTGCGTAGTGTTCCTTTAGCTATGCAGGAGCCTATGCGGTTGGAATTAGAGAAACTCTTGAGTGATGGAATCATTGTGAAATCTGAGGCAAGTGAATGGGTTTCGCCTGTTGTTTTAGCACGTAAACCCTCAGGCGAGATTCGTTTTTGTGTTGACCTTAGGGGTCTTAATAGAGAGGTTGTGGCGGATAGATACCCTCATCCCAATATTAATACCATGTTAACTCAACTTGGGGATGCTTGCATGTTCTCCACACTGGACCTTAGGGCTGCATACCATCAAGTGAGGATTGATGAGACGTCCATGGGTTTCACAACCTTTATCACACCCTTTGGCACATATAAGTTTACTAGTTTACCTTTTGGCTTAATCTCTGCAGCCTCTGTTTTTCAGAGGGTAATGGAGGATGTATTGAAGGGTATTACTGGCGTTAAAATTTATCAAGATGATGTACTTGTTTTTGGTTCATCACAAAGTGAACATGATCTTAGAGTTAGATCTGTTCTAGAGCGTTTTGAAGACGGAGGATTGACTTTGAGGGAAAATAAATGCAGATTTAATTTGGCTGAGATTGACTATTTAGGTCACTGTTTGACTCCTGATGGTGTAAAACCGAAGGATAAGTTGGTGAAAACTATACACAGTTTGCCTACGCCAAAGTCTAGAGAAGAGTTGATTACCTTTCTAGGTATGGCGGAATATTATAACAAGTTTGTGCCTCATTTTGCAAATAAAACGTCTAACATGAGAGCTTTGTTAAAAAAGGGAGTAAAGTTTTCTTGGTCTCAGGTGTGTCAAAAGGAGTATGAACTTGTTAAACAAGATTTAAGTCTAGCTCCTTCTTTACAGAGTTTTGATGTGAGTTATGATTCAATTTTGGTCACAGATGCTAGTTCCCGAGGTTTAGGAGCTGTGCTCAAGCAAATGAGGGATGGGAAAGAGATTACCATCTTGTTTCTGTCTAGATCTTTAGTTGGCCCAGAATTGTCATATTCTGTGATTGAAAAGGAGGCTCTTTGTATTTATTGGGCGATTAGGAAGTTGAAAAAGTTTCTCTGGGGTAATTCGTTTGTGGTTCACAATGATCATAAACCGTTGAAGGAGGTCTTTTATAAAAAAGGTTTGGATGCCATTTCTTCACGTATTTGTAAATGGGTTATCGCTCTCCAAGATTTTGAATTCGATGTGAGATATTTACCAGGTGTGAATAATAAAGTTGCTGATTGTCTCTCTAGATTAGTTGTGGAACAGGATGACCAGACTGCTTTATCATCTGAAGATTCTTGGGAGGTAGATGAGTTCAAGGTGTGTGAGATTGTTGAAGGTATTGTTCAAGAGAATGATTGGAGAGACGCCATGTGTACGGACTCTGAGTTACAGGAAGTTTGTGATTTGATGAGCAAAGGGTGGCCTTGTCTTAAGAATTTGAGTGTTACTGCTAAGAGGTACTGGAATGTTAAGGATGAATTATCCTTAAAGGATGGGTTGCTGTGGAGAGGCACTAGACTTATCCCACCTTCTCTGATTTGGGAAAAAATTCTTCACTTAGCACACCAAGGACACCAAGGCATATCCAAAACAAAGGAGAGAATACGATTACATTTCTGGTGGCCAGGTATAGATATTCTTGTAGAACGAATGATTCGTGATTGTGTTGAATGTAACTCTTCTGACAAGGTGTGTAAGACAAGGACGCAACCAATGGTTATTAGGGAAGGCCCGTACGTTGTTGGCAGGATGTAGCCTTAGAAATTCTGGGTCCCATTTCTTCTGGAAATAGTCAACGGTACGTGTTAGTCATGATTGATATGTTCTCACGATGGCCAGAGGTGAAAATCACTCAAAACATTGAGACCAAGGATGTGGTCAAATTTTTACAAGATGTTTTTGGTAGGGAAGGGTTCCCTGAAACAATCCTTACAGATAATGGTGTACAGCTAGTATCGAAGGAAATGGAGGATTTTCTGGCGAATAAAGGTATTAAACATAAGCGTTGTTCACTTTACTATCCGGAATGTAACGGAATGGTGGAAAGGTTCAACCGAGTACTTAAGGAATCTATTCAGATTTCTAAAGATCAGGGCTCAGATTGGAAAAATAACCTGATGGAAAGAGTAATGGTATATAGAGTTACACCACATTCCACCACAGGTGAGATTCCTTTTGTGCTTTTCCGAGGTCGAACACCAAACACTTCAATATTTCAAACTTGGATGAGAAATTTAGGGGTGGAAACAGTGAATCATAACAATGGCCTAAGTTCATTGAAGCAGGAGGTGAAGTCTGAACTGAGAAAGAAGAACTTTGATAGCCGACATGCAGTTGCTCATACCAAAGTGTGTGTTGGGGATCGGGTGAGAATTCGACTTCCACTTAGATCTTCAGGAACAAAGTTTTCTTCTCCCTTTAATGTCACTAAACTCTTTCGTAATGCTGTTAAGCTAAATGATGGAAGGATTTGGAATTTGAATCGAGTTGCTTTATTTTCAGGTTCAGCTGGAAAATCTTTAACAAATAACAATTTCATTAATAAGGAAGCTCATGTCGAGTCTGATGTTCCTGTCAGGAAAAGTACACGTTTAACCCGTGTTCCTACAACTCTTAGTGACTATATTTTAAAATAGTTATTTTTTTATGTTTCAGGGGAAGTTTTGTGTGGTATCCTTCACTGTGTTATGTATGTGGGACTTGCTGATTGTAGAATGTTATTCTTAGAATGTCATGATGTAGCTATGTTATGATTCCAATTGAGGCCAGGACTGTGTCAGTTGCTGCCTGCCTGTGTCTTATGTGGATGAGATCCTTTCTTCTTGATATATGAATAAAGAAACCTTTTATTCATCCTACATTTGAGATGTACTTCTTCACAGGCAGTGACAGTGAGTGCCTGAGATGGAGAGGCAGGTCTTCGCAGCGAAGTAGGAGAACGCTGGATTCTCGTCAAAAATGTACGTATGAAATAAATCAAGATTAAAAATACGTGGATACCGTGTGAGGTTACTTCCCAATCGTCGCCATATTCTAAAGTAATATCCTGGAACAATTCTTCATGTAAATCGATATTTATTAGTAACCTCTTCCAGCTAACAGGAAAAGCTCAGGATAAGTCTAGAGCGACACTTAATCTGCCCTCTACATTCCAAGCTACTCCAGAAGGCAGAATACAGTAACACTCTATAGAATACTGATCCAGCGCTCCTATAGAAAAACTGTCTCACAAACACTACCTATCACCTCAATACTCACCATTATTTATAAAACACTTATACAGGCCCATAACACCAATGAGACAATTATTGAGCAGCTGCATCAAGTGATTTGATTTATATTCCATTCACATAATATTTACACTAATATATACAACTGCAGTTTATTTTTCATTATCATGATATAAAACGATTTTTCACTTAAATGAAACCACTATGGTTGATGTATCAACTAATGGAATCTAGACCATGAATAAACAAGACCAGCTTGTCATTTAAAATCAAATTTTATTAGCTTTATTATTCATAAGAAAGAGCATTTATGTTTCAAATATCTTTATTCATAAGCAAATAAGAATTAGTTGCATTTTAATATGGAAATGAAAATTAGAACTGACATTTCAAAGTTAGCTCAGAAACACGAAGAATTAGCAAAATAAAGTTTCCATTCCCTGAACCTTTTTCCCTGTCTAAATCTCTCTTTACCTAGAAAGGAATAAATCATTAAAGTCAGCTGTCCTTACATGCGCCAAAGGTCCATCAGCATAACGCGCACCATTCAGGAATCGGAAAGTAAGAGTTTTTTTCTCCACTCATGGTGTCATAATTTATACCTTTCTCTCTAGCTAAACTGTCTACATTTTACCATCTTTCATAAAATTCAAGCCTTTCATTGGCTGTTCCGTGTCAGACCATGATAATAGTTATTAGGTCATTCGGCTCCGGACCACAATCCGGGTTTCATATAAGGCTCATTGTCTTTTCTATTCCACATACTCGATTTCCTCAAGAAAGATACTTATTTTCGAGCCTAGGACATCTACTTTCTGACCTTGGCAGGCATAACAAAATGCTGTCCTTGGCTGCCTCCGTGAATACGCATAGCACGACAAAGAAATCACTCCATGTTTCATAAGAACGTGGCAGCAAGATTCTTCACAGCTGCGCATGTGCATGAAAATCACTCTGGACAAGCTTTCGTGTCAGCAGCTCGGTCAGCCATATTTCTGCACCAACTTTTTAGGCCTTACTTCGGAAACTATTATTAAACAAACACAAGACATCAATTAATTAAAGAGTTGAAATCCATTCTGTAACCCTCCCCCTTTGCTAATTAACAGGGTTAATTATGTTACCTAGCTTAAGCACAAATATGCAGCATTATATTCACCTATCCTTTTCGAATGTCTGGAACTCCAAGAGCTTTTATCACAAAAGACATAACATAAGCACATAAAATAAGCACATGCCGCTAAATTAAACTGCCGCATTTAATACTGACAAAGACAATAGACAAGGTTAGTTTATTAATTTTTCTTTGCAACAAAAAAGCACATTAGTCCTGCTTGTATTTCATGTATGCATTTTTAAAACCAAGTTGATTAATAATTTCACCACAACCTTATTAGTCTGTTTACTTTTTATTAGGAGAGATTAACTTCGCAAGTTTGAACAAAATTTTGTTCTTTATTTTGCTCCATCAATACAAACATGTTCCACCTTCTGTAATATAAATCTACTCTAATACAAACCCATTACTACAATCTTCCTCCAGCCGAGGTCTTGCAGATTCATGGAATAATGGCAAGGGTCAGTTGAGGAAGCGGTAGGGTGACCAACCGGCCATAGATTTCATGGACCGCCCGTAAATTGGACCTCACGTCCGTTGTCCGTAAGGATCCCTTTTACGGACACCTTTTGGCCATCATTTTGGGCCTTTCAGGGATGAGAGCTGTTCCCCTGCAAAAGGCTTCTGCATCTGATGGAGCCACCTCGCACTCCTCTAAGCACTAGAGCAGCCCCACCCCGCCCATTATAATTCTGTATGCTGTTGATTGCCACATACAGATTGACAATGGGTCAGTCTGGGCTGGTACAGCATGTGGTGGCCTCCTCCAGCCTCGGTCTAGGGCAGGGCATTCTGTCACATGGAAGTGCAAAAACGCCCATGTTGCTGCTACTTCAGAATCCAGTTCATCAAAGGAAGGGGTGAAAGATCAAAGGAAAGGATTATAATTCTTTCAGAGTGTCATCTTTGTAGAGCTGACGCATTTCAATATTATATTCAAGGAAGCCATGGTTGCTGCTTTTTTATTTTATGCGACTAACAACCATTGACAAAGCCAATAGTTCTGGCTTGTTGTAGGTGTAAAGTTACTTGTTCTAGGTGTTACCATTATTTGATGTATTATATATCTGGATGCAATGACAGGAGCAACAAAAATACCAGTCTGGCGGCACAGATTTTTAGCTCAGGTGTTTTAAGCCACGTCCTTAATTACATTGAACACCCCCTTTGGAGAGACCCTCCTCATTTTTTCATCCCACTTAAAGCTCTGGAAACAACACCATGTCACAGTTACCTTACGTCCAGGCACTGTGCATCATGCATGACTCATGCCTTCCACTTTTTCAGAGTGCCAATGTGCAGGGGCATAGTGAACCCTCCGCCACCCCATCCCTTGCTTTAGGAACTACAGCGAGGGTGGAGTTCTTGATGGGTCTCGTCTGTCTGCAACTCTGCAGACAAAGGCTCAGCTCATAATTAATGTGAAAAGGTGAGTAAGTAAGTGAATGGATGGGGGATGGATGAGTGAAGGGGTGGATGATGGGCGAGTGAATGGGTAAATGGATGAGTGAAATGATGGGTGGATTGATGAATTGATAAGTAGAAGGGTGAATGGATGGATGCATGAGTGAAAGGGTGGATGTAAGGCTGGATGATTGAGTGAAAGGGTGGGTAGATGGACAAAAGGATGGATAGATGAGTGAAGGAGTGAAAGGGTGGATGGATGGGAGAAAGGATGGATGGGAGAAAGGATGGATGAGTGGAAGGGTGGATGAGTGGAAGGATGGATGAGTGATAGGTTCAATGGATGGATTCATGAGTGGATGAGTTGATGGATGGGTGGGTGGGTGGAAGGATGGATGGAAGGATGGATGGATGGCTAAGTGAAAGGGGGATGGAGGGAGCAAGGGAGGATGGGTGAATGGATGACTGAATGCGTGAATGGGTGGAAGGATGAGTGACTGGGTGGATGAATGAATAAGTGAAAGGATGGCTTGATAGGTAGATGGGTGGATGAGTGGATGGATGGGTGTATGGATGGATGGGTGTATAGATGGATAGGGTGAAAGGGTGGATGTATAATGGATGGATGAGTAAATGGGTGAATGGAGGGATGGATGAGTGAAATGATGGAGGTAAGGATACGTTTGTAAATGGTTGAATATGGAAATGGATGGGTACACAGATGGAAGGACAAAATGAAGGGGTTAAGACTGAATGATGGATGAAAGAGGATTACACATTGTAAGCCCCATCATCTTAAGCAACATTTCCTAATCATTGACTTTCACATTTATATGAGTCATTGTCTCTATATAATATGTGTGTGTTGTAACGCACTCCAACACTCTGCCCTACATACTTGGGATGAGTAGCACTATAAAAGAAATTAAATACACATGAGAAAGGGTCTATGTGAAGATGAGGGGCACCATTGGAGGGTGGTAGCAAGGCCAGACCGGCCGAACCGGGCATCAGGGGTTTTCTCTGGGAGCTGGAAAGGTGGGGTGGGGTGGGGGGAGTTTTGTTACCACAAAAAGACCTGCACATTTGCTTAAAGCTGCACGCTTACTGAAAAACCATGAAGTGCATAATTGTCTCAACCCAATATAATTAATTTCACTTGGACTTAAGTGGTTGTCTATTTACTTGCTTATATACTATTGCACAACCTCCTCTGATGTGTCTGTAAAACTTACATTTTGTCCTGAATTTAGACCTCCTGTCCTGAATTTTTGTCCTGAATTTTGACCCTTTGTCCTGAATTTTTACACTCACCGTCCTGAATTTGCACTCATGCCAGTTGGTCACTCTAGGGAGCGGAGATGTCTGGTGGGCGTGTAGAAGGAGAAGCAGTGGTTGAGGTATGCAGGTTCAGCGTTGTGGAGGGCTTTGTAGGCACGTGGGAGGAGCTTGAAGGTTATTCTTTTGTTGATACGGAGCCAGTGGCTGCACATCACCAGTATCTCGGGTGACTGGTGATGTGGCTGCAGCGGGAGATGTTGAGGATGAGTATGCTAGATACGTTTTGGATGTTCTGAAGTTTCTTTAGTAGTTTCTGGGTGTCTAAATGTGTTAACATCAAAAATATTCAGGGTATTGACGTGTTTTTGATATTGTAACACAGCAGCAGCTCACTAATATTACTTCAAATAATATTGTGTGACACCGCACCATTTCTCAAATGTGAGCTTAAAGGAAAACAATATTCAGAATTTGTTTATGAGTCATTCAAGGTTACTATGGCAACACTCTCTGCAAAACAAAGCTGGCTGTATCAGGGGCCCCCTGAAAGGCTGGGGCCCTGGGTCAGGGCCCACTTTGCTCATGCATTAAGACCTCTCTGCAGACACGGTGCTACCCTGGAAGCCCAGACAGGCTTCTCTGTTGGCATCACCATAAGATTAATCAGGAAACTAAAGCAGGGCGTACTTCTCCCCTCAACCCTTTTTATTTATGCAACTTGCAATTGTTTCTCTCTTTCTTCATATACAGATCATCACCTAGCAATGCAAACTTTGTATATCACACATGCCAACGTTTTAAATGTAGGAGAAGGGAGATCCTGAGAAAAAATTGGGTTACTTCATTTTCTAATTGGCATACATTAAGGCAAAGGCAATTTTAGGTGGGAGACAGCTATAATAAAACAATTTTTGGTTTAAAAAAATTGTGAGTCTCCTACCTGAATTAGGTCTGCTGGCATGCATGCATGTCCTATGAGATACAGTGACCAAGACTCTTCTGAATCACCCAACGTATACATCCTAGCAGGCTTCTAGCCAACCTGCACACCCCAGGATACTTATACACCTGGTTTGATATGAAGAATCCAACTAGTTGTTCAAGGTTGTATTAGTTAACCAGCGTGCCGTGCTAACAATAAAGGACACACCACAGGAGGGTGCTCACCTGGGAGTGCACTGCTCTAGGAAGACATTATATATATATACAGTGATCACACTTAGGATATTCTAAGTAAAAACACCACAGGGATGCATTCAGGGTGTAATGTGAAGGCACGTATAATGTAAATAACAAGGACCCCCTGTTCAGAAAATTAATTCAAAGTACAGGGAAATAGACAGTGTAAACAAAATGGCAGATTATCGACATATAACAAGGGAGAAATTGTAAGGAAGACACCAAACTAAGTAAGTAAAAAAGTATAAAGTCTCATTTAATATATAAACGAATGTTCATGGTTAAAAACAATTAATAAATATTGCTTTGAACAATACAATCTGTTTGCCACTAATACATGCTATGCTATATGTATTTTTAATGGGATACATTGTTTTTTGAATTATTTGGTTGTTTATGTAATATGGTTCAATTTGTGTATTTTATTAATTGTTTTTAACCATGAACATTCGTTTATATATTAAATGAGACTTTATACTTTTTTTTTTTTTACTTACTTAGTTTGGTGTCCTTACGATTTCTCCCTTGTTATATGTCGATAATCTGCCATTTTGTTTACACTGTAATGTGAAGGCACACCTGGCAGCCAAAAGCTTTGGACATAACATTCATCCCAAAAGAGGAAGGTAAACATAACCTAAAGGTTAACAGTTACCAAGATCATTCTTGACTTCTATGTTCAGGTGTCATTGTCCTTGTACTTTTGAGCCGGGGAGAGGGCTTTCAGGTAGTTTCTCAAGCAAGTGTTCGCCAGTTCCTTAGCCAGTGATGGCATCAAAGTGACATCAATACCATGCATGTGATGGCCAGAGCTTTGGTGATAATCTGCTATGCTCTGTTTACTGTTGTTTAGAGAGACTGTTGCTTTTTGAAAAACTTGTTCTGCTTTCTCTTTTCCTGTGTCGACTTGTGTATGATGTGAGCTGGAGCGCAGGATGCGCGACTCGGTGTGAGACCAAAAGGTTGCCATTTAAATAGCATCACAGTTGTGGTATTGTTTCTTGGTGCACTCAGTGTGTTACTGCAATCTCAGAAGAATTTTTTGATGGCTCATTCCGTTTTCTCTCTCAAATTCAGATAACTTGATGAATTTATACAGTGTTTGCTTGAAGCGTTCAGTTACTCCATTAGCGCAGGGCCAACGGGGCATTATATTTCTGCGCTGAAAGGCTGGCGGTAGTACACCAAGTACATCCATGAAACCTTAGGCCATTGTCTGTGCAGAGATCCTGTGGAGGTCTGAGCATGATGAACATTTTTTCTGGTGCCATGTTCTTCAGCTATCATAGATCCCACAACTTCAACTTCTTGGTACTTACTATACTCATCTACAACTAGCAAGTGCTGTCCCACAGGGAGACTTGCAAAATCCGCACTTATACAAGACTACTTGTTGTACTTGGCACCGCAGTTCCATGCAATTCCAGTTTTGGCCACCTGAGTACAGCCATTAGTAGAATGGATTTTGATCTCACTATGTCTTAGAATGTACGAGGGATTAGGTATAAGTCATTAAAGTTTGTGATGCTTAATTTCTTGGCCCCCTTCTTTTTCTTTTCTTATTTCAGTTAGGGTTTTTTTTATACCTTTATGTACTGGGTTTATGATTTTTTTCTTCCTTGCATATGGTTGGCTGTGGTCCTCACAGCAGAATTGTTTGTAATGATCTGGTAACCAATAAACAAATGTTTCCAGTAAAAAAGAAAATCTACTTATGTTGAACGAAAATCATTCCAAGCATCTTGAATTATCAGTGGTTAGTTCAGTTCATAAACTTTATTCGGGTACCTTGGTACCCATAAAAGCACAGTCATGACAAATACATACAACAATCTGGTAGTTTGAAAACACTTGACAATGTAAGATATACAGAAATATTACATGATATTTTTAAAATCAGAATCTGCCTATTAAAAGTAATTTCATTGGGAAAGAATAAAGCTAAAACCATAAGAACATTTTGCTGTTATGAAAAAGTTTCAGGGATCCAGCATGGACTTACGTGTTCTAGTAGCAATTCTAAGAAAAGTGTATGTGCGAGAAATCAAGTCTGCGTCATCCAGGGTTACTATACACAGATAGACCTCAGCCAAACTAATAGGCCGTCTCTTTTTAAAATAAGGTTTTAAAAGCCACTTAGAGTATTTGATGTAGTACTTACAAAAAATTTAAAAATTAATAATTGATTGACCACTCCTCCCATCACAAAGACATGGTGTTTGATTAAGGTTGGGGTGGTAACCAAGAGGAAAGCACAGTGCGAATCTGACAGTTCCAGCTCTTAGGCGGAATAGTATGCTCCTATCCCAGCGACTCATGGGTAAGGTGAGATATATATGCATAGGGTAACAATACTCTTCAATAGACATAAAATTACGAACGAATGGTTTCACAGATTCTAGGTCGTCCTTTCTTTGTTAAAAAGGGAGTAGAGAGCATCTCTCAATTCCTTTTTGGACACAACATCAACTGTACTAGAATCGAAGATGTGTTCCCTATTGATGCTACACAAACTTTGTTTCACTCCCTTCACCCAAGGGATATCCATCCCTTTATCACACCTTATACAATTCCTAATTATCTCTTGTGTGAGGGAAGCAGCCTGATTCTTCCATACTGAAAGCCAAAAAAGAGCTGGTCGCGCATGAATAAAATCAGATATAAAATTGAGATTAAGTTCCCTGTGACATATATACTGTGGTGACGAGATAGGGATACCCAACAGTTTGCTTCAGAACCTGTTTTCTTCTTGTTGGATACATGAACTATTTACAATACCCCAAATCTCAGCCCCATATGTAGCCACAGGGATGCACTGTAGCTTATACATTTTATGAATGGCTAAAATTATTAGTGTTGTTATAGCGACCAGATCAGACAAGATTACATTGGTGGCCATCACATGCAAGATTATCTGCAGTGATCACCACAGTTCATTAACATGGCTGCAATAATTAATGTATTACTGGTTTTGTCAATAGTTCTAGCCTCGATATATGCTCCTAACACAGACCAGCAGGGCTTTCTTGCACGACTCACCACTGTCCTATCCCCCTGGCACGGGCTCCCATGGATAGTGGGGGGCGACTATAATTGTGTCCTTGACACTGTTTTGGATCGCTCCTTCCCACCTTTACCGAGTGCACCTGTGGTGGGGGCTATGAAAGCCCTTACTACCTGGGCCACACAATGGAACCTACACAATGCCTGACGGAGCCGTAACCCGGATGCTCGGGTTTATTCATTCTACTCGGGCGCCCATGACCTACACGTCCGACTGGACAGATACATGCTAACCAGCGACTTACTACCACATGTCACTGATACCCATTACATGGGCCATACACACTCGGACCACAACCCCCAAGTTTTGGAACGTGCATGGACGCGCGCACACCCCCCTATCCCCACCTGGAGATTGCAACCAGACCTACTTCCATTCCGGGACTCACTATTTGCCCAAATCACACACTATTTTGAGGACAACACAGGCTCAGCGTCTACTCCCCAGGTAGAATGGGATGCATTCAAAGTTCTGATCAGAGGCCACTGCCTCGGTACGTAGGCCAACATACGACGGCAGCTAGAGGCAGACCTGACTTGGCTTGAGGCTGCCCTCCTACAGACAGAACAGGGACCAGCTAACGATGGAGATGGGAGTGGCCAAGAGTCCAGAGCGGAACATGATCGGCTGCTGGAGAGGCTGAGATGCCTCAACTATGCGGCCCACTCGGCTCGCACGCATAGCAAGGGAGACAAACCTGGCAAGCTTCTGACATGGTTGATTAGTAGAGAAAACCGAACGAAGCCGGTAACGGCGGTGAGTGACGGCCACAGTGGCATGTTATACACACAAAATGAGATACATGATGCCTTTACCACTCATTATACAATGCTATACCGCTCCCAGTTGCGAACTCCCCTACCGGATTCTGTCGACTATCTCGCACATATACCTCTACTGCCAACAGGGGAAACCCAACGAGGGGACCTCAAAGCACCAATAACGCCTGAGGAGCTTCGCATGGTCATAGCTTCGCTCTCCAACGGCAAATCCCCGGGCCCGGATGGGTTGCCGGCAGAATTTTATAAGCCCACCCGGACTTACTGATCCCAGAACTGATCAGGATGTATGCCACAGCGATAGAGGACTCCTCCCTCCCACCCATGCTTAATGAAGCCACCCTTATATCACTCCTCAAACCGGGCAGAGACAGCACACACTTAGGCTCATACCGACCTCTGGCTCTCCTAAATACTGACTATAAAATATTGGCATCCACTTTGGCGCAGAGACTAGCTCCCATCACACCTACTCTAGTACACACCGATCAGAATGGCTTTGTACCCACTAGGAGCACGTCCCATAATATCCGACGACTGTTCAGAGTGCAGGAATATGCGGTACAACAATGGCCACGATCGGGGTGCCTAGTACTAGACTTGGAGAAGGCCTTCGATTCGGTGGAATGGCCTTACCTCAGGGCGGTATTGCAGAAATATGACTTAGGAGATGCCTTCATTGATATGGTTCAACTATTGTATCAAACGCCTATAGTGCGGGTCCGCACCGGCGGCCTTTTGTCCGATGCCATCAGAGTTCAGAGAGGCACCAGACAGGGTTGCCCCCTGTCGCCGCTGCTCTTCTCGCTCACCATAGAGCCATTGGCAGAACTGCTGCGAAGGCAGAGTGCGGATTGGGGTATTCCCCTGGCTGACGGCATCCATGCGGTCTCTTTATATGCTGACGACCTGCTTCTCTACATTAAAGACCTCACTCAAGTGCCGCAGGTACTGACGGACATCTTTTGTACTTTCGCAGACCATTCAGGACTCAGGGTTAATTGGGGTAAATCCGGGGTGTATTCTTTCAGCCCAGAATTGCCAGAGTGTGAGGTGTGACTAGGCGGAGTACAACTGACCTGGCACACCGCTACGTTCCAAGTACCTAGGTATCCATGTATACAGGTCCCTGGCAGATGTGCTGGAGGGAAACCTGGTCAGAGCCATCTCCTCCCTACAGGCGCAAATGACCTTTTGGAAAACCCTCCCCCTGAATGTCCCCAGTCGAGTAACCTTGACGAAAATGATTGTATTGCCAAGACTACTATACTACTACTCCAACATGCCAGTCTACGTTCCGAACCGCATCTTCAGAGAATTGGAATCCATGATTAGGGCCCTCATCTGGAACGCTGGTAGACGCCGAGTGGCGCTGAGGAAACTCTATGCGCCGGTAGCTGCGGGAGGCCTAGCGGTTCCCAACCAGGAACTATACTACCTGGCTGCGCAGCTGCAATGGGTGGTTGGATGGCTAAGTGGGAAGTGCCTAACTGACACCACCTCGGATACCGCGGCCCTTACTCATACGCAGGCGCTCACGCTGTTCCATCCCCTAGTCAAACTCCCTCGTCCACGGCAACTCTACCTTGCGGTAGCTCACAAGTGTTATACACGCAGCTTGCGGGTCACGCGAACAATGACGCCCTACGCCCCTGCCCTCCCACTGCTGGGTACTCCTAGAGACGGAGGAGCAATCACCTCACTTATGCTTGAAAGATGGACGCAGGTCGGGGTGGGCACGATGGCTGAGCAGTACGCAGACGGAGTTCTGCTTTCGTTTGATAGATTAGCGGAAGACACTGACCTGCCAGCAGGGCAATTACTATTGCACGCATCATTGATGCGCACGTATGTCAAAGCTTGGGGAGACATGACCGAGGAACCGCAGACTCATTTATTAATGCAGTATCTACATGTTATGGGGAATGGGTCTCATGTGATCCACTGGTTAGCGCAGGCACTGCTATCGCACACGACCTGCACCCTTCAACCACTGAGAGACAAATGGGCAGCAGACAGAGGCAGAGACTGGACAGATAAGGAATGGGAAAGGATATTAGAAGGGCCCACCAACATCCAACGCAACTCGCGTTTCAAAATCATTCAATTTTACATTATACACAGAGCATACCTGTCACCAGATAAGATAAATCAATATTTTGCAATTGACACATCCGTATGCCCGAGATGCTCCCTAGTGAATGCAAACCTCCTACATATGCTCTGGGACTGCCCTAGACTATCGACATATTGGCGCAGCATAACATCGCTATTAACACAAGGGACTGACGAAGAGCTACCACATACATGGGAAACATGTTTGTTAGGCTTATTTAAAAGGTCAAAACACAATAAAGTATGTGCCAGGTTTTGGAATCTGGGACTGGGCACCGCCAAGAGGCTAATCACCAGGCACTGGAAAGGTGCGGACGCACTGCGCATTCAACATTGGCGCACTTCCTTTAATAATTGGGTGGTGGCAGAGGGCGCCACGCTGCACAGGGAGGAGACGGCGAGACTCAGAGCCATTCCAATAACACAGCCTTGGGATGACATTTTAAAAGCCTTTCACCAGGCATGCATCGAACAGGGAATCACATAGAAGATTGATGCACAGGACCCCACCAGTATAGGAGGTGACAAGGGGGGGAAAGAGAGAAGAAAAAAAAAATGATGCACCTGCAGGGGAAACCCTGGCCCCGGTAGCCAGTGACAAGATACACCAGGGGAACAAGGGGACTAAACATATGACATACATGAGCAGGCCTATATCGCCCCGTACACTTGAAATTGACTGCCCAAATTCCGCTCTATGCGCCCTTAGGTTGTGCGCATCCGCCATCGCCATGTGACCCCGGCACCTGGACGCAATAACGCACGCCTGCCTACATGCATGAGCATTCTATCCACCTACAAATCTTATAGCAAACCCCCAGACTACAGTTCTCTCTATTTTTTTTGTACCCTTACCCTCCTCTCACATTCCCTCTGTACTTTATTGTAGACCCCTTCCACTGTTGACTTACACAGTTGCCTCCCCCCCGATTGACTGAGTTCATAATGTGCCGTCAATTTCTTCAGCGGACACGTTAGTTACAATGTTTGATACGAAATTATATCCTTTGATCCGCAATCCTTGCATCCACACTTGAGGGGATTCTCCATTAAGCACGGTCCGTGAAAGCGGGACTGGCGCATAAGTAAGAGGATGGGCATCACCGGACACATCCGCAGCATCTGAACCTGAGGTGCCGGGCTTTTAGGAACCCGGTGGTGCCAGGGGAAAACACCCGAAGACCTCTTGAGTTCTTCCTGTTCTGGACATCAGAAACACAGAGTCTTCTAGGTGAAGTCAAAGATCGAGTTTTATTGGCTGCAACCAAGTAACAAGCGTCCTAGAAGTACAACAGCACGGGTTGTAGATTCTCAGGAGACTGTTCGTTTTTACAGAACCAGCCTTCTCCTTTTATACAAAAATAACAGCTGCAGGCAAGAATTCTTGAGTTTACAATACGGTCATATACATATTTCCAAAACACTAAAAAAGCAAAGTCATGATGGCAAACCCACATTTTTGATGTCCAGTTTGTGATAGATGACCCAGCTCGGCCCAGAACTACCATCAGATATCGATGAAACCCCAATAAAATCGGGCACCTCCTCATCGTAAAACCGGCCATAAACAAGAAACATGGACAGGTGTATGGGTGTGGATAACATGGTTTGTATGTAGTGAATGGTTTATGGCATGTTGTGCCTTGATGCTATCTTACTCGGCCACTGGGCGAGGAACTGCCCAAACAGGTTTGGCTGGAGGCAGTGGAGTCAGCTCGGCCAGGTCATGAAGAAGTCAGCTAAGGTGGACGTGTCCTTTCAGATCAAACTCGGCCTTAATCAATTGACTATATGAGGGCAAGCCACAAGATGGATACCGTTTCACAAAATGGAACCCGAGGGTTCGAGACGGAAACCATGATTTAAGGGTGATAGCATCACTCAATCACGACGCAAATGCATAGGGATAATGTCCTAATCATTACCGGTCTGCCGACACCAAATTCGTCAGGGTACGATGATATTTTGTGACATGAGTGTTGGGCCTCGGTACCATATTGTAGAAGGGCCCAGAATTTTCAGAACCACAGACCCTCCTGTTGCCCTTATATAGGCAATAACTCATGCTAATCTGAGTCCAAATCTGTATTCATGAAGTCATGGAGATGCTGCTGTAGCATCATCCTGTTGCTCAATTCGTCCCTTGACACAGGCTTCCTTACACATGATGTAGCACAGAGGCCACATATTGCAGGAGCGCACTGCACACATAGGCAAAACAGGAACAGAATGGCTAAGATCATCCCAATGAATATCAGAATTTTCCATCCCCAGGCAGATATCAGTTCCCAGAACCACCCTAGCAAGGACCAGTCCCCTTTATCCATGTGAATGGAATCGGAGATCTTGTGTAGTTTGGAGATGGCCTGGTACACCCCCCACCACGGTCTGCAAGTATGACATCTAGGGCAACCCTATTTTGAAGAGTCATAAGGCGGTCCGACTGGAGCTCAGCAGCCAAGTTACTAAGGGCACCGGCCGTTTCGGTCACGGCGGATTCAACTACCCTCGTCAATTGGCGAATGTTCCTGCTGTTCACCATAGGCCCCCAAAACGGCAGAAAACCCTTTGCGAAGTCTCCAAACTCCTGCTCCGCAGTGTCGTCTTTACTCACGACACCCCTAACTGTCCTTGTCCGATGGTAATCTGCCTCGGCCGTGTAGGTGGGTGGCAGCAGAAACGAGACAAAACATGTGCCCGAGAAGTCAGGAGGCAACCATGTATACGCTCTGTCGTGGCAGACGAAGTAGGTACCCTTAGCTGACAAGAATGAAGGGGAGGTCTGAGATGAGAAAACGTAAGTCTCAGTACAGACACTCTTCCCTAACTGGGCTCCAGTGTTTTTGCCATTTCCCTGCAGACATAGGTTACCTTGGTGGGGTACTATCCAGATGGGGGAGGATTTCTTTGCTTTCTGGCTTTCAGCTAAGGAAATCCCATACTGAGTTACATTCCATCGACTATAAGGCGTCAACTCATCTCTGGGAATCGTTCTGTATGTGTCGACATCTCTGCTCATATTTCTAATTCCCGCCACTAGTGCCTTGTTGCTTGAGTTTTTCCCTGGGACATATGGTTCGAGGGCAAACAGGAACATTGCTCGAAGTGCCCACAGAGAACCATGGTAGCCAAAGGGCAGGACAAAATACGGAATACCCTTATCTGTTGTGTGTGGCATAAGTCCACATACCCAACAGTTCGTGGTGTTCATTACAGATTGGTGCTGGTGTAGGAGTTGGACGAATGAGTTATTTACAAATTCTAATCTTCTGGCAGACTCGTGTTCAGGTAGAGGGTGAAAAGAATGCGGGGAAACAGTAGGAGGAGGTGTGGGCTCAGTGTTATGTACAAAGGTAACTTGAAATGTGAACAGGGTATAGCCAATCAAAAACATCATTATGCTACACAACATTAAAACGCATATTATTAAAAATTGTTTTCTCGCCATCACAATGCAGATTTTCTTTTCAAAGTTCGTAGATCTAGCAGATCTCTCTACCCTTGGAAACTCCATCCTCTATGTTGCTGCCCGCGGTGGTAGATTGATTCTGCTAATAGGTGCTTCTGTTTAGTCCAGGGTAATTCCCTTAGACCAACCAGAACCGTCGACCTAAACGTCTCCAGCTGCACTTCCAAAGACTGGCAACCGCGACCCTAGCAGCAGAACCGGATGGCGGTTCGAAAATCAAAAATGAGCAAGTTCCCTGGGCGAGAGAGCTGCTCAATCAAAAATAGTTCTTGGGGGAAAGAAAAACCTTATTAGTTTACTTTTATTAGTTTGTTATTCTTGGCCTCAGATTATACCGTTGTTTCCCAGGTATGGCGTGGTCTTCAAACAAGATTTCAGGTTCTGTATTGTCCAACTGCATTGACGGTGGCACAAATCCTTGCAGAATATGGTTACTCTCCTTTTCTGTACCAGTTCCTTTCAAACGTGCATCACTGAAGCGTACAAAGCGTGGCACGGACTCGGTCTCAGAGTCAGCAATTCTCTCCTGGACCCATCGGTCATATGGAAGGGGCAGCGGGACCCGTTTGCAATGGGCGCCGTGCACCCAATTTTTCTTGCCGTGGACACGTACTGCAGAGCGGGTAGCTAGTAGGACTTGGAAGGGTCCGGACCAACGAGGCATCTCGTTCCTGGTTCGCTGGAAGTTCCACACTAGTACCCAGGAGCCTGGATCATCAGACGCTGGCGGAGAGGAGCTGTAGACCTGTTGGTGTAAAACACGCAATTTAGTTTTCAATTCGTGCAAATAGTGAAACAGTACAGGGTGCTCTACCTCGCTGAGTTTCTTGGGCCTTGGTACTCCCCATATATTAGCTGGGCGACCGAACACTATCTCGTGCGGACTAAGTCCCAGTCTAGAATGGACAGTCATTCTGGTAGATAGGAGTGCTAGAGGCAGGGCGTCAGGCCATTTAAGACCTGTGCTGGCTTGGATCTTGGCCAGTTTTAGTTTTAGGGTGCAGTTGTAGCACTCTACTAATCCAGCTGATTGGGGGTGATTTGCAGCGTGGAACTTCTGGTGTATGCCTAGACACTCACACACTCTCTTCATCACTCGTCCCACGAATTCACTTCCATTATCACTCCAGACAATTCTAGGCATACCGAACCTAGGGAAGAATTCTTTGACAAGGGCTTTGGCTGTGGACAAGGCAGTATTGTCCTTAAGGGGATACGCTTCCACCCACCTGGAGAAGGCGCAAACAACAACAAGCACATACTTCAGATTGTTGCACCTCTCCATGTGAATGAAATCGAGCTGCAAAACCTCGAACGGATACGTTGGAGGCGCAAAAGGACCAGCTGGAGTTGGAGTTCCCCTACCGGGATTGTACTTCAAGCACACCATACAGTTCTTGACCAAGTTCTCTGCACATTTTGGGATGCCACTATTCTGCCATACTGGGGCCAACAACTTACAGATTCCTTTCACACTGATGTGAGCCATTCCATGAGCCATTGTCACCACTGCAAGTATATACGCGTCGGGTAACAGCCATCTTTGATGCTCTGAGAATTCGACCCAACAACCATTCGCATCCAATCTACCCTTGCTTTCTCTCCATTCATTCACCTCTTTCTCAGTGGCCTCGGACTGTATAGACTTCACACTTTCAATAGTGTCCTCACACATGCCCACATCAGTGATCCATCTCGCAGGACCTACAACGTACATTCGACTCATTGTGTTCCTTGCAGTCTCTTTCGCAACTTCATCTGCAAATGCATTCCCACGACCAACATCATCTTGAATCTTTCTGTGTGCACTGCATTTCACAATCGCAACTTGTAGTGGCAAGGTCAGTGACTCGAGAAGCTCGTTAACTAGCTGACCATGTTGTATTCTTGCACCATGTGACGTCAGGAACCCACGTTCACGCCACAATCGTCCAAAACTGTGAGCCACGCCAAAGGCGTACTGGCTGTCTGTATACACATTCACTCGTTTTCCTTTTGCCAACACACACGCTCTTGTAAGTGCAATTAACTCTGCTGCTTGTGCAGAATTGTGTGGGATATGTGCAGTTTCTACAATCGTGTGCAATGTTGTCACAGCATATGCTGCAGTCGTATCACCATTTGGCAACTTGAAGCATGAACCATCAACCCATAAAGCATCGCTACATTCAGGAAGGGGAGTGTCCTGTAAGTCTACTCTCTCTTTTGTCTCTTCTTCTGTCCTAAAACAGCAATCATGTATTTCGACCTCATCTGTCTCTGCTGGAATGGGCAATAACGTGGCAGGGTTGAGTGTATCACACCTCTTTATGTGTATGTGACTCGCTAGCAGTGTCAGCTCATAACTTGACAATCGAGCACTAGTTAAGTGCTGTGTCCTTGTTCTGTTTAGCAAAATGTCTACTGCATGTGGGACCATAACGACCAGTGTATTATTCATTACTAATCCAGCAGACTGTCGAATACAGACAGCTGCTGCAGCAGTGGCCCTCAAGCAACTTGGCAATGCCTTAGCTACGGGATCTAGAGTCGCGGAAAAGTACGCGCATGGACGCTGTTTGTCCCCAAAGGATTGTGTCAGGACTGATAATGCGCAACCTTCCTTCTCATGGACATATAATGTGAAAGGCTTACTGTAGTCGGGGTTGCCCAACACAGGAGCCGAACACAATGCATCACGCAACTTGTGAAAACTCTTCTGACAATCTTCAGACCAAGGCACAGGATTGGGTGTATCTTTACAGGTTAATGACAGCAAAGGTTTTGCCAACAATGAGAAATTTGGTATCCATTGCCTACAATATGATGTAATGCCCAAGAACGCACGCACTTCTCTCTGTGTCCTTGGGACACCCCATTTTGCAATTGCCTGTATTCTCTCTGGGGTCAGTCTCCTTCCCTCCTTCGATAAGATGTGACCTAAGTAGGTCACTTCTTGTCGACAAAACTGCAATTTCGAAAGAGAGACTTTGTGCTTCATGTCACATAAATGACGCAACAACGACAATGTGGCTTCCTTGGAAATCTCTTCAGTATCCGCAGCGACCAGCAAGTCGTCTACGTACTGAATGAGAGTCGCACCATCAGGTAGAACAATCGTGTCAAGTTGTGATTTCAGAGCTTGACTGAATATGGATGGGCTTTCACAGTAGCCCTGAGGAGCGCGTTTGAAGCGGAAGCTTCGACCTCCTAAATTGAAGCCAAAAATATCTCTGTTCTCCTCAGCAATCGGGATGCTGAAGAAAGCGTACTTTAGATCAATCACCGAGAACCAAGTGGCTGATGCTGGAACCATAGTCAATAGAGCAGTAATATCGGGAACAACTGGAAACTGTGGCACAACAATCTTGTTCACTTCTCTGAGATCAATCACAAATCTGTACACAGGTGGCTGTGAAGGATCAGTACGCTTTAAAACAGGCAAAACAGGACTGTTACAAATGTTGCCTGTTGTCTCTTCAATGACATCTTTCTCAATCAGATCGTAAGTGATAGCTAACAACGCGTTTTCACATTCGCTAGAGATCTTGTATTGGGGAATACGTGGCAACCTAACGTTGGCTCGCAATGTTATGACATATGGCGCTATCTCCAAAAGACCCACATCATTAGAACCAGTAGCCCAAAGTATATCTGGAAGAGATGACAATTCAGTTGGAATATTCTCCTTTGACAAATACATTGGGGATACCACTTTCTTACCTAGGGTAAGTTGTACTCCCGAAGGAGAACAGTACAAAGTCGCATATAATCTCTTTAACAAATCCAAACCTAACAAATTTTCGCCACAACCTGTTGTAAGAATGAGGGGTGCTTCTAATTCATATGGGCCAACAGAAAGGGGCATAGGAGTAGAAATCGGGTTTCTAACCGGGGCGCCAGAAAAACCTACTGAAACATTCATTTCGCCAGACAAAGGTGCGCCAGGAGGTTTTGAGTGCATAATAGAACTTTTTGTAGCACCAGTATCCAGCAGAAAAGGTTCTGACACTCCTGATGTAATCACCTCAACATAAGGTCCATTGTGATCTACTGGAACTGAAACAACTCCCTCTCTTTGTCCATGGCTGTCCTAGCAATTATTACCCTCATTCTCGTTTTCTGCATAGTAATCATCAGCATAGTACTGAGCTGACCTAGAAGATGCATTATTCTGTTGATCAAAGCTGTTCATGGAATTTTGAGGTGGAAAAGAAGTAGCATTCTGGGGGAAATTCCCACGGCCCCTACCCCTAGGAGCCTGTTGAACACCTCTACCTCTTGCACCAGAAACACCATTTAAATGTCGCAATAAAGCTGGACAACTATTCTAGAAATGACCCTCTTCCTTGCAATACGCACACTGATTTGGACCATACGGTAAACGCTGTTGAGAAGACTCATTTCTTTGTGAGTTTCTCGAATACTGCTGTGGTTGCTGATAATCAGGCTGACTAGTAGTGCGAGGCGGATAGGCTTGCTGGAGAAGGACTTTAGTTTTCAAATCTTTAGTCTTTTTGTCTGCCTTCTCTAACTCGTCTTTGCGCCTATTTTCGTAGTACTGGGCTGTGGCTAAAATCTGCGCTGACGTGGAAACAGCCCAAGCACTCTCTGAATCTTTCAATTTTCTACATAGTTCAGGAAGTAGGTTATGCACGAACTTATCTACAAACAATCTTTGGCCACCCTCGGTAGCCATATCCTGACCACTGTGGTCGACGAAAGTCTCTTCGAACCTCGTGAAAAAGTCAGACACATTCTCATCTTTCTTCTGCTTGCACGCAGGCAACTTGTCCCAATTTACACGTAATTCAGGCATTAAAGTCTTCATATACGTGATAATTCTACTAGGAACTTCAGCTACTAAAGGCTCAGGCTTAGAGCCACCAACTTGTCTAGCATCAGCAGCAGTAATATTAGCCCACGTGTCACCTGATTCTGGATCATGATCTGCATGACGAATCTTACTCCATAAGGGCTGTGGAACAACATTCCCAAACAACATGTCTACATCTGCTAAATTCATTATACATGAACCGGCCGTCTGTGATAACTCCTTATAATACCCTGCAGGATTTTTGCGAGGATCAGGCAATGTCTGCTTGAGTGCTAAAACTTCAGATCTTTTCCAGGGGACATGTACCCATACACGCTGGAAATGTGGCAGAATTGCTGGATTCGCATTCGCATCACCTTCCCTCCAAACTGGAGGAACTTCGCTCATGGGGTACTGTCGCGCCTTTTTCCTACCTGACATGTCATCCTCATACAGTGATCTAGAGACGTTTCCCTTACTCCTATAAGATAACAACAAATCTATTGCTCGTTCAACATCGGCACCTACAATCATTCCTTCATAAAACTTGAAACGCATACGGAACAATTCCTGCATTTTGCGTTTTGGATCATTGTCTTGCAAATCTTCGCAGAGGTATACACACATCTCTTCGAATACATATTTCTGAGTGGGTGCGTCCCACTGATGGAAGACTTCCATAACAGACTGAACATCATACTTTACAGTATCAGTAACCCATTTACGTGCTAACTCATTGAGCACTTCTCTTTCCTGATAATCAGGCAGTTGACTACGCAACTGTCTACGTCCTGTGTTAGGTGTCGTCTTAGGCGACCCAAAGAAAGGTGAGAACAGACCAGTGACAGTACTTGCCACTCTCTGTCGAACAGAAGGAGAAGCTTGGGAGAGGCAGATGTGCCAGAAAAGACAGGCTGATGCAAAGAGGAAGTCGAGGCAATGGCAGAGGAAGTCGAGGCAGTGGCAGAAGTAGTATCATGATAAACAGTTGGAGCAGTAGGCAAAGCTGCAGAAAAAGCAGACGGAGTATGTAGCAAAGGCGGCGGCCCTTGAGAGGGCTGCGCCGGAGAAGTAGGAAACAGCTGAAGAGGAGCTGGTGCTTGTGTAAGAACTGGAGTTCGTGCGCCGGGGCGCGGTATAACAAAGCGCTTCGGGGGTGCAGTAGCATTTGGTGCATATGGGGGTGGTGAACTCAGTAAATGGGACATTAATGGATCCTTCTCTGATGTCTCCTTCGAACCTTGTCCTTCATGTGGCAACATTGGGTAGCATTTATCTACTGCTAACTTCTTGCTTCTGAGCATTTGTTCACTCTCTTGCTCTTCCTCATTATCCCTGTATGCAATGGCAGCTTGCACCATTGACATACCTCTTTTATTTTTCTTTGCTAATTTCATTTCTTTCTGTTTGGCTTCTTTGCGCCATAGGCGGAAAGAGTCAAACATCGCCGGCCGGGCTTTCTTCTTAAAGAGTTTGACCTCTAGATTATCTAAAATTTCTGCGTCAAAGCTACCATATTGGGGCCATTTTAAAACACCATCTTTTCTGGTGTATTTTATCCACACTTCATTATATGTGATAGGGCCTACTCCGTGCTTCACATACAGTTCATATGTTGGAGTTCCAATCGGAGGAACCGGACATGAATCCTCTAATCGGGAGTCCTTACTACAACCAAGACAAAACAAGTTTCCAAGTCTGCTAAGACCAGGCATCTTTGCTCACTAGTCTAGCTTCAAACTTCAAAGGATTATCGAATACGATATTTTCGTGAATACACGAATCCCTTGGTTTTGGCGCTTGCAAGTTCCAAACAAGGTGTATCTCAAGGATACCAAAACTAAGAATCAAACTAAGGACTGGGTGACGCTCCACTTATACTTAACTGAAGTATTGATGATCGATGACGTCACTAGAAGACTCGTCTATCGTTTCGCTCTACCAAGGATCACTGGGTCCAAAACAGGGCGTTAGTCAGGGCAGCAGTCCTTCGTAGCCGTCAGGACGCGGGGAACCTCGCAGCAAAGACCTTCGGAACCACGTCGACATACAGGGGTCGCTGAAGTGGCTGGCCGTCCTCTAGAATTTTCACACGAAGCTCCTCACGAACATCTGGCTTGGACCGTCACCGCTTGATACCGCCCCGAGTTGGGCGCCAACTGAGGTGCCGGGTTTTTAGGAACCCGGTGGTGCCAGGGGAAAACACCAGAAGACCTCTTGAGTTCTTCCTGTTCTGGACCACAGAAACACAGACTCTTCTAGGTGAAGTCAAAGATCGAGTTTTATTGGCTGCAACCAAGTAACAAGCGTCCTAGAAGTACAACAGCACGGGTTGTAGATTCTCAGGAGACTGTTCGTTTTTACAGAACCAGCCTTCTCCTTTTATACAAAAACAACAGCTGCAGGCAAGAATTCTTGAGTTTACAATACGGTCATATACATATTTCCAAAACACTAAAAAAGCAAAGTCATGATGGGAAACCCACATTTTTGATGTCCAGTTTGTGATAGATGACCCAGCTCGGCCCAGAACTACCATCAGATATCGATGAAACCCCAATAAAATCGGGCACCTCCTCATCGTAAAACTGGCCATAAACAAGAAACATGGACAGGTGTATGGGTGTGGATAACATGGTTTGTATGTAGTGAATGGTTTATGGCATGTTGTGCCTTGATGCTATCTTACTCGGCCACTGGGCGAAGAACTGCCCAAACAGGTTTAGCTGGAGGCAGTGGAGTCAGCTCGGCCAGGTCATGAAGAAGTCAGCTAAGGTGGACGTGTCCTTTCAGATCAAACTCGGCCTTAATCAATTGACTATATGAGGGCCAGCCACAAGATGGATGCCGTTTCACAAAATGGAACCCGAGGGTTCGAGACGGAAACCAGGATTTAAGGGTGATAGCATCACTCAATCACGACGCAAATGCATAGGGATAATGTCCTAATCATTACCGGTCTGCCGACACCAAATTCGTCAGGGTACGATGATATTTTGTGACACGAGTGTTGGGCCTCGGTATCATATTGTAGCAGGGCCCAGAATTTTCAGAACCACAAACCATTACTGCGACTGACCCACAGGGCAAGATATCACTTGTCGCCATCATGGGCGCATGATTGCACCGCGCAGTAAACCACGGTTTTGTGATGGGAACCATACACCCAACTCCTGAGCACCACCATATCGCCAGGCTGATAGCCCGTGGCTCTGTAGAGATGGGAAACACTTTTCTATTGCACGTGAAGTGAGGAAAAGTTATTTGTTTTATATACTTCTGTTCCCCCTCCCGCACTAATGGTTGTGGTATGAGACATATGTGTATTCTAATGCTATTGCTGTACACGACCATTACTGGGACCTGGAAGGATTACCTACTGTCATCCTCAATGTATTGCATTGTATTGTGATAATAACTGAAAACTCAATAAACATATTCAAACAAAAAATTACTGGTTTTGTCAACGTGGACTGCCTCAATGAGGTAATACGTAACACCCACAGCTGCACTGCCCCAGGCACCAAGGTAATAATATTTGTTATGAGTCCCCACAAAGCTGCATGATTTATCACTCAAATTCCAGCTTTAAATCTGTTTTGGAAATTCGATCATTGCTCTCCAAACATCCGCTTCTGAGTTCTGAAAATACACACATTTTCACCTTGAATGCACACCTTTCAATTTTGTTAAGCATATATTAATTCAACCAAGAAAAATCTTCTAATTTAGTAGCCTGGACTGCATTTAGGAGAGCTACTTACATGTACATAGAGAGCTACAGTTGGCAAGCCACTTGTTGGTGAAGCCTGGTCCAGATGTTTGCATTTTATGTCATTTCGTAGGTGATTTACAGGGCTATTAATTTTAAGTTCTAATAGAAGATAAAATATCAATCCCCACTCCCCAAAAATAATGTTTTTCAATTAATCTGGCCTGTCTGTCATATGAGAGACACATTCTTGCCAACATTTTGAAGCATCAAAGGGTGAGTTCTGATAAAAAATGTGTGACTATAATTTCTGTATTAATTTCCATTCAAGTGATATGAATTCTAATATCGAGAAATCTTTAACAAAACAATTTTTGGCTATAAAGATCACACACTTTCTGCCTTAAATCAGGAGTGTTGGCATGTGTGCAAACACCTAGTCAAAAATATACCTGTATTGTGACCTCATGTCATTCTCTTTGATAATATCTATCTATCTATACTAATATAGAAGTGTGGCTCACTGGTTAGAGCAGGCAGACCCTGAAGCAGATGTCAGACCCGGGACCAGAGTCCAATTCCCGACGCGGCAGGGTCTTGAGCTCAAATGTCCATGGACTCGATAATTCTCGCTTCGGTGCCTGACCTAATCATGGGTTCACACTCTGCAACTCTGGGCATTAAGCTTGCTTAATCTCCACAACGGCCCCCCCCCCGCGGCGGGATGCATGGCTTTCACCTTGGGGATGCCCTGTAGGGGCTATCTCACAGGGAAAAGCCAGGACGGGTTCCCAAGGCAAGCGCGGAGATACCCCTTCGGGGGTCGATTCAGGCGCTATATAAGAAACATAATAATAATAATAATATAATAAAGAGAGAGCCCAAACCTTTGAGGCGGGTAATCTCAGGAACCACAGCACCAATCACAACACCCAATACAGGATTTGAAAGGGCAGTTGTAGCAGAAGGACATAGGCTATGCAGACACCCACCATATACATTTAAAAGGTAAAAGCACCGTGCCAACAAAGTAGTCCCTTGTGGGCGTGTCTGCTTTGTGCTGTGGGCGTGTGCTGGGGGCGTGACAAACGCTGGGGGCGTCTGGTAAGTTCCGCCCTTCATGCCATGTCTCATATCGTGTGCTGTGGGCGTGTACTGGGGGCGTGGGTGTGTGCAGGGCGGCGTGTGCAGGGTGCGGGATTACGGGAAAAAAAAGCGAGCATTGTGCCCAATATTTAATTGCTTTTTGTTCCCAGGTTCTGCACATTCCAGCGCCGGGTGTCCACACTGCTCCCTTTTAAATACCCCTGCACCCCATAATCATAACCCACCCGTACTCCTTAAAATACCCCAACACCCTTAAACACTAACCCATCTTAACCCTATAAATATACCCTGTACCCCAAAACCCTAACCTATCCCTAAACCCTAAAAATACCCCTGTACCCCAAAACCCAAACCTAGCCCTGAACCCTATAAATTCCCCTGTACCTCAAAACCCAAACCTAGCCCTGAACCCTAAAAATACTCCTGTACCCCCAAACCTAGCCCTGAACCCTAAAAATACCCCTGTACCCCAAAACCCAAACCTACCACTGAACCCTAAAAATACCCCTGTACCCCAAAACCCAAACCTAGCCCTGAACGATTAAAAATAACCCTGTACCCCAAAACCCAAACCTACCCCTGAACCCTAAAATACCCATGTACCCCAAACCTAGCCCTGAACCCTAAAAATACCCCTGTACCCCAAAACCCAAACCTAGCCCTGAACCATTAAAATACCCCTGTACCCCAAAACCCACACCTACCCCTGAACCCTAAAAATACCCCTATACCCCAAACCTAGCCCTGAACCCTAAAAAATACCCCTGTACCCCATAACCCAAAACTATATCTGAACTCTTAAAATACCCAAACACCCCAAAACATATACCTCAGTACCCCAAAACATATACCCCTATACCCATACTTACCTTATCCAAACATTAAAAAAAAACATGCTTTTACCATTCATGCATTTACAACGAATTTCGTTGTAAATGTATGCGTGGTAAAAGCATATAAAATGTAATGCCATCTCCAGCAACATACTCATATTTTTTCACCACCGATTTGAAAAATGCACAGGTCTCTTTCATTGATGGCCAGCACCGACATACACTTTTAGACACACCTCCCGCCACAAGTTCTAGAATTGCGAACTTTAGAGCTGGGGAGCTACGTTCGAATCTCGGCATCAGCTCAATATCCTGTGATCCCAGGCAAATCGCTTTGTCTCCCCGTGCCTACCACAAATTAATGTGTTCTTCTGTAATGTAAATTGTGCTCATGCCATGTTGTCGAGTTCGCGCTATATAATATTGCAAGGAAAAATAAAGTAAGGAAACTCGAGTTCACACACTACTGAACGCCCACTCTTAAGTGCATCAGCAGTGCACTGTGAATCGGAGCGTTTCACAGGCCTGTCACAGATAAGAAATGCTATCAAAACGAAATCCTACAAAACAATATACTACTGGCCGGCAGCAATTCATACCCGAACAACGTCGGGAAGGGCTGCTAGTAAGAAATAAATTGATAGGTGGTTGCGCAAACAGCAAATACCATGAGACCTATACCATGTCCTGTGGTCTATACTGCCACTCTGATGTGCCACCAGGCAACTGACAGGTGACAATGGACAAGTGCATCCTCCTTATGTGCCCAGGCCATGCCCGCTTTTCTTCTTGTTATCTGGTGTCAGCCGAGGGATGAACAGCACCATGTGCCCCATGACAGACATGAAAGCATATAGGCCACCAACTTCCAACCTGCAACCACATGCCCCCTACAGCAGCCTTATTATTGACGGGTAGCAATCACCTGCTCTTTACCAAGGCAAAGAAATACAACTAGCCACGTCAGCCCATGGCATCTTTTCAACGTTATAACAGCACTATCATCATTTGCACCGTGTAGGAGATAGACGGAAAACAAGTTTACAACGATGAGAGAAACACCCTGCAATCAAACTATCCATCCTTCTACATCTTGCAGATAATCTAGTGCATGGGTACTCACAAACATTTTACTAGGGGCCGCAAAGTTTGGATTTGGTGTGACTGAAGGCCGCACCGATGCCAGTGAGGGTGTAAAGTCAGAGTAGGGGAAGCAAAGCATGTATATTTAGTGGCTGAAAATTGTGCAATGTAAAACCAGTAAACCTGGGATGAATCCCGGCTTCTCCACTTGACCGAATTATGTGACCATGGGCAAATGTTTTATTTCAATTTCCCTCCTTTTGAGGTCTTGCCTAGGCAGAGCGCATGCGCTGCTCTAGGAAATGACCTTTTGGAATCGGTCAGCTCTTTTCAAGCACTCATGCTTGTGGCGACATACACCTAGCTAGCGGGAGCAAGCAAACGCACGCAGGGGCCATCTGTTTTCAATTAGCGTGCACGCCTGCCCACGCGCGCGTCTGTTATCACAAGAATAAAAAACAGTCCATTGGGCTCTTGATGAATTCTTCTTTCTTTTCCCTTTATTTTCTTAAATCCAATCCCTTATGCCATGCCAACGCGTTTCGCCGTGGTTAAGGTAACCCACCGGCTTCCTTAGAGCTGGAAATGATACAAAATGCGCTTTCACAATTTTATCCCATAAGCGCTACATATACGGTTCCAGAGCCCATCATTTACAAAAAACCTGTGCGACACGCAACTATACAAGTCTTATGTGCAACATGCTAGACATTAACAGACTATTTTCCATACTGTTACATCGTTTACAAAGTCATTCACCTTATAGCCTCTATATTTCACATTACTTCTATAATCAACCAAAAAACTCATACTGCGATATATTGTAAACGCTTAAAACCAAACCAGGTGTAAGTGACTAACTGTGAGCCTGAACCCGCTGAGAACACTGTGTTATTTAAAATTTATATCGCCCGTGTGAAAAAGGCTAGATAAAGCTACATCCTTAGATGTAGTTACCGCACTTTTGCGTTACTTCTTGATAGCTGGTGTAAAAACTGGATTTGTTTATTACACCTTTAGAGCCAGACAGATAAGGCAAGGCTAGAATCATTGCGCATTTGTTCAGTGATTCAAATATTAACAAGACGATTCCCTACCTCCTTGGTAATTATGCTACACTTCCAGTGAAGGATCTCTGAATTTTCATCAAACTTAAATCGTATTTGTCAGTATCTGTGCCATGAGACAAATAAGCGTTGTACTGCCATAAGTACATTTTTCAATCCAGAAACACTACATTACAGCCAAGACCGGTATAAAACCAATATGGCCAGTCTTACCTGCCAGCACAAATAATAGCGTGCGGTTAAGGAATTTTCCAATGTTCCCGCCGTAACTTCGTAAAAATAAAGAATTCAATCCACTCGATCTGTAATCAACATGGACAGCTATTAAGCTGCTCCTTGCATACTTAAATTCTACTTATCCTCACATATAGTCTATTCTTGCTGAATATCTATGCAACAGTCCACTTAACCTGTAACCAACATAATCAGCTCTTCAGCTACTCTTTGTATTTTATGAATCTACTCAGCCCCCCACGGAGTCTTTCCCTTGCACCTACCGGTAACGTGCAGATCCCGAATATTAAATACGGTCCTTCCACCGCCGCCTGCCGCTCAATCTGGCTTCCCCTGACGAATTAAAAATATAAGAGCTACCGTCACTCACTCAAATCATATTACCGTGCCATTGCACTAATCCTAAGCCCCACTCCATATCCTTACCTCAGGATTATCGTGCTTCTCCACCCAAGTACAGGCGACCTCCACTTCTTCCCCGGTTTGCTTAAAACTGCGGGCTGCTTGTGGTCATAGAAAGCGGACTGCAGTTGCGAGCTCAGATCAGCTCAGATCCGCCATTCTTGAATGGTTAAAAACTCAAAGTTGTTGCCCAGAGCGCTCAATTCTAAATAAGATTCCAAAAGTTAACGAAGGGCAAGCTAAAGGGGCGAATCTGGGCCCCTGATTCCATATAGCAGTGCGTGAATCGTGTAATTGCAGCCAAATCGCCTCTGGTCCTTTGTCAATTATTACTCTCCCATCTGCCATTCTTATATCAAAAAACCATATCTCCATGCATTACAGAAAATAACTCAACTATTATCCGGCTAACCAGCAATCCTTATAAGTCACACTCTAATTACTTATCTCAAAAAACTGTACCTTCCTGCATCATAAACATAACAACTATTATTCTGCTGACCAGCACTCATAAGTTGCACTCATATCGATATATTCTCTACTGCCGGGTAATAAAGTTCTGTATGAGTGATTTCCCACCTTGATAATCTGTGATTATAAGGTGTATTAAACTCCACTAATCTTATTATATGCAAAATTATTGATCCCTTTTACAACCTGACACAAGCTTACCTGTTTCACAGATCTACAGTCCCGTCACACACTACCATTTGCATTGTGGAACCAGTTTTTATACCAATATGGTTAAAACTCTTGCATTCTTCCCCTATGAGTGAGAGCTCTCAGACACACCTGCCAACATTAAAGGTCTTGTTGTTACAGGAGTGAGTTAGCTCCAATACCCTTAGTCCATCATGGGTGAGCTTCTCTGTACTCGCTGTAACCAAAGTTCAGTCCAACAGAGTTACATTTGATGCCCCATACTTAATCACCAAGGAAATATTGTAACTCCTGATCAAAACTTAGGCCTTCCTCCACGGCCCTCAAACGCATGATCCACCTTGCCTCCTGCCTCCTTAGTTTCAATTCTCTATTGCCCCTTGTGGGTCAGTGCTGATATGTTCAATGCCATAGAATCTGAAGCTCCTGCTCTGGTCCTGCTTTGGACAGTTGTACACATGTTCAGCTATTGGGTACCTCAAATCATTATTCTTCTCCGCCCTTAGATGTTCACTCATCCGTTCCTTTAACATGCGAATTGTGCTCCCCACATACACTTTCAGACATTTGCATTCGATGATATATATGACATACTTGGTACAACACGTAATGTTTATTCTAATGTCATATATTTTACTCTCATTGACCTGAAATCCTCTTGTTTTGTCCTTGGCACACCTGCACATGCCACAATGGACACACTTAAAAAAAAGCCTTTCGAGTGTATGTCTAACCAGGTCTCTGGTTGCTCCGACTTTGAATAACTTGGGCTCAGCAAGGACCCCAAAGTTTGTCCTCTTCTAAATGTAATTTGCAGTCGTGCCCCCACATATTTGTCCAGAGCCTTTATCAATTTGTAGCACTTTCCAATGCTTATTCATACTCTGCAGCAAAATGTTACCCACCGGGGTGAAGTTTGTAATCAACCTTACAGGTTGTTCATTTTTAACAGTTTTCTTAATAGGTTTTAGGGTTGTGATACGTTCAGTTTTCAATACCCTTTTCTTTGCCTGAAAGATATTCCGTTTGTCATAGCTCCTACGGAAAAATCTGCTCTCCATATCAGTAATGCATTCATTAAATTCCTGTTCCTCACTAGTTGCGCCTCGCCCTCAACATCTCCCCATATGGAATAGCTTTCACTTGGTGTGATGGGTGGGCGCTTTTGGCATGCAAAATCGTGTTGCATGAAGTTGGTTTCCTATACATACGACTTTCTATACAACCGTTCTTGACATATAGTTCTACATCCAAGAAAGTTATTTTAGTTGTGCTGTGGTTTGTGGTGAACCTGATGTTTATATCATTGCTGTTGAGATACTTGTAGAATTCTTCCAGGTCGTTTTCTGATCCCGTCCAGATCATGATGCAGTCATCTGTGAATCTTCCCCAATATAGGATGAATTCATGCCATTCACTAGCCCCTTGCCCCCAGATGAACTCTCCTCCAGCCAGCCCATGAATATATTAGCGTAAGCTGGAGAAAATTTCGAGCCCATGGCCACACCTTGTTTTTGCCTATACCACTCCCCTTTGAATAGGAAGAAATTGTGTGTTAAGATGAGTTCTGTCATGGCTAGTGTCATTTGTGTATGCTCCCAGTGGCTGGCTGGTCTCTTTGACAAAAAATAATCTAATGCTTTCAATCCCAATTCATTTCTGATACTCGTGTATAGCGAGACCACATCAAGCGTTACTAAAAGTCATCCCTGCTTCCCACTGTATGTCACCCAAGATGTTTAGAATGTGTGTCCTTGATATAGGGCGGTAAATTAATCATGATTGGCTGCAAAAAAATGTCAACAAATTGCGATAGACGTTCTGTCATGTCCCCCAATTCCCGACACAATCGGCCTCCCTGGTGGAAATGGGAGGTCTTTGTGAATTTTAGGTAAGGTGTACAGAAAGGAGTATCTTGGGCGATTAACTTTCAAAAACAAATATTCATCTTCGTCCAACAATCCATCTTCAGACCACATTTTCTTTTTTTTTTTTTAAATTTTTGGAAAACCTTTATTGCACTGTATCAAAAAAACAAGTACGGGTCTACAACCATCCGGCCGGCCTCGACATCTTTTTGAAGCACATTAGCAAGCAATATGGCAACTCGGTAGCATCTCAAGTTAGAATACAAGCAGCCTGGGTTACACTGGAAATACGTGCACTACCGAGAAGAAGGAGAATTTAAGGTTTAATTTTGCAGTTTTTGTAAAGCATATTGGAGTATTAAACGTTAGAAAGGATCAGAGTTCACACAATCCGTCCAAAACAGAAGTGGGTGACGTCCAACAAAGAAAGAGCAAGCGATAAAACAGAATCAAAATGGCGACACAATAATATCATATAATGATTACTAATCGCATAGCATGTTGCGTGCCGGACACCACCCACCCGACTTCGACTCATTCCATTGACCCAAGGAAAAAAGAAAAAGGAAAAGAATTGGAGAAAAAGAGAGAAAAAAATAAGGCCCATAGAAACTGAAACGGACAAAAAGAAAATCCCCCCCTACACGCATGCAGAGGCTACGGCCTACCCCCCCCCCCCCCTAGCAGTGTGCCTGTTGCCCAAAAAAAAGAGTACCCGAAATAAAGAAAGAAGAGAAAGGAAGAAAAAGGTATACCTGTAAAACCGGAGGAGGGCCAAACTTATGTGTCCGAAAACAACCCAAACTGTATATCCTCGGCCTCCCCACCCCCGACCCCGAGTGGAAACATAACCAACGTCTGGCTCCCCCGTCTACCCATCACAATCCCAGCAAAGCAGTCCACAAGAAGTAAAAAGGAAAAACATCTTCAACCTTGTCCCTTTCGGTCCAATGTGCCGATGAGGTGCAATAGCAAAACAGCCTTCCAGAGTAGGGTAGACAGTCGCAGGGACCACAACAGGACAAGGCGCTGTCCACCAATATCCGACCAACTCAATGCCATGTGGTCCAAGAGAGTACAAAGAGGGGCAGTGCACCGCAGCAAACCTCCAAAGTCAAACCGCCGAAGCGTCAGCAGCATGCCCAAGTCACAGTAGCAAGAATCGCCAGCAGATCCCGAAGAAGGTGCAAAACATGGCGCCCAGAGACGAGTCCCCAGCCGTTGTAGCAGTCCAGGGGTCCCGTACCTCTCCACAGCTGTAGCAGACAGGGTCGCGGCAGTGACCAGTTCTCGCACCTCAAGCGCCTCCATGTACCTCTGGATAGGCAGCTCTCCATAATCGAGCCCAGGGTGTGGCGAAGCGCTCCGCAGACGGACGCTAGCTCGACCAGTAGAGGATAGCGTGGGCACAATGGCATCTAGTCGGCTCCCCAGGTCCCAGGCGTTGTCACTCAAATCAGCTCGCAAGGTAGCCAGGGCGCCGAGAATATCTCCGATTGTTAAGGGCAGCTCAGGAGAGGAGGATGCTGTATCTCCATGCACACGGGGCTCGAAGACATGTGGCAGATCTCGAGCCCATCCACCGACATCTCCTTTCAGCAGCCCGTCATCCCATCGGCGCCCCGACAAGCACAGCCAGGTCTTGGGGACAGGGGCAGCACACTCCATACTGACACTACACACGGTTGTAGTGCAGCGTCGGCCGTTGTAAGCGCCCTCAGCAGCAGGTCGGGCCGTCAGTTGTAAGCATAAAGCGCTCGGCTCAAAATGGCCCCCTTCACAACACCGGAGAATGAAAAGCGTGCAGAGTCATCTAGGGGAAAGGATACAAAAGTATCACTGGTAGCCGCGATATCAAGCCAGCGCGGGGATGAAAAGGATTGAATGTCACACTGTTGCGGAGATCTTGGTGCAGCAGCCGCTCTCCGCCGGCCGACTCCGCCCCGCCTTCAGTGGCTGCTGTTATCGTAGCCGGGGCCGGCCGCCCCTGAGAACAAAGACCCGGTCGCCGCCATTAAGCACCAGAAAGGAGACAAGGACGTTTTGCCACTACTATCGCAGGGAGCACGCCGGGGAGCACACCGTTGGATGCAGCATCGCTTCCCAAGTCCGATACCACGACGAGAGTACAGGATAGGTTGCAGGATAAGTGGCGGTACGGAAGGAGAACAAGCGGACCGGCGGAGCCGAGGGTTTAGGCGGCCATCATGGTTGCAGGCTAGGCTCCTCCCCTCACATTTTCAGATGGTTGTTGATGGTGTTCGTGAGGGCAAACATAGGGTTCTGAGTCACTCAGGCCTGACCCAGATAGACCCTCACTGCCGCCCACTGAGCCCGCAACGAGGAAACAGCCAGACCAAATTTGAATCCATCCTTTAGGAAATCCAAGACACGCACAGGATCAACATCCAACCCTGAAAAGACACCCAATGCTGAGCATAGGATTTAAGAGTCAAATGGTGCCGGGACTGTTGGATAAACTGAGCCGCGAGATTCATCCTTTAGACACCCTGGCCGCCGGATACAACCGGACCAGACAATCCTGGGACGGAGGAGGAAATGACAGGGGACAGGAAACCAACGGCAACGGACAGCAAGGCCCCACCGTAACAACAGAGGAAACCAAGGACTCTGGGTCCAGGCAGGTGCCACCAGGATCACAGATGCTCGGTCCCACTCGGCCGTCAGCAGGACCCTCGGAATCAAGGCAATCAGAGGAAAGGCATACATCAAGGCATACATCAAGCCCCCCCCTCCCACCGAAAGGACAGAGCATCCACCCTCCAAACTGAGTCCGACTGAACCAGACAGCAATACTTCTCCCTCAAGGCATTCCCCCGGGGCTGCAAACCGGTCCACTACAGGGACCCCAAACTTTCTCATGAACAGCCCAAACACTTCCTGCTTCAAACACATCTCCGACAGGGTGGGAAACCTGCTGAAACTATCCATCTCCGAGTTAAACACCCCCGGCAGATGTAACGCCCTCAGAGACAACAAGTTCAACTCTGCCCACTGGCAAATCTGCTGTGCTAACAAGTTGAGGGAAGCCACTTTCGCACTCCCCTGGCTGTTGGCATAACGAACCACAACCATGTTGTCCATTCTCACCAGTACATCCCGCTGCAGGATCCATGGAAGAAAATGCGCCAAGGACAACTGATTGGCTTTCAACTCCCTCCAGTTGGAAGACATCCCTGCTTCCTGGACCGACCAGATCCCTTGAATGGAATACTAAGGAATACTGAGCCATCACAACCCCCCAAGCTAGCTCGCGGTCATCCGTACTCCTGGGACACAAACGGAGAGCCCTGAAAGAGATTCTGTTCCTCCAACCGCCAGAACAATTCCCAGGAAATCTCCACAGCCCCCGGAATCAACTGGTCGCAATCCTGACACCCCGGACACCAATGCCCCAGAATATGATTCACCAGAGAGTACAAGGGTACAAGTGCTACCGGGCCCAGGAAACAATCATCACAGTTGTAGACATCAATCCATGCACCCTTAACCACTGACGAGCCGTGGACGAAGGAGAGACCAACACCTTCCTCAGTTCTTGCACCAGGGTCAGCCTTTGAGGCTCTGACAGGAATACCTTCCCCATCCTTGTGTTGAAGACCACCCCCTTCCCACCCCCCTCAATGAACAGCAGTTAATGAGTGGAGCACAAATGGGCTTTCTCCAAGTTCAGAATCCACCCAAACTCCTGCAGGAGACGGCAGACTTCCTGTGTAGGAGTTTTAAATAAAGAATGGCATGCCACATGGCCATAAATTAAAAACAATTATAACAATAAGATGAGAAGCAACAAACTTTAGTGCCCCCATCACTCTAGTGTCACAGCAGTTTCCCCCAAGTAATTTCTACCCAACAGCGTGCTCTCTGCGTAGTGCACCCTAGCAACGTGCCCCTTCTTTGCTACAACAATGGTGGTACCCCTGTGATTGTTTTACCCTCTATCACCCCTGTGATTGTTTTCCCTCTATCAATCAGGGAGGTAGGGAGAGTTTACTGTGCAGAGTTATAACTCTTCTTATTGTAAACACACTTCTCTCAAAACAGTCTATAATTGGTTGCTATTTATTTCTTACAGACCGGACAATTGGAGCGTATCACTTATACACAGTGAAGGTAGAACTAAATCAGTCCTGGAATACAGACTTGGCTTATAGTCTCTCAGGGTGGGTTTTCTTCTTCTAGCTGTACTGCTTCCACACGATGACCAAGGCCGGTACTTCCAAAAAGGCAAACATAGAAAAGAAAGGACGCTACAGTCACTGTCTGTCTGTATTATCTATAGACTTTGAGGTGCTCCCCTTCACCAACAATTCGAGGTCACCACAAATAGTGAGGTAGGAAGGGTACTAGTTGGGAATAGGGATGGGGAATAGGGTTCCTGGGTCAAGGGTGTGCCAAACGTTTATTAGCAAGTGCCCTCATTTGCGCCAAAACCCCCACAAACCTGTTCCCTCCAACCTCTTTTTCCACCCTTCTCTCCACGTCACTTGCCTGGAGCTACGGGCCCCTTGCACCGTAGCAGTGTGTATCTCGGTGTCCTGTGCCTTCAGGGAACTACTGGATACAAGCGCGGTGTATGTTGGAGACTCTCTCTCTTCTCGCCGCGTTGCGTCGATTTCTCCGTCTCTCCCAGCAATTTCCGCTCTTCTCCTCTCGCCGTCCGCTCTTCAGCCGCGCAGCAACCTCCTTCGTGTCTTCCTCTCCTCTTGCCGCGCTGCTCAACAACCCTGACCCTCCACAATTGGGGTAACCATTGTTTTCCTCCTCAACTCGTCCGTTCTCTCTCTCTCTTTCCTGCGAGAGTGGACTGCTGAATGTCGAGCTGAAAGGCGCCAAGCCGGGCGCCATCTTGAAGTTCTCGGCTTTCCCGTGGTCTGGCCAGCCTATATCACAACCCCCTTTCATTTCTGTGCTAGCTCAACATCCCCAATCCTGCTGTTCTACACCAGGTGACAATTTTATCACGGCAAAAGTAACCTGGAACCTCCAATGCACCATGTAAGAGCCGGACACTGAGCTGTTCCTTCTTTTTTATGTGTATCTAATAAAACATGATGTGCACCGAGAATTTTATACACAGAATAGATACTTAATCAACAGTAAATATTTGTTTCTAGTTCTGATCGTGAACAATTAATCTGTAGTCGCTGACACATACAGTAACAATACCACATTGTGTTGGTAACATAAACCACTCAGTAAATTTTTGTTTTGCGAAGGTGTTATAATAAATCTATCTCAGTTTACAGTGATTTGATATCATTTGCGTTTTAAGCAGTAGTCCTCTTCACCAGAAATGAAATGACTCATGCTGCAGGGCTTAATATTAAAATGAAAAAGTTATGACCTGCACAGCGTTACATATTCCACATGTCTAACTATCAAGCAACTTTAATGATATGGTGGTGAACAAAATGAGTGAAACAATCCACAGTGAAGTGCAATATAGGACATATGTGATTATGTTTATGACCAAGAGAAACGTTTCATTGTAGTGCCACTGTGTTACTTGGATCCATAAAGTGCACATAGGGGCACATAACATAATAAATCATAGAACGCAGATCCATATATGTTTCTACTAGTCACAATTTTTTTGCTTTTATATAAAATGAGCATTTTAAGGGAGTGGCAGCTTTAATATCGCTTATAAATGTTTGGATATTGTTTTTGCATGACTTGTTAAAGTGAGCAGCCCTGAGAAGGCCCAATGGCGCACGGTTTTTAGAGCAGGATACTGTGTCATTGTACCTTGTGTAGTTGCTGCACTTCTCAGTGGGTTTTACGTCTCTCAGATGGTGACATGCATTGACACAGCCCATTAATGTCACTGGTTATTCTATTAAGCATTCATAATGGAACCCCTACTGTGATTTGCATGTCAGATCACAGTCGCAGAACGAGCAGTGTTGGTTCACATTGCCCGCTCGGCCTGGTATGCCAAGTGCATTACAATCTAAAGGGGTGACCCGATGAACCTCAGGACCTGGGTATCAATTAGTACAATAAACACAAAGTCCTGTCGGTGGCGCCAAGAGTGCACAGCATGCAATCACTGCGATTTTGCTTATTGCTACAGCTTCTGGTATTAGCTCCTTCGTACTCGTCGGTCTTTTAGAATAAGTTTGTGAGTTTCCAGTCTGACTCTAGGATCAGTTTGTTCATCTCTATGTGCCTCAGTACTCGCCTACCATCCTTGACGCCTTCTCTGCTGGAAATTCAGCACAATATGGGATAGAACTGATTGGTTTCTGGAAAAGCATGTGGTTTCTATCTCTCTCGTGTTGTGCTTCCCTCCCCTAAAACACCCACCACACCTGTGCACTCCCTGTTGCTCCCTCATCTCTCCCCCAAGATTGTCCACTGCCTCCCCACTACTTTTATTTTGTTAGGTATTTTTGTGGGTGGCCTTGCCTTGCTTGATCTTGAGCACCTCCGTTCCTCCCATGCTCACACTTCCCTGTTGCTCCCCAATCCCCTCACAGTCCAAACCATGTTTTGGGGGGGGGGGGGGGGGGGGGGGGGGGGGGGCGGGGGGAGACACCTTAAAGTTGCCATTTGCTGTGCACAGGAGGCTTGTTTCTAGTTCAGGTACGACCAGGTCTGGCGGTTCCGGCTGGACTGGTCCTATGCTAAGCAGGGTCAAGACTGATTTGCAATTGGCTGGGTCTAAACTGGAATGGCGTGGCGTGTAAATATATGATGGATTTAACCCAGATCTGTGACTGGGATTGAATGTTTGATTGGTTCAGCATTTCGTCCATCATCTGTTCTTTTTAGGGCTCGCCTGCTAATGCGCGTGCGCATTGCTGGCGAGAGATATAGGGGCTTAACCAGAGTTTAACCAAACGGGCGATTTCATGCAGTGCCCGTGAAAAGCGCGTGCACGCATCAAAGCCACCAGCCTCCCTCCCACAGGCATCCCCCAGCGTGCGCTCTGCCTCAGGCATTTCTCCTCCCCTAATTATTCACATCACTTTTCACAGCCGCCAGGCCGTGACTCGCATTTCTCCTCCCCGCAGCAATGCCAAGAGCTTTTTTTCTATAGCATTCTACGGTATGCTGGTTCTTCTTTCTTTCACTTCCCATCCATCTCCGACCTTTCCTTTTATTTAGTTAGTGCGCTCTTTTAGCTGTAAACATTGGGGCTGTTTGGCAGTTTAATTGTCGTTTTATTTGCGGAGTTTGGCTTTCCTTTTATTTAGTTAGTGCGCTCTTTTAGCTGTAAACATTGGGGCAGTTTGGCAGTTTAATTGTCGTTTTATTTGTAGAGTTTGGCTTCCTTTGAAGGGCTGTTTGCTTGCTCTGTGGACAGGCATCACCTTTCTCTATCTCTTTTTCACCATGCTGCCTCATTTTAGTTAGTGCGCTCTTTTAGCTGTAAACATTGGGGCAGCTTGGCAGTTTAATTGTCGTTTTATTTGCGGAGTTTGGCTTCCTCTGAAGGGCTGTTTGCTTGCTCTGTGGACAGGCATCACCTTTCTCTATCTCTTTTTCACCATGCTGCCTCATTCGTTCCCTCCCTCTCGATCCGTTTCCCTCTCCCCTCTCACTCATCTCTCAACTCAAACTAGACTAATCTCTAACCTCTTCCTCTTCTCAAGATTACCCTCCCTACTCCTCTCCTGCTCTCCCTCTCCTACCCTCTCTCCCCTTCTCATTATTCTCTGACCCCTCTACTCCATCTCATCTGCGTTCCTCTTTATCTCTCCCCCCGCACTCTCTCTCGCTCCTCTTCTCTCTCTCAGTATTCTCCTCTCCCCATCCGTCCCTCTCCTTAATCTGCCTCGCTGTCTCTTTCTCTCGATGCTCCTTTCTCCATCTCTTAATCCTCTCAAGTAATCCCCATCTCTCTCTATTCTAGCACCCTTGCCTTCCCTCCCCTCTCTCAGACTCTTGCTAACCTTCTCTTCCTCTTCCTCCTCACTCTCCCCTACTCTTGCTAACCTTCTCTTCCTCTTCCTCCTCACTCTCACAACTGCTCCCCCGTGTGTCTCTACTTTGATCATAACCTCTTTCTTCTCACGCCTGGACACTCCTTCAGTCCGGTTGCTCCTCCACGCTTCTGTCTGCCACCACGCTGGTATCGTTTTGATCTCCTACCCTGCATTTGTAAAGCCCTCTGTACGCCTAGCGCTGCACGCATCTGTTTATTTATTTAGCTACAGCGCTGCTCTGCCGATCCATTAATTTGCTCGCGCTGCACTGTTGAACAGTTGTTTGTTTATTGATTTTGTGGCGCGTCCTCGCCGAGTCTGTCACATTGATTGACGCTGCACTAATATTGATTGGTGCGCTTTGGGCTCTGTTGCTATTCGCTTTGCCTTTTCTGCCCCTGGCTGCGCTCGCCTTTGACCCTCCATTTTGTGCTGTTGTTGTTGTTTGGCCCCTGGTCAGCCCCTCCTCCCGCCACCGCCTCCCAGCTGCTGCCCCTCCCACGCTCCGCCCCCCCCACCATCCATTTATGGCCAAATGCCCCCACGCGCAGCGTCCACGCGCTACGTACACGCCGAAGGTGCGCCAAAGGTAAGCCCGTCTACGCCCGTCCGCGCCTGGACCGCGCCCAGCGCCAGACCCCCTGGCCCTCGCGCTCCCCAGCCCCCCCGCACTACCTACGATGCCGCCACCCTCCTAGCCCTTAACCCCGGCCGCGCCCCCAACTGCATCCAAGCCGCCCCCGGACACACCCATGGACCTTTCTCCTGCATCTCCTGCAAATTTAGCGGCACCGACACCATCTCCGCTACGACCACACCACAGATCCCCGACCCCAACCACCTACAATGCATCCTTCTCAACACCCGCTCGGTCCACAGGCACGCCATTGACCTTTGGAACCTACTAGACACCATCTCTCCTGACGTCGCCTTCCTAACGGAAACATGGATGAACGCATCCTCCGCCCCTGACATCGCCATCGCTATCCCAGATGACTATAAGATCACACGCAAGGACCGCACCGACCACACAGGAGGAGGAATCGCTATCGTCCATAAGAAATCCATCCGCATCTCTACCAGCTCCGACGCCAACATCGCTAACTCCGAACACCTTCACTTCCAGATCCACATCGACCCCAAGACCACACTCAGAGGCACCCTCCTTTACAGACCACCAGGACCCCGCGCAAAATTCAGTGAAGACATCACAGACTTCATCACCCCACACGCGCTCCCCTCCAAAGACTACATCCTTCTGGGAGACCTCAACTTCCACCTTGAAAAGATCAACGACCGCAACTCCGCCACCCTCTTAGACAACCTCGCCAACCTCGGACTTAAACAACTGGTCACTTCCCCCACCCACATCGCAGGTCACACACTCGACCCCATCTTCACCTCCAGCAACCATGTCTCCTTCAGCCACACTACGGATCTCCTCTGGACTGACCACAGCTGCGTTCACTTCACCTACAACAAGCCGAAACCCATCATCCACCTCCAACCAACTCTACAAAGAAACTGGAACAAAATCACCACGGATCAGATCTCCACATCGCTCCTTCGAACCTCCCCAGCCCTCTCTTCTAACGCCAACGAAGCTGCCTCCAACCTCACCCTTTGGTTATCCAACACCGCCGACACCTTAGCACCACTGAAAAAAGGTCAACACAAACTTGGCAACAAGAAGGCCTCATGGTTCAACGATGATCTCAAGAAGTCCAAGAAACTCTGCCGCTCCCTGGAAAAGGCCTGGAAAAAAGACCCATCCACCAGCACCAAGGACGCCTTCAAAAGCGCCACCCGTATTCACCACCAACTGATCCGAAAAGCCAAGAAAACAGCATTCATGGATCGACTTGACAACAACGCCCACAACAGCAAGGAACTTTTCAACATCGTCAAGGAATTTTCCAACCCCTCGGCCAACTCCAACGACATCACCCCCTCTCAAGCCCTCTGCGACTCCCTAGCCTCTTTTTTCCACAACAAGATTGCTGACATCCACAACAGCTTTGACAACCAACCCGGAAGCCAACCCACCCTACCATCTGCTGACCATCTTCCCCCCGTAAACACCCTCAACGCCTGGAACCCAATCTCCACTGAGGACACCATCCGCCTGATGAATTCCATCCACTCCGGATCCCCCACAGACCCATGCCCTCACCACATCTTCAACAAAGCAGACTCCGTCATAGCACCGCACCTCCGAGACGTCATCAACTGCTCCTTCAACTCCGCTACCTTCCCAGAAGACTGGAAACACGCTGAACTCACCGCCCTTCTGAAAAAACCAACAGCAGACCCCACCGAACTCAAAAACTACCGCCCCATCTCGCTTCTTCCATTCCCGGCCAAAGTCATCGAGAAAGCCGTCAACAACCAGCTCGCCGACTTCCTCGAAGCCAACAAATCACTCGACCCCTCACAATCTGGATTCCGAGCCAAACACAGCACTGAGACCGCCCTCATCGCAGCAACAGACGACATTCGAACTCTACTGGACAATGGAGACACAGTCGCCCTCATCCTCCTCGACCTCTCTGCAGCATTCGATACAGTCTGCCACAACACCCTTTTACAACGCCTCAGAAACATCGGAATCCAAGGAAAAGCACTGGAATGGATCACCTCGTTCCTCACCGGAAGAACCCAGAGAGTCCGCCTCCCACCATTCAAGTCCGAGGCCTCTGAAATCATTTGCGGCGTACCTCAAGGATCCTCACTCAGTCCCACCCTATTCAACGTATACATGAGCCCCCTCGCGGCCATCGCCCGCCAACACAACCTCAACATCATCTCTTACGCGGACGACACTCAACTGATCCTCTCTCTCACCAAGGACCCCAGCACCGCCAAAACTAACCTACACGAAGGAATGAAAGAAGTCGCCGAATGGATGAAACAAAGCCGGCTGAAACTGAACTCAGACAAAACAGAAGTCCTCATCTTAGGTACATCCCCCTCTGCATGGGACGACTCCTGGTGGCCGGAAGCCCTCGGAAAAGCACCCATCCCGACAGACCACGCACGGAACCTTGGCGTCATCCTAGATTCTTCACTCTCAATGAACAGACAAGTCAACGCCGTATCATCTTCCTGCTTTAACATTCTTCGCATGCTCAGAAAAACATTTCGCTGGATCCCCTCCGAAACAAGGAAAACAGTCACCCACGCTCTAGTCACTAGCCGACTGGACTACGGAAACACCCTCTACGCAGGTACCACCGCTAAACTCCAGAAGAAACTACAACGAATCCAAAACGCCTCAGCCAGGCTCATATTAGACATCCCACGCAACGAACACATCTCTGGTCACCTTAAAGACCTCCACTGGTTACCCGTCAATAAGAGGATCACTTTCCGACTGCTAACCCACGCACACAAATCACTCTACGACATCGGACCAGATTGCCTCAACTTTCGACTGTCCTTCTACACCCCCTCCCGCCAACTTCGCTCTTCCAGCCAAGCCTTCGCCACGATACCTCGCATCAACAAGACCACCATGGGAGGCAGATCCTTTTCATACCTGGCTGCCAAAACTTGGAACTCACTCCCCGCTTACCTTCGCCTCACCCAGAATCACCTAGCGTTCAGAAAGCAGCTTAAAACGTGGATATTTGACAAATAATCCTCCTCCCCCTCCTAAGCGCCTTGAAACCCTCTGGGTATGTAGTGCGCTATACAAATTTTATGACTTGACTTGACTTGACGTTCCCATCTTTCTCCCTTCCTTGTTTCTTTGTCCCAATCACCCATTTTCTTCTTTTTTCTGCCCTCCCTCCCCTTTGTGCCTGTTGTCTGCATCCGGATTTCTCTCTAACCATCTTGTTGTATTTGTCGCCCTAAGTCGGAAAGGTATGCCCAGATGTGGGTCCTGTGCTCGCAACGCCACCAGATTCAAGCTAGCCTGGCTGATGAAACCCCCAAACCGGTCCTAAGATGCTTATTTCTGGTGCAGGGAAGGCCTAGGAGTCCGGGCTGGACTGTTCCCATGAGGAGCAGAGTCAAGACTGATTTGCATATGGCTGGGTCTAAACTGTAATGGTGTGGCTTGCAAAAAAATCTATTGATTTAACCCAGATCTGTGACTGGGGGTGAATGTTTGATTGGTTCAGCATTCCGTCCATCATCTGCTCTTTTTGCATTTGCTGCTTTGTCACTTTGTTGCACAAAAAATACACTTTCAAGCTCCCATTTTTATTTTATTTTAAATTACCACATGTTTTTATTTACCAATCCAAATGGTGTCTGCCATCTTGGATCAGTAACCTATGTGCTCAAGTCACAGCAAAACTTTTTGTTTTTTATCAATGCTAAGTACCATTAGCTAAAAGCATAGCAACGCCAGTATGCCTCAAAGGCAAGATCTATTGGTTTTGCCAATGCTTGTGTAAGAGATGCCTCTACTACAAAAGTTAGAAAAAACAGGAGTCTAGTAGCAAAAAGTTGGAGCCTTGGGAGGGAGGATATATGGCAAAATGATGGATTTCCTATAAGACCCTATAAAACGGCCTGACACAAACCTGAAGCTTTGATGGGGGTTCATCAATCACTGCAACAGACAAAACATTTTCGCAACTCCACAATTCAAGCGATTACAGACCAATCTGGATTGTCAATTGAGATTATTACACCAACTTCATCAAAGATCTAACCCATCAATGGGGAGGAATTGGGTTCCAGGACAAAACAGGCCCTAAAGGGAACCCAGACATGCACTCAGCGGCGGCCACTATAAACAAAGGGTGGTAGGGCAGGTGGGGTTGCAGGGGGGTGGGGTGTTAGAAATTCATGATTTTGAGGGGGGAAAAAACTTACCTTTTGCCGCCTTCAGTGTCGCCTTCACCGCCTCTCCTCTTCCTGGATCCCAGCAGGCCCTGGAACCCAGACTCTCATCCAATCCCGGTGCTGCAGAGCAGCGCGTAGATTGGTCTGAGCAGGCAGGAAAGAAGCCCTGCTCAGACCAGGGAGTCTATGGGGTTTCTCCAGCCCGGCTGCTCAATGCAGCTGGGCTGGAGAAAACCTAAATGCACATGTGTGTTTTGGTCGGCCTGAGAAGGCTGGCCAAAACACATATGCGCACTTAGGGAGTGGAGTGCACGTAGCACTTCGCCTCCCCCTCCCATGACTAGACCCCGCCCCTCCCTACAGCACTGGCTAAGAGCGGCAAATGCAAAATAAAACAATGCAAGAACATTGTTTTATTTTACATTTGCTGGGTCTGAGTCAGGCAGTGAGGTGACGCTCCTCCCCCATTGCGAAGGAGCCGCCACTGCATGCACTGTGGCCATCTTCGCACCTTTTCTCAAGCAAAACACTCAAACTATGGAATGAGATAACCAACAGGATGGAGCAGTTGCCATACCTTTTGCCATTCCCACCCACACATAAGCATCCTGTCTGACTTTGAACCATGGAAAGCCAAGAAAACAAGTAAACTAGTCAACAACAAAAATCACCAAATCCACAGACAGAATTATTTCAGATAATGTGTTGAGTGATTGGTAAAATGTTTATCCGAATATAGAATTCAGGGGTAATAGAGTTCCCAAATTTAGTTTTCTGCGTCATATATCCTGAGGAAAAAAGGACTAATCTTTGGTATTTTGGGGTATTTTTTCTTTAATTTGAAATCATGTGCAGGGGGAAGAAGGGCCGCCGACACGTGTTTCGCGCAGGAGCTGAAAAGCCAGTGCTTTCTCAAGGTAGAAAATTCTCTTGCGGTTGATGTTGGTTATAGAAAAGCAAACAGCACACGGGTAAAGCCGCGAAAGACGGGTCCGGATGCGGTCAGGCTCCAGACCGCATCAGACACAGTGGAACCTGTTTTCTAACTGCCATTCAGGGATCAGATCCTTTAGATGAACAGACATTGAAATGGCAGGCATTTGAAAATCTCCTAACCATTCTAGAAGAAGTCAAGTCAAGTCAAGTCAAAGGATTTATATAGCGCACTATATACCCAGAGGGTCTCAAGGCGCTTATGGAGGGGTGGGGAATTACTTGTCAAATATCCACGTTTTAAGTTGCTTTCTGAATGCTAGGTGGTTCTGGGTAAGGCGAAGGTAAGTGGGAAGTGCGTTCCAGGTTTTAGCTGCCAGGGAGGAGAAGGATCTACCTCCCATGGTGGACTTGTTGATGCGAGGTACAGTGGCAAGGGCTTGGTTGGAAGAACGAAGCTGGTGGGAGGGGGTGTAGAAGGACAGTCGTGTGTTGAGGCATTCTGGTCCGATTTCGTAGAGTGCTTTGTGTGCGTGGGTTAGGAGCCGGAAAGTGATCCTCTTATTGACGGGAAGCCAGTGGAGGTTTTTCAGGTGACCAGAGATATGTTCTTTACGCGGGATGTCTAATATGAGCCTGGCTGAGGCGTTTTGGATTCGTTGGAGTTTTTTCTGGAGTTTAGCGGTAGTCCCGGCGTAGAGGGTGTTTCCATAGTCCAGTCGGCTCGTGACCAGAGCGTGGGTGACCGTTTTCCTAGTTTCGGTGGGGATCCAACGAAATGTTTTTTTGAGCATGCGAAGAATGTTGAAGCAGGATGAGGAGACGGCGTTGACTTGTCTGTTCATTGAAAGTGAGGAATCCAGGATGACGCTCAGGTTCCGTGCCTGGTCTGTCGGGATGGGTGCTTTTCCAAGGGCTTCTGGCCACCAAGAGTCGTCCCATGCGGAGGGGGAGGTACCTAAGATGAGGACTTCTGTTTTATCAGAGTTCAGTTTCAGACGGCTGTGTTTCATCCATTCGGCTACTTCTTTCATTCCTTCGTGTAGGTTAGTTTTGGCGGTGCTAGGGTCATTGGTGAGTGATAGGATCAGTTGAGTGTCATCCGCGTAGGAGATGATGTTGAGGTTGTGTTGGCGGGCGATGGCCGCGAGGGGGCTCATGTATACGTTGAAAAGGGTGGGGCTGAGTGAAGATCCTTGTGGTACTCCGCAGATGACTTCAGTGGCCTCTGACTTGAATGGTGGGAGGCGGACTTTCTGGGTTCTTCCTGTGAGGAACGAGGTGATCCATTCCAGTGCTTTTCCTTGGATTCCGATGTTTCTGAGGCGCTGTAGAAGGGTGCTATGGCAGACTGTGTCAAAGGCTGCGGAGAGGTCGAGGAGGATGAGGGCGACTGTGTCTCCATTGTCCAGTAGAGTTCGAATGTCGTCTGTTGCTGCGATGAGGGCGGTCTCAGTGCTGTGTTTTGCTCGGAAGCCGGACTGTGAGGAGTCGAGGGATTTGTTGGCTTCGAGGAAGGTGGCGAGCTGGTTGTTGACAGCTTTCTCGATGACTTTGGCCGGGAATGGAAGGAGCGAGATGGGGCGGTAATTTTTGAGTTCGGTGGGGTCCGCTGTGGGTTTTTTCAGAAGGGCAAGGAGTTCAGCGTGTTTCCAGCTTTCCGGGAAGGTGGCGGATTTGAAGGAGCAGTTGATGACGTCTCGGAGGTGCGGTGCTATGATGGAGTCTGCTTTGTTGAAGATGTGGTGAGGGCATGGGTCTGTGGGGGATCCTGAGTGGATGGAGTTCATCAGGCGGATGGTGTCCTCAGTGGAGATTGTGTTCCAGTCATTAAGGATGTTTGAGGGGGGTGAAGGTCCAGCAGATGGTTGGGTGGGTTGGTCTCCGGGTTGTTTGTCGAAGCTGTTGTGGATGTCTGCAATTTTGTTGTGGAAGAATGAGGCTAGGGAGTCGCAGAGGGCTTGAGAGGGGGTGATGTCGTTAGAGTTGGCAGAGGGATTGGTAAATTCCTTGACGATGTTGAAAAGTTCCTTGCTGTTGTGGGCGTTGTTATCTAGTCGTTCCTTGAAGGCGGTTTTCTTGGCCTTTCGGATCAGTTGATGGTGTATGCGGGTGGCGTTTTTGAAGGCGTCCTTGGTGCTGGTGGTTGGGTCTTTTTTCCAGGCCTTCTCAAGGGAGCGGCAGAGTTTCTTGGATTTCTTAATATCATCGTTGAACCAGGAGGCCTTCTTGCTGCCAAGTTTGCTTTGCCGTTTTTTCAGTGGTGCTAGGATGTCGGCGCTGTTGGATAGCCATAGGGTGAGGTTGGTGGCGGCTTGGTCGGGGTTTGAGGAGTGGGTTGGGGGGTTTAGAAGAAGCGATGAGGAGATCTGGTCGATGGTGATTTTGTTCCAGTTTCTTTGCAGAGTTGGTTGGGGGTGGTTGTTGGGTTTGGGCTTGTTGTAGGTAAAGTGAACGCAGCTGTGGTCAGTCTAAAGGAGATTCGTGGTGTGGCTGAAGGAGACATGATTGCTGGAGGTGAAGATAGGGTCGAGAGTGTGACCTGCGATGTGGGTGGGGGAAGTGACCAGTTGTTTAAGTCCGAGGTTGTCCAGCAGGGTGGTGGAGTTGCGGTCGTTGTTCTTTTCAAGGTGAAAGTTGAGGTCTCCCAGAAGGATGTAGTCTTTGGAGGGGAGCGCGTGTGGAGTGATGAAGTCCGTGATGTCCTCACTAAATTGAGCGCGGGGTCCTGGAGGCCTGTAAAGGAGGGTGCCTTTGAGTGTGGTCTTGGGGTCGATGTGGATCTGGAAGTGAAGGTGTTCAGAGTTGGCGAGGTTGACGTCAGAGCTGGTTGAGATTTGGATGGATTTCTTATGGACGATAGCGATTCCTCCTCCTGTGTGGCCGGTACGGTCCTTGCGTATGATCTTATAATCTTCTGGGATGGCAATGGTGATGTCTGGGGCGGAGGAGGCGTTCATCCATGTTTCAGTAAGGAAGGCGACGTCCGGAGAGATGGTGTCTAGTAGATTCCATAGGTCAATGGCGTGCCTGTGGACCGATCGGGAGTTGAGCAAGATGCATTGTAGGTGGTTGGTGTCGGGAATCTGAGGTGTGATCGTAGCGGAGTGGTTGACGGTGCAGAAGAATTTGCAGGAGTAGCATGAGAAAGGTCCATGGGTGTGTCCAGGAGCGGCTTGGACGCAGTTGGGGGGACGGCCGGGGTTAAGGGCTAGGAGGGTGGAGGCATCGTAGGTAAAGCGGGAGGGCTGAGAAATGCGAGGGCCAGGGGGTATGGCGCTGGGCGCGGTCCCGGCGCGGACGGGCGTAGATGGGCTTACCTTTGGCGCACCTTCGGCGTGTCCGTAGCGCGTGGACGCTGCGCGTGGGGGCATTGGCCATAAATGGATGGTGTAGGGGGCGGAGCGTGGGAGGGTCAGCAGCTGGGAGGCGGTAGCGGGGAGGAGGGGCTGGGAACAACAACAACAGCAAACAAAATGGAGTTCAAAGGGGAGGCGAGGCAGGGGCAGCAAATCGCCTGAGACACCGAAAAGAAGAATAAAAATATATTTTAAGTTGCTGGCAGAAGTGCAGAAGTAGGCAAACACAGCTAAATGCAAAGCAGGGCGGGCGGCGCTATAATTACATGCGCTATGAGCCGGTCAATTACCATGCGGGGACAGCGTTACAGTGAGCAGCTTTCAGATACCACAGCGCTAATTAATTAAATGCAGGCGATACCGCTAATTAACTAAATGCAGGCGATACCGTGAAGTCCAATAAGCAGTGCGAAGAACACCAGGCAGGCAGCAGCAAATGAGGGCGCAGGAGCCACTGACTAGCAAACTATTTCACATCAGACAACACCTGAAGATCCGGGTGGGGTTAGTTCAAACATCTGACTTGCGAGCCCTACACAATAATTCAGTGGCTCCTCTCTGCCCGACAGCTCCCTGTTTGCAGATATTAAAGTTGTATTTTCTAATTTAAAAAAAGAAGAAACCAAAAGATGTTCTATTGTAATCCCACATTTGACGTGATTCAAGATTCAGTCCCTCTACTCACAATGCAAGGCTGCTCCACTTCCTCGACTTTCCTACCCTCTACCCACACTTGGTGATGCTATTCCTCACATGATTATTTAGTCCACAGCTCTGTGGTGTGGCCTTGCATCTTATGAGAGCTCAAGGTTTTTTTTATACATTTACAGAACTATTTATCAATGTTTCAGAACAACTACCTTTGCTTCCCTCAGACTTTGTTTGCTTACTAGAGCCCAGACCAGCCAAAAAAAATAAAATACATTGAATCATGTAGAATCCAAAATGTCTTTACCACTCCAAGGGAATATCTAAAACTATTTTATAACATGTAATGTGTCGCCCTACCTTTGCCAAAGCACATCATTATGTGCAAGGGCTATGAAAGACTTCGTATTTTACTGCTCACCTTAATGAGTAAAGAGTATCAAATGTTCTTTTTTTTCAAATAAGGAAATTCTTCCTGCATCTGAAATAAAGATTCACCCAGACGACTCAAATATTACATAATAATCAGTTGAAAACAGCCTAATTTATATGATCTTTCATTTATATGCATTCAAAGGAAAATAATATTTGCATTCAATGGACCGGTCAGCCTTCGTTTGGGTTTCTGACAGTGAATGACAGAAGAGTGGTGTTCCCTTCCTAACAAAATATAGGAAGCACACAATACAGCTAAGTCATTCTGTTGTTAGCCAATTCACAGAGAGGTGTTTTAAACATTTATTGGAAATATCTGTTAGTTTCATGGAATGCCTGGGATTAAAATTAGATCCAAAGCGGTCTGAGAAAATAGGACTGTAGTGTAAAAAATTATGTTCAAAAATATATTTTCCAAGACCTCTCAATAAACCATGTTCAAAGCATATCTCTGCTTCGAGATACGACAAGTTCCTTCCTCAGAGACAAGAGTACGCTTTTATAGGTGTCCAGGACTCTCCCAGCAGTAGGCCTCATGGCTGAATCACGCTTTCTGCACTCAGCATGGATGTCAAACAAATGAAATCGAACAATGTCGCTTCCTTCAACATGCCCCAGAAGAAAATCAGTTACAGGTGGGATTTTCCAGATGTCGGTCTTCTCATCATAGGGTGGCATGTTTTCATCTCGAAATTCCACTTCACTCCCGTAAGGCCAGAGTTGCTCCGGAGCAACAAAATCGCCATGGATCTCGCGGGGGCCACACTTCACCAGCTGGCCTGCATCCCGGTTGACCAGCGGCAAGGCATCTAGATCATTGACCACCACACGAAAGTCGGTGGTCAGTAGATATTGTGACAGAACCTTCTCCAAGTCATTGGTGTCACACATGACCAGTGTGCCCAAGGGACTGTTGTGCAAGTAGTTGATGATGCTAACATAGTCAATTGCCAGTCCCAGCCTGTTCTGCCAGGTGTTTTGCATTTGGTATTTCACTTGGCCAAGAGTTTTATCAAGATTTCTGAGAGCACCCAAGGGATGGTACTCTGTCACAACTGTGAAATTCTCGTTGCAGTACCCAAGTAGAGTGACCACATATTCACTCTGCAGGGATTTCAACATGGCCACTCCATGGAGGAAGTCCTCTTGCAACGCCGGAGATGCGAGCTTTGAAAGTGCAACTTTGCGTTCCTTCCACTCGCCAAGGAAGACCTGTTTCACAGCCCCTTCGCCTACTAGTCTCAGCTTCCTGACCTGTGTCCGGATAGCTGCGCATGATAACCAGGGTGAACAGTTCTTCATGGTCTCCAGCCTAAAGAATCCAGAGGGGCATGGCCCACGTGACTGACTGTTGACAGGCAGAGGAGACATCTCATAAAAGCTGTCTAAGTAAATGTAGAGGAGGAAGTTGATCAACAGCAAAGCAAGTAATAGTAGGACGGTGTGTGGAACCCGTGGGCTGGCATGCTTGACAGAAGGTGATTTTTTCCCCACGCTTTCAGGGTTAACATTTGGCTGGTATTCCACAGTCATTGCTGCTTTTTTAGCAGCGCAAAAGAATGGACAATCTTCAAAAGTGGTCTTCCTGTATATTCACTTGGGAAACACTACTCAAATGTTTCAAAGCATTATAAAAGACAGACAAGTCTTTTCCAATAAAAACATTGCAAGGAAATGAAAGGTTTGTACACAGGACAATGCCTCAGGTATACAGCCCTGGAACTGACGACTGATCCCTTCCTTGACAGCTGAAACGGTACCACATGCTTGCATGTTTTTTTGTGGTATAATTATTTGCTGAGACCCGAACATTCTCCGCATGAAATCCGCTGATCAGGCATGCACATTTCCAAATGTATTAGAAAGCTGAAAAGAATAATATTTGGGGTCAGGCAGAAAATAATAATAAAATAAAAGTAATAAGGTCATTCTGAATCAGGTAAAAAAATACTTGAATCACAAAAGGGAGCAATACAGATCAGAAGAAGAAAAAAAACATAAGAAGAAAAATGCATTTGATAGGGTCGCTGGAATTCTGCGACATTGCAGCTGCTTCGATTTCTGCAGGATATGGATTTACTACATTTTCCACATAGTCTATAATCTGATGCATTATATGCAGATTTTAGAGAAAGAGGGGTGTATGTGGATGAGAAAGAGGGGCCATTGTGGGTCGGAAAAATGAGCACCGAGAGCCCAAAAACAAATATGGGTCAGAGCAGGGGGCATCAATGTATCTCAGAAAGAAGCCATTGAGGCTCGCTAGGAAGATGGTCCTTTGTTTTGGGAGAAAAACTACAAACAAGGAAATGCAACTGTAATTAATCTGGGGCAAAGACGGGAATACAAATTAAAATAGTGATATTAAGATTCAGAACAGGGCCTATGAGAACGACATTTACAGGGGGATCTTGCAAACTTACTGCCCTACCTCTCTGCAAGCAGCTGTCTTCAGCACAGAGCGGCGTGCACTGCTCCAGGCATCGACGAGAAGAAAAGCCCAACCACCGTTAGAAAGAGGCCCGAGAGAATCGGAGATTACAAATGACGTGGATACAACTCGCAGGGGATTTTGCCAAGTAGTCATTATCACGGGCGTTCAAATGCGCGGGGTATCTATTGTGAATGGGACAATGCTGCGAAAAACAGTAAACACTAAAAGTCTAAAAATATAAAAGACTGGTTATATGAAATACTACCATGCTTATTACCTAAATTTCAACAATGTAAAAATCAAAAGCACATTGGGTTTGAGTCAATGTATGTGTGTTTGCGTGCTGTAGCGTAGAAAAGTGTTTTATAGTAATTACGAGTGATTTAATTGTATTATTTACTTTCTCGCCAACTAATTAATCGGAGGATACTCCCTTCTAAGATGGCCACTGCTTACGGCACCTGCGGGGCGGCCTTATAAAACTGACGTACAACCCTTTCTTGAGGGTGAGGCAGCCGACCTGTGGGGTCTAGTGAGGGACACAATTAGAACACGGGCTATTAAGGCTGCAACGCCTACATCCTTTTTAGGTCGAGCCTGGGCAGCGCATTCGTTGCTCTGCAAGGCTTGCTTTATTAAGGTATGGATGTGAAGCCCTGCCCAATCTCGGCCCAGTTTTTTCATTGGCTTATGTCATTGTGTATTGCAAACTCTGACTTTTCATTGGCCAATAGGCTTAGGAGTCCCGCCTTAGTGCCACCTTTTCCCATTTTGTAACCTCCCATGAGGACACCCCCCCTCTGTTTCGTGTTATTGCTTGGTAGGCTTAAATCTATTTTCTCAAAGAGATTTTTCCTGCCTGCTCTTGCCGGCAGGACACGCTCTCTCCTAAAGCATTTATATGGCAATAGGTCTCCCATTTGCGAGAGTGTGGGTTATTGGCATTGTAAATAACAATGCCTTTTATTTATGTGTTATAAAAACGTAAATAAAAGGCTTTGTCATTTACAATGCCAATTGCTCAAACTCTCGTAACTGTGAGAACTATTACATTGCAAAGGCTTGTTTTTTAGTAATAAAACTTTTTTTTATTACAATACACGGGCCTCTAGGAAACGCACGCGGAGCCTGCTGCTGGTACTTCCTGTGCTGATAGAAAGGGTTAACCCTCAGTGCCCTCCTTACCCTTGCCTTCAGATGCGTGGGTACATTGTTTTCCTCATCCATGACTTATTCACAGCCCTTCCTTACAAATTAAAGAGCTGTTACTGCGTTTTAAAAAGGTATTTGTGAAATTAACATGTTTTCTGTGCTTATTTGTTGTTGAGGAGGCAGCTTGGCTTTCTATTTAATTTCTTATTTAGGTTTGAAGGGTTTCTTTGTTTTCAATAGGGTGCGCAAATCACTCAACTTCTACATGCAAACAACCTCCACGTATGCCAGTCACAGCAATGATAGAGATCTTCATGGCAATGCAAATTCTCTCTTTAGTCAAGCATGGCTGTCTCCTTTCTTAACACAGTTAGACTATTTAACCCTTTCTAGCCACTCCTTACTCTAATTTGGTGTTGTTTGGGTGAAAAAACAATGTTACTACAGATGGCTTAAAAGGGAAAATGTGTATTTTTTTTTTGTAAGACTTTATTTGCAGTTGACAATTACACAGTACAGCATTTACGTGTATAGTGATCATTGACACGCCTTAGTCATTCCGATGTTCATGATACACAGCTATTCAGCCGACAACCTTCCGGTCCGGCAGCGGTTAAAATCATGGTGCGCCAAGCTTTTCAATACTGTATACAGAATTAATAGTCTTACTTTTTAATTATTTGTTTTGAATCGAAACAGAACTATAGACTCATTAGGAACATCAAACAGTTTAGTAGAACTTCAATACACGGACAATCATCTAAATCGTTGGGGCTTTACTGATGTACTACGCTGTATTCTTACCCATGAGTTCCCCATGGAGTCTGATCATCACACCCGTATCCCTCCCAGCCTCCCGTCCATGGGTATGTGTTAGTTTCCAGATTCATCCTCCTCATCAGAGCTATCCTCACCTTCCTCCGGCAATAGTTCACACAGGTCACCTCTATACTTGTTCTAGGGTAACCAGATCCTGTTCCATTTGCGAGGGTTGGCCCTTATTTTATGGACCGCTCGCTCTGTAAATATCAATTTGTCCATATGTTTGCACCACTGTGCCAATGTCGGTGCGTCTGCCGCCCCCCATTTTTGTGCTATGTTGCGCTTGGCCACCATCGCTCCTATCACCGTCCACTGTTGCCCTTGTCTAGGTAGATCCGTCCTCCCCCACACATTCAATAAGCAAACCCTCGGGTTTGGTGTAAGTGAGGCTTCCAGTGCTTGTGAAATGGTCCTCATAATTCGCCTCCAGTATTCGCTAATGACCGGACATCCCCAAAGTGTGTGTAAGAGTGTTCCTTCCTCTCCACAGCCTCTCAGACAATTCGGATGTTGCGCCCTGTGTATTCTATATAAAGCGGTTCTAGTGTAATAGACCCTATGGAGTATTTTAAATTGCACTAGGCGGAATCGGGCCGATACTCCGGCCTCTCTCGGGGATGCCATTGCGGCATTCCAGTCTGTTTCATCCATTTCTCCCAACTCCGTCTCCCATTTATCTCGTAATTTAATTAGTGGGTCCTGTAGATTATTTACCAGTTTTCGATAAGTAAGTGATGTAGCTCTTGTTTGCATATAATCAGTGAGCAGGCGGTCTTCTAATGGAGATGATTCAGGGACTTTGGTCCCCAGTTCTATAGCCGTCATCAATGCGTGTCTGATCTGTATATACCTATATGTCTCAGTGGATCCTAGGTCATACTGTTGCTGTAGGATTGAGAATGGGATCACACCAGTACTCATCCATAGGTCTCCCACTGTGGAGATTCCTATATTGTCCCATAGGGTAAATCCTTTGCTGTGTCTCAGACATCCCAATGCTTTAGTATCCCACAGGGGTGTGAGCTTGGTTATGACATCCCCCCCATTTTAATCTAGCCTGCGCCTTATGCCACAATATTATTGTGTGCTTTGTCGGGCCAACCAATTTTGTCAATAGACGTTTGTTATATAGTGGTGCCAATAGGCTGTGTGTTCCTAATTGGGTTCTGTCAGCCATATATGCCGGGTCGTCTTGTGATGCGTGGATCCACTGATTTATCACCTTAAGTTGGGACGCCCAGTAATATAACTGTAAATTTGGCAGTGCTATCCCACCGTCGTACCATCCACGCTTAAGTTTTATATGAGCCACTCGAGCCGGGCGCTCTCCCCATAGCAAACCTGAAAGGACTGCTGTCACCTTCCTAAAATATGAGGGTGGGACAAGGGTCGGTGTATTCTCTAATATATATAGAAAACGCGGTAGTGTCTTCATCTTAAATAAAGCCGCCCTGCCCAGAAGCGTCAGTGGTAAATTCGCCCAGTATCTTGCATCCGCCTTTAAACGAGTGAGTGGCGGTAGCAAATTTTGCGTAAAGTAGTGCGAGGCGTCTCGGGTTACATAAATGCCTAGATATTTAAACGAGGAGTGTGCTACGGTCAATTGGCATTCGCTGGGTATTTGCGGCAGAGGACCCTTCAGTTCATATATGATCGATTTTGACCAATTTATGGTGTAGCCGGAGTAAACACCATGTGCATTACACAGGGCAAGTAATAACGGAATACCTGCAGCGGATCAGACAAGTATATCAACATATCATCAGCATAAAGGGAGACTCTGTCTTCCCAGTGATCCCCCCAACTTACCCCCTTTAACAAAGGAGTGTCTCTAATGATAGTCGCTAACGGTTATAGAACTAACGCAAACAGCAGAGGGGAGAGCGGGCAGCCCTGCCTCGTTCCTCTAGCCAGTGGCATGTCACGTGAAACGTGGCCATTTGCCGTCACATGTGCTACAGGTTCAGTATATAAGAGTTTTATCCACGCTATGAATTTTGGGCCGAAGCCCATAGAAAATGTGTATTTTTAAGCCTTTAGGATACTTTATCATGTAAGCCAATTGTAAGGCTCTTTCCCCGACAAGAAGGTTGGAGTGACGGACGATTAATTACGTCGTAGTTGTGTTTAGAAAGATAGTCATGCTATATGAAAGAGAAAGTTAGCATAGCTGTTAAGATTGCTCTCCCCACCATGACCTGCATATGTGTGTCTTTTTGGTACATAAACATTGTGTGGACTGCTGTAAATCTTTGGTTATGAAGCTTCCCACGGTCACTAAAACCCACTTCCTAAGCTATTAGTTGGGGACAGCAAGCCACATTTGCTGTTCTTTATTGTTACTCGATAAAGAAAGAATTACTGGGAGATTGTTGCCAAGATCTAAAGGATCAAATCAAAATGTTGTGTTTCCTTAGCAACATTTACGATGGTATAGAAAGTTGTAGCAAATCTTTGAGCAATCCATGATGCGCTAGGACACTACTCCATGACATATAGATCAAAATCCTTATACATGAACCAAATGTAATCTGCGTATATAAAATGACAGTGTTAGATATGTCTTATAAGATCTTCCTTCTCTAACAAACAAACTATTCTCTGCTATTTGCTGGGTTTCACACTTTCCCTTTTCATAGTGCAAGGTAAGAGAGCAGCATAGCTGTGGTGCCAGATAACCATAACAAGGAGAAAATGCATTTTTAAGTATGTGGTGAGTGCTCAAAAGGCAAACATGTTTTTGACTTTGAAAAATTAAACACTATCAATGGTGCATTGCAATTATGTGAAGGCCTTTTTCACTACATTCACTTTTCTGTTAAGCTTGTGATGGCATATCATTGAAAAAAGCACTTCTTTGCATAGGTAAACAGTTTTTTATGAACAGTTACCTTCAAGCCAGTCATCTACACAAAACCACTGGTGCAACTGCACTCCAACAACACCAACAGAAGCACAGCACCACCTCAGCATCACTCAGCCCAAGTGCAGCACCACTTCAGCTCAAGCGCAGCACCACCTTAGCACCAGCACACCACCTCAGCACCACACAACACCGGTGCAGCACCACCGCACTACCTCAGCATCAGTGCAGCATCACCACCTCAGCATCAGGCACAACATCATTCAACACCAGTGCACCATTACATAAGCAGCACTCAGCACAGCACTACCTCCACATCAGTGCACCACCTCCTGCACAACACCAACTCAGCACCAGCACCTCCCCAGCACAGCATCAGCACAGCACCACCTCAACCACAGCTCAGCACCAATGCATCACCTGCAAAGCATCACCTGAATATCACCAAGGTATCACTCAGCATCAGTTAACACCACCTCAGCATCACTCAGATCCACCCCAGCACCACCTCAGCATCACTCAGCACTACATCAGCATCACACAGCACCAACTCAGTATCACTCAGCAGCACCTGAGAACCACCTTGCACAAGCACACCACTACCACAGTAACACTCAGTACCTCTTCAGCATCAGTGCAGCCCCACCCCGCATCAGCATAGCATCAATGCAGCACCAACTCAGCTCCACCACAGAATTAGCACAACACCAGCTCAGCAGCAACTCATCACCAATGCAGCACCACTTCAGCATTAGCACAGCATCACCTCAGCATTAGTGCAGCACCAGCTCCACATTACTAAGCAGAACTTGAACACCAGCACAACACTACCAAAGCACCACTCATCACCACCTCAGTATCATACACTACCATCACAGCATCACTCAGCACCACCACAGCGTCACTCAGCATCACTCAGCACCACCTGAGCACCAGCTCAGCACCACCTGAGAACCCCTCAACACAAAACCACCTCCTCATCAGTGCAGCACCACCAGTGCAGCACCAACTCAGCATCAGTGCAGCACTACCTCAGCTGCAGTGAAGCACCACCTCATCAGCACAGCACCATATTAGCATTAGCATAGCACCACCTCTACATCAGTGCACCACCACCAGTGCAGCCCCACATCAGCAGCATTCAGAACCGACGCAGCACCACCTCAGCACAGAACCAACTCAGAATCACTTAGCACCACCTGAGTACAGTTCAGCTCCACCGCTTTAGCATGATCAATCACCATAGCAGCACTCAGCATCACTCAGTACCACCCAAGTATCATTCAGCATCCGGCTAGCGGCGTTAGGCTTCCTCCTGGCTAAACGGGAGATAGCATTGGTGTGGGGTAGTAAACGGGCTCCTACGCTCCGCTCCTGGTTAAACAGCATGGCGTTTTGCAATGTGAATTGCGAAGAATTTAGCACTTTACTCCCCACTGCGTCCAGACCAGTTGACATTTGGGGCTGTACAGGGAGTACATATCTCATGCAAGTCCGCCGGTGAATCACCATTGCATTCCGGCATCACTCCCTCCGGAGTGGGATAGCCACAGGTATCTTCACGCATTGCATTGCATAGTGAGGTTTGTCACTCGTCCACCTGGCCCTTGGGCTGCGGGTGTGGGTTTTAGGAGTTGATACTGGTGTATGTATTTCACACATTTTATGTATCATTGTCTTTTGGTTGTAGCTTACATGGCACATCACTCTGCTCATATATTTGATCGCAAGTTTGAATCGTGCAGTCATATCAATGCTACATATCCCCTTATGTTTCTCAATTTTATTTCTGGTGCATTGTATTCCTTCGACAGAGGACAGTTTCAGTGTACACCTGATGATTACATGATTGTTTTGTGTTGTTTTATTTTGTTTTTTTTCTTTTGTCTCTTTGTACTTTATGCAAAATGAAAAATAAAGATTTAAAAAAAAAGTATCATTCAGCATCACTGCGCATCACCTCCGAACCAGCACAACACCACTTCAGCATCGGTCCGCACCACCTCAGTCTACCCTCGGACTCTGCCATCTGTTGATTCTCCCCTAGTGTCCCTCCACTGCTCCTATTGTAATTGAGGTACTATTCCCAACCTTCACTCTTGCGTTGTTTATGCCCCCCATAACAAAAAAGAACAAGAACAAACAAGTATTAGAACAAGTAGGGAAAAGTTACCAGCATTGCATGGGCAAAACTAGAACACATTTTTTTGTGTTGATTCTGATTTTATTAGGGTCGTTCAGTTGTATATAAAGTTTTCTTGGTTATATAAAGGGAGACAAAAATGGTTCTAACACTTTTTTTTATTATAAGTGTTTAAAATGCTGCACAACATTCACAATGCTTTATCACACAGCTTAAATACATTAACAAAGCCAATAGATCCATCTAAATACTTATAAGGTCCCAAAGGCATCTCCTATTGGCTATGCCAATGCTTGTGTGTGTGGAGGGGGGGCGCGGGGGTTAATTAGCGTGAACTGGACCCGAAGGGATCAGAGCACTTTACATGAGCACCAGTTGCATTACAGACTGGCACATTTATTTTTGTTAGACATGGGGATATTAAGTGATTTACCTAGAATCACAGGATTTTGAGCGTCCCTGCCGAGCATTGAAACTGGAACCTGGATCCCCAGCTTCGAGGTCGACCACCCTAGCCATTAGGCCACATCTTTCCCAATGCGTTTGTGTTGGTAGGCTGGTTTGAAGGTATGCTTACTCAAGCACTGGCAAAGCAACAGTGTTGTGGTTACCTTCTCAATAAACCATGCTGCTCGATGAGTGAATCCTCAAGCAGTAGTTTATTCCATAAACAGGTTAAATAGTGGCGCCGATCCACTAGCGTACTTATAGCCATGCAATCCTGCTAACTGACTGCCTACAGGCAACCTATATTCTATGCAGGGGCACTGAACATGGAACGACACTTGAAAGCCGCCCATATCAGAATATAACAATACATGTCACCAGCTTACAATATGGCGCAGGCAACATCATAATAAGAACACAACAGGCCTCGCATATGCAAGATGTATTGACTTTGTCAATGTTTTTAGGTCTCGCCTACACATCTTCCAGACATTTTGTTTACAATCAGTGACTTACAGCCCAACCAACAATTGGTTAGCTTTATTGTCCCTCTCATATTACGGCTTGCATCTCCTCAGCTTGTGATGGCTTCCTCTGCTGAACCCTCCCACGGAGCATGGCCCAAGTACTTGGAGTCCTTCCACTGTTTCCCCTGTGAGAGCTACTTTTTTTCTTTAACTTTAACCAGCCTTTGCGAGTGCACTTCGACCTTCCTGTTCACTCCTGTTGTACTGCCCCATCCCACCTAATTGTTTATTCCCGACACCATTTCCACTTTAATTTAAATATATTTCGCGAAGCTAGGGGCGGCAGCGCTCTCTTTCGTTTTCGCAAACATTTCTACGTGGATCCTTGCACAAACATCACATGTTGCACAATGCTTTCTATTTCGTGCATTCCTGCGGCCTATGTATACTTGACATTTTGTCAGTATTCTTTTCACTGAATCTGGTATGGTGCCAGGATATTAAATAAAGGCTGCTCTATTCACACAATGTTTTGTTCAGCCTCAGTAACCCTGATAAAAGTTGTACAAAAGTGCCTGATGGGCGTGCCTTGTTCTTTGTCTGCCATTATTTCATTGCTTTGTTGCACAAGTTACTACTTGTGTAACGATATATCTGTAAGAGACATTAGTTAGTGATAGATTCCTTACCTTAGAATATCCCCAGGCGTCAGACTGGATCCGGAAACTTTTGCGTAGCAATACCCCTGCGCGCCGGTAGGCGTCGTCTGCGGCTCCGCGTCCGTCGTCGGCGTCGTGAGCGCCGGGATGACGTCGTCGGAGTACTTAGACGGCGCCCATGCGCGCTGACGTCAGTTCTGACACACAGCTTTTCCGCGCCAGATACGCAGAGCCATGATAGAACTAACACTGGTGCCATGAAACTAGGGCCCTGAAAGGGGATGACCTTAACCCTAGATATCGGTTCGCAGAAGGGGGAGGATGGGTGGGTCGGTAAGGAATCTATCACTAACTAATGTCTCTTACAGATATATCGTTACACAAGTAGTAACTTGTGCATCTGAAAGAGACACGTTAGTGATAGATTCCTTACCTTAGAATAGATACCCCAGCAATACCAACCCCGGTGGTGGGTCTGCGAACCAATATCACACCAGAAAGTCCTGGAGGACGGAACAGCCAAAGAAGCCATCCCTCCGGACTTGACTGTCCAGGCAGTAGTGTCTTGCGAACGTGTGCAGCGAGGCCCACGTGGCTGCCTGGCAAATGTCCTGCAGGGGGACACCTCGGCCCAGAGCAGTTGTCGTCGCCGTGGCCCGAGTGGAGTGAGCCCGCAATCCAGCCGGGGGCTCCTTCCTTGCCATGGAGTAACATGCTTGGATGCACAAGATGATCCACCTAGAGATGGTTCTCTTGTGCACCGCCTTACCCTTCTTCGCGCCCACGTAACCAACAAAGAGTTGGTCATCCACCCGGAATTGGCGTGTGCGATCTAGGTAGTAGGAGAGCGCACGTTTTGGATCCAGGCGGTGGAGCCTCTCTTCCTCTTTCGAGGGATGCGGAGGCGGAAAGAAAGTGGGCAAGGTAACGGACTGCCCGATGTGGAAGGCTGTGACAACCTTGGGCAGAAAGGAAGGTCGTGTACGTAACACCACCTTGTCAGGATGAACAGACAGGAAAGGTGGAGAAGAAGAAAGAGCCTGGAGCTCACTCACTCTCCTGGCAGAGGTGATGGCAACCAGGAAGGCAGTCTTCAGAGTAAGGAGACGAAGAGGACAGTTATGAAGTGGCTCAAAGGGAGCACACATCAGATAAGTGAGAACAAGATTCAAGTCCCACTGGGGCATCACAAAGGGAACAGGAGGGAACATGTGCGTGATGCCCTTCAGAAACCTACTTACAATAGGGGACTTGAATAAAGAAGGTTGATCTGGTAGCCTCAAGAAGGCCGATAGAGCAGAAAGGTACCCTTTAAGAGTGCCCAGGGCAGAGCCCTGCTGGGCAAGGGAAAGAAGAAAGAGCAGCACTTCCGAAAGGGGTGCAGAGAGAGGATCCACAGCCTTTGCTGTGCACCATGCCACAAATCTGTTCCACCGGCAGGCGTATACCGACTTTGTGGAGGGACGTCTGGCTGCCAGAATGATATCACAGACTTCAGGAGGCAAGTCAAATGGCCTCAACTGCCGCCGCTCAATCTCCAAGCTTGTAGGTGGAGACTGGACAGGTTGGGGTGCAGGACCGTCCCCTGCTGCTGCGACAGAAGGTCCTCCCGAAGAGGCAGACGAATCGGGGGATCGACTGACATGCTGAGTAGCTCGGGATACCAGTATCTTCGTGCCCAGTCCGGAGCCACAAGGATAACCTGGGCCCGGTCGCGCCTGATCTTCTTCAGCACTCTGGGCAGAAGTGGTATAGGCGGAAAGGCGTACAACAGACCGCAGCTCCACTCGCGACGAAAAGCGTCTCCGAGCGAGTGCCGCCTTGGAAATTCCAACGCGCAGAACTGATGACATTGCGCGTTCTCTTCTGTGGCGAATAGATCTAACCAAGGCTCTCCCCACTGCTGAAAGAGACCTTGCGCCACGTCCGAGTTCAGACGCCATTCGTGATCCATCATGCACCGACGGCTGAGTTCGTCCGCCCTGGCATTCAGAGAGCCTGCCAGGTGTTGAACCACCAGGGTCACGCCCTGATGTTCCAGCCATTGCCATAGGCGCAGAGCCTCCTGGCAAAGGGTCCACGACCCCACCCCGCCCTGTTTGTTGCAGTACCACATGGCGGTGGTGTTGTCGGTGAACACTTGCACTACACGTCCCCGGACAGAGGGGAGGAATGCTTTCAGTGCTAGACGAATCGCCCGAAGCTCCAGCAAGTTGATATGGAGCCGGGACTCCGCCGGAGACCAGAGGCCTCTGATCTCCGCCTCTCCCATGTGGCCCCCCCAGCCCTGGAGGGACGCGTCCGTCACAACTACGTGCTCCGGGTGGGGTAGGGAGAGGGATCTGCCACTGACCCAGTCGCGGTCCGTGAGCCACCACTGCAGTTGTCTCGCAGTGCCCTCCGAGATCAGGACATGATCGGACAGGTTGCCCTGATGCTGGGCCCACTGAAACTTCAGGTCCCACTGCAGAGCCCGCATCCGCCACCTGGCGTGACGCACCAGAAGGATGCAGGAGGCCATCAGTCCCAGAAGCCGGAGCGTCAACCTGACCGAGACTCGGGATAACGGCTGGAAGATTGGAACCAGAGCCTGAATATCCCGAACCCGCTGCTCGGGTGGAGAAACCCGAAACTGCGCCGAGTCGAGAACCGCTCCGATGAAGAGGAGCTTTTGAGAGGGACACAGGTGTGACTTCGGCACATTGATGGAGAACCCCAGCAGGTGCAGGAGGTCGGCCGTAGTCTGGAGGTGGCTGACGACTGTCTGGGGCGAGCCCGCCTTCAACAACCAGTCGTCGAGGTAGGGGAAGACTGATACCCCCTGCCTGCGCAGATGAGCTGCGACCACCGCCATCACTTTCGTGAACACCCGTGGGGAGCTGGTAAGGCCGAAGGGGAGCACGGTAAACTGAAAGTGCTCTTGGCCTACCGTGAACCGCAGGTAACGCCGGTGGGCCGGCAGGACGGGGATGTGGAAATAGGCGTCCTGCAGGTCCAACGCTACCATCCAGTCTCCCGGGTCCAGAGCAGCCAGGACCTGAGCCAAAGTGAGCATCTTGAACTTCTCTGTTCGGAGGAAGCCGTTGACGTTCCGCAAGTCCAAGATAGGGCGTAGGCCCCCTTTGCCCTTCTTGGGCACCAGAAAGTAGTGGGAGTAACAACCACACCCTACTTCTGGCCCAGGAACGCGCTCTATGGCCCTCTTGGCCAAGAGGGCCGAGACCTCCTCTTGCAGAAGTTGCAAGTGATCCCCCGACACACGGTGGCATTGTGGTGGCATGGATGGAGGGGATGTCTCGAAGGGGAGGGAGTAGCCCCTTCGGACAATCTGCAGCACCCACCTGTCCGAAGTGACTGTATGCCAGTGGGGGAGGTGATGGCGAACCCTGCCCCCCACGGGCGTCACATGGGCCTGAAAACTCGGACTAGGAAGGTTTTGAGGCAGGTGCTGCTGAGGGAGGTGTGGACTGGCCTCGCCGCGTGCCCCTACCGCCACGGCGGTTCCCACATCCGCCACCGCGCTGCTGGACATTTTGCGGCGGGTGGCTGGCGGTCCGTGGTGGGGCGCCCCTTCCGTGGCCACGAAAGGAGCGAAAGGCACCCGATTGCTGGCGCGGGGCCGTAAGGCCCAAGGACTTGGCCGTAGCCCTGGAGTCCTTGAAACGTTCCAGCGCATGGTCTGCCTTGTCGCCGAAGAGGCGACGGCCATCAAACGGCAGGTCCAGGAGGGTGGCCTGGACATCGGCCGAGAAGTTGGCGGACCTCAACCAGGCGTGGCGTCGAACCGCCACCGTCGTTGCCATCGCCCTGCCCAGTGAGTCCGTTGTATCCAGCCCACACCGGATAGAAAAGCGTGCTGCATCTCGGCCGTCCGCACGGGCTTGGCTGAGTTTAGCCTGGACCTCCTCCGGGCATCTAGGCAGCACCTCCGCAACCGTGTCCCACAGAGTGTGGGTGTAGCGGCCCAAGAGACAGGCGGTGTTCACAGACCGCAGCCCTAGGCTTACAGACGAGAAAACCTTCTTCCCGAACTGTTCATATCTCTTGGATTCCCTGTCGGGCGGGGCCGACAGGAATGCGGTTTGGGAGTTTGAGGCCTGGATGACCAGACTCTCGGGGGTGGGATGGGTGGACAAAAAGCATGGGTCGCCCGGTGCCGGGCGGTAGCGTCTGGCCACGTTCCTGTCCACAGGCGGGCCTGTGGCTGGCTTGGACCAAGTGCCCAGAAGAACGTCACACAAGGCCTCATTGAACGGCAGGAGGGGCTCCGCGGAGCCTGACTGCGGTTTGAGGACCTCTGTGAGGAGATTAGTCCTCACGGCCGCGACGGGGAGCTGAAGGTTTAAGGCCTTAGCTGCCTTCGTCAACACTACACTGTAAGCAGAACCCGCCTCCGAAGCCACAGTCGGGGGCGAAGTAAATCCAGTGTCTGGCGAGGTGTCAATACCACTGGCCTCCCCAAGCTCATATGTCCAGTCCTGCTGTGACTGGCAATCATGTGCCAGAGGGTCCTCGGACCCCTCCCAAGCCTCCTCGTCACCTGTGTCCTGGAGACCAGGATTAACAGCCAGGGCCTCCTCGTGGAGATAAAAATCTCCAAAGGCCGACGGAATCGGCGCCCAGCGGCGCCCTCCCGACGCCTGAGCAGAACCGCAGGAGACATTGGGGGCGGCAACCACATCGGCTGCCGGGGACGACACCTGAAGGGACGGCGCCGGCGAGGTCGTAAGGTCGACCGGCGAGGTCCCAGATCCAGAGCCGGATCCAGCGAGGTCCTGCGGCGCCGAGACCGAAGTCGCCAGCGGCGCCGGGTCCGAAGCACCCGACGTCGTCGGGGCCGAAGCGCCCGACCCGGAAGGACCTCCAGACGGAACCGATCGGCCCGAAGGCGCCACGGGAACAGACTGAGGAGGGAGGGCCCTCATGGCCATGAGGTACCTCTCGACCTCCTCCGGCGTCGCGCCGTGCCCAGGGACCCGAAGGTGTGGGGCAGGCGGCGACGCGTGCGACTCCCGCGGAGCCGCGTGGGCGGTGTCGCCCGAGTCCCCGGCCGCATCGTGCGAGCGTCGGGGCGGGTCGGAGGATCGATGACGTCGCTCCGACCTCTCATGCCTCTTACCTGAGGACTTGGAACCAGACGAACGGTGTCCACTCCCGGAGCTTCGATGACTCCGACCTCGCGACCTGTCCCTCGACCTCCCATGGGACCGGGACCTGGAGCGGCGCGGGGCCGACTGCCTCAGCTCAAGACGCTTGCGGGACCGCTCCCGCCTAGCCTTCGACGTCTGGGCCCGGCAGTCGGAGCAGGATCGATCGCCGTGGTCGAGGCCTAAGCACTTCAGGCACCGGCGATGGGGGTCCGTGACCGACATGAGTCGGTCGCACTTCGAACAAGGCTTGAACCCGGGCATCCCTGGCACCGATAGTCGAGAAATCGACAAATCGAGAAAGATCAAAAGGATCATAAATTTCAGTCAAAAATTGACTGGAGGTAGAGCTTCTTCCGGATCTGCGCTAGCTGGCGCGGAAAAAAGAAGAACTGACTTCAGCGCGCATGGGCGCCGTCTAAGTACTCCGACGACGTCATCCCGGCGCTCACGACGCCGACGACGGACGCGGAGCCGCAGACGACGCCTACCGGCGCGCAGGGGTATTGCTACGCAAAAGTTTCCGGATCCAGTCTGACGCCTGGGGATATTCTAAGGTAAGGAATCTATCACTAACGTGTCTCTTTCAGATTGAGGTTTTTCGTGGAAGGTGCTACATCTACATATGTCATGGCTTGTTGCTGTGCATACCCGGCAGTAACCTCTTTTGTGTGTAGCAGCAGGGTGTCCGGAGCCAAGCACTTCAAAGCTTGCAGGCTTCTCCAATCCGTGTTTATGTTCCTAAAAATGGCCACAACTGCCGGTAGGAGCAAAGGTCACATGCTTCTTAGTTCCCTTTTGCCGTATAAACTTTGCAGAAGAGTCGCACTTGGATTACTGGAGGACACATAACTGAGGGAGAAGGCACACCATTCTTTATTCTCTACAGGTAGTGGGATAACTCAGTGGGCGAATGCAAGTGTTGCTGAAATCTGCATGCAGCCTACAGGAAGGACATAGCTTTGAATTTGGCAGCCCTGACAAATGTTTTCACCCTTGTAGGTCAATACTATGAGGACCCGGCTTGCTATTTACAACAAGCATTGACACATCCAATAGTTCTCATCTATGTCAGAGCTATGGCCTATGAACTGTTATTAAAAAGCTGCATGGAAACTGCATGGCATAGGCTAGAAAGTTATGTTTTTCTCTAGTCTTTCATTATCTGAATGTTGCTGAAAGGGGGATGTTTGGGTAGAACCACATTCCTATTAGTAATGCCAACAACTACAGTATCAGTGACACGCGACTCCTACACATTGTATTGTAATCCTCACTGCTTTATGTAACATTTCCTATAGACTTATTTGCTCCAGTATAATTCATTGTGTCTGAATAATGTGTGTGATGTAAAATGCTCTTACACCCTAGACTGATGAGTAGCGCTATAAAAAAAAATGAAATGCATGTGAGAGAGGCAGAATGGAGAGATGAAGCGCACTGGTGGAGGGCGGTAGTGAGGGAATCCGGAGAAGGTGATTAGGGGTAGGTGCCAAAAAAAAAAAAAAAGGAGGCTGCACAGGGCGCCACCAGTGCTGAAGCCGGCCCTGTGTGTGGATCATGTAGCTACCGCACACTGGTGTGTGTAACTTTCAAGACAATATTTTGATTTTTTTCCTGCTGTAACTCAATCTTTTGTTTTTTTAAAGTTGATAAAATAGGTTCATTAATTTGGTAGCAATACGCACTTATTGTTAAGTGCCCAAAAATAATTCCGTTTGTATCGTGTTCCTTACAGGAGGTTATTATTAGGGTAATTAAGACATTAACCAATATCCTCTTATACATAAAGAGAAGAAATAACCGTCCATGTCTTAAGTGCAGAGCTCGGAAAGAAGTAAGATGTTTCACACTTCACTAGGCCAGTGTATAACATCATGGCAGGCAGGGTGTACCACTGCTTCGCCTTGCGGCCAGGCGTGGGTGTGTCCTGCAGGGCTCCCTTTCACTTGCTCCCGGCCAGAGCCCAGCTTGACTAAGAGGTTTTATTAATTGTCCTTAAAGTGATGATGATGATTCAAGAAACGTAAATTCAGAATCATAGGTCAGCCCTTCGGCGCAAAAACTAGCTTATCACTTAGGGGCAGATTTACAAGCCCAGTGCCACTTTTGCGTCACTTTCCCCATGTTAAGAATGACGCTAAAGTGGCACAAGGGCCTTGTAAATAAACCCCTTAGTACGTTCTTTCCAGTATGTTTTACTTGCTGCCACAAGAGGGCAGTGAATGACTGACTTTTTTTTCGATGTTCATTTAAGTTGTTTTCAGGTACATTGCATTTCTGATGGCATAGAAACTACAAAATGGCTGATTTGCTGTATTTTACTGTGTTTAAAGAACCCGACGAGCCCCTTAAATGGGGACTTTACAAGGAAGGATCATAATGCCAGCTGCCTGACTCGAAAAATACCTGATCAAAATACTAACATTTAGTGAAGGCGTGGGCCGCCTACTCCCGGAAAGAAACACCAACTATTCCTTGATTCTCCACCAAGAGGAGTTTGAACAACAACAAGAGCTGCCGACTTTGAAACAGGGGACTTGGATTCGATTCTCGGCGTCGGTTCAACATCCTGTGATTCTGGGCAAATCACTGAGTCTCCACTTGCCTATTCTCACCCTAACTTCGCCAAACCTAGAAACATTTACCCAACTCTCTCTTCCAGCATACCCCGTCTACAATTTCAGAATCACAATAAAAAAATCAATGCCACCTCCTCTCTCATATAAGGCACAGAGCTGGACCGCCAACAAACAATTCTGTTCCTTCCTTCCTTCCTTCCTTCCTTCCTTCCTTCCTTCCTTCCTTCCTTCCTTCCTTCCTTCCTTCCTTCCTTCCTTCCTTCCTTCCTTCCTTCCTTCCTTCCTTCCTTCCTTCCTTCCTTCCTTCCTTCCTTCCTTCCTTCCTTCCTTCCTTCCTTCCTTGTCTTTCGGCCCACCATTCACTGCTAACTTCCCTTCTAGTCCAATCCCTGACCAGTTCCCTGTGAGCTCTCCTAATACCCAGGACTTCCCCACTCATCAAGAACCAAGGCAAACATTCTCCTAGGGACACTGGAGCAACATGAGACACTTCCACTAGAACTCACTCACCACTTCCGGCCTGCGACACAAACTGGACAATTACTGCCCAAGCAACAGAGCTACCAACCACTCAGCGGAGGAGCAGAAAAACATCAACAACAACCTGCCTGCAGCCTATGTTATCTGTCCAGGAATCAGGCAACCATCAACCCCAACTAGAGGAATCATCATCAAAAGACCAACCTTTAAGCTCTCCCTGGAATATGACACTTGAATAATAGGAACCCATCAATATCTAGCCCAGACTTATCAATTCACAATAGTTGACCTAATACCCAGCCAGCAAGCCAATCGTGCTGATCCAGGCTGCCTTTTCATCACCGCTAGGGTATTATGTGGCACAAAGTAATTCCAGACAGAATCCTTGTGGAAGAGAGATAGGTGATCTCCGAGGACACCCACCCCAAGATCCGTCTGCTGACCTCATTTGAGGATTGTTTCAGCGCAGATAGGGTCACACAAAAGCAGAGTGAGGTGTACCCCATAAAGTGAACCCTCCCATTCCACTGTCAACTCAGCCTTCCACTGTTCAGACCACGATAAATGGTTGGCTGAGGAAGACCCCGTACTACATTTCGATGCCATATACCCACACGGGTACATTCATTATACCTTAGAGGCTCTGTGCAGCATTATAGAGACCCGGAACTTGAGATTCTTCTGGGGGATTTACCATTGAGTAACCTGTGCTTGCTCCACCTGATTACCCCTTATGAGTGATGCCTTCTTGACGATGAGAAGTAACCACGCAATTCGTCATTTTAGGATACCTTGACCAGACTTTATAAGTGCATTCCATCCAGGCTTGGAGAAGTACACTAGTCCACGACACAGCTACCACATTTACTTTTGTCCTGAAGAAGACCCTCTGTGATGTCCTTATAAAACAGAAATTTTGGGTCAAAACGTCGACGTACTGATCTCTCATGTCCTAATACAGTGTAACCATAAGTTGAATGTTCAGGTTATTAATGCAGTTATACATTTGGACAGAGATCTCAAATTTACTGCCCGCTAATCTGTGTTATCTATGTGTTGTTTTTCATTTTCTAATTCGGTTTCCAATTTTTGCACCTTTATCTCCCCAGGTCACTACTGAACCACTATCTTGTGTATTGTATGACAGCCTTCTTTCACAAGAATAAGTTCTCATATATATATAAAAAAGAATAAAATATATATATATATATATATATATATATATATATATATAAATCAGTGTTGTGTGTTTTTGTTTTTGCTTAAACGTTATCTAGGAAATCACTATATGATGCTTGCATGTCTAAAGGAATTAGGCTCTACCCGATGGAACCATTTCTGTAGACTATATCAGAGCAGATAGGGTCACACAAAAGCAGTGTGAGGTGTACCCCATGGAGTGAACGCTCGCTCTCCACTGTCAACTCAGCCATCTACTGTTCAGACCGCGATAAATGGAGTAACATTGACCTGGGTAATGGAAACACCTCTTATTTATCGTGATGAAGAACAGTAGACGTGGTATGAATTGCTAAATGTATAAAACATGTAAATACTATTATAGATAGGAGACCTCGAAGCCGGGGAACCGGGTTTGAGTCGCGACAGGGACGCTCAACATCCTATGATTCTATGCAAATCACTTAATCTCCACATGCCTAACAAAATGAATGTGTCAGTCTGTAACGCAACTGGTGCTCATGTAAAGCTCTGCAATACCTTCGAGTCGAGTTCGCGCTATATAAAACTAAAAAAAACAAGACCCAAACTGCTAAGGTTGGGAATGCTGTCCAATGCACTTGTGAAGGCTCAAAAACAGATTCTGATTACTGAGTGTAGCAGACCTATTTCTACCAGATGTAGATAAGCAATGATGTGGCTTTTCGTTTAGAAACTGGCAAGACCCTAGGACAGTTGACTAACCTATTAATGAGTTATTTTGGAGGAAAAGCGCATGAAAATCTGCCTATGTTTCCCAAGGAGCTTCGTCTAAGTTTCCCGAGGAGCTTCGTCTAAGCACATGCTATCCAGATCTTTACATTGCCTGCCTTTGCCCATGATGAACAGCCCTATACCCCTCTTTGACCTCTGCTTGAAGATTTTTTCCAAATGTTTTGGATCTATTTTCCATTCATGGTTGGCGTAAAGGGGCCATCAAGTGAATGCTGTCACAATAGATCTCAAAACCCAAGCAGATGTCATCAAACATCACCAAAATTGGTCACCACCCTGATTGGGACAGGTCGGCAAACCAGTGTTGTAGACACTGAGGGACAGACATTCAAACAAACCTTGTTTTTCCATCCAGCAACAAGCAGAAGTTTGAAGTTTTGAAGCGAGCAGCCAACTGTACCAATTTATCCCAATTGCTCATAACCTCTTATGATGTGTACCCAGATTTCTTGGTAAGGTATCACATGAAATCTCCCGAACAATTGTTTGCCAGTTGAAGGGGATTATGGGGTGCATGATTGTCCTAGATAGGAGCTAATTATCTTATGGTTGTGGAATGGTCCCCTGTTTGCGGGATATGGGCGTCTGGTGGCGTCCTCTCCTTTGTCTTTGCATCACTCAATGGCGGCCCCCAAGAAGTACAAAGTTCTGTCTGGGAATATTAGGGGGGGGGCATTCTATAGCCAAGAGGCACAAATATTTCTCATATCTTACTAGAAGAGGGGCTCAGGTGGCACTCCTCCAGGAAACACATCTCATTGCTTAAGAGGGGTAGGAGCAGCAACGCAGGTGGAGAGGGCGGGCTTACTATACAACATATTCAGCCTATGCAAGAAGTCATGGTGTGGATACATCTGGGGGGCCCCTTCCAACATACTGGGCACTTAGTAGACCCAGCAGGTCATTATGTAGTGGTTACTGGGAGGTTAGATGGCTGAGACATCACCATAGGTAGCCTTTATGGGCTGAATGTGGATCAGCCATTCTCTGCTGAGTTCCTAGAGTATTGGCCCTGGTGGGCTTAGTTATACTTGGGGGAGATTATAATTGTTTTGCAGATCCCATGCTTGATTATTCTCAACCCCCATTGAGGGATTCCCTGACAATTTGAGTGGCCCGTGCGTTCTCTGCCTGGCAAGAGGAATGGGACTTAGTTGATTCTCGGTGAGCCCTTTACCCAGGGGAGCAAGACTATTCCTTTTATTCCAGTCTCCATGGCCCCCATGTGTATGGCTGATGTGCACAGCTTGGTTTGGACCACTGATTATTTCCCCATAACCATATCTGATCATAACCCCTTGTTTATGGGACTCGGGTGGGGAGAGAGTGCAGACCTGCATCCTGTCGTGGAGGCGAAGGTCGGAGACGCTGGAGGACCCGGTCTTCTGTGACTTTATTGGGGCTGCGATTAACAATTACTTTAGTGCAAATACTGTCTCTGCGTCCTCCCGCATCCCCACCATCTGGTGGAGAGGGACACTTTCAAAGCTGTTATAAGGGGTAGCTGTATCTCTGAGTCGGTGGGAGTCCAGAGGACTTTACGGGCAGATTTCTTGTCTTCCGAGGAGGCCTGGGGACTCTTGAAAGGCGTAGGCCAGGGCACACTGAAGTCCAGGCTGATCTCTTTAAGGCTAAAGAGAAAATTGCAGAACACATTGAGCGACTGATATGGTTTGATTATAAGAATTACATGGTGCAGGCACATGCGGAGAGAGACTGCACTGGATCACTGCTTGAATGGCTCGCAAATCCAGCAAAAAAGGGCTTGGTTATTGAGGCGATGGACACTGAACAAGGTGATAAACTCTACTGGGAGGAAGACATTAATCATAAATTCTATACCCATTATTCTACCTTCTATCGCAGTGCTACTGATTGTTCGGAAGAAGACATAGAGGCATTTTTAGATGCTGTGCCTTTGCTACACTTACATGTGAAGAGGCTGATGATTTGGGGTGGGTGAAATCAAGATTCTAGTGGTACGAGCAGCAATAAAATCTATGGCCAGAAAAAAATCCTGGGCACAGACAGGCTACTGATGAAGTTCTACTCCACTTATGTGGAAGTCAGGGCCCCTAAATTTGTGGAACTGTGTAAATCAGCTAGAGATACAGGATTGCTGCCTTCCTCCACACGGGAGGTCCTGATCGTGCCACTGTTGAAACCAGCCTTGACAGAAAGGCCTATGGTTCATTATCGATGCTGAACGTCGATTACAAAATTTTAAGTAGAATCCTAGCCAGCCGACTCATTAACCAGCGTGCATGCTCTAATACACCTCGAACAGTGGGTTATAACCCTGGGCCGCAATACAGCCCTTAACATTTGTAGATTCATGCTACTAGAGGCAGATACATACGACAGAGCAAAAGCAGTGACTTTCGCAGTGATCATTTAGAAGGCTTTTGACATGTTTTGGTTTAGGTCAAGGGTTTGTCGCCTGGACCAGATCACTGTACACAGGTCTTTCGGCAAGAGTTTTAAACAGCTAGTACCATTTTGGAAGGATATGACCCTGGCAATGAAGCCACGGTCATGCCATGCCAGGGCTGGAAACGCTTATCAGGGTATAACAGTGGGGGCCCAGACCCAACATATTGCGTTGTATGTAAATCATCTCTTGCTTTACTTGCACGATGCATTGGGAGAACTGGCAGGTGCCCAGGACTGATTAGAGAGGTTAGACTCCCTCTCTGGACTGCGATTTAACTGGCAGAAATCTTGCCTATTCCCTGCACCGGTGTCCCACCGGACGGACTGAGGGAATTGCAGAGGGAGCCTCGTGGTCTGCCCTACCTTGAAGTGCAGATCTATCAGGATCTGCCTGATCTGCGGGAGAGGAACGTGTGAAAGCAATTAGTCAACTCAGATCCAGCTTGGAATTTTGGAAAACTCTCCCCTATCAGTCGCAGGACAAGGAGAATTACTAAAAATGATAGACCTCGACCGCCTGTTATATTTCTTTGGGGTTTTGCCGATCTGGATCCCTTGGGCATTTTTCCGGGATATATAAATGCTTGTTACGGGCTTTCTATGGGGTTTGGGCAGCAGTAGAGTGGCTTTGACCATGCTCCAAAGGCCAGCTGTGGAAGGAGGGCTGGCTATTCCCGATTTTGACACCTATTCCCTAGCAGCACAACTCCGAAGGCTCATGCAGTGCTTAGCAGGAAGGCGCACCCCCGGAAGGGAACTGGGCCCATTTGTTCCTGACTTTTCCAGACGGATTAGGGTGCTCCTAAGGCTCCTAGGTGCTGTGCCGCTGTTGGACTACACGGTACAAAAGGGGTGGTGATGGACGGAGCATCTGAATCAATCAAACACTCACACCCAGTCAAAAGATCTGGGTTTAATCCATCACCGTTCTTTAGCCCACTCTGCCACCCCAGTTCAGACATGGCTATATGCAAATCAGTCTGACCCTGTGCCTCATGGGAACAGTCCAGCCCGAACTGCCAAGCCATGTCTTCACTTGACCGGAAACAAGCTTCCGAGGACCGGTGTCTGGCATTTCAGCCGTCTTCAGCCCGGCTTGCTTGAATCCAGTGGCAAAGTGAGCAAGGGACTCACGTCTGAGCATACCCTGCCACACTTATGTAAGCCTATGGAAGGCGTGGGTGAAGCTGCCGTATTCTCCCGACATTCCAATGGGATTCTTTGCGGAGCTCCCACATGGAGGCGATTGGCGGGAGCTGATGAAGTGGGTGGCGCGGGAGCGACCTATGGGGCCCCTTTTGAGGATGAACCGCTCCTCCTGTTCATAGAGTTCCGCCAGCGGCATGATCTGCCTCAAGGCCATTTCTTGTTGCACGAGGCGATAACAGTAGCCGTTCATAGACATTGGAAGATGGGCTTGACGGAGACACCACCTACTAAAGGATGCCAATATTTAGTCACTTCCTCCAGGACCTTCAAAGTTGTTACTTGCTTATATAGGCAGTTGAGGGGAGACATGATGGTGCCTTTGGAGCCCGCTGGAAGCGGACTTGGGTATTCCCATAGCAGAGGGGGACTGGGAGACCATCCTAGAGTGAACCCCCAAGGTGTCCACCAGCCCCCGGTTTAAACTTATCAACCTCTATGTGCTGCACAGAGCTTACCTCAGCCTCCAAGGAATCAACAGGCACTTCGCAGTGGAGGGAGCGGAAGGTGAGATTTGAGTTCTTGCACCGGTCTCAGAATGCCTGGGGTCAGTGGACTACTGGGAGAGCATCCCTGGAATATAGGCCAAAATCACTGAGAGGGAGGTCCCGTGTACCCCTGGACATTGCCTTCTGAGTTGGTTACCGCACACTGCCAAAACTAAGGTCACAAACAAGATCCAGGATCTGGCTTTTCTCCTTGCCAAGAAGGAGATCACCAGAAACTGAAAGACACCGAGAGGACCCGGAGTGGCGGTTTAGAAACGTGAAATGATAAGGTGGGTAGGCTACAAGCGTGTAGTTCAGCTTCATGAGGCTAAACGAGGGCATGGCTCGCTTGATGTGGCCAGGGTCTGAGAGATGTTGGTTAACTTGCTGCAGAACCCTGGCCCCTCTTCAGCTGAGGAGATGAAGATTACCCTCTAGAAATACTAGCTACACAGGACTAGGTCTCCGCACGTAGATTGTACATGAGAGAGATGAAGGGTCGGGTCTCCATGGGAGCCTGATATAGCACCGGGAAACCACTTCCTTAGTAGTGTTGGCACGTATCTGCCTATGGGCATTAGAGCTACGACTGAGAGGGGGTGGGGGGAAGGGGAGTGTTATTGGTCTGATAGGAAGAGTCATTGGATCTGTAGTGCCGACTTTCCATGAACAGGCTACTAAGTGCCATAGTGCAAATTTACCCATGATTAAATTGCAACGGAATGTGCATAGCTGTATGGAACTTCTGAACTAGTTGTCGACCTTGATCTATGCTATGTCTAATTATATATTAAATGTTTGAAACTGCAATAAAATTTGTTTTTAAAAAAATCAAGTCTCCAGCACAGATAAATACACAACAAAAAAGGATAGCGCACACACCAAGACAAGTTGTTACTGTAGTTACAAAAGTAGTCAAGTTTGTCGCAGCCTTAAGTCCATTAATTGTGTTACTAGTTCTTCAGAGGTTGTCGCGATTGCACAGTTGTTGATATGATGTTATAATTACAAAAGTTGAAAGTCAAATAGAGACAGCAGCCAACACGTTTCGTCCTAGTCAGACTTTATCAAGGCGGAAGATACTAGTTTGTTTATTGTCAAAAGGAAAAGGCATCAACGTCGTGCTCACAAGCAGCAAAATATGTAATTATAGATTCCGAATTCATATCTAGTAAAGATGCGTAGTAGGCGCTCTCATTAAATTGCGATATACGATGCACAGAGTGAACCATAATGCGTGATCACCCTGGATTATTTGCTTTTTGCTGGACCCTACTGTTCTTTTTGCTGACCATAGAACACTGTGTAATTTACACCTGCTAACTAGTAGTAAAGTGCCTGTGCTTCCCCTTTAAACATGGATGAATTGGCATACTCCTAATTGGCATATTTAACTTGCACTTAGATTCCTAGTACAGGGTATAAAATGTACACATGGGCGGCAAGTTAAATTTCACTAGTGGACAGCAGCATCTATTGTGCAATCAACGACAATGGCAGTGCAAACATGGTTTCTGGCCAACCATTGTAGCCTGACTGTAGCAGTCTAAGAACTGCAATTCTACCTGTCAAAAGAAACCATTTTGATGCATCTAAATCTCCGGTTTAAATATGAATACGTCACCACTATGTAGGCCTTTAAGCCAGCAAGGTAGGGTGCATGGCATTTAATAGTAGGACAACTAGAAATGTATTAATAACATGTCCTTGCAGTGACTATCAGCCACAAGATATTTTTACTGTGACAGGCCTAGCTGTTGTAGGTAGAAAAAGAGAGTTAGACATTAAAATACTAGTACTGCATCTAGGGAAGGGACCAGCTAGATAAATTAATTATTTTATTAGGTATTAAAATCTAGTGCAATGGTGAAGTCGGATTTTGAATAAAGAAAAGTAACTTTCATAAAGTCACCTTTTCCCTGCTTTAAGTTCACAGAGACTAACTTGTGTTCTCTCCCTTTTCAACTGTGCCCCAAGTGGTATATGTGAACCCAACAGACCTGTAAAGCAGAGTTTGACATTCAAGCAGGATTTGACACTGTAATGACACAACACTGTTTTTATAACAAAAAGATAATCTGAGAAAAATCTGAGTTAGAAAAACAGAATTATGATGAAGTTAATCACCACCTCTTGAGGAGGTGTTTAATGCATACACGACTACTTTCTTCTCCTCAGAGGGGACGGGAAGCAGCAACAAAATATTTAAAAGAGAACAGTACCTAAGTTGAATTGTAACATGCGCTGTAATGCCTGGAGGTACAAACGTACCAAGGCAATTTAATATATTGCTGGCTCATAGACAGTTCAAGAAAGAATTGCATCCATTTCAAGTGCAGTTTATAAACGAAATAAACCCAATATTTTGCATATACATTTATATAAATATTACCTAATATTTTATTCATTTCACTCTGTCATCTTACAAATGAAAATCAGTATGAAGTACTGAGTTTATAATTACAAAAGCTATTCCACGGTTACATTTAAAAAATGTCTGAAATTGAGTCTGTTACTTCTTTAAAACACCAAATCACAGTTTGATAATTTCATCAAATAACATTAATAAATGTAAACAGTGTTGGTTTTTTTGTATGCTTGTTTAAAAAAAATTATCATCTTTAAGGGTACTCTCAACATTCCAATGTTCTAATTAGCATTACCTGCATACTTAAACGTTAATAATAATTTGTTTGAATATAGGATTGGGCTAATTTTGCCATGTTACTATTCCCAACGTAATGGTTTTCAATTGATCAATCATTGGAGGATGAAATGATGAACTCACCTTCCAAAAATTCTAACCCAGACGTTCAACTCCAACCACTTCAGTAATGAGCGTTTTAACTTGCTGTGACATCTTGCTATTAGTAAAACTTCAGAAACCTTATGGCTATCTAAAAAGGACTATTCAAATTATGAAAACGTGAAAATATAGCTAATATATCTATTTTTTGATGATTTACATAATGAACATCATATTTTCAGTAATCCACCACAAATTCAATTTCATTTAAAGCATTAATTTTATTTTTTGTGCAAGTAAAGATTTTGACTGAGCTCTGAGCTCAACCGTTTGCAACTTGATGAGCAAGGGATCGATGAACTGGCATGGCACCATACCTGTTAAAATAAAATATTTCATGTGTGCGCCTGCTCAGAAGTCCGCAGCCGGTGCAATTAAAAGGTGTGCTCAATACCAAGGCTGCACAGTTTAGAATCAACCTCATGCCTCTTTAATTCACTTCCAGACACTCCCTGCACATTCATCTTTTGCACGGTCCTGCTTGCTCCCTTTGTGACTTTTTTCCATCTTTGTCTTCCTCCGTCATTACGAATTGCGTGTTTTTCCCTCTCCTGCTATCGGTGAATATGGGATGCAGAGAAAAAAGTGCAGGCCCTCAAAAATAAGTGCTAGTGGCCCCCACGGGTAAACACCGTCTCAAATTAAGCACTGCATCAGAGCCTGTAATCCGTGTATAAAAGGCTTTCTCTAAGTTCCTTATTACAGTCTAGTTGTGAGGCCTATAGTAACATGAAATAAAGAAATGACGCAGCTGCTCAACTGTAATAACTTATTACAGTTGAGTTCTAATATAATAATGCCTTCTGCCTGAGCCATTAGCCAGGGTGAAAGGCAGGTCAGGGAGCATCATCATAGCTGCATTTTAAACAAAGAAAACGAAAACTAATGTTTCCTTCTTCTGATTTGGTTTTCTAAAAAGAATATGAGATCAGTAGAAATTAGATATTTATAGCATCAAGTTGATGTTGTTCTATGTTATAGTCATTACCGGAAAGATAGAATCACTGCATGTTTCTAAACAAACTGAGCCATAGTATTTTTAACCTAATTTACATTGAAATGATTCCTATATTTTCAGAAAAATTACTTTTTGCTGTGTTAATTTCACAGTACGGATTCTGCATTTATCCTTCAGGTCTGCAATGAACATGAAAGCACAAGGCTCCAAGCATTTACTTGATTTGCTGGAAGGGGGATGTTTATTATGAGGAATAAAATACCTCTGTCATACATCAAGTATACGGCAATTCACTTTGGAGTTCATGACCTTTTAAAGGAACTTGGCCTTCGGCCTGGTTACACTTTATAGCTATAGGACTCCTCTGTGACTTGCAATATCCTTATAATGTACGACATGGGGTACGTAAGCCTCTATATCAACAGCTCAAATTAATTGTGCATTAATACCAATTTGCTAGAATCAAATTGCTTGAATCCAAGTAGTTGGAAATTGTTAATTACTACGACAACGCAATGTTTTAATGCCTTTAGTTTGAACTGGCATTTTGATTTGGCCATTTACGTCCTACATTCAAACAGCAAACATTGGAGTGTTTAAATCTTCTGTGCAAGTATGAGGATTTTGGAAATTTTATTGGGCATGAAAGTGGTTTTAGAGGGAGAATAAGAGTTTAACCTTTGCAAATTGGATATCCATTACCGGGAGTTATCAACATCCAAGGAAACAAATTATTAATGCTGCTAGTAACACACCAGGAATAAAGGCAAAGAATCGATCGCTGATGGGATTGACGTTCGTCTGGTTCCAACCCCATTTTTTCTTTTATGGTTCCTTGAGCCATTTTAGATGTTTTATTAGCATCCAATGTTAATGACAACTGGACACAGACCCTCCTCCTGGGAATGCATATTCTTTGCCGGAAAGAAGGGGGACTTTGTAGCCGAGGAAGGCAGTCAAGCGTTTTCTTCAACAGAGTCTTACGCGGAAGACAGAAGGCCTTGATATGGAGAGGAATCTCTAATTTAAGAATGAGTTGATGTGCTGCTTAGCTTTCTTTATCAATGACTTTTAGACAGTTGTGAAATCTGGTAAGGAAGTTACCAACAATCAACACAAGGATGGAAGGTTTTCCCTGATTTTGAGCTGTAAAACCCATACTGTTATTCTTTACATAAATTCTGTACTGATTAACCTGACAAAAATTGTGTGGAAAAAATGCTGGGTTTGTGTAAACTTTTCTCACGACTCGTTATCATGATTAGTGCACATTCTCAACCGTTTGGGACTGAATTGGGATTACAGCATCACTCTGAATTAGACCATAATCTAGAATGGTGTTAGGTTGAGGAACAAGAATAATCTCTTCCCCATAAAATGCAGAGACCTCCTTCAGCCGTGCAGGGATATTACATATGCATCAAAAAGTGGTACTCACAATACATTTTTTATTTGGAATTTAGAGATTAGGACACTGAATGCTCTGAATGAAGTGTGTTCTAAACATTAAGACACATCTTAATGCTTTCAGCGTCAATGTAAAATAAAGATATGGATATTGAAGAAGTTTATAGTCCGAAAAAGATGCCTCAAAGGCTGGCTTAGGCACCAAGTCTTAGCAATTCATGTTCTTGCTCAACATAAATACAAATTGTATGGAAGTATGCAGTGGTTCCTTTTCTTATCCAGAGTTAGAAGTATTCAGATTTGTATCCACTGTGGGCCTCTTTGACATAGTAGTGTACTAAGCGGCAGGTATCTGTTGAGAAATATCATCCTGTTTCTCTAGAATCGTTATAGGATCTTGAGGACGAGGCTCCACAGGAGGGATCCCTCGTCTACTAGCCACTCCTCAAAAGATTGATCATGGCTTGTAGAGATATTCCACTATAGCTTCGCCAATGCTATGTACAAGTCTGCCAGCCAAACCGCTAAACGATGAACCAAACAGCTTGTGAAGTTTTCAGCTTTAATCCAAATGATAACATCTCTCTGCTATGTATCTACAGCACTGCTGCAATAGATTTAAAAGACACGCCTCAAAACACTTTGCCTTGGCCACAAAGCTCCTCATCGACTGAGTCCAGGATACTCCTCAATTTTTTAGTACTTTTCCAGAAAAAAGTAGACGACTATGTTCGACCTCCAAAAACATACTGACCAATTATCCTAGCTAAATGAAGATGGTTTAGTCAGATGATGGCCGGCTTAAATCGTCTCCCCCTCCAGCAGGCAGCAAATATGTAGATGGACCACTCTTTATTCTGTTAGAGCATAGGTTATGACTGCTGATGATGTGATGAAGCATCTTCTGAAAACAGAGAAGACTTTAGTTCATCAATATGTATTCTGCTTTAGAGCAGGGGAAGACCGAACCGGGACAGGCGCGGGTACTGACCTGGGTATCAAAGACCTGGAGGCAGCTTTGCACTCTACTGCTTTGCAATGTCTTTTTTAACAGGTCGGAGGTGGAGTTGGCCTTTTTAAGGCATGTCGATACCCTTCAAGGGCCTTGGAAAGAGGCACATTAAACCTCCAAAAAAGGATTTAGCCAAAGGCTTGAAGGTCTATGGTCACATTGGCTGAAGCTGTATCTTCAAGATTCTGCTTTGAGCCTGTGTGAGATGGTAGCGAGGCATGTGCACTCCTGTTCTGTACCTTCATCACATTATCATGAGTAAATAAACAACCATAAACCACAGGTTTTACATCTGAAGCCATTTGAATGGGGTGGAGGACTCAGTAATAGGGTTGCGACTTTGCACTTGCACAAATTAGTGTTGCAAAATTGGATGTATCTTCTTTTATTGAAACTCTTCAGTGTCAGTATGAAAGCCTGCCCCCCACAAAAGCATTCTCTTACTGACATCAACTGTAGTCATTTGTTTATACAGCACAATAACCAATCAAAAGGAAATTGCCTAGGACAGAAACACAACACGCTCTATAGAGCTAGGCTCAATGTCCTGAAAATGGCATGCAGCAGAAAGGAAATAGCTAATTAACACCTCTGCCAGGAGAGAAAACTTTATGAAAAAGAAAGCGCAGCTTAAAAAGTTTAAGTGTGACACAGAAGCACCCTGCCTAGGGAAGCTAAAACAGGAACTGGGTGGAAATAATCAGTGACGCACAGGTTGCACATAGCCTGGGATGGGGAATGCTTCTTCAAAGCTGACTCTGCTTTAGAAGGAATGTTCTGAGCCTTGTCCTCAGCTGCAGGCACCAAGAATATGTTTGGAAAGTGAAAGAGTTCGGAGAAAGATAGCGACCGATTGACATCGCCGTGAGGAGGCTCCGCTGAGCCTCCCGCGATTCAAACTTTTGCGGAACAAATTAATCTAAAACCAATCTAAAACCAACCTTGTGGCAAGAAATGCAGCCGAGAATCCCAAGCAAGCAGAACCTGCTGATGCTCCTCATCACGGTAATCTCTCCCTGCCGCGAGGACGCCGCATTCACCGCAGCCGCTGCATTGGCCACTCGGAGCTCTTGGATGGGACCTGACCTGACTGATTTAGCCACTAACTCTATGGGGAAAAAACATAACGCTAAGTTACTCAAAGAACCAGATAACTTGCAGCCATTACTCTCTAGCAGCTTTGCAGTTTCTGGTGCACTCGGGAGCAGTAAACAGAGTAGTGGTGACGTGCAGAGGGCAGATACTCCTACAAGAGAGGGCTCAGTGGAGACAATCACGATAAATACAGGGGAAACTGATGGCCTCATCGGTAGAATTACAGGCAGCCACAGCAACCCTCTTGTACAAAGAAGCTCCACAACCTTGGCCCAAGGCGCAACTGGCGGCACACCTCCCCCCCCAGCCCCCCCCCCCCGGGCTGAACGATGCCAACCTAGTACTAGATTGGAGTCAGATGACGCCAGACAACCAAGACAAGTCTTTTTCACTACCTAAGGAATCTGAAATAACGGATAGCAGCATTTCTTTGTCTAGTGGGGAGGAAGGCAAGAAATGGTTCAGGAGCCCGGACAGCGGTAGTCTTAGATCAGATTCTTAGATCCAGATCCAGATCTGGAACCAAAAAGCTTCACAAAAAGCGAAACAGCGACAGAACGCAAAGGGACAATGATAAAGATATTGACGGGTCTGGGAACGAAAGTATGAATTACCTTAAATGGGATTATAATAATATCTCTCTCACACTGGTTCCCATCCCCCTCCTTGGCCTCAGGAGCGGCTCCAGTAGTCAGCCCAGGGAGCGGTGGTAATTGCGGTACAAAGGCAGAAGAACAATCCGCTTTATCAGTTGTCCTCAAGTCCATAAAAAGCTTTCAATATGAGGTCAAGGCAGATAGCCGTCGATTCCGCATGGCTGCCAAAAAGCTGCAAGGTTTCAGTCAGAAAGGTGGGGAAAACCTGTGCTGACATAGCTGAGCGAATGTCCATTGTGGAGGTCAGGACGGAACAACTGGAAAAGGATGTATCAACACTGCAGACACAGCATGACGAACATGAGGGGGTGGTAAAAGACCTGATGTGGAAGATGGAGGAGCAAGAAAACTGCCAGAGACGCAATAACCTCCGCTTTCTAGGGATCTGGGAAGGCGCAGAAAAAGATGGTCCCAGGAAATTTATGATCAACCTACTAAAAGGAGCATTCCCAGAGTTACAAGCGAGGGACCTGGACAGGGAGGTACAAAAAGCTCACAGATTTCCCTTGTTCCCTGGCAAGCATGCATCTGCTTCACAACACCCTCGAGCCATGCTGCTATTCTTTGGTAACTTTATCCTCCGTCAAGCCTTGTTTGACCTGGCCAGGCCAACGAAGAAACGGACAGTTGATTAAATGATGTGAGGGAAGACAAACGTGTCGGCAACACTGCAAGCCTGGGGGACACATATTGTTTGTTTGCAGGAAACTCATGTTGAAGGGTCTCAAAGGCATATTCTTAATACTTTAGGTTATCGGTTGATATGTGCCACATCTCAGGGAGCAAGGGTAAAGGGGGTAGCCATTCTAGCAAAGGGAACAGGGTTAATCTTTAATCATTCTAAAGCTGATAAATTTGGTCGCTGGGCTACGACAGAATGCCAATTTGGGAGTACGCAAAAGCTAACCTTATGCGCTATTTATGGAAGCAACTATGATGAGGCCACAGTTGCTAATGCATTGGCCTTTAGGTTATCGGTTGATATGTGCCACATCTCAGGGAGCAAGGGTAAAGGGGGTATCCATTCTAGCAAAGGGAACAGGGTTAATCTTTAATCATTCTAAAGCTGATAAATTTGGCCGCTGGGCTACGACAGAATGCCAATTTGGGAGTACGCAAAAGCTAACCTTATGCGCTATTTATGGAAGCAACTATGATGAGGCCTCAGTTGCTAATGCATTGGCCTTTGCCACTAGTGATGTGTGGGGATCTGAATATCAATTTGCCTCATAATTGGTCCTTAAGCGAGGAGTGGCAATACACAGGGTGTAAACCCAAGGTTTTTAAAGCGCTGAAACAGCTGTGTTTGAGTCATGGCCTGGCCGATGGTTGGCAGACTTCTAATCCTGATGATCCAGGATTTACATATTTCTCCAATCCACACCTTACCCATGCAAGACTAGACTATTTCTTAACCTCTAATTCAATTAAATCCAAATGTCAGATAGTGAAACTTCCCCGGATCCTGTCTGATCATAATCCTCTTATCTGTTCTCTTGAAGTGGACACTAGTCATAATTTACCCAACACATGAAACTTCGAGAAATCTCTACTTTTAGATGAGAAGTATTGCAGCCACATGAGGGAGTGGATCCCAAGATTCCTATCTGAAAATGAGGGCAGTACCGCAATCGAAGTCATTTGGGACACGCTAAAAGCAGGGATCCGAGGGGAGACTACGCAATATTCTCTAAAATCTAATCAACAAAGACGGTTAGTTACGCAGGGGCTGCAAGACAACTTGAAGAGGGCAGAGGAAGAACTAATAAGCAGCACAAATGACAGTAGATAAATCAGGAAAGAAATAGTTACAGAACTGCAGAATCAAGTCACCATCGCAAAAGCCCAAATTCTGAATGTTTTTACTGAAAAAGCAATTAACAAAGCTTTAGCCCAAAAAGAGAGGATTTATGAAGTTAATGAGCAAATTGGACATCAATTAGCAGTACGTATGAGACAACAGGCCACCTCAAACTTGATCCGTGTAATTCAAGATCCCCAGGGGTCGCGGGTGGAGGATCCCAAACTTATTAGAGAGGCCTTCACGCAATTCTATCAGCACTATATGCAGGAAAAGGGGAGGTTGATCAGGCAAACATTGAAGACTACCTGGATAATTCCAAGCTTACTAAATTTGATTTAGAGGATGCAAATCACTTAGAGGAGCTGCCCTCGGAGGAGGAAATCTTAGGGGCAATTAAGAATCTACCCGGAGGCAAAGCTACACGGTTAGAAGGTATTTCTTCAGAATTCTTTGCTCTATTCCTCTATCAGGTGAAAAAAGTACTGGTGGACCTGATCACACATATCTTTAAAGGCGGCATCCCACCGAAATCGTGGTCCCGGGCTAAAATAATCATCTTTCCCAAGAAAAATAAACCCCCGAACAGCTTGTATCATACCGCCCCATCACCCTCATAAATTCAGATTCTAAAATCTATTCGAAAGTCCTAGCCAATAGAATTGCCCCTCTAATCCACAAAGTAAACTCACCAAGCCAACACGGATTTATTCCCAGTAGATATACCATTAACCACGTTCATCGCGTAATCACGTTGTTCAATGGTACATAGGTGGCATGGGACCCTATGGCGCTGGTCTTGCTTGATGCAGATAAAGCGTTCAATAGGGTCTCCTGGCACTTCCTCTGGGCTGCAATGGCTAGAATTGGGATACAAAAAGGGTATATCCAGGCTATCCAAAAACTGTATGTAAACCCTAGGGCTGTAGTGATGGTAAATGGCAGCCTAACAGAAGAGCTGACAATATCTCGTGGGACACGGCAAGGCTGCCCGTGTTCTCCATTGCTCTTCGCGATCTATATTGATTCATTCATCAGGCGACTAGAGGAGGTTAGGGCAATCAGACCAGTAATCTTAAAATGCTTTCCCACTAAAACATTAGCCTATACGGATGATATCGCAATTGTAACAATCTACCCAATCATGGCTATGCCTGCCATAGAGGAAGCGGCCAAACAGTTTGGATAACTGTCTTGATATGCACTTAATCAAGGGAAAACCCAGATCGTGCTAAATAAAAAAAAGATGAGGGATGATTGGGTGGCGGTACAAGCAACGTATCTAGGCATCTGTATTACTTCCGATCTTGATAACCTGGTCAATGCCAATCTAAAACCAATTACTGCTGCAATACGGAAAGATCTTAGACGTCTAGATAATCTACACCTCTCCATTACTGGCAGAGTAAACGCGATCAAGATGGTTTTTTCCCCCAAAATTTTATACCTACTGAGAGCCATCTGTTTAGAGTTTTCGGCATCCTGGTTGAAATCAATTGATCGGATGTTCTCCAGTTTCGTCTGGGCATATGCACAACCACGGCGTGCCCAGAAGCTCCTCACCCTTCAGAAATATCATGGTGGACTAGGCCTCCTGAATTTACAGGCATATTATTGGGCAACCGTTCTTATGTACAGCAAAGAACTGTTGGGGAATAATGGGGAAACTGGAGAAGGGGAGGCCTATACACCATCTACGTTTCAGTTACTGCTAGGGAGGGAGAGCGGTGGGTACTGGTGGCGACATATACATGACAGCTATAACAAAAAAGTTAAATTTAAAACATTACTCAACGTTTGGAAATTCACGAGGAAACTGCTGGGGATAAGAAGATTCTCATTCTACACACCTATAAAAAACAACCCTGATCTCCCTGCAATTTTTAACGACGATTATACGCTTAAATGGTACGAAGCAGGGATTAGTCAAATAGACTGCCTCTTCTCCTCCGTTGGGATATACTCCTTTGAAGAATTGAAAAATAAATTTAGATTAGACTGGTGCGATTTCTTTAAACACCTCCAAATCTGAGATTTCCTGAAACGAAAGATGGGTGGGGGTATGAATAAGATAAAATTAATAGACTTACTAATATCTGATGTAGGGAATAAGATTGGGGGCAGATATCTAAGTATTATGGCATTGTTTCCCGACGATATGGAAAAAGTATCCTTGAAATGGTTAGAGAAAGCGGATATTTCGAATAATGAGTTTAACTATGCCTATGAAATGTCGCAAACAATTTTGTTGTCTACTAAGCTCCAGGCACAATTTTTTAAAACGTGCTTCTTTTTATAATATACAGCGGACAGAATAGCAAAATGGGGGTCCGGCCCGAGTACATGTTGTCCAAGTTGTAAACTGTATAGTGCTGATTGCATACATATTTTCTCTTCTTGTGAGGGTCTAAAAGCGGTTAAACAAGAAATAGAGAAATTCCTGTCGACAATTTTAAATAATACAATTGTATTATCTAACGGGAACATATTACTGGGGGCCGCAAACTTCGAAAGTCTCAATACAGGCTATGAACTTCGCTTTATTGCATTGGCAGTTTTCAGGCTTTGCATTGCCTCTGCATGGCGAGATAATCAGGCTCTATCGTTTCTACAATGGTTAGCTCGATTTCTTGCCATTGCAAACGTCGAAATTGTGGCAAGAGGCGGCGGAAAAAAGGTCTAAAAATGTGGACTCCCCTGATAACCTGGCGTCAAAATCTGGATTTCATGGAATGAGCTATTCCCTTAAGAGCCTTAAAATAATTAGTTATGGGTATTACTAGGCAGGATTGGCTAGGTCTTGTGGCCCTTGGTCTTGTTCTTGTGTCCTGCTTAATCTTCGTAATGTATATCCAATGTTTTCCTTTATGTAAAAATGTTTCTGTTGTATGTTATATATATTCCTTCCCTGTATATTAATGCCTGTTAATAATGGTACACGTATCGGTCTGTTCTGGTGGGCGGGGGGTGGGGAGGGTTTGGGGGGGTTAGAAAACAATTGCTGTAAAACTGAATAAAGATATTTTATTTAAAAGGAAAGTGAAAGAGCGGGACACTACAGCAACACCGGGACTGAGAGTAGAGAACTATTGCTTCTAGCTGTAAGATGTCCCAGCATCTTTGGAGGTGATCTGTCATTGGAACAGGATAATACATGAAATGCAAGGACTCTCCTCTCCCAAGGCAGAAGCAGCAATGATGGTCAGCATGAAATGTCAACACAGTGAGACTGGAAATAAGAAAGGGGATAGGATTTGAAACACAATCATGCATGTGGAAGTCATCTGAATCCTCCTCTTATCCAGCCAGAGCAATCTATCTGCCCTCAATGCATTCATTTTGAGAAGATGAATGTAGTCTAGTGATAGCAAATTGTGTTTCAATGCAACAATGAGAGAAGAACACAGGGAATCACACTACACTATCCTCCAACATACAATACAATGCACAAAGGCAAATACAGCAAGGTCATCAGTTATTTAAAAAAACCTCCTAGGAGACCTTTTGTCTATCAGGATGGTAAACCCTCACCCACCATCATAGGGTTGCTCCCTTTCCCAAAGAAATACCAGCCATTTGTTCAAGGCTTGGATATAGTACTTAATTAGGGTTTTATATAAAATGTTATGCATTCATTTTAAACACTGCTTTTCTGCCTTTGTTTACTTTAAGTATCAGTCAAGGGTCATTAAGGACGCTCTAAAACACGTTTTAAAGTGCTTTCTTGTTATGTTTCCAGTTTTAAGTATGACCGGAAGAGGGAAAATGCTGTCTTTTTGTGATTTTTTTTGTACCAGTCGGGACAACAGAATACTAGCCATGCCGGTAAAAAAACTGACAGGTGGTAAGCTTACCCACAGAACGCAGAACGCTTCGTCCTTAAAAAAAATAAAAAATCAATTAAATTATTTCTGATCTTGCTACATTTGTCTTTCTGTATTGTACAAACATGATCCCGATTGAGAAGAACATTCTAAAATACAGGAGTAACTCCACAATATATATTTCTCCACTTAAACCCACAAAATTCAGTCTGGACACAATATAAAATGTACATTTTGTCAGTCAAGCTGGGTGCAAAAAAGCTGCAAAATGAAGAGTTTATTTTATAAGTATGAGCATTTTCCTTTCAATATTCGTCTACTTTTCACAGCTAAAAATGATATTTGAAGCTTTGTAACATTCCATTTATTATTCATAAGGTTTTTTTTCGTACACGAATAAGGCTGGTGGTGTTCCCTCCTAGGACAGAACAGTCTTGTTTATGCCAAAAGAAAATGTAAAAAATCTTCCAGTGAACACACACTCAAACGGCAGCTCGGGCATATGAACAGGGATCGTCTTCTCTGCTACTGCAAACGTCCACACACAGCCGCCATGACACCCTCACAGGAAGTGACACGCGCCGACAGAGAACCTTTCCCTTCCTCTGGTGGGAAGGTCAGAGGAAGTCAAAAACACCATAGTTCTTTGCTGCTTGACAAAACAAACACAAGGGGTTTAAAAACAAAACAAAAAACACAATAATTTAGGCAGAAATGAGAACAAAACAGTATTAGCTATTGAAACTCAGTGCTTAAAAAAAACTGAAAAAAAATGATGCAGGTTAATTGTGTTAAATCCAAAAACAGTGTTATGTCAAGCCAGGCAAGCAGGCAATCCCCCCTGCGAACAGTACGCGGTCCAGAGCCTTAGGTGGCAAGATTAAACTACAGGTTCTGCCGATTAGTGCAGCATTGTCAGTGAAGTTCAAAGGCGCACAGCCACTTAGCACAAACTGCGCCGTTTTGTTTCCCTTTTTAAAAAAAATAATATATATTTATATTTATGATATCAAGACCAAACGAGCACGCTGGCATTTCTCAATGGCGAAAAAAAAAAGCAGATGAGTTTTTTTCACATCACATCCACAAAGAACTCACTAGGATTTCCCATTGCAATTCGGAATGACTGTCTACTAGCGGTGAGTTCAGGGGGCACGGAGGCTAAATCCCGACTCGGAGGGGCACCTGGAGGCCCCATGGCAGAAGGAGGCGGTGCCATCATCATCATCATGGGAGGACCGTAGAGAGGAGGTACCCCTGGCGGCCCGTAGGACTGGTGCGTGTGGTGGCTGCGGATGCTGTGCGCTATCGAGTGGTGGCTCCGGTGACTGTGGTGGCTTAGGTGGCTGTGATGGCTGTGCTCGCTAGCTGGTGCGGACCGCTCGCTTGCAGCCCTATCTCGACGTTTAGTACTCCTGGTGGTGTGGTCTGACTCGCTGCCACTACCGCCAGACTTGCAGTCCCCGCCTTTGGCTTCCTTCTCTTTCCTTCGGTCACTGCCACTTCGGTTTGAGCCGCTACTTCTGCTTCCTGCAAAAAACAGGATTGAGAAGTCATTTTTAAAAATTGGTTATAGTGTAAGGGTATTAGTAAGTTAAGGATTGTGTGTGCTGAAATTGTAAGATAGGGTATGCTTCCCCATGATCAGAAGATCCACAAGTAAATTGAAATCTGAACAGTAAAACATGCCTGTGATATTGTGAATAAGATCATGTACTGAAAATCAAGAGAAAGGGTAAGGGAAAAAGCAGTTGAAAGAGTTTAGACCAAGGGCATCTCATACAGGTTTACAAAAGAGTCTAGATAAAATGTGTCATGATGTGTCATGAAGAGTATTTCACATTGTGTTGACCCTTGGCACTGAGTACCACAGACCCTCTCCCTCCCCCCCCCCAATACATTTTTTTCCTGATACTTCTGTTGTCCAATACAGGCATGGCTTTGTGGGTGACCGAAGAAGCCTGTCTTTGTAAGAGAAGAGGGCAGGATGCTGGTGATATCTGAATACATCCTACGGGCAGGACTGGCAACACCTATTTTAATCCTATGTCGAAACCAGACCATCATTTCTCACAGCCCAAGAAAAGATATCAAAGACGGATATAAAAAAAAGATACACAAGTGTGACTAGACCTAGGAGCAATGGGGCAATATGGGCTTCAAAAGAGTATGTTTCCCTGTTTAAGACAGAGTGTATGAGAATACGTTGCTATACAGGGCCAGACTGGGAACCAAAACCGGCCCGGGGGGGGGGGGTTGGGGGTGCCGCCGAGCTCATTGCCAGGGCCGGTTTCGTCCGATTTATGCTGCAAAAACGTCCCTGTAACAAAACCGGCCCCCACCCGTGCGGCGCACCAGGGGATTGCCTGGTGCCCGCTACGGCCAGTCCGGGCCTGTTGCTATATCAGTGTAACATTACGTAAATGTATGCGCCTCACTTGTGGTCAAGAACATGGTGACCATTACATGGCAACTACTTTTCAGACTTAAAACTAAGTTAATATTCTGTTTTGCACAACCCCGATAAAATCAGCCGTGTATGTATATAACACAATAAGCGTTGAGGCCTGCTGGGTGGGGTTATCCTACATACGGTGCCAATGGTAGCTGCATGGATAGTTATAGGTGCAGTCAAAAGATGAAAGGCATGCATCATATACACAACTCTGTAATGCACTTAGTGGAAAACGTAATACTAAATACAACTAAAGACAGGTGTAGCAAACTGAACAAGTTGACCCTGAACCCAGGACTCCTACCTCTAAAGACTGACAGCCTTCCTAGCCAGTGGCGGCTCCTCCGCTAAGGCGGAGGAGTGTCGCGCCACTACTGAAAAGGAAAAATAAAATGATAATAACGTATTGTTATTATCATCTTTGTTTTCCTATTGCAGTCAGTGGCTCTCGGGCGGGGTGGGGCTGGCCAGAGGAGTGGGAGGAGTGGTTTGTACTTCCTATGTGCGCACGACTGCTTGACTGGCCGGCTTGGGCCAGCCAAACAGTCATGCCCACTTTGCATCTTCCCCACCAGGATGTAATGCACAGCTCGGTGAGGAAAATGGCCAGTCTCCCATTCCTCATCAGAGCGCCGAACTACGGCGCTCAGGCCAATCACAATGCTGCAGTGCAGTGTTGTGATTGGCTCAGGGGAGTTTGGGTGGGTCCTGCAACCAGGCCGGAGACAGGAAGAAGAGGATGGAGGAGAGGTGGCGGGCGGCCGTTTTCAGGTAAGTATTTTTCTTCTTTTTCGTCCCCCGCCCCACCACCCAGGTACGGTAGCAGCCGCTCCTGCTCCTAGCCCTAGGGTATTTTCTCCTCCCATCTTGAAGGTTAGGGAAAGTTTCTGAGCCCAGGGCAGTAGGACCTACCTTCACTGTGCTGGCTCCCAGCGCTGCCCCCAGCATAGCTGTATCCTGGCTCAGGGAATCCAGGGTGTGGGTTGTAGGGGTGCACTGGGGGGTACTGGTATGAAAAGGCCATGGGCCATGGTGCTGCTCCTGGGTGGGGCAGAGGAGCCAGTGTGTCCTGATCCGAAGCCCCACTTGAGCCATCTCGGTCATTCAAAGAAAGATTTGCAAGATCTGTAAAGAGACAAAAAATGTTTGGGTAAATTATTGATTCAGTAGGCACAACCTTCTCATCCACTCTGTATTGCGTCTACAGACTTTTATCTCACATTATGGACAGAACGCATCTCACTGCCTTTCTGGTACTTGTGTATTCAGTCTTCAGATGTACAGGTGCCAGAGGAGAAGCAACATCTAATGGTAGCCCTCTTGTACTAGGTATTCCTAGGAATACATTCTCAGTTGTCCCTGCAGTCTTGCCAAGGAAAGAACCCAGAAAACATTTCAATTTGAACACCTTTAGCTGGTAGAGCCTCTCTTTAGTCGTCGTGAACAGTGACACCCAGTACCCAGGTTAGTAGAAGGCATGGGACAGAGACCTATGTGAGAGGATGCCAGGGCACAGGGTGACCTGTGTTTTACATCAATTATAGTAATGTAAGCTTCTGCTGTGTCAGAACAAGATGTATTGAGCTATACCACCAGGTGAATCCTCCTGCAGAAGAGATTAACTAACAAGTGTACCCAGATCACTGTGAATGACTCTCTCTATATGGACTCAACAATAACATTCTGCAGTACAGCAGGGACGGCTCTTCTGCTAAGGTGGAGGAGCGTCGCCCCACATGCTCTCAGAGCAGAGCAGCAAATATGAAAAGATAATAACGTCGTTATTATCATTTAATTTTTTGCAGCTGTGGGGCTGGGTTAGGACGGGTGGGGCTAATGGAACAGGGGGAGAAGTGGTTTTCATACTCCCCAACTGCACATGACTGTTTGGCTGGCCCTCTTGAGCCGACCAAACAGTCATGCGCACTTTGCATGTTCCCCACCAGACTCCATTACACAGCCTGGTGAGGAACATACAAAGCCTCCTGTCACAACACGGCATTGCAGTGTTGTGATTGGCTCAGGGAGTCTGGGAGCCGAGTGCTTCCTGCTGCCAGGACTGCAGGAAGAAGGAAGCTGAACAGGACGGAGGAGAGGCAGAAGCCGGCGAAAAGGTAAGTGGTATTTCTCCACCGCCGTTCCCCGTCAGCTGCTACTGTAGTACAGAAGAGTTCTTATCCAGTTTTTAAAAATCAGAATATTTGCAAAATGTTGACCGCTTTGTTGAATCTTTTGAGGCAAAAAAAGGGTTTAAAAAATACGTTATTTAGACAAAGTCTGTCAAAGTGCCTACAATTATAAATAAAATCAGAATAATAGCTGATTTCCCAGTTATTCCTAGGACTCGATCATTTAATGGACAATTCATAATTCGACCACTGTATTCCTCAAAGGTAAAAATGGATTAAAGTACTATTCAATAAAAGGATAACAAGTTGATAAAAGCGCCTTTGGTTAAAGACAGAAGAGAAGCAGTACAGACTGTCTGGTTGAAACTGTTTTTAGGAGTGCTAGTATTCAGGAATCGTTTTGGGCTTCTGAAATTAATTTGAGTTGCTTCGCCACACACCCTAGAAATTTTCCCAATTTTGTGATCACTTGTGGCTGCTCATTGTTCAATACGAAACTAACGGCTGATGGTAATGTCTGTGTCCCCTCCTTGATCCATAGCAACCTAAGCAATCTTCTGCGGTCTGCCAATAGTATAGGGCATATGCAAAGCAGATGAGTTAGTGGCTCCTGCGAAAGATTACATAGTCGACATAGTTTTGACTCTGGTGTGTCCGCCCATGGTGGCAACAGATCTAATGACACAAATGAGCCCATACGAAGCTGCAGAAATGTCATCATATAGTAGGCGGAAAATGTTTCATTAATGTATGTTTGTGGGCCTTTTCTGTCGTAGCTACCGAGCACCAGGGGAAATCGTCTGAGGCATCTTCCTAGGTTCCAGCCTAATGTGGCAGCTGGAAGCGACTGGAAGCTTCCCCGACATAAGTGTGATAGCGGCGTCTTTTCTGCAAACTTTCAAGTATGCCTGAGACCAAGGCTGCTTGAAGCCAAGTTCCAAGAAACAAGAAAATATGACATTAAGTGTCACAAGGTTTCGACAAACGAATGACAGCAGGCAAGGCCAAGTATAGAGTGACTGTAATAGTTATACTGACTCAGTATCCACCGTTTGAGGCATGTAAGTAAATATTAAAATTAAGGGCTCTCGTATTTGAGGCCTGAGAAGAGGCTTGCTATCCTATAAGTCAAAAGCAAAAGGAGAGAAAAAAAATATTAGGCCTGAGCAAAATGACATTGGAACATAACCGTGGGTTAATTTTTCAAGTGCAATACCCCATAGGGCATTTTTTTCCGTCATTTCACACAGTTTCGGTGAACAAATATGTGATTTTGCACTCAATTACAACATTCCAGATAGCTCTAATCAGATGAGAGGTGCTAAAGAACCCAGGTTTGAAAGGATCAAAACCTGCCTGGGGGTTTAGCAGCAGATAAGTAGAATTAATGTAAAGGAAACACAGCTTACCACACGCTGTAGCAGTATTCATCTTATTATAATGACTGACAATAAAGTTTATCTATTACATTTTCCAAATTTCCCGCAATGAAGACTCCAGGGGTTGAAGTGGATTCAAAGGGCTTGTGGAAGACAGGCCAACCAGGATTCATGCGTCTCATACACTGCTGTATAGGTGTTCCCAAATCACTCCTGGAAAATGTTCAGCGCCTTCAAACTAATACTTATGAGGATATGGTGTAACTCTTAATGAATGAGGTGTTCTCCAAGAATTATGTGAGATTCCTGCATAGATTAGTAGGAAAAAAGTACACTCTATCTGCTATAGCTTGTGCCAGGAATAGGAGTGGCGACAGCAGGTCGCAATTAAAAGGCACTGGGAGTTGCGGGCTAGAGATGAGATGTTAGGATGAGCTGTTTGAAGTCATGGTTCTGGATTAGTATGCGATAATGCAGTTTATGCTGTGGTATAACATGTTAGGACTAGAATGCACTGATAGAGAGGGGCGCCATAAATTGGGGAGAGGATGCATTTGCAAAGCGATCAAAGTCTGCCTGGTGGAGTAGAAGACCGAGTGTGGAGATCACTGCTGGGAACAGTAGATGCTTCACGCGACCCAGAATGAAGTGAACAAGAGTTTGTAAGACCCAGTTCAGAAAGGAGAAGGAGTTCCATTGGGAAGAGTCGCAGAGGACTACAGAGCCGCGATCTGAGGAACCATCTCTGGAATAGCAGGGATAATGGAAATAAGAATCAATATATCTACCGGCAAGAGTCGATACCAACCTATTGAATAGTAGGGATGCTCTACATCAGAACTAGTGCGTTCTAGCAGAGCACCTTGGGATCATCGAAGACAAAGGGTTCTGCTGTTAAAGGCTAGAATACTCCAGCGGAGTGGTTGGTCTACCATGTGACAAAAACATCCCTTGAGGTGATGAAACTAATTTTGTAAGAGAAGCCAAGGTTATCTGTAGATAAACTTTTGCCAAAACATTTTCTGTCGATCCTTAAAATTACGATTCACATGACCACAATTTAGTTATGATACATGTTTCTGAAACATTCATTAACTCACGCCCCAAAATGTGTTTATGAGTGACACTTTGATAAAAACTTAACCCGCACTGAATCAAAAACATTGGTTCCTTAGTTAAGCTAGGAGAATGTTTCAACGTACTGCCAACGAGATCTCCGAAGATGTAGTAACACTGCTCCGAGAAGGTGATTTTGTTCACTGTGTGCCGAATATAACCCGCTTTGAGAAGATTGCTGGCGTACTTGCGGGCTTCTCGGCGGTCTGTGAATCCTTCCACGTGGTGATAAAGCCAATCTACCACATCCGAACCTGCAAATAATATCAACATTTAAAAAAACAAAAAACTATGAGAGCATGCAAACACACAACCCGCATGAGGCACTCCTGAGAGCATGCCAAGCCTGGTCCACATTCTTTGTTCCCTATTATCTAACGCTGTCCTCGGATTCTAGGATCTCTTCCACTTCTCTGCAGCACGAAGCCCAATTCAGTGAAGATTAATATAAAGCAGCATAGTTCAAGTCTACAATATCCCCACCGCACAGTGGAGCAATGCAGAAACCACAAGATTACAGCTATAAATTCAACCAACTTGCCAGTCACACTCAACAAGAAAGCTCAACTAGAACACACGCTGCTAGCCAACAATTGCTAGCCAACGCAGAAAAGTATTCTAGGCACATTGCAATAAAACGTAGGAATTTCAAAACAGAATAAGGCAATCAAACTCTGCAGCAAGGCAGAAGATTATCACACCCACATGAGATACTTCTTTTTGGCCTACATTTGTTATGAATTAAAATAATTTGTACCAAGGGAGATGTTAAACATTAGGCATTAAATGTAGAAATTAGGCAAATGATTCAAGTTTTGAGTGGCTTAAGAGTTTAAGGCTTGCTTTATGCTTTCAGCTTACACATAGGACACAAAATACAATCCTCGTTATTCAGTTTTAGGTATCTTAAGGAATTTAATCTTAAATTTGTTATTATAGTTATGTTTAAGAGATTAAGGGACTGAATCATATGTTGGCGGGAAGATAACGGCCTCAGCAGTGACAGAATTTCCTCCCAACCAACATAGTGGTTTGCTCGCCCGATCTATATGCCGGCGGACCTTCAGTTTAGCCACTGGGGAGACTATGCTGTTTCCGCTGTAGTCAAACTTCTCAGATGGCCCTGCGGATTAAAGGCTGTTGGAGAAATGGCTATATGTACGCCCACTCAATTAGGATGGGTTGACGTATAGCCATTTTTTACTGTCCTTAACTGCCACGCAAATCCTGGCGGTGAGGGACAATAACATGCAAATAATGTTTCTCCGCAATAAGAGACGATTGCCATGACGAGGGGAGCATTACTTTTTTTTATATTATAAAAAGAAAATCTCGTTTTGGGATGGTAAATAAAAAAAGAATACTCTTTGATACAGGGCTACGCCCTGCTGATGCATGCACTGACAGGAACTGCTGTTATGGCGGTTCCTGACAATTTTTTTATGAATGATCACCGGCTTGCTGGTCATTTATAAATTATGCAGGTAGTCCCTTCGTCATGATGATGGTGTACTACTCCATCCCCAAGGCGGAACGGCGGTCCGTCTGTCAAAATTAAGTTTGGGCCTAAGTTTGAGTACTTAGCTTTGTATTTATCAATGTCAGTTTAAGCTTTTAGATTTAGACTAAGGGGTTCACTTCAGACGTCAGCCACGCACATCTGGAGAAATACAGGACCACAACCAAGTATACCAACCACACCCTTCTGCAAAGTTTACACAGCACAACCATGTAATTATTAATCACACAGGCGAGCTAATAAACTCCTGGGATATTCATATTCAGACAATCCTGAAGAGATTATCAAATGTAAATGTACAGGAATTTATAGCGCAAATCACCGAGCGGTTTCTAAGCACTTGCTTAGGGAACCCGTCCTGGTATTCCCCTGTGAGATAACCCCGGCAGGATATCCGCAAGGTGAAAGCAAGGCATCCCGCCGCGAGGGGCCGTTGTGGAGATTAAGCAAGCTATTGCCCAGAGTCGCAAAGTGTGAACCCGTGAATCAAGTAGGCACCGGAGCGAGAATTGTCGAGTCCATGGACATTTTAGGACTCAAGACCCCACCGAGCCGGGAATTGAACCCTGGTCCCGAGCTGACCTCTGCTTCCAGGTCTGCCTCCTCTAACCAGTGAGCCACACTTCTCCACTTCAACACAGGTATCCCTGCTCCAGAGCCAAATGCTGAAACCAAGTGTCCATGCCACACACTATGGCAGACTTCAGACCCTACAACAAAGTACCCAAGTCATAAACTGCTACAGATCCCAGTCTACGTAACCAAGAATCTCTGCCTTACACTGCTGCAGTGCTTAGACACCACAAAGGAGAACACGAAGCACTTAATGTAGCACAAGTCTCTTAGCCTTAGGCTGTTGTAGTTAACTGACGCCATTCTCGTGAATCCTAGTCAAATACTGCAGCAGAACACAACTTACTATCCCAGTCATAGAGAGCTTTCAAAATTACCACAATAATGTATAAACCACTCACTGGTCTAATGCCCAAACAAGACAACCAAATATCTCAGCCCTACATAGCAGCAGACCACAGTTACCATAAACAGGTATCTAAGGAAACCGATGCAACCGTTCTTGCAGATAAAGGAGGCCGTAGAACTTTATTAAACCAGCACTTACCTATGAAGGCATTGGGGATGGTGATCTTGAGCCACATCCTGTCCCGGACCTCAAGACCGGACTCGGTGGAGCGCATGGCCTTCACAATGGTGGCCATGTCACTGTGGATGGACAGGTGAAAGTCATCGAAGCCTGCAGATCAGAGTGAAGGGCAGAGGAAGGGAGGGAGGCAAGAGATGAAAGGGGGACCAGGGTAGCAGTTAGTGGGGGACAGGAGGCGGAAGGAGGGGATACGAAGATCAAGGGAGGAAATTGGGTTCAGGTTAGGGATTGTAGGGAGGAGGAAGAAATGTGCGACATGGAATTTAAATGAGTGTTCAAGGCATGAAGATGAAGACATCAAACAATCGAAGGGAACAATACATTCTAGAGCACAACTTAGGAACTGTGCCACCATCTTGTAGGTGAGGGTTTACAGAATGGAGCTTTTCATGTTCCTCCATTTAAATGTTTATAGTTGCTGCGGGTCTTTTCTAGGCCTGGGCGGAGTTCCGCGTGGCTTAAAAACTCCATTGTGTTCCGCAAGCAGCGGAGTGCAGTACGTTGCGCTGATTTTTAGCACGGAGAGTTTGTCCCGTGCTGTAATCAGCACTAACAGCACCACATGCAGCACAAGAGGGCGCAGCTTCTTTGTGCCACTTGAGTTGATGTTCTACCCGAGTGGCAGCTTTCACACAATGCGAGCAGCACGTTTCTCACCATTAGCGACCTGCCGCGACTGCCCGCATTGAGAAATCTCGTCAGGAAGTGATCTAGCGTGGATTTTCCTTGCTCACCTACTTAACGTTGGTGAGCCGCAAGAGAGGAAAAACTTCGCTGAGCGGAGGTTTTGGGATCCCTGTGCTCTACGTAGAGTTGGAAAATGTCCGCAACTTCCGCAAGCGGAGCGGAGTTTACTTCCCAAGCCTAGTCTTCTCTCTCCACTTTTAAGTCCATCTGACCAACAAACTATCGCTAAACATTCTGAAATAAGTCTTTATTCATTGCTGCAAACTTGATAAAAACTTTTTCTAACCACCCCATCCCTGCTGTAACCAGTGGCCTTAATGCCCACATCTACGTCACTTACCTTTTGGGACTCACTTATTTCTCAGAACTGCTGTATAAACACTGTATTGTTCCATCTCTATAAAAAGCCTCCTGTAAAGCCCTTTCTTGCAACCAGTTTTGTCCTACGCTGTCCTAAACAAAAATTGATTAAAAACACACTGGGGGAGGAGGGCGTACAAACCTGCACTAAAGAGATACCGGACAGTCCAGGCAGGCAGCAATTCAATGTTCACACGCACTTCCAGGCAAGGAAACACACAGTTCAGTAAAATGATGTATGCGACTATTCAGCATTTCCCTTTCTTTCAATACATGTATCAGTCTGTTTCTTTGGCCTTGTTTGGCTCTGATAGAAGGAAACCATTGCTGAAACTAATGGCAATGAAACCTGCAGATGGGCAGTACACCAATTTTGCTTCCAATTAATTTCCACTTTTTCTCTATATTCTACTGTGGTCCCCACGGTGCCCATCTCCACCCTAATTCAACAACTAAGTCACTAGCTGTGCCCGCTCCTCTCCATTGGGCCTCCACTGTCTCAACTAAAACACTCACCACCGCCACAGTTCAAGCAGCACCACAGCACCACCACCAAAGTTCATGTACCACCGCCTCCACAGTTCATGCAGCACCACCGCCACAGTACATGTAACACCACGTACACAGTACATGTAACACCACGTACACAGCTCATGCAGCACTGTCTTTACAGCTCATGCAGCACCTCTCCAAAGCTCAAGCAGCACCACCTCTACATCTCATGCAATACCACATCCCCAACTCACGCAGTATCGCCTATACAGCTCATGCAATACCACCTACACAGCCCACGCAGCATCACCCTCACAGCTCATGCATCATCATCGCCACAGGGCAAACATCATCACCTCCATTAGAAATACGCTCAGTACATTTATCTCATCCCCTGGAAGAGTTCTCCACATATCCATCTGCACTGAAAGACTGGTTCATGATCCAGTAGCCTTCACTGGAGGAGTGACCCTACAACCATCAGCTGCTCTGCAGCACTGCTCCATGCATCCCCTACATCCTAAGGAAGACGTCACCATGGGAGTACGGCCTATGATGCTATGCAACAATCATCTCCGCTGAAACACCTTTCCATGCAGCCTCCACGCGCACTGGAAGATCGATCCATGTATTTACCACCTCTACTGGACGGCAAGTCTCTTCATGGATCACGCTCAAATACAAGGCAACATGTCCCACCCAATGCACGGAAATATGTCTTTTATGCAATCATCGTCGTCACCAAAAGGAAGCTTGATCTGTCTACCACTGCAGCCACGAGTCTGTGCTGGGCTTCAATCACCTGCACTTCCACTGAAATTGTAAACTACCATCCCAATGATGCAACTACCATAGGCTAACTAGGAAAATCAGATTCAAAGATGTCGCTGCTAATACGCGAATGTCATTTATTTATCCACGGTCTACACTGGAGGACTACTGCTTAAGCATACCACCTTCACTGGAAGAATGCTCTACAGAAATTTGCCTACTGGCATCGAAACATTTTCCATTACTGCTGCCCATCTTTTTTTAACCGCTTAACCAGAATCCTTCATGTTATGGACTATTTTATAACTGCACTAAGGGCGCGATTACGAGTTTGGCAGTGCATGGACCCCCAGACTCGTGGGGGAGCAGCGGTGGCGGTCTCATGCCCACCTTGTTACGATTCTGGCGGTTGGAACGCCACAGCCACCAAGGAACCACCATTCCCTGGCTGTGTTGCAGTGTTTAGAAGGCAGCACTATGCTTGGCAGAACCGCAGTGGTCCCGCCAACCATATTACGAGTCTTCTCTCCACTGGCGCGGTCATGGATGTTCCTCCTCCATGATCACCGTGGCGGAGAAGAAACAAAGGGGGCCCTACAGGACCCCCTGTGCCTTACCTGCATGTGGATGCACACAGGGGAGCACTATATGTACCCTCCTGTGTGCAAGCACACCAGTCCATGCTGTGCAGGAACGGCTTTTGGTGTTCCCATTGCGGTGCCCATTTTCAGGGCACCGCCGAGGCAACGCTAAAAAAAATAAAAGCCAACCAGACAGGAGAAAATTCTTAATCTGGCGGGCGGTCCGACTAAGGCTTTGGCAGTGCAGACTTGCGGCAGCACCGACAGTCATAATCAGGCCTTAAGTGTTGCATTGCTATAGAAAATGTTGGCCTTGGCCAGAGGAGGGCCCAACTTACACATGCGTGATAGCTACAAGTTCTGGGGTTTCAGCTGCCTCACCTTAAGGACAGCCACAAGATGTATTCAGAAATGTATTGTTCCCCTAAGCAGCAGATAGCAGAGGTGAGAAGCCATGCTTTGGGGGAGCATGGGCAGCCCTGGCATGGAGCAAGCACTTACGTTCCATTTCTGGGATGGAGCTGGTGATGGAAGAGCTAGTGGAAGTGACTGTGCTCATGGAGGGGCTCATACCATACGCCGGATAGGTGTTGGTCATGGCTGCCGTGTGTGATACCCACGCCGCCGGATCGATTGGTCGTATAGGTTCACCTGATGAGGCAAGAACAGACAAGAGATTAACTCAGCACAGAAACTTCCTCACCAGATGCATACTGATCCTCCTGCACGATCATCACCTGGAAATACAAGGATATTCGTTTCAGAGGATTATCATGGCTGATCCCATGACTTTATCAGAATGGTGAAGAGGAAACACAAACAAGATTGCTCATCAACTGGAAGAAGGGCGCTATCGGGCTGGATCTCAAAAACATAACTTCCTTTCTTTCACAGGGATTTCTGGAAATGGAAGTAGTACCACTGAAGAGAAATAAAGTGATAGAAGACGACAAAGGGTCAATGGGAGAGGTCTAGGAAGCGGCCAAATAGTGAGGAAGGAATGGGAGACAGTGTAAGATAAAAGAAGGGGTTAAAAAATTGAAACTGGGGAAAGGATTAGGTTAATATATATTGCATGCCTGGCTACTGAGTACGAGAGGACTGACAAGTGAAATAAGTAAAAAAAAATGATTAGTAACATGGGAGGGTTGTGGTTATATGGCTGTTTACAGACAAGTTTGAAATTGGTTTGAAGGGACAGTTTGAGTGGGAATAGGAAAAGATATGTGGCAGCGAGGAGAACTAGAAATAGCTTCTCCATAATGAGGTTATGTTATTTTAAAATATTTATTAAGCGCACGTACACCAAGCGGTTTCATGGCGCTCAGGACAAAGGAGGTCATTATGGAATCTCTTGAAAACTGCTCAAACAGTCCCATCAGCCACCTAACAGCATCTCTCTCACTTATGGGTATTGTCTCCATCTCCTGCCTTCCATGATTCTCTACCCCACTAGCTGCCTGGAGGCATAGCAGATACTCTCTTCCTTGTTCTGACACCTGGAGGGGCCGGCTTCGGACCTGGATGCGGTGGGCATGTCCACAGCAACATGGAAACTGGTGTCGCTAGCTGCCAAACCAAATCAGCTATGTTACATTCACCATTAGACCTCTGTGAATAGACTTCTAATCTCTATATAGATCATGTAGGCCTATACATTTATATCAAGCGGTCTGTGTGTGTTCAACTACGTAGAAAATGCAAGACCCCGTACTACAGAATACTGGCAGTGGACCCACATCAAAGACCCCCAATGTTGTGCGCCTCCAGGAAAAGGCGATTGAGGTTTTGTAATGAGTGTGTCTGCTCCCCAAACTAAGGAAACATTTATAAGCAGTCACCTGAGGTGAGATGGGGAGAGGGTGCAGCACTGCTCATGCCTTACGGTGAGGAGGAATATCAGATGGGAAGTCAAATTTGTAGACAACATGGAATTTGAAAAGTAATTAAAATCTGGCGACTGACAAGTCTAATGACTGAGGAAGGGCAGAACAATTGCAATGGATGGAAGCAGTAATAAAGGGACTGGTGTGTGCCAGGGAGGAGGAAGCGAAAGGTGCAGATAAGAGACAAGCATGTTCAGTGCTGACCAAACTGAAGGGATGTAGTGAAAAAAGATATGTAAGATGAATCTGTTAAACAAATGGCAATATACAAGTGTGGTAAAGAGAACAAGATGATGGATGGAGGGCTGAAACCTTTCAACCGCTCACCCCCAGTCAAGAGATTGGGGTTGAACCCATCGTTCTTTTGCTCCCCATGCCACTCCAGTTTGGTCACGGCCATTTGCAAATCAGTCTTGACCCTGCTCCTCATGGGAACAGTTCAGCCTGAACTGCCAGGCCAGGTCCTCCCCGGACCGGAAACAAGCATCCTGGGACCAGTTTTAGGTTTTCACCCCTCATCAGCCAGGCTAGCTTTAATCCAGTGGCACAGATGTACAAGTGTGGGCAGACAAGTAACAGTGTGGAGCTTTAAACAAATGCCAATAGTGTAAACAGGTTCCTAAACTGAGGTCTGAACCTGGCATATCGAGCATGTTCTAAAGAAGGACTTTGCCGGGAGGGTCAGCATAACTCATGCTTGTGCAGATGGAAAGAGGTGCCGGATGTAGAGGCAAAGCCGACCAACATCTGCATAAGGTAAACGTTGAAAGAAAAAAAAATCAGTACCCATCTTCAAGAAAATCACAGTGAGAAAGTCAAGAGTTGAGCCTCAAGATGTTCAAAAGAGGGGGAATATAAGAGTGAGCCTTGCATTTATTCATGAAGGAACACATGCAATGCCAGTGGCTGGAAAAGGATATAGAGAAATAAATTGTTTATTGTCAAAGGCTCCAAGAGGTATAGTGCAACTGGAACAGGGTGTAAACCTTTGCAGTGAACATACGATAAGCAACTGATGACTTTGCTAAGAGCGTTACGGGGAAGTGGTGGAAACAAGGGGCAGTGGGGAGGGTTGGTGCGAAGGATCAGAGAACAATACTGTGAATGGGCTATGGGGGTACAATTAGGGAAAACAAGAGGCATTTGGTAGGAAGTATGTAAAGTAAGGTCAAAGGATTAGGTTTCTCAGGTAAGAGAAACACGCTAAGCATCTTGAAAAGGAGGGAGATGTTATGTTGATATGTGACAAGTGGTGTTATTTCCAAAGCTACAACCAGGAGGTGTGTGCCGTGCGGTTCTTTCAACATTGGAGGAATAAAATTTCTGATTTAATATGGCCAGAGGCTAGGAATGTAGTGCAGGTAGATTTGCATTCTGGCTATTACAAGTTACCAGTTTAGGAGTTGTTGTGTGAGGTACAAAGAGTATTATTTACAAATGGCAGCAGGGACTTCAACTGTGATGCTGAGAGGTTCTCCATAAAGGGGCTTAGACAATCCAGGAGTGTTAAAAGATACCTAAAGCACATGCAGATTATTTATTTCTTGTATGGTAATGAGAGACACACAGAAAAAAAGAGATGACATGAACCTGCCGAGGATGAAGTCAGGAAAGGTATAAAACTCTTTTCATGGCCAATTAGCAGTCACAGATCACCAGATTATGGGGTGTAAGCTGCACTGCATGAGGGGGAAAGAACCAAGGACAGCCATAGGAAAACAAATTTTATTACACTTCTTTCAAGAAGAGACAGAGGAGGAAGAAGTTAGAAGAGCTCATCATTGACCTAAAGCGGTAACACAAAAGAAGGGAGAGGCAGGCCCCAGTGGCGGCCGACTTTAGGGCAGAGTGGTAGTAGGGTGGGAGCAGGGATGGAGTAGAGGGGTGGCCGAGAAAAAAAAAGAAGAAAAAAAAAAACTTAACTTGCCTGCCGCCAGCTGCTTTGCCGGACTTCTGCTCCTCTTGTGGCTCCACTGCAGGCAGAAGCGCCGAGCCTCCCCTGCGGCCAATCCTGATGCTGCTCTCATGCATGAGAGCAGCTCCAGGATTGGCCTGAGCGCCAATCATTTACGCTCCCAGGGAGACTCTCTCTGCGGTCTCCAACACAGCAATGCAGATGCGTTTGAAGACAGCTTTCTGTGCATATGGGTTTGGCCGGCCTGAGATGGCTGGCCAAACCCACATGCTCACTGATAACAGTGCTGCCCACCACTCGCTCCCCTGACTGCCCACCTGCGATGGCCCCGCCCCAGGACACAGCAGATAGAAGTTACAAAAATTAAATGATAATAAACTTGTTTTATTTTCAACTTTTGAAGCGGCTGGCGGTGGGAGGCACTCCTCCGCCATAACCGAAGACCCACCACTAGCAGGCCACTGTGGGAGTAGAATGTTATTCGCTAAAAGGAAGGAAGGGATCATTTGAAAAACACAGACATCATAAAGGCCGACGCCAGTAGCAAATCTTTTTAGCTGGGTGATCTAGCTTTCTTGCAGAACTGATCGTACTATAATGTCATATAGTACAAACCTGATGACATTCCCATCTGAACATGTATATACCTGAATCCCAAACTATAAACTCTTTCATTAGTGCTGCAGTGCTTGGGTTTTCAATTTACAAAGGAGCAACACATGGAAATTGTACTTAAAAGTGTAGACTCCAGCAAGAGTTATTTTCAAAGAACACACATCAGGTTTCACTTACTCCTGGGCAATGTGAAGCAGCCCCTTGGGGTGGGATCCCAGCACTTGGCCACAGTCAAGATGATAGGCCTGTTGGAAGAATGACAGTATTAAAAACCTATGAAACAGATGAGTCGCACTTCTCATGTCGTCTCTCCTCCAAGGACGGGCCCCTCTCAAGTAAGAGTTCATCTGAGCTCAGAACAGAACAACTCCAAAACCTGTCAAAAGGACACGAAGCAAATAACACCAATCCAATCCAATCCAATCAATTCAATCTAATTTGCCCGTAAATTAAATGTTGTGCTTTCCCATCATCAACTACAGGGATCAGTTATCATTCTGAAACAGGGCCAGAAAGTGCTTCAAGCTAAACCATACAACTGCTACCATTAACAGGTACTTTGTGCTGCAGTCATCTACACCCCTTCCTGTATATCTCTTGCTCAACACATAGAGACATACTTCCAGCCAGGGTGCCTGTACAGCTAGGCCCAAGGTTGAGCAGGAGATGGAAGACCTGCTCTGTTCGTTAGAGGGTGTCATGGACTAAGGAGTACAGTAGTTACTACATCCATAAACTTTCCTTACGATTACTTTAGCCTGCCACGTATTTCAAGACATTAGGAATGGATCACTACGCAGATGATACTTGGATATTGCAAGAGAACAGGCGTAAACATAATTTCACTCTCAAGTACAGAAACTGTGTGAACAGTTAGCCATTTGCCTACTATTGAGCATCACCTTAAGAAAAGGCAAGACCAAAGTAAGGCTTGTAGAAGCGACGTGCTGGCTGTCCTACACGTCTCCTTTATTTGGGTCATCCTATTGTAAGCAATTAATGCCAAACACTTAAGGGAAGCAATTAATACCAATTAATCTAACGGGAAGTGAGAAAGGAACATCCTGTAATTTCTGGATTTCATAGCAATGAGTCATTTATAAAACCAACACTAGCTAATCACTGTTATTGCATACACTTTCCCCTTTCTCTATAAGTTGGGGGGAGGGGGTCTTCTCTGGTAAAAAAAAGGGACTGATGTTTTTCCCCCAAAGCGGCTGAGAGGCCCTAAGAGTATGTAATCTACAAGAGAGTGGGGAACCCAATAGACCCTTGGAGGCTTGGGTAATGTGATCTGTTATCAGGTAAAAAGTGCCTACAAGGGATTCTTTCTAAAAGGTAATAATCATGCATTTTTTAAAGTAAATCTCAATAAGCTCTAGCCAGTAGCTTATAATGAATTATTAGTCATGTTACTTCATAAATAAGACATGAATCCATCTTTATAATAATTAAAATTTAGAAAAAACAGTACAAGATGGGTGTATACTTATTGATGCACATATTTATGTGAATAGATGAATAGTTAAAAAGTACACAACACTTAATTCATATATCAACAGAGAAGTGACTAAGATTTGGCACTTTTTTACAGCATTTCTTACCTTTTTGACACCTTTATGATCACTCATTTCATATATCGTAAAACTGTAGAAACTGTCGCCTAATTTTGCAAGGAACAATTCCTATGATACAAGAAATTACAAAGGAAATGGGTGCAGCAGTCGACGTTTCAGTCTTTGATGTGAAGACATCTACAAGACCATCTTCAGGACAAAGTTTTTCATTAGTGGAATGGCCCTGGAAGGACTGAACTGTGGATAATATTTGATAAATCCAGGTGCTGTTGAATACAGTCTGATCCGTATAATCGATTTCACAGAAATCGTGATGGAGGAATAAAAACGCTCATCACATGGTCCACTTTATTTAATGAAACTCAGGTTTATGTTGAATGTAGTGCCGCCAGCAGTTTAATAATTTCTTGGAGAACTGATGTGGCTCCCAGTTCGAGTACACGCATTGCTTCTGACCGAAGCAGCAGCGTTACAGTAAACCTGAGTTCCATTAAATAAAGTGGACCACGTGATGAGTGTTTTTATTCCTCCATCACAATTTCTGTGACAAGAGTCTCTGTGAGGAGGGGAATAACGTATACAAATTGTTAAGCTTACTGTAGTGTCTCTTGTACCCTTATTCATTCAGCTCCTTTGTCCATTTACAGTCCGCACTCAATCCTTCTTACATGTGGGACTTTTCCCAAGCAAGAGGAAGCCTACTCCAACCCACATTAGTTAAAAACTTTCTTGGATACTGTTTAACTAAACTAAGCACCCACTCTGAAGCTGCATTCCCTTCATCATGCTCAAAGGAAGTATGATGTGTTGACCGCTGTTAATTAATTCATTATTAATATTCCATTTGTGTCAGTATTGCAGCCTGTGCCCGACCAAGATATTTTTGTATCTGACAGCATGGATTTGGGCTGCAGGAGTGTTAAAGAATGCAAGCGGGCTCACTGTGTGGTAGGAAGAGAACACATACTCTGTATGAGTTCTTGAAATGAAACTGGTGGATATTCTTGTGTAGTCAGACTGGCTTATTGACCCAAGTGTTCAGAGCACGTCTCGCATGTGCTGTACGGGGGTGCTGTTTCAAGTGAGCAGGAGGGCAGGATTCGTATTGTAGTTCTACTGTCGTGGAGGAGTGAGTGTGGCATAACAGTTATTGTATTGTGCGGGTTTACACATCCAGGATAGAAGGTTCTATTTTTGAGGCTAGTACCATGTACATATACATATTTGCTGGAAGAACCCAGCCCGTCCCAGCAGGAACCTGCGCGTGGTGCACTTGGCTTTGAAAATCATTCTCCTGTATATTGAAAGCCATTGGCTGCTGTTATCGCTGGTGAATTCTGAGCCTAAAGTGTATGAGTAGACTGGCCACAATATTATGCGCATGCTGAACTCTTTAGGAAATGGGTGAGTGAAGGCCAAGGTAGCATCTTTTAGCACAGTACTGCCAAGACAGATGACACCAACAAGGAGGTTGTATATTACTACCTTAAGCTGCCAGATCAAGGTCCCCACTTTGGCAGGAACAACTTAATCTACAACAAATTCAACTCTATTACCACACCCCTTCACCTACACTGAACGGTTTAAAATAAAGAAATGAATGCGACTATTTTATATTTTATAATATTATTTTATTATTTAACCTCTAAAACCCTTACCTGAATTCCACTTCTAAATGAAATTCAATGTAATTACTTTGAATTAATTTAAATAAATAACACAATTACCCTTGACTTAAACCTAATACCGTTAACAGAAATCCTTCATTAATTTACCTTTAAGTTAATAAAAAATAGCCTAACATAACCCTTGTGGAAACTTTAGCCCTTAATAAATTTAAAAGAAATGTATTTTACATAACTACCTATAGCCTTTAATTCTTTTACATTTGCAGGGATTAAAAATGTTACCCTAACTCTGTTGCTTTGATTTAATGGGAAATAATTAAATAATTAATCCTTATTACTAAATGATTTATTTGTAGCCAATTAGATTAGTAACCAACCTTATAGCAGATCCTAACATTTAATTCATTTTAATTACATAACCTTTTATTTAAATTACATAAACGGAAGTTAGTTTACATAATTACACATTATTTATTTGAAATTCGCAGGAATTAAAAATGTTACCCTAACTCGGTTACCTTAATATAATTGGAACTGAATTATATAATTAATCCTAATCACTATTTAATTTATAGTTAATTAAATTAGTAACCATACGCTAATCTTTTAGCAGATCCTAACCTTTAATTCATTAAAATTCAATTACGTATCCTTAACCTTATTCCTAAATTAACTTACATAAAATAAAACTGTTCACCCACTTCAATAATTTATTCAAATTAAATAAATGTAATGATATAATTAAAACTAACTTACATCTTAAAAAAATAAAATTAAAATAAATGACCCTTCACTTCTCAGTTCAATGAAAACACCACTAAATTAAAGTAAATTATATTGTGTGTAGGTACATCGATGTATTGGAATACGCTGTAGCAGCATCGTAGTAGTTAAGGATCACTCAACCAGGACTATCTTGGGAGGGACAACAAGATGCACCCCATAGGATTTCTCAACACGAATTTCCAGAAATTCCCATAAACTGAGCTCCTCAGACTTGCCTTAAATTGAGACTGAAACTATTGGGTGCATATTGTGAACCGTGCCTAAACCCATCCAAACGATTAAACAGTCCTATGCGTCAGCACTCAATGTTAACCCAAAAGGAATCTCAATGCTGCATGCACCAAACTCAAAATGAATAAAATAGTTTTGAAGTGAATGGACCAAGAGCTGAGAATGATGCTGTCTTGGTGTGAGACCACAGTGTTATCCTATGGTAGTTCTGGTCAGGTGCACAGCTGTTGGCCAAGGGAATTTGTGCAACAGTGCAGGATCTCGGCTTTGCGAGGGTTGCGTTTGAGGTGGTTTTGTGTTGTATGCCGCAGAGGGGTTCGGGCATCCAGGATAAAAGCACAAGAGAATACTGCACAATCCATAAAACCCTATACTTGTTCCCAAATGTCCTGTATTTAATAGCCTGCTCAAGCAGGTGTCTTAATCAGTCATGCAAGGAGGATCTCGAATTGCAATCTTTCTCCTGTGTCTTCCCAGGCAGGAGTTAACACTCAGCTTTCCATGAAACAAGATATCGCTGGCTGCTCTTGGCAGGGGCAGCGCTTACTGGTAATCTGTTCGCGAGCCAGAGTGGCATTGAAGCCAGGCTAATTACACATGGAAAATGAGTCACTCTTTGTTGTCCCTCAGGTAATTTCTTCAGCCTGAAGCTCATCACAAAGAAGCACAACGAACACAGTCTACAAAAGAGACAAAGAAATAGAAATTGCAGGGCCATTCTGGAACGGGTGAGTGGGCGGGCGTCTGAACCAAGCACAATAACACATTCACTGCCATAAGGCGTCAAGCACGTAAGAGGGATATGTTTAGGGCCATGCGGTGAAACCGAGCACTTTCTGTAGCAAGCACTAGCAGAATTTTAAGAAGCAATGTACATGACCCAACGATTAGATGTACAGAGATTCGAATGGCAAAGTTAGAGTCTTCTGGCGACAATGGTTATGCTCAGCGCACTAAGCCCTCCATTACGAATTGCCCAGATTGGTGCCCTTGGAGAACTATCTATTTGGGGAGCTCCATGTAGTCCAGTGTTCCAGGACTCAAGTTTTCCATGTTCTCAAACATTAAACGTAGTTTTCTGTGTGCAGATTCACACCCTAAAAAAATGAGGAAAGTAGAGGGCCCTGGGAACTGTCAAAGGCAGAGCGGCAGAGGCTGAGAGGAATGGCAGAGCCCGGGTCCATGCCTACATATGGTGGCAACAGGCAAACCTCCCCACCCCAAGGAAACCCCTCCATAGGCCAATGCGCCTGTATGCACAGGATGCCTTTTCTGACTCCCTATCTGAAACCGGAGGTGGTTTTAAACTCCTCAGCACTGGGAAACACTTGTGCAATAGGATCTGATGAATATGGCAGGTTATTCCCCAGTTCAAGGAGTTCAAGTTTTAATCCGTGGTAACTCATAGGGAGATACATGACAACATTGTTAATTCTAACTGTTTTATTTCTCCACGGAGTCCTTGGGGGTCTTATAAAGGGGGCCTAGTAGGAGATGACAAGTGTGACCCAACCTACTTACACAATAGGAGTTATTGCTCAGGAACAAGTTCTAGGTTAATGTCTGTTAGTGGCAGATTTAAGTGTCAAAAATGACAGGCAGGAATGGAAAAGGCTCATGTGTTGCTTCTTTATTGTAGGTTTCATTTCCGCTTCCCACACCCAATCTACGTTGCTTTCCGCCTGCACCTGTTTTTCATAAAATATATATTTTTTTATGAGAGTAAGCATGCAAATTGCTGTCGGTCTCTTCACCTTAAAAAAGCTCTTTCGTAATATTTCAATTTCATTTTTTTTTGCTTCCTGAAAATTGCACCTACATCATTTTATAGCCATGTGTGTCCGGTGGTACATGCCTTCACGATGATGTGGCCAACCACGTCAGCGCACCTTTTATTTTTATGCTGTTATATTTCAGTCACTTTTTATTTTTTTTTAACTTCCAAATCAATCTCAAGCAGGTATAAAAGAAAGCAAAAATGGCACCTGCGTCATTTGGAGGTCCACATGTCTGATGGCGCATGCGCATGCCTAGATGATGTGGCCCGGCTGCCTCAGCGTACCTTTATGTCAATATTACATGATTTTTTATTTTTATTTTTTAAAATTTTTGGAAGACCTTAATTGATAATGCATCGTACACATAGCCAAAACAAACGCCCGAAGGCTCCCAAAGGTATCACATAGCAATAAGGCAATGCTCGAAGGATCTAGTACAAAGATACTGAGGTCTAATTTTCAAAGATAAGTTCTGAAGGATAAACGGTGGCAGGATGTCACAAAACAGCACAATGGTTCCGGCATGAAGGATCAGGAGACTCATTCATACAGTGCACTAAAAATACCAGAACCAGCACTTTCCCATTGAAGAAAAACGTTTAAACCCAGAAGAAAAAGGAAAAAGAATAGAAGGCCCATAGAACAAAAAAGAAGTAAACAAAAACCCCCACCTCCCACCCCCAACCCTGCACCCCTGCAGCTGGCTACGGCCTACACCCCCCCCCTAGCAGTGTGCCTGTCGCCCATTAAAAGGAGTCCCGAAATATAGGAAGAAAGAAAAGGATTCTAACCTATAACTATAATAAAATGAAGAGAAGCGGAGGAGGAGCCCGCCACCAGTCCCCCGGCATCCCCATCCCATAGTCCAATATTAGCTCAGGATGTATTGTCCGGTGAAAAACAGCATTACTAGCATACAATATAAAAAGCACAGACTCGGCGCACTGCGTTATCCAAGAAATCAACACGCCCCACATCCAAGTTGGTCTGCAACGAGGAAACCATCAGACAGCGATAAGAAGCTTTCATCCCTGTCCCGTCTTCACTCTCCCCCCACTGCTAGCAGAAATAACCCAAAAAGGCGCGAACAGCAGTCCGGAAGGGGCACTTTGCTTCAAACACACAACCAAATCGGGAACACTGGAGTCCAACGTTCCCATGCTGAGCCAGAAATACACAACCCTCGTAGCATAAAGCGAATCCGAGCCAAGGGGAAAAGTCTCGATATCCAGCCCCTTCTGGAGCGATCCCCGGGTATCAGGGGGCAAGACGTGGGGAAAGGACTCCCGTCGTGATCGCAATCCGTGGGTCGTACTTCGGTCCGGGCAGACATCGTCCAGTGCAAAAACAGCCTCGAAGCCTGGAGTCCCAAAGCCATCACTATTGCGCGAGGCCGCCATCTAGTATGAGACAGACACGGGGCGAGAAGGATCACTGTGGTCCGGCAAGACCGCCATTTTCGAGCACCCCTGGGCAAACATTATTTCGTCAACCTTGCTGATCAGGGTTTGCGCAGAGTAAACCATTTCGTGGTGAAGGGAGACGATAGCCGCCAATAAATCGCCGTAGCCCTGATCACATCCACGCTCCCTGCCACTCATGTCACCTTGCACCACACGTCCGTGACCACTCCATGGCCCCAGCTCCTCAAGGTTGTGCGCCATTATGCACTTCGCGGTCTCAAATGGAAGCCCTCCAGGTCGGGGCAGGCTGCTCACAGGAAGCTTTAGGTCTACGCTTTGGAGAAGAGCAGTATAAGACCCAGAAAGCGGCCGTAGGCATTGTCCCGGAAACCAGCTGCCCTGTTTGAGATCAGTGAGGTGGATATTTCGGGAACCTCCCGCTGGTAGCGAGCCAGCACTCAGGCAGTCACTCAGCAATCCACATTAAGGGTTCCCGCAGTCATAAATGAACTCCAGATACAAGCGCCAGGCACAATCAACTCTGTACCTGTAGGCAAGTGGGGCGGGCGGTTCAAATTCGGCCGCGACTTCCACAAATGGTCCGACCGGTTCAGCACAGCTGCTGACGCCCGGTGTTGTTCGCTCCGCAGCCGGCTCCGGTGTCCACTCGAGGCCCCGGTCTCAGGGCCGATGCGGGCCTCAAACTTCAGTTGAACCTTTCTCCAGATTGCAAAGAGGCATGAGCTTCAGGATTTCCCTGCGGGCCGTCGGAGCATAACAGCTACCGCAATGTGCCTTCTCCACGCAGGATCGCCGGCAGGATAGTCACGAGGAAGGAGATGGTCCTCGGAGCCGAGGGACTACACGTCCGACACGATCGCCATCTTGGCTCCTCCCTCGATTTTTTATTTTTTAACTGTTGCCGAGGCTACACAGCATTTTGCTGATGCTGCACAGCATTTTGCTGATGCTGCACAGCATTTTGCTGATGCTGCACAGCATTTTACTGATGCTGCACAGCATTTTGCTGATGCTGCACAGCATTGCCAAAAGGCATTGCCCAAGTTGATAGGTTCCAAAGACGAGACTTATTGGTTTTGTCAATGCTTGTGCTATTATCCAGAGATTCTTTATGGCCTTTACAAATTAATGTTTTTGTATTTATCATGAGATTTGAGCCTTATAATCATGACCTTTTCTGTTCCCATTAAGGGTCTTCATGGTACAACAGTAAGAACTGGATTTTCTGCATGAATGCAACACATTCAAAGGAGTAAAGCTAAAGGATATTTGAAGAGCCTTGAGGCACCCCCTCAAAGGCATATGTGTTTGCCGATCCATTGAGGGTGGCAGCGCCCTTTTTTCTTGCCCAACAGCGATGCCCTGGGAGAAACATCCTTAGTTAGATACATGATCGGCGGCTAAATACTTACATCACCTTCTGCTTATTCACAGCGCGCTGCATTGCGCGTTTGCAGCTTATTATCATCAGCGCTGCCCTTTCGGTCGCGCTCACGTGACCACTCGTGACACCCGCCATCTTGAGCAGGGAAGGGCTGCGCTCCAGTCGATCGAGCGCTCCCGCCCCCTGCATGTACTTAAGGAGTTTCCTGCCTTAATCCGGTAAAACCTTATTTTAAACTTGCTCTCCCCTGAGGCGGAAGCCGGGGGATCTCTCTTCTATCCCTGTGTTAGTAACTTTTAATAGCGCATTTTACACTGTTGTGGTAACTGTCTGTTCATTGGGCGGTAACCTTTATACATGTATTTTTAAATACATGATCGGCGGCTAAATACTTACATCACCTTCTGCTTATTCACAGCGCGCTGCATTGCGCGTTTGCAGCTTATTATCATCAGCGCTGCCCTTTCGGTCGCGCTCACGTGACCACTCTTGACACCCGCCATCTTGAGCAGGGAAGGGCTGCGCTCCAGTCGATCGAACGCTCCCTCCCTTCCCGCCCCTTTCATGTATAAAAAGAAAGACATTTCCCGTCCGCGCAGCGGGCGGGCGCAGCGGGCGCGCCGGCGGCGCGCCGGAGGCGCGCCAGAGGCAAGCCCGTCTGCGCCCGTCCGCGCCGGGACCGGGCCCAGGGCCACAAATCCTGCCAAAAATTTATCGGCAAGTATCATAACATATTCCAGACATACTTTACTTGCCTTATGTCCACCTGACACATCTAATTGTCTAAAAAGGAACCTCTCAGATATTCACAAAGACACGACCATCGTTTGTCCTCACTGCCTCTACTCCATCCCCCTTCCCCCTCCCCTTCAAACCGTGGGCACTCCAAATAACTATGATGCAGGTGGTACTACCTCTATAGCTCTTATCAATGCCCGGTCTCTTGGGAAGCACAGGCAGGAAATATTTGATCTCATTACTGACTATTCTCTCGACATTTTGTTCATCACTGAAACGTGGACTGATGAATCCTCACAGCCAGACCTGGTCATCGCTGTGCCACCAGGATTCAAGGCCTACTGTCAGGATAGGCCCAAACAAAGAGGGGGTGGGCTGGCCATAATTGCCAGAGACACATACCCGGTTAAAACTACCGTCATTCCTTCCACCGCCTGTGAGGTCATGCAATTTTCTATCAACATTTCTCCCTCATTTAACTTTAAGGGAATGCTAATATATCGGCCCCCGGGATCAAAGACTACTTTTCTGTCCAGCTTAAACTCCATAATGGAATCTGTAGCTACAGAAACCACCTTCACAGTCCTCGGTGACCTGAATTTTCATCTAGACCTAGATCACTTAGCCGATTCTGTTGCTCTCACCTCTGACCTAGGCAATCTAGGGTTAAAACAGCTTGTCATGTCCTCCACACACCAAGCGGGCCACATTCTGGATCCTATTTTTTCCAACTTAGAAGGACTCCAAATCACCAGCATTCTGCCCATGCAGTGGACAGACCACTTTGCAATCTTTGCAAACATTGCTACTCGCAATGATTACAATAACAATTCCCAATCGGTTCCTAAACTACCGTTTAAAGACTGGAAAAACATAAATCTAGAAAATTTCAAGTCTACACTCATACAAACTTGTCCAGATTTCGTTGATGACCCCAATATAGCTCTCCAGCAATTATACGACTGGATTGGTCAGGCATCCCACCAATCAGCCCCTTCCAAGGAACATTCCAGCAACCGAGCTAAACCCTCCGCTCCTTGGTACAATGACAAACTTAGGACACAAAAACAGATAAACCGCAGCAAGGAGAGAACCTGGAGGAAAGATTATGATGCTGTCAGTAAGTCTAACTATAGGGAAGCCGTTGCCCTTTATAAAAATATGATAGTGCAGGCCAAAAGAGAATATTATACGGACCAAATCGAGCAGGCCAGGAATTCTAGTAAACAACTATTCTCTATTACTAAAGCTCTATCAGGCAACTCACCGGACCTCACGCCTCCCCCGTCACAATCTCTCTGTGACGCTTTGGCATCTTTTTTCTACACCAAGGTAGATGACATCTACCAAGCATTTTCTTCCAAATCACTTTCTGTAGCCACATCTTCCGTCACCTCCTCCTTAGTTAATGTTTTTCCGTGCTTTCAATCAGTTACCCAGGAACAAATAAAAAACACATTGCTGACCATTAAATCAGGTTCACCCCTCGACCCTTGTCCCCTATCTGTCCTCAGACCAGCTTTAGAAGTCATCCTGCCGGCTCTCACACATGTCTGTAATCTGATACTGCGGTCAGGCCAATACCCTAATTCACTCAAAAACACGCTACTAAAGCCTCTGTTAAAAAAACCTTCGCTCGATAAAAATGAGCTGAAAAATTATCGACCAATTGCCAGCTTACCGTTCATTGCTAAGACCATCGAAAAGATCATGAACATCCAGATCTCTGAGTTCATCGAGGATCACCAGCTCCTGGACGATACACAGTTCGGGTTCCGAAAATTTCACGGGACTGAGACCGCCCTGATTAAAGCCGCGGATGACATCAGGGAGATTAGGGACCAAGGTGGCACTGCCATATTGGTTCTGTTGGACCTTTCAGCGGCTTTTGACACGGTCGACCACAGCATCTTGGTCGGCCGTGTCCAAGGATTTGGCATCTGTCACTCTGCCAAAAACTTAATAGCCTCCTTCCTTGCCAATAGAACGCAGGCGGTCATCCTAGGACCCTTTCAATCAGCACAACTCTCCGCCCCCTGTGGTGTCCCTCAAGGCTCATCCCTTAGTCCGACACTTTTTAACATCTATGTGTCGGACCTAGCTAAGACTATCAAAGCTCATGGGATGAGCCTTACCTCGTACGCTGATGACACCCAACTAGTGCTGGCGATCAAGGGTGACGGAGAGCAAGTAGCTGAAAAATTTAAGAAAGGGCTCCTAGATATAGGAGACTGGATGGAAACCAATTGTTTAAAGCTGAACTCAGAGAAAACTGAGGTGCTTGTCTTCGGTCCTTTGTCCCCAGCCTGGTCCACCAGATGGTGGCCAGAGACCTTTGGTACCCCTCCCACACCGACCTCGAAGGTCAGGAATCTGGGGGTTATCTTCGACGATGGTTTGAACTTTATGGATCACGCCAATAAGACAGCATCCACAGCGCACCTAAAATTAAAAATGATTCGCAAAATTCGTCCATTTCTACCCGAACCTGCGATTAAGACACTGGTCTCGGCTCTTGTCCTCTCATCCCTGGACTACTGTAATGGTTTATTTCTTAATGCGCAATCTCGAGTCACCACAAAACTTCAAACTATACAGAATGCAGCAGCCCGTCTCATCACCGGCAAAACAAAGTTTGAACCTATTGCCCAAAACATAAAAGACCTGCACTGGCTGACTGTACAAAAAAGGATCCTCTTCAAGGCTCTCTGTATAGTCTTTAAATCAGTTAACAATCAAGGACCACATTTTTTGAGAGACAAACTTCAATTTTACAAACCGACAAGAGCTTTACGCTCCGCCACTCTTAATCAATTGTCTGTTCCACGCACCAAAACAGTGTCCTGGGGAGACCGTCGCTTTCTTGTGGCTGCCCCCAGACTTTGGAACACCTTGCCTCTCAACATCAGACGGAGTGCTACGCTGTTTCAGTTTCGTAAACTCCTGAAAACCTGGCTGTTCTCCCATTAACCATGCTTAACTGTCATCCTGTTCATTCTTTTCTCCTGTCCATTCTTTCTTCCCACCCTTCAATAATGGTTTTAGCGCCTTGACGCCTAAGGGTATAAGTAGCGCTTTACAAGTGTCAAAAATAAATAAATAAATAGAAAAGGCTTTCTCTTGCCCGTGGACTCAAAACACGCCATTTATTCGTGCGGGTGCTATCAAAAACAAACCACATATGTACTACAGGCAGATGCTAAATTTGACTAGAGGAAGTATGATCAATAAAATAAATGACATTGAACGTTTCTACAGCCAGTGCCAGCAGGGCTAGGCCAAGGGAAACACTCCCTGGCAGGCCAATACAAAGCATGGCATTGACTGAACGGGGGTGTAGAGATGCTAAAGGAAGAGCCAACACCTGTATGGACTACCTGGAAATGATAGTATGGATGGTAAACAGCCCTCACAATAAAGCCGTCACCCGCATGAAATTACAGCGCGGTTGTTACAACGACCACGTTGTAACAATGCATACCGTTACCCCGCAAGTCGTAACAACGACTTGCAGAGGGGGAGAAGGTGTTGGATTTAAAATCCAACACCTTCCCTACTGTCCACACAGACTGGAGTTGGAATTGGAAATTATACTATTTTAACATGAAGCACCCCCCTCCGCAAGTCGTTGTTTCGACTTGTGGGGTAATGGTATGCATTGTTACAACACAGTTGTTTTAACAACCACGTTGTATTCACATATGGGGTGACGGCATGCGTGAAAAGAAGGCGTATTCAGTATGGATATATGAAAGAACATGTGGGCTCTGGCTTGGTGAGGGTGACCGTGGATGCTCCCTCTGTCTGGGGTGTCTACACAATACACTTTCCTGTTGGGATCTTGTCAGTCAGATTTCGTTTTTAAAGGATACAACCCCCACACAGGGTGGCGTGCTTCATTTTCGGGGTTGCACCTTCGTCAGCAACAAACTGGAGAACAGCAGTTTCACCAGAACTCTTGGAGTCTTTTTTGTTTGCTTAGGGAAATGAGGGTTTCACCATGGAAACATTAAAACTGCATTATGATGATAAAAAAGAATCAATTTAATGAATGTGCTATTTGCTGCCCTTCCTTATGCAAGGTTAAAATCAACGCAGGGGTGGGAGAAGAGAATATACTATTATGGTTTCTTCCCCACAACCCTATTAAGGTGAACATGTGAGGACTAATGAAAAGACAAGCAGCTGTGCTTTGCACCAAATGCAGTTAATGCAGAAGAATTGCATAGGAAGCCAAATATATTGAGTAACTGTAACCTAATTTCAAGGGATCAACAGCATGGCACGCAAGGTAAGTATATAAATGGATGAAAAATCTGAAGATGTCAACATGGACTGGGGCATTGTGGGTGTACATCATAAGGAGGCGGATATACCCACCAACTAGTTGACACAAGAACGGATGGATTGGGGGTGGAATGGGAGGCAAATAGGGATAATGCTGGGCCAACCATTAGATGGTCCAATAATGCACAGCATGTGAATCCAGAAAAGATGTTGCAGCAAAAACAAGAGTTCCAGAGGTTAAATCATTGTACCTAGAATGTCTGCTGTCAAATCTGAAGACACAGCACATTAATGGCAGATGAGATGCCAAACTGTACAGTCCGCGAGCTACAAAGATCTTAGGCGAGGCTTTGAAAAATATTACCTTAGCCAAACTAACAAAATTGATTAGAGAACAGTTTTCATATGAACCTGATTGGTGAACAGTTTATCTGTGACACAGTATGGTAAAGTGAGAATTGGGGCAAAGTACAGGGTGCAGCATGTGTCGCAATACAACACGTTAACATGTGGTGAAGAGCAACATGTGATGAAAGGCACAGTAGTTAGCTAAGAAGGAAAGTCTGCAGAACAAAGCTTGAAGCACTGTGCATTAGTGTATAGTTTCGTGAAACCCAAAGGGTGTAGCCGCATGCGGTGTGTGGCAGGGTACATTGTCTGACTGGTGGTGTACAGATTACAGTGAGGTCAACAGAACCAAGTGGAGTACAGGGTGCAGTGTAGGCAAGGCACAGGTCTTACCCAGGCTTGTGGACAATCTCTCGCAGGACTCGCACAGCATCGTCATTGCTCATGTTCTCAAAGTTGACATCGTTTACCTGCAGAAGAGGAGGAGACAGCATTTAGTACACACTGATCATTGCATTCACCATCACTCGGCGAGTAGAGGCACCAAATTCTGTGAGACGATCCATGCGCAGAATGAGTCTAAACCTTTCTCTTGAATCAGCTGATTGAGTGCAGACCTTGACTATTGGTGGTCTCCATTGTGTCAGAACCCACTTATAATATCAATGTTAGTGTACTGAAAAATACCACATACATCATGCTTCAAGGTGCATTGGAGGCAACCACAAAGACAAAACAAATGCAAGAAAACAATACATTCAACATGACCTTGGGTGCAACAAATACTACTTGACTATGTCTGAGAAAGGCACATCCCTTGCTTTCAAATAACACGTTCGATGAGGTGCCTTGCTTACATTTCTGGATCTCGGTCTTTGTGTTTAGTATGAAGTGCATCTTTCTGTCTGATTTCATTATGAAAATGCAGCCTGATCCTGGGTCATGAAAGAATCCCACTATTAGCAGTAGCAAAGGTGCAACCGGTCAGTCCTGGCAGTTTGCACATAGCGTATGTTGCCAACTGCAGGCACAGATGTTGGTGCAGCAACTCTCAGCACACAGTACACGGTGCTCCCAAATAAAATGTGGTTTACGAAAAGGCTTTACAATGCCCTTCTATCCTGGAAGCACACGAGTACCTGCAGCAGCATGTCCCCAGGTTCTATCCTTCCGTCTGCTGCCACAGCACCACCCTTCATGATCGAGCCAATGTAGATGCCGCCGTCTCCTCGCTCGTTGCTCTGTCCGACGATGCTGATCCCCAAGAAGTTATATTTCTCTGCAAGAGCCGCAAACAGAAACAACATTAACAAAGGAATGAGAGTAGGCTTCAGAAAAACTCAAATGCAGCAATAGAAACCCACCCAACAAAAATCAACTAAAGAGGTCATAAACCCACTGATCTCTCCAAAACATATGTTCTTTATAGAATGAAATGCACGGCCAATCAGAGCCCATCAGTCAGAAGAGCAAAACAGATACAGTTAGAAGCTCAGATGATATAGGTGGCGCTCTGGGGCGGGTTCCTTAGCATGGTCTAGATTTACTTACACTTGCAAACTAAGAACTGTATTAACACCGTCTTGAGGGGTGGTACCCCACTAAAGATGGAAACTGGAGTGTTGGTCTTCTTACAGACTTGTAGAGCACAGCAGAACAAGTATGTAGTAACAGTGTGGCCTTAAATGCAGTTCACTGTGGCTTTCTAGCACAGCACAGATTTCTCCCTTTTAGCTACCTGGAAAGGAGAGGAGCAGGGACTCAAAGAATTAGCTACTCATAAATTAAGTTGTAGCAAAACTCAGGGGGAGTGAAAGGACTGCCCAGCTTCATGTTGCCAACCTGTAAGTTTCAGATGAAGCAATGCCTCCCTTGAGAAGTGTTGGCACCAGACTGGGTTACAGCGGGAGCAGAGGTCAGGCCCCCAGCAAGGCTTTGGGGGTGCTTAAATGGTTAGCAGAGTATTTAACTGGAAGCAAAGGGAGGGGAAAGGTGAATGGAGACCTCTGTGCATTTATGCACTATCAGAAATTATGCTGATGCTCTACAAATTCGAAGACCATATACAAGTCTTGTACCAAGTGTAGTTGGGTTGCATCTTCAAGGATACCTGGGAGGTGTTCGGCTATATCTGCAATCTTCAGGGAGACCACACCATGCAGAGTTAAATTACCTGCACAGCCAGTAATGTCCATGTCAACTACGGATGGCAGATTACCAGTCTGTGGTCTGGTGAAAGATGGATGATGCAGAAACACCCAATGTGGCTCTAAACAATGGTCTGATCTACTTCTTTGTTTAGTTAAACCAACTTAAGCAGAAAAACAGTTCAAAATAAAACAGAATGTTCAAAAGATTCAACTGTTTCCAATCTGGTCAAAGGGCAACATATTTGTTGTCCTTCCACTAGTTCTCTTTTTTTATTATAGCATGTTTTTCACACCCCCCACACCCTATTTTTGCATCTAAATAGGATTGTGAAGCCCTGGATCACAGAAAAGGAAAATAATGTAAAATATTTACATTTGAGATTAGTTGTAGAAGAAAGAGCAGTTTATTTGCTTGAACTACGAAATGTAATGGTTTGATCTGTCGTCTATCTATAAGTGCGCCACGTATCAAATGGTATTCCTATCAGTTCATATCGAAGTATAATTCATGGAAGTCATTTGTTCATCAGAGGCACCTCAGGGTTTCAAGTTTGAAGGACCTCCAGAGCTCGGAAGAATCTGATCACTCTTTTTTCCGGCTCACCCATTGAAAGAGAGAGTTGGAGCAGTCCCTCTCACCCGTACAAACCCTGGAAACAAAGGTGCCACGCGGTGGTAAAGGAGTATGTAGTACTCACCCATATTTAAAGTGACCGTGATGATATTGAGCGACATGGTGGAATCAGTGATGCTGCTGAACGAGGAGGACTGCAAGAGAGGACAGCGTTGCATTAGAAAGGATGCTGAAGGGTGAATATGTAAGTGTAGGTTGACAACAGACCAATGCAGACATTCCACCCCTGCCCAGAAGCAGGCTTCTGCAGTAACCTCTTGCAACTGTGGTCAATGAGGACCATGACAGGTAAAGGCATCTCCTACACCAAGCAAAGGCTCAAAACAATGATACAGAATGTCACCCTATAACAAAACTCAATACACACTGACATCACAGTCAAACACTCAAGCAACATTAAAAATGTGAGAAAAACAATGAATGGTATCTTTACTCTCTTGTAACCCTACACCCAGATCCTCTTGACATGAGGTGAGAATTTAACATTAAACTCTAGATACAGTACTGACTAAAAGAATTGATCTTTTTGCTGTCCCAATTGGTTGAAAATAAAAGTTACGTGCATGTCACATCGTACCCGTTCTATGCGCGGGACCTTCGGTTTCCGCCGGCGTCGCTTGTGCCTCCTCAGCCGCAAAGCGCCACTCTGCTCGGTTGAGCTGCTAATCCTGGAAGAAGAGATGATAAAATGCAAGGTTAGAGAAGGTAATGGCCTAGTTAATAGGTGAAAGTGAGTACGGGACAGCTGTGCTAAGATTGTGGAAAGGATGAGTTACCATAAGCACAAGAGTGGGGCAACCGGGCAGGTTGCTGCTCAACTGTCACACAGCATGTATCAAAATAATTCGAATCAGTGACACATAGCGAACATGGAGTGCAGATCTACTGTTAGGACACCGTTCTCACCAAGCGACTTAAGGGAATAGTTTATCACTCTACAGGCCAAACAAAATGTTTGCGTAAAGAAAGGCCTTTAAGCGATAGGTCAAGTGACGAACCACTCAGCCTAGCACACACACACACCGGAACATGGAGTACACTAGTCCAGGGCTTTAAGTGGACCGGGTCTCACCGGTGCTGAGCACCAGCAGTTTTTTAAAAGGGGTCTCGAAACGGGTCTCTATCGGGCTCTGTTTTGTGCCCTGGCAAAGGCGGTCCATTTTTCCCCGGACTGCAGTGATAGCAGGCACATCGATGCGCACACTGCTCACTTCTCACTAGTGGAGAAGTTCCGGCATGACGTCATGCCAGGTGAGAGTTCTAGGGGAAGGGAAATCCTTTAAAAAGAGTCTTTTCTCACTGGATTTCCTTTCTCTTTTTGAAACTCAGGAGAAGCAACATTGTCGTGGTGTCACCAGGCCTTAAGTGGAAGCTTTTTCAATAATATATCAAGCCATAATTGCTGCTTATTTATCTTATGCAACTAACAACCATTGACAAAGCCAATAGTCCTGACTTGTTGTAGGTAAGATGTTACTTGTTGTATCGTATATCTGGATGCAATGACAGAAATGGTGAAAAACCAGTCGGGCGGCACACTATGCGAAGCACAGATTTTTAGCTTACATGTGTTTAAGCCACACCCTTAATTACACTGGCCACGTCCCTTTGAGAGACCCCCTCCAGTTTTTTCATCCCACTTAAAGGCCTACACTAGCCTGCCTGAGGCCCCAATATAGGTACAGTATTCAAAAGAGTGGGAACCCAATATACCCTTGCAGGTTGGGCAATAAAGTTTTCAAAGGAAAGAGGGATTACCTACAAGGGATTTTATTTATCTAGAACGTTTGAAGTTGTTTGAAAAACTATTTGAAATCACACCGCAACAGTGGTGGACAGCAGAGTCAATCAATAGAAGAATTAAATATAATCACAATTATCAATTAAAAATGAACAGTGAATCATACACGGGGCAACAAAATATCTTTCAAAAAAGCATTCCTATATTTAATATATGTATATTTTTAAAAATATTATCAGGGAAAAAGCAACAAAACATAGTATGTAAGGTGACGTCAAATAACCTATACAATATACTATGTTGACATCTTCTCTATGTCATTTAAAACAATCAATGTTATACAGAGAAAGATGCTTGAGTCGATGTTTCGGTCTGTCAAGGGAATAAAACCGTCCGACCATCTTCAGGATAACAGGTTGACTGTAGCTCCAAAAAGGTTTAATGATGGACTGTAACCTGTAACTTCTGTTTGGCAGGTATATCAGTTCTGGTTATTTGGATAAAGATTGAGAATGTAGACCTGTAGCTGTGATTAAAACAGGTTTTGAATGTCAGTACAGCTATCAACTAGCGACACAGCTTTAGTCGGTGCCGTTAATGTTGTAAATCGGTATTCAGACAAGTGTAGCCTTCAAAGATAGACGGTTTAGTCGAACGGGTGCACTCCAATTTGCCGTGGCGTAAAGTCTTACGCCACGGCAAATTGGAGTGCACCCGTTCACGAAGACACGACTAAACCGTCCATCTTTGAAGGCTACACTTGTCTGAATACCGATTTACAACATTAACGGCACCGACTAAAGCTGTGTCGCTAGTTGATAGCTGTACCGACATTCAAAACCTGTTTTAATCACAGCTACAGGTCTACATTCTCAATCTTTATCCAAATAACCAGAACTGATATACCTGCCAAACAGAAGTTTTCCAATATAGGTACAACATCTCTCCACTGGTAGCACGATTACTGTAGCAACAGACACTCTGGGTGGTCAGCAATGCCGCTAAAGGGAGGAGGTTGGTTATATTTCATAAAATCATACAAAGCTCCTACAATGATGAGAGTTGACAAGTTTATTGTTAAAGTAATGAATGCAAAAGGTAATTGCTGCACTTCCCTAAGCAGGTGAGAGACATTAGGTTTTGCTGTGCCTGGACCTGGACCTGGTATGGATTTAGTGCTTCTGACAGGTTTCTGTTTGCCAGCACTTGGAGTCATACCTGCCCACTTGTCCTGTGCCAATAGACCTCTTTCAGCAAGGCTTGGATTCTTTTTTTTATCCAACTGCACTTTGGCTGCTGAAAGTGTTGGGACTTGTGGTTCCATTTTTTCCCATATGGGCTTGCATGTTACAGAAGCCAGGGGGCCATTGGCTAGAAACACAGAAATGGCTGAAGGTGACCGACCTGCCATGAGACTGCCTGGCAGGTATAGAACTGGCGGTTCACCGCCTGCCGGCCATGATACGCGCCCACCCCCCCACTAGGTGCGGTACAGCCCTCATGACCCATACTCTGCCAAGACTGACTATAATTCTGCTAATGTAAGGAGCATATTAGTAATCACCTAAAGTGACCTAGAATGGCATTTCAGATACAGTCCAAAGAACACAAAGTAGAGGAGGTAAATAACCTTCAAATCCTGTTATCATCACAACGACTGCTTGTGAAGTGGGAGACATTGTCCCCCTTTCTGGACAGACACTGACTGACAGACACCTGGGAGTAAGGGTGGGGATTCTGTTAAACTGGGCTGGGAACCGGAGATGTAAAGTAATGATGTTGACTGTAGAGTAATCAGGGAGTTGCCTGGTCTCATCCTTTCTTCTACACAACAAACGATGCCGCCGCGCAGGGAGGGTGAACCTATACAAGGTGTGCAGAGTAGCGTGCCACCTGTAGAAATCTGTGTAGACTTCCAACTGAATCTGTTTCTACAGACACTGTTCTTTTCTTAGGTTGCTGATGGGGATCCACTTCAGAGCATAGCGCCCACTATTCTTATGGCTCCAAGTGGAACTATACGCCACACCAAAGGAGAGCCAGTTCAAATCGGTTGAAAGGCGTGGCACAGAGGGCAGCTACCCAGAGCCCTCGCCTTCCAAGGGTCCTTTGGTAAAGTGACCTCTCTCTCTCTCTGTACTCTCTTCCTCTCTCTCTCCCTCTCGGTCTGTCTCACCTCTGCCTCTCTCTCTAGCTGCCTGCCTCTGGCTCTCACACCCACACTTACTGCTCCACTATCTATCACTCTAAGTGGCTTTCTCTACCTAACCTATCTCTTGCTCTTTGACCTTTCTCTCACTACCCAACCCAACCCCACTCCCCTCCTCCTCTTCAGTATAACTTAGTTCACCTCACCTAACCCTCTCTCTTCCTTGCCTATCTCTGTTCTCCTACCACCAGCCTATCTCTACTTTACCACTCTCTAACTTACAAACCACTGCACTCACACCCTTCTGCATACCTCCGGTAGTGATCGTCTCTTCTCTCAGACTGTCTCCATGTCACATCTCTCTCCCATCCGGTCTCTCCGCTTCATTGTCTCATTTCTTTCACCTTCGCTCATTTCACCTCGTCTACCTCATTCCTTCTTCTTTACTCTATTTTCCTACTTCTACTTCTCTCTGTAACATCCCCAATCTAGACACCGGTCAACTTCACCAGCCCTCAAATGCACCTCTCTCAAACTCCCTTTCAACCTCATCTCTCTACTACTCCCTGTGCCTCCCTCTAAAACTCTTCCCCCACTCTGCCTCAACTCTCTCTCTTCACAAATCACTGCTGTTTCCATCTCTCCTCTGCATCGCTCCTCCTTATACCTGGCCTCTCTCTACCTATCTCTCATTACTTCACCTCTCTCGCTCTCTCCATTCTTCTATAGAACTTCTCTCTCTACCACACTCACTACTCTCACTACTGCATCACTCTCTTCCTCACCCCCTCCCTTACTCTTGCTACTTAGGATCTCTCTCAATATTTAGCCTCTCAAATAACCTTAGAATTCATTCGCTACCTCACTTCTCCACCGGGCTCTTCTTTATACATTTCCTCCATCTATACCTCCTCACCGTACTATTTTCTTTACACCTCATTCCTTACCTTAAACAGCTTTTCACTATAATTCCCTCCGCTCTCATCTCTCCTTTTATTTCTTCTATTTCAGTTCCCCCTATCCCACTTCTCTCTTCTTCTCTCTCTTTAAGCATTTCTCTGCCTCATTTCTGTCTATACTGCAACCTCTCTACCTCTGTATCAACTTCACCTCGAGCTCTGTATCAACTTCACCTCAGGCTTTATATCACCTCCCCTCCCCTCCCCCTAGGTCATCTCTTTTCATCTCTTTTCGCCCTAGGTCTCTTTTGCCCTAGCTTACTCTAAAACCTTACTTTTCACCCCTACTTTTTATTTCACTTCCTATCCCTCTATTTTTGGACCTCTCTGTATCTTACTTTCTAGCTACCCATCCGTTTTCTCTTTATTACCTTATGTGTCTCCATACCTCCCCTACCTCATCTCTATCACCCTTCTCCACTACTTCATCTCTCTCGCGATAGAAGTCTATTTACATCTCTGTCTTTTTCCGGTCTCTTGCCCCTTTGTCTTACTATTATCTCATTCAGGAACACAATTCTATATGCCCTGACCATAGGCCATCAAAGTACATAACTGTACATAAGATACGCCTGTCCTCTCAGGCCTTCCTATACTTACACAGGTGTAAAAACACATCATGGTCTTATGTTCTTCTAGACAAGGGAGACCATGCGAGGATTTTACAGGACCAGAAGTATATGATGTTCTTGTGCCAGCATGACCATATTTTCTAACAAGAAACCTGGTGAAAAGTGTGAACATCCTGTTCCAGGCTACATCAAATTCTATACGCCACGACACAACACGTGAATAAAGGATGTGTCAAGGGGTGGCCTCTCCTTCTACACTTCTTACTGTTACAACCTCACATTTACTAGAATGCCAGTGGGAAGTCCATCCCTTTGGCTTTAACAACTGAAAATTGTGTGCTATCCAATCACACTCCTCTTAACTGATGTGTGCATTAATCTTGCATCGAAAGTGGCGTACTGCTGACTGACAATGCAACCTCCGTTGCCGTCTGCTCCGCTCTTGCCTCTTCTCCCGAAGAGACCCGGCTCTCTGAGGAACCCACCCATGCTTGGAACCGAGCGAGTGGAGGCGGATCGGACGACTTGTGAGCCGTCCTTGAAGACCGTAATGGCCGCCATCGGGGCACTTCAATTGCATCTGGAGACCATTGTTCATAAAATGATCGCTGGTGACATCAAAACTGGGCGACCGCGTCTGGGCTCTGTTCTATTGCATGACTTTCAACTAACTGATTCTCCCACGATGCCCGTAGTAAAGGAGGATGGAGACCCCGTGCGCGATAAAGTTTTGACGCCATTGACCTGTTTGCAGAATACTTGCGGAACTGTTTCTCTGGGGGTATCGCTGCATTCACCATCGCAGCCGATTATTGTGGAGCTACCTGGTTTTTCACTCCTTGAGACTACGACTAGCAAAAACTGAAAGTCACTACCGTCCCTTCCCGCCATTGTGGTTCTTTTACATCTACGGAGGAAAGGATATCTGGACAGCATGTCGGTGAGGGAGATCTTACCAGTGGCGGATGCTTGCAGAGACTCAATGTGTTCGACTGGTCTCATATTAATCTTAATTGAACTTCCTACGAACTTTGACTCTCCTGGGGCGGTGATGGTGTTACCGGATAGAGTCCGCATGAAAGATCAGAGGGGTCAAGGATGAGACTGTTGGTCTGGGTCTGATTTCGGGGCTTTAGAGAACAAGGGATTCACTAACGTAATGCTTGCGGGAGGTTGGGTGGTGTTCAACGTCTCCCCTATCTGGCTCTGTCTATAATAGTTTTGAGTACTCTGTGGTCTTAGGACAGGGGTTGTTTGTTTCAGGCGGGGGGAAAGGTGACCAGGAGTTTGTATGACATTCTCCTCCTCCATTCTTCTTTTACTTTTTGTATTTTAGTTAGTCGGGGCGACAGGCACGCTGCTAGTTGGGGTTAGGCGAAAGCCACATGCAGGGGTGCAGGGTGGGGGGATGGGTCTATAGTTTTGTTAGTTTAGTTTAGTTTTCATGGTTTCTTTATCTCACGCTTTCCTTTCGCTCTCCTTTCATAACGTTGGGGTATTATCCTGATTTCGTATGTATTCCAGTATCTGGTAACCGTATTTCTTTTTCTATCCTGGCGTCAATGAGTGGGCGGGGTCTGTGTGCGGGCGAATGCGTTGGGTTATAGATTGCTTTGTCGTACATCCTGTTTTGTGCTTGCTAGCGCAGGCGTCTCGGTCGTTCCCTTTAAATTGGTCTGTGATTATTCTATTTTTGTACCTGCTCACTTTATCATAGTGTTTGAATGTATGGCACCAGATATGTCCGTTTCTTTTTACTTGCTTTTTAGGTCGGGGGGGTCAAACATAAAATGAAACCTTCGTCTTATCCTGTAACGTGTTGTGAGTTCAATACAATGTTTATCCTGATTCGCTGCCGGGCCTCAGGGTTGTCGGCTGAAGATCTGTGTCATTTGAGAATATAGTGGGTCTTATTCTTGTGTTGCGGCCGGCCCCTGCGGTTGTTGGTCCGTGCTTGTAATTTTATTGAACTGTACAATAAAGGTTTTTAAGAAAAATGTAATAAAAAAAAAATACAAACCCTGTATTGGGAACTTTAACTTTATTAGCGACAGCGCTAGGATTCAGCACAGGAAAAGGTTAAGATGGAATACGAAAATCATTGAGTCATATAATGTGTGGAAGGAAACACCCATCTATATGCACAGATATGATTCTATTTAGATCCTCAACTGAAACTAATTATATGTCTCAATGGGATTTATTTGAATAAACATCTCCTTGAAAAACTCGGCTCGATATTACGCAATTAAGAAAACAAGCAAAAGCTAAAGGCTACTTGTACTTGGTTTACAAGTTCCTTCTAGAAGATAGGACAGAACCAAACGGGAAAGCAAAAAATTAAACTGGCATTCAAGACATGAAATGCCAATACAGAAGGTAAGAGACCATACACAAAAACATAAAAAGCTATCTGGAGTGCCAAACGGGCACAAGAAAATAGAAGGAACAGAAGTGTTTAGGGCGTGTCCTAGTAAAGACCAGAGGAGGTTCTTGGCTATTGTAAATAGAAAAGAATTAGAACTGTTGTATGAAAAGCCTAAATATGTTGCCCGTAACATTTGGATTTCATATATAAGTGCCCCCTATGTCGGGAGTACGATCAGCTTTCCAGGAACTCTCCTCGCAAGTAACTGGTGCACTAGTGGAATAGCTCCTGTAGTCCCAAATTGGTCAGAGATATTCCGAGAAATTGGACAAACAGCGCACCGTGCCCAAAGGATTTGCATGAAGACCCTTTCAAACTTGATGTTGCTTGCTGGGCAGATCTTCATCCTCCCTTAATCTGTATTGTCTGCGTAGAACGGTTATTCCCAAATCCTGGCATCATTCAATTCTGCATCGGTTTAACAAAAAATAGAGATGCAGCTGATCCTGGGAGCTACAGGCACATAGATCTGCAGGATGAGGAGGCCATGTACTTTGCAAATGTTTTGCAGAAAGAGTTGCGGACGGGCCTTGCTATCCAGCCTTATTCCATTTAATCACTGTCTTCCAACCAGCTGGAGGCACATTTTTATTTTGCCTCTATTGATTATGGTTGAAAAAAGCATATACGGCAAATCGCTTTTATACGCATGCTTTGTCGACTTAATATCAGCCTTTGATCAAGCGGATAGAAGCCATCTGAACCAATAGGCCACGCTTCTAACGCTATTCTGTACTATTGAACTGCTGTACATAAATACCTGGGTTAAGGTCAAACTGGGCTCAAATGAGCAGATCTCGTCAAAAACTGATGAGAGTAGAGGCCTCAAGGAAGGTTTTATTTTGGCTCCTATACTTTTCAACCTGTATCTAGAAGATGTGAATTTCAAATGTGGTAGCGTGAATTCCCATCCTCCAAAGACCGGTAATGAGCACATAACGTCCCTGCAGTACACAACTGATATCATCCTTCTAAACAGTGCTGGAGTTGCCTTCAAAGCCTTGTAACAGCTCTGAAAATCTTCTATGATCAGAAGAACATGATGACCAATCTAGGCCAGACTAAAGCTGTAATCTCCGGTAGTAAACCTAGCAAACTGGCATCTGGTACATAGGAAATAACGTGGATGAAAGAGCTTCAAATTATAAATACTAGGTGTCTGGTTTGATGAAAGAGGTGGTTTCAAGTATCACCTTTCATCATTAAATCCAAAAGATAACTCCTTGTGTTGCCTTGTACCCCCTCGTCATATTGATCAGTAATCCCTACCGCGATTGTGCTTGCAGTTGTGGAAGCCGGGATGTTTCTACCACAAGCCTATGGCATAGACTTACAAGGCACATCTGTAAGCTTTCTAAATCTTTCCCAGTGTAAGACATACAGATCCTTGTTCAGAAGCCACGATCAACCTTTCAAGCACGATTCCAACCTCTCTTTTTCCCATCAAGTTCACACAGTTTCCATGGCCTGTTTAGCAAAAATTCGAATGATAAAGAAGTTTATTCATTTTTTGCCCAGTAATACCAGGAAGACAGTGGTACAGACGTTAATCACTTCACATCTTGATTACGCCAATGGCCTGTACACTGGTCTGTCTGTGGGACTCTGCCACCGCCTTCAGACTGTTCAGAATGCCGCGGTGCGACTGGTTCGCGGTATCCCTCTGCGTGAGCACATAACCCCTCACCGTCGCGACCTTCATTGGTTACCAGTCCATAAGAGGGCAGAATTTAAAGCTCTAGTCCTGGCTCATCGAGCCTTGCGAGGCAAGGGCTCTGCTTATCTCTCTACGTGCCTTATTCCTTACAACAACTCCAGGACCCTTCGCTCTTCTTTTAAAAACTTCCTTACGGTCCCCAGATTCAGGAAAACCCGCTCTGGTGGGAAATCCTTCCCAGTACTGACAGCGGCCCTCTGGAATAAATTACCCAATGCCATTCTGTTGATCAAGGATGAACAACCCTTCCGGAGAGCCTTAAAAACCCACCTGTTCTGCTGATTCTTTCCTTTTTTAACAATCCATCTTATGCAGCATGAAGTTACACAGAAGCGTCGGGACACCCCGTTGGGGTAGCTGTACGCTATATCAAGATACACTAAATAAATAAATAATTAGAATGGAGTAGGGTTTTGTGAATTAACTTTATTCAACAAATGCTGTTTTTCTAAAGATATGTTATAAACTGATTTCTCCCTGAAATATTACTCACAGGATCAAAGTTATTAGAGCAATAGCAAGAAAGGAAACTCCTGGTGTGCTTATGCAAATTCTGCTCTTTGGGAATGTACTAGCTCTGGAATTATCTTTACCTTTTACTGCATTGGAATCAGTAGCAAACAAAATCACACAACACATTTCCTTTATCGATAACAAAACAACTTTTAGTGGAAGATCACATGCATGGGTGGTTAATTCAAATAGACAAGCATACAGACAAAGAAACTGTGGTAACCCTTTTCATGAGCACTATAAACATACATTAATGAACTTGGGGATTCTGCCTTTCTCAGCAACACAGATTCCTTGTCAAGCTGGGCTCAGTTCAAAAGGGAATGCCGACTTTGTGACCTTAAATCGAAAACATTTTATGTACTTGCACAGCTATTACTATAGAACACAGGAAATGGATGTGGTATGTTTTTCATTCATTTAATGTTCGCAGAGGTCCAAACTGGGGTGGTATTCTGTGTGTAAAATAGCAATGGATTGAGATGATGTCTGAGTGATTACCAGTGGGTGAGACTATTTCAAGCATTCCATCCTTCTCTTTTTGTATACTTTATTATTTGCATGTTATTTGTTTAGGAAGAGTATCTGGCTGCCACTTAGTACGGGAAAAGTGTAGACATTTCAGGGGCGGTTCCTCCGCTAAGGCATCACCCCGCTTCTCTTTGAGCAGGAAAAATAAAATGATAACAACATAGTTATTTCATTTTCCGCGGGTTCGGGTTCGGTTAGGGCAGGGCAGGACTGGAGGCGCAGGGGAGGATTGGTTTGCCCACTCCAAGTGTGCATGAGTGTTTGGCCGCCCTCTTGGGCTGACCAAACAGTCATGCGCACTTCGCATGTTCCCCACCAGGCTGCATTACACAGCCCCCAGTCCCCATCTGAGTGCCGATCCTCGGCGCTCACATCAATCACAATGCTGCATTACAGCATTACGAATGGCTATGGGGAGCCTGGGTGCTTCCTGGTTCTGGACTCACTGAGAAGCAGAGAAGAGATGCGCCGGGCGGAAGAGGTACATTTTTTTTGTCCCCTTCCCCACGCCCCTCCACCCTCATTTTTTTCTACCCGCTACTGAAACATTTGTAGTATTAGTTAATTCGGTTTCTTATACTACAGGGTTAAGCTGATAAATCTCATGTCGCCACCAAAGACCTCTTTTTTTATCCTCTTCAGTTTATGCCTAGCTGGTTTTAATTGACTGAACAAATACATTGTACATCTATATCTATATATATGGAGATGCTCAGAGCGTAATATGCTAGTTAGTAACATTGTTGAGTATGGGGAGGGGCCCATGACTCACAAAAGGCAAGGCATTTGGTGATTCATTGTGCCCCCTCCCCTCCCTTAACCATGGTAACAAATAGATTATCCTCTGCACACCTGCATATGTGGTTTTAATGTGTAATTGTTTTAACAAAAGGTATTGAACCAAATTAAGGATGTCCATCACGAGTCATGACCCCTCTCCATATATAAAAACAATACCCTTGCAGGCATAGAGTGACGCATAAATTATGCAAAACAGAAGGCGAGAACTCTGGGTAGTTCCCAAGTTTAGGTGGAAGGCAGCTCCTGTATAGAGCACCCTCAACACCAGCGACACTCTAAATTTGCTCGCCTCAAATGTCTGCTTTTCTATCAATGTTTTTAAGCATACGATTAAGCGCAGTGCTATCCACGCCGAGATAGAAATAGACAAAGTCTTTTGCCATTTGTACAGCAAAGTCTTTAAGCATAGGATTAGCAAAGTGCTATCCACGCCAAGCTGTAAAATTAAAAAAGCCATTTATCACTCTAGGCACAGTATTACAGCTTTGGATTGGTAAAATACCATCCAAGCCAACCTGAAATGAACAAAAGCAACCATTGACACGTGTTTCGCTGTCATTACAGCTCTTCAGAGAGGTTTAGCTTTGTCCAGACACAATGGAGTACCCAGTATAAGTCAAAACAATACCCTTGCAGGCATAGAGTGACGCATAAATTATGCAAAAAAGAAGGGGAGAACTCTGGGAAAACTTTGCCATACAAATGGCAAAAGACTTTGTCCTTTTCTATATCGGCTTGGATAGCGCTGCGCTAATCCTCTGCTTAAAAACTTTGATAGAAAAGCAGACATTTGAGGTGAGCAAATTTAGAGTGTCGCTGGTGTTGAGGGTGCTCTATACAGGAGCTGCGTTCCACCTCAACTTGGGAACTACACAGAGTTCTCGCCTTCTTTTTTGCATATATATATTTACACACACGCATATACACACACATATACACCCTCCACCCCCTATAACTAAATCCTTGCGGATCTTAGACTTAGAATTATGCTTTCCTGGCCCGTAGCAAAGAAAATTCTCTTCAGGTGAAGTAGATCACTGAGTTGTATTTCTAACTGCTAAATCCAGACGCACAGACTTCCAGCTTCTTCGAGAAAGAGGAAAAGGGAGTCATATGTAAAGGATAACAACTTCTATGAAAATCCTACAAGGAGAGACACCTGCAGATACAGAGTACATGGATCACTGGTGATAAAAAAGATTCTGTAATCCTCTGCTCTCCTACTTACCGGCTGGTCGAGTCATCCTCCTCGGAGTCGAAGAAGCTGGTGGTGTCGAGCTCGCTGCTCATTATGGTGGATGAGCTCTCGTACCCGCCCATGTCTCGCCGCTTATCCACTTTACTGGTGCCATTGACCCTGGGGACTGAAAGAGAGTTGCTGTCAGATGGTCATTTCTTCAAACTTAAAGCGACCAATACTGGATCTCCATTTTTACACCTTACTTAAATGGTGCCATAAGAGCACAATTTACAAAGACATTTAATAAAAGGATTTACATTTTTTTAAATTCCCTTATTGGGTTAAAGATAAATTGAGAATTCAATTTGACGCAGAGTCCTAATTTCCAGAGAGAGGTGTTCCGTACACTAGGAGCAGCAATGAAGAACACCCAACCTCCAAAAGTATTATTGTAATCTTTGACCACAGCATATGGAACACAGTGCTGTACAGCGCCCCTCGTCGCACGCCAACGTCCCGGATCCTGTTTATGGTTTCATAGGCATCAGCCTAGTCAATCTCTAGGTTTCACGGTCAGGTTGATGGCTGTCCGAGATGTTTACAACACAAACATATGGTTCACTCATTCAACTCAAGGTCTCCACACAGAGATTCTCTGCTCCTTGAATGAGACCTAGAAAGAAAGGCTTCTGTCCACAAACTGGAACAGCCTCTCAAGGATTAACTATTGATATGACTGATACTGAATAATGCTAGCATTGGGCCAGGCAATAATGATATCAAATGATTAGGCTAGAAATGATGGGATAGCACTATGCTGATAGAGAAGAGGTGTATTGGAATACTGCTATAGCGAATGATGCTACAAGAGTATGCTCTTGTGCAATAATATTACTGTAAAAGGTAATAATGCCAGCTTAGGTTGTGTCAGCGAACAGTGGTGGCGGAATACTGGACACAAATGATGTTATCGAATACTGGGCCTGGCAGCAATGCTGTCCAAACACGGTCATAGTGAATAATAGAAACACAATAGGATGCTAGTGAATCACTGAATCTCAATATGATGATAGGGACTATCGGTGACTGGATATTAAGAAGACACAGAATCAAAGTACCAGATAAACGTGATGGGGAATCACGCGCCTCGAATATTAAGAAAGACAGTTATGGCATTAAAACAGTGTGGTATGGACAAATATTATCAGACTATTGTACCAGAAACAAACTTTAAATGGTGTGATAAAAAAACAGTAGTGCAAAGGCATTGTAATATGCAGTGACCCTACTACAGTCCTGTGATATGGAAGATTGCTGACTGGATGCTTGCTAATAAACAAACTAAATGGCGGGAAAACTGAACTCCTCCTTTTTGGGAAAAATAAACACCTTTGGGGCCCCCATCATTGGCCACCTCAAATGGGCGATCCTCCCCTCCCTTCACAGTCGGCACGCAACCTGGGCTTCATCATAGACGACTTATTGTCGATGAAGCAACAAGTTATTAAAGTCGCTTCTACCTGTTTCGCTATTCTCAAATGGCTGAGGAAACTTCTTGGATGCTCCCTCTCCCCACGCAAAAGACTGTCATCCAGGCCCTAGTAGTGTCCAGACTGGACTACGGCAATGTGCTCTATCTTAGTGCTTGCAAGGAAGTGCTCCACAAGTTGCAAGTAGTCCAGAACTCTGCAGCTAGACTACTTTGCCAACTTCCCAGAATGGCCTCTACCGCGGCCTCCCTCCGGGAATTACACTGGCTAAGAATTGACAACCGAGCCAAATTCAAAGCACTCTGCTTTATGCACAGAATCAATTCTGGCTTAGCCCTCAAATATCTTTGCTCCTTAGTGCACCATCACCTCCCTCCACGTCTACTACACTTGTCTAATCAATTTAAATTAAGCCCAGAATTTAATTGCCCAGAATTAAACGAGCTAGAATGGGAGGCCGGTCCTTTGCGTCTCTGGCTCCCTCCCTCTGGAACTCCCTACCTATTAATTTACGTTTAGAAAATCACGAACTCTTCTTTTGCAAGGGCGAAAAAACATGGCTGTTTAACCAATAGTATCCTTTACCCTCCACTTGTATCTCTTATCTCACGCGTTCACAGGCACCGGGTAACCTTCGGGTAGCTGCGCGCCATACAAATTTAAAATAGCATAACATAACATTGTGAATGTAAATACTGCCATCAGGCCACTGTGTCAGGATTAATGTGAGGTTCAGAGGACATCAGAGAATGAAGCCACAAGGATACTGAGAATAAGGATAATACCCTTTCACGATCTTCTGATGTCATCACGCCCCATCATAATATTCTGCCAAAAGGCCATATACCACAAAAATGTGTGGCACTATTCACTGGCACACTAATCTGATTCTATCATTAGCAGGCACACTATCTCAGTATTATCTTACTTAGATAGGGAATAATAATACCGGAACAGAGTGATAGGGAATATTGTGATGGGGTACAATGGTACATTGGGTAATAAATACATCACAAACTATGACTTGAAAGGAAAGCTATCACACTTGGAGAAAATAATGTTATCAGAATATTGACTGAGTCGCCCGTGCTATACCCTTGACAGTACTTCATCACATTAACCCCTTCCCCGCGGCGCAAATTCCGCTGCGGTGCGAGGAGGGGGCGGGGTTGGGCGTGGCGCTGCAGTACTCATGACGGCTCCCAGCAGTCATAAATCACGGTGGGCGTGTGATCATGACCACATGTTGCCGGTTGAGCACTCCTAGAGCAAAGCTTCTTTATGACCATTTTTCAATGGATGACTTACATACTTCTACTTCTACTTCTACTGCACATTCAGGGAGCTGTTATTTCCCTTTTTCTTTCAGCCCTCCATGAGAGTGCAGGCGATTTCTAACTCCTTCCCTTTAGTACTGATTCCGGACTCAAATCCCCCATTCTGCTCCATGTGTGAGCTTCATGCTGTGCTCTCAAACCCCACTCCTACCGCTTTTCCCACTCCTCTCTGGCATTTTAATCTTTTTTTTTTATTTATTTGTCCCCGGCCCAGTCTCAAGAGCCTCTGCGGCCAGGCTAAACTGTCTTTTTAGTGCTTCTCCATAGACTCCCCACCCCTTCTGAGGTTGTCTTTCAAAAAAATAAATAATTTAAAATTCTTAAAAAAAATTTGTACTACTGGGCAGCAGGCATTTGCTCCCTGGCTGCTCCTTGTTTTCAAATTAACTTTTGTAGACGCTTACATTTGTATTTTCTGCTCCGAGATTGTCTTCTGTCATTTTGTGAAAACAAAATTGTCAGTAATGTCATCATTTACACACGAGCATGTGTGGTGATGCATACGCCCACACATGTCACCTTGATGACCCCCATAGTGTCGTGACGCATACGGTTGCATGCGTTATAGTGTCCATTGTATGGACGCTTTAGAATAGCTTTCTCCTCTCAGGCTGCTCTTTCCTCATCTCTCAATGGTTTTTAATCTACGGTTGGTTAAGGTCTTAGAGAGAAAACACTTTTTCGACATTGGTTATGACTGAGTTACAGTAAGAAGTGGTGGTGAGACCAAATACAGAGGCTGTCCTGATCATGTTGGGGCCCAAGAATGGGGAACCTTGTTTCCCTAGCAAAAGTTGATCAAACCATATCGACTAGCTTGCAAGCATTCCAAACAAATCTTGGTTGTAGGCTCACGGCTAGAGCGGTCGACGTTGAAGCTGGGGAACTGGGCTCGAGTCTCGGCAACGACGCTCAACATGCTGTGATTCTGGGAAATCACTTAATCTCCCTGCACCTAACAAAAATGAATGTGTCCTCATGTAACGAAACTGGTGCAATGTAAAGCGCTCCGATACTCGGGTCTAATTCGCGCTATATAAAACTGCAAAAAATAAATAAATCTCAGGGTCTTGAATGGCTAAATTGCTTTTAGTCACCACTGCGATTCGGTCTTCTCAAGACTTCTTCCCACTCTTTCTCCCAAACACCTTCCTTTGGAAATATTCTAGAATTGGTGCTTTAAAAGTGTCAATGTAATCACTGGTGTCCATTATAAGCCCAAAGGGTTCATTTTTCAAAACTGAGCTGATAATAGGAGGCTTATAGTGATGCTCTTCTTATATACTGAATACAACGAGTCTTTTCCTTGGTATCACATATCATCATGACATTCTTTGACTCTGACGCAGATTATAGTGTCTTTCTCCTCCCCCGTTGACAATTCCAGGAGGGTAAATGTCGTCCTCGTCTGCCCCCGTGGAATTTCACCATACCTTACGTACACTAGATATGTTCTGCTCCACCACCAGCCATAAAGGAAATTTGGGGTGCTGTGTAGTCAGGTTCTCTCCCTCTAATCAACATGTGGCAGCCAAGGCAGTCTTTTAACACCTGATGTAGAGGACCTTTCGTCTAGTTGTCCCTCAAACGGTGAGCCTGGCAGTGCATGTGCTTTACCGCCCGATGATGCAGAATGCCACACAGCACCTGGCTGTGAACTTCCACCAACAGGACTGTGTATTCTCCGCTTTTAAGATGCTTCAATGAATCCTAGTCATCGGACAATTTTTATTTCTAATCCTCACCATGGCACTTCAAGCATTTAATCAGAAGTAGAACAACTATTTCTCACCGAAACACTTCCTTGTTGTACCTTGGCCCGAATTCTCTGACCTGTCAAAGTATTTCTTTTGCAGATACCAAACGTTTTTGTGGAGTTCGTTTGAGCTTCCTCAACCACAATGTTGATTTTTCCTATAAATGTTTGTGTGATTATGGTTTGGTCCATTTTTTTGTGTGTGTTGAAATACCCAAGGACACAGGTCTCTCTACCAGCTGATTGTGCAAACACGTGGCTCAAATACTCGGCAACGCCTAGTCACTACCCCCGGTAAGAAGTAGTGACTGTGCGGTGTTCACAAGCTACAAACATACATACACAAGATTGGCAGCCTTTGCAACGAGTTTTTATTGATCCAACTTCTGGTAACCGGAAGAATGCAACGCTTCTTTCAACTATAAATGACTATGTGCCTATGCTCCCCTAAAATGGCTCCATATCTGTTCAACATCTTTTCCTGGGTGCCGCTGATAAAATATGCATCAAATTATTATTATTATTATTTAGCGATTTATAGAGCGCCTGGTGACCCGGAGGCATCCCCGCGCTGTAACATTTGTAACAAATACTTGAGCAAGGTGGTTCCAGTCCTTCTTAAATAAAATAAGGCGCACCTAAGGATAGCTGCAAATTGGCTCCAGCTGAACAGCTGTAAAACGGAGGTCATCGATTTCATTGCTCAGCGAGGTAAGGTACCCAACAATTGACCTTACACCATCTACAATGCTTGGCATAGACCTGCACCCTTCAGAGAAAATAAAAAATGTGGGAGTGTGTTTGACACTGATGTCGACATCTCTGCAGGTAAATTCCAGTGTTAAGATTGTTTCCCATTAGTTCAGAACACTGAAATCTATTCTCCCTCTCCATAGGGGAACAACCAGACCGTGGTGATGCATACATTAACTTCTGCTCGATTACCGTAATATTCTTTACTGTTCTCTTGCCAAGGCTTTTTTCTGAGGAATACAAAAGGCACAGAGCGCAGCTGCCATGGCTGTAACTGGGCTTGGTAGGAGGAACCCTATTTCCGATGCTTGTAGGCCTCTACATTGGCTAACGGTTACAGACTGTACATAGCTGCCTAAACAAACTAGTCCAGAGTTATAAGTCCACATAAAAAGCTCGTATATGCATAAGAAACTAATTGACCGAATTCAAATCTATATTTAGCATATTCGCCTCAAATTATACTTAGAAGTGATGACATGTGGAAAGCCTCCTTTCTATGAGTTAATATCGTTATTATGTAACCCCCCACTCCCAGTGGGAAGGCGCTTCTTTATCTTTCCACCCTTTTTGGTGTTGTTAATTGAGCTATGATGACCTCAGGAGAAAACACTTGAGACTTTTTGAGAAAAAGCTCCAGGAGACCCAGTCAGAAGCTGCAACCTACATAAATCTACCTGCGTCTTTTTCCCCACAGCGCTTCGTTTCACAATCTGTGTAGTGCTTTCCGACCATATCTCTGCTCTAAATGTCTGCATAAATAAATAATTTAATTAGACTATTGAAAAGTAAGAGAACATTTGCCTATACTGATCCTAGAACATGCAAGTCCTCCAGTACTCATCTTCTAAAGAGACGGAACTCAACTCAATGTCCTAAGACTGGATTTTCCATCGATGACCGCGACGCATGTGGCTGACGGCACGGAACGAGACTAGGCCCAAAGGCGCCAGTTTCTCCTTACGCAGGTCTAATTGGGAGCTCGGCAGGTCTTTGAGAATGACGTGGCTTGTGCGAGCTATAAAGTTAATATTTCCATGACTCTCCTGATGCGTGAACACCACTTCTAATCATCAGTACTTGAGGCCACTTCCAAATCAATGCCCAGCCTTGCTATGACCCAGTCTCTACAAGTCCTGGCTAGATAGGATGTCACATAGCAGTCTAAAGGATGTGAAGTCTTCCTGCCTTCCTCTTGCCAAGCCTTGAGGCGCAAAGAGACTTCATCATGTACATCTTGTAAACTTCCTCTCAAAGTATGTACAGCGCTCCGATACCCTTGGGTCCTGCCAGCGGTATCTAAAACTCAATTAAACAAACAAAATAAAGCTCTGCTGAGGTTCACGCTCATCAAACATGAATCAGCTGCTCAATTATTTTGTTTTTGATCTAGCTTAGATTGGCTCTGTAAGATCCCTCGAAAGTTTTGACAGAACTCATGCACTTCATTTATAGGCAGCAAAACACCCTCTCAACGAGTCCACAACTGAGAATAAAGTGTGCCCTGCACAGCACTGCCTTAGAATGTGGGCCTCGACAACACCCAACCAACCAAATACCAAACTGTCAAAACTGACATTTTCTGAAGAACTTCTTCAACTTTGCGCTGGATCTCAGCAAATGTCAGCTTTGATAATCTGCTGAAGGTGCAACGCGCACCTGTGAGGCGACGTGTCGAGGCAAGAATGCTGATGGCGAGAAACTCAGTTTCCCTCTAGTTATTCCCCGCATTTCAAGGTAAAGATTGAAAAGTTATAACTCTACTGGATCAGTTTTTCGAAGGTGACGAACTTCACGAAGGCTGTCATTTTCTTAAACCTTTCCTTGCTGGTCAAATTTATTGAAACAATTAGGCTATGCTGGCAAAATGTCTACCAAATTTGTATTCATTTTTTTGCCTTGCAGAAACGACTTTTCACTGGAGTTTTCAGCTACTCATATTTAAACTTTGTTAACTTAAGGAAAATGGCTAAGTACATAAAAAACGCCTTATGACACTGGAAATTTTTCACATCTTGAATGTGAAGCATGGTAAAATACAGGTTTCCGGCCATGGATTACACTGCATGTGGTCCAGTTGTATTGTATTGTTATTGCATTTAAATAGCGCTTGCTACCCCTGACGAGGCATCAAAGCACTTTTTCGGTGAGTAGCACACTACTCCGGAATCCATAAAGCATTAGTGGTGAATTAGTAGAGTGAAAATATGGCAGTAATTTGAGTGGTGGATATGTTAGTCAGTTATTTCCATTGAGAAGGATAGTGGAGGGATGGACGAGGGAAAAAGGTTTGCATTTATATAGCGCTTGCTATGCTTGATGGGGTGTTGAAGCGCTTTTTCGTCGAGTAGCACGCTACTTCGGAAGCCAGAAAGGATTAGTGGTGAATAGGAGTTTCAGAAGCTAGGGTTCTTGTATCACGAGGAGCCCAGTAGTTACCAAAACAAAGGACATCCACACAAATCCCAGCCAAATGAAACTTGTTATTGTAGCATCTATAATCAACAGCTCTCTGTATTTTTTTTAATTCAAGCAGGACAATCATCAGAACTGAGGGCGACCTAGTTTAGCAGGAAGCCAGGTGGTTGTAAACCACTGTTGGCCACCCAATCTTGCACAAGGAACATGCACAAGGAACTGCCATCTCCTGGCCTTCTCTCTTTCATCAAGTCCTTATACCTCTAGCCGGCCATTTAGCAAACTAACCTTCCTATCACAGATGACACAGATATATGCTAAAATCTGTATCAACCAGTAAGTACCTTGGGTACCCTGAACAGCTAAGAATCCCTTCGCATATAGCCATGCGTTGCCAATCTTCTCCTGTCATGAAAGAAGATCTTCGTTTATTATAAGTTTTTATGGTCTCTACACTGGCATATATCTAGTACTACAGAGAGACTCCGCTTTTTATTGTCTTCAGGCCTGTGTATGGATATATTAAATGATGTAGCATGACTCAGTTCGATCATGGGGTAAGGCTATTTGTAATTTGCACGCTGACCATGCCTTGCTCTAGTTTATGTTTGGTTGAGCTTCTCCTTCTCTTGTGTAGCACTGTCTGAGGATTACACACTCAGAACAAAGTATTCCATATGGAAGTGACCCCGATATAATGTGGATACAATCTTGTAAAGGACATTGGGTGATGCACATTTACGTGTTGTCGCAGGATGCTTTCATTTGTGCCGAGAATAAACAGATAAAAACAATCTAATCACAGATGGACAGTAACAAATTCAAATTTGCAGGCACTAAACTTCAGATGTAACTGCATGTCAACCATAGGCGATTATGCCCCTTCTCTTAAACAAGGCAGCATTACAATCGGTTCTCTTCTATGGGCCTGAGAGTCTTGGAACGAATATTCAGTATTCTTTAATTCCCAAGCGCCACATGTCTCAAAACTGTGGCAACATCCAGATTAAACCAAGGTGAAACAAGGAAGACCAAGTAGGACCCTACTATTACCAAAACATTTTAATACTGGTTCCTTCTGATTTGTATCTCTCTAAAACACCTTCAAGATATCCCAGAGCTGGTACAGCTCACCAGAGCACTCACAAATGTAATTACAGTGCCATTCGCAAGTATGTCTTCACCAAGTGAGCCATCTTTAGACTGTGACAGAAGGTGACCACCAGATGAGAAGTATGGTAAAAAAAACAGATAAACAAAACCAAATTCACAACTATACCCTAGCCGATCTAATCCCAAAGAGTCGCCTATAAAACACCAATAACAAGATGCCGCCCATCTACCCTGCTTCTATTTGACAAAACCTGCCACAACGTTCAGCCCATAAACCTTCTGCTAATCTGGATGATAGACTTTTGCCTCAGGAGGTAGAGCCTTCTCTCAAACACCACCCACACTATAGAATCCAGAGTCTTCATTTTGTCAACTCTCTTAAACCACCCTGCACCAGGATAAAAAACCAAGACCTGAAATTTTTCTTATCCGGCTTCCCTATACCTAGTCGTGAAGGACTTGAAGTCCCCGCGATTAGTGCTCAATATGAATATTTAATTTCATTACACCACCTTTTCTTTTCACTGCCTGCCTGGTTGATGAGTGCTGTTATCCCAATACCGGTCCCAGGATGCTTGTTTACGGTTCAGGGAAGACCTGGCTTGGCAGTTCGGTCTGGACTGTTCCCATGAGGCACAGGGTCAAGACTGATTTGCATATAGCCATGTCTGAACTGGGGTGGCAGAGTGGGCTAAAGAACGGTGATGGATTCAACCCAGATCTGTGACTGTGGGTGAGTGTCTGAAACGTTTCAGTGCTACGTCCATCATCTCCTTGTGTTTGATTTGTTCGCCCTAAGTTGGCAGGGTATGCCCAGACATGGGTCCCTTTGCTCACTTTGCCACTGGATTCAAGCTAGCCTGGCTGATGAGCACTGTTAGCCCGAAACCAGTCCCAGGATGCTTGTTTCCAATTCAGAGAAGACCTGGCTTGGCAGTTCGGTCTGGACTGTTCCCATGAGGCACAGGGTCAATACTGATTTGCATATTGCAGGGTCTGAACTGGGTGGCAAAGTGAGCTAAAGAACGATGATGGATTCAACCCAGATCTGTGACTGGGGGTGAGTGTCTGAAACGTTTCAGTGCTACGTCCATCATCTCCTTGTGTTTGATTTGTTCGCCCTAAGTTGGCAGGGTATGCCCAGACATGGGTCCCTTGCTCACTTTGCCACTGGATTCAAGCAAGCTTGGCTGATGAGCACTGTTAGCCCGAAACCAGTCCCAGGATGCTTGTTTCCAATTCAGAGAAGACCTGGCTTGGCAGATCGGGCTGGACTGTTCCCATGAGGCACAGGGCCAAGAATGATTTGCATATAGCTGTTTTTGAACTGGGGTGCCAAAGTGAGCTAAAGAACGATGATGGATTCAACCCAGATCTGGGACTGGGGGGGGAGTGTCTGAAAAGTTTGAGCACTCCGTCCATCATCTCCTTGTATTTGCTCTTCATGTCATGCCATCGGCTCCCCAGGTGAAAGCCTGCCAGTACAGTACCTAGTGGGATGGAGGAAGGCGCTGCACTTGCATACAAGGTTTACAGCCTTCACTTTTTTATATTCTAAACTATGTTCACATTTTGTTTTCCCAACACATGCATTTGTTTAAACAGCAGTTTCGTTTTTGAGGTATTCGCTTTTTTTAAATAAAATATGTTTTTATTTCCTTCCATTTGAGATGATATCACATCTCCTCTCATTTGGCACACACAGTTTTCTCTTTCTGCTAATAACATGTCGGTGTCCGTAGAGTACCTACACTGAAACTGGGGCCACGTCTAGGGGTTGTAAATAACGTTATAATTTAATAGTACTCAATGTATCAACCTCTAAAGGGTGAAAGGCCGAGCTGGATCTGTGGGGGTATGAACATTCTAGAACGGTAGGTCAAACCGGATGCTGGCGGTAAATGTTTAAACTATGTAAATACAAAGTTTTCTGTGTGTGGTCTGTGATGCTCTGAGATCCCTTAAACTTCGGATTTGGGGCTCCTCAGGTGTGGTGTGCCAAAATACAGAGACACTCCACTGGTCTACCCCTGTAGTCTTTATGACAAGGCGCAGCTCAAACTCACACATTTAACCTCTTCGCCGCTAATGACAAGGGTAACTCGTCATGGAGTTTCCATTGATTTCAATGGAAATTACATTGAGGCACCAGAAGCACCATAGCATCCAAGTGGTTAAAGGAAAATGCTTGCCAAGGCCTATTTTACTTTCCACAGCACTCAGAACTGAAACATGCCCCAGCCATTGGATCCTCTGCAGTCGCCCAATGAGTAGATTCATTGGCCTCCCGGTGAAGAGATTTCGTTTTCAGTCATGCTAGTTCCACCCTTTCCCTCAAACACCAGCTGAGTGAATGCAGCTGCCAGCCCCTCTCCCAGTGCCAACAAAGCCTTTGTGTGCCAATGCCTGGGCGTTTGAGCAGTCATGTGACTTGAAGGAGCTAAAACAAAAACAACCCTAAAGCCTACTATTTAGTCATACTCTAGTAAACATATTTATTTTTATTTATGGAGTTTCATATAGCGCTGACCTAACCCGGGGGTATTGGAGCGCTTTACAACATAGTTTCATAATAGTTACATAGTAAAGCAGTCTTAAAAACAAAGTTCGACAGACCAAGAGTGCTGAGGCTTCTCAAGGTATAGAACATTTAATTGTTGCTGTGCTTGTGCATAAGAACTGGAAGGCGTGGGGAGCAACACAGAGCATGGTGGGCCAGCATTGCTGAGGGAGAAGCATTGTGCAAGGAAGACAGCAAGAAAATACATGCAGTCTCATGGAGTGCTTCATATAAAAGAAAAAAGTAGTTCCCTTAATTTTAGTAGTGGAAAGATACAAGTTAGCCAATCAAAAGGATGGTAAAAAGACAATTCTACAAGGTAGGGGTGGGTTCAAGAATAGGAAGGGCAGCCATTGAATAAGAAGCAAGCAAATGAAAGTGACAAGAAAGCCAATGAGTGATACGCAATGTGTGGGCTCTACGCTCACTACGCCTATGATATGGCCCGCAAGAGACTTTCGTCCACAGTCGTATGAGATCTAAAAAGAATCAACAAACACCATTTGACATGAAACAACAATACGGATGTAAGTGCAGTTATGGGCCATCGCCCCATCTTTAGGAAAGGCGGGAGAGGGGGAGCTGGTTGCCCCCCACCCAATGACTTTCATCCTTCTGCTAGTGAACCTGCTGCATTTGGTAAGCTGAATGAGCTGTAATGGAGTATGGGGGAAGGGAGGGAGGATGATACTTGGATGAGTTTGGGAAAGAATTATATTTTGTGTTTGTATGTCCCGTCCTTATTCTGGGTCCTAAACGTGATCGATCACCAACAGGAACCGAGTGCTGTGCAGAAGGGACAGTATTTGTGGACCAGGCTGAAATCACACAGGGGAGCAGTGGCGGTTACTGCATGGGGGCGTTTGGGCGCCGCCCCCCCTGCTTTCTCGCCGTGCGAGAAGAAGGCAGAAACAAATGGTAGTTATTTATTTATAACTACCATTTGTTTCTGCCTGCCCTTCTCGCACGGCGAGAAAGCAGTCAGCAGAACAGAACTTCCTTGTTCCTCGAGCCTCAGGGCAGGGGGGAGTGGCTTGGGGGAGTGGCTTGCCCAATGTTGTTAATACGGACTGTTTGGACAGCCTGAGAGGCTGTCCAAACAGACAGTATTAGCAACAGTGGGCAAGCCGCTCCCCCAAGCCTCCTCCCACTCTCCGTTCTGCAGCATGCAGACTAGGAGAAATGACGTGTTTAGGGCAGCCGGCCGAACCAATCAGCGCCGGCTGCCATGGAGGGGAGGGAGGCTGCCTGCAGCCTTCAGTGACGACTCTGACGAGTCATTCAAAATACAGGATGGCGGGAGTCTGCAGTCTCGGGACAGGACTCGAGTCGGGAGTCAGCGCGGGAACGGAAGCCAAGGTAAGTTTTTTATATTTTATAATTCTCTAACATCATGTTAGTAACATGGGGCTGTGCTGGCGGCGCATGGTCATCGCTTCTTAGGCGTTAGGCAGCGGCTCGCCTCGCCTCGCCGGCTCTTCTGCTTTGAAATTTCAATTATAATCCCTTATAGATAAGGAGGAAAGCGGTGCTATCGGAGTTGTCTTTGAAGTGTGCTTTTTGGGTTTTACATGAGGTTTTTATCAAGGGCGGGCGGCGGGTGAGACGCTGCAGGGGCAGTTTTCCGCACTGGCACTTGTTTGGACAGCTTTCACATTAGTTTCTCGAGTGAATGACATTGAATATGAGCAACACTTGCCACTTACTTGCATAAGATGCACGATGCAATGATGCAAAGGAGCAGGAAATAGATGAACTTGCAGAAGCATGCGACCGATGGGAGCACGATGCTCTGACAGGAAAATGGACCAGTGACTGGTGGGTCCGGGTCTGCAGAGGTAGCACAGGTGCTAGGTGTAGCCGGAGTTGGTGGAGCTGACCCTGCAGACCGGCAGCACAAAGCCCTGCTGGAGTCGTCATGAGTTACCGCTTCAGGTGGCTGGTGGCCTCAGGTGCCAGGGCTACAAGGCTGCCCCTGGCGTCTCCTCTCCTGAGCGGTCGTGGCGAGCTGGCTCTTTCGGTGGGGACACGACAGGTCAGCGTGGCTACTGTAAGATGTTGTTGAAAAGTGGGTGTCTCGTGTGCGGGCAGGGGTAGGAGTGTGATGTTTCGGGGCAGAATGCCTCGCACCCCTGGCAGGGCGTTAATGTGAGGCTGGGGGTGCTCTTTGAAGGGCAACGGGCACAGTTGCCCACTTTTTCTGTTTGCTTATGTGTGCATTTTTATGTGTTTTGATTATGCCTTTGCGTGACATTTCAGTGCTGTGTTGTCACACAGAAGTGGAGCAAAATGGTTATGCCCATGGAATGAGATAAATTACAGGATTACATCGGAGAAGCTCAGAGGTTACCGGACGATGCCTGTTATAGGATATCTTATGCAACAGTTGAATGACGTGCATAAAAAAAGGTATTGGAACTATCCTGAGGGGAGTGGAGTGAGCAAACTTGGGGCCGAGACGACAAGAAGTATGGGGTGAGACCTGTTAGTGTAAAATAAAACAAGTTTGAATGCACTTAATTCCACGTGGTCCACATTTGTTCCGTGGTGAAAAACTGCCCGGAGTATCGAATCTATCTTGGGCACAGGGGTCAACATTAGGAACCCAGGGAAATCTTTGTGTTCACATCAGAGTTGTCGCTTTATGAGTTCTTTCTGACCCCTCATGAGCTGTCTGGGGTATCAGAACACACCTGGGGTACAGACATGCTCAGGGGCAGGGGTCTCCAAGGATGCTGCCCAGGTGCTGTTAGGATCTTTGAAGGGCAGAGCAGGAGCTACCTGAGGCTTAAGCTCCATGTGCCTCCTATGACTATCAGCTTTGCTCCCTACGTTCACTCGCCATAGGGCACACATCCCAAACTGTTACGCCCCACCTCTTTCAAATGTCACCAGCCGCCACTGCAGGGGAGCTCAGTCATTTGACACAAAGTTGCTTCATTTTGGAGGCACAATAAGGCTTACATCCTTACCTGCCTGCTTCAATATGTGAACGATCTATTACGGAACTCAGAATGAAGCAATTCACATGTAATTGGTATCACCCATACACAGGTGAACGTTACATTGATGACTCTAATGCCCCCTCTCTTTGGCCCATTTATTACCATGCTTTATAGCTTTCATCCATTTCGGACTAGCAGCGGTATTCTGCCAGATCCAGTAACCCCCATTTCCTTTTACAGACCCTCTCTATAGCTTAGCCTACTCACCCCCAGCAAACGAGTCCATATTTGGATTGGGAATCAGGGGCGGCTCCTCAGTTATAGCGGAGGAGCGTTGCCCCACTGAAATGCCCCAGATACGAAAAATAAAATGGTAATGAAGCCAATTAATTACCATTTTAATTTTCGTTACCCTGTCCTGAACGGACTGCCAGGATGGGGCGGGGCTTGCCAAATGGCAGCATGGAGGAAGGTAGGCTGCCTTTTGCACTTGTTTAAAGTGTGAATGTTTCTTTGGCCGGCCGTCTTGCGACGGCCAGCCAGACATGCGCACTTTAAACTTCTCGACCCAGCTGTCTTAAGATAGCTGGGCTGAGAGTAAGTGCAGGCATCCAGTGCCCTCAGGAGCGCGAACAGAGGTTGCTCCCTCCAATCAGAGCGCTGCTCTCATGAGCATAAAAGCAACACCAGGATTGGCTTGGGAGCCTGCCTCGAGGAGAGAAGACGACGGAGGACCTCACCTCATTGCAGGAAGGTAAGAGTTTTACTTAATTTAATGTATTATTTTTATTTTTCCCACCAGACTCACCATCCTTGGGACATGCCAGCCGCTACTGAAGGAACTGCCATAAGCGGATACCATATTAACTAAATCATCTTCACTCAACATTCAATTGAAAATAGCCTTTTCTTTCCCTGGTTTTAATTCAACCACCAGAGGCCCCCCTCAACAGATGCTGTTCAGTCCCCATTCAAAAATCAAATGTATTCATTCCATCCTTACACCTCTGCCAATGTTTCATCAGCTATGTTCCTGTGCCCAGGAAATGGCAGATACCTGTGAATTACAAGATGAATGCTCATAACAAAATATTAAGTCAATTCCTTTTGTTGTTTCATGGTTAGGAAAGCTTAAGACTATGAAAGTAAAGTTGCATATTAATGAAGACGTCGGTTGTGTTGCTCAGAGACATAGAAGAATTGCTTTTCATTTACAAGAAGCTGTTGAAAAAGAACTTGAATTGTTACTTGAGCAATACATTATTGAGCATTCAACTGGTCCGACACCATGGGTTTCTGCCATACTGGTAGTGCACAAAAAGGACAGTGAAGGAGCTGTACGCATTTGCGTTGACATGTGTCCAGCAAACAAGGTAACAGAACGGCAACAACATCCAGGTCCACACATTGCTGACATGTTAACGCAATTAAATGGTGCAAAGGTCTTCTCTCGCCTTGATTTAAATAAAGATTATCATCAGTTGGAACTCACAAAAGATTGCAGGTATATTACAGCCTCTTCTACCCATGTATGTCTGTTATGATACAAGAGACTCAGTTTTTGTGCGTCATCGGCTGCAGTATTTTTCGAAGACGTAATTCGACATGCAATACAGCCTGTTGGGAACGCAATCAGTTATAGCGATGACATATTGATTTTCGGAGCTACACAGAAGGAGCATTCTAAAGCGGTCAAACAAGTATGTTGTTTACCTACTGATGGAGGTTCAATTTTGAATGCAGACAAGTGTGAGTTCTACAAGACAAACTTAAAGTTCTTTGGTCAAATCTTTTCAGATGGGGTATGACACCTGATCCTGCAAAAGTACAAGCACTATTAAATGCTGATCCACCACAAGATGTTTCTATGATACGTTCATTTCTTGGCATGGTCAGTTAATGGTCAAGATACATAGGAGACTTTGCTACTATAAGTGTTTCAATTAAGAAGGTTAACAAAAAAAGTTTTTTCATTTCAGTGGTCACAAGAATGTGAGAGGTTTCACGAAAATCAAACAAGCCATTGAAACTGCTGCTGGAATGGCCTACTTCAATCCAAAGCTTCGTACAGAGGTTGTTATTGATGCTAGCTCATCGGGTTAGGAGCTATCCTAGCACAGCACAGTGCTTGAAGGCATATTGTGGCATTTTCCAGTAGAAGTTTGTCCCAGACAGAACGTGATTACTCACAACCTGAGAAAGAAAGTTTGGCCATGGTATGGACTTGTGAACATTTCAATGTATTATGTACAGAAAGCCTTTCATGCTGGTAAGTGATCATCAAGTTTACTGACTATCTTTAGCAATCCAAAAGCCAAGATGCCTCCTCGCATTGAATATTGGGGACCACGATTACAAGAGCATATACCATTGTCCATGGAAGGATCATAACCTGCTGACTACTTTTCCAGCGTGCCTATACAAGGACAGGGTACTCTATATAAGACGGCTGAAGCACACATCAATTTCATTGTAAAATCAAATATTCCAGTTGCTATATCATTAGCTCCGATCATCAATGCCACAAGCCATATTAGTGACATGCTGATGTTGAAAGTTATAATTACACATCAGTCATGGAACCAACACACTTGACCTCTCACCAGTGACGGTGAATATCAAAAGTACAAAAGCGTGAAAGATAAACTGTCCCTAACCCAAGAAGGACTTATAATGCAAGGCTCAAGGATCCTGATTCCAGAGAGTTTGCAACAGAAAATTATTGAAGTAGCTCAAGAAGTACATTGTGGTATTGTTTCCACCTAAAGAGCTCTTCAAGACCCAGTTCGGTTTCCATATTTAGATGAGAGGGTTGAAAAGGAAGTCAAAGCCGGTCATCTATGCAAATGCCTTTCTATAGATATTACTCAACATACTCTTACATGTCAGAACACCCTAAGCATGCACGGCAGAGAATAGTCATCAACTTCTTTGGTCCACTAGATAATGGACATCATCTGATGGTAATTGTGGATACAGGATCTCTCATCCACAACTCACGAGTGAGTAATTGACAGACTAGATGGCATCTTTTCCACATGGGGTGTTCCAGCCATTTTGAAGTCTGATAATGGCCAGCCTTTTAACAGTTGAGAATTCAAGGATTTTCTGGAGCATCTGAACATAAATCATCACAAGAGTACACCTTTATGGCCACAGGCCAACGGACTTGTTGAGTGTTTAATGAGTACGCTAAAGAAAGTAGTACAGCGTGCAGCTCTTGAGGGGCTCAGTTTTAAAACTGAATTGAATTCTAGCCTAACGTTCAACGCCTCACTCAACCACAGACGAAAGTTGTGCAACTTTAATATTCGGGAGAGCAATGACAACTAAGTTACCTCAATGGACCAACAAAAAAAAAGGAAATTTGAACACAACTTGTACCAAGGACTTGGTTAACAAGCAGAAAATGAAAGCCTATGCAGATAATAGGCGACATGCAAAGAACATGAAGTTTAAGAGAGGAGATCTAGTGATCGCCCGACAAATGAGAAAAAGGAAATCTGCAGCACCATATGATGCTGAACCTTTCCACCAATGGACACATGGTGACTGCTCAAGGTCCTGGAAAGTTTGTTTGTTACCAGAAACTCTTCGCACTAAGTAAATCTGGGATCCACTACCATCTCTATGCGGATGACACTCAAATCTACCTCAAGGTGTCTTCTGCACACGATCTCTCACTACTCAACTCTATCCACAAGTGGATGTTACTTTACCAACTCATTCTTAATCCCTCCAAAACTGAATTCCTCCTCCTATCTACCTCTCTCTTCCCTCCTGCTGTTCAATCCTGTATGGATCTGCTGAATTTACTCGACAATAAACCCATCATTGTCAACAGCCCTAAATCCCTAGGAGTCATACTTGACAAAAGTCTCAACCTAATCTCCCACATCAACTCCATTGCTAAGAACACACGTTACCAGCTGCACCTTCTGTGGGGGATTCGTCGGTTCTTCCCGGAGATAGACCTAAAAACCTTGGTCCAATCCCTAGTTCTCTCTAGACTGGATTACTGCAATTCTCTTCTGACTGGCCTACCCAAATCTCACCTCTCCACCCTCAATTCCGTCCTCCATTCAGCAGCTTGCTTTATTTCAGGGCCCAAATGAAGTGACCACATCACTCCTATCCTGTCTTCTCTTCGATGGCTTCCCATCGAGGCAAGTTCTATTTACAAAACTGCCTGCATCACCCACAAAGTTTTGCACACTTCCTCCCCTCGTTACCTGGCGAATAAACTGAAAATGTCTGGAGGCTCGAGACCTTCTTGAAGTGCGGAAAAGTTTCTGCTTGAGCCCCCCTCCTTCAAAAGGGAAAGATCGATGGCTCAATCTTTTTCAGGTAATGAGGTGAGAATCTGGAACTCGCTTCCTCCATTGCTCTGTGCGATCCCCTCTATCTGGATCTTCAAATCTGACCTCAATTCTATTTACTTCTAAAGACACTTTCCGAACTAATACCTTCATTCTGAGAGCCCTCAAGGAAGTTCGTTCATCATTGTAAATTTGTAATATTTTCTTGTACATTCCTCACCCTTGCTTGCTGTGTTTAATATTGTTTTCTTGCCCTTTATGGTTTTACCCTACCTCTTCTAGTCTCCTGTTTATTTTTGTAACGTTCTATTTTGTAACATTTCTCTTATGTAACGTAACTGGTTCTATTATACAGCGCTCTGACACCTTCGGGTAAAGTCTGCGCTATATAAAAATGCATTACATAAAATTAAAATGTGATTAATTGGTCGTCTGATTGAGATGGTGAAGGAAAAACTGAACCTGAATACTCAGTGACTGTTGTTACCTCTTCATCATCTTCGAAAATCTCGGACACTGAAGATGACAGCTCCCAGATCAGGTTGAATAATTAAAGCGCCAAAAAGATTGCTTGAAGGGGGAGTATGGGTATGGGGTGGTGGGTGGGGTGGGTGTGGTGTGTATGTGTTTTTATACTGATTTGCAAAATAAAATGTAATTTTTTATTTAACAGAGAGGGAAATGCAGTGTCATGCGCGTTTTATGATGAAACCCTTCTGGACTGCGTAGAGCTGTGTTGTAGGTGTTAGAGCGGAATGTAATGAAAGATTGCTTTAGAATGTTGTGAGTTCGCAGTTATACGCAGACGAATAAAGACGTGCAATATTAAGCTCAGTGTGTAGCATAGTCGTTGGCGGGTACCAAGGCTGGGGAGGACTCTACACTATACTCTTCTTCTAGACTGTGACCCCCACATGCTACACCCGCTGTAGCACTCCTATTAGACCTTCAGTTATTCCTGCAGCCTGTAACACCCAGATGAGGACCTGCCGTACCCTCCTATGAAACTTTCAGCATCCTGTTCTCAATGACTCACAACCTGTTTGACCAATCAAAAGGACTCCTTCCAAAGGGCCTTTGCCCAAAAAGAACCAAACCAGTGGGTGGGGTAAACTGTTCATGATATGCTACTTCTGTGAGGCTTTGAGGAAAAAGGTTCAATGGCAAGAGACTGAGGGTGCAGGTAGCTTGTGATCACAACACTTAAAATTCCTCAATCCAGTGTATCCCAACACTTAGCAGAAGCCTCAGTCCTGACTCGTCCAGGAGATTTGTGAGGCCGGCACTGTAGAGTCCTCAGAATCAGCAACGAGTGAAGCGTGCTTTGGCCACCTCCTATCCTACCGCAAACGCAGCTCTCTGACCAACAGACACATATTTACTGTTTTGTGGATGAAACTACAAAGCAGAGAGCACATTATGAGTGTGTTCTATTTTTCACCAAGACAATATTAGAGGTATTTCACGAGGCTTAATCATTATGTACTGCATATAGCACCCAATGTTTTGTGCAGCTATAAATACATGAAAAGGACATCATGTTCTACATTATGCAGGAATGTGAGTGGCATGCTATGTTCTTGTAGTGCAAGGTAAAGAAAGCAAAAATAAATATTTAGAAAAATAGTTAGGTTTTCCTAGAATAATATATCCAGGTTATTAGATCCTCGTCTTCTCATTCGCTACTACAAGGAAGAGCGGTTCACAGCTGAATTGAAATGATCCACGTCACAACTCTACATGCAAACAGATCCTTTAACATGGCTACAAAAGCAGTCTAGTGGGAGCTGTGATGCAGCCTAACCAGTGGATGTGACTGAAACCAGTGCTCTGCCCGGGAAACAACACATCGACGAGATGTACAGAGAACCTCACTAGCCTGAGGGACGAGACGAAGACAAGCAGGACGGACCTCCAGACACTGGGGGATTTGATGGCCGGGTTGGAGTGCTTCAGTCTAAGGAGTGGATGTGCTAGAAAGTAGATCCTCAATTTTGAGGTCACTCATAGGCTTGACATGACCTCAAATGTGTTCGAGACCTTTACTAACCTGAGGGTCTGATGCCAGGGCAAGAGACGTGTAGACTATGAAGCTGATGTGCCTGAACTCGGGTCTTGGCTCAAGAAGCGAGACAGCTTTGAATTCAACCTAAGTGTGTTCAGAGACCATCACTAACCAGAAGCTCTGATGAATGGTTGGGGAGATGTGCAACTAAGGAGAGGATGCGTCTAAAAAAATGGTCAAGAGCACAACTTTGAACTTAGCCCACATGTGTTGACTGAGGAATGGTTATTATGGCGGCAGAGGTAAAGCCTAAGGGAACGGGGTGTCTAAAACTGATCCCTCAAACGAAAGACCACAGGCAGCCTTGACATTAGCCCGTATGAATTCAAGGACTCTCATCGACTGGGGTCTGATGGCTGGGTTCGAAAGGTACAACCTAAGCAGTGGATGAGCTTGAAACCGGTTCTTTGCTCAAGAAACAAAACACTGCACAGACTAAGGAGCTGGTTTGTGTGTCAACAGCCACATGCAGCATTTAAGTTAGCCCATATGTGTTAACGGACACCCATTGACTTGGGAATCTAATGAAGGGGCTGGAGAAGTGCAACCTAAAGAGGGTATAGGCCTGAAACCTGTTCTCCGCTCTTGGGGCCACACACAGCCTTCTTAATAGCACACGTACGCTCATAGACCCCCATTGACTGGGGGATCTGATAGCTGGGATGGAAAGGTGTAAACTTTAATTGAATGCACTTCAAACCAGCTCTCAAAAGGAACACACCGCCTTGAAGTCAGCCCACGTGTGTTCAGAGACCTTCACTTACCTGAGGATCTGACAACTGCAGCCCCAGGACCCGATGTGTCTGAACACAATCTCCGCCCCGGAGCGGCCACACACAGTCTAGACATTGGCCCGCATGTTCATGGACCCTCATTGACTGGCGGATAGGATAGCTGGGTTGGAGACGCGGTGAGATCCTGAGATAGGGAACCAAATGCAGCTCAGTGAATTTGTGCACAAGAGCTTTTACGTTCTGTTGAGAACAAGGTCTGCACTCGGCAAAGCACCAGAAGTGGTGTACAGACAACCCATGAATGTTGCATAGTTTAGGGGCCCACAGTAAAGCATCCAACAGAGGTGAATCAAAAGCACTGATCTTCTAGAGAAACAAGGGGATAAGATAAAACCATTTTCAAGAGTTTAACTTCATAAAGTTGGATGAGCTACTGTGATAGCTAGCAGTCTTCTGTTTGAAGTGACAGCATCTAATCACAGAGATTGCTTTATAGGAGCATACACTTTTTATTTTCGGTTCTTGAAATAATAATGGATTTTTCCCATAATGAACAGTAATGATAATATATATAAGCTTTTCTCAAAAATAGTTTGCAGTTCAGAATCAATTTGAGGTGGGTGTTGGTTAACAATGGAAAATACATTTTGTGGACTGGGTAATGCATTAAAAGGGAAGCTATAATCTATATATCGGTTTGAACAATTATTGGAACGTGAAATCTCGCTAGATAAATAACTGAATTATGTATTTTCTGGACTTGAGCAGAAAGTTTATGTTAAGTCCAGAAAGACGCAATAAAGCACCAAGGAATGTAGACCTGAAAGGAAAACAATCTATATGAATAAAGGTTGAAGCACCTGTGCATGTGTTTAAGCATCAACCACAACATACAAGTAAAGTATCATCCCATTGTAGCCTGGTGCACATGCATCTGCGTTCGATTAACCGGACGCCCATATTAGCAATTTGTTATTGGCTACCTGAAATCTCCCGCAGACACCCTTTGCGTCCAATCACAAAGGAAGATGCTACCAAACCTCTATCCATTGAAAACAAACAATCACAAAGGAACATGCTGCCAAATCTTTACCCATTAAAAACAAAAAAAACTGTGACACCCCAGAGGTCAAAGTCTTGGGAATTGAGACCAGGAAGTCAGCCAGGCTCCCAAAGCCTGCCTCACCTAGGAGTGCCACAACTCTTCATCCGAAGCATGACAGTACTACTGTGACACTGTCCATTCAGCATTAACTTCTCACCCAGTGATTCAGGGTTGCGGACGGGATTTCGCAGGAACATCTCATCCATTCAAAACTCAAGTGTTTGCAGAAATCTGTCCAAATGCATCACAATGAAGTGTACATTTTCTATCTATCACCCATTCAACTTTGGCCAAGTAATAAACAGGTCCATGGTCCTGAGTCATATCTTAATCTGGAGCAGATGTTTCGGATTCACTCATTCGCAGCCGCTGCTCTTGAATTCATTGCTACTCATTGAAATAGGTTTTGGACGGTGGAGGACTCCTACATCTTACAGCGCCACATCCTCTGCGTTTACGTTCTTTTCATCGATACCTTGTTATACATCTCTTGTACACAAGACAGATTATCTTAATCGTTATTGTAAACAGTGAACAATGATAAAAAAAACCTTGAGGAACTCTTTCTTCGTCGTTGAGCGAGACGGTTCCCTTGTTGATTATTTTTAGGTTTCACCATCTTTGCACCTTTGTTGATGAATCTTAGAGTGTCACACTTACTATCTAGTCTTTAAGTTAAACTGTATTTATTGAGGTCTATCACTATTGAAGTGAGCAAACTGCCTATTTTCTTTTAACGCCAATAAAACATATTGAACATAAACATCTCCTGGGTACTGCCTCAAGTCAAGCAGAAGAAACTGCAGAGTTCAGCAGCAGAATATAAAAAAACTCTATTTCACATTCAAACGGTTGAAATGTATTGCTTTGGTAATTAGGACTTAAATGCACTCCCAGTGTCCCCACCCCTCATACTTCAGAATACTTCTGCTAAATGTATAATTAACCTTTATTGTACCTCCATGGATGGTACTATACACATCAACCATAATTTACTTGTGTGATGTATGGCTCAAAAATGTGGGTGGTCTACCAATTCCTGCAATATACAACAAGTTGTCTTCCGATGTTTTAGGAAACAGGCACCAATAACAAGAAAAACATCAACGCAGGAGCGCCACCCACACCCGCCCCGATGGCAAGATTGAGCGCAACAAAATGCAAACATTGGCAGCCCTCGGTTGTGGCAACCTGGCTCTGCTTTGTCTGGCGTTTTAGTTGAAAAGGAAGGCGTGCCAGGGTGAGCTTTTCACCTTTCTGCAGCGGCTTCTGTTCCCCTTGATTCAAAGACATTCTCATATCCTATCCATACATTTTATCTGAGGGCAGTAGACATGATCATTCAAGTTGCTCTACACACCTCAAAATTCCCTGTTGTGTGATGACTGCTAATACTTTCACTGAGAACACTGGTGGTTATTGTGTTTGTGTTTCTTTCCCATCCTACAATGTCATCAGATTACCTCGCACACATTCCTTTACCAAGTACAAACAAATGTGTGCCTTTTATCTGCAGAAAATCCACCTTATCCTGATCTAAATGTGAAATACCACCTACGTTGATCCTTTCCTTCTCCTGCTCTCGGAAGCCTGAAAAACCACACGCGTCAAACATACTTCCATGTTACTCTTCCAGTGACCAAATGGTAAAATTGGACTATTGGTTACCCGTGGCTCATTCATCGCTTTAATATTTTCTGCAGTACAGAATCTACCCTGGTCTACTGGCCAGTCATATTCTAACTAATAGTGGGTGAAACTTGCATGATTTTCTCGGGCATTTTAAATAAAATTACAGCAAAATTGTGCAGGATTATGCAGAATTACGCAAGGGGCATAACCCAGCAGTTAGCAATATTTTTGTAGAACAAAGTGCACCCTTGCGTCCAAAATTGACCCGAGGGTGCATTCTGAGCTGAAGAAAATAAAGCTAAATCAATAGAACAGCAGCAGCCGATTGCTACGTCTGTTGTTTCTGTACTTTTGCAGTAAGATCTATGTGTCAAATTGCTCATAATTATTCAATCAGGCGTAATCACATAATTTTTGGTAAATTTGCGTCAAAAGAGTAATTTGAAATTACTTGGGTGTAATTTCAATTTCTCCCAGGCCTAATACTAACATTCGATCAAATGTAACCCAGGCACATTCTTCAGGTCTTTAATGCCAATAGTTGGACCTAGCAGGGAACTTTTCACAATTTTATAAAAAAGTGTTCCCTGTAAGTTCAATCCGCGTGCTCGAAAAACCAAAGACCGGCGAGCTCCCCAAAACAAAAGATCAAACGAACTCTATATCCTGGCGTGGACTCCTGCCTTTAAGTCTATGGGGTGTAGTGTTTCCGTCTCACATAATCAGACACAAAGCAGGGTAGGTTATCGGATCTCCGCCTTAGTTCTATACGGCGGCTTGGTCAATGGATCACAAGGGATCATCTGGCACCGCCGCCCTGCACAGGAAGCACCTCCATTCTGCCAGGAATGCTCTATTGGTCCTAGGGGGCTTTGTTGCTTCAATAAAGAGTCCCAATACAATAAAGAAAGCATCAGCATTTATTCCACCTCCCACCGCGACAATGTTGTGAAAGACCCAGTTTTATCGAGTCGCAACAAACGGGGCCATATCCTCGACTGCATGATGAACCTCTAAGTGCTTTCTTTGCAGCCTCATCAATACATTTATTACACACAGTAAATGGCTATATCCCTCGGTTACAGCACATTTTTAGGCACATAACTTATTCTGTATTCAAATGTGCATTAAAATATGCAGAAAATCCAACAGGTTAACGTTATAATTAGGGCTCCCGGTTTATTTTTTGGCCGTCTTATTGGCATTTATCCATGTTTATTATGTATTTTGAGAATAAACTGAGTTGTAAAATGGTAAATTTCCACATTTATTTGACTCTTAGATGTGCACTCACACGTCGAGATCACATATCACAAAACCACTACACTCACATGTACATATTAGCATTATACTAATAAAAATGTATGTTAACATATGCCTGTATTTAAGGAAATCTCATTCTGTTTTTTAACTACCCAAGTTGTCTATCAGCTCAAATTTTACCCAGAATTCATGAAAGACAACATGAAGTGTGTAAAAAAAAATAATTTACATTTTTTTTAACCAATTTTTATAATACATACAGCCAGGAAATACTTTGTTTTCTGTCTGTATTTATCTGTAAAAATCAGTAAAAATGGAAAACTGAGTGCCTTAGTTGAAATGTACTGCACTGTTCAGTCACACTGAGGTCGGGACAATGATCCTTGCACTTTGCTGCCCAGTCTTCCTTCCACCCTCTGCTGCACCCTGTGGTTTTGCCTAGAGAGCGCTACACTGTGCATTTTTGTGTTACACCAGCATTAAAGGAGAATAGCTCCTACATTGTCACCAAGCCATAGATGAATGATAGCTGTAGCTGAGGTTCTAGAGAGGGAGCGATCATGTTTTGTTTTTTATACTGCATTAAAATGCATTCCAAGATGGCTGCCAGTGTGTGCACACATACATATGCACGCATGTACGGCCATCTTGGAATGGTTTTTGGAATATTTTGTTATTATTTTAAAAGCATGGTCTGCACATCAAGAAGATAAGCAAGCCAGTTAGCATAAAACAGCTGGCCTGTCAAAAAAAATGTTTTAAAAGTTTTCAAAGACTACGCCTAAAAGAAAAAATGCATGTACGCTACCTAAGGTGGGGATTACAACATTGTGCATAGACAAAATGCATTAACTCACAGTGAGGGAATGAAATGGCTGAAGTGGGTTGACTCACTGCCATTTGCTGCACATCGTGCTGGGCAGGAGCAAAATGTCAATGAGGCTAACACAGATGAAGGGATAAAGAGGGCTGACTAAAAGCCTATCTATGTATGTATGTGTATGTATGTATGTATGTATGTATGTATATATGTATATATATGTATGTATATATATATATATATATATATATATATATATATATATATTTATGTGTGTATATATATATGTGTGTGTATATGTGTGTGTGTGTATATATATATATGTGTGTGTGTGTGTGTATACATATGTGTGTGTATATATGTGTGTGTATATATGTGTGTATGTGTGTGTGTGTGTATATGTGTGTGTGTGTATATGTGTGTGTGTGTGTGTATATGTATGCATGTGTGTGTGTATATCGATATATATATATATATATTCACTGAAAAAAACCATAGGTTTCACACCAGTTATAGTTAGGAATTAGTATTTAAAAAACCTATTAAATTCACTGAAAAAAGCATAGGTTTCACACCAGTTATAGTTCGCTGGAAATTTTACTGACATAAAACCATTGAAATTCCCACGTTATAGTTAGTTGGACTCACTATAACTTGCGTGCCTGTAATGCACTGCTGATGACGTCACATATAACATCACTCATGACATGGTCAGTGACATCACTCATGACATCACTGATGACACCATCCAGTGAATGTGTGTCTTTCTGAAAAATAAATATGTTTTATATATGTTTATGTAAAGGTCGATGGAAGAATAAATGTTTAAATAAGTGTCTAAATGGATGTTTTAAAAAAAAAATTGATTGGTTAACTGGCTTATTAAGTGTATCTTAGTAAATACATATATTAGCGAGTAATGTTTAAATATTTAATTATTTGTATCAGTGTTTCACTTTGTGTATAAGTGGCTGCATGGGTTGGTGAGTAGCTACACGTGTGTGTATATGGGTTATTAGAATTTTTTTAGTATCAGTATGAGTGTCTGTATGGTTTGGTGGGGGTATTACTTAGCACATAGATGCATCAATGACTGACTCACTGTTTGTATGTGTTTTGAAGACAGCATATGTGCAGGACTGTATGGGTGGATGAGTGTGTATATGTGTGTGTTAGTGAGTGAATGACTGTCTCACTAGTGTCTTTATCAGTAACGACTTATGTTTTAATCTAGTATATGTGAGTATTGATGTATATAAGTGAGTATATGTGAGAGATTGTAAGAGTTCCTGTTTAAATAAGTATGTGTTTCTGTAAGTGATTGTTTAAGAGAGTAAGTATGTGTAAGTTTCCTTAGAAGTAAGGTGGTAGTGTGTGTATAGTTGTATATGCAAATAAATGAATGTTCAATAGCTTATTTGTGTGTGTGAGTAACTTTTGGATGACTGTCTGTGTGTAACAGGATGTATAGGTGTATCACTACATATGATAAGTGAGTATATGTATGCGTGACTATATAGAACTGCTGGTGAATGAGTGGATGTGTATATAGATGGTGGAATTACTGAATTGGTTGTTGTAACTGGTATGGGTATCTCCATTTTTTTGAAAATGTTAGTTTCTATTTTTGAATATGTGTTTCAAGGGTTACATTACACTGAAAGGAGGTCTGTCACTCTGTCACAAGGATGGTGTCATCAATGATGTCATGAGTGATGTCACTGACCATGTCATGAGTGATGTAATATGTGACGTCATCAGCAGTGCATTGCATGCACGCAAGTTATAGTGAGTCCAACTAACTATAATGTGGGAATTTCAATGGTTTTATGTCAGTAAAATTTCCAGCTAAATATAACTGGTGTGAAACCTATGTTTTTTTCAGTGAATTCAATAGGTTTTTTAAATGCTAATTCCCAACTATAACTGGTGTGAAACCTATGGGTTTTTCAGTGAATTTCATAGGTTTTTTAAATGCTAATTTCTAACTATATATAGGGCCTCAAACCTATGTTTTTTTTAGTGAATTTCAAAGGTTTTTTAATAGCAAATTTCTATAGCTATGAAATGTAATATTTTTTATAATGAATCCTATATTGTATATTTATGTAATACTATATTTTTTATGTATATTGTTCATGGTTGTTTTTAGGTCTCGCGACCTATCGATGTGCGCAAGCGCATCGAGCGGAGCGAGAATTCAAGTGGCGAAAATCTTCTTCAAACCACGGGCTTTCAGCCCCGCGGTTTTCATGCAGTTCACGTGAACCACGTGATTAAACATGCACGCGCAAAAGGCTCTCCTCCCTCCCCACATCAAAGTCATCAATCACCCTCCCACAGGCTTCACCAGCGCTGCCCCGCCCCCTGCTTCACGCCTAGGCCATCTGTTCCCTGCCAGACCTCGTTTAACTTGTTCCCTGCTTGCCTCTCCCCCGCCCCCCCCTCCCCCACCACAGCAATGCCGAGGGCTGGTTTCACTTTCAGCACGGCAGAATATGTTATCCCAGACTGTATGTACCTTCATATGACCACCTTCATATGACCATAACTATGCTCGCATTTCTGTGCCCTCCGATTTTTTCACCAGACGGTGTGTATCTGCATAGGACCATAAAAATGCTTGTATTTATGTGCCCGCCGATTTTTTCACCTAGCGTCTAAATGTTTCTTCGTGACTATATTGTCCCTGATTGCTCCGTCGATTCCGACAATTGTTGCTTTGAATGCAAGTATGTTCCAACCTGCGCTACCTGGCGATATCGTCTCATCACGGACAACATTGCCTCCCATTCTGTTTGTTGTTCCTTCATTCATCACACCCACTCGTCCCTCCCAGTCCACGGGTCTGACCTATTCCTGTCCACCACCCCGTTTCTCCCCTCCCCCTGTTCCACACGTGACTTGGCCACTCCCCCCGCCATCCCGACATTACTTCCGGAGTTCGTGGCGTTTCCCTGACTACGCAAGACTTGTCCGGGCTTCTCCGTGCTGCATTACTTCTCCAGAGGTACGTGTTTCACCGTCCTCTACCCTCTGCTCGCTCTAGCTGTCCATGAGCTGCCCGATCCCGTATTCGAAGTTATTTTTTCCTCGATGCAGACCCAGTCTCTGCTTTCCTGATCACCGGTGGGATCAGACATTATTTCTAAAGTCAACACGCCACCTTTCTTCCCTGAACGACCCGGCACTCAGGTTAGTTTCATACTGCACTCCCCCACGGGTACGCCTTCCAACGCACATTCTCAGTTGATTTACCCTCATCCCTTGACTTTTCCCCACGCAGCCCCCGGATTCATTCAGACTACCTCCCTGCCTCCTTTCACCGATATATGGTCGATCTATATCCCGACAGGTATTCACATATTCAGTTAGTCTTGCCTCGCTCCTGCCCGGCTCTTCCGCCTTAGCCTTCCCAACTCCACGCTTTCCTCTCCCGCTCCTGTTGCCCCCACCCCTGCACCTCCCTCCTCTCCCAAACCACCAGCCAATGCCCTCCACGCACTCACAAGCCCCTCGGGCTCGCCATATATACCTTATTCGCTTTTTGTCGCCCTGCGGATACAAGCACACACCGATCTTGTACCCTGTCTGTTGGACCTGGCCATCCCCTTTCCAGTTCCTTCCCGCGGAACCAAACCCTGACCACATCCAGACCCTTCCTCATTGCCACCCGCAGCTAGCCCCTCCAGTTACTTGGTTGACTCAGTCCATAGCCCTTCGTGGACATGACCGTCCTCTTTTCCACCCAACAGAGCGGCTCGAGCACGGGCTACCACTTGCTTCCCGGCTTTGTGGACACGACCGTCCTCATTTCCACCCTACAGAGAGGCTCCAGCACGGGCTACCACTTGCTCCCAGCCTCTCCTGAGCTCACTTCCATTTGCCACCACACCCATTGTTGTATCTTGCACGCCCTTATCGGCCACCACGCCAGTCAACTTGTTACTAGAGTTCCTGACTGTCCCCCAAGGCTCTCCCCTCACACCCTTCAGATCCTCTTTGCACTTGCCCAGCCCTCTCAGTACTCCCTAGTGGCCCTTGCCAGGCGCGTCCATAGCACCATACCATTCCTGCGGTTGTCATTCTCCTTGTTTTTTTTTTTGCCCTGGAGCGCTCCCGGTGCGTGTACCGGTGAGCGCACCGGTAAGCGCAGTCTTGCGAAGCGCCCCGGTGCACGTACCGGTGAGCGTCCCGTTAGCGCTATTGCCGCGAACGAAAACATCATCATGACGTATCGCGTAGCCGCGTCCGCGTGATACACACGGCGTAAGCGCACCCGGAAGCACTCGAGCGCATACGATCGCGCTGCGTAAGCGCCCCGGGGCGCGTAGCGTAAGCGCGTCGGGTCATGTGACCTGAAAATAACACTTTTCATTGGTTCAAGACAGTTTTGTTTTCCTAATGATGAAAGCCCCTACCTTTTTTCCTCATTCTTACTTTGTACTTTGAGTGAGGAAGACCGGTTTCCAAAACTATTAGTACCTATTTGTACTGAGAAATGGCTACAGTAGCAGCAGCAGCAGGAGCATCTCAGCCACCACTACCACCACCACAAGGACCACCACAACACCACAGTGGTGGAGAGGAAGAAGAGGAAGAAGAGGAAGAAGAAGAGGGGCAGCGCTACCTGCCAGAAGATACTACCCCCTACAAGCCAAAGGAGCACATTGTGTGGGAATTTTTTTAAATCCCAAGGGGCCAAAAGAAAGTAAATGCGCCAAAGGTTACTTGTTTGATCTGTGGCACTGTACTTTCCAGGGGGAACCCTGCCAAAAAATATTCTTTTGGCAACAACACCATGATTCGCCACATGCAACGCCGGCACCCTAACAACTATAGTGCGGCAGAGGTCAGAGAACTGACCAGAAACCCTCCCCAATCTTTTCCCAGCACCTCCCAAAGTACCCAACCCACTCCATCGGGACCAGTGACAAGGGAGATGGTCCCAAACATCCAAACCCAGTTTGGAAATTTCAAAATTGTTTGCATATTTTGTGGGCGTACAATTTGCTATGGTGAGCAAAGTGTTAAATTCATCAACCGTGCTGGTGACAACCACAAGTGCCCTAAGGAACCTTAATTTTTTCCTGATTTTTTTTGCTCCAGTTGAGCCGTTTACAATTCCCTGTTTTTTGTTTGTCCCCATTAAAATTCCCAAAAAAATATAAAATTGTTCATAAAAGCCAAAAAAAGTACAAAATGTTCAAAAAAACTATTAAAAAATATATAAAACAAAAAGAAGAAAAAAAACAGTTCTTTTTAGAACTACCTCCAATTTATAAAAAAATGCTACTTTTTTAAAACAAGCATTGGAAATGCAATAGGTCTCGCAGCATTAGAGTTAGTGCTTTTAGAATTGTTTATGGGTTTTTTTTGTAAATCTTTAGCATTTTTGTTTCCTGTAGCCAATGCTAAAGAATTACAAATAAAAAAAGCCATAAACAATTCTAAAAGCTCTAACTCAAATGCTCCGAGACCTATTGCACTGTGTGAGGGTGAGTGAGGGTGAGGGTGGGTGAGGGTGGGTGAGGGTGAGTGAGGGTGAGTGAGGGTGAGTGAGAGTGAGGGTGAGTGAGGGGTTGAGTGTGAGTGAGGGTGAGTGAGGGTGAGGGGTTGAGGGTGAGTGAGGGTGAGTGAGGGTGAGTGAGGGTGAGTGAGGGTGAGTGAGGGTGAGTGAGGGTGAGTGAGGGTGAGTGAGGGTGAGTGAGGGTGAGGTTGAGGTGTTGAGGGTGAGTGAGGGTGAGGGTGAGTGAGGGTGAGGGTGAGTGAGGGTGAGGGCGAGTGAGGGTGAGGGTGAGTGAGGGTGAGGGTGAGTGAGGGTGAGTGAGGGTGAGTGAGGGTGAGTGAGGGTGAGTGAGGGTGAGTGAGGGGTTGAGTGTGAGGGTGAGTGAGGGGTTGAGTGTGAGTGAGGGTGAGTGAGGGGTTGAGTGTGAGTGAGGGTGAGTGAGGGTGAGTGAGGGTGAGTGAGGGTGAGGTTGAGGTGTTGAGGGTGAGTGAGGGCGAGTGAGGGTGAGGGCGAGTGAGGGCGAGTGAGGGTGAGTGAGGGTGAGGGCGAGTGAGGGTGAGTGAGGTGTTGAGGGTGAGGGTGAGGGTGAGTGAGGGTGAGGGCGAGTGAGGGTGAGTGAGGGTGAGGGCGAGTGAGGGTGAGTGAGGTGTTGAGGGTGAGTGAGGGTGAGGGTGAGTGAGGGTGAGGGGTTTTGGGTGAGTGAGGGGGAGTAGTTGAGGCTGAGTGAGAGTGAGGGTGAGTGAGGGGTTGAGGGTGAGTGAGTGAGGGGTTGAGGGTGAGTGAGGGTGAGGGTGGGTGAGGGGTTGAGGGTGAGTGAGGATGAGTGAGAGTGAGGGTGAGTGAGGGGTTGAGGGTGAGGGTTTGAGGGTGAGGGTTTGAGGGTGAGGGGTTGAGGGTGAGGGGTTGAGGGTGAGTGAGGGTGAGGGGTTGAGGGTGAGTGAGGGTGAGTGAGGGTGAGTGAGGGGTTGAGGGTGGGTGAGGGTGAGTGAGGGGGTGAGGGGTTGAGGGTGAGTGAGTGAGGGTGAGGGGTTGAGGGTGAGTGAGGGTGAGGGTGGGTGAGGGGTTGAGGGTGAGTGAGGATGAGTGAGAGTGAGGGTGAGTGAGGGGTTGAGGGTGAGGTGTTGAGGGTGAGGGGTTGAGGGTGAGTGAGGGTTTGAGGGTGAGGGGTTGAGGGTGAGTGCCACAGATCTGAATGTATGTAAAACAACACCCTTCTATTATTTATTGTTATGTATGTAACTGGGCTGCACAAAGAGAACACATCCGTCTGACTGTGATTGGTAACGGTGGCTAAAAATGAGCCTGGGCTAGCGAGAACAAATTCGAAAACATACCCAGCTGTAAGCCATTAGAGTCTACAACAATTTAACAATTGCTTTCTCTCAGACAACGATCATCATTTCTCATTAGATGAATATGAGGGGCCCATCCGCTCTATACTGGGAGCTCCCTTGGCCTGGGTCTTACAGGGAGGGTGACGTGAGAGGATAAACATGAGGGGCCCCTCCGCTCTACAATGTGAACTCCCTTGGCCGGGGTCTGTGAGGCGAGGGGGAGGGGAGAGGATGAATTTGAGGGGCCCCTCCGCTCTATACTGGGAGCTCCCTTGGCTGGGGTCTGTGGGGCGAGGGGGACGTGAGAGGGTGAACATGCGCAGCGCCTCGATCACCTCTCCTGCATTAACAAAAGCTGCAAGAACGCGTGGAACCGGCTGCTGCAGCCTCCAGTGCTGACAGCACGCTACATAAATAAAGCATTAGCCGGTGAAAGTGAGAAAGGCCATACAAACGACGCGGCTGGAACACAAGCTCCTGAGAAGGCGGGAGATCGGGTTTCACCAGTGGGCCCAACGCGTTCCATGGGAGCTGCAATGAAACGTGGGAAGCATCGAGCCGAAGGGATAATGAACCTGGCAGCACACGAGCTGCGCGGCGACAGCGGCGGCGCTGGGACTCGAGAGGTGGAAAGTACGGGAGCGCCTTCTATTTAATAAACTTGAAATCTAAACTGAGGAATGGTAACGGCTGGTCACCGACGGGACAGCTGGGCCTGCTCAGGATAGGTGTCAGCTGTTTACTCGAAGCCGGGAACACTCCGACATATATAATAAACAAAGGGACAAAATCATTATCCGACAAGAAAGATGTGTCCGTTCTTAAAGTCGCCAAAGCATAACACCATTAATATTCTCACCGGAAGAGGTCGGGGTATCGAGCAATACTGCTGCTTGCTACCGCTAACATTTTGTTTGCTTTCTAGCGGCAGGCAGGCAGGGGAGGAGAGGAGGAGGGGGGAGGAGAGTAGGGGAGGACAAACGACGCGGCTGGAACACAAGCTCCTGAGAAGGCGGGAGATCGGGTTTCACCAGTGGGCCCAACGCGTTCCATGGGAGCTGCAATCAAACGTGGGAAGCATCGAGCCGAAGGGATAATGAACCTGGCAGCACACGAGCTGCGCGGCGACAGCGGCGGCGCTGGGACTCGAGAGGTGGAAAGTACGGGAGCGCCTTCTATTTAATAAACTTGAAATCTAAACTGAGGAATGGTAACGGCTGGTCACCGACGGGACAGCTGGGCCTGCTCAGGATAGGTGTCAGCTGTTTACTCGAAGCCGGGAACACTCCGACATATATAATAAACAAAGGGACAAAATCATTATCCGACAAGAAAGATGTGTCCGTTCTTAAAGTCGCCAAAGCATAACACCATTAATATTCTCACCGGAAGAGGTTGGGGTATCGAGCAATACTGCTGCTTGCTACCGCTAACATTTTGTTTGCTTTCTAGCGGCAGGCAGGCAGGGGAGGAGAGGAGGAGGGGGGAGGAGAGTAGGGGAGGACAAACGACGCGGCTGGAACACAAGCTCCTGAGAAGGCGGGAGATCGGGTTTCACCAGTGGGCCCAACGCGTTCCATGGGAGCTGCAATCAAACGTGGGAAGCATCGAGCCGAAGGGATAATGAACCTGGCAGCACACGAGCTGCGCGGCGACAGCGGCGGCGCTGGGACTCGAGAGGTGGAAAGTACGGGAGCGCCTTCTATTTAATAAACTTGAAATCTAAACTGAGGAATGGTAACGGCTGGTCACCGACGGGACAGCTGGGCCTGCTCAGGATAGGTGTCAGCTGTTTACTCGAAGCCGGGAACACTCCGACATATATAATAAACAAAGGGACAAAATCATTATCCGACAAGAAAGATGTGTCCGTTCTTAAAGTCGCCAAAGCATAACACCATTAATATTCTCACCGGAAGAGGTCGGGGTATCGAGCAATACTGCTGCTTGCTACCGCTAACATTTTGTTTGCTTTCTAGCGGCAGGCAGGCAGGGGAGGAGAGGAGGAGGGGGGAGGAGAGTAGGGGAGGCACGGCCTAGCGGCCGTGCAATCAAGTAGTGAGGGGGCGGAGCTGGGGGAGGCTGCGAGAGAGAGTAGGCAAGGCTAGCGGCAGGCAGGCAGGGGAGGAGAGGAGGAGGGGGGAGGAGAGTAGGGGAGGCACGGCCTAGCGGCCGTGCAATCAAGTAGTGAGGGGGCGGAGCTGGGGGAGGCTGTGAGAGAGAGTAGGCGGCTGGGGGCATGTGCACGCGCATTTAAGCTCAATGCGCATGCGCATTGAGCTTAAATTTATCGTGCACTGCAAGGAATCGCCACGATTCCTTGCAGTGTGGATAAAGAGCGGATAAGTGCCAATACTCTCGCCTTGCTCGATGCGCATGCGCATCGACAGGCGAGACCTAAAAACTGTCATTCTTTTTTCCCCATGGTACGCTCCCCGGTACCGGGCGCTCCCCCCGCGAAAATCGGAATGTTTTTTTTTTTTTGCCCTGCGGGGCCCTTTTATGGCCCCCCACACCAAACCTAGGGGGTCAGGGGGGGGTCTATTCTGACCCCTTTTGGTCATTTCCCCCTTTGTTTTTGCCACCTCTTGTGTTTCGATCCTACCGAGACACAAGATGGCGGCCGCTCCGGACTGTTTGGAATGTTGACAGACACCCGAGAGCCAATCAGCTTTCCGCTCACGAACTCGCGTAGCGCGCTGGTGCGCGCCCCGGTGCGCGTACCGGGGCGCCCTTATAGATATATATATTTTTTTGAACCTAAATTACTCAAAATCCACTGGAGCACATATCTTGAGACATAGCAAAGGCACATCGGGCTACCAGTCCCTACAATTTTGCCAAGTTTGGTGGAAATCCATTCAGCCGTTCAGGCTAAAAGTGAGTCCAACCGCCCTATAGAAATTAACATGGGGAAAACACGTTTTGGGACCCCCCTTTTATCTCGGCCCCCGCTTGACGAATAGCCCCCAAACTTTCAGGGAAGTAGCGGAGCGCAGCGAGGCAAATTTGAGGAAATTTTCAGGCGGATTCCTCAACCGGCGCCAAAGTTATTCCCAATAGAATGTTGCGGATTCCCTATGGAAAACAATCCTAACTATAACTACCTACTGGCGACCGCCAGTAGGTAATATATATATATATATATATAGATATAAACAAATGTTTTTTGGGGGGTAACAAAAGGTGCTGGTTAATGGCAAATCTGAAATGTACAGTATTTTCTGCGGAGCAGTCTCTCTACCCTATGCACAACACAAACTGGAAATGTATCTACACTAAGCACACAATCGAAGTAATGCAGTGTTTACATTCTCCCGCGGATCTGGCGGAAGCAAGCATTTTATAAACATGACATTGTCTTTGCAGTCGTTCCGCGTGCCTGCGTAAGTTAAGCATCAGATCCTAACAGTGCTTTGTGCGTTGATTGTATCGGGGACTGACCTGCCTTTACTGTGTTTCTGCCAAGCACGCAATGCTAACAGTGGTGGTCACAGTCTGCGGGACTGGCTGCACTGTGCAGCATGTCACACCAACAGCACTGTGTCTTCAACTGTGTGTCTGACTGCACTGTGCAGCATTTCACACCTACAGCACGGTGTCTTCATCTGTGTGTCTGACTGCACTGTGCAGCATGTCACACCAACAGCACTGTGTCTTCATCTGTGTGTCTGGCTGCACTGTGCAGCATGTCACACCAACAGCACTGTGTCTTCATCTGTGTGTCTGACTGAACTGTGCAGCATGTCACACCTACAGCACTGTGTCTTCATCTGTGTGTCTGACTGCACTGTGCAGCATGTCACACCAACAGCACTGTGTCTTCATCTGTGTGTCTGACTGCACTGTGCAGCATGTCACACCTACAGCACTGTGTCTTCATCTGTGTGTCTGACTGCACTGTGCAGCATGTCACACCTACAGCACTGTGTCTTCATCTGTGTGTCTGACTGCACTGTGCAGCATGTCACACCTACAGCACTGAGTCTTCATCTGTGTGTCTGACTGCACCAAGCACGTCATACAGCTATTACTGTGTTTCAATATCTGTGTGTCTGCCTATGCTACACACAACATACAAACAATACAGTGCTTACATTCTGTCGGTGTCTCTGCCGGCAATAAGCATCTTACACAGAGTATCTGTTTGAATGAATGAATACATTTATTGTTTCAATTAATAAAAATTGTTACAAAAGGCAGTTATCTGTTTGCAGTTTTTTTGCGTGTCTGCCCACGCTACGCACAAGATTCAAAGCATGTTACATATACAGTATGTGTTTACAGTTTCTTTGCGTATCCGCCTACGCTACACAAAATACAAACAGTGCCTTATTTACAGTCTGTCTGCCTGCAATAAGCATGTTACACACACAGCAGGCGTTTTTAAGATTCGTTGCAGGTCTGCCTACACTATGCACAAGATACAAACAGTGCATTATTTACATTCTGTCTGTGTGTCTGGCTGCACTGTTTTCACGTGTGCTTGTGTAGGCGGACACAGATACAGGTTGGAACAGTGCTCCCTTTGACACAGTCAGGAATGTAAACACTGGACTCTTTGCATCATCTGCTAGGCGTGGGCAGACTCAGTTTCCCACAGTAAACACAAGGTCAGGCCACTGGCCGAGTCAACAGCCATTCTAATAGACCCTCAGCTCTCCCTGATCTCTCAGGTGAGTGGACACATTTCTAATTTCTCTCTACAGATAAAAGAGCCACTTCTTTTAATTTCAGGAGAATTTTATTGAGCACATTTTTTTTATCAACAAATGAACAGAGAGAAAGGGACAATCAGAGAATACAAGGGTCCAGTTTAAAACATACAGTTCAAATGAATAGAGTCCTGGAGATTGACCGAGACCGGAGGGACCAGAGTTACAAAGCAAAGTCCAGGAGACAGATGATGAATAAGAGGAAAGCATCCAGTGGAGGTTCGATGAACCCAAAGCCGCGTAGTCACTTCTAACCAAAAATCCCCAGTTAGCGCTACTTTCAATTCCCAAAAGGGCCACGCGCAACACTACTTCTGTCCCCTGAAAGCCTTAGAGGCTACAGACGGCCTCCATCATGGCACTGAGGAGGAAACAGCAGGGGTCAATTTCTAAGAGGGGTTGGTGCACCGCCGTCTCCGTTGACCCTCAGGAGTGTGAGGATAAGCATCCATCCGATCACAGAGGTTGGAGCCACCATCCTGCTGAAGTGGGCAAGACTCTGGACCCTCTTTGCAAGAGGAGACGACGTGCCAGGGTAGTCACACTACAACATAGGAAAAGATCAAGCATTCCATGGGATTCGTCTCCTTCTACTGTGGAAACCAGAACCAGCATCGGACACACACCGGTTAAGGTGTCGGACCACATCTGGTCATGGATGGAAGGAGCCTGTCTCCAACCTGAGGCGAGTAAAAGCGAGTCCATCCTCCCACACCTTGAGGCGAGATGGAACACATCTGGTCATGGATGGAAGGAGCCTATCTCCAACCTGAGGAGACCAAAAGCGAGTCCATCCTCCCACACCTTGAGGCGAGATGGAACACATCTGGTCATGGATGGAAGGAGCCTATCGCCAACCTGAGGCGACCAAAAGCGAGTCCATCCTCCCACACCTTGAGTGAGATGGAACACATCTGGTCATGGATCGAAGGAGCCTATCTCCAACCTGAGGCGACCAAAAGCGAGTCTATCCTCCCACACCTTGAGGCGAGATGGACCACATCTGGTCATAGATGTAAGGAGCCTATCTCCAACCTGAGGCAAGTAAAAGCGAGTCCATCCTCACACACCTTGAGGCGAGATGGAACACATCTGGTCATAGATGTAAGGAGCCTTTCTCCAACCTAAGGCAACCAAAAGCGAGTCCATCCTCACACACCTTGAGGCGAGATGGCTTAGTAACCCCATCAACTGGCTGGCTTGGTCCTCTTCGTCTTAGCAAGCACCGAACCTCAAGGTGTCTACAGCACATATGGTGTTTAAGTCACAGAACATACAAAGAATAAAATCTAAACAGGAGGGCACCAGCAAGGTGTCCTAAGAAGTATCAAGCTCTTCCTCCCAACAGACACTTTATGTTCTGGAGTATAGCTCTGGTACCTGTTCGCTGGCATGCTTGGCTCCTGTCCTACACTGTGAAGGCCATCCACCTGCCTCATTACACATGCCTTTGCTTCATTTACTCAGAGGCGCAAACAGCTTCACCACTGGAAGAGATCACACAATGTCCCATCTGATACCCAGAGAGGAAGGCTAAACATGGCCCTCTTCACAGAACATCCACAGGCCAGGGTCCGACCACCTTACTACCACCCTGATACACTGTTCTAAGCACTACATAGTAATGATGAGCCCGCTAAGTCCTTCTGTGAAGCACTGGGCTTCAAACAATAAATACCAGAAATAAATCAATTAATAAATGCTCGATGATGCAGGCCGTTCCCAATATAGGGTTCGAGGCCACAGAATGCCCCACCCTTGAAACTAAGAATCATTCCTAACCACAGCCCCTTTGGTTAACAGCCTAGCCCTCTTCTAAGCCCCTACAAAAAAAAGTGGCTACATCAGTGCAGCTCATATCCAGTTCTTGTCCCCCCAAGACACTCACTCTTGGAGAGGTCAGTCCATCCATCCGTCTTCTTCTCTGAGCTTGGATTGTTGCTGCACTGAGGTGTGGCAGTGAGCGCAGAATGTAAATTTTTCTTTCAACTTTAACAATAGCAAACGTTTTTGTTTTTGCTATAAAATGTTACCACAATAGATTTTGCTGGGTAAACAAATCCAAAAAAAAAATTACGATTGTAGTGATGTGTCCCCAAAATCTACATGCTCTTTTGCACTTGATTGTACTATCTTTTAAGCTCACTAAGACAACACTCACACAAAGTAAATAAAACGTTTTTGTTTTTTAATTGGGAGAAAAATATTTACTTTGTGTGAGTGTTTTCTTAGTGAAAACATTAATGTTGAAAAGTTGTACTGCACATTAAAATAAGAAAAAAACAATTGTATAAAATGTAATAACATTTGCATACTTTACAAATAATCCTAATAAATACGTATAAGTGTACACCTGAATTTGTGCAAATGTGTTGCATGGAACAGTTAACTCCACCGAACCGCCTCTTTTTACAATAAAAGTCCATTCTTAAAAGTAAATTAAAAACTAAAGGCAGAGTAAGGGTTAGCTAAACTCAAAGTGAGAGGTTGGATTTACTAGAGAAATCGGCCCATTTCTGCACGAGTTTTTTTTTTTAATCTAGGTTTTTTGCTAATTTGGTTGTCAAATTTCTTTGAAGGGTGAAGTTGTTGTAGAGTCCTTTGATAATCAACGTGTTCGAATGATACTGGTCATGGACCATGAGGGACCTCCAACCACGATACATTAGGTTGATCTTAGAGCTTTCAGTCTAAGTTTTTAATGGTTGACTATACATCTAAACAATGGGCCTCTTGTGGATGACTACTGGTGCTTCTGTGATGCCCCCACTAGGTTGGTCTTTGCCCAGGGACCAGTAAATGATTTTGTTTAACTGCAATATGTGCACCTTCCTTGAGTGTATGCTAAATCTCCGTTTGCTCATGTTTAGTATAATAAACACACCTATAATTCATTCATAATTCCGCTCGCGTCAGTAAATATTCAAAAAGCCACAGTTCAAAAAATGCCGACACGTTTCGCATTTAGCTTCATCAAGGCATTCACATATTCCATAAATTTCCATTCTGATAGCTGACATATTTTGTATCATTTATTGTACAATTACATTACTGACAGAAATATATATGTTCTGGTCATTGATCAGTTCGTGTGCAGAGTTCCTGGTGTGGTAACCATGCGCTAGCTTCATTATACACATTAAGGAAATGAACATGCAAAAGCCATGTTACTTAAGCGGCCTGCTTTGAAAGAAAAATGGAGCAGATCAATAGCTGATCACTATTACCACTGGTAAACATAAGAATTGTGGCGATAAGCCCCACCAATCGGTGCAGTATTTTGAAGGATGTATCTATGAGAAAATGCTCTTGGTGAATGACCTCTGTTTCAATGAGAAGTAAAAAAAATAATTAACATTTTTAAAAAACGCAGTTAGGTACCCAATTAAAGAATGAAGCTCAGAGGATTCTGACAACGTAAAGACTATGAAATCCTTCTGTCATGAACTGAATGTTGCAACATAGACAACCAGGTTACCACCTACCAAATATTTGCATCCGCTCATAACTTTACACCTGCTTTGGAAACGTTATGGTACACTAACCTGGTGCTTCAACGTGAACCCAAGTTACCCGATCAAGAAATCAATGTTCACCAAACTGGTGATCCAAGCTAACTCCAGGTAAATATACAAAGAATTTATAATTTACTATAAAATCCCATATGCTGACAAGTTTGTACACAAATCTAATCAAATTACCACCAGACTAAACAAAATCAAAAAGCCCGAAAGGCCTCATATCAGTTACCTTGACGCGTCTTGTAACTGACGGGCATTGCTCTGGGGCCGATCTGTTCGATCACACTACAAGAGAAGGAGTTCCATCGACCACAAATGGATACTGGACACCTCTACTGACGAAAGGGCTGAATCGGCTCAATATTTAGAAACGGTGCCCTCCGTATCTACTCATCCATGATGGATCGAGCATCCTTCATACAACCTCCACCCTTGGGGATGACCTCTACGGAAGAGTCAAGGTTTCTAGTCTGTATTCATTTTGGGACGGTCAAGCTGTGTCGGGGACTCTTGGAAGTATCCTGCTGCACTCCACGTAGGACCAGCCGCAGGGAATGTGGCACCTCCGAAAGACCAGTCTCGCCCTTCAGCTGAGATGGGCGTGGCTTCTTCGTAACACTGCAACAAGACCGCCTGCTTGAGTTAGTTCAAATTTGGGAATTCTAAGCGGTGCACGTGTTTTAAAATTCCAAAGTTGGACCTTGTGGGTCAGGAGGGGATGAAATCCGTGCTTGCTCTGCTGATCTGTTCAGCCCTGGCACTCTCAGTTACTTATGCCAATGTGACCTGGTAGGGACTGTGGTTAAAAGTGTAAGGATTGTTCAATGAGCCATGTGCGGCTATGTTCTTGCGAGGGCATGAATTAAGGACATTCTCAACATTAGTGTGTACGGTTTTTGCAAGTGCCAGCATGTCTACAGGTGGCATGCCCACCTAAACTTATAGGCACATTGCTCACAGGCCACTGCCATCTTGGGAAATTTGTGCATGAGCAAAGCACACGGCTTGTGTCAGTAGGGTGTGTGGGTGGGGTGGGGTTAACTGTGATATGAGTGCTGTGTATACTAACTACCACAGTAACAAGTATGTGCCAGGTGTTCCGGACCTCTTATTTTTTACCTGCAGTCTGTTCATATGATTGGCAGAAACCCTTGTGGGTTGCAGCATACTAGTGTGGAACTCGCAACTGGGTATATCATTGTCAAGTCACTCAAAGTTACCGTTTTCTGCAACTGCATCCTCTTTTGTCTCTCTCTATGCACCTGCCAGTCTTTCTGACAACTGTTCGGGGTCCAGCTCCTCCTCTGGACCCAGACTGGAACTCACTGGAGAGGTTGCACAATATCAGTAGGACTAATTGCTCTGTCCTGTGCCACTCTCTGGCATTATACTCATAGGCCCATTGACCACTCAACAAAGCAGTCAAAACTTTACTGAACCAGAGGACCAGGCATGCCCTAAACTCTTAGTGATGTGTTGTTTTATATAGCATGGACTATCAGGTTTCAGGGCATGTTACTTATTGGGTTGTGAAAAACACCAGACACAGGTCAGACATGTGTGGTGCGGAAACATAAAAAACCTACTAATATAGTACAGCGCTTGTTAGCGGAACACACAGGATTTTGTTACACTGATATATAGATCTAGGTAGTCGAGCACTTGGTTGCTGTGTTTGAGGCATTATAGAGGATTACAGCCTTTAGCTTCCTCATGGCACCTCCTGCCTCTCATCAGGACTAGGGGTTGGAGGAACTCGCGTTGTTTCACTTCATGGAATTCCACAGTTAACTAAAAACTCAGCGAAATTCCACGGAGTTCTGCAAGAGGTGGAATTCTGGTCCATCGCACTGATTTTTAGGGACTTTTGCTGTGCTGCAAAATCAGCGTGAATGGCACCGCGTGGCACTAGAGGGTACTGCTTCTTTCTGCCACTCGAGAAGATTTTCTACTCGAGTGGCAATGTTCACAATGTGAGTGTCAACTTTCTCAACGCGAGCAGTAGCAACTTGCTACAACCGCATGTTGAGAAATCTCGCTGGAAGGCGGTCTAGCACTGTTTTTTTCTCACTGAAGATCACTAACATAAGGTTGGTGAGCTGCACTTGAGAAAAATGACGCAACCCGGTAGTTGGCGAAGTTTTTTGTCGAACTCCGTGCTCCAAGTGGAGCATGGAGTGGGAAAAAGGTTGCGAACTCCGCTGGCAGAGAGGAGTTTATCACCCACCCCAAGTTAGGACAGGCTGACCTTGAACGCAATGTGGGGATAGCAGATGGGCTAGGCTGTGTTAACAGCTTTGGTTTTGCTAACCTGCTTTTTCATTGCCACTTCACTGTATGGTTTGCATTCCTCCTATTAGACTCACTTAATGTAACAAGCATTGGCAATACCAGAAAGTCTGGCTTATGAATAAAAGTGTCGCTTGTGCCACGGATGGGTTTATGCGCTCAATAATTCATCTTACACCTACTCTGACACTCATCTTTGCATTTATGCATCCATTCATCCATCCACTGACTAATTCTTCCATTGATCTATTCTCCGACACAACCACAATAAAATGTACACAAACTAAAAGACATATGCATAAAAGTAGAAAAAAAGAAACTATGCTGGCGTCTAAACACACAGCGGGCATATGCTTGCAATATTTAAACTAAACATAGCAGTGGTAGTCTATCCTGCAGAGGTATTTTACATAGTCAGTCGTTGTTTCAAAGTTCCAGCATGATTGCCACGTTTAGAACCAATTTGTTGGCTACCGTAAAATGGTAAAGCAATAGTGAACTATGAAAAATAGCGAGCAGACGAATTAAGTGGCAAGCGAGCAACACAGCAGCGCTTGTTTAATACATTGACTGCTCAGATCTTTGTGCATTCTGCAGGTCAAAGATTCTAATAAAATGTCATGGCTTACAAATATAGTATGACAGATCGGTGGGCTGATGCACCTACTGCAGAGATCGCTGTGTAACCTCTATGCAACCACTGTGACACCAAGAACTGATAATGGAGTATAAATAATGCCCCACTGATCACTTTGCAGAGATGGAATACCTTTCATGCCCAGGGGATATGGGGATAGGTACCATAATAATGCTCCAAATCCAATGTGGCTCTCTAACCATTCGTGAGACTCATCCCTGCTCCCCAGATAACCCGAGGGGAACATTCCTCCGGCCTCCTAAAAGGTTATGGCTTTGCAGGGATCACGCTGCCGCTCCACACCTTCGGTTATACAGTCCTGCTAAAAAAACGTTTTCCCGCTTCTCATCTAGCAAATCCTGGCGGAGAATGGATCTCAACCCACCTGCCGATTGAGGGATCACTCTGGACCAATTCAGCAGGATCCTTTCATAAGCCTGGATCTCCCACATATGGGATTTGAAGATCAAAAATGTCTGGAGCTATCTGCATATATTGTGGAAGTGTCCCGTTATTGCCCCTTACTGGGAGAGGGTACATCGAGTGATGAGGGAGGTGACTGGGGTGGAGTTGGCTGCGGAGGCGCGTAGGTGCCTCCTCAATGTCTGGGAGCCGAATGATTATAACACGGCACAGACCCGGTGGGCTACACTGGGCAATATGGTCGCAAAACGGGACATAGCGCAGAAATGGGGATCCAACGTGGCCCCCCTGGTGGTACAATGGAAGGCCAACATGGATTGGTGCATGTTGCGTGAAAAGACTGTGTATACTGCCAGGGGGCGGCCTCAGACATGGAATAAGGTGTGGGGGGCTTGGAACGCTTACAGAGGTGATTTGTGTCTGCCGCCTGAACCGCTGCCCCGCGATGAACGCCTATCGCCATAGACGTTGACAACAGCTATGCTACTCATGTTCTGATTCTCCTGTTCTTCCTCCCCCCCCCCCTTTTTTCTACATCCTACTTAAGTTCTTTTCTAAAACTTCTCTAGCCTCTGGCGCCTCCTACTGACTCATAGTCATTTTTCTCTCCATTGCCTTTTCTGCGCCCTCGGGCGCTTCTGTTCACGTTTCTGTTTGTACATAAAATAAAAAACAACCTGCATTGTTCTGATATGAATCGCTTGGCACTATGACCATTCTGAGACTTTGCTGCCTTGCCTCCGGGATGTTAGGCTGAATAGCTGTGTGCTTTACTACAATAAAGGTTTTAAAAATTTAAAAAAAAAAAAAAAAAAAATGTCTGGAGCTGCTTTTAATCCCATTGGGACAGACCTCACATAGAGCATGCTCAAGTCTGATATGCATACGGCGCATAGAATCTGCAAAGTAATTACCAATGGCTGAGATTAAGTCAAACATTCCATCACATTTATGTTTTTCTAAGTAAGAACCCAGGGTCTACAAGGTAAGAGTATGGGAAGGAAGCAGTGGACTGCATCAAATACACCAGCGGAGGAAAAGAGCAAGCGATGATGCGAACAAGGACTGCTGTGAAGTTCTCGAGAACTTTGTAACACTGACAGTGTCAGAGACCGGTAAGACAGCATTCCATGGACAATAACACGAGAAGCCACCACGGAAGGCTGCAGCTCGGGCGAGCATTCCTCTGCTTCACACGGACTGCTGAGGGCGAACACGGGAGAGCGGCCGCTTATTATAGCAACAGTGACTTAGCTAGTGAGGTGTCTGTTGAGAATAGCAGGTGTAAAAGATAGAATTTAGTCATTCAGGGCTCAAATTAGGGTAGACGTTTCAAAACACTGAGTTCATTTGGGATTGACTGACAGGAGCACTTTGCAAATTGAAGAACATTTCCAACTCCCCAGTCCATCAAGTTGCATTGGGATTCTTTTACAAGAGGAGATGCAGTGAACTTTTCCTATCAACCTGGTACTGTTTCCATCATAATTATGGAAGTGATACGTACCTCCGGACATCCCAACAAGTGATTCCTAAGCTACACAGAGTTCAGAACGCATCTGCAAGGCAACCTAGTCTTGGCACCGGCACTTCAGTATCTACACTGGCTGCCCATAGACAGGGGTGTTATATTCCAAGCAATATGCATGGCTCATCGAGTCATTCACGGCTCAGGTCCCCTCTTCCTATGGCACCAACTTCATACATAGCAGGTCCTCGGGCCAGTTCCCCAGTCTGCTGTGTCGCTCGCCCCAGCTGCCTGCTGTTCAATTTTTAAACTACTGTTATAATTTTCAAAGTCGTTGTTTGCATATCCATTTTACGCTGTTATCGTTTCATAGTCATTGTTTGCATAGCCAGTTTACTCTGTTGTTATCGTTGTTTACATAGCCATTCCTGCTGTAATTTTCTGCTGTAACTTTGTATATTTGCATTAACCGCATGCGCGCTAGCGGAATTCCGCTTCTGTGCTGAGTTTTTTAAAACCGCACTTTACGTGACGAGCTGGGCTCGTCATCAGCGTGCGAGGAGGCTACGCCATGACGAGCCCAGCTCGTCATCAGCGTGGAAGGGGTTAACATTGGACATTAACTCAGATTTCCTGAAAATGCTTTCTCCTGTTTTACTGCTTCCTCCACCGACGCTCACTTTGTTATGCCGTTTTCGCCCATGCCCGCTTTTCAGTGCCCCTCTCTCCTCCCAGGACCTACTTAATGAAGGGCGCAGCAGGAATGCTGCTCGTCTGCACCAGTCCGCGCCTGGACTGTGCCCAGTGCCAGGAACCCTGGTTCTCCCACCACTCTGAGCTACACTTCCTCCGAGCCCTGGACCCCGCAACAACTGCTGCCGAACCTCGCCTCGATTTCACAGTAGGACCGTTCACCTGCTGGCACTGCTTCTTCGCCTGCAACATTGAAGCACCCATTCACACAGCAACCACTACCACGCCGACCCCTACCACCCCAGAAAATCTCCACTGCCTCCTGCTCAATGCACAATCTCTCAGCAAACACGTCACTGAGATCTGGGACACAATTTCCTCTTTCACCCCGACAGCATCTTCCTCGCTGAGACCTGGCTCAACCCCACATCAGAACTCGACTTTGCCTTAGCAACACCAAACGGCTACAGGATAACACACTTAGACTGCATCAGTAAACACAAAGGTGGAATCGCCATAATCCACAAGGAAACCATACTCTACACCGCCACTAGGGACGACACCATCCAGATAATGGAACATGTCAACTTCCAACTCCACACCGAAGACAAAACCACCATCGGAGGTACGCTTGCCTACAGACCTCCACAATCTTGTCCCAGCTTCTGCGATGCCATCTCAGTTTTCATCGCACCGCTCCCCATTGACTAAGCATTACATCCTCCTCGGAGACCTCAATTTTCACCTCAGTGACCCTGTCAATACCAACACCGCCATCCTCCTCTAAAGCATGAACATCCTCCGCCTCGCCCAACTAGTCAGAGACTCCATGCACATCACAGGACACACACTCAACCCTATTTTTCACGGCCAGCGACAGAGTCACGTACAGCCATGTCAGATGTCACTTCAAGGTACTGATCCACACATACAAAGCCCTGCACACCAAAGGACCAGCATACATCAACCACTGCCATAAATGTCACCAACCCTTCAAACAACTTTGCTCCGCGGCCTTCCATCTCGCTCACATACGTTGAAGTCACAGGGGAGGTTGTTTCATCTCCTATCCTGCACCCAAATCCTGAAGTGACGTCCCTCTTCACCCCTGACTTCACCCTCACTACTGGAATTCAGGAAAGGTCTCAAGACCTGGCTGTTTGACTAAGCCTCCACAGCAAGATCCTTAGTGTCTGGATACCCTCATCTGTTATTAGCTGCGCTTTACAAGTCATGATTGATTGATTGATTGATTGATTGATAAAAGTCGCTCGGGGGCAACTAGAACCAAACTTCAAAGGGGGCCAATAGATAAACCAGTGGAGGTGAGCCTGAGGTGGGCCGATCCTTAAAGCCAATACAAGAAAATTGAGATAAATTGTGCATGGTTACCATTTTATTCAAAACTGATATGATTACAACAAACATGTTCTAGTGGATTGTGCAATGTTTGTAGGCTACTGACAAAGATGTTTACTTTAAAAGAATGAGTGGTTTGACAACTAAAAAGAAGCTTCTACAGATTCTAATCCAGAGCAATTTAAAATCAGTTTTCCCAAAGTTATTTCAAGACAACAATCATTTTTTTTAAAAAAAATTTTTTTTTGTTGCAAAATACAAATAGTATCATCATCATCAGTCACATAAAAGCTTACATTCGTAGGGCCTATTCATAACACAAGGTAAATGTGAAACGGTACGTATTATGAATCCCCACTGATCGTGTATCGATGTCATCATTCAAAGGGATCCGATGAACAGGGAGTATAATTACACCGTAAAAATTACAATTTGCGTTTTGTGTTTTTTAGAGAACAGTGAACATAAACTAGAAAAACTGCACACATGAATCGGCATGTCATTGAGGTAGCTTCGATAGCATCTAGCAACATATTCGTCATAAAAGGGACCAATCAGACATTCCCATACCCTAAGCCCCACCCCATCCCCTCCTCAGCAAACACCCAACACAAAACCATCCCACTCCCACATGCGTTGCCCAGCAACCAACCCCATTCCCAATCAGTGTTCTTCTTCATCCTCAGAACCCTCAAGATCTTCCTCATCCAGTGGCTCACATATGTCCCCCCTATAGGAATTCCAGGGCTGCCAGACCCCATTCCATTTACGCGGATTATCCCGTAATTTGTATACTGCTCTTTCAGTCAGCATGAGCATGTCCATGTTTCGGACCCATTGAGCCAGTGTGGGGAGATCAGCCGACCCCCATTTCTGTGCTATGTCTCGTTTGGCCGTGACCAGCCCTATTGTGGTCCACGCCCGTGCATAAAAGGTAAGGTCAGTAGGCCCCCAAACATTCAGCAGACACATCCGCGGGTCCAAGGTGAGTGAGGTGTTTAGTGCCTGGGCTATGGTACGTAGAACCCGTTGCCAATAGCCAACAATCAACGGGCATTCCCATAACGTGTGTATAAACGTGCCCTCTGCCCCGCAGCCCCTGAGACAATAGGGATGATCCGCCCTGTGCAGTCTGTGTAGTGTCGTGCGAGTGTAGTATATCCTATGCAGAATCTTTAACTGCACCAGGTGGAATTTGGAGGATATGCCTGCCTCACGAGGGGACGCCATGGCCGCGTTCCAGTCAGATTCATCTAAATCTCCGACATCCGTCGTCCATCTGTCTTTCAGCTTCTCTAGTGGGTCAGGCATGTTATTAATCAATTTGCGGTAAGTCATCGAGGTCGCCCCTTCCTGTAGGAAGTCCGTGAGCAGGCGGTCCTGTAGTGGAGATGATTCTGGTGGGGATGTGTCTGGTGGGATTACCGCTTGTAGGGCGTGTCTAACCTGTATATATCTGTATAGCTCATTATCCCCCAGTTCATACTGTTCCTGTAGGGTTGCAAAAGGAATCACCCCCTCCCTCGTCCATAGGTCCCCCACCGTTGAGATCCCGATGTTATCCCACTGGGTGAAGCCCTTAGTGCGTCGTAAATGTCCCAATGCTTTCGTGTCCCATAGAGGTGTAAGTTTTGTAATGGTCCCATCCCACTTCAGTTTTGCTTGCGCCTTGTACCACAGACGAACAGTGTGGCTCGTGGGCCCAATGAGTTTCGCCGCAATACCACGGTGGTACAGTGGGGCCAACAAACTGTTCGTGCCCAGTTGTGCCCTATCTGCTTTGAACGCTGGATCCTCTTGCGGGGCGTGTATCCACTGATTGAGGATCTTAAGCTGGGCCGCCCAGTAGTACAGACGTACGTTGGGCAACGCGATGCCCCCGTCGTACCAACTCCTATTCAACTTTATGTGCGAGATCCGGGCTGGCCGGTTCCCCCAGAGCAGGCCCGTGATCTGTGCCGTTATCTTTTGGAGGAAGCTATCCGGTATCAAACGTGGAGCATTTTCAAGAACATACAAGAAGCGCGGCAGGGCCATCATTTTAAAGAGTGCTGCCCTTCCCAGTAGTGTCAATGGGAGTTCCTTCCAATGTTGCACATAATTACGGAGTCGGAGAAAGGGAGGCTGCAAGTTAAGCCGTGCGAACTCTGCCTCGTCTCGGGTAATATGGATCCCCAAATACTTAAAGGAAGTGGGCGCTACCTCCAGCGGACAGGAGTCCGGGAGTGGCGGAAGTGGCCCTTGGAGCTCGAAAATTGTCGACTTCGCCCAGTTGATGGTGTAGCCCGAGACTCGCCCATGTGCATTACAGAGAGCCAGGAGGTTAGGAAGGCTGTCTTCCAGGTCAGTGAGGTATATCAACATGTCGTCCGCGTATAGGGACACTCTATCCTCCCATTGCGGAGTCCATTGGATCCCCTTCAGGAGCTGCGTGGTGCGAATAGTAACCGCCAGCGGTTCCAGAACCAGAGCAAAAAGGAGGGGCGAAAGCGGACATCCCTGTCTCGTGCCACGTCCTAGATGTATGGTTCTAGAAATATGGCCATTAGCTACCACTCTGGCTACGGGGTCTTTGTAGAGCATACGTATCCAGGAGATAAACACCGGACCAAAGCCCATACGTCCGAGCACTGCAAAGAGATAGTTCCACTCCACCATGCCGAACGCCATCTTGGCGTCTAGTGAGAGGATCGCAGCTGGCTCCCGCAGTAGTGAGAGTCTCGCCACAACCCCATGCACCCTGCGAAGGTTTAGGGCCGTAATCCGATGCGGCATGAAGCCGGATTGGTCTGGGTGAATCAATTGAGTTAAGCACGGCAAGAGTCTATTTGCCAACACTTTAGCTATAATTTTGGCCTCTGGGTTCAGAAGGGAGATGGGTCTATATGATGAGCAGTTACTGGGGGGTTTACCCGGTTTCGGGATGGCTACAATAGTCGCCATCCGTTGGTCCGGCGGCAACATTCCCTTCAACCTACATTCCTCATACATCTGAATAAGGGGTATACCCAAGGATTCTGACATAGTTTTAAACCACTCAATAGGTATTCCATTGGGGCCCAGGGCCTTACCCGAATGAAGGGAGCCAATGTCTAGTTGAATCTCATCCACTGTCAAGGGGACAACAATCATTTTTGCCAACTCTTTCTTTGAAATGACAGTGAGTCCATGAAATATTTGTAATTACATCTTCAGAAAGAAACGTCTCCCTTACTGTTCACCAAAGGTACGTCTTCTGTCCGCTCATCGAGAAGTTAAAACATATCCTTGTTTGAGGCCGCACACACATGCAGGCCTAAAAAAATTAAGCTTAGTGGGTTAACACGCTTGGTTTTGGGAAATGGGACAGGCAAGCTACAGGTTTGATTCCCAACGCATCTTCCATCCCTCCTGAGATTGAATAGGTCAGTGGCAATTATTTGGCAATATTACCACCTGTTGTTTACTCTGTCAGAAATCTGTTCTAACCTAAATCAAAATAAAATGGTTGTTGTTCGCACCTCCCTCTACAGCAGTTCTCACACGAGATAAGTACATTCATGCAAGAAGCCACAAGGCGGAAGGAACAGGCAAAACAGGGAGTTGCCTTGAAATAACATTGTGTCAAAGGGTGTTCGAGCACGCAAAGAATACAAGTATTCTTTCAAACTTCTGAACACAAAGAATGCGCTGCTGGTGGGCACAGTCCTGTATATATTCTTTTATTATGTAATGGATTTAAAATTCTAGGCCCCTCTGTGTATATTTAATACCTATTTTATATATTAATTGTAGTCCTGAAGAAGTTACGATGGAATAAAACGTGCTGGCTACTGAGTTTTGTATATGGCACACTCAAGCTCATATATTGTCATATATGATCAACTAAAGTGATGATATATGACCACATTGTGTGCCAATTTGTTTACATAAGGGATCATAAGCATTTTGCTTCCAAACTACACTACTTTGAAGAGGCAGGGCACAGCAATGCCTACACAAGCGGCGTGCGGGTGCACTGCCTCTAGACAGTCACTATCCCAGAGAAAAAACACATTAACATTCCACATTTGTCTTACAGTGTGATCAGAGAAACTGATCATACAGGTGTTTTTAGTAGGCAAAAATAATCGTATTTTTTTCCGCTCCGTAATACCACAAAGAATTCCAAATCAATGGGAGTTTAACACATATGTTTACTACCTGCTCTGAGAAGGTGGTGAATATATGCGAGGACCGCTGGCTGTAGCAAGATTGAGGGAAGGAAAGTTGTTTCTGGTAGTGGGGAGCATTGTGGGCTTGCTGTTGCAGCCTAAGCTTCATGTGATTTGACTATAAAGAGTAACCACATGGTAAAGTAGGGTCTTGTTCTCCTACACCTGGAAAAACAGTGTGTGTGGAAAATCTGGCCCACTTCAAATCAGGTGGAGCGGAATCGATGAGGTAATTCCACTCCACCTGACTTGCAATGTGGGCGTAAATCACTTTGTAAATTTTGCAGCATTCTTTCTTGTATTTATTTATTTATTTATTTTGAAGGTTTTATAGAGCGCGAACAAGATCCTTGCGGATATCAGAGCCCTTTACAGTGATCAAAGCTGATTATGCATAATGAATAGCATGACACATTATACATGCAGTAATATGAGGGAAAGAACACGCGTGGGGATTTACTTACCACTAAACAATAGGTTGGAAGAGAGAACAAACATGATATGTACACAGCAATTGTAAAAAAAAAAACGATAAACAGTAAACAACACACCACATTAATAAAAATATATCTAGTGTAATCACTACCACATGTCCCTCTGTGAAGTATAAAGGAAGCACAGCACGCGCTATATAAAACTTTATAAATAAATGGCATGTAATACAGTTTTTCAAATAATGAGTTGCATATTCACTGTGCTTTTAGTCACAGGCTGGGGTCTCGAAGCACCTGTAAATACACAAGTCACTATTCCCCAGTGCACCAACCACGATTCAGCTCTGTGACTGTCTGGGTAAAGACACAGGCTTCTGCTGTGATCCCATTAACCAACTGAGCACCATAACCTAAAAGAATGTTTCCCACCATCATTTTAAATCTGATTTTTTTTTCTTAATTTATAGCGTATATTTTATGTGCATTTACCTAAAAACAAAGCCATCTCTCAGGGGCGGCTCTAGGCTCATGGCGGCCCTGGGCAGGGAGCATAGGTAGGGGGCCCCGGAAGAGGGGGGTCTGGGCGGGGCGGAGTGCGGAGGCCCGTGAAGAGGAGGGGTCAGGGTGTTTGGAAGTGGAACAGAGCCGGAGGCTGCCAAATCCCTGCCAGGGGCCGCCACGCAAATATGTATCCATCTTCAGAGGATTATTATATTACGGATATATATTGGCATGGTGGACCCTGGGGTTTGGTGGCCCTGTGCAGGTGCACCGCTTGCACATGCCTAAGGCCGCCCCTGCATCTCTGTACCCACCCCTAAGGACCCTAAACACCCACTGCACTCAGGGTCACAGGTAAAAGGTTTTTTTTAAAGTGCATTTCAAACTCTAGATGAACTATGACATAATTTATAGGAGGCTGTCAGTGCGGCCCCATCCCCAGTGCAGTCCAGTACACATAAGCTAAAGGCCTGCGTGCCCTGGAGGCTGCAGTAGACCGAGGAATGCACACTGCAGAGCACGCACGCTGAAGCCCTCTGCTCCCAATTGGCCCTACGTGCCTGACGTACGTGCGTGACATGACGTGGCGTGTCTGCCACTTCCTGCAATAAACCTCACACTGCTGGAATCTCAGCCCCAGGAAGAAGAAGGTTAGCTCGCAACCATCTTCAGTTTCCTGCAGCATGAAACCCCCCGACTTTTTTCCACGATCTTGATTAACAATTTATATTTAAAACCTGAATAAAAAGTTCTTATCTGCATGCACAACCACATAGCCCCACGTGGTTCCTTGAGACCGGATGTGCGTCGTGCAGTCTCCCAACGTATCCAGCTCATCCCCAAACCTCATAGGCCTGACTCAACACGCCCCATGTAGGGCTTACCACTAGTGCTTTAATTGGGCAGGTACTGGCCGGGACTGAGTACCTGTACTTCTTTAACCTGAAAGTGAAAGTATTGCAATTCCCAGCACTGCTGCAATACATTTAATGGGAGCGTACATGCTCTTCTTAGCACTTCTACAATAAATTTAATGGGATTGTACCAGCACTTCTCAGGAGCAAACATGTACTCTACATTGTGAGTACCTACACTTTTATATTTCCATATAAAGCACTGACTACAACCAACATCCTGTTCCACAATGCACTCTGAAAGTACACGAAGGATCCACATTAGAGCGCTTGAGACCTCAGCCAAGGAATGGAGCACTGTATGAAGCACTATATAAGCCCAACAAGACAATACAGTTTAGTTCTAGGTCGAAGGGACGATTTGAAGTGCGATCAGTAATTGAAAAAAATATTAATCGTTATGTGGAGAAGACAAGGGGGACTGTTAGGAAGTTTCAGAAACATTTGTAGGATCTTCTGCAGAGTTTTAAGTGCAATACTATAGGAAGGCGGTTACGCCTTTAAACTGGCTGACCAAGGGATGTAACGCAAGCCCCTGAGGTGCAGTGTTGGCCCCAACTCAACTCAAAGCCTGTGAATATTTGCAAGATACCCGAGTGTCAGGAGCCCCAAACCACAATATGCAGGGGAGCCCCCATATCTTGTGCAACCCTGCTTCTTGAAAGGGGGGGTTGAAGTATGGAGTGGTGTGGGTAGGGTGGTTTAGCAGCAGTGTGGGACATTCTGAATGAACAGGCCTTTTACTTTGTGGTGACTAAGTTTTATGGACGATGATAGAGGCAAGAAAAAAAGTCTAAACCCAGGACCTTGAGGAAGAGATCCAGGGGCTGATTATGAGTTTGTCGGTCCGGGGACCGCCATGGCGTCCGCAGCGGTGTTTGCCCGATTAAGAACATGGCACTCGAACTGCCAAAAGACCACCGCAACTGGCAGGATCCTGGATCCCATGGCAGCAGTGGTGGCAAAAGTGGGGGTTGGAGGCGGATGCTGGCATTGCCGTGCCAAATACGAGTTGCAATTCCGCCGACCTTTTCATGGTGGGGACACTGCCCTGAAAAGGTCAGCGGAAAGGCATGGAAGGGGCCTAAACAGGGCACCCATGTGCTTTTGCCCATTGGGTATTGTGGCTGTGGGCACATGCTGTGCCCCCCCTATGCCTGCACTGTTGTGCGCATGCTGTGTGCCGTGCACGACAAGGTGCCTGACAACAGTGCGCGCACGACAGTGCAGGCGCTGCAGTGCGGCGGTGTTGCCTTCAGGCACACACTGAGTCTAAGTATGCTACCACCTCAAAAGCGCCACCACCGCGCCGCCGGCCCAGCGGGTTACTAGTAATGCGGTGGTCAGGATGCTGCTGGCTTGGCAGCGTTCTCCTGACCGCCACAAAGACTGCCCGGCAGTTGGACCACCACAACCGTAATCAAGCCCATAGTTATTTGGACAGAAATGTTGGCGATAGTAACAAGAAAAAATTAGATAAAAGATAGTGAAGTGGTAACACACACAAGTGGTAAAGCTAACTGGGAAGGATTGTGACAAAATTGACAAAGCAGTAGATGTATTATCAAGGACTGCGCAAGTTCATCTGCCCTGCAGCGAGTTGGGTGCAGTGTGATCTGGGGACAGACAGGTGGGAGATGATAGTAGTTTGCAATGCTCGGGAAGACCACGTAACTGGAGAGACTCTGGGAGAGATAGAGAGGGTGGTGAGGCTCCATAAACTCTTTTAAAGACCAGGGTCAAATGCTGAGAACAGCCAACCACCTAAGGAGTAGAAAGAGTGTCTGTGTATGTATGGAGAGGATAAAAAGTGCTTGGGCGGTGAAGCTGATGATTTCGACCAGGTGAAGGCGAAATGCTGCAGGGCACTGTCAAGTGGTCGGTCACAATAGCCAGTCTGCTTTACCAGGATCTCACTCTATGAAACTGGATGGCAGATGACATTTTCCAAATAATGACCAGTTCAAACCAGGCTGCCCTGGCAAAGGAAGTTTAAAAAACACCATCCGCCTTATGCGAAGCAGAACTGAACATCAAGGGTCGTGGCAGAAAGAAGAGGATGTTAAGGTATTGGGTGAATGCAGTTATTAGGCAAGCGGGGCATAGCAGGACGAAAAGTACATTATTTTAGCATCTGGTGAATTTTTCATGTCAGATTAGAGGGTCAGCCGATGCTTAATTGCAATGAGTTAGTCACAGGTGTGGGATGGGAGCTGCTGAGTAGGGTTTAAGGGATGGGAAAGACAGGAAAATCCAAGAGTCGTCAGCACAGAGTCTTCAACAGAAGGTAAAACAAGAGATGAAGCCACAAAGGAAGGTGATGAACAGGGTGAACGGGAGGGGCACGCCACCAAGCTTCTGGGGGAAAACATACACTTAAGACCGAATACACGGAAAGTGAGGAGCTGGAGAATATGAAGCAGCGATATGAGAGAGAACAGGCACACTGACGGGAGACAAGCATCTCCTGTGGTTGGGCAACTAACACCGGGGAGAGGGTGAGATGGATGAAGACAGAAGAGAGTGGGTTCTAGTGAGGTAAAATACATATCCTGTACTTCAGTGTTATTCATTTATATAGCACTGCGTGGGCCGATATATTCTATAATCGAACAATAATGTCTTTTCTTATTGATCTGAAGTGACCAGGGGTAAGAAAAGCAGGACACGAGTGAGGGATACCTAAGGCAGAGTAGATAAAAAGCTAACTCAAGGTTGATTGTAGGTTGTTTAAGGTAAGGCACACTGGAATCCAACTGAAAACCAGGAAATCAAGTATCTCAGAGACAAAAGGGGTTGAGGGCTAGAATGACAGCTTGATGGACAGTTGGCCCTTTCTTAAGCAGAAGTATGGCCAAGCAGATTTAAAGCCCTGAAGGGAACTGCACAGAGGCACGCTACCACTGCACTGTGCAATTGGTAGGATGGTTTGAAAGGCGCACTGCATCGGGACATCCACAATCAAAAGCTCACCTAGGGCCGGGGCAATCACTACTATGAGAATGTAGGGGGAGAAAAGGAACAGAAAGCCTGGTGTCCTGAGAAGCAGACTCTAGGACTACATCAAACGAATCATCAACCATCTACAGCCAGAGAGTAGGCCTAATCAAGTGGAAGTACTGAAAAGGGACTCCAAGTTAACAAGCATTTACAATGCAATAGGTCCTGCAATTGCAAGTTTTTGAACTCTTGGCATTGTAAATGGCAATGCCTTTTTATACAAAATTAAAAGGCATTGTTATTTACAATACCAAGAGTTCAAAGTTTTTCAAAAGCAATACCTATTGTATTGCAGAGCGTGGTGTCCCTGAAGCGGGCGCTGCGCTCATTATTGAAGTTAAAAAAAAAAATGAAACCGAATGCGGTGTCCCTCAAGCAGGCGCCATGCTCAATATCAAAGTAAAAAAAATAAATAAAAATGAAACTGATCGTGGTATCCTTAAAGCGGGTGCAGCACTCAGCGTGGAAATACAAAAAAAAGCAGCCGCCATTGTCCCCCCGCGCGCAATGGTGCGAACCAGTTCCTCGCGTTCCGCGATGGAAACGCTGTCGGGCGGCGAGTGGGTCCCGTCTGGTGAGCCAGATGGCTGGTGTGTAAATGACACACCAGCCATCCGGCTCACCAGACGGGACCCACTCACCACCCGACAGCGTTTCCATCGCGGAACGCGAGGAACTGGTTCGCACCAGTGCGCGCGGCCATCATCAAAAAATCCCACCACGCCAGCAGTAAATGCACTATTGCCAAGGTCACTCCACAGTGTCTGGACCGGAATTGATATATCTACTTTGAACCGGGAGGCCGCCCTACGCTAACTGCTAGGCGCCCCAGATGGATTGATGCCTCCCTCCACCTGAACCACCGCACGCCGTGACCGCACTATTATCCAGTGCTTAGGCTTGTTAAAAATGCAGTCAGGCAAAATGTTCATTGTAGTCCTGAAGATGATCCCAATTTAATTTTGGAGACAGGGATCGAAATGTAACGTCGACAGTTTGTGCAGCACTGCTTCCCTTTCAATTTTGTAATATGTGTTGCAGTCACTGTCGGTTTGAGCTTACGTAAAATTTCATTGTATTGTAAGCCACCGTTTTTCTCCAACTTGTTTGCCTGTTATTCTTTCTTCCCATGTATTGTCTCTTCTTTTCTCCTTGACTTGGTACAGGCTTGTGCCCAGTTATTTGTGGCTTGCTCCACTTCCTAATCCTGTATATATTCACTAAAACCTTTGAAATAAATACCTCCTTGTCCGGCTGGACACTGGAGTAAAAGACACACAGTCCTTATTTAAAGTCTGTGCTTATTATTTCGCGTTACATCCACAAAGCTTAGGACCTTTGTTAGCCTTAAACTTACCAATTACCCGAGGTCCCTCGCTACCTTTACGGGTCCCCTTGTTTTATATACTAATAGCTTTAGGTTAAGGCACATGTTGTCCAAAAACGATGGCATGTTGACTGCAAAGCATGCACCATAGAGAGAGGGGAGGGCCCTACTTTACTGCCCGATGCAAATAAATGGTTATACACACCATAGACCCACTGCTTCATACCCCTTGAGAAAACCACCTTTAACACCTAACCAATGCCTAGAGACATTAGCATGTGAATTGCCATGCTTTATAAATGTCTGATTGATGATTGAACCAAAATATTTTAGGCACTCAAAAGAGCTAACCAAACTAATAAATCCTTTCCAGTCTAAAATATACTCATCATAGATCCCAGGCTCAGGTGAGACTATTCCTAGGCCTGACTATGTTGTACAGAACTGTATGAAAGGTAATGGCAGAATACTGGTTAATAATAACTTTGTGAAATCAACCCAGTTCATTACTAATCCAGCTTTAAGACCTAGAAAAGGGCCTGCTGCACGTTTCCTTTCCATAAGGCATTCAAATAGAATTCAGAGTTCATTTTTCAGGTGTATCCTAGAATGAAGGACGACACTTAAAAAGAGAAGGAGGAAAGCCCAAGGGTAGGACGTTGTTCAATCCATCAGAAGTTGTACAGCGCTTCACCCATGTGGACCTCAATGCGCTGTGGGATCGTGCTGCTGAGTCATGCTGCCTGTTTCTATTGGTTGAGCATGCAGGTCTTGAGGTCCTTCCTGAACTGCTGGAGTGACGAAGAGGCTCTGAGGTGCAGAGGGAGGGTGTTCAGGTTTTAGCCGCCAGGTGTTGCCAAGAAAGAATCTTCTGAAGACCATCAGGAGTGAATACTTTTCCAAAGGCCAGTCTTTAAAGATGTTCAGGCAATATCTGTTTACAAGTCACTGTAAAGATCAGGCATAAACTGCAGGGGGGTTGCTAATGCCAAAGGGTGATTATCAAAGGTTTTTGCTTCAACCAACATCTTTTTAAAGCTGAAAATGGGCTGTACTCCTTAGGAGTGACAATCCTGTAGGCATCGCCTCAAGCTTCAGTGCAACCAGAAGTATGCTCAAAATGTACAAGGACATTTTTCTGAAAGGTAGATTATGTTACTGTGCTGTCTTACCAGTAATACATGTATGCACCAACGGTGATCTATACAGGATACAATCACGGCCACGGTTTTAATGCATAAAGCTGTGCATGGTTCAGAAGATGGCTACCTTAAGAGAGAGGATTCATTACCCCCATTCCGCGATAGGATGAATGGCACTATGTGAAAACGCATGTATGTACTGGAGAGGGTATTTTGTACGGTGACTATATTTTGTATGTACCGGTCTTTGGTTGGTGTGTTTTCATTTAAAAAAATGTATTTAATTAAAAAAAAGAGAGGATTCCTGATTACATCCCTGCTCGCGCATTGCGCTCCGCTTCGGCACATTTGGCGAAAGTTCCTCGTATCCACCGGCTTAGAACCGGCGGCAGATCCTTTTCTGACTTGAGGCCACTCAACTGGAACAAGCTCCCGAGGGATATGCACCTAACTTGTGACCTTCCCACTTTTAAAAAGAAACTGAAAACCTGGCTTTTCACACAATCTGTCTAGGTTTAGAAGTGTTTTTGTGGAAGGCACTTTTAGAGCGAGTAAGCCATCTTGGTTTTACTCTAGTTTTCTAGTTGCACAGGAACACTTGTATTCTGAGGTTGTCTATATGGAACGCTCTTGAAAAAGTGAAAGGGTATGTTCATTGTAGGAGGTTGACATTAGATCTATTGGGCCTTAAACTGCAACAATTATGGTTAAGTATTTTCCAGTACAATAGCAAACTTTGAGCCACTTCAAAGAATAGTTCTGTTACATTAACCTCTAGCTTAGAAACTTACAATACTGAAGATTGTTTTCAGTCATGTTATGTTAAAAGACTTTTGTGAAGCGCTTGTACACCCGGAACGGTTTCATGGGGCTATGAAGAAGAAAAAAAACCTCAAACTATATTGAGGGTAGTAGGACCTTTCCCTTTATTATCAGAATAATGGAACTAGCTGTCAGTCAGAGGGAGAGGAGTTGGCTTACTGGCTAGGGCGGTCAACTTCAAATCTGGGGATCAGAGAGTCCCGGCAAGGACGCAAAACATCCTGCGATTCTGGGCAAATCACTTAATCTCCCCGTGCCTAACAAAAACAAAATGAATGTGTCCTCATGTAATGCAACTGGTGCTCGTGTAAAGCGCTCTGATACAGATACCTTCGGGGCAAGTTTGCGCTATATAAAACTCTGTAACAACAAAAAAAAGAGGACAGGTGTGTCAAAGCCCTAAAAAGGACGTGTTTGGTTGTTGTGGTGGACTTTACTATTGTCCATCTAGGTTCAATAAAAACTTAAAAGTTGTAAAGCTGGCTCGAAAGTCTGGAACGGCTATCGATCCATGCCTTTTTGAAATTACTTCATGGAGTACTCGTGTACATCCAGTTCGGATATAACAAGCTTGCTTCAACACTATTCGCGTGAAAACAATACCTAAAAGATCATCATTGAGAGAACCAACTGAAGTAACCTCCTAAGGCCAGCCTACACTGGCTCCCAGTAGCACCCTTCCCACTTACTCAGTCATCTCAGCGAGTTACCTTCATCAAGAACAGTCCGTACGTCAATTCGAGGCAGCGGAACCCATTTCAATCATTGATCGGCTCCCACTGACTCAATAAAGTGCCCCAACTTATTTTAACTTTGACGGTATCCACTTCCCCTTGGCCAACCCTTTATCGACAGCCTGAAAAGATGCACTGGAAGCTGGGTGAACCGCTTGGTCTCAGTCTCTCTAAAATAGGATCCGCTTTGAGGAATGTTAGGATATTTGTTGACTTGTTATACATTTTAATCAGCTTCAGATGTTAAGTTTATTGTATCTTGATTGCTGCTATTTTTAACCTCAATCTATTTGCAGCTTGAGACGCATACATGTTATGCCGATCTGAGCTCAGTTTCAGTTCATTGCTTGTATTGCACTGTGCTGGTTGTTGCCTTCATTCCTCCAGGACCTATTTCAGGGCGCTACCAGTCAGAGAGCCATGTAATAGCTCAGTAAGCATTTTAACCCAGATCAGACTGTCAACAGTAGCTCAGGGTTTTGTGGAAGTGATGTTATACCACATACAATCGTTCTCCCACTCCTGTTCTGCCAGTGACTCCATCACATGATTTTTCAATTTACAGAAATGTTAAGCTACTTTTCCCTGAAGCAGACCAGGGTTTGGCATTTTGGTAGTAAGGGATTCTTCTTGATTAACTAAAGCCATCCTTTCTTCAGCAGCCCAGGCACTGGACACACTTGACTCGCTGGGCACGTTTACGAACACAGACTGGCTGGGCAGCCATTCAATGGAAGAATGCCCGCAGAGAAGGATGAAGGGCATAAATGGTGCATTCAAGAAGGGGCGAAACTCGTCAAACGCAGGTCACCCAGTGGTGCCCTACTTTTGAATAATCCCAAGGGTTTCTTTCTCTGTGGCACCCCACCTCTCTTCTCATTTCCCCATTCAACTGTTTCTGAAAGAGCACTTCCCAGCAGCAGCCCAAAACTTGACCAACCAGTTTACAGAAGAAAAGAAAGCCCAGATGCAAAGTACGCGACACCCTTACACTGCTGGATGGGATGTAAGAGGGGTGAGGGCAAACTTAGTACAGAGCAGGCAGAGCAGGTAACAACTCCACTCTAGGGGCTGTTGGCACAGTTGGCACTCAAGGCACAGTTAATGCTATTATATGTCCCATGTGAGGGATGGGAAGCTAATGACACTACAATACGAGCCAGCCTGGGCAGAAGAACCATCACGTGGCCACCTGCTTTACTTCTATTTCTTGGATGTAAAGAGTCTTTTGAAAATATATCAGTCCCACCCTTTCTTTGATTTTTGTTAACACGTTAACGTTTGTCCATTGCAGTTTGTACTCGGTTAGTTATGTTGAGATGAAGTCATATGTTCGTACTAGGAAACTGATGAGGTAGGTTCTAGAATGATTAAAAAGAATTCTGTATTATATAAATGAATTTTGAATGACTTATTGTGTACACAGAGTCCTTAATATCATGGTTGTGTGTGGTTAGGTCTGAAAGTTGTGATAGACCGAAAGTTGCCTAGAGGTTTTCTCTTCAATTATGAGCAGTCCAGGGATACCACCTTTATAAAGGACGGCAAAAAGGGTAGACGAGGAACGACATACAGTAGGGCAGCAAAAGGGGCAGACCACCAATGTACTGCAGCCTTTATATAGACCTTACTGTCTCTATCTGTGGTTCTGAAGCCCTTGCCTTCATGAGTAGTAGGCTACACCATGTATGGGGCATGGTTGGAAGGATGTTGTCTTTGTTTTGATCCTATGCGGGAAGTGTTTCCGTGTCGTGCGTAATGGCCTTCGAGGTATGGCTAAAGTGGAATCATACGCAGCGTTTAGCAGTGTGATGGATGAAGAAGTGACATCATTGCATGGGCCAATGAGAGGGACAAGCACACAGTCATATGGACGAGTGAGAAAGAGACACAATGATACCTCCAAATGGGCTGGAGCAAGAAGGACGGGCAGGTAATTACACATTAAATAGGCCAGTGAGAGGGACAGACCGGTAATGGCACATACATTCCCATGGGTTGTTGTGAGCATCAAGAGATAATGACTTTTTTCTATGGCCGTGTGAGGGAAAATAGGAAATGAGACCATTATATGGACCAGTGAGACTGACGGCCAGGTTACGACCCACGACATGGTCTGGTGTGTCAGAGAGATTGGAAATGTCATATTTATTGTGAGCTGCTGAGAGAAGCAGGTCAGAGGTCACACCACCAGATGGACCAATGGGAGGACAGACACCATTATATGGGCCATTATAGAGACCAGTGAGAGGCAGCCATACAGAGGCAACAAGGGAGAGGACGGGAGGAAGGGGAGGTTGATTACAACATGACTGTAAGGGCCAGTCTAAGAGGCCTACAATCAGTGAGAGCATTACAGGCAGCAGTGTGGGGAGCAGGCAAAAAAAAAACCTGTGTTAAGAGAGAGTGTGAGGGGACAGACAGGTGATGATGCATTACAGACACAGGTATGAGGGACAGGTAAGATGCTGGCTCTCAAAAGGGCCGGTGTGAGAGCCAGGCAGGTAACAGACCATTCAAGAGGTCTGTGAGGGAGGCAGGCACGTACTGATCCTTTTATAGGGACTAGTGTGAGGGGCAGACAGAGAAACAAGGATATGACCCCTGAGAGGGGACACTTGGGTGATATTATATTGGTCGATGTAAGCTGCAGGTGGGTGCATGGGATGGAATGAGGGGACAGGTGATGAATTATTACAGACGGCGGATTAAGAGACAGTCACAGGGCAGGCGTGAGTGACAAGCTCAAAACAGCTTCATGTGGTCAGTGTGTGGTACAGGCACACATGACACAAACCGAAAAAACTCACTTATGTTGCAGTCCTTTGCAGTCAGCCAGCTGGAGTGCAGGTTTTTGAACACACTGATGCTCGCCCCTCTCCTCCTACTGCCCTCTCTCTCATCCTCCTACTGCCCTCTCCTCCATTTCCACCATTTCAATCAGCCGTCCAGCCTGGGCACTCACCCACAGCCACTTTCTCAATCCAAACTCACCCTCTAACCCCATCTTCACTCATATTCTGTAAAAGCATTGAAAAAAGTGGCGGCTGCTGAAATATTGCCACAAATTAAACACACGAACCAGTAGTTTAACTCTATTTAGCACAAGAACATACCGGGTAGATCGAAACTGTTACAATATCCACTGTGGGACAGGGAGTCTGAGGCCCCTTCAGCCATTGGCTGGCCTCCCTGTCAGTGGCAGCTTTCTTCTCTTGCATCCTCACATACATGAGTTCGGTTCAGTGCCAGGAACTACTATGTAGAAGTGTGTTTTCGGATATCAAAACGTATTTGTGCTTTTAGGCATTTTTTTAAAATATTTTTAATACTGCCGAGGGCCCGCAGCTCCCCCAATGATAACGTTCAACAAAAACTATAGCAAAACAAACACCGAGAAAGCCAAAAGGCACGCAGCCAACGCCAGATCTATTGGTTGCCAATGGTTGTGTTGCCGCATATGCAAGCATTTGAGTGAATTGCAGAAAATGTGAAGTGTTTTCCTAGCTATAGAAATATACACATCATAGCAATAAGCACATGATTTTCCTGGTCTTTAAATGAAAATGTTTTAAATCGAGAACATTTTAAACACAGCTCATGTTGCACTCAAAAAGGCGATTTATATCAAGACAGTGTCGCTCTTGAGACACGTGGTAGTGTAGTGAGAAAGCCAAATAAACACCAGCAGGGCATAGGCAGGTTCCCGCTCCCGGCCCAAGACATCTAAAGTCACTCCAAAGGTCTCTTTCAGAGCATGGCCAACCCAACCAGTGTCAGCCTTGAGCTCACAACAGGGGCTGGTGGGAGGAGCCACAGAAGCCAGGACACCCCCACAGGTGCCAGAATCAGGGGCTGGCAGGGAATTGAAGATTCAGTCCTACGAAGGCCAGGGTATTGTATTGTAATTGCATTTATATAGCGCTTACTACCCCCGACGAGGCGTCAAAGCGCTTTTTCGGCAAGTAGCACGCTACATCGGGACCCATAGAGGATTAGTGTTGAATTAGTATAGGGAAACATGCAAGTACATTTTAACACCATGCGCGCTAGCGGAATTCCGCTCGCACGCTGGCATTTGCGAAAACGCACTTTACGTGACGAGCTGGGCTCGTCATCAGCGTGCGAGGAGGCTACGCCATGACGAGCCCAGCTCGTCATCAGCATGGAAGGGGTTAAGTGGTGAATAGGTTAGTCAGTTATTTGGCTTTGGAATGATAGCAGAAGGGTAGAGGAGGACAAAGGTGTGTATTTATATAGCGCGTGTTACCCCTGATGGGGTGTTGACGCACACTATTCAGGAAGCCCATAAAGGATTAGTGGTGAATTATTATGGTGAAATATGAAGTAATTTGAGTGGTGGATATTAGTCAGTTATTTGGAGTGAGAAGGAAAGCGGAGGGATAAAAGGGGAAGAAAGATTTGCATTCATATAGCATTTGTTACCCCTGATGGGTGTTGAAGCGCTTTTCTGGCGAGTAGCACGCCACTCTGGAACCCATAAAGGATTAGTGGTGAATTAGTATAGTTGAATATGGAATTTGAGAAGTGAACATGTTAGTCTGTTAATTTTTATTGGAAAGGATAGTGGAGGGATAGGTGATCTAGACATGTAAAAGCTCCCCATGCTGTGAGCAGGCAGGCTGGTACTAAATCGGACACCACATTATTGGGAATATTGGGGGGTGGAGGGTGGCAACATGGAGCCTGGGGGGGATAAGAAGTGAAAAGGAAATATAAGAGGCAGACCAGTGGCAGCCTTTCACCCCCCCCCCCCTCCCCGCACCCCCCCTTACAGAAGAGGCACCACCATAACGTGCGACTGGGGGGCACGAGAGAGAAACAACACCCTAATCATCTATTAATGCAGAGGAGAGACGGGCGGGTAATACCCAGGGCCGCTGGAATTATGCGCAAGAGAGGGCCAAATTATGGGGCAGGGTTGAGTAAATTATGCAGCAAGAAAGGGAAAATTATGTGGCATAATGCGGCACATTTTGTGCTAGTATTGCTTCATTATTTAACAATTTTGAAACTTGGTAACACTATATGGGCATTGGTTGCAGCGCATTAGTGCCAGTTTAACATCCAACTATACTATAGCAATAAGCAACAGAAAGGTGACCAGTTCAGCTTTACAAAGGGCCTTCCACACGGCAACGTGTGTAGCTGCAGGTTTAGTAACTTTTGAACCGTTTGAGCTACAAACAACTTTTCCTGTTAAATCTGCAGATTATGAGGCAAATCTATAATTATGCAAAAATCGCCAGGGCCGCACAATCGCATAATTCCAGGGGCCCTGATAATACTCCAATGTCCTTATAATGCTAAAGAGAGACAAGAGGATTCCTCGTTGTGAGCAAAAGACAAAAACACGACAAGTTAGATCTTGACCCCTTGTCCACTGAAAGAAGAAACAGGCGATGGATGGCTGTGCCTCCCTCCAGAGCCAGAGAGAGGCCTAAAGGCGCGTGACCGGCAGTGGATTGACTTTTTGCAAGCATTCCTCGCATTACAGGGCAACGCCTTCACCCCCACGAGAGTGCCCAGGAGAGGGGGTAATAGCCACCACCGTCCAGTGCCCATGAGAAGCGGGGCACGGAGCACGCCCTCATGTGGCCCAGAGATGGGTAATGAACCTACTCCCACGGGGGGGCACCAAAGGTATGAAATGGCCCCAGATGCATATGCAGGGCTAGAAGAAGTAGGCGAGGCCCCATGCATTACATAATGACGATAGGTAACGTCGTGCACCTCTTACAGTGCCCTTCTGAGATGGTAGCGTCCCCAGAAAAAAAACATAACAGACCAACACCACTTACCCCCTCAACAGAAAATACATAAGAGGCAAGAAATAAACACCACAGGCCCTTCCAGGGACCCAGACCGAAAGCATTCAGTAGCCACGCCATAATCAAGTGTCATGGTGGCTTGCTGGGGCCCCTGGAGTTCCCACGAGGGCTGAAAGGTGATAGCGCCTAGACGCAGGGCCCTGGGGCGGGCAGCATCTCTCCTCTACTTACAGTGGCGGGCGGGGCTCTCCGCCTCCGTGTAGCCGTGCGCGGCCTGCTGGGGGCCCCGGGCGGGGTGCACACTGTTCTCATTCCGGGGGCTGGTCCCTCGTTCCGTCCGGGCCCCCGGGGGTGCTGGCGGGGTCCTGTTCCGGTTGCCGAAGCACAACACCACCACCATTGTGGAGGCGCGTCACCCATAGGGGGTAGAGGAGAGGTTTAGAGGTGAAGTGAGGGCCTCGGGGCGCCGGGGGTCCCCCAATGCCTCTACCCAGTCACGTTAAGAGTCCAGGAGATGCCGCCTGAAGGCGCCTTGGAGGCCTCGAAGGGCACCAGCGGGCACGCACCGGCAGGAGACCAGGGGGGTGTGCGCAAGATTTCTTCTGAGGCCTCCTTGGGAAGTAAGGAAGCCAGGAGTCGGGCATCGCCCTGAATGTGTGGAGAGCAAGAAAGAGTGGCGAGGGGTGACTCCACTTTCTGCCACAGACCCCCGCGTGCCCGCTTTTCCAGCTGGCAGCGCCTGGCAGATACCCCACTCTCTTCTCCAGTCTTGAGTAGCTCAGCGGGCAGTGCCTGGCAGACCCCCACTCTCTTCTGCAGTCTTGGGCAGTGCCTGTCAGACCCCCACTCTCTTCTCCAATCTTGGGTTGTTCATCGGGCAGTGCCTGGCACACCCTCAACCCGCTTCTCCAGTCTTGGGCAACTCAGCTGGCAGCCCCCCACTCTCTTCTCCAGTCTCGGGTGGCTCAGCGGGCAGTGCCTGGCAGCCCCCCACTCTCTTCTCCAGTCTTGGATAGCTCAGAGTGGCAGCGCCTGGCAGACCCCCACTTTCTTCTCCAGTCTGGGATAGCTCAGAGTGGCTATCCTCCACTCCCCACTGCAGCCGCAGGGTGGCCAGGTGGCAGTGCCCGGGATCCTTTCGCTCTCGAGGTGAGGTGATGGGTGGCACTACCCAAGGTTTCTAAAGATGCCCTCCAAAGCCCCCACCGGCGGAGACCATTCCATGCACAGGTGTGCTTCTGACGTCAGCGCGGCAAAACCACTCGAGCGTGTGTTGAGAGGGCATCAGAGTCTGAGCGGCATGCCCAGCTCGGCTGGCACAGGCTCGACGCGGGCACGACCGGGTGCTCAGGGTCACACAGACACGACTTGCTGCCGGGAAGTGTAAGGGCTCACACGCCCGAGTCCCTCTGCCCCTCTCTGGGGGTGCCACGGTACCCGCGGGCTCGGTGCCCCCGTGCAGTCCAAAGCCCCAGGCTGGCACGCCGCTTCATGGGTAGGGGTTAGGGCATCGTGTGCAGGGCACAGCTCTCCTGTAGCCCCGTCCTCCTGACACTGCCGCCTCACTGCTCGGTGGCACCCCAGGGCAGTCCCGCCTCCCAGAGCGGCAGGGGGAGGGTCGCTGGGCAACTGGGAACAACAGACCAGCCTCCACTGGTAACTGGAACACGCCCTCGTATCGCTGCCCACTCCTGCCCCTGCCAGGTGCGCACAGGTGCCCGCAGTCTCACCGAGACAGCCTTCCAGCTTTATTTAATCGAGCCAGGGACATACACCAGTCCTCACTGGGCAACTGGCAGGGGCGGGGCACTGAAGCCCAGGCCCCGTGACTGGCTGCTGCCGCCCCAGCCCGACAGGCTCCTCCCAGGTGCATGCTGTCTCAGCCGGACTGACGCCTCCACGGAAGAGACATGCAGTCATGTAAACACCAGCTTCACAGGCAGAGGAGGGACGCCTGACCGGGTCTGGACCCACAGGGGGGGGGGGGGGCACTTTAGACCTCCCTGCCGTTTCAGGTGAACCGACACCTTAAGACACACAACCCAGCGGTCTATCAAGACTGGGGGCACACCACCTGCTGCAGTGGGCCTCCCAGGGTCGCCCGACCTTCACTGGGCACTGGCACGAGAGGGCATCTGCTGTACACGACCCGGGCAGGCAGAAGGCACGCGCAGTCTCGGCTGTGCAGGGAGCAAAAGCAGTCTCAGATGGAAAGTCATCTGAGGAAGTAAAACTACTGGGAACGAAGAGAAGACATAATTTGGAGGCGAGACAGCGCCCTGCACGGCAGCACGTGCACAGCGGGCACCGTCACCATGTGGGGGCCCTGGCATCCATCCACGCCTATAGCATGACACGTCTGCACCACAACAGAAGCAAAACTAGGATGCACTCCCGGTGACGGGCACTGCCACTCCAGCCCGTGCCCGGCGGCAGTGGCTGGCAGCGCGTGGAGGGGCAGGGCTCTCCCAGCCGCAGGTGAGGGGTGAGCGGGGCACAGGCCAGGCCACCCTCTGCAGGGCAGCGGGAACAGCGTGAACAGTGCAGCCATCTATAGGCGACTGGAGGTTCTGCCCCGGGAAATGTGCCTGCCCGAGGCCACCCTGTTGTCATCAGGAGGGCGGGCCCTTAGTCTCAGAGGGCTGCCCCCGTCCCTTACTATGGTCAGCCACTCCTCCCCAGGGCAGGCGTTGCCCGGCTGGAGGTGGGCGGGTCGGTGACGCGCGTCCGGGGCGGCAGGCAGGGAGAGGGGGTATATCTTCCCCCTCGCCATTGTTTAGGCCTCTTTGCCGCTCCGGACGTTGCACGTACTACTTCGGGGACACTCTTTTCCCTCCCTACCTCTAACCCAGAGTGTCAGCTAGGGGGGGGGGGGGGTGGGGGGGGGGCTCCTAAGGGAGTTTTAATGTGTTCTTTTTATCGTTGCAGGAGGAGTTACAGGGCGATCCAAAAGCAGAGAGGTCCAACACTGTACTTCAGCGGGCACATAGGGGTGCCAGAGCCTAACCTAGAACCTCATGGGAGGTCCAGGAACTCGTGTCGGCGCCCCAGTAGTCCTTCGGGCGGTTGTGGGCCTGTGCAACCGGGGGTTTGCCTAGATACGCCCCGCAAGGGGCGTGAGTAGTGTAATTACCATAATGGTGCAGCAGTTGGGTGGTTCGCCACTGTGCTGATTGGCTCAACAGGCGGGCAGGTGGCGAATATGCGGCCTGCCCTTGGATCGCCCGTAAGATAACTCACCGTGATTACATAATGTTGTATGTAATAATAAACCTGCAGCAACTTTTCCCAATCTTAACACTTGTGTCTGTGTGTTATTTGCGGGATGTGGTATATGTTGGGGCGGGGGTTCCTGTTGCCCTGATGTGACTAAGGACGCCCGAGCTGTGGCTATAATTAGGGCGCCCGGTTGTATGGTATTTTTTTGTCATTTCCGTCTGTAATTATCCATATTTATTTGATGTCAACTTTATCTGTATTTATCCATATTTATTACAGGTTTTGTAAAAAAAAAAGTAAAGCTGAAACTGGTATAGTTCACACATTTACTTAACAAATAAGTATGCAGTCATGCTGGAATGCCTGCCATTTTTCAGCGATATGAACACACGCAGAAGATAAATCAATGCACTTACATGAAAATATGCACATTACAGTATCAGACGTTCTTTTTTTAATTCCCTTGCCTATCAGTCCACACAGTTCTTGGTGTGACAGTCATGGCAAAGTGTATTTAGAATCCCTCAAAAAGCACCCGATTTCCATTTTTATCCACGTTTAAAAATAAATACAGACAAGAAAATAAATGGTTTTATGTCAGTATTTATCTGTAAAAATCAAACGGAAAACAAGGAGCCTTATCTATAATGCAGGGGAGCACAGAAGAAATGGAGAACACAGCACTCATGTCATGGTGTGATTAAACACAGCACTACCGTCATGGTGTGATGAATGTATGCATGGACACAGGCACACTGTAGAAAACTGCACAGTTGTTGTGCCTAGAGAAGGCAGGCTGATGGGAAGCACTGTATGCAGACACAGAGGGGTGGTAAACACAGCACTCTTTCCTCTCGCTGTTCAGAGTACAGACAAGTACAGGTACCATACAGACACAGCGTCTGTTAGGACGCTGACTAAGCTCCTGAGGCGTAAGCAGGGAGCATCTTCACTTTGCGCTTTTTAAATTGAATATTGTGTGCTGTTTTTAAAACCATTGTTACTGGCTGCACTTACCCTTCCCTTCCCTCCTCCCTTCACTCACCCGTGCAGACGATTAGGTACTGCTACGGCGACTGCGAGGGAAGCGCCATCTTGGGAGTAGCCCGAGTTGCCGCTGTAGCCTTTCTCCAATCTACAGATCGGACTGTATATAAGTCGCGCTTTTCTGCTCGCGCGCAATACCATTAGTACGCTGACTAACCTCCTGAGGCGGAAGCCGGGAGCATCTTCACTTTGCGCTTTTTAAATTGAATATTGTGTGCTGTTTTTAAAACCATTGTTACTGGCTGCACTTACCCTCCCCTTCCCTCCTCCCTTCGCTCACCCGTGCAGACGATTAGGTACTGCTACGGCGACTGCGAGGGAAGCGCCATCTTGGGAGTAGCCCGAGTTGCTGCTGTAGCCTTTCTCCAATCTACAGATCAGACTGTATATAAGTCGCGCTTTTCTGCTCGCGGGCAATACCATTAGGACGCTGACTAACCTCCTGAGGCGGAAGCCGGGAGCATCTTCACTTTGCGCTTTTTAAAATGAATATTGTGTGCTGTTTTTAAAACCATTGTTACTGGCTGCACTTACCCTTCCCTTCCCTCCTCACTTCGCTCACCCGTGCAGACGATTAGGTACTGCTACGGCGACTGCGAGGGAAGCGCCATCTTGGGAGTAGCCCGAGTTGCCGCTGTAGCCTTTCTCCAATCTACAGATCGGACTGTATATAAGTCGCGCTTTTCTGCTCGCGGGCAATACCATTAGGACGCTGACTAACCTCCTGAGGCGGAAGCCGGGAGCATCTTCACTTTGCGCTTTTTAAATTGAATATTGTGTGCTGTTTTTAAAACCATTGTTACTGGCAGCACTTACCCTTCCCTTCCCTCCTCACTTCGCTCACCCGTGCAGACGATTAGGTACTGCTACGGCGACTGCGAGGGAAGCGCCATCTTGGGAGTAGCCCGAGTTGCCGCTGTAGCCTTTCTCCAATCTACAGATCGGACTGTATATAAGTCGCGCTTTTCTGCTCGCGGGCAATACCATTAGGACGCTGACTAACCTCCTGAGGCGGAAGCCGGGAGCATCTTCACTTTGCGCTTTTTAAATTGAATATTGTGTGCTGTTTTTAAAACCATTGTTACTGGCAGCACTTACCTTTCCCTTCCCTCCTCACTTCGCTCACCCGTGCAGACGATTAGGTACTGCTACGGCGACTGCGAGGGAAGCGCCATCTTGGGAGTAGCCCGAGTTGCCGCTGTAGCCTTTCTCCAATCTACAGATCGGACTGTATATAAGTCGCGCTTTTCTGCTCGCGCGCAATACCATTAGGACGCTGACTAACCTCCTGAGGCGGAAGCCAGGAGCATCTTTACTTTGCGCTTTTTAAATTGAATATTGTGTGCTGTTTTTTAAACCATTGTTACTGGCTGCACTTACCCTCCCCTTCCCTCCTCCCTTCGCTCACCCGTGCAGACGATTAGGTACTGCTACGGGGACTGCGAGGGAAGCACCATCTTGGGAGTAGCCGAGTTGCCGCTGTAGCCTTTCTCCAATCTACAGATCGGACTGTATATAAGTCGCGCTTTTCTGCTCGCGCGCAATACCATTAGGACGCTGACTAACCTCCTGAGGCGGAAGCCGGGAGCAACTTTACTTTGCGCTTTTTAAATTGAATATTGTGTGCTGTTTTTTAAACCATTGTTACTGGCTGCACTTACCCTTCCCTTCCCTCCTCACTTCGCTCACCCGTGCAGACGATTAGGTACTGCTACGGGGACTGCGAGGGAAGCGCCATCTTGGGAGTAGCCCGAGTTGCCACTGTAGCCTTTTTTCAATCTACAGATCGGACTGTATATAGGTCGCGCTTTTCTGCTCGCGCGCAATACCATTAGGACGCTGAATAACCTCCTGAGGCGGAAGCATCTTTACTTTGCGCTTTTTAAATTGAATATTGTGTACTGTTTTTAAAACCATTGTTACTGGCTGCACTTACCCTTCCCTTCCCTCCTCACTTCGCTCACCCGTGCAGACGATTAGGTACTGCTACGGGGACTGCGAGGGAAGCACCATCTTGGGAGTAGCCCGAGTTGCCGCTGTAGCCTTTCTCCAATCTACAGATCGGACTGTATATAAGTCGCGCTTTTCTGCTCGCGCGCAATACCATTAGGACGCTGACTAACCTCCTGAGGCGGAAGCCGGGAGCATCTTTACTTTGCGCTTTTTAAATTGAATATTGTGTACTGTTTTTAAAACCATTGTTACTGGCTGCACTTACCCTTCCCTTCCCTCCTCACTTCGCTCACCCGTGCAGACGATTAGGTACTGCTACGGGGACTGCGAGGGAAGCACCATCTTGGGAGTAGCCCGAGTTGCCGCTGTAGCCTTTCTCCAATCTACAGATCGGACTGTATATAAGTCGCGCTTTTCTGCTCGCGCGCAATACCATTAGGACGCTGACTAACTTCCTGAGGCGGAAGCCGGGAGCATCTTTACTTTGCGCTTTTTAAATTGAATATTGTGTACTGTTTTTAAAACCATTGTTACTGGCTGCACTTACCCTTCCCTTCCCTCCTCACTTCGCTCACCCGTGCAGACGATTAGGTACTGCTACGGGGACTGCGAGGGAAGCACCATCTTGGGAGTAGCCCGAGTTGCCGCTGTAGCCTTTCTCCAATCTACAGATCGGACTGTATATAAGTCAAGCTTTTCTGCTCGCGCGCAATACCATTAGTACGCTGACTAACCTCCTGAGGCGGAAGCCGGGAGCATCTTTACTTTGCACTTTTAAAATTGAATATTGTGTGCTGTTTTTAAAACCATTGTTACTGGCTGCACTTACCCTTCCCTTCCCTCCTCACTTCGCTCAACCGTGCAGATGATTAGGTACTGCTACGGGGACTGCGAGGGAAGCGCCATCTTGGGAGTAGCCCGAGTTGCCGCTGTAGCCTTTCTCCAATCTACAGATGGGACTGTATAGAAGTCAAGCTTTTCTGCTCGCGCGCAATACCATTAGGACGCTGAATAACCTCCTGAGGCGGAAGCATCTTTACTTTGCGCTTTTTAAATTGAATATTGTGTACTGTTTTTAAAACCATTGTTACTGGCTGCACTTACCCTTCCCTTCCCTCCTCACTTCGCTCACCCGTGCAGATGATTAGGTACTGGACTGCGAGGGAAGCGCCATCTTGGGAGTAGCCCGAGTTGCCGCTGTAGCCTTTCTCCAATCTACAGATCGGACTGTATATAAGTCGCGCTTTTCTGCTCGCGCGCAATACCATCAGGACGCTGACTAACCTCCTGAGGCGGAAGCAGGGAGCATCTTTACTTTGCGCTTTTTAAATTGAATATTGTGTGTGGTTTTTAAAACCATTGTTACTGGCTGCACTTACCCTTCCCTTCCCTCCTCACTTCGCTCACCCGTGCAGATGATTAGGTACTGGACTGCGAGGGAAGCGCCATCTTGGGAGTAGCCCGAGTTGCCGCTGTAGCCTTTCTCCAATCTACAGATCGGACTGTATATAAGTCGCGCTTTTCTGCTCGCGCGCAATACCATCAGGACGCTGACTAACCTCCTGAGGCGGAAGCAGGGAGCATCTTTACTTTGCGCTTTTTAAATTGAATATTGTGTGCTGTTTTCAAAACCATTGTTACTGGCTGCACTTACCCTCCCCTTCCCTCCTCACTTCGCTCACCCGTGCAGATGATTAGGTACTGCTACGGGGACTGCGAGGGAAGCGCCATCTTGGGAGTAGCCCGAGTTGCCGCTGTAGCCTTTCTCCAATCTACAGATCGGACTGTATATAAGTCGCGCTTTTCTGCTCGCGGGCAATACCATTAGGACGCGGACTAACCTCCTGAGGCGGATGCCGGGAGCAACTTTACTTTGCGCTTTTTAAATTGAATATTGTGTGCTGTTTTTTAAACCATTGTTACTGGCTGCACTTACCCTTCCCTTCCCTCCTCACTTCGCTCACCCGTGCAGACGATTAGGTACTGCTACGGGGACTGCGAGGGAAGCACCATCTTGGGAGTAGCCCGAGTTGCCACTGTAGCCTTTTTTCAATCTACAGATCGGACTGTATATAAGTCGCGCTTTTCTGCTCGCACGCAATACCATTAGGACGCTGAATAACCTCCTGAGGCGGAAGCATCTTTACTTTGCGCTTTTTAAATTGAATATTGTGTACTGTTTTTAAAACCATTGTTACTGGCTGCACTTACCCTTCCCTTCCCTCCTCACTTCGCTCACCCGTGCAGACGATTAGGTACTGCTACGGGGACTGCGAGGGAAGCACCATCTTGGGAGTAGCCCGAGTTGCAGCTGTAGCCTTTCTCCAATCTACAGATCGGACTGTATATAAGTCGCGCTTTTCTGCTCGCGCGCAATACCATTAGGACGCTGACTAACCTCCTGAGGCGGAAGCCGGGAGCATCTTTACTTTGCGCTTTTTAAATTGAATATTGTGTACTGTTTTTAAAACCATTGTTACTGGCTGCACTTACCCTTCCCTTCCCTCCTCACTTCGCTCACCCGTGCAGACGATTAGGTACTGCTACGGGGACTGCGAGGGAAGCGCCATCTTGGGAGTAGCCCGAGTTGCCGCTGTAGCCTTTCTCCAGTCTATAGATCGGACTGTATATAATGTGCTTCCCTTCCCGGACGCGCGCGCGCCGATGGCGTGCCGAAGGCAAGCCCGTCTGCACCCGTCCGCGCCGGACCAGGCCTAGGGGCTAGTCCCCTTGTCCTTCCACCTTCACATTCTAAGGAGGCTCTGCTCAATCTTCAAGACTCGGCCTGTCCCCTCTGTCCAGCTACCACTTCCCATCTAAAAGACTTGGGCATTTTCCAAACTCCATCTCTTCCCCCGAAACCCTTGGCTCAAACTTCCCATCAACATGGACAACGTAAGCCTGCATTGACTAACACTTTAAGGCTTAACGTTTTTTATCTCAACACTAGATCCCTAGTAAAGCATCAACTCGACATTTTTCTCCTCCTTTCCTTTCAAAAACCCGATATCTTACTTCTCACGGAAACCTGGCTTTACATTGATTCATCTCCAGATATTATAGCAGCACTTCCGGATAATTATTATATCCTACAGGTAGACCGTGTCTCAGGGATAGCAGGGGGTGGAGAAGCTGCTATAGTCAACAAAAGCTACACTTTTTCCAAAATGTCGTCTTTTGATCTCACTACAGTTGATAACCTAAGTCATTAAGCTTGACTCTAGTTCCGGATCACTTCTGTGTGTTTTGATATATAGACCCCCTCAAAACATGCCATTATTTACATTTTCCCTGTGTGACCAATTAGCCACTATGGTCACCAATTGCACTAATATCTTATTAATTGGTGATTTCAATTATTGGTTCAACAGCGAGCTTGCCGGCCCATCGGCCAATGAACTTACAGAGCTCCTCACAGGACTTAATTTCAGTCACCATATCAATACCGCCACTCATACCAAAGGACATATACTTGATCAGATCTGGAGTCTGAACCTCGATATCTCTTCCCCCGTTGTCTCACCATGTATTTGGTCCGGTCACTTTTTGATCCAAATTAACATCTCCTTCATTGAGACTAAAATTAATGTGACCACTAAGGAGGGGTTTATCAGAAAATGGGGCTCGCTAGACACTGCAGCCTTTTTGGAAAACTTAGAGAATACTGTACCCTCCTCCAACACAGACCTAAATGAAATGTTGGTCAACATTTCCAATTGGCTTACCACTTCTGGCGACACCTATCCCCCACTGAAAAAACTCAAAACTATCCGTCAATCTGACGCTCATAAATGGTTCTCCCTCGATCTCATGGCAAAAAAAACGTACGTCCGTCAAAAAGGGCGAGCATGGCGAAGATCCTATGATCCGCTTAGTCCCTTACTTGGCCGCCCGCAGTGACTATATGAAGGCCATCCTTTCAGCTAAGGCTGCCTTTTTCTCCAACATAATTGAGCAGTCTAATAATAACTCTAAGGATATTTTTTCCATAGTTAACAAACTTTCGAACCCGGGCAGAACCCAGCCCAAGCTGGTGGCCACTCAGGATTTCTGCAACACCCTCAATCAATACTTTCTGGACAAAATTGTGACCATCAAATCAAGCATAACTATTACCACACCTGCCCCTTCGGAGTATACACATGTCTCAAACACCTGCCTGTTGGATCATTTCCCCTCCCTGGATGTCCCCTGTCTACTTACCCTTTTGAATAGGGTAAAGTCCGGATCTCCTCAAGATTGCTGCCCACCCTATATTTTAAAAAATGTATTTGCTACTTTTCCATCTCTTACTCTAGGTCTTCTCAGCACATCGTTAACTTTAGGTATGGTGCCCAACTCGTTCAAGGAAGCAGTTGTGGTACCTCTCTTAACCGCATCGCTGCTGCGGTGATTTTTGCGCTGTGCTGGCCCTTTGTGTACTACATTGTTCATGACGAGCTCAGCTCGTCATCAGCACACGCCACCCGTGGGTGATGACGAGCTGAGCTCGTCATCAGCATCGACGGGGTTAAAAAAAACTAGAGCCGACCCTACCATCCTAGCTAACTATAGGCCAATCTCTCTGCTTCCATTCCTTGCCAAGGTATTGGAAGCTCATGTTACCACTCATCTCTCTAGCTTCATTGAATAAACCAACGTCCTAGATCCTGCCCAAGCCGGGTTCCGACCGGCCCACTCAACTGAGTCGGTTATCACGGCAGTCTTGGATTCACTGCGTCATAATGCAGATATGGACTACCCTCAGGCCCTGGTCCTACTCGATCTGTCGGCTGCGTTTGACACGGTCAACCATAATATCTTGCTCGACCGTGTCAGACTAGCCGGCATTTGTGGCTTAGCCCACGATTGGATCAGGTCATTTCTTAGTGATCGCTCGCAGGCAGTTGGTTTGCCTCCTTTTTCTTCCCCCGCACTCCCATCACCTGTGGGGTTCCCCAGGGTTCCTCACTCTCCCCTATTTTATTTAAATATTTATCTGCTCCCTCTACTTCAGTCCCTCAAATCTTTCAAAGTCACCACTTTTAATTATGCAGACGATCTGCAACTCACTTTCACAATTGATAATTCATCTGACTCAATCCATTTATTTCAGAATACCATGCTCTTCCTACGCCATTGGATGGATGGTAACCAACTGAAGTTAAATCCGGATAAAATGGAATTGGCCCTCTTTGGCAAAAGCCAGCTACTCTGGGGCCCACACTATTGGCCATCTGAACTAGGCCCCCACCCACTCCGTCCATCTCGGTTAAAAGTCTGGGGGTGATTATTGACAGAGACTTATCACTAAAACCTCAAGTAAATTCGGTGGTGGCGACGTTTCTTTCAGCTCCGAAAAATAAAAAAGATCAGCCGGATGCTTACACAGTCAGCCTTGACCCAGGTAGTGATGGCCTTGGTGTTGTCCCATTTAGACTACACCAACGCCATCTACCTGGGCCTCCCTGCGACCCTTAGTAGGCGCCTGCAGATGGCTCAAAATCAGGCTGCAAGACTCATATCGCCTCCCGCGCTGGCAATCTCCAATGAGGCAACTTCACTGGCTCCCTATTACTCAGCGTGTCATCTTCAAAGTCGCCTGTATGGCTTTTAAGACTCTGCATACCCGTAGTCCAAAATTCATCCAAGACCTCTTACCTAGATACACCCCCTCCCGCAGTCTACGTTCTGTTTCGCAAATTCTCCTCTCTGTCCTCCGTTTCAAGTTCCAACGCAAGGCTGGGAGAAGATTCGCCACCCTTGCTCCTAAACTGTGGAATTCCCTCCCCTTGGAAATCCGCTCTACCCCCTACTCTGCTCTCGTTCAGGAAGCTTCTGAAAACCTGGCTGTTTGTCCAACCTACGGCCTAATTATATTTCTATCTCTTCTGCTTACCTTTTATTCATATAACTCCTGTTGGTCAGCGCCATGAAACCCTCGGGTGTGCAAGCGCTATACAAAACCTTGATAAGATAAGTGCTGTGCGACTAGCGTCCACGCATCCAAGCACACGATGCGAATAGTTGTGTTTGGAATAAGTGTGTGTAAAATGTCACACAAGCTGATAGGAAACACTGCACTATTTGAATGATATGCTTGGTCTAGCATGCACAAATTGCAAACACTGCACTGTTTCAATGATATGCTTGGTATAGCATGCACACACTGCAAACACTGCACTGTTTATATTTTCTGCCTCGTGTAGGGAACATTTTAAAATAACACTAGTTGCATCATCCGATTACTGCAGAAAAACACAGAGACAGCACAAATGCCCCGACTGCACTGTCTGCAGACACAGTCTGCACACGACGCTCCGTTTGTAATGTGTGCTTCGCGTCGGCAGACCTTAAAAGGGGCCCTTTGAATGAAGTGCTTGCTGCGGACGCGCACACAGTGCAAACACTGCCGCAGTGAGATGCAGCAGAGGCGGCCTGCACACTGCACTTTTTCTTCTCTCTTCCAGCCCTTCCGGGTTCACGAGCCGGGGCCCTTCCGGGCTCATGAGCCGGGGCCCTTCTGTGTTCAAGAGCCGGGGCCCTTCCGGGCTCACGAGCCGGGGCCTTTCCGGGCTCACGAGCCGGGGCCCTCCTGCGAGCCCCTTCTTATTAGCTCACTAATATAGCCTGACAATCCCTAAAGCTCCATCGAGCCAGACCTAACAAGGACCCGTGTCTCACTGCAGACAGACTCTCTGCCAGCCCCGAAGAATCAAAAGCTTCCGGCCAAGCTCCTGCCCACCACTGCCGCTGTCTGTGTCTGTGTGCCAAGGCAGCTCCCGACACGCCTGGCACAGGCCTGCTCCCACGACGCACCTGCCTGCCCCGGGCCATGGCTGGCGCTTCAGAGTCATGGAGACCCACGAGGGACGGACCACGTGTGGGGGGTCTTCAAGACTGGTAGAGAAGAGACCGTGCTGGAGTCAAAGGTGGACGGGCAGCACGTCAAGGGGTGCACCCTGGAGAACGTCCCATCGCTCTCATGATGCACCTGCATGCCCCGGGCCATGGCTGGCGCTTCAAAGTCCAGGAGACCCAAGAGGGACGAACGACTGGTGGGGGGGAGGGGGTCTTCAAGACTGGTAGAGTAGAGAACACATTAGAATCAAAGGTTAAAGAGCAGCCCGTCAAGGGTTTCCCTCCGGATTACATCTCATCACTCTCATGATAAACCTGCACGCCCCGGGCCACGGCTGGCGCTTCAGAGTCGTGGAGACCCAAGAGGGATCGGACTCCAGGTGGAGGTCTTCAAGGCAGGTAGAGTACAGAACGTTCTGGAGTCAAAGGTGGACAAGCTTCACGTCAAGGGCAAGGCCTTCAGCTTAGAAAAGATCCCACTGGGTTTGCCCTGCACCGGTGCGTCTTGGGACAACTCAAAGAGGGTCGGTGTCTCAGTATTAAGGTGATCTAAGGAGGATCGCAGAGGACGGTCTTTAGAAAGAGTTAAAGGTGAAGGAGCTGCACTACAAGGGTTCACCCCGGAAAAGGCCCCATTCTTCTCATGATGCACCTACAAGCCTTGGTCCATCTCGAGCAAGTTGGTACTTGTAGTCGTCAAGTGAGTCCGAGCGGGATCACAGGTGGGATCCCTCATGACTGGCAGACCAACGACCGTGCTGGAGTAAAGGTGGAAGAGTTGCACGTCAACAATCTCACCTTGAGGACAGCACGTTGCTCTTTGATGCACCTGCTCCTAGGGACAACTCGCTTATGGTGGATGCCTCAATATGACTGTGATCTACAGCGGCTCACAGGTGGGGGGCCTCAGCAGGGGCAGCGCCAGGGATTGTGCTGGAGGTAAAGGTGGAAGAGATGCACTTCAAGGTTCTTTCATGTTGGAGAAGACTCATTGCTCCTGCAGGCACCAGTGGGCCTTTGGCCAGACACAACACAATGGTGGTGGACGCCTCACAGTCCTGGAGCTCCAATGAGGATCACACGCGAGAGGTCTTTAAGGAGGGGAAGGGCATGAGATCAGAAGAGAGGTACAGATGGGAGAGTTGAGGTATCACCTCGGAGAAGACCCTGTGAGTAGAAGTGAGGCCGAGCCTACAGATCAGAGCACTTGTGACAACGTGGGTGCTGAAGAGTCCTCAGGCCTCAGGGGAAGGAGCCTTGGACTGGACAACCTGCAGGCTACAGCGATGGAGTCCTGGTATTGGCTGGAGCGCCTGCAGGTCTCAGGGGAGAGAGACGTGTCATGGGGGGGAGAGGGTCCGCAAGCACCTCAGAACAGAGCAATGTGCATGGGCTAGACAACCGGCAGGTTCCAAGGCTAGGAGCTCGTGCATTGAATGGAGAGTCGGCGGGTCTCAGGGGGGGCAGACAGGCGCGGTGCATCCATTAGGGCGTGGGGGCATAGCCCCCCCGCCCGCAGCCACCCGCAGCTCCGACGTTTCTGAACTTAAGTAAACTGAATAGTTTACTTAAGTTCAAAGACCGACGCCGAGGGAGAACTGACAATGCATGCAGCCAGCATGACATCAGACCGCGCGTCATGTTGACTGACATGCACTGTCAGACATGGGGGCAGCAGCACAACACAAGTGCGCATGAGTGGGGACGGAGGGCGAATTTTCGCACCGTGCCCACGCATGCGCACTTGTGTTTTAACTTGTTAGCGCATGCCCATTAGGTCTCCTAATGAGCGTGCTGCGGACGAGGATTAACTGTGCCCTGGCGCTGCAGATTGGCTTAGGGGTTGCCACTCGGTGCTGCTGTTCCTGTTTGGAGATGAGGGACCAACGCGGACCAGGAGCAGAGGCGGTCAGGTAAGTTTTCTTAATGTTATCTCCCTTGGCGCACCCCCCACCGCGACCCCCTCCCCCTGCAGCCCCCTTGCGAGTACTGCATTGATTTGTCAGTTTGTTAAAGTGTTCATGCGTTCATCTCTTGACCTCTTCACATAGATAATGTATAGCTATAACATCATTGCTCTGCTTCCGACCTTGAAGTTGATGCATGTCAAACAATTGTCATCAGTCGCAGAACAGAGCGAGAGTGTCTATTCTAGATTACTTCCAACTGGTAGGATAGTTCCATGGGTTAAGCCTTTGCTGCAGCAATCCCAGGTTCGAACCTTAGCAGTCCTACGTCATCCACTCTGACGTAAACATCACCATCCATTTGACGAGTCGCTTTGTGAACGGTTCTATACACATTATGAATATTATTCTCTTTAAGGGATAGATGAAACACAACATTGTGTAACCATGGACAGACAATTACCAATTATTGGTCAAAACGGTCACCTAAATCTAAGCAACAATGATTGTTAAAAAGTGAAAGATATACATGCTCCGTGTTTTTTGCTCATCACAGTTGTATGTATATTGATGGGCTAGCCAGTTTTCAGTTCAGAACGTGTGCAGTGTTCATTTTGTCATGCGGCAGTGCTTTAGTAGAGTTTTCCTACTGTCGCTTCTATGGGGCTTTGCATTATGTTTTCAATATGGAAACCTACTGGCTCCAGCGTTTCATGCAGACAGGCCTCACAAACCGTGTGGAGTGGCAACTTGAGCAAAATGCCGAGATGTTGAGCAGACTGTGGCATCCCTAAAGGATGAGCATTGTATGGATTTGGTGATATCATAGTCTGACTCGCCAGTGGTGGCTGGCGTAAACAGGCCTTCTGTTGCGTCAGGCTGCTCCCAAGCTCACCAAGCAGCTGAAAGGAGGCTGCGTAGTTAGGGTGGCCAAACTTGACAGACTGCGTCTGCACTAATGTATGCACAGGGACCACCATTTTAAAGAGCAAGGGAGAGTGAACAAAATGGAGTCCTGGGTGAGTGAAGTCTGTGTGAGTATAGGGTGAGCAGTGTGCCTGTGTGAGTCCTGGGTGAGTGATGTCTGTGACAGTGCAGGGTTGGTGATGTCTGTGTAAGCGCAGGGTGAGTAGTGTGCCTGTGTGAGTCCAGGGTGCTTAAGAATGCACCATTTGCCCACTCTTCTTTAAAAATGTTCTCGTGGGAGAACCCCCGAATCCCCCATAGGTGGTTGGGCCTCGCTCGCTGTGCGCTCGCCACAGTGCAGTATTTACGCCACACCACTTTCAAATGTCATCAGCCGCCCCTGGGGGCAGAGCACTGGCATGGGCTGTAGAGGCCTCAGGGGCAGAGCCCTGGCATGGGCTGGAGAGGCCTCAGGGGGCAGAGCCCTGGCATGGGATGGAGAGCCAGCAGGCCTCAGGGGACAGAGCCCTGGCATGGGCTGGAGAGCCAGCAGGCCTCAGGGGGGCAGAGCCCTGGCATGGGCTGGAGAGCCAGCAGGCCTCAGGGGGGCAGAGCCATGGCATGGGATGGAGAGCCAGCAGGCCTCAGTGGGGCAGAGCCCTGGCATGGGATGGAGAGGCCACAGGGGGCAGAGCCCTGGCATGGGATGGAGAGGCCACTGGGGGCAGAGCCCTGGCATGGGATGGAGAGGCCACAGGGGGCAGAGCCCTGGCATGGGATGGAGAGCCCACTGGCCAAACAACAAGGCGGGCTTCAAGGCACTATGAAAGGCCCTGATCAGAAAGTTCAACAATTGCCTTTGGACTGAATCCTGGGTTTCTTGGAGGCTTCGGCCCGCGGGGTGCCAGAGTACTAGGGACAGAGTGAGGAGCTCGGCTCTCAGAGTGGAAAGCAGTAGCCAGCTCAGCAACAACACTGGCACGTGAGCGTGCGCTTCAGACTCGTAGGGGTGCAAGGCGCCCCAAATCCAGAATCTACCATCTTAAATGGGGAGAGGGGAGGAAATGCCTTTAAGTCAGAAATCGAGATTCTCCTGTTTAAACACACACTGAGCTCCACTAAACTCAAATTGGAATTGCATTTATATAGCGCTTCCTACCCCTGAAGAGGCGTCAAATCGCTTTTTCGGCGAGTGGCGCGCTACTCTGGAAACCAAAAAGGTTTAGTGGTTAATTAGTATAGGGAAAGATGAAATTAATTTCAGAGGCTGATATATTAATCTGTTATTTGGATTGAGAAGGACAGTGGAGGGATAGAAGACAGAAGGGTTTGCATTTATATAGCGTTTGCTACCCCTGATGAGATGTTGAAGCGCTTTTCGGCAGGTAGCACGCTACTCCGGAAGCCAAAACAGGATTAGTGTGGAATTAGTCTAGGCCTAAGGGGAATATGAAATACATTTGAGGGATGGAGATGTGAGTTTCTACAAATTGCAAAACGGCCCCTCACGGCCTGCCTGCGGTACTGCTGTGTCCACTCGGTGTCCTCCGAGGCCGCAGATGCGGGAGCATCAGGGCAGGGGGGAGGCTTCCCGGGGCGTTGATGGGATCTGTCTGATGTTCCTTTCTCGGTGGACAACACAAGCCCGAGGCCTGTCATCAGATACCCCGACAGCAGACCAGATCCGCCTGAGATTAGATTCTCCCGACGCTGATACCAGAGCCCGTGACTCCACCGGCCACAGAGGGAGCGTTTCACCCGCCAGCTGGAGGGACGCGAGGATCGCGCAATCTGATTGGACCAGAGACGGGCGCAGAACTGCAACTCACTATTGTGGTTTGCGCAGACACTTCTATTAACACCAACCCCCCACACCAATAGATGCAGGCCAGGCACAGAATCAAGGCCTGCGTGCCACAGGGCAGGCGGGGGTGCTCTGGGCAGCTGAGGGCGCCAGGGTAAACTTACAACTGGCTCTAGGGGAAGTAAAGTTGTGTCTCTATTCGTGTAATGTCGATTATGGCCCGGAGAGGGACTGTGCGATTGGAAATACACACGTCATCACAGGCCCACCGCTTCATAAACGCCCGGGTGGTCGGACAGGAGTGGACCCCATTGGTTGGGCATGGTTGGGGATAGTGTAGTCTGCAGTGCGGCCGGTGCAGGGGCGTCCCTGCAGCGCGGTGGGTTCATGCACTGGCTGAGATCTGCCACCCACAGGTGCGGAAGCTTCCCCCTGGGAGGCTGGTGGGGAGGATGATACCCGCCGGCAGCAGGGAATAGCGCCCACCGGCGCCACTAGGCGCTAGGACGAACACTGCACGGTGCTATGCGCATCCCGCGGTATGTATGTAGCGCCATGACGAGACCAGACTCATCCCAGGCTCCCTGGAGCCGAGCCGCTGTTTATGGCTCCGAGGAGACAAAGGCGACGGAGCCTCATGAGCCGCCCCCTCGGGGGGGTAAACAGAGGCTGTCATCAGCGCCTCGCCCAGGGGCCCCGGCCTCTCCTCGCTGGAGACACCCCAGCCCCGGGGCGCGAGGTGGGTGATCTATGTGGGGCCCGGGGCCCCTCTATCAGAGGGGAGGCCTGAACAGAGTGGAGGGGAGCGGGGGCTAGCGATGGGAGAGAAGCAGAGGGATGCTGTGCAGGACGGAAAAGCATTGGCAAAGCCAATGGGCCTCGCGCATGTGAGAGCTATTGGCTCAGTCAATGTTTAGATAGCCAAGAACCCTGTACATTTATAAAATAGGATTAAAGCCATATATATGGCGAGCCTTGGATATTGGCCGCAGAAGTTGTGGCACAGGAACGGAGGGCAGAGGACGACGAAGAGACAGGCTGCCTCGACGCGGTTGCTTTGAGGAGGTGTGACGGCCACTTCATTGTGCTACGGCCCAGCTGGTAAGTCACCACCCCAACAAGCATGGAGGACACCTGGACATCACCAACCCGGGGATCCCTCCAGTCCCAAGATCACCGCCCGTAAGTGGAGCAACATCCTGAAGGCCGGGCTGAGTGCAAGAACCCCGGCAATGGCGAAAAGACCATGCTGTGTAAATGTGTAATATGTATTTATCCAACCCTAATCGCTTCAACTTTTCTTAAAATGTAACCTTGAGTGAATTTACAACTTGTATAAAATATAACTCTAACCATAAGTATATGTAGTAGACTTTACTACCATTCTTAAATGAATTTAGAGTTTATCTGTTTGATACTTTTATCTAATTTATTTACTCTGAAGTTCTTAAGTAATGTAACTGGTTCCATTGTAAAGCGATCTGCCACTGGTAAAGTTTGTGCTATATAAAAAAGCATAAATAAATAAATCACAGAGGTGCTGCGAGAGCTACACCTAAATCAAAGCTCCCCCTAGGCTGGGAGTAGGCTCCAGGAGTTATTCCCCCTTGTAGTCTCTCCTCAGCTGCTGCTGCTCGGACAGAACATACTTCCAGAATGCTGCTTTCCCCAGGAATGTTAATGGGAACCTTTTAGCAGTCAGACGCTGGCATTTGCATTTGAACGAATGCTTCTCGGCCCTTTCAGGCTGAATGTCAGGAAATGAATTTTATTTTGCATTTCTCAAGTCTGCCCGGTGGCGCTATGACATAGGATTCCATCTGCCATTTCTGGGTTCTCAGTGCACAACACTTAGTTTGCTTTTAAAACTTTCATATGGGCTCAAACCCCCAACATGCAAAGTGCTGTGACCTAAAGTGCCAGATTTGGCCAGCGGTGTCACACTTTGCATTGAACCACCTTGTAAACTATGGTTTGACATTTTATAAACTCCTCTTGTCAAAAATAGCTCGTTTCATGTGTGAAATCAAAAGTAAACAGTACTCACATACTTTGTCAGGGTTCACTCTTTCATTCACCATGCACTAAAACAAGCACTGCAAATGTAAATTATTTGCCTTTTGTGTAGTGGAAAATGTTCTACTGAGCTTCGCTACACAATAAAGGTAAAAGAAGGACAGTAGAAGAGCATCCCCAACACAAAGAATAAGAAACAGACAAGACAGGTGGCAGAAGCAGGCGGAACTCTCACATGGTTCCCTCGCATACACAACCAGCACAATACAAGTCCCTAACACACTAAAGACTGGGCTAACATGTCCATAACCAGACAAACATCCAAGGAGTGGAAAGCTGCTGGAAGAAGTAGCCAAACCTCCTATGGAATCAACATACATTCATATAATATACAGGAAAACGAACCCTCGCTATCTAGCGTGGTCTGTGCACATCAAACATTTGAGAGTACTACTGTTCACTGGCTGTACAACCTCTGAGTGATGGGTTACCTAGTTTGGGTGAGGTTATGTCCCTTATAACGACATTTCTGACAACCTATATTAAAATGAGAGAAAAATGTTTTTTACTGTGGTCTCCCTGCTACAAGGATAAACACCGGAGGGTCCAACAACTGACCATCCGTCTTAATTGGGTCGACATGTTTCAGCGCTTCGATATTGCCCCTACGAGGTCAGGTGACTTTCACAGGACCATACGTATCTCTTTCAAATATTGTGAGACAGTCTCAGGTTCATAGGGCATCTTCTGCAAGTGCATTCAATATATCCTTTGTTGTATCATGCGACTGAGCAACAGCAGGTCAACCCCCCCCCCCCCTCTTCATGAATCAGGTCCACAGGTACACCTGGCCAGAAACAGTGGAAGCTTAGCTGGCGCTTACTGCCTGTGACAGATGAATTCTGTGAACAGAATTCAACTCCACAGAATGAGGAGGTAGGAGGTAGGAAGGTAGAGAGGCATCTGACGTCAGAGTATCCACCAGAAAGAGCATCACTGAAGGTAAATCGCATTCTTCTGATGGGTACTTCTAACCTGAGGGTCCTTACCTTGCTAACTGGTAGTACAGCAATGCCCGCTCCAAGAAGGGAAGGTCTGAGGAGAACGCTTTACTCTAGGTAGTCCTGTACGGATCGAGCTGTCAAAATGACACTCTGTGGCACTGTGAATCGAAGCTTAGAGCCCGGTGAAAGCATGGAGAGATGCCCACATGGCTGCCTGGCAGACGTCCTAAACCAGAATTCCCAGAGCTAGCGCAGCAGTAGTGAAATGATCCAAAGTTCCTCTGGAGGATCCTTTTTGGCCAGGGAATCACATCATTTGATGCAGAGGACAAACCAATTGGAACAAGGGACTTATCTGGGCAGGCTTACCTTCCTTCACACCAGCAAACCCAAGAAACAGCTGGTCACACACCTGGGAATCCTTAGGCCTATCAGCGTAGAAACTAAGGTCATGCCGTGGACCCAACCAGTGTAGCCTCTCTTCCTCTGTAAATGAAGGTGACGGAATAGAAAGGCGGAAGCGTGATGGACTGCCCCAAGTGGACAGGTAAGACCATTTTAGAGAGACAGTAGGGATGCACCAGAAGCACTAGTTTTTCAGGAAAAGAGGAGGTATATGTGGGATGAACCGACAAAGCCGGCGGCTCTCTGAGGAGCTTTGACAGTAATGAGAAGCACAGTCTTCAGGGCTCAGAGTCTCACATTATACCCGTGGAGAGGCTCGAAAGGAGCACATACCAAGAACACTGGAACCAACCTGAGGGTTGGTTGCTGCATAATGAAGGAAGCCTGGGGAAGATATGTGAATGCCTTAACAATTGGGTGATTTGAAGAGTGACACTCATCAGGCAAAAACAGAAAGGCCGATACAGCCAACAAGTAACCTTGAACAGTACTCACAGCCAAACCTTCTCTGGGCAAAGCCTTGACTGGCTAAAAATAACACAAATAAAAGTATATCAGGCAATCTAGCTTGTAAAGCGCACACATGCCGCTCCTTGCACAAGGTGCCAAACTTGGACCAGCAGCCGAATAAACTTAATTTGGTGGAAGGGCAGCAAGCAGGTAAAATTACATCAACCACCTGAGTCATTAGATCAAAGCTAGTTGGCGCTTCTCAATATCCATGCATGAGGATGTAAATTGTAGGGTTTCAGGTGCCACACCCTAACTTTCTGCCGGGTCAGCAGGAACTCCAGAACATGAAGCCGACAAGGAAGGCAGATACTCAAAGACAACAGATAAACAAACCAGACACTCCTGGACCAACCAGAGACACCAAAATCAGCAATGCCCAGTCCCTCTTGTCTTTCTTCAAGACCCAGGGGATCAGATGCAGAGGCAGAAATGCATATTGAAGGCAGTAAGAGGAACTGGTCTCCTTCTGACCCAGAGGAAGAAGGATCTACAGAGCACAAAAGGCTGGACGATGAGGACTTTCCGAGATAGCAAATTGGCATGCTGAGGGCAGGCCCCAGAGGCACAGATACTGAGCCCCTTCCAGGAGCGCAGACGCCAATCGCGATTGGCAAGATGACGCCTGCTTAGCGTGACCAGATGTCCCGGATTTCACCAGACAGTCCTGGTTGTCAGAGGACTGTCCCGGCGTCCTGATGCTTTTCTTCATTTTCAATGCATGTCCTGGTTTTTGGGACCAAGGTCAAGTAATTCTGCAGATTTGAAACTATGATCTCCTTTTAGCAGGAACCTACAAAGTATGAAGTTATTTTAAAATATCTGTTTCTTGCAGACAGTGCAGGTCGGCTGTGTGCTTGAGATAGAGGGAAGACTGAGTGGGGAGGAGCGCAAGGGGTCTTAGGGTGGAGGCCCTGACAGAGCTGGTGTGAGACAGACACACAACATAAAAGTAACACAAAGGGCTTTAGTCCTACTATTATGTCTGACCTCCTGCGGTTTTTGCTTCTCAAAATCTGGTCACCCTACGCCTGCTGAGCATGTCTACTCTGAAATGCTGAGAAGTGCCAGCCTTGGGCAAAGCCTCAAAGCCTCCAGACAGACAGCAAGAGATCCAGGGCACACGTCCTAAACAAGAATTTACAATGCATTGGTCTCGGCATTATTAAAGGTAGAGCTATTGGCATTGCTCATGATTTTTTTTTTCTTAAATCATAAATAAATGGCATTGTCATTTACATTGCCAATAGCTTAATCGTTAAATAAATGGCATTGTCATTTACAATGCCAATAGCTTAATCGTTGGCAAATGCCTGACCTATTGTGTTTACACCCACACAGAGCCACACACACAAAGCCCCCCACACACACACAGAGCCACCCACACAGAGCCACCCACACAGTCATTCACATTGAGTCCCCTACACAGAGCCACACACACAAAGCCCCCCACACAACAGAGCCCCCCACACACACAGAGCCCACCCCACACACAGCCCCCCCCCCCACACACAGAGCCCCCCCCACACAGGAAGAATCAGCCGGTAAAGTAAATGCTCGCTTGGATTCGATCACATGATCACCATGCGGGTCTCAGTAGGAGAACCTCAACTGCCCCCCCCACCCCCCCATATCCCTGGCGCGACCAGCGAACGGAAATTAGCGGGTTTTTACATCTATATAATCTGGACATTAAGCAGCTTATTTACAAGCCCCTTGCGCTGCCTGTACATCACTTTTCCGCATATTAAAAGTGACGCACCGGCGGTACAAGGGCCAGGAGCTTGTAAATAAGCCCCTGAAAGTCCTTTCACGAGGCGCTTTGCTCATTTTGTATTCAAATTTGCTTGCAGGGCACGTGTTTTCGGTCTGATTACATTAGTGTTCATTTGAAAAGGTGGGGTGATGAAAGGCAGTGTCGGGCCGGAGCCCACTTCGAGAGTGAAACCAAGCTGCTACATGGATCGCAAGAGGAGCTATACAAAACCTCACAACAGTGGGGCATAGACAACACAACTGCACATAAGCTTGTTGTTACCCGACACCTCGTCCTAATGTCTTTCCTCGTCCACTTTTCATTGTGGTAGATCATGTGTTCTAAAAGTCGGGACCGTTGTCATAAACGGTTCCCAGTTTTATTCATTTATCACAACATTTTCATGCGCCGCTTCCTCACCGAAGCGCTTTGCAAACAAATCGGTACTTAACACAGACCCTCAAATGGCTACTGAGAGGCGATTTAACTCCAGACGATGGGGAATTTCCAGCAGAGGCAGCAGATGGGCACACCACGGGAGTGAAACTAGCGCCATTAGAAGGATATACATAAACCCGTGATTTCGGGGCACTGGAGGACAGGACCTAATGTAAGAGAGGGCACGCGGGCAATGAGCTAGTACCAGACAGGAGCATCTGGGAGGAGCAGAAAGGACGAGTAGGGGCATACAGACGTTTAGCACGCGACCCACTCGGTAATTTTATTTTAAGGTCACAGGGGACTTTTACCAATTTTAGAAAACTTGTTCATGTTGTTTTACAAACAAACCGGTACTTAACGCAGACCCACAAATGGCTACTGAGAGGCGATTTAACTCCAGACGACAGGGAATTTACAGCAGAGGCAGCAGAACAGACGTTTAGCACGCGACCCACTCGGTAATTTTATTTTAAGGTCACAGGGGACTTTTACCCATTTTAGAAAACTTGTTCACGTTGTTGGAAGGGCAAGACCTTGCATTTTAATTAATCTATGACCAGTCTCAATGCAGGGTCAGGCAGAAATGGCTGCCGCACAGCTCCGGAATTTTCGGAATCGGGGGCGTGTTTTTAGACGTTGAGTGACGGATGATGTCACAGATAGAAAGAACGCAATAAACACGCCCCCGAATCCGAAAAAGACGGGGTTTAAAGGGAGTGACGCCCCTCTCCAATGGCTGGCCAGCATTTACGAGGCCAGCCAATGGAGAAGAGGGGCGGGTTCAAGCCCCCTACACCTAAAAACATAAAATCTTCCGAGCTCCGCCCCACTGCTTACACAGTGCGACAGAGTCCTCGACCTAAAAAAGAAGTGGGGGGACGCTCCAAGTTAGGTGGTGTCATGACAGGAAGTGACGTCACGACAGGAAGTGACCTCTTATTACAGGGAGACCCGCTTCACTTGGGGGGCCATGTTAACACACTGTGGAATGTAGCGTCATCCTCTGTGTGTTTTTGGGAGCGATTTTGTGAAAAGCACTGTGAATCGACCCAGCAAGGTCAAACGGCGATGGGGGCAGGTACAATTCAGCTACAAATCAGCTCACTCAAAATTTACAGTACATTCACCTGATCAGGCGCTGGCCATTGGCCACAGTTCACTCTTTCCTAAGGGGCCTTCTTGTAGCCTAGTACACCCGCATGTGCCCCCTGGCAGCATCCATGCTCCTTCCCGGTGTAATCCATGACCCACCATACTTAGTGGTAAAAGTATACGCACCTCCAAGAGGGGAATCTTGAAAGCCTCAGCAATCTTTCCATACAGCTCCTTCACGTTGGTGAAGCACTCAATGCGACCAGCTTTTGGGCATGGGGGACGGCGTCCACCCGGTAAAGTAAGTGGGGGGACAGTGTCCACCCGTGTGGTACCCCGACTCGAGCGTTGAAGAGATCACACCCCATTCTACTTCATGCAGTACCCCCCGGCAGGTACGCCTGTCAGCACTTGTAAATGTAAATGTAAATGTATTTGAGCTTGTATAGCGCACAGCTACCCGCAGTGGGTTTCCCGGCGCTTGCTTAGGGAACCCGTCCTGGTATTCCCCTGTGAGATAACCCCGGCAGGATATCCACAAGGTGAAAGCCAGGCATCCCGCCGCGAGGGGCCATTGTGGAGATTAAGCAAGCTATTGCCCAGAGTCGCAGAGTGTGAACCCGTGAGTCGAGAAGGCACCGGAGCGAGAATTATCGAGTCCGTGGAATTTTTTAGCCCAAGACCCGCCGAGGCGGGGAATTGAACCCTGGTCCAGGGCCGATCTCAGCTTCCGGGTCTGCCGCCTCTAACCCCTGAGCCACACTTCTCCACACTTGGTTCAACCTGCCCTAGATGGAAGGCAGAGAGGGCGTTAGGTCCAGCCACAATGCTCGCAGTTCCAGAGGATTTATGTGGTGGCACAGCTCCATCTAAACCCAGAGAACTCTGATCTCAACCTCATCTAGGTAAACTCCCAGCCCAGTGAGGACACGTGCATCCCTGCTGTAAGCTCTGGAGGGGGCAATATACTATAGCAAATTACTTGTATACCTTTGTATGTATATCAATGGCTGCTTTGATTTTAAGATAGACGGCCCTAAAGAAGCCTCAATCCGCATAGACGGAGGTGTCTATACTGACACTGCCTGAAATCCTCATGCTTATGCACTGCAACGCCACAGAACCATTATTACAGCATATCTCCAAACTTTACACACTTCACCCAAGAGGTGTCAAATAAGCAAAACTACAACCAAAACCAGCTTTCAACTGCGCACTAAGGGTGCCAAGTAATCGGATGCCCGTCGGAGCACTTTGAAGCTCTGCCAGGGGTATGAAGTGAATAAAGGCTACAATACAATGGAAAGAAGGTGCTTGAACAAAATATCAAATTTAAATTATTGTGATACACAAATATCGTGTCAAGAATATCGTGATGTCAAATTTATCGTGTACAGGGATATCGAAAGTAAGAATATCATGCTCCCTCTCTCAATCCCACTCTTTGTCTGCAGCTTTAAACTGAACACTTGCAAGAACCAGAAGAGCCAACCTCCAAGTACTGTGCGCCCAAAACCAAGTTTCCATAAAAGCAAAAAAAGTCTTTTTAAGCTGGCGGGCACATTCCAAGATGCATGCACAAGGGATCTCCTAACCTCCTAGCTGATAACCTGGCCACATCAGGGATCTCCTAACCTCCTAGCTGATAACCTGGCCACATCAGGGATCTCCTAACCTCCTAGTTGATAACCTGGCCACATCAGGAATCGCCTAACCTCCTAGCTGATAACCTGGCCACATCAGGGGTCTCTTAACCTCCTAGCTGATAACCTGGCCACATCAGGGATCGCCTAACCTCCTAGCTGATAACCTGACCACATCAGGGATCGCCTAACCTCCTAGCTGATAACCTGGCCACATCAGGGATCGCCTAACCTCCTAGCTGATAACCTGACCACATCAGGGACCGCCTAACCTCCTAGCTGATAACCTGGCCACATCAGGGATCTCCTAACCTCCTAGTTGATAACCTGGCCACATCAGGGACCGCCTAACCTCCTAGCTGATAACCTGACCACACCAGGAATCGCCTAACCTCCTAGCTGATAACCTGACCACATCAGGGATCGCCTAACCTCCTAGCTGATAACCTGGCCACATCAGGGAACTCCTAACCTCCTAGCTGATAACCTGGCCACATCATGGATCGCCTAACCTCCTAGCTGATAACCTGGCCACATCAGGGAACTCCTAACCTCCTAGCTGATAACCTGACCACACCAGGAATCGCCTAACCTCCTAGCTGATAACCTGGCCAAATCAGGGATCGCCTAACCTCCTAGCGGATAACCTGACCACATCAGGGATCGCCTAACCTCCTAGCTGATAACCTGGCCACATCAGGGATCTCCTAACTTCCTAGCTGATAACCTGCCAACATCAGGAATCACTTAACCTCCTAGCTGATAACCTGGCAACATCAGGAATCACATAACCTCCTAGCGGATAACCTGACCACATCAGGGATCGCCTAACCTCCTAGCTGATAACCTGACCACATCAGGGATCTCCTAACCTCCTAGCTGATAACCTGACCAAATCAGGATCACCATCACTCCGAAGCTCAGACTCACCACTCCTAGAAACACCAGCTTTTAAAAAACTCAAATGGACTTCAGACTATTATTTTCAGGGAGCAGCAGTAGAGTCAGGACCTCAAAGCCCCTCTCCACCAGTACAGTACTCAAAGCACTACTATTCAAACCACAAATCCCTAGAGGGAATTATGAACCAGGTGTCTAGCTCTGACATTGAGTGACCAACCACTAACTGAACTGCAGATAGTACACTTTCGATTTTATGCAACAAGCTACTTCGTATGGATTATTTCTACATAGATTTCGGACTCTTCTTATCCCTGTTTTGGACGTGTATATGATTGCAATTCTTCTGATGAATGTTATCCAACCTCATGTTCCAACAGGTGCCACTGTTGAATTATTTTATATTTCCTAATTATAGACTTTAGATTAGTGCTTACGTATATTTTTTTTAAAAGAAGGCCAATGGTATCTCTCAGAAGACCACTGCAGCCTGTGTCCTTCTGCAACGAAACTGGTGCTATGTAAAGCGCTCGTATACCCGATGTCTCGGGTCTAGTTCGCGCTACAGAAAACTCTAAAAATAAAAAAAAGCTTGTGCCACCCATTGCCCTACAAGCACTGCCAAATACCAGTACTAATGCTATCCACTAACCATCACTCTTATCCAAATGTGACAGCTTGGACTATTCCAGGTCATCCAAAGCTGTAAAAATGACCTAGAAATGCAGGTTTTATTTGTTTTATATGCATATTAAATTGTTAAATACTCTGCTGATATGCTCATTTCAATAATAATACGCCAGGGCCACTATGCAGTAGGCTGTCAAAGTGCCAGTGTTAAGAAATCTGCGAAAAACACCTGCACAAATTAAGCACTGCTTTAAAATAACTTTTAGCCACATGGGTGCTCATGACGAGCTCAGCTCGTCATGAGGCACGGCGGCCGCGTGCTCATGACGAGCTGAGCTCGTCATAACGGCTGCAACGCTCGCATGCGGGGCTAATTCCCCCGCTGTGCGAGCATTCTACAGAAACGGGTGTGGCCGTGACGAGCTGAGCTCGTCACGAGCACCGGGGCGCTGTGCGCGCCCCCTCCCCCCAGCACAGCGAGGAAATTACCCCCGCTGCGAAGGGGTTAAATAGCTTGGTTGCCATGGTGGGTGTGGTTTGCACTATACAACACCGCAAATGAATGAATACATAAATAAACAGTGGTGATACATAATATTAGTAATACATTGATCCTGATGGGGTAAATTCCATTCCTGTGCAAAAAAAAAAAAAAAGTTTGCACAGAGATGGGAATTCCGAGAAATGCACAAACTACTAACTCTGTAATTTTCCCTTCATCAAATTTCAGCAATTCGCACTGCCGAAATTTACTGGGAGAAAATGTAAATACACACAGAATCCCTTGAGAATACAGTTCTGGCCAGTACATCCTCATTTCGGAAGGGAAATGCAAACTATAATGTATGTGCACAGCCCACAGATCCAGCACTCTGGGTTTTCATTATTTACTGGGTGCAGTAAATGTTATTTTATGGGACAGGTATAAAGCGCAGGTACCCCAATAGGTCTCTTGGCGCTAAGTTAAGAACCACCACAGAATTTGTGTCTAGCAATAGGCTTGAGTGAAGAGCCAGGTTATCAATTTTTTTTTCTAAAACACAAATATCGGCATGGAGTTCCAAAGTTGGGGACCCAACTTAGAGAAGCTTGAACTGTCCATTCTTTTGCACTTAAATCTGGGGACTATCAACAAGTTCATTTGTGCCGATCTGAGATTCCGTTTTGGAAGGTATGGCTGGATCTTTGGAGAGAGGAATTTGGGGCCTTTGTAGTTGATTGCCTTAAAGATAATACAGCCCGTCTTAAACATAGATCGCTGTACCACAGGGAGCCAGTGGAGTTCCTTCATCAATGGCTTCGTATGACAGTGCCTTGGTTGTTGAAAGATGATTCTGGCAGCTTGGTTTTGTATCAGCTAAAGCTTTTAAGTTTGTTTAATAGGGAGACCTAAGTAAATGGCATCGGCAGAGTCAATTCTGGACAGAATCATGGCCCTCAAGATTAACATGCTTGCCTCTCTAGTGAACAATCTTCAGATTTTTCCGAAATTTCTCAGTTGATGAAAGCAGGATGACGTAACCATGCATATCTGGGATTGCATAGAAAGGTTAGCGTCTATTTGGATGCCAAGACTTTTTACAGCACTCTTGGGGGGTGGTGGAGCTCCGAATGATTTCGGCCAGTGTGTTGGAGTCCAATGGTTTAGTCTATTGTTGGAAATAACTATCTCTGTTTTATCGGAGTTCAGTTTAAGGTGGCTCACTCTTTACAACCCCCACTCCGAGATTAGGGCCTAGGCAATCTTGTACTATTAATGAGTGTGGTGATGAGAAATCTGAAGTGGTTCAAGGAGATCAAGATGCAGTACATACTCTGATTACAAGGGGAGTGCTATACCCTCTGTGACAGATACTTATCACCATCGGTGCGGCGCATTTTCCCGCTGTGTGCTAAAGATTCGCAAATCCCTCGGTTCATGACGAGCCCAGCTCGTGATGAGCCTACGAGAGGTGTACTTCATGACGAGCTGAGCTCGTCATCAGCATCGAAGGGGTTATTGTATGGGAAATACATTCCCTACACAGTGTGGGCACTGCATACAACCGATTGCCTTTAGTGTGTGTTATGCAATTGTTGATCTAAGCCTGGCTTCTTTGTTTTGAAGATATCTTTGTTACCTTCGAGAGAAGCACAACTGTTTATTAGGTTTACTCACATTTGTAGTATATTCTCATTAAATGCGTAGGGAACACTCCAGCCCGCCTTGCTAAGAGGCACTTTTTATCCTATGAGCGTAATAATGTTATGCTTAAACATACACAATTTGTAAGTAAATTTGACCCTACTCCTGCTGAATATGCCTATCGTATGCAAAGCAGCAGCAGGACCTTCTGTATAAGTTGCCATTCACTCTAGCAAAGTTGGCTGTACACCTGAGTTGAGGTAGTGCATTGCCGCTCACTATTTATTTAAAGTTTTATGTAGCGCAAACATGACCCAAGAGGGTATCAGAGCGCTTTACAAAGAGTCATGAACGAATGAGAAGGAGACAAGCGAGGCCAAACAACAACAGGGTCAGGACACAGACAGTCACCTCAGAGCTGGTGGAGGGCCAGTATAATGCAAAGCACAAAGGTAAATATACAATAGCATAAGTAAGCAATAAAACATGGGTGTTGAATACAGCAAAATGTTCAGGAACAGTACACAATGTAGCAACGCCAAAGTGGGCGAGGAGGCCCGTATAGAGCCTGGCTGACAAGACGATAGACAATGGCTAATTTCTGGTTCAGAAATTCATGGTAGGCTGGACATCGCTCCCTCCACCTACCATACACCGATACAGAGGAGAAAGAGCAACAGACCAACTTCCACCAATGGAGTCTCAGATACAAATGCAAACAGGAACTTGTAGACTGGGGAAAAGAGGAATCAGGTATGTGTGTGGATGGTGGAAAGGGATTTCGGATACACAGGATAGGGTGAATGAAACCAAACTCCTATGTGGAGGAGGTAAAGTAAAGGGAGACTGGCCACAGTGATGTAAGAAAAGGTTGAGTAGGTGAAAGGGGTATTCACAAACTGAGAGCCTGGGGGAAATTAGATTAAACAATTGAAGGGGAAGGTCAAAAGGGCGAAAAAGTGAGTCAGAACATGGGGAAGATGGAAAAAAAGGAATTGAAATACAAGGGTAGCAGATTGAGGCAACCATAAGGTATATCTAGAAATTCTGGGCAGTTTCACAGCCTGTCTCTGTGCAGGAGTAGCAGATAGTACAGCAGTCTCAGACCCATAATTCACAGCCTTTCTGTCTATGAGAAACAGATATTACAGCAGCCTCAGACCCAGTATTTAGAGCCTGTCCTCGTCTAGGAGAAGCAGAACGGGAGCCTCAAAACCAGTATTGCCCTCCTGTCTCTAGTCAATGAGCAGCAGATATTACAAGAGCTGCAGACACAGTGTTCACCGCCTGTCTCTGTTTAGGAGAAGCAGATGTTAAAGGAGGCACAGATGCAGTATTCAAAGCCTGTGTCTATGAAACACAGATATCATAGGGGCCTGTGAGACGGACGGAGTGTCGATCCGGAACGACGACCGGAAGTGGGGTATGCCGAGGAGAGACACCAGCGCCAACCAGGAAGCGGTTGACGGTCTAGTTGTTGGTCATGGCGGGCGGTCCCGGACAGAGAGGTGGGACAATAAAAGCCTTACCCAATTGGAGGACGGGTGGCGTAGGCAGGAAGCGGTATCCTAGAGCCCGGAGGAAGACGGAGAAACCGAAGAAGCAGAGCCAAGCAGCCTCGGCGGCGGAGAGGAGCCCAGCTGTCCCGGCGGTGGAGAGGAGCCCAGCTGTACCATCGGCAGATAGGAGCCTAGCAGTTCGGGAGGAGGAGCGAAGAGAGGAGAGAGCAGGTTCAGCGGAGACCAGTGCCCAGGCGAGAACTCGTCTCCTACATACAAGGCGCATACACCCGGTGGCCCAAGGAAGGGAATAACCGCCCGGATCCGGACGCCACGGCCCTGTGGACGGGCCGTGGCCTGAGGCAAGTACCGCTAAGAGGTGCTTTCTGGTGGGGGTGGTGGGGTGGCGAGGGGTAGTGTAAAAAAAAGGCACGTCGGCCCTTTCCCTCACGAACCTTCCCCCCTTCTCCTTCACTGCGCAAGGTGGTGGTTGCACCAGTGTTATTGTCGAGAAACGGATGTGACTAATCCTGGCCCTATCTGTTTTGTTCTTTCTGCCCTTCTGAGGAGTCCCGGGGGAGCCAATACCGAAGAAGACCAAACCAAGGGCGACGCCGAATACTGTCCGGGGAACAACCGCTTCTGCATGTTGTGTTTAGTCCTTTTATTTTGTTTATCACTGTTAACCCTGACCCAGGACTAAAACAGTCTACTCAGCCTGTCAGACTGAGAATAAAGATACTTGCAACAAAAATAACCCCAAACATCCCTTTCCATATTGCCAACCACCCGGACCAACCTTACAGGGCCTCAGACAAAGTATTCCCCACCTGTCCCTGTAACAGCAGCTTATAGTAAATGAGTCACGGGCCAAGCATCTGTTGCCTGTCCCTGTAACAGCAGCAGAGAAGCAGATTTCAGTATTCACATCCTATCTATTGTTTATGTATTTGTATTTGTATGTCGATTTATAGAGCGCGATTGCTGCCCGGGGGCGTCCAAGTGCTAAAAACCAACAGAACAGGAGGGGGTAGCCAAGGCGTTATCAGACGGCAGTGAAGAGGTAGGTTTTTAACTGTTTCCTAAATGAGGTAAGATTGGGGTTTTTCCTTAGGTGGAGGGGTAGGGTGTTCCATAGCTTGGAGGCATTGTAGGTGAAAGTCCTGCCGCCAGTTCTGGATTTTTTTATTTTGGGGATAGTGGCCGTGAAGGTCTGGTTGGAACGCAGATTCCTGGTGGGTTGATAATGTGACACAAGGTTACGGGTGATGAGGGGACCCGTTTTCCAGAACGCCTGGTGCGCAATGCATAAGGCTTTGAATTGGATTCTTTGGGGAATGGGTACCCAATGCAGTTTTTTCAGTCCATTTTTGACTGATTGACGTCGAGGGATCTGAAGCAAGGTGCGCGCGGCGCAGTTCTGTACTGTTTGTAGCCTCCGTATTGTGTACTCTGGGGCAGCGAGGTACAGGGCGTTGTTATAATCCAGTCGTGACTGGATAAGGCCTTGGATGGCTACTTGTTTTGCCTCCATCGGTAGGAGATGGAGTACCTTCCTTAGCACTCTGAGCAGGCCAAAACAGGTGGCTGCTAGTTTGGTGGATTGTGTGCCAAAGGACAGAGATCCATCGAGCCACACCCCAAGGCTCTTGATACTGTCCTTTGGGGCAGGGGGGGTACCCAGACAGGGTGGCCATAAAGTGCCAAGGGAGTTGGGTTTTGCAGGGCCCAGGAGCATAAGCTCTGTCTTGTCCCCATTCATTTTTAATGAGGAGGAGGACATCCAGTCCTTAACTTCCTCGAGGCATTTCTTGAGCCCTCCTTTCGAGGTCTGGCTGGCCTCCTGTGCCAGAGAGACCACTAGCTGAGTGTCGTCAGCGTATGAAATGATCTTAATTCCATACTGACGAACAACTTCAGCCAGTGGCCTCATATATATGTTGAAGAGCGCCAGGCTCAATGAAGAGCCCTGCGGGACTCCGCATTTTAGAGGTCTGCTGGTAGAGGAGGATGTTCCGTCGAATACCCGAAAGGATCTGTCCTGTAAAAAGGATTCAAACCAGGACAAAGCTTTGTCTTTTATACCAATGTTTGCCATGCGGTCCAGCAGTATGTCATGGCTGACCGTGTCGAAGGCCGCGCTTAGGTCAAGGAGGATCACTGCCACTGATCCTCCCTGATCCAGGATGGTTCTGGATTCCTTGGTGACCATGAGGAGCGTGGTTTCGGTACCATGTCGTGGTCTGAAGCCCGTTTGGGTAGGGTCAAGAAGTTGGTGGTTTTCAAGAAATTTGATCAGCTGGCTATTAATGTGTCTCTCTAGGATTTTGCTAATCCAGGGAAGGAGAGAGATTGGCCGGTAGTTACTGAGGTTCGAAGGGTCCAGTTTGGGCTTTTTTAATAGTGCACGGACCATGGCTTGTTTCCATTGTAGCGGGACTATGCCGGTAGAGATGGAAGTGTTGAGGAGGTCCATTATGACGGGCAGGGTGATAGCCGAGGCTGACATAATGATGTCTGGCAAGGCTGGGTCCCCCGGAGACCCGGATTTGACTTTTTTTGCCAAGGACTCAAGAGTCGAGATATTAAGAAGGGCAAAGTGGTCAAGAGTGGGGAGGAGTTCAGGTCGGAATTGCTTGAAGTAGAGGGGGTGCTGGGTGGGGCAGGGAATGATTCATAGATGGTGGTGATTTTTTGCAGGAAAAAGTCTGCCATGGTATTGCAGTGTTCTGCAGTCTTGGTCTCATCTAGACTGGGTGGTAATTTGGTGAGGCTTTTCACAATACGGAAAATTTCCCTGGGTTTAGATTTCACTAAGATAATTTCGTTGGCGAAGTAGGCTGTTTTGCTGGCCTTGATTTGTTCTTTGTACGTTTTGAGTAGTTTATGGTATTGACTTTTGTTGTCTGGCAGAGAGTCCAAGCGCCATTTCCTTTCCGCTTGTCTACACTGGCGTTTCGTAGTTCTGAGGGTTTCGGAGTACCATGGAGCTGATTTGTGACAGCGTTTGGTGGTGGATTTTCGTTTAGGTAGGGAAAAGTCGAGTGACTTGGTAATCCAGTCCTCATAAGAGAGGTTAGCGATGCATGGGTCATCGTTAAGCGGTGGTAGGTTGCTGGACAGTTTTTTGGTCCATGTCTCCATAGGGAGGCGGGACCACGGTCTGGCTGTTCTTATAGCGGGTTTGGTGACTGGGGGTTTAGGGGTGTGCCATAGAAGCGGGACCATTAGATGGTCGGTCCAGGGGAACAATAGCTAAACCTCCTCCTCTGCCTTTTGGGCGGTCTTGGCGGGAGATTTGAAAGCCAGAGGGAATGGCTGTAACCAAGGCTGGGTCTGAGTCTTCGGTGAGCCAGGTTTCCGTGAGGAAAACAATATCAGGTTTGTGTTCCTCTAACAGGAGTGCAAACTCATTCTTATGCTTGGGCAGAGACCTACAGTTAAGCAAGAACATGCGGTACTCATGGCACTGGTCCGAGGGTGGAGGGGGCTTGAGGATGGACTTGCAGAGGTTGCATGTATACGGGAGGCATTCAGCGTGGTAAGGGTGCTGGTTGCAGTTCTTTTGTTGGAGTCTTAGCTCTAAGAGTTTTTCGGAGCAATACTGCTTGGGATTCGTAGTCCGGGGTGTAGGGGGGGTGGCCCTAGGCCCGGACTCGGCGCGGACGAGCGCAGACGGGCTTGCCTTAGGCGCGCAAACGGCGCTCCCGATGCGCTCGTCCGCTGCGCTTCCTATAGATGCACATATTTATAGGTAGAGATGGAGATGAGAGCAGGAGGGGGCGTGGCCTCGCAAGTGGGCGTGTCCCGTGGCTTGGCGAGGGGGATGGCGGCCGAGAATGTAAGCAAGACTCGGTTTTGCAGCGCTAAATCCGCTGTAAGTGGGGTGGCCTGCCCAGGAAGATCTGGTGCCAGGAGGCAAGTGAGTGATTTAAAATTCTGTGCAGAACAAAGCAGTAATTTTAAAAAAGAATGCGATCTGTGCAACTCCCGGCTGAGCCTCAGGAGGTTCTATGGTCTAATATATTACAGGAGCCCCAGAAGTCACAGCCTGTCTGACTATGAGAAGCAGATATTACAGGAACCTCTATTCATAGCATACACAGTCTGAATCTGTATGTGAGTAGAAGACATTACAGGAGCCTGGGACTCCGTATCCACAGCCTCGTCCAGTAAGAGGAATATATTTGAATGCGCCTCAAGCCCTAGTATTCCCAGCTTCTCCATGTAAAAGTAGTATATATTAGGCTCCTCTGACACCAGTAATCAACGTCTTTCCCTATAAGAGCAGCAGATATCAACTAGACTCAGACCCCAGTATTAGCACCACTTCATGCACGGTTGCTTGGATCACTTACTGTGCTCGGAGGCTTCCTTTCTGCGCGGCCGCTCCCTCTGGGCCGAGATCACAGAGTCAGTCTCCGTCTCGTTTGCCAGATTCTCCTGACTCCCCCCAGTGTTTGGGCTGCAGAAAGAGGGGCAAAGAGAAAAACAAGTCAGAACTTTGCACATATGGACAACTAAGGCATTGAAACTGTGCTCACATGTTATAAACAGGAGTGGAAGTTGCCTTAAACAAAATGGCGCCACAGATGGCTGCCACTAAAGCCGGCCCACATGCTGGTCACCGTTTCTACCAGCGTCAGATAAGTTCTACTCAAAGACCTCCTGCTTCTGGTCCAATCATTTCCCTAAAAGCAAAGGAAAAACTGCTGGTGACTGACAAAAGTCAGCTTTGTCGCTTGGTAGAATCAAAAGCCACTCTTAAGGCAATCACACACATTTTATTTAAAACCAACATTGAATATCACATTACATCCTTGGGAATTCCAAAATTCTTACATATGTTTCTAACTTTGTTTATGTCTGGTGGCGTCTCACTCCTCATAGTAGAACAATTCTCATTGACGTATTCCTGATCGCCAATACACTCCCAGACTTCAAATGTTTTAGAAGTAGATGCAAACACCTGTGCAGTGCTTGGTACAGTTGGAGTGATCAATGCCAGGTGGTAGGTATTGACTATGTAGGGACTAGTACTGTTAAGTTAACACAGATTTACTACCAACACTTCTTCGGGCTAATGTGGGCTATTTAGGATAACGGACACTCACCATACTTAAACATAGGCAGAGTTACCTCATTATTTAATGACACTTACTCACTGGGAGCAACTTTTAAGAGGAGTGTCTTAAGATTTTACAATTAACTGCAGGACACGGTGTGAACATTTTTATAGTGAACCAAGACTTGTTCTAAGTGGAGGAGACCTGGAGATGGAATGGTACTTACACAGGGCCTTTCTAGAAAGAGACAATCTGGGACTAGGGGATGAGATTTACACTAATCAAAATGAAGACAATATAGGCTGAGAAGTTCTAGGCAGCCAAACCAAATGTGTAAATGCTCTAAACTACGGTAGGTTAACCCAAGAGGAAATGAGATATAGTCACAACTTCACACTTTAGCAAAGAGTGCTTGGTTAGTTAGTAATCATAAGCAATATTCAATTAAAAATATGCTTAGTCTCGGACACCTGGGAGAGGGGCACTTGATAATTAGGGGTATACACCAAGCCACCATCTTCCCCTGAAACACTCTACTTGTTCTAATGCTAGAGGTTTAGGTAAGGTGGTAAAAGCCAAAAACAGCTCTTCAGAGGTAAATGGAACTTAATAAAAACGGAATGGTAAGTAATATAAACTGAAAATAGTAACCTAGGGGTTAAAACTTTGCCTTTCATTACTCCATATGATCACAGAAATATGTCAAATTCTTTCTGAAACATAATTACAAGGCAACATTACTGTAGTGCATGTGTACACCTCAAAGTACATCTAAAGCACACGGTACGAGTGAGGCACAATAAACATGTAATGAGACATGTCACCTAGAAAGGTCAACAAATGTCACACTGAAAAGAGGATCAATGTGTTTTTCTGCACACAATACTACAAATATTTTCCAACGGCAGGCGTATACCATCTTGGTGTCTAAAATGACATTACAGACTTCGGGAGGAAGATCGAAAGCTGTCAAATCTCGCCACTCCATCTCTACGCAGGAAGGCAGAGAGTGGACAGGTGCGGGTGAAGAACCCTCCCCTGCTGCTGCGACAGAAGATCCTCCTTAAGGGGCAGCCTGGTTAAAGGATTAATTATCATGCTCAACAGTAACAAAGTACTAAGGCAACGTCTTTTCAAAACCCAAATGGCGGGAGCTTGCAGCCAGTATAGCGCCTCAATACCTGGCACCTTCGGGACACAAATTGCGCAGAGTTCCTCTCCACCGAAACAGATCTTGATGGAGATCCTATAAGACATCCCAATCACTAACAACCTCCCTGTAGATACCAGGGTGGTCCTCCGTGGCTGGCGGGAGGCGTCTCGGGGCATGGGCTGTGGAACAACTTTGACGCGCCAGACCATGTTGTGGCAGGGCCGCCACCTTGCACACACTGCCCAATTAAAGGGTTTCACCAAGTGGAACCGGATCGGCATTACGACCCTTGGAGACGTCTGCATGGTGACTGGCTCCTTCTAGAACCATTAGGCATGCTTCTCCCTCTTAGTAACAGAATTTCACAGATCTATTCATCTGCGACATGCTCTTCAACCATACGAAGCTCAGATTCCCACCCTTTCTCAGCATAGCCCCCTTGAGGCTAAGTTATTGATGGGAAATCTGGGGGAAAGGAGGGGTGCCCCAAATCTACTGCACTCTGGTAGTACACGCCTCAAAGGCTTCCAGTGCACAAGACAGAAATGGAAGAGATGGGTTGGGAGGCTCGACGGCGGCATGCGGCCCCCTGAGAAATACACTATCCTTGAGGCTTAAGCTCATACAACTTAACTACCTACACACCACTTACCTTACTCTGCGTCAACTTTGGCGGGCTGGCAGGACCCAGAGTACAGAATGCTTTAGAAGCCCATGCCCGAGCACCAACTTTTACCATGTTGTGTGGAAATGCCCCCCCCCCCTCCAATCGCATCCGACTGGCAACATATTGACACTTTGACCCGAATATTGGAGACTCTTACAGCCACAAGGGCACTCTTGAGGGTTCTTAAAGGGATTGGGCATAATCTTGGGTATAGTTCCCCGATTGGGCTGGCAATGGTGGAGGCCAAACGAGACACTGCTCGGAGATGGATGTCAGACTCACTGCCCACTCTCCTTGAGTGGCGTCGGGGAATGGACTATATGAGCAATTGGAGGATCCCATATACCCCCATCACAGGCGGTCTGCGAAGGCGCTCCCAAATATGGGGCAAAAGTTTGGACTACTATGGACTAGGCGGTTAATTCCTTCACATGATCGTCCACATATGGCCAGAGGGCCTCGCTGGGCAGTGTGGGATCATGGTTTGACTGTATGTTTTACATGTTTTTACTGTGATGATCACAAATCAATAAAAAAATGTTTATTTAAAAAAAAAAAAGAACGTATTGCACAAGGACCATCATAACACTATTTAAGGATCAGTCTTCATAAAAGAGTAATAAGTATCACTAACTTATTCATTAAAAATCCTTGTTTTTGTAGAAATAGGTATGGTCATTTCTACTTTAATCTTGCAATTTCAAAATCTTTACATAGGTTATGAGAAATATTCTCAAACATCTGTCTAAAGCATAGTTACTATTGGTTGAGGTTTACACAATTAAGGTCCATACTACAGGGAGCTCCTAAACTTCTAAACAGAACATGTGCGTTGTAATTAATTTTTCAGGGGGGCATTGAGAATCCAAACAAGTGAAAAATACTTATCCGCAAGCTAAACATTGATTCTTGCACCATAGAGAGTGCATGTGCTAAAAGTTCTTGTAATCCGTAAATACCAGGGGGGTATGTGGAGATCCTTTCAGGATACATAAGCATTCCATAAAATAACAACGGCTCTTTTCTTGGCTGGTGCAATGAATCCCAGCTGCTGTTAAACAGCAAGAGAAGTAATTCATGGAAAGTAATTATTTTTCACTTTTCTGTTGCAGCAAAATAGCACTGAGAGAACTGTCTGAGGTGCTCCTTTCTACAACAAACGGTTCTTTTTCCTGCAAATAAGCAAGAATTGCAGCATAGGTAAATCTGGTCTTGTGTTTCTCACACGCTTTCTCAGTTTCTTCCCAGCTAATTTAGTGAGAGGTAGTATTCATTTGAGAGAAATTTTATATGTATCAACAATAAAAATTTACAAAACTTAGAAAATTCTGAACATTTTTCATCAAGGTAGTATTGATTGTATTTTTTCATTATCTACAGTAATTCCTTTGTAAATTGGTACCCCAAGTAGTCATCTGCTCTTTGACTGAATAAATATTTTTCTGATTTAGCCTAACAAGGATTTTGTTGAGATAATTTTACTGTCAATCAAACATATATTTGATGTTCAGAAAATGTAGTGTAATAGAGTAGTATGTCATCTAGCTATGAATTTGCCCAAAAACATCTCGGAACAATTCATAGATCATAATTTGAAAGGTTGAGGTTGCACAAGCACAACTAAACATCATTAAGAGATATTAATATTTTCTGAATTGTGTGTGGAAGCAGACTTCTGCTCACCTCCTAGTCAAATTCTAAGATGATTATAGGCTCTCCTTTAAATAATCCTTAGGGCACCAACAGGCTCCTCTGAAGACGGATATAGATTTATGATGGCTATAGGTTTGAAATCTCTAAAATATATACATAGTCTTAAATCCCCTTCTTTTTGGGAGACAAAACTGGTACTGGTAGTTGTTGACGAAAGGAAGCTGTAAAACCACTGGCAAAAAACAATCTCTTGCTCTTTCTGGATTATTCAGCAGGGCCAATGTGACCAGATTTAACTTTAGGCTTTTTTCAGGTTTGAGTCTTGCCCGTATAGGACCATATTTTATATACGGATTCTGTTTTCCACAATATAGGCAGAGAAATTCTGATTGGTGGTGTTCTCCTTTCTCCTCGGTTAGAGGTGATCTCTGACTGTAGCCTATCTACATCAATCACGGCCTGAATTTTCCGGAGGTCGCCTTCTAAGAGCCGGTCGAGTGAGGTTCTAGGTATGGGAAGAATTATGCTTCTGTTCAGACCATCGTTCATGCTTACTTTCCTGAAGTCTTTGTTCTATTCCTAATGCAAAATCATTCAAGGCTGAATTAGTAAGTATAGCAACTCGTACTAACTAATTTTTATGCCATCTCAACTTTATGCAGGAAAGGACCACCAGAAAATTATCATTCCAGCCAGAGGTTGCTGCTAAGTGATTAAATCAAGCAACACACCCAATCAAATCTTGATTTCTTTGATGTAGGTCCATCAATTTCACTTCAGATGTGTATTCAGACTATCCACTCTGAAACGTCAACATGAATTTCTTGTGTAATGAGGAAAAATAGCCAAACAATGAGCGTTGATGATTGGCTAGTAAACGAGCAGCCACAGAACAGCGTCTCCAGTGAAAGTATGCATGGATATCCTTACTCAATCTGTTGAAAGCAGCATTGTTGAGTCACCTCACTTCACAGAAGACTGGGAACTTGGAAGAGATGGCACACACGACAGTGCAAAACGCACATTTATATCTGTAATACCACACTGCCCAGACTCACATGCACAGCCCCAACTATGAGTGGACCAGCACAATTAGGCACACTTCCAAGTCAATAGTGACAAGCCAGGTATTTAAACCTCACCTTTACAGAGTTCCCTTGTCAGGCTACAGTCATTGTTGTGACTCTTCGCTATTCAGTTCAGTCTGCACTCGGCTTGTTCCATCCTTTCACCTTTGTTTAATCTCCTGTTTGGTTCCCTCAGGTTCTCTAGTTCCTTCCCTGCTGTTTATGGTCACCTGTTTTATTACCCTCTTGTTAGCTTGTCTCTAGGTCTCCTCTCTTGCAGTGCAGCACTGGAATTGTATCTTAGGCTCCTGAGCGGGCTTGCAGTACACCGGGGGACTAGTATTAAAATCTATTGAATATACTTGTGTAGCAGGTACAAATGTGTGTTGGGGGGGGGTCCTACATACAGTGGGGCAATGGTGGTGTTGTCAAATTGTAATTATGGGTACTGGGATGTGCTTAAAAGCTGCACAGCTTGAAGGAAGGATGTTGAGGAGTCTCAACAAGCACTGGGTTTTTCCTGTGACACAAGTAAGTGTCACCTCTGTAGAAAGACTGTTGAATATCTCATTCCTCTAGAGCACAATTTAAATCCGTTTCTTTCTATAGGTTTACATCCAGCGATGGTATGCTATCACAAGAAACCTCCCCCTTCTATATTCCCCTAAAATCTGCATGAAAAACTGCCCTTGAATTAAACTTACTTTTTCTCTACCTTACTTTGAACGCACCTTCTATTTTATGCGCGCCCCATTCTGTAGATGTTCTACTCTGCATCTCAAGCCTGTCTATCTTAATCTCTCTTCTCAAACCATATTGTTGAACCTAACAAGAACTATTAAGGGTAGACAGCATTTGCTTCTCACATATTCCCTCCTGAAGGTCACGCCTTAATAATGAATGTACCACAGTAAAGGCATGCAACAGTACCTGTAACATGCAAGACTAACTCTGAAACCCAATGAACTGACACTCTGGGACTGGAAACAGACTTTACAACGCGGGCTGAGCCACGCATGCCATTTCCACACTTGCCTTAAACACACATATGCGTGGTTAAGGGAGTATGCAGTCTAGGTGTGTGAATGGGCGGGCACAGGAAGAGGAAGGATCGGGCATGGACATGTCTGGTAAGTGGGGCTTAGGCGGGGTTTTGGGGGGGTAATTTAGGGGTGGGGTAGTAATTTACGACTCAGGGTTGGGGTCGTTTTTAGGGGTCAGGTTGTTTTCAGGGCTGGAGGGGGGTATTGGGGTTGGTATTAGTGCTCAGGGGGGTCGGAGTTGTTTTTAGGGCTCAGAGGGGGTCGGAGTTGTTTTCAGGGCTGGAGGGGGGTATTGGGGTTGGTTTTAGTGCTCAGGGGAGTCGGAGTTGTTTTTAGGGCTCAGAGGGGGTCGGAGTTGTTTTCAGGGCTGGAGGGGGGTATTGGGGTTGGTTTTAGTGCTCAGGGGAGTCGGAGTTGTTTTTAGGGCTCAGAGGGGGTTGGGGTTGTTTTTAGCTCAGGGGGTCAGGCTTGTTGTAATTTACGACTCAGGGTTGGGGTCGTTTTTAGGGGTCAGGTTGTTTTCAGGGCTGGAGGGGGGTATTGGGGTTGGTTTTAGTGCTCAGGGGGGTCGGAGTTGTTTTTAGGGCTCAGAGGGGGTCGGAGTTGTTTTCAGGGCAGGAGGGGGGTATTGGGGTTGGTTTTAGTGCTCAGGGGAGTCGGAGTTGTTTTTAGGGCTCAGAGGGGGTCGGAGTTGTTTTCAGGGCTGGAGGGGGGTATTGGGGTTGGTTTTAGTGCTCAGGGGAGTCGGAGTTGTTTTTAGGGCTCAGAGGGGTTCGGAGTTTTTTTCAGGGCTGGAGGGGGGTATTGGGGTTGGTTTTAGTGCTCAGGGGAGTCGGAGTTGTTTTTAGGGCTCAGAGGGGGTTGGGGTTGTTTTTAGCTCAAGGGGTCAGGCTTGTTGTAATTTACGACTCAGGGTTGGGGTCGTTTTTAGGGGTCAGGTTGTTTTCAGGGCTGGAGGGGGGTATTGGGGTTGGTTTTAGTGCTCAGGGGGGTCGGAGTTGTTTTTAGGGCTCAGAGGGGGTCGGAGTTGTTTTCAGGGCTGGAGGGGGGTATTGGGGTTGGTTTTAGTGCTCAGGGGAGTGGGAGTTGTTTTTAGGGCTCAGAGGGGGTCGGAGTTGTTTTCAGGGCTGGAGGGGGGTATTTGGGTTGGTTTTAGTGCTGGGAGTCGGATTTGTTTTTAGGGCTCAGAGGGGGTTGGGGTTGTTTTTAGCTCAGGGGGTCAGGCTTGTTTTAAGGGCTAGGGGAGGGGGGTCAGGTCGTTTTTAGGGCTCAGGGCGGAGGGAGGGCTGGGGTGTGATCTTTACCACACATATCCCCTTACCAGACATGTCTTCACCATGAATTTGCATGGTAAAGGCACACGTGGTAAAAGAATGCGTTGTTCAGATGCATTCGTTGTTCGGGCAGCGCTGTAGAGACACGCATGGTTTAGCCACGCGTGCCTCTGTCTTACAACCCTGTGGGGCTCCCGAGTAGAGTGCTATTCGCCATAAAGTGCCTCAACGCCTCCTCAGGGGAAGTAAGCACTATATAAATGCAATTTAAATGCCCACCCTTCCCTGATTTTCTTGGTGGGGGTGGAGTAGGCGCTAGGAGATATCACGCCCTGGAATTGTACAGACCTGAGTAATATGTAAGAGAAGTGAGGTGTGCAGAGTGGTGCTACAAATCCATTCACTCATTCATCCCCATATGTGCACTGTGAGACTTACTGGAAGGAAGGCGGTCGTGAGTCTCCAATTCCACCCGTCCTCTCGATGGGGGGAGGCAGGTCCGACATGTGATCCGCACAGACGGACCCACCATCCGAGTGCGATCCCTCTGCGGACACCAGCTGTAGGAAGAGAGAAGGAAACTGTCAGTCAAGTGCAAGCGAGGGCGGTCTACAGGTGAGCAGGGCTGCTCTAGAGCAAAGCACAAAGGCACCGTTCTCAGAGGGCGGTCTACAGGTGAGCAGGGCTGCTCTAGAGCAAAGCACAAAGGCACCGTTCTCAGAGGGCGGTCTACAGGTGAGCAGGGCTGCTCTAGAGCAAAGCACACAGGCACCGTTCTCAGAGGGTGGTCTACAGGTGAGCAGGGCTGCTCTAGAGCAAAGCACACAGGCACCGTTCTCAGAGGGCGGTCTACAGGTGAGCAGGGCAGCTCTAGAGCAAAGCACACAGGTACCGTTCTCAGAGGGCGGTCTACAGGTGAGCAGGGCTGCTCTAGAGCAAAGCACATGGGGCACCAACCTCAGAGGGCAGTCTACAGGTGAACAGGGCTGCTCTAGATAAAAGCACTCGGGGCACTAACCTCAGAGGGCGGTCTACAGGTGAGCAGGGCTGCTCTAGAGCAAAGCTCACAGGCACCGTTCTCAGAGGGCGGTCTACGGGCGAGCAGGGCTGCTCTAGAGCAAAGCTCACAGGCACCGTTCTCAGAGGGCGGTCTACAGGTGAGCAGGGCTGCTCTAGAGCAAAGCTCACAGGCACCGTTCTCAGAGGGCGGTCTACAGGTGAGCAGGGCTGCTCTAGAGAAAAGCACTTGGGGCACTAACCTCAGAGGGCGGTCTACAGGTGAGCAGGGCTGCTCTAGAGCAAAGCACATGGGGCACTAACCACAGAGGGTGGTCTACGGGTGAGCAGGGCTGCTCTAGAGCCAAGCTCACAGGCACCGTTCTCAGAGGACGGCTACGGGTGAGCAGGGCTGATCTACAGCACAGCACACAGGGCACCGTTCTCAGAGGGCGGTCTACAGGTGAGCAGGGCTGATCTAGAGCAAAGCACACAGGCACCGTTCTCAGAGGGCGGCCTACGGGTGAGCAGGGCTGCTCTAGAGCAAAGCACACAGGCACCGTTCTCAGAGGGCGGTCTACAGGTGAGCAGGGCAGCTCTAGAGCAAAGCACACAGGTACCGTTCTCAGAGGGCGGTCTACAGGTGAGCAGGGCTGCTCTAGAGCAAAGCACATGGGGCACCAACCTCAGAGGGCAGTCTACAGGTGAACAGGGCTGCTCTAGATAAAAGCAATTGGGGCACTAACCTCAGAGGGCGGTCTACAGGTGAGCAGGGCTGCTCTAGAGCAAAGCTCACAGGCACCGTTCTCAGAGGGCGGTCTACGGGCGAGCAGGGCTGCTCTAGAGCAAAGCTCACAGGCACCGTTCTCAGAGGGCGGTCTACAGGTGAGCAGGGCTGCTCTAGAGCAAAGCTCACAGGCACCGTTCTCAGAGGGCGGTCTACAGGTGAGCAGGGCTGCTCTAGAGAAAAGCACTTGGGGCACTAACCTCAGAGGGCGGTCTACAGGTGAGCAGGGCTGCTCTAGAGCAAAGCACATGGGGCACTAACCACAGAGGGTGGTCTACGGGTGAGCAGGGCTGCTCTAGAGCCAAGCTCACAGGCACCGTTCTCAGAGGACGGCTACGGGTGAGCAGGGCTGATCTACAGCACAGCACACAGGGCACCGTTCTCAGAGGGCGGTCTACAGGTGAGCAGGGCTGATCTAGAGCAAAGCACACAGGCACCGTTCTCAGAGGGCGGCCTACGGGTGAGCAGGGCTGATCTAGAGCAAAGCACACAGGCACCGTTCTCAGAGGGCGGTCTACAGGTGAGCAGGGCTGATCTAGAGCAAAGCACACAGGGCACCATTCTCAGAGGGCGGTCTACAGGTGCACAGGGCTGATCTAGAGCAAAGCACACGGGGCCCGTTCTCAGAGGGCGGTCTACAGGTGAGCAGGGCTGATCTAGAGCAAAGCACACAGGGCACCGTTCTCAGAGGGCGGTCTACAGGTGCACAGGGCTGATCTAGAGCAAAGCACACAGGCACCGTTCTCAGAGGGTGGTCTACAGGTGAGCAGGGCTGCTCTAGAGCAAAGCACACAGGCACCGTTCTCAGAGGGCGGTCTACAAGTGAGCGGGGCTGCTCTAGAGCAAAGCACACAGGCACCGTTCTCAGAGGGCGGTCTACAAGTGAGCGGGGCTGCTCTAGAGCAAAGCACACAGGCACCGTTCTCAGAGGGCGGTCTACAGGTGCACAGGGCTGATCTAGAGCAAAGCACACGGGGCCCGTTCTCAGAGGGCGGTTTACAGGTGAGCAGGGCTGATCTAGAGCAAAGCACACAGGGCACCGTTCTCAGAGGGCGGTCTACAGGTGCACAGGGCTGATCTAGAGCAAAGCACACAGGGCACCGTTCTCAGAGGGCGGGCTACAGGTGCACAGGGCTGATCTAGAGCAAAGCACACGGGGCCCGTTCTCAGAGGGCGGTCTACAGGTGAGCAGGGCTGCTCTAGAGAAAAGCACTTGGGGCACTAACCTCAGAGGGCGGTCTACAGGTGAGCAGGGCTGCTCTAGAGCAAAGCACACGTGGCCCGTTCTCAGAGGGCGGTCTACAGGTGAGCAGGGCTGATCTAGAGCAAAGCACTTGGGGCACTAACCTCAGAGAGCGGTCTACATGTGAGCAGGGCTGCTCTAGAGCAAAGCACATGGGGCACTAACCACAGAGGGTGGTCTACGGGTGAGCAGGGCTGCTCTAGAGCCAAGCTCACAGGCACCGTTCTCAGAGGACGGTCTACGGGTGAGCAGGGCTGATCTACAGCACAGCACACAGGGCACCGTTCTCAGAGGGCGGTCTACAGGTGAGCAGGGCTGATCTAGAGCAAAGCACACAGGGCACCGTTCTCAGAGGGCGGTCTACAGGTGCACAGGGCTGATCTAGAGCAAAGCACACAGGCACCGTTCTCAGAGGGTGGTCTACAGGTGAGCAGGGCTGCTCTAGAGCAAAGCACACAGGCACCGTTCTCAGAGGGCGGTCTACGGGTGAGCAGGGCTGATCTACAGCACAGCACACAGGGCACCGTTCTCAGAGGGCGGTCTACAGGTGAGCAGGGCTGATCTAGAGCAAAGCACACAGGGCACCATTCTCAGAGGGCGGTCTACAGGTGCACAGGGCTGATCTAGAGCAAAGCACACGGGGCCCGTTCTCAGAGGGCGGTCTACAGGTGAGCAGGGCTGATCTAGAGCAAAGCACACAGGGCACCGTTCTCAGAGGGCGGTCTACAGGTGCACAGGGCTGATCTAGAGCAAAGCACACAGGCACCGTTCTCAGAGGGTGGTCTACAGGTGAGCAGGGCTGCTCTAGAGCAAAGCACACAGGCACCGTTCTCAGAGGGCGGTCTACAAGTGAGCGGGGCTGCTCTAGAGCAAAGCATACAGGCACCGTTCTCAGAGGGCGGTCTACAAGTGAGCGGGGCTGCTCTAGAGCAAAGCACACAGGCACCGTTCTCAGAGGGCGGTCTACAGGTGCACAGGGCTGATCTAGAGCAAAGCACACGGGGCCCGTTCTCAGAGGGCGGTTTACAGGTGAGCAGGGCTGATCTAGAGCAAAGCACACAGGGCACCGTTCTCAGAGGGCGGTCTACAGGTGCACAGGGCTGATCTAGAGCAAAGCACACAGGGCACCGTTCTCAGAGGGCGGGCTACAGGTGCACAGGGCTGATCTAGAGCAAAGCACACGGGGCCCGTTCTCAGAGGGCGGTCTACAGGTGAGCAGGGCTGCTCTAGAGAAAAGCACTTGAGGCACTAACCTCAGAGGGCGGTCTACAGGTGAGCAGGGCTGCTCTAGAGCAAAGCACACGGGGCCCGTTCTCAGAGGGCGGTCTACAGGTGAGCAGGGCTGATCTAGAGCAAAGCACTTGGGGCACTAACCTCAGAGGGCGGTCTACAGGTGAGCAGGGCTGCTCTAGAGCAAAGCACATGGGGCACTAACCACAGAGGGTGGTCTACGGGTGAGCAGGGCTGCTCTAGAGCCAAGCTCACAGGCACCGTTCTCAGAGGACGGTCTACGGGTGAGCAGGGCTGATCTACAGCACAGCACACAGGGCGCGTTCTCAGAGGGCGGTCTACAGGTGAGCAGGGCTGATCTAGAGCAAAGCACACAGGGCACCGTTCTCAGAGGGCGGTCTACAGGTGCACAGGGCTGATCTAGAGCAAAGCACACAGGCACCGTTCTCAGAGGGTGGTCTACAGGTGAGCAGGGCTGCTCTAGAGCAAAGCACACAGGCACCGTTCTCAGAGGGCGGTCTACAAGTGAGCGGGGCTGCTCTAGAGCAAAGTACACAGGCACCGTTCTCAGAGGGCGGTCTACAAGTGAGTGGGGCTGCTCTAGAGCAAAGTACACAGGCACCGTTCTCAGAGGGCGGTCTACAGGTGCACAGGGCGGATCTAGAGCAAAGCACCCGGGGCCCGTTCTCAGAGGGCGGTCTACAGGTGAGCAGGGCTGATCTAGAGCAAAGCACACAGGGCACCGTTCTCAGAGGGCGGTCTACAGGTGCACAGGGCTGATCTAGAGCAAAGCACACAGGGCACTGTTCTCAGAGGGCGGGCTACAGGTGCACAGGGCTGATCTAGAGCAAAGCACACGGGGCCCGTTCTCAGAGGGCGGTCTACACATGAGCAGGGCTGCTCTAGAGCAAAACACAAAGGCAAAGTTCTCAGAGGGCAGTCTACGGGTGAGCAGGGCTGATCTAGTGCAAAGCACACAGGTACCGTTCTCAGAGGGCAGTCTACAAGTGAGCGGGGCTGCTCTAGAGCAAAGCACACAGGCACCGTTCTCAGAGGGTGGTCTACAGGTGAGCAGGGCTGCTCTAGAGCAAAGCACACAGGCACCGTTCTCAGAGGGCGGTCTACAAGTGAGCGGGGCTGCTCTAGAGCAAAGTACACAGGCACCGTTCTCAGAGGGTGGTCTACAGGTGAGCAGGGCTGCTCTAGAGCAAAGCACAAAGGCACCGTTCTCAGAGGGCGGTCTACAGGTGAGCGGGGCTGCTCTAGAGCAAAGCACACAGGCACCGTTCTCAGAGGGCGGTCTACAGGTGCACAGGGCTGATCTAGAGCAAAGCACACGGGGCCCGTTCTCAGAGGGCGGTCTACAGGTGAGCAGGGCTGATCTAGAGCAAAGCACACAGGGCACCGTTCTCAGAGGGCGGTCTACAGGTGCACAGGGCTGATCTAGAGCAAAGCACACAGGGCACCGTTCTCAGAGGGCGGGCTACAGGTGCACAGGGCTGATCTAGAGCAAAGCACACGGGTCCCGTTCTCAGAGGGCGGTCTACAGGTGAGCAGGGCTGCTCTAGAGAAAAGCACTTGGGGCACTAACCTCAAAGGGCGGTCTACAGGTGAACAGGGCTGCTCTAGAGCAAAGCACACAGGGCCCGTTCTCAGAGGGCGGTCTACAGGTGAGCAGGGCTGATCTAGAGCAAAGCACACATAGCACCGTTCCCAGAGGGCAGTCTGCGGGTCAACAGGGCTGCTCTAGAGCAAAGCACACAGGTCTACGTTCTCAGAGGGCAGTCTACGGGTGAGCAGGGCTGCTCTAGAGCAAGGCACATGGGGCACTAACCTCAGAGGGTGGTCTACGGGTGAGCAGGGCTGCTCTATAGCAAAGCACACAGGCACTGTTCTCAGAGGGCGGTCTACGGGTGAGCAGGGCTGATCTAGAGCGAAGCACACAGGCACCATTTTCAGAGGGCGGTCTACGGGTGAGCAGGGCTACTCTAGAACAAAACACATGGGCACTAACCTCAGAGGCTGGTCTACGGGTGAGCAGAGCTGCTCTAGAGCAAAACACATGAGCACTAACCTCAGAGGGTGGTCTACGGGTGAGCAGAGCTGCTCTAGAGCAAAACACATGAGCACTAACCTCAGAGGGTGGTCTACAGGTGAGCAGGGCTGCTCTAGAGCAAAGCACACAGGCACTGTTCTCAGAGGGCGGTCTACAGGTGAGCAGGGCTGCTCTAGAGCAAAGCACACAGGGCACCAATCTCAGTGGGTGGTCTACAGGTGAGCAGGGCTGCTCTAGAGCAAAGCACACAGGGCACCAACCTCAGGGGGCGGTCTGCGGGTGAGCAGGCTGCTCTAGAGCAAAGCACATGTGGCACTAACCTCAGAGGGCGGTCTACGGCACCAACCTCATAGGGCGGTCTACGGCACCAACCTCAGAGGGCGGTCTATGGGACCAACCTCAGAGGGCGGTCTACGGCACCAACATCAGAGGGCGGTCTACGGCACCAACCTCATAGGGCGGTCTACGGCATCAACCTCATAGGGTGGTCTACGGCACCAACCTCATAGGGCGGTCTACGGCACCAACCTCATAGGGTGGTCTACAGCACCAATCTCAGAGGGCGGTCTACGGCACCAACATCAGAGGGCGGTCTACGGCACCAACCTCATAGGGCGGTCTACGGCACCAACCTCATAGGGTGGTCTACGGCACCAACCTCATAGGGCGGTCTACGGCACCAACCTCATAGGGTGGTCTACAGCACCAATCTCAGAGGGCGGCATACGGCACCAACCTCAGAGGGCGGTCTACGGCATTAACCTCAGTGGGCGGTCTACGGCACCAACCTCAGAGGGCGGTCTACGGCACCAACCTCAGAGGGCGGTCTACGGACCCAACCTCAGAGGGCGGTCTACGGGTGAGCATGACTGCACCAGAGCAAAGCCTATGAGGCCTCAGAGGGCGATCTACAGAGGACATCAGGGATAGTGGGAGATTGAATCACCCCGATTTACTCTACCTCTAGAGAAGATGCATGGAATACTAGAACACTCCCAGATTGCCTGGAGATCTGACAGTCGCAAAGTGTAATAATCCTGCCTCTCACAGATGTGCATTTGCGTTTTGTTTCTAACGAGGGATATATAAACCCCCTTGAAAATGTCACTTACTTCTGCAAGAGGCTCTCTAAGGAACACCCTCTACCCTGTACCCGCCTGACAGAATCGTCCTGTGTCCTACCAATAACAGGCTTACCGCCCTCTCTTAGCGAAAAATACTGCAATTTCTTCAAGTTCTGCGGTCCTTGAAAAGCCATGACCTGATAGTGTAAAAAGAGTTTAGGTAAAATAATTTGTATTCTTGCTTAACAAGGCAATGCTGTCTCGGTTTGCTGGAATAACTATCAAGGAATGGATAAGACAGTTCTAAAATACTTGCTTTTTGTGTTTCCACTTAGTCTAAAGGTACTGGATTTTGACAAACTTTACATTTCTTACTGCTTTGACATAAAAATACGACTATGCTGTAAAATACTGGTAAAGCGACCACACTAACGCGTCAGCCAACATTTGAGGCAATCTGACACTTGGAAGAGTTTATACCATCGTAAGTGCAATTTAACATCATAAAATTACACTAATCGGGATTATGTGAATCAGAAACATGAAGACGCGACTATAACAGCGGCATTTTTTGCAGAGCTAAACAACAAATTGTGACAGAATGTGGTCCTTAGGCATAAACGACCGACACTGGTGCTGGAAACCAGGGTTCGAGCCTTAAGGTCGCATCCACATCCTGTGATTCTGGGCAAATCACTTCATCTCCCCGTGCCTGAATGTGTAATGTAAATACGGTGCTCATGTAAAGCCCTCCAATACTTTCGGGTCTATATAAAATATAGCAACAACAAAAAGAAAGAATATTGTGAATTAGGCTGAAAAAGTGGTGCAATGGAGCCATCTTGTGGTGACAATATGCATAGCAAGTCAACAACTCACAGGAGTAAGAGAACCACCTCATCTCTGCTCCCGCTTTCACAAATCCATTATTTCTTTGAATTTACTTGACTTTAACTCCAATTTAGGTTCAAGTTGCCCGGCCTGGGTGTCAGCGCCATGTCTGCTGAGGAGTAGAAGACCCTTACAGTCTGTGGTTGCTTGTCTTCAGCTGACAGAGGCTTGAATTACATACATTGTAAATTATATTTATATAGCGCTTACTACCTTGACGAGGCTTCGAAGCGCTTTTCGGCAAGTAGCACACTACTCCAGAACCCAAAAAGGATTAGTATAGTGAAATTTTAGTTAATTTGAGCAGTGGGCATGCAAGTGTGCTAGTTGGATTGAAAAGGAGAATGAATGGATAGAAGAGGGAAGAACCTAGAAAGAGTTGATTAAGAGATCAAAGTATTAAAATGAGGTTTGGGGTGATCCAAGAAGGGAAAGAGTCTAGAAGGGGTTATTTTGAAGATCATAGTAGTAGAATGAGGTTTGGGTTGAGTCATGCGTATACACCTTCGAGATATAGCTCCCCACGCCCCCTTCTCTTCATGCTCCATACAGCAATGGTTGGACTGAACCCTCATGGTCACAGAACCAACAAGAAAATATACAAAGTTTATGACATTTTTGTCCTACTTGTGCATAACTGTATGCCCTAGGACCTGTAGACATGCCAATCATACTGGACGAGGATGCCACACCCACATTTTGTGGCATCCTTATCATCTGCAACCTCATCCCACCCTAGTAAGATGACACTACCAGGGCGGACTCAACCTCATCCCACCCTAGTAAGATGGTACTACCAGGGCGGACTCAACCTCATCCCACCATAGTAAGATGGTACTACCAGGGCGGACTTAACCTCATCCCACCCTAGTAAGATGGTACTACCAGGGCAAACTCAACCTAATCCCACCCTAGTAAGATGGTACTACCAGGGCGGACTTAACCTCATCCCACCCTAGTAAGATGGTACTACCAGGGCAAACTCAACCTAATCCCACCCTAGTAAGATGGTACTACCAGGGCGGACTCAACCTCATCTCACCATAGTAAGATGGTACTACCAGGGCGGACTTACCCTCATCCCACCAGAGTAAGATGGTACTACCAGGGCGGACTCAACCTCATCCCACCCGAGTAAGATGGTACTACCAGGGCGGACTCAATCTCATCCCACCATAGTAAGAGGGTACTACCAGGGCGTACTCAACCTCATCCCTCCCTAGTAAGATGGTACTACCAGGGCAGACTCAACCTCATCCCACCCTAGTAAGATGGTACTACCAGGGCAAACTCAACCTAATCCCACCCTAGTAAGATGGTACTACCAGGGCGGACTCAATCTCATCCCACCATAGTAAGAGGGTACTACCAGGGCGTACTCAACCTCATCCCTCCCTAGTAAGATGGTACTACCAGGGCGGACTCAACCTCATCCCACCCTAGTAAGATGGTACTACCAAGGCAAACTCAACCTAATCCCACCCTAGTAAGATGGTACTACCAGGGTGGACTCAACCTCATCTCACCATAGTAAGATGGTACTACCAGGGCGGACTCAACCTCATCCCACCCGAGTAAGATGGTAATACCAGGGCGGACTGAACCTCATCCCACCCTAGTAAGATGGTACTACCAGGGCAGACAACCTCATCCCACCAGAGTAAGATGGTACTATCAGGGCGGACTAAACCTCATCCCTCCCTAGTAAGATGGTACTACCAGGGCGGACTCAACCTCATCCCACCCTAGTAAGATGGTTCTACCAGGGCGGACTCAACCTCATCCCACCATAGTAAGATGGTACTACCAGGGCGGACTTAACCTCATCCCACCCTAGTAAGATGGTACTACCAGGGCGGACTCAACCTCATCCCACCCTAGTAAGATGGTACTACCAGGACGGACTCAATCTCATCCCACCCTAGTAAGATGGTTCTACCAGGGCGGACTCAACCTCATCCCACCATAGTAAGATGGTTCTACCAGGGCGGACTCAACCTCATCCCACCATAGTAAGATGGTACTACCAGGGCGGACTTAACCTCATCCCACCCTAGTAAGATGGTACTACCAGGGCGGACTCAACCTCATCCCACCCTAGTAAGATGGTACTACCAGGACGGACTCAATCTCATCCCTCCCTAGTAAGATGGTACTACCAGGGAAGACTCAACCTAATCCCACCCTAGTAAGATGGTACCACCAGGGCAGACTCAACCTCATCCCACCCTAGTAAGAGATGGTACTACCAGGGCGGACTCCATCTCAGTAGAGGGAGTTCTTTATAAATAATAAACTGGATAAATGTGGGATCCAGATAATTATTAAAATTCGCGGATGGGACCCTTAAGGATACTATTCGTTGGTACTCCAGGTATGCATACACCCACACCGTCATTATCTGGGGCAGCTTGACTCCTAATCTTGCTTGGCAGGTCACTTTGAGATACTATACCTGGAAATGAACACATTAAGACTAGGGTACTCCGATGATTTAAAGTGAGCGGTCAAGGTCTATTGTAATCCTACATACACACCCCCTCAAGACATACAAGTACACCAACGGGAAGGAGGTGGTCAATGCATCCAGATGCTACTTAAATCAGAACAACCTACTCACTGTCAGGGACATCTCCTGGACCCTATCTTCGCCAACTGGGATGCCTTAACTATAGATCCACCCACTCCAGTTATATGGTCTGACCACTTCCTGGTTTCTTTTAGGGTGTCGGTACCAGACGATGGACCTAATAAAGAATCATCCCACGTCAATAAACGTAGGAAATGGGCAAAATTCTCCACAGAGGCCTTTAATAAGATCATAACATTAGGAGACCCCCCTGGAGGCATAGATACAGAATCCGCCTGCTTATATCTTAATAAGCTGATCCTTAAGGCGCTTGATCATACAGCACCATGGACTCATAAGGCACCGGTAAGAAGGTCCAAATCCGCCCCTTGGTTTAATGCAGAACTGCGAGACCAAAAAGCAAAATGTAAAAATTACGAGAGGAATTGGCGGAAACATTACCTCGAGACAGAAAGAACTGATTATAAAAACAGTCTTAAAATATACCATGCACTAATTCGGAAAACTAAGAAATCCTACTTCTGTACGAGAATTAAAGACACCGACAATTCCATGAAGGAAATGTTCCTAGTATACAGGGAACACTCTGATCTCACCTTGTGGTAAATTAAATATTACCCGGACTTAATTTCTATGCATTAATAAAGAATAAGGATAGCTCATAAAATGAGAGGCAGAGTCCGTGGTGTCCGAGTCAATAAGGGCTTTATTTCAATGACTCGAGTCAGTGGAGAATCGGGTTCCATCACCACTAAGGTTCAGGAAGGGATATCTAACGTTTTATTAACATCACACATTATATATAGTAAACCTCAGGGGGCGGTCTGCGGGTGAGCAGGCTGCTCTAGAGCAAAGCACATGTGGCACTAACCTCAGAGGGCGGTCTACGGCACCAACCTCATAGGGTGGTCTACAGCACCAATCTCAGAGGGCGGTCTACGGCACCAATCTCAGAGGGCGGTCTACGGCACCAACATCAGAGGGCGGTCTACGGCACCAACCTCATAGGGCGGTCTACGGCACCAACCTCATAGGGTGGTCTACGGCACCAACCTCATAGGGCGGTCTACGGCACCAACCTCATAGGGTGGTCTACAGCACCAATCTCAGAGGGCGGCATACGGCACCAACCTCAGAGGGCGGTCTACGGCATTAACCTCAGTGGGCGGTCTACGGCACCAACCTCAGAGGGCGGTCTACGGCACCAACCTCAGAGGGCGGTCTACGGACCCAACCTCAGAGGGCGGTCTACGGGTGAGCATGACTGCACCAGAGCAAAGCCTATGAGGCCTCAGAGGGCGATCTACAGAGGACATCAGGGATAGTGGGAGATTGAATCACCCCGATTTACTCTACCTCTAGAGAAGATGCATGGAATACTAGAACACTCCCAGATTGCCTGGAGATCTGACAGTCGCAAAGTGTAATAATCCTGCCTCTCACAGATGTGCATTTGCGTTTTGTTTCTAACGAGGGATATATAAACCCCCTTGAAAATGTCACTTACTTCTGCAAGAGGCTCTCTAAGGAACACCCTCTACCCTGTACCCGCCTGACAGAATCGTCCTGTGTCCTACCAATAACAGGCTTACCGCCCTCTCTTAGCGAAAAATACTGCAATTTCTTCAAGTTCTGCGGTCCTTGAAAAGCCATGACCTGATAGTGTAAAAAGAGTTTAGGTAAAATAATTTGTATTCTTGCTTAACAAGGCAATGCTGTCTCGGTTTGCTGGAATAACTATCAAGGAATGGATAAGACAGTTCTAAAATACTTGCTTTTTGTGTTTCCACTTAGTTTAAAGGTACTGGATTTTGACAAACTTTACATTTCTTACTGCTTTGACATAAAAATACGACTATGCTGTAAAATACTGGTAAAGCGACCACACTAACGCGTCAGCCAACATTTGAGGCAATCTGACACTTGGAAGAGTTTATACCATCGTAAGTGCAATTTAACATCATAAAATTACACTAATCGGGATTATGTGAATCAGAAACATGAAGACGCGACTATAACAGCGGCATTTTTTGCAGAGCTAAACAACAAATTGTGACAGAATGTGGTCCTTAGGCATAAACGACCGACACTGGTGCTGGAAACCAGGGTTCGAGCCTTAAGGTCGCATCCACATCCTGTGATTCTGGGCAAATCACTTCATCTCCCCGTGCCTGAATGTGTAATGTAAATACGGTGCTCATGTAAAGCCCTCCAATACTTTCGGGTCTATATAAAATATAGCAACAACAAAAAGAAAGAATATTGTGAATTAGGCTGAAAAAGTGGTGCAATGGAGCCATCTTGTGGTGACAATATGCATAGCAAGTCAACAACTCACAGGAGTAAGAGAACCACCTCATCTCTGCTCCCGCTTTCACAAATCCATTATTTCTTTGAATTTACTTGACTTTAACTCCAATTTAGGTTCAAGTTGCCCGGCCTGGGTGTCAGCGCCATGTCTGCTGAGGAGTAGAAGACCCTTACAGTCTGTGGTTGCTTGTCTTCAGCTGACAGAGGCTTGAATTACATACATTGTAAATTATATTTATATAGCGCTTACTACCTTGACGAGGCTTCGAAGCGCTTTTCGGCAAGTAGCACACTACTCCAGAACCCAAAAAGGATTAGTATAGTGAAATTTTAGTTAATTTGAGCGGTGGGCATGCAAGTGTGCTAGTTGGATTGAAAAGGAGAATGAATGGATAGAAGAGGGAAGAGCCTAGAAAGAGTTGATTAAGAGATCAAAGTATTAAAATGAGGTTTGGGGTGATCCAAGAAGGGAAAGAGTCTAGAAGGGGTTATTTTGAAGATCATAGTAGTAGAATGAGGTTTGGGTTGAGTCATGCGTATACACCTTCGAGATATAGCTCCCCACGCCCCCTTCTCTTTATGCTCCATACAGCAATGGTTGGACTGAACCCTCATGGTCACAGAACCAACAAGAAAATATACAAAGTTTATGACATTTTTGTCCTACTTGTGCATAACTGTATGCCCTAGGACCTGTAGACATGCCAATCATACTGGACGAGGATGCCACACCCACATTTTGTGGCATCCTTATCATCTGCAACCTCATCCCACCCTAGTAAGATGACACTACCAGGGCGGACTCAACCTCATCCCACCCTAGTAAGATGGTACTACCAGGGCGGACTCAACCTCATCCCACCATAGTAAGATGGTACTACCAGGGCGGACTTAACCTCATCCCACCCTAGTAAGATGGTACTACCAGGGCAAACTCAACCTAATCCCACCCTAGTAAGATGGTACTACCAGGGCGGACTTAACCTCATCCCACCCTAGTAAGATGGTACTACCAGGGCAAACTCAACCTAATCCCACCCTAGTAAGATGGTACTACCAGGGCGGACTCAACCTCATCTCACCATAGTAAGATGGTACTACCAGGGCGGACTTACCCTCATCCCACCAGAGTAAGATGGTACTACCAGGGCGGACTCAACCTCATCCCACCCGAGTAAGATGGTACTACCAGGGCGGACTCAATCTCATCCCACCATAGTAAGAGGGTACTTCCAGGGCGTACTCAACCTCATCCCTCCCTAGTAAGATGGTACTACCAGGGCAGACTCAACCTCATCCCACCATAGTAAGATGGTACTACCAGGGCAAACTCAACCTAATCCCACCCTAGTAAGATGGTACTACCAGGGCGGACTCAATCTCATCCCACCATAGTAAGAGGGTACTACCAGGGCGTACTCAACCTCATCCCTCCCTAGTAAGATGGTACTACCAGGGCGGACTCAACCTCATCCCACCCTAGTAAGATGGTACTACCAAGGCAAACTCAACCTAATCCCACCCTAGTAAGATGGTACTACCAGGGTGGACTCAACCTCATCTCACCATAGTAAGATGGTACTACCAGGGCGGACTCAACCTCATCCCACCCGAGTAAGATGGTAATACCAGGGCGGACTGAACCTCATCCCACCCTAGTAAGATGGTACTACCAGGGCAGACAACCTCATCCCACCAGAGTAAGATGGTACTATCAGGGCGGACTAAACCTCATCCCTCCCTAGTAAGATGGTACTACCAGGGCGGACTCAACCTCATCCCACCCTAGTAAGATGGTACTACCAGGGCGTACTCAACCTCATCCCTCCCTAGTAAGATGGTACTACCAGGGCGTACTCAACCTCATCCCTCCCTAGTAAGATGGTACTACCAGGGAAGACTCAACCTAATCCCACCCTAGTAAGATGGTACTACCAGGGCGTACTCAACCTCATCCCTCCCTAGTAAGATGGTACTACCAGGGCGGACTCAACCTCATCCCACCCTAGTAAGATGGTACTACCAAGGCAAACTCAACCTAATCCCACCCTAGTAAGATGGTACTACCAGGGTGGACTCAACCTCATCTCACCATAGTAAGATGGTACTACCAGGGCGGACTCAACCTCATCCCACCCGAGTAAGATGGTAATACCAGGGCTGACTGAACCTCATCCCACCCTAGTAAGATGGTACTACCAGGGCAGACAACCTCATCCCACCAGAGTAAGATGGTACTATCAGGGCGGACTAAACCTCATCCCTCCCTAGTAAGATGGTACTACCAGGGCGGACTCAACCTCATCCCACCCTAGTAAGATGGTTCTACCAGGGCGGACTCAACCTCATCCCACCATAGTAAGATGGTACTACCAGGGCGGACTTAACCTCATCCCACCCTAGTAAGATGGTACTACCAGGGCGGACTCAACCTCATCCCACCCTAGTAAGATGGTACTACCAGGACGGACTCAATCTCATCCCACCCTAGTAAGATGGTTCTACCAGGGCGGACTCAACCTCATCCCACCATAGTAAGATGGTTCTACCAGGGCGGACTCAACCTCATCCCACCATAGTAAGATGGTACTACCAGGGCGGACTTAACCTCATCCCACCCTAGTAAGATGGTACTACCAGGGCGGACTCAACCTCATCCCACCCTAGTAAGATGGTACTACCAGGACGGACTCAATCTCATCCCTCCCTAGTAAGATGGTACTACCAGGGAAGACTCAACCTAATCCCACCCTAGTAAGATGGTACCACCAGGGCAGACTCAACCTCATCCCACCCTAGTAAGAGATGGTACTACCAGGGCGGACTCCATCTCAGTAGAGGGAGTTCTTTATAAATAATAAACTGGATAAATGTGGGATCCAGATAATTATTAAAATTCGCGGATGGGACCCTTAAGGATACTATTCGTTGGTACTCCAGGTATGCATACACCCACACCGTCATTATCTGGGGCAGCTTGACTCCTAATCTTGCTTGGCAGGTCACTTTGAGATACTATACCTGGAAATGAACACATTAAGACTAGGGTACACCGATGATTTAAAGTGAGCGGTCAAGGTCTATTGTAATCCTACATACACACCCCCTCAAGACATACAAGTACAGCAACGGGAAGGAGGTGGTCAATGCATCCAGATGCTACTTAAATCAGAACAACCTACTCACTGTCAGGGACATCTCCTGGACCCTATCTTCGCCAACTGGGATGCCTTAACTATAGATCCACCCACTCCAGTTATATGGTCTGACCACTTCCTGGTTTCTTTTAGGGTGTCGGTACCAGACGATGGACCTAATAAAGAATCATCCCACGTCAATAAACGTAGGAAATGGGCAAAATTCTCCACAGAGGCCTTTAATAAGATCATAACATTAGGAGACCCCCCTGGAGGCATAGATACAGAATCCGCCTGCTTATATCTTAATAAGCTGATCCTTAAGGCGCTTGATCATACAGCACCATGGACTCATAAGGCACCGGTAAGAAGGTCCAAATCCGCCCCTTGGTTTAATGCAGAACTGCGAGACCAAAAAGCAAAATGTAAAAATTACGAGAGGAATTGGCGGAAACATTACCTCGAGACAGAAAGAACTGATTATAAAAACAGTCTTAAAATATACCATGCACTAATTGGGAAAACTAAGAAATCCTACTTCTGTACGAGAATTAAAGACGCCGACAATTCCATGAAGGAAATGTTCCTAGTATACAGGGAACACTCTGATCTCACCTTGTGGTAAATTAAATATTACCCGGACTTAATTTCTATGCATTAATAAAGAATAAGGATAGCTCATAAAATGAGAGGCAGAGTCCGTGGTGTCCGAGTCAATAAGGGCTTTATTTCAATGACTCGAGTCAGTGGAGAATCGGGTTCCATCACCACTAAGGTTCAGGAAGGGATATCTAACGTTTTATTAACATCACACATTATATATAGTAAAACCATACAATTGTAATGAATAGGGTAGGCGGAACACTCCAGGCGGAGCAAGTGAAAAGAGAGAGATAAGAACACATGGGCGTAAAAGAAGGCGTGAAAGGAGGTGTACACATAGGCGTTCACTTGGTGAGTCATAGATGTGTCATAGGTGGGTGGATGCATAGAGGAGGTCTGCAGGGTCAGCAGAAACCTTTACCCTACATGTGCGCGCAACTGGTCATGACGTAACATTGACGTGTAACTGGGAAGAGCTGGGGGTTGACTTTAGCACTAGTAGAGGAGTCTGGAGTCTGGGATGTCAGAGCGACCTGTACCTTTGGCATATCTGATATCTTGTGTTTGGAGGATGTATTGTCTGACATAAGGGTCTCTCGAGTAAAGGCTGTTCGTCACTAGATGCTAGTGTGTGCATATATTTCTTCGTGCATTGCGTGGGGCCATGGGCCTACTATGGCAGCAGGTTCAGTAAATCACTTGCATGGAGACAGAAAGGCTAGGCCCTATGCTCTGCAGACGGAATATGTGTACCTATTTCACTAGACTGGAATGTGTTTTCGCGGAGCTGAGCAGATAACTGTAGGCAAAATACCGTCTTGGCAGGCAGGCCAGGCCGGGCACCTCTCGGCTGAGCAGGGAGTAAGGGAGAGGTCAGGGATGCATAACTAACTGCAGCTTTCAGAGTCAGAAGAGACTCGGAGCCTGAATTCAGGGCCTGGCTCGGCTGGGCCACAAAAACGTGTGCTTCTCGATATTTAAACGATTTAAACGATATTTAAACGTGTACCATGATAATGCATTGGCAACATAGGCCTCAGTGCAGAATTAACGTTCCATCATGGAAGGCCTAATAACTGACATGCTAATGTTGAACGGAAATGCAGAGGCATTATTATTACAGGCATGGGAAGGGACATAACACGAACATACAGGAGGCATACGTACATGAATAGGGTGCAAGTGGGGGACACACTGGCCATATAATATTTTTCTGTTTCCTCATTCCCTCCTTGTCCCCTACGGTGCCCTTCAGGATACATCTATTTTCATGAGACCATCTATTTGTTCATATAGCATCATTTGCTCGTCTTTTTTCATTCGTGCACGGGAACGTGGACGTGGACGGGGAATACAGACAGTGGCACACAAGCCGCAAATCGCTGTGCCACATTGCAGACAGAGACAGCAACTGAATACTATGAGCAGTATTATTCCTAGGAATGACAATACTTTCCATCCCCAGGCTGATATCACACTCCAGAGCCAATCGGACCAAGTCCAGGTGCCTGGATTCTGGTGTATCTCGTGAGCTATCTTATGGAGCCTTGTTATTGCTGCATACACTGATGGTGCGTTATTAGGAATAAACACACAACAACTGGAGCCGATCACTCTACAAGCTCCGCCCCTATCGGCCAGAATGACGTCAAGAACAAGGCGGTTCTGAAGAACAACAAGTCTCATAGCAGACTGTTCCTCGGTCAAGTTACCTAGAGCAGAAGTAGTCTCATTCACTACTGCTTCCAAAGTTCTGGTTAACCTGCGTATTAATTTACTGTTCTGGATGGGACCTATGAAGAAAAAGAATCCTCTATTGAAATCTGTATATTGCTCCAATGCTGTCTCAGTCTGATCGACAACCGGGGACTCGGTCTCCCTCTTGTGTCTCACATGTACGAGTCGGGAGTCTCGGTGATAGTGGGATGGGGCTAGAAAAACAGGTGGCAGTAGGAACGCAATATAACACGTTCCACCCCAGTCTAGAGGCAGACGTACATAGGCTGTCTGACCACAAATGAAATAGGAATGACGGGAAGCTTTGAAAGTAGACTTTCCTTTATCATTGAATTCGACTACAGTATTGCAATCACTGTGTCCCAAGTGCACTGAACCATTCTTTCTAATGCATAATTCACCTTTTACGGGTATGACTGTTATAAACGGTGAACCTGTATTTGTCTCGGACTGGACGTTCAGAATCATGAGGCTAAGGGAAACATTCCCTAATTCGTACACTTCATTTTCTAGATCGGTCCCTTTCCTTTGGGGAAAACCATCTTTATCAGGAAAACATGCCTTATTCATAACTGTATTCAGGTCCCCCCAAATCCATTCACTCCGGGAGTTTGTGAACTTTCTGTCTTGTGTTGATGACATTAAAGCAAACCAGGCTCCACATGAACCATTGTGCGAAAACGGATAAGGAAAGAGGGGCAGAACTCCCTTCGTTTTCTGATAAGGCGGGAGTCGGCCACATACCCAACAATTTGTGACATTGCTGGCCTGGTGAGAATGGTGTAACATACGAATAAAAGTGTTGTTGCGCAGTGCTAGTCGATATGACAATTCATGGGGTGGCAGGTCGCTGAAGGTGTGTTCTACAGTGTCATTGAAGGAAGAATGTACATGTGAACCAATAGGAGGAAAAAGAACATGTAGCGTCAAGCTTATACATATAATCGATATACTTAGAAAAAACATAATGATCAGGGTTACTATGCATCTACTGCGTAAGTTCTTGCAATATTTTTCTCTCATCTTTTTCTGCCTATCTCTCTGGCTATTTGGGTCTACGATCTTATACATGTCAGGAACCTGTCTAACCGCTTCACCCGAGGGGGACTTAAACAATTAAACGCTGTCTGACTTACTAGACCGTAACTTAGACCTATATTCCTGTTGCGGAGTCTTTTCTAGCAAAGGGGGCTTAATGTCAATGTTCTCAGAACAGTTCTTAGAGTCTTTCACTGAACCAAGTCCATGGAAACGCTTCACGTGGTGGGCATGGAGCCATCCCTTACGTCCCTCGACCTTGACGGCGGTCCTCGTCGTCAACAAGACTAATTTGGGTGCTTTCCAGCGGGGCTCCAGAGGGCTCGAGCGGTCGAAGTTGCGGACGAACACCAGGTCTCCTGGAACAATTGCATGCGTTTTCACCTGGGTGTTGTCCGGGAAGGCAGCTGCAACCTGTGAACGACAAGAAAGGAGTGCAGACATCAAGGAAGCCAGGTAATCTGTCAGCATATTACTGTCGACATCTGTAATCTTGCGTGGCATAGACGTACCCCACATATTTGGCGGTCTACCAAAAACCACCTCGTACGGGGAGAGTCCGGTTCTGGAATGAGCTACCATACGCCTGTAAAAGAGGGCAACCGGCAAGGCTACCATCCAATCCACGCCTTTTTCTGCACAGACCTTCGCTAACCTTGTTTTGAGAGTCTGATTGTGTCTCTCGACGAGGCCTGCTGCCTCTGGGTGTCGTACACAATGGAATTTCCACTGGTACCCTAACAGAAGAGATACTTGTTTCATTAGTTCAGAAGAGAATGGCTGCCCATTATCCGAGTACACGACACGGGGCAAACCATATCGCGGGAAAAATTCTCGGACCAACTGTTTGACAGTGGTCACAGCAGTGTAATCTAGGACTGGGTACGCTTCTGTCCATCTAGATAGGGCACATACAACTACGAGAACATACTTGAATCCTCGACATCTATCCATCTGAATATAATCCATCTGGAGGACTTCAAAAGGGTGGTCAGGAGGATGAAATCCACCTTGTTCCACAGGAATGCCTTTGCCTGGATTGAACTGGCAACAGATCATGCAGGTACACACTTTCTGTTTCGCTGCTGCACGTAAATGCTTGTTGAACCAGATGTTCTGTATGCTGTCTAACATGGCTTTTTCTCCTAGGTGTGCTGGACTATGTGCTGTATTAATGATAACTTGAACCATGGAGTCGGGGAGGAACCACGTGGCCTTGCCTTTTGTCATCCATCCCTGATCTGTCTGGACCCCTCCTTGTTCAGTCCATTTCTTGATTTCGTCTGGAGTGGCATGTGTCTGTATGTCGAGTACATCTTGCGAGGGATCCTTGACTGTCATGCAATTTGTTAATGGTGGTACTTCAGTCTTTGTCGTGTCTGTTGGAATGTCTGTTTGAGTCTGGGCTGTAAGTTTAGCTGTTCGATCTGCCAGGTCGTTACCCTGGGAAATGGTGTCAGTGACTTTAGTATGTGCTTTGCACTTCATGATGGCTATGGCTGTAGGCAAGTGTATTGCATCTAACAGAGCTTGAATGAGGGGACCATGCTGTATCTTGGCCCCATGGGAGGTCAGAAAACCTCTCTCTTGCCAGAGGACACCGAAGTCGTGAACGACTCCGAATGCGTACTGCGAATCTGTGTATATGTTTACTTTCATGTTCTTGGCTCGTATGCAGGCTTGGGTCAGAGCGATGAGCTCTGCTGCTTGGGCTGACAGGGTGTCAATGCGATGTGTCTCTATGACTTCAGTATCAGTGGTCACTGCATATGCGGCCACTAACTCTCCTGTGCTTGTTCTCATGCATGAACCATCCACATATAGTGTCAGGTCTGGGTCGGGTAATGCAATGTCTGTCAAGTCTTGTCTTGGCTTCGTCACTGTATTAATTACTTCCACACAGTCATGTGGTGTAGGGTCTGATGCACTCGAGGGTAAAAGTGTAGCAGGGTTCAGGATATTGCAACGTCTGATCTCTATGTGTGGCTGAAACAATGTCAGTTCATATCCTGTCAGTCGTGCTATAGTCAGGTGTTGTGTCTGTGTCCTGTTCAAGAGAACTTCCACTGAATGTGGAACCTGTACTGTCAGGGGATGTCCTAACACGATGGAATCACTTTGTCTGATTGCTAGAGCTGTTGCTGCAACTGATTTGAGGCATGCAGGCAGAGCCTGGGCCACTGGATCCAATGTACTAGAAAAGTAAGCACAAGGCTTGTGTTTTCCTGCCTGATCTTGTGTGAGAACAGATAATGCTGTGCCATCGCGTTCAGTAACAAAAAGTGTAAAAGGTTTGCTGTAACATGGTGTTACTAAAACTGGTGCTTGACATAGAGCTTTTTTCAATTCATCAAATGCAAGTGTATGTTCCTGAGTCCAAGGGAGGACAGTCGAAGACGCTGCCTCCTGCGTTGTTAACTGTATAAGTGGTTTTGCTAGATATGCATACTGGGGAATCCATTGTCTGCAGTAAGAAGTGAGGCCAATGAAGGCCCGTACTTCCTTTTGTGTCTTGGGCTGTGGAAGATGTGCAATTAACTTAATGCGGTCAGGTGTCAACTGTCTACCCCTCTTGGACAGCAAGTGTCCAAGGTAGACCACTTGCTGGGCACAGAATTGTAACTTCGAAGGGGACACCTTGTGTCCCTTCTCTGCCAGGAAGTATAAGACTGTTAGTGATGCACGTTCGCAGTCTCGTTCTGTTCGTGCTGTGATCAAAAGATCATCAACGTATTGAAGCAATGCAGTGTCAGTAGGCATGTGAATACTGTCTAGTTGTCTCTTCAATGCTTGACTGTAAATACTAGGACTTTCTGTGAACCCTTGAGGAGCCCTCGTAAATTTGAAACTTCGCCCATTTAAACAGAATCCGAAGAGGTATTGGCTCTCTGGATGGATCGGGACACTAAAGAAGGCGTTCTTGAGATCAATTACAGTAAAGAACGTCGCTTCGGAATCAATTGCAGTCAATAGTGAAGAAATGTCTGGGACTACTGGGTACTGTGGTATTATGCATTTGTTCAATTCTCGGAGGTCAATCACTAATCTGTAAACCGGTGGTGCATTCGGGTCAGTTCGTTTAAGAATCGGGATGATAGGAGAATTACATACATTTGAGTCAGTTTCTACAACCACTCCCTGCGTAATGAGTTCGTCAACAATTTTCAGTAATGCAACTACAGCATCAGGTGGCAACTTGTATTGTCGGATTCGTGGCAGGACAACTCCTTGCTTGAGTGTGACACGGTATGGTGTAATGTGCATGTAACCTACATCAGTCGAACCTTGTGCCCATAAATGCTGTGGTACATTCTGGAGTCTGGGGTCAAAATCTCTCAACACATAATGTCCTTTAAAATCACGTAAAAACAATCTCACTCCTTCCGGAGAACAACAAATAACTGCTCCTAGTTCTTTCAATGTCTTTATACCAAGCAAGTTTTCTGGACATGATTTAGTAAGCAACAAGTCTGTAGTACGGGACAATGGACCAACTTCTAGGGAAACTGGCTTTGACACTTCGTTAACAATAGGCTTTCCTGAAAATCCCAGGGAAATATTCTGTGAGCCTGAGAGGGGTGCCCCTGGAACCTCGTCATGACTGATGGTAGTTCTGCTCGCCCCTGTGTCAATCAAAAATTTTCTGTCTTTCCCCAATACATGACTATGTACATAGGGACCCTCTTGATCTACAGGAACCTCGATAAGAGGCAAGCCAACCTCCCTCTCTAGGCTGTTTCATGAATACTGTTGATAATCTGGGTAGTCTGACTGTGCATACTGATACATTTGTTGTGTGACTTGTTGTGTGGCAGCAATCGGTTGGGGTACAGCTACTGTCTGTTGCGCGTTCTGTGGAGTTTGCGTGTTCTGCGGGATGTTATCCTGTCTAGGGGGGCGCGGTCTTTCTTTCGTCCTGCCTGTAGCTATATTGTGTTTCAGGACAGCACATTCATTTATATAGTGACCTGGCTGTTTGCAGTAGTTACAGTTCCCTTTGACAGGTGCCGTGCCCTTTTTCTGGCCATCGGCTGGAACTGATTGAGCAACTAGTACTTTCATTTTCGTGTCTTTCATACGTCTCTTTTCGTGTTCCTGTTCTTCTCTAATTCGGTTCTGGTGGTACTGTAACATTTATAACATTTGGGAAGGGCTATTTGCTTGCCAGGTACTCTCAACCTTCAATACTCTGTTTTTGATCTGTGGTAAGGAATTCTCTACTAATTTGGTCACAAAAAGATGTGGGTACGATTCACTACTTGTCTTCAGGCCACTGTTAATAATAAAACATTTTTCGAATCTAGAATAGAAATCACTAGTGTCTTCATCTTGTTTCTGTTTACAGGCTGAAATAGCATCCCAATCTTCCTTTTTAGTAGTCAATAACCTCGGCACAACCTGTATTAATAGCTCGGGTAATTCTCTAGCTTTGTCCCCAAGACCAGTACCAGGGCCTCGGAGTCTTTCTTCGTCTTCTAATTCTGTCCAGTTAATCTTTTTCTCTCCCACCTCCCACTCTTTTTCTTTAAGCTTTTCGTAAATGCCTGCTGGTAACAGGACTTTCAACATTTTAATCGTATCAGCGTATGTGTACTCCCCCATGCGGAGCATGTCTTTTAATTCACGGTGGAACCCTGCTGGGTCTTTATCGTGACAGGGCAGTCATTTTTTCATTTCCAATAATTCCATTTTCGTCAAGGGTGTGTAAACGTATACTCGTTGAAGCTCACCCCCCGCAGTCCTAACGGGATGAACCTCTCGTAGGGGATTCTGTCTGTCTATGTGAAAGGTCTTTCTTTCTCGATGGAGTGCAGGAATCAAGTGCGGAGTCAAAAAAGTCAAGTACTTATGTCGTTGATCTAGAATAACATTAATTAATTCGGTACCTAGGCCTCTCCATCTTGCTAGCAGTATATCGTCTAATATTTTATACAAGGGACCTGGATCAGAATGCTGACTTTCGTACAATGTGATGAGATGTTGAATCATGTAAATACCAGCTAAACGCTGTTCTTCCGGAGGAAGACTCAAAAATGTTTGCGCTACAATGTCATCTTTATATATGTTAGGATTACAAGCCCATTGAACTGCTGACCGGGCTAGTTCCTGTTCATGTGGAGTACTAAGTTCACTACTCCCTACTCGTTTTTTCAGTGCATGTTCAGTAGCTTGGAATAGGTGTTCATGGGAATATCTTTCTGGTATTGGAGAGAGGGAACGTTTATTGTAATCTAGGCGTATCGGTCTATCAAACGGTCTTGCCCTACCTACGTAATTCATTTTATTCATTTCCCCCGTTACTGCATCATCGTCCTCTGAGACTTCGTCGTCCTCCTCCTCGACTTGCTTCTCGGCCTGTTCTTTATTGTGTATATCAAGAATTTCTTTATGAATTTTCCTGTACATGTTTTCTATTCTGTTCTGGGTATCATGTTTACCAATAGCTACATTGTCACTCCAGTTCGTCATACCTTTAGTTACGTCTTTATCTGGCTGGTCTCGTTCCCTGATCAAACAATTAACCAAAAACTGTAAGAGCATACGTTGAAGCTCCACTTTTCTATTTGCCATGGCCTCATGTATACTTTCTGGTCCCTCCCCCGTTCTAATGAAGTGGTATATTCTGTCTAAATGGTCCTTCATGCCTGGTAGAGTAATCAAATAGTCTGCAACGCGTCGTAAACGTATTGAGTATATGAGCATTGTGCCCTCACCTGGTACTGGATCATATATACAATCAGTAAGGGACTGTCTAAGGGTTGCTACTGTCACTGGTTTCGGCGTGTGCTGTAGTGCTAAATCTCGTAGTGTTCGTTTTATCGGTGGAGGTGTGTGCGGTATATCTCCAGAGGGCCCCCCTCCCGATGCTCCTTGACTTGAGTCGCCTAGGCTTGAATCGGCTTTCACTGCCAGCGCTGTCGCTGGTAATGCGGGCTGATCTTGTACTACGGCTGCTGGGCGAAATGGATTGGTAGGGAGAGTGGCAGGAGGATTAGTAGGGTTGGTAGGATTGATAGGGTTAGGAGGAGGTAAAACTTCATTTACATATTCTGGAGCAGCGTCGTCTAGATAGGAGGAAAGAAAAATGTCCGCTGCGGTCTGTTTATGACTACGGAGTTTAGTCGGGATCAATGGTGGCGGCAAGTTACTAGGTACTTCAGGGGTCGCTTTAGGTAGGCCCTCGACGAGGAGGGGATACATGCCTTTAATAAGGGCATTTCTTTGTCTGTCTAATTGTTCTGCCTTAACCCGTTCTCCTTCTACTTGTAGCTCCTTTTCCTTGGCTTTTTCTGATGCTTCCCTACTTCTCTCTGCTTTCTGAATTTCTTTCTCTGTTCTTCTATGCGCTTCTTTACGCCACAACTCTATGGCATCTTTCTGGGATTGTCTAGCTTTCTTTTTCCACAGTGCTTCCTCTACTCTCATGATGCAATCAGCATCCCATGTCCCTGAGACAGGCCACCTATATTTCTCTTCTAGGTCCTTCGTATAATCTATCCATAAATCTAAAAACAGTATGGCATCTAGGCCATGTTTCTGGTACATAAAATGTCCAGGAGTGTCCCTAGGTGGGACGGGAACTGCCTCTTCGAGTATCCCTTTCCTGGTTCCTATCTGTCGTAATTTCGAAAACAACGGCATGTTTGAACTAACTTGAACAAAAACACAATAAGCACGATAATAGACTGAAAACAATCATTCATACCACGACATTAAAACATTAGGAACAGATACATACTGACTAGTACATAGAAAAACAATCCTGGATTACTTGTTACCATATGCACTGCTAAACAGTACAGTCATACCGGTCTCAGGAAGAGACACGTCTTTACCGTATCCAACGAAATGGACACGTCTGTACCGGATCTGTGTACCCAGACCCGTCTTGACCGGGCTCAAATAAATGAACCCGTCTATATGCGTTCCCAACAACGGTACTCACCGGGAAGCAAAACTGAAGGCCTCGGAATCTCGATACTGGACTGGACTGCTACGGCTTCTTGCTGTTACTTCTACTGCTACTTGCTGCGCATGCGCCTCGGAATACCTCGGACCTTGCTCTCTCGGCTTGGGCTCTGGTCGGGATGGTCCACAATCCTCACCGCCTCGTGTGGATGCCTGGTCGCAGTCTCCGTCTCCTCCGTGGGCCTGAGGGAGTTGGCAGGAAATCCCGCGGATGTGTACACTAGTGTTCCATCACGGCTATAGAAGGGGTCAGGGGGCTGCACCTACATCGCCGGCGCGTGGGGAAGGGGACTAGTCCCTCTTCGGGCGCCAGATTAATGTGGTAAATTAAATATTACCCGGACTTAATTTCTATGCATTAATAAAGAATAAGGATAGCTCATAAAATGAGAGGCAGAGTCCGTGGTGTCCGAGTCAATAAGGGCTTTATTTCAATGACTCGAGTCAGTGGAGAATCGGGTTCCATCACCACTAAGGTTCAGGAAGGGATATCTAACGTTTTATTAACATCACACATTATATATAGTAAAACCATACAATTGTAATGAACAGGGTAGGCGGAACACTCCAGGCGGAGCAAGTGAAAAGAGAGAGATAAGAACACATGGGCGTAAAAGAAGGCATGAAAGGAGGTGTACACATAGGCGTTCACTTGGTGAGTCATAGATGTGTCATAGGTGGGTGGATGTATAGAGGAGGTCTGCAGGGTCAGCAGAAACCTTTACCCTACATGTGCGCGCAACTGGTCATGACGTAACATTGACGTGTAACTGGGAAGAGCTGGGGGTTGACTTTAGCACTAGTAGAGGAGTCTGGAGTCTGGGATGTCAGAGCGACCTGTACCTTTGGCATATCTGATATCTTGTGTTTGGAGGATGTATTGTCTGACATAAGGGTCTCTCGAGTAAAGGCTGTTCGTCACTAGATGCTAGTGTGTGCATATATTTCTTCGTGCATTGCGTGGGGCCATGGGCCTACTATGGCAACGGGTTCAGTAAATCACTTGCATGGAGACAGAAAGGCTAGGCCCTATGCTCTGCAGACGGAATATGTGTACCTATTTCACTAGACTGGAATGTGTTTTCGCGGAGCTGAGCAGATAACTGTAGGCAAAATACCGTCTTGGCAGGCAGGCCAGGCCGGGCACCTCTCGGCTGAGCAGGGAGTAAGGGAGAGGTCAGGGATGCATAACTAACTGCAGCTTTCAGAGTCAGAAGAGACTCGGAGCCTGAATTCAGGGCCTGGCTCGGCTGGGCCACGAAAACGTGTGCTTCTCGATATTTAAACGATTTAAACGATATCTAAACGTGTACCATGAAAATGCATTGGCAACATAGGCCTCAGTGCAGAATTAACGTTCCATCATGGAAGGCCTAATAACTGACATGCTAATGTTGAACGGAAATGCAGAGGCATTATTATTACAGGCATGGGAAGGGACATAACACGAACATACAGGAGGCATACGTACATGAATAGGGTGCAAGTGGGGGACACACTGGCCATATAATATTTTTCTGTTTCCTCAACCTCACTAGCCACCCCCATTACGGGATCAGCCAAAACGTGCGACTTAATAGCTGAGTTCTTCGCAAACAAAGTGGACAAAATTTACGCAGGCTTCCCAGACAAGGCCAGAGCTTGCAGGGAACTGGAAGACAACCACATACAGATACAGGAGGATAAGTGTCTCTCAGCATTCATAGTACCACCTAAGGAAACCATATGCTGTATAGCAAACAGTATTAAATCTGGATCACTGAGCGATCCGGCAACCCCCAAAATTCTCCACGGCAGTATCACCACCCTGGAGCCCTATATCAGTCACCTCCTGGCTCTCTCTTTTAGTACAGGACAAGTCCCCAGCTCATGGAAAAAAGCGACAGTCCTTCCTCTGAGGAAAAAACCCAATATCAGTATTGAAAAATTGGACAACCTCAGACCCATCTCCCTGCTTCCCTACTTTGCAAAAATTGCTGAGAAAGCTGTGAATAAACAGCTCTCAGCATTTGCTGAAACTAATCGACTTCTCCATCCCTCACAGTCGGGATTTCGAGCCCTTCACTCGACCGAGTCGGCCCTGCTGTCTTCAACAGAAGCCCTACGAAGATATGCTTATAAGGGCCAGACGGCGGCACTAATTCTCCTCGATCTCAGTGCCGCTTTCGACACTGTAGCTCACCACACATTGCTGCAGTGTCTGAAAAAGGGAGGAGTAAGAGGAAAAGCCTGGGAATGGATACAATCATTCCTAACAGATCGAACCTTCCAGGTCGCCCAGGGCCAGTTCAAGTCCAAGGAAAGAAAACTCAATCAGGGAGTGCCTCAGGGCTCCAGCCTCAGCCCCAGTCTTTTTAATCTGTATGTGGCCCCAGTAGGAGGAATTACAGACACGTTTGGGGTTGAGATAGTATCGTATGCGGACGATACGCAATTGACTGTAACCCTAACGCAACCAGAGAAGCAAAGCGCCACCAATTTTGCGTCTTGTATGCAGAAGGTGGCACTATGGATGGCAGACAACTGCCTCCGCCTGAATGGTAATAAGACGGAGGTACTGATCATAGGCAAATCTCCATCAGTATGGACTTCAGCATGGTGGCCGGACGAACTGGGTGAACTGCCCACACCAAGCCATATAGTAAAGAACCTAGGGGTCTGGCTAGACAAAACCTTACGCTCGACCACCAGACCAAACAAGTGGCAGGAACCTGTTTTGGGATATTACGGGTCCTTAGGAAAACGCTTGACCTTATGCCCGTACCAGTACGCCAGACCATAGTCCATAGTCTGATAACATCTAGACTAGACTACGGGAACGTTCTGTATTTAGGAGCCAACGAAAAAAGTCTCTCCAGACTTCAACGAATACAAAACGCAGCGGCCCGTCTGATCCTACAACTACCCAGAAGAGCTTCATCAAAATTAGCTCTGAAAACCCTCCACTGGCTCCAAATTAGGGAACGGGTGACTTTCAAAGCCCTATGTATAGGACATCACATTTTGCATGACAAAGGTCCAAGATACCTACAGGGGCTTCTGAAATGGTACGAACCCACCCGCCAAATGAGATCGTGTGGCACAGGGCAGGTACATGTCCCGAGGGCCAAGACTGCCAGAATGGGTGGTAAATCCTTCACAGTCAAGACGGCCAAGAAATGGAACCAGCTGCCAGTGGAACTGCGCACGGAACCATCGGAGACTAAATTCAGGGAAGACCTGAAAACAACGCTATTCCCCAACAACTAATATCGTAAGAAGTGACAGCAACGAACAACTACTATGAGCATTTACAGCGCGGGGACATACTTGCTAGTGTAACCAGGCGCTTTACAAAATACTAATAAATAAATAAATAAATGCATAATGTGGGCTCGTCAGCACTGTGGTCATTCTAGGATTCATGGTGACAGGGGCATAGGTGGGCTCTTGGCAAATGGTGGCATCGTATTCCTAGAATTTTGGCTACACCTAGGACCAGGTGGGCAAGAATATCTTCTGAACAGGATTCTAGCAGAAAAAGTGAATCCCTGCTATTAAGAGGCTACTACTAACAGAAGAGGGGCACACAGAGTTCACGCAGGGGCATTTCAGGCAGATTCTGCCCAGCTGGGATACTAGTAGATGAGTACTTAACCACAATCTCAAGCTGGGGTTTTGTGTTAAACCAATTAATCGTCTAAATGAAAAGCCGATATCTGGGAATAGGGCTAGGGGTTACAAATGTATTTAAAAGAAACGAGGGGAATGGCCAAGGAGCTAGTTACTTATCCAAAATAAAAATATGGCATTTGGGAACCAAACTGGGAGTATTTTCAGACAATGTCCAGCTGAAATATGTGGACAAAATTCTTGAATTTCCACAGTATACTTCAAACTGAAATTTGAGGGATAATTCACATTGATCTGCTGTAAAACAAACAGTGCTACCCATTTATTCGAAATCGTTTCAGCGGAGAAGCCCCCCGCTGTCCGTTTGAAGGAGGGTAAGTGCTTTCCTCACTCTGTAAAGTTTTGGTTGGGAATTCATGTCCCTCCACTTTAAAGGTTCACCATCTGCCACATGTTTTCTTGGGGGTAACCCTTCTCTAACGCCCTGAAAATAGCGGGACATAGCTTATTCTGTGGGGATATTCTCACAGCTCTTGGATTTAAGAGACCACATAAGGGCCAGATATACAGTTAGCTGTACCAGGGACAAAGAGGCACACCACCATGCTTGGTATCTGAGACACTACTCCCGCGAGAGAGTTACCCCTGTGAGCCCCCCCCGACAGAAGACCTAGGAATGGAGAATGAAACACTTGGATGAGTAAGTCAAGGTACTGCCAATCCTGGTACTCAGCAACTGAAACTACCACTTGTTTTGGTGCTCTAAAATAGAATCCAGTAATATTTACAGTAGGCATGCCCCACACAGATCCATGAGGGTCAAATCCATGCCGGTTTTTCAGGATAACAACTGAGAAGATAAATGAGTTCCAATAAGATCTCCATCTAGTAGTGGATCTTTCATAGACTAACCTGCTTGAATCATCCCAGCCATTGAGAGGAGAGTCCCCCGGTAACATAACAATAGCAGTCCCTTGTTAAACATACCATAGATGGTCTAACAATTGCTCTTTGTTTGCCTTGCCACCTCATTTTAAAAAGAACCAAACTTCAGCCTATCAGAGAAAATTAGACTGTAGACCAGACCCCAAGAGGCCACCATCCTTCAGATTTCTATTGCACACAGAGGGTGAAGGGAGTCTCCCTGTGCTCTGCTCAAATCACCTCAGATAAGATCACTGTTGAGACGTTTTCATAATTCAAGGCATACGGGTGTTCAGAAGCCTTTCTTTCAAAAAATACCTTAGGATGTCAGAAACTGCAAAAGAGAACTTTTTGAGACCTTCACCTACTTCACAAGTCCACACACTGCAAGCTAGGCAGTACATGTCCCCCTATGATCTTAATAGAGAAGCAAGACTTCGTATTGAGGTTCAAAAATAGAAAGAGGCGACTGCCTCATAGGAAGGCTCAGATTTAACAGAAAAGACCAACAAGAGGTCTTAATTTAGGGGGAAAAACAGCTCTGAAATAGATCCAGGTGAGGCGGATCCATCTACCTCAAAACAGGCTGTTAAAAACTGGAATCGGCGCCGTAAGTCTTTTGACGTAGCTCACACCCAAGGAAAAGCTAAAGCTTTAGCTAGGACCATCCTCTTCTTCGACGCTGCACATTCCGTAAAAAGCTCCTTCTCCAGAGTCTCAGAAAATAACATTTTCACCATTGACTTTTTTCTCCCTTCCACTGAAAGTGTCATCGTTGACAAAGATTTCTGTATTGAAGACACCAGAGAGCAAAAACACATCTACGGTTGCCTCGACAGTGACGTTTACATCAACCTTCTGTTGACAACTCCATCAACTTCATTGTCAAAATGAATTTACTGTCAAATGTCAAGTCTAACTACTCATAAGAACAGTTTATCTTCTGCAATCCCCACTGGTGTCTGAAGGCGGGGCCCCCAAAACAACGATTCTGGAGCTTATCTAACCTGACCAGAACACTGATGGTTACAATGTAAGCCATACATACATAAAAAGAAATGTACAAGATTGTAATGACCACTGCTTTTAAAAGCCAACTGGGCAAGTGCAGGACTCGTGCCACAGTAGGACATGACGTATGTCAAATCTTTTACCAGATTCTTAACAAAATGAATTGGAAAAAGAAAACAGGCACATTACAAGCTATCAAAGAAACAAGTGCTTATATTTCATAATCTTTATTCCCTAAACTTCTGTCCAAGAAGTATGGTGTATATTTGACTTACTTTGTCATGCTTGTAACATTGTGCAGTAAATCATGCTCCCTAGTGTGGAGATCTTACTGTTTCCAGCAGGTAAATGGCCTGAATCCAGGCAGGGCCAACTCACCCTTTCAACATACCAGGTTTGATAAAATGTGTAGCATTGATCTGGATAAATCCACGTGGGAGCTGTGAGATTTACACGAGGCAGTACTGCACATGCATTGAGTTATTGTTGACATGAAAACATACGCACTGAAAGCCTGCTTCCAAACTGCACAGGGGCACAAAAGGTACCCTTGAAATGGAGGAAGGGGGACAGTAGAGGGACTGTGGGAGGATGCAGGGCAGAGTGGGACCAGAACAGTAAAAGAAAAGAAATCCCTAAAACAGACCTGTACATTTTTGTCAAATAAAATGTCACTTCTTAGAACCAGGGTTTTAGCTTCTGTTGGATTTCACAATCAAAATGTCTTGCTAACTTTGTTTTTTACCAAAAATGTTTCTTATTTATGAGGGGTCTATTAGCCCTCGAACACCGAATTACATCACAGGTTGACGTGACATCCAAACGTTTGTTCTAAGTACAACACTTTGCATTATATTTACAATACAAATGCTCTATGTAAATTGCTCTCCTGCCTTTTACAACTGGGTCTGGGCTGTACTAAAAATTAATAAAGTGAAGACGATTTTCCCATTTTCATTTACTCATCGTGTCATGGTCATTGCATGGATGCATCTAAAGCTGTAACATTGAAATGTTTTACCCATAAGAAAAATGTATCTTCAGTACATACATTTCTTTGGGATACTTCATTTTCCACAGATTCCTCACTCGATGAATATCCCTCCATACTGGATCTGGAAAACAAGTTTCTGAGCAATTGCTCCTCAGCGTTGCAGGAGGCACCAGATTTATTTATTTGTATTTAGTGTATTTTGTATAGCGCGCAGCTACCCCAACGGGGTGTCCCGGCGCTCCTGCCCATTTGCTGAGTCTTACACAGAGGAGTTTAGCAGAAAATAAATGTTTTCAGTGCCTTGCGAAAAGGTAGCTCCTCCTGAATCATCCGGATGGAGATGGGAAGTTTGTTCCATTGAGAGGAGGCACATACCTGGAAGGTTTTTCCCCCAGAACGGGCATTTTTAGGTCGAAGGCCTAAAAGGCTGCGCTTGCGCAGTCTTAGGCGTGAGATTTAATGAGTCTTAGTAGCGCTGTAGGTCCCGCCTGCCTGCCCCGTCTCTCCTCCATTGGCTGGCTTCCTAAACGGAGGCCAGCCATTGGAGGAGAGATGTGTCACTCCAAACAAGCCCCGTCCTTTTCGGATTCGGGGGCGTGATTTTTTGCATTCTTTAGCCCTGTGACGTCGTCCGTCACTCAGGACAGCAAACCACGCCCCCGAATTCGAAAAATTCCGGAAGCTTGAGGGTGCCATTTTGCTGCGTCTACCGAGGAGGTACGTTTATTTTCACTCACTCTCGAAGCCTACCTTGTATTTAGGTAGCGCTTAAAAACCGGCGTTTGGTGAACTGCATTGCCCGAGTCTGTACTGCCTCTCGTGGAATATGAGGCGCCGGGATCCGGGGCAGTGTTTGCTTAAGATCACACAGTTTGATCAAGAGGAGCGAAGTCCTTGGTTTCACAGTCGAGAGTTGCGGTAGTAGTAGGAGCGCTGTGTCATGGGCCATGTGCCATGTGCGAACGTTCGTGTCTTATAGACTCAGCGAGTTCTGATGCTTAAAATGAGTCTTATTTCCATACAGATGCGCGTGCGCCTCCTCTAACCCCATGTCAGAGTCAACGTTTCTCTCCAACATCACCATTGTGTCTGAAATGCGTCGCATCTTGTCACGCTAACCCCAAATCAAAGAAGGCACAACGGTCACCCTCGTGCATCTTACACAACACCGACGTTTGTCAGTCATCAAGAGCCGGGTGTTGTGAAAAGTTGCACGTTCACGTTACTATGGTTGAGGCTGTCTCACCGTTTCATCCTTCCGAGGTTGATGACATTGCCATGTGTTCAGTTTGATCATTCGTAAAAACGAATAATAAATAGGCAGGTGGTGTTACATAAAATGTTTTCTTTTTAAATGACACACAAGCACTTTCACTGTAATATATATACACACACACAATGAGTGGATAAAAAGGTTGCATCCGCCTGCAGCAGGCATGTGACCCTAACAAGTCACAGATCCATCTGACAAGCAGCTAGGAAGACGATGACAGTGCTGTTTTTGCTCCCCCACTGACTGATCGGGGAGCCCTGTTCCCAGCTGTGGATCAATCATTTTGGAATCTGAAATAAATGTATTTTGGAGCAGCTCAAGTCCCACTCATGTTCGATTATGGAGGTATTTAGAGCTTTTCGGAAACAAGGTCGTTGTCATTGGAACTGTTTGCATGTTGTCGCTGTAATGCGCCCTTTGCTGGCGGCGCGTCGCAGATGCGGCTGTCTGGCTTCGGCGCTTCTACCTTTCCACGGGAGGTCATGCCGGCACAGTCACATGCACCACCTCTGGTGTTGCTCTGGGAGGGGTTCCGTGTTCTTCTCCGGCCTGGGGCTGTTTCCAAGGGTTTCTCCCCTCTTCTTTTGCCGGAGTTAGCATTAATGTTGCGAACTTCAACCCCCAGCCCGGGGAGGGTTCGGCTAGCGCCAGCATGTGCTTTCTTGGTAAGCCTTTATGTGGCCCGACATCTGTCGGGCCACGTGAAACCAGAGATAGAAGCCGGCGCTGACCCACACCTTGTCGTGGCCGTGGGGGCGGGGGCTCAGCTGTTCTTGGCCCCTGTCCCTAGAGAAAGAGGCCCGAGGGGAGCTGCTTTTGGAAAATAACCAGTTAGGTGAGTGTTTGTGATTGTATATCAGCGGCAGTACCCATGTAATTACCAAAAATAGCCCGGGTCCACAATAGCCCTTTTCTTGGCCGGCCAGTTCTGGCTCCTCTCCCTCACTCCGTTCCCCCCCCCCCCTTAGTTCGACCGAGGGGTGCGCACGAGAGAGGACTGTGACATCACCTCTTGCTGTGTACCTTTTTTTTATATTTATTTATTTTATGCGTTTTTTATATAGCTCGGACTTTACCCGAAGGTGTCAGAGCGCTTCACAATAGGAACAGTACTGATACATGAGGAGAAAATTACAAGTGAACAACTTACAAAAGCAAACGTTAAGATACTTGAGGCAAAAGTGACAATTGTGAGCAAACAAAATACAAGAGGTAGCAAACTGTGCATTTCAGGAGGAAAAAGTGACATGTGTGCAGGTTACACAAGCCTACAAAGTACACGTAGAGGTATAGTACTGCAATAAATGGCCCGTGCTCCACTGTAGGTCGAGTGTTGCCAAGACAAGGATTCAGTTTAAAAATAAATTGTATTCAACCACAGTTCTGGAGTTTTACCGAATTCAATCCATTTTATTTCGATGCTCATACTCTGAGGCGACACTTGTGGGGTTATTACATGTATAGTCTGTCTGTATTCCTTCCTTACCGCTCGAATGTTAACATTTTTTTCATAACTGTAGTAAATCCGTTAGATTGGGTTGACTGTGTGGCGCGCTTTATTAAAACTACTATGTTTAGAGTTATTTTCCATTGCACCTTGTGCCCATCTATATGTACAGAGGCACATCATACACACACGGGACAGGATGGACTGGACTCCGGGGCTATCTGGCAGTGCTGGAAGCGCCAGACTGGCAGGTTCTAACGCCCAGAGACCGGCTGCACGCCTCTGCAGGAATAGGTGCGTGCGTGTGCCTTTGCCTTCCTTCGTGCAGTGAGTTTGTATTTACAAACAAGTGAGTTCTGCACTGGTGGGGTGTAGAAGGGTGTCACGGAGATCTCTCCATGTGGAAAAACACACACATTTAAAAAGCAGATGATTCGGGTTCCTGCTTCAAACTGTGGCAGCGTTGGCTGGTATGAAAGTGTGGGTAGCTTCTTTCCATGTATGTGCGTCACTGGCGCGCTGCATCTCCTCCTCGAGCCTGGGCGCCCCTTCCCTGTAGTGGCGCAGCTCTGGCTTTCATTAGAGCAGTCTGCACAACACCCTCGAACAAGCATTTACAATGCAATGGTTTTGCCTTTGTTAAAGTTAGAGCTATTGGCATTGCTCTTGACATTATTTTTATTTATGTTTTTTTAACATAAATAAATGGCATTGTCATTTACAATGCCACTAGCTTTATCTCTCGCAAATGACACACACAGAGCCCCCCCACACACACCCCCACACAGAGCCCCCCACACACAGCCACACAGAGCCCCCCACACACACAGCCACACAGAGCCCCCCACACACACAGCCACACAAAGCTTCCTACACACACAGCCACACAGAGCCCTCCACACACACCCACACAGCACCTGCGCCTGACCCAAGACCACCTCGCCTTCAGGAAGAAGCTCAAGACCTGGCTGTTCGAGCAGTAGCAGCACCCCCCCCCCCCCCCGCCCCTAGCGCCTTGAGACCCTCCGGGTAAGTAGAGCGCTCTATAAATGTCTATGATTGATTGATTGATTGAACTTAATACCGTTCCTCATATTTATTTCTGGTCGAGGTAGGAAACCTTAAGGTGATCGGAGTATGGAGAGGAATATAGTGGTCATGGTGGACTCTTAATCGGATTTCTGCTTTATTACCAGCTATGCTGCAGCATTGACCTTTCCCATGAGCACCTGGGAAAAGGTCAACATGTAACAACCAATCAAGAGTCCAGTATGTGTACAAAGCCAGTCGACTCTTGGACCACTCCCTCTTTCTTTCCTGCTCCAGCAGTTAAGTGCACCATTTTTCCTACACTCCTCTTATGGCTTTCCCCCACCTGCCTGGGAAACTCACAGTGAAGCATTGCAAAAGAATACAGAAATCTACGAGAAACTAGATTTGCGTTGGGAAAACCCTCCCTCAAAGGTCCTGCTGAGTTCCCAGGGACCTGTAAAGTGCACTGTATGAAAGGATTCATTGATTGCGTCCTAGTTAAAGACACTGACCTTTGCAGGGTCTCTGACACTTCTTTCAAGGTAAGGGATTGTTGTAAAAAGAAAGGTGTCATTAGCAATCCTAACTAGCGCACGGCACTCGAGTTTACCTGATCCCTCCTGAGAGGTCAGCAGCAGGTGGGGAACGAGGGGACTCGGGGGCCCTATCACAGCCCACATTCCATCTTTCCATGCATTTGTTATAAAATTATTTTTACATCCCCCGTCTCCCCAGACAGAGCGTCAGCGCGTGGAGTCTTCTTTCTCTGCCTACCGTGACTTTATTTTAGACATGTATAATGCATCTATAGTGCAGGGGGTGAATGTGCGCTATACAATTTTAAAATGGATAAATAAATAAAAACTGTATGGATAGCATCCAATCCGCAGGCATCAAAGTGATCTGCAATTTGTTTAATTATGTAGAGGAGTAAACAAAGCCTACAACGGAGCTTCGAGCTGCCACTTAAAAAATCAAAAATGAACTTAAAAGGAAAGCAATAAATGGGTTTGTAAAAAGTCCATGCTTTGCTAGGATGGATTCCCTGCGGCAGGCGCAAATTGGTCCAATTGTTTTTAGAGCCCGATGTTTATGTCAGCTAATGTCCATCTTTCAGGTACATACCGATAGGTCTAGGGCAGTACGCTGTAAAGTGATGTTTTGAAATATGTATAGCGGGATGTATTTTGTGCAATTGTTATTTCCAGGTATAATGTTGTTGATTTACAACTGTCACGGCTATGCCTATACTTTAAATGTATAATTAACTGGATTGTAATAAAAAAGGAAGTAGTTACTCGAAGTCAATGCAAAGTAATAAAAAAGTAACACAAATGATGAACCCCCAGGTGCACATTCGCAATCCTGAGTTACGGGGCCGCTCTGGGCACATCAACCTGCCCACGGCACTCCCCTACGCATAGGAGCGACCCGGAGCCCGCCCGCACTCACCGGTTGTCTGAGGCGGCGGTGGCTCCTCTCCGCTGGGCTCTTCTGGGTGACGGTGGCAGGGCTCTCTCCTCGGGAGTGCCTCGCCGGAGGACGGTTCCTTCTTCTTCCCGGCAGGAGCGCGGGGTGGCCTCCCGTCCGCTTCCTGGTTTCTCCTCACTCCAGCAGCCAATCACCGCGCAGGTCGCCCGGCGAGCCTCCCGCAGCCAGAACCAATGGCAGCGCGGCTCCCGGGTGACGTCAGCGGTGGTTCCCTCGGCTTCTCCGCGGCCCCGGGGCTGCGGCGGTGATTTTCACGGGCAAAACGGCTGTGCACAAAAAGCGCTCAGGGGGAAGCACAGCGCTTCGGACTGACTGACTGCCTGCCTCTATACCGGCCATCGCACAGGAGCAGGAAGGCGGGTGCCCTCAATCCCGGACCAGATTCGGGGGCGTTCCCGAGAAGAGGCTTTCGGCTGACGTAGCCAAAAGCCAAAAATTCTCGGGAACGCCCCCGAATCTGGTCCGAGATTGACGGACAGTTACCTCTCCCAATGGCTAGCCTCCATTTATGGAGCTAGCCAATGGGAAGAGGGGGCGGAGACCCGACGCCACATACAACTCATAAGGTTTTTTGGCGCATGCGTACTGAAGTACGCATCGCCAGTCAAAACCTAAAAATGCCTGCTCAGCGGTTCACGTCTACTGGCACGTATGGCACCCGCTGGGAACACTTCTTTTCAACAGTAGCAGCACACACATGATGCTTACACAACTGCACTGTGGTCGGTTTCGTGTGCTCAGTGCCTGTTGCCAATTGGAATCTCTCCAGTGAGTGACTTGAACATGATGCTATGTTGTGTTATTTCGTGCATTGGTGTGCACGAAGTGTGCGTCATTGTGTGAGCGCGAGTGTCACTCAATGGTTTCCATAGCCTGCTCTCGAAGAGATGTCATTTGTTCCTATGTGATTAAGTGTGGCCGTCATGCAAATTTAAGTACTTTGTGACCTCGTGATGGGTATGCAGCAGTATATAAATAATACTTTTGGAGTACCCCAAAGGCACCTTGGGACTCACAAGAGGTAAAAGTGCTATACGTACACCAATATAATACAATTGGGCAAGGCTAACGTGAAGTTCACTGCCTAGCCATAGGAGGTTTTTTGAGGACTAAAGGGTTAGGGAAGTAAGTAGGTTTGGCCATTTTGCTACCAAGCCCATTAAAAAACACTTATTGGCTGTGGTAAAAGAAGGATGACAGTTCAAAATTATGTAGTAGTCAAAACACTGTTAGGTCACACCCCTGCAGTAATTCCAGAAAAACTGTCTGGGCTACAAACGAGCTTGCAGCCTCTAAGTCTGCACAACCAGAAGAAAAAGCCTGGTGGCAGATTGTCACATGGCCTCAACTCTTACCATCTGGGGATTCTCCATTCCGCTTGTATCCGGATTGCGATTTCTGGGACCACTACTGAACAAACTTGTCCAGGCCACCGTTTTGCCCAACTCGGCTAAATCTTTTTGCATTCAATCACCCCTCAATTGCACTAATGGGGTTGCTCGTCTGCATTTGGTCAAAACTTTCACTGGCTGACTAGATGCCACGACTGACTCTGGCAAATGCATGGGTGGACAACACAGATCAAGCAACAGTCTGAATACACGTTCTTAAGCCCAGCAAGATTCTTACCTTTTGTAATCTCCCCATCCTCAAATCGCTTTGAGGCTCCAGTTAGTGGCAAAACAGCGATTTACAAAACTCGTAAAGCAAAGAAAAACAAACTCCTGAAAATGGCTTCTAGGAAATTTCCTCAAAAACAATGTCGCCATCAGCAATTTTGTGAAGGGACGTCCATATGATGCAAGAATATGGGACAGAAAATGTGCCTTGCTGGTTATTGTTGATATTTATTGGCTCATGTATAGCACTGAACCCACCACTTGAATCTCACTTTTGGTAGTACAGAATAGCCGGAGCAGTTCTAAGGCGCAAAGGCTTTGAGTTATAAAAGATGCATAACATAGTAGAGTAATTCATTGTATTACAGTACAGTACATACATCAATATCTGTGTGGGCTGTGTTGGCTGTGTGGGCTGTGTGGGCTCTGTGGGCTGTGAGAGCTGTGTTGGCTGTGAGAGCTGTGTTGGCTGTGAGCTGTGTTGGCTGTGAGAGCTGTGTTGGCTGTGAGAGCTGTGAGAGCTGTGTGGGCTGTGAGAGCTGTGTGGGCTGTGAGAGCTGTTGGCAATGTAAATAGCAATGCCATTTATTTATAATAACAAAAAAATAATAATGTCATGAGCAATGCCAATAGCTCTACCTTTAATAATGCCGAGACCATTGCATTGTAAATGCTTGTTAAATCTAGGGGTAGACAGCAAGCTTTTTGAATTAGATCGAAGGTTTCTAGCATTGTTGTATGGGCGAAGACAGGAAGAGAGATACGCAGAGCCCATTCCTTTAATAGCATGATGAGCTAAGGTAAGAGCTTTAAATTCTGCTCTTTTATGAACTGGTAACCAGTGTAGCCTGCGTCGATGTGGCGAGATGTGCTCATGAAGAGAGACGCCACAGACCAGCCGGACGGCTGCATTCTGGACTATCTGTAACCGGTGACAGAGGCCAGAAGAAAGTCCAAGATACAGGCCGTTAGCATAATCTAAATGGGATGTTATTAATGCTTGGACAATGGTTTTCCTGGTATTACTAGGGAGAAAATTGATAAATGTTTTAATCATCCTAATTTTTGAGAAGCAGGCAGCAGACACAGTCTGGACTTGGTTATGGAAGGAGAGACTAGAATCCCATCTAACCCCCAGGTTTTTTACGGATTCCTTGGGGGAGGGGGCCGAACTGAAGTCAAGTGGTCACCAAAGGTACGAGTCCAGAGGAGAGGATTGATGGAAAAAGAGAACCTCAGTTTTTCCTGCATTCAGCCGTAGGAAATTATTGTCCATCCAGATAACTCCATTCATGGCTCCGCTAGCCCAAGGTTCGACAGCTTCCCACATAAGGTGTCATCTGGCACACTGGCATTCCTTATCTTTCCATCTGATAACTACTTGTGGCATGTGGTTGTCCACAGATGATATATAAACAAGGAGAAACCATTATCGCAGACCATGAGATCTTACTCGGAACAGCACAACTTTAGAAAGGGAGGAGGGGTGGATGATAAAGAATCTGCAGGAAGACACATTCACAGATTAACGAAGAAATGTACGCAACTCACCCAGGATAAATGTCAAACACTGAGCACTGGAAGACCAAGTGGCTGCCACACAAATCCCAGCTACAAGGATACCCTTGGTAAGGGCAATAGAAGTGGCCATGGACCTTGTAGAATGCGTACGAAAGCCAGCTAGACATTCTCTCTTGGCCAAGATCTTAACACAATGGGTTTCCACACACGAAAATGTATGATTGATCACTGTTTAGTTTTACTTTACCTCTGTGAAATATGCAAAGAGCTGATAATCCAGCCGGCCTTGTTGAGAGGGTCAATATGGTATATGGTATACGACCGTACGCCTAGGGTCCAGTTTGTGTATCTGCTCTGCTTCAGCGGGAGAATGGCGAGGGGCAAAGAAGGACGATAGTGTTATGAACTGGCCATTTATCAACCAGAAACTACATTTGGTAGAAAAATGGACAGATACAGCGAACCAGCTTGTCTGGATAGAAAACAGTAAATGGAAGCCGGACCAAGATGGCCTTCAACCTGCAGATCTTATGGGCTTTGGAATTTCCACCAGAAATGCAGTCTTAGGAGTTAACTAGCACATAGAATTACTGTCCATCAGTTCGAACAGAGAAGCAATCTGACAGGTTAGCACTTAAGAGCAATAAAGGGTGTGGGAGGAAACAAATACAACAGACCACCAAAGAACCGGGTCACCAGAGGCAACCTGAAAATGGAAGACCCCGAGTGAAGACATGAAAGGGCAGACCGACCAACCACATACTCAGTCACGGTAAAGACTGCTAATCTTTGCTGAGCAATGACAAGGGCAAATATCAGAATGTGAGCTTTGATTAGGTTTAGGCGTGAGGATGCAAGTAAAGAAACACATTTCAATCTGCAACCTACATACACTGACTTGACAGAAGGTTTTCAGTCGGCTAAGATGTGATCCGCTACTTCTGGCGAGAAGTAGAATGCCTTTACTTGACACTTCTCAATCGCCACAAATGTAGACTAAGCATCTGGGAATTAAATTGAAGGACATGACCACCCTAAAGTGATAGCAGATCTTTTATGGGTGGGAGGAGGCCAAAATCTGAACTCCAACAGCCCACACTGTACCAAATCCTCCTCATCCAATCCGGGGTGATACGATTCAATTGAGCTCAACCCTCTCCCACCTTTGAAAGCAGAGAAATCTGAAGGAATGCTTAGGGCAGGCCTTGCTACGAGCTGAAATGGAAACCAACCAGAAGGACACGAAGTGGTGGCAAGGGCAAGGTGCAGAACAGAGGGTATTTCCTGGTCAGAGCCATGGAAGCACACAGAAAGGGCAAGATCATGTACGTCACTGCGAGGTTTAGCTCCCATTCATGAACCCCCATGGATCGGCTGCTCAAGGCACATGCCTTTCTGCTCCATGTGCCTGCTACATGTGCCACCACTGGGAAGACGTCCTGGTGCACATCCATCACCATAAGCCCTGAGCACTCCAACACAGGGACAATGAGCTTGCACCTCCCTGTTTTATGGATGTAACGGATAGTGGTGGTGTCGCTCGAAAGACTTTGAATCTTCAAGGCTAGGCAGAACACCCTCAAGTCCAGCACCTTATATGCATGCACTGCTCCAAAGCCCACGTACTGCCATCTTCCCCAGAAGAGCATCCCAGCCCAACAAGGAGACATCTATGACGGTGGTGGTTTGCACCTACAGAGGACTGAAGATACGAAGCCCTGTGAGGCTGGAGGAACACATCCACCAAAGAAGTTGGGAGGACAGATCTTGAGCGAGCGACTCCCCTAAAGTTACTGTCTCCAGTGGAAGCACAAAAAGGATCTCTCTGCCACCAACAACAGAATCCAAAGGCCCTACAGCCAACAGGTGGAAAACTGGCAGACCCCAGATTGGATTTGGCCCAAGAAATGAAATGAAATATTTCTCAACTATCACTCGCTGAGTGGCCGTGAGACCAATAGTAAGATATGCAAATTGATGTACCCCATCCCCCTACCCCGGTCTCAAATTAAGTGTCACTGTGCTTCGAATAAGAAGAGATAACGACTAAGACTTGAATGTTATTAGGGGCAGGCCTGTTAACATAAGGATGTTTGGCCTTAGCAGATCCTATACATTGTTTAAGAAAATTACTTTTGATTCTTTCTGATTCTCTTCTCTCACATGAGCACCAACCTTTCACTTTTCTTTCCACCCCTTGGCAATAACCCCCTTCTTTCAGAGCCTTTTGTATGTTTCGAAGAGAAATAAGGATGATTAGCTACGAATACATTAATGTTTTGTGCATAACTGCATCCGTTGGTGCTGGCTCATTAACAAGGAATATATTTTGGCTGTGCTCTTCTTTTCCATTACAGGATTTTTTCATTTTTGGAAGAACAATTATCAATGTTTTTAATGTTTAATAATAGTGTTTAGGACCAATTGTTTTTTGTACCAATCAATACCCAGGTCCTTTGACGTTTCTCTGGGTCACCCCATTTATATTAATGGTAACATTCAAGTTAGGCACGTCCAAAGCACCCAAGTCTGAGGTGAAGGTTTCCTACATTTGTGCAAATCTCTCCGCTCTGGGGAGCTCGCTCAGCAAGAAGCTGGCCCTTTGAGGAAGCGTTGACCGCTTCTCTAGCCACAAAACATTTTTCTGCAGTCTTTAACACTTGAGGTGTTAAGGATAACCTGACAGGTGCTGCCACAGGCAATGGCTTCCTTGGAATTGGCTAAGTGACCAAAGCCTGTGGTGGGGTCAGGTGAAGTCAAGACCTGAGCCGTGGGAATCACCAAGCCCATAGCATCTGGCTCTCCATGGAGATTGGCCCACAGGGAGGAGGGACAATCCGGAAGATGTCCAGCAGGGTCTGTGAAATGACCTTAACAAGGAAAAGGCTGGAAACTGAGGCCTCGAAAACCAGGATCAAGACCAAAGAGAATGAGGGCGAGACTGGCCTCAGGTAACGGCTCCGCCAGTCTCAGAATGGTCCCAGGCAAATAAAACTTGCCTCAAGGAAGAAGAGGACTTCTTCTTACTGCAGGCCACAGGCCTAAATGTTTTCAGTCTTCTGCTGCCTAGTGGGCTTCAGATGCATAAGCGTGTAGAAGATACAGGGCAATGGATCATGGTCTGGCCCCAGACACCACATGCAGATGCCATGCGGAGCAGACAAAAGCATCTGGTTTCAACAAACTCTTTTGGCTTTCAATCTCAATACCTTCTGAGTTGATGTTTGACCTAATCGGTGTGGACGCATTCCGGAATTTCAGTAAATACCACAGAAGAGTTCCAAATTTGCATAGGCAAGGCATGAAAAGCACTCAAACTGCCACTCGCCCCATGGGCGGCTCCTCCGCAATGGCGGAAGAGCATCGCCCCACTGATTTTAAGCACTGGGAAGCAGACACCTAAAATGATAATAACTTTACGTCATCATCAGTTTAGGCTGCTTCCTGCTGCTTTGTGGGAGGGTGAGTGGGCGGGGCTGACTGCACTTGGGGCAGGGTAAGAGTGGTTCGCCTACTCCTAAATGCTGAATGACTGTTTGGTCGGCCCTCTCGGGCCACCCAAGCAAGTCATGCGCACTTTCCCCGTCAAACCAGAACACTCGAAACCAATCGCAACGCTTTGATTGGTTGGTGGGGCCTGCTTCCTGTTCCTCGATGTGCTCGAGGAGAGCAGGAACAGAGACATGAGACCTGGCCGACGGCAAAGTAAGTTTATTTTATTCATTTTTTTAATAACTGATCCATGCCCCCCCCCCCCATTTCGGCTCCTGCCCCCCCCCCCGCCCCCCCCCCCCAGCCCCACCCCCCCCCCCCCACCCCCCAGCGTGATCCCCTGCCACCCATGCCGGCTTGTCCTTGACTAGCCCCCCAGACAGCACTTTACATGGGCCTATGTCATCTGATCCTGGGAAAACTGGACCACCACAAGAGGTGCATGGCACCACCTGGCCATGCGGGAGATCTATTGCTACGAAAAAAGTTTCTCGGCTTCAGTCTAGAGACTGAGGAATATATAATAAGGCTGAGAATCTACGACAAGAAGTAGCTGTAGGAATACATTTTCATTAAACAAAAATTTGCATTAAGAAGGGACTGAAAATGATGCTGAGAACTGGTGCAGTTGTTCATCCTGCTTCGCCAAGTCACACAAGCAGGAAAACAAAGTGTTCACACTGCCAAAAAGATCAGCAGGTGCCGCCAGAAAGGACAGTGGGACTTGAATATCATTTTGTGTACTCAGTGAGCTCACTGTGGCAAAGTCTGTAGATTATTGGGCTGAGAGCCTAGAATTGCATTTTCTGCTGCATAATTGGTATCTAAGGAGCATTTAAAGTGGCATTTCCACCTTTCGCCAGCAGGTGTAGCTCGTGTCGTGGGCAGGGTAAGTAGCGTTTACTTGTCAATCTTGATGGAAACATACAGAATTCACACTGTTGCTGCTATTGAAAATCACAATGGCTGCTCACAGGGGGAAGTATTGCGTCATCAATATGCACATTAGCAGAGTGGGGGTCGGGTTTGGGGAGCGCAAGCAGTGCACGTGTATAATGGGCAAGCCAGGGGTGGCACTTGCGACCCCTGAAGACCCCTAAATGATCTCCTGGGAAAAGGGGTGGCGAGCACCGCCCTTCCCCCTCTACCATTACATATTGAAGTGTACAAATAAGGCTGCCAGTGGCAGGAAGGATAGCGTCCCCCCATGGTGCAACCGGTTACTTACGCTGCGTGTGACTCCTGCATTTACAAACACGCACCAGACGTCATTATCCTCCCAAGAAAAAACTTGAGGGTGCAGCATAGCCCGGATTTCAGATCCCACTAAAACCTACACAGTCTCGTGTCAATAACATATCTATCTGCTAGTATGCACCCTATCACGTCTGGCAGGACGTCCCGACCTGGTGTTTCACTGCCTTATAGCCCTCTGTACCCCACACCTCTCGCTCACTGCCTTATATCCCTCTGTACCCCACTCCCCGCGCTCACGGCCTAAAATCCCTCTGTACCCCACACCTCTCGCTCACTGCCTTATATCCCTCTGTACCCCACTCCCCGCGCTCACGGCCTAAAATCCCTCTGTACCCCACACCTCTCGCTCACTGCCTTATAGCCCTCTGTACCCCACTCCTCGCGCTCACGCCTAAAATCCCTCTGTACCCCACACCTCTCGCTCACTGCCTTATAGCCCTCTGTACCCCACTCCCCGCGCTCACGCCTAAAATCCCTCTGTAGCCCACACCTCTCGCTCACTGCCTTATAGCCCTCTGTACCCCACACCTCATGCTCACATCCTTATATCCCTCTGTACCCCATACCTCTCGCTCACTGCCTTATAGCCCTCTGTACCCCACTCCCCGCACTCACTGCCTTATATCCCTCTGTACCCCACACCTCGCGCTTACTGCCGCAATCTATCCCTCTGTACCCCTCACCTCGTGCTCACGGCCTTATATCCCTCTGTACCCCACTCCCCGCGCTCACGGCCTAAAATCCCTCTGTACCCCACACCTCTCGCTCACTGCCTTATATCCCTCTGTACCCCACACCTCATGCTCACATCCTTATATCCCTCTGTACCCCACACCTCGCGCTCACTGCCACAACATATCCCTCTGTACCCCTCACCTCGTGCTCACAGCCTTATATCCCTCTGTACCCCACACCTCTCGCTCACTGCCTTATAGCCCTCTGTACCCCACTCCCCGCGCTCACGCCTAAAATCCCTCTGTATCCCACACCTCTCGCTCACTGCCTTATAGCCCTCTGTACCCCACTCCCTGCGCTCACGCCTAAAATCCCTCTGTACCCCACACCTCTCGCTCACTGCCTTATAGCCCTCTGTACCCCACACCTCATGCTCACATCTTTATATCCCTCTGTACCCCACACCTCATGCTCACTGCCACAACATATCCCTCTGTACCCCACACCTTGCGCTCACTGCCACAAGATATCCTTCTGTACCCCTCACCTCGTGCTCACTACCACAACATATCCCTCTGTACCCCACACCTCCTGCTCACTGCCGTATATCCCTCTGTACCCCACACCTCGTGCTCAGGGCCTTATATCCCTCTGTACCCCACACCTCGCGCTCACAGTCTTATATCCCTCTGTACCCCACACCTCGTGCTCACGGCCTTATATCCCTCTGTACCCCACACCTCGCGCTCACAGTCTTATATCCCTCTGTACCCCTCACCTCGTGCTCACTGACACAACATATCCCTCTGTACCCCACACCTCATGCTCACATCCTTATATCCCTCTGTACCCCACACCTCACGCTCACTGCCACAACATATCCCTCTGTACCCCACACCTTGCGCTCACTGCCACAACATATCCCTCTGTACCCCACACCTCACGCTCACTGCCACAACATATCCCTCTGTACCCCACACCTCACGCTCACTGCCACAACATATCCCTCTGTACCCCACACCTTGCGCTCACTGCCACAAGATATCCCTCTGTACCCCACACCTTGCGCTCACTGCCACAAGATATCCATCTGTACCCCACACCTTGCGCTCACTGCCACAAGATATCCCTCTGTACCCCAACACCTCGTGCTCACGGCCTTATATCCCTCTGTACCCCTCACCTCGTGCTCACTGACACAACATATCCCTCTGTACCCCACACCTCATGCTCACATCCTTATATCCCTCTGTACCCCACACCTCACGCTCACTGCCACAACATATCCCTCTGTACCCCACACCTCACGCTCACTGCCACAACATATCCCTCTGTACCCCACACCTTGCGCTCACTGCCACAAGATATCCCTCTGTACCCCACACCTTGCGCTCACTGCCACAAGATATCCCTCTGTACCCCACACCTTGCGCTCACTGCCACAAGATATCCCTCTGTACCCCACAGCTCGTGCTCACAGCCTTATATCCCTCTGTACCCCAACACCTCGTGCTCACGGCCTTATATCCCTCTGTACCCCTCACCTCGTGCTCACTGACACAACATATCCCTCTGTACCCCACACCTCATGCTCACATCCTTATATCCCTCTGTACCCCACACCTCACGCTCACTGCCACAACATATCCCTCTGTACCCCACACCTCACGCTCACTACCACAACATATCCCTCTGTACCCCACACCTCATGCTCACATCCTTATATCCCTCTGTACCCCTCACCTCGTGCTCACGGCCTTATATCCCCCTGTACCCCTCACCTCGTGCTCACGGCCTTATATCCCTCTGTACCCCACACCTCGTGCTCACATCCTTATATCCCTCTGTACCCCACACCTCATGCTCACATCTTTATATCCCTCTGTACCCCACACCTCATGCTCACTGCCACAAGATATCCTTCTGTACCCCTCACCTCGTGCTCACATCCTTATATCCCTCTGTACCCCACACCTCACGCTCACTGCCACAACATATCCCTCTGTACCCCACACCTCACGCTCACTGCCACAACATATCCCTCTGTACCCCACACCTTGCGCTCACTGCCACAAGATATCCCTCTGTACCCCACACCTTGCGCTCACTGCCTGATCGCTCACTTACCCTGCCATTCATCTTCTATGTGTGCACTCCCCTTCCACTCGTTCTACCTCTGTTCACCCTTTACTTCTTTTAGTACCTTACTCCTTTCTCAATACCTCTACTTCTTTTCCTCTGCAGTAACATCTCTCTGACACATCTCTGCACTTCCTTTATATCAACGCACCCCTCTACCTCACCTGTCTTCCTCAGTCTTAATTATTACCTCTTCCTCAGCTGTCTCTACCTGTCTCTGACACACCTCACCCTCTCTCTACCTGGCCCTCTCACATTCTACGACTGAGTTATTCTCCCCTCTCCATCTTTGATTTACCTGTCTCTGCTCCTGAATCTTTTTCTTCTACACCTCACTTCTTTGTCTACCCTTCACCCCTCGCTACACTTCTATTTGCCTCACTACGGTCTTTACCCGACCCACCATTTAGTGCCTCTTCCCATTTCGCCTCCCTATCTCAGTGCTCTCCTAGCATGCATCTGTTTCTCCCCTCACCACCATGCCTCCCTCTACCCCTCCTTACCTTTCTAACCAGGCTAACTTTCTGCCTTCCTGTTATTCCTGGTAGTGAACCTTTCATTTCACGCCTCCTGCTGTATTACCTACGCATTCAAATTGAGTAGGTCATTGCTGTGCTCCCAACCCGACATCGAGACCCAGTCCCTTAGCTGCTCAACATGCCCAGATATAACAAGCATTGGCATAGCCAATAGGTCTCACCTTTGGGACCTGCTGCATTACTAAATACTTAAAAGGTCACAAAGGCAAGACCTATTGGCTATGCCAATGCTTGTCTTTCTCAGCTTGGTCTGAGCATTACCTAATCCTGATTGCCTGCCATTTTATCCCCGCCACTATTGATTAACATTAGCCACGCCCCTTCATTTGTCAGGTTAGAACCCCCCCCCCCCCCCCCCCCCCCCCCCCCCGGAAAAATTTCTGCAGACGCCCATGATCGGGCCAGATCATAATATCCTTAACCCTACTGCCACAAACACTGATCGATTTCTAAATAATGAATGTAAAAACACGTTAAGGTAATCCTTGTAATCCATTTAGTTTCTGATTACATTTCACCTGGTTGACACTTTTAGGGAATGCAAGATTATGTAAACTATTTCCAGGATGTTGTTTTTCTGTATTGTTTAGAGTAGCATATTACTATTGTACAGACATACGTCCAGTAATTTGCCTTCAGGTGTTGAGGCTAAAGTAGGGTGACCAGGCGTCCCAGATTTGCCCAGACAGTCCCAGTTTTTCGACAGCTGTCCCAGCAGACTTCAGGAAATGTGAGGGTCTACTGAAAACGATGGGAGGTATCTATTTATGTTTTTCAAAGCAGGGATACTTAGCTCCTGCTATAAGAAAGCAATGTAACTAACAGGCATGCTACTAGCTCTCAAATGGCATTTAATGTGTATTCTTACTGCCTCTCTTTAATTCTCTGCTAAGGAGTACTGTCATTCTGTGCGCTCGATTGAAGGAAAATTGCAGTCCTTCTTCTATTTTTGGTAAAGGTCCCGGTTTTTGGCTTTAAAATTGTGGTCGCCCTAGGCTTAAGGCACTGCCAGTTTCACTCTCACAGTGCAATGGTTCCAAAAAGATATCCAGAATACATGATCATCCAATCCTTGGCCTCTCCACAGAGCTCACAGAGCAATGGTCACGTGTTCCAGTTGCAATTTTGATTCTGTGCATAATATGTCTGTAAAGAAGGTACAAATGTGTCAAAATATTGACAAGGCGAAAGTAAAAGAAACCGCAGTGCTTACAGATGAGTGGGGGGTGTTGTGCGTTTGGTGGGTGAAGTGAAGGAGATGCGAGGAAGTGCATTCAGAAGAGAGCGAACAGAAGGCGCTGGAGAAGAAAGAGATGAGGTGTAAAATATGCAGATGGGAGAGATGTGGAGAGAAAAAGGGTGTACATGTCTAGCAGAGTGAACATGACATGAGAGATTGAGACACTCAAAAGACACCTACCCCTTCCACAGGCCTCACTGATGTTTGATTCACAGTCCCATTTTCAGAATTGAAACATTTTCAATATTATTTACAACAAAAGTGTTTTGTTGCTCATTTATATTAAATAACTAACAACCACTGATAAAGCCAATAGTCCTAGGTGGTTTTAGGTGTATGTCAGTTGTGCTGTAGATCAGGCTGCAATAACAAAAAGCTCAGAGAGGCACACAGTACTGGTCGGGTGCAGAAATTGTTTCTGTTTAAGCTACACCTTTATTTACACAGGCCACACCCCTTTTAAAGGCCCTCCACTTTCGTCACTCCATTTAAAGCCCTGGGCTAAGGTATCAAGTGCCTGGCGCATTCTTGAAGGAGATGAATGCAAATGGTTCTTAAAGGCAAACACATGGTCTGCTGCTGCTGAGAAATACTGGCCCTGGCTTCTGCCAGACTCTAAAGTGTTGGAATATTTCATGCGCTTTTAATCGCGTGTTTACTGGAAGAAAGGTATTCCCCGGAACATGCTCCAGACCAGGGTCCTCAAACCTTTTCTATAACAAGAGTTACTCATGGTCAATAATAATCTTTCCAAGGAACTTATTATAATATTAGCACTGTATATACAACATTACGTTAGTTGACACCCTATGCATGATGGAAAGCTGTGATTACCTCAGTGCATCAGACAGGGTTGCCAAAAAGGTTTTAGCAACTTGGAAGTAAATATTATTTGGAAATTCAATCCTTTTTCTTGAAACATCTTATTTGCTCAAAAAGTACGCACATTTTCATCTTGAATAAACACTTTGGAATTCTGGAATACGTATCCTAATTCATCCAACCAATAAGGTCTAATTTAGTAGGCTGGGCTGCACATAGGAGATACTTACAAGTAGCTGGAGAGCTACTAGTAGCTCCAGAACTACTCGTTGGAGATGCCTGCTCCAGACTATTCCAAAAAGGAGATCAAAAAGATCACAACAAATTAAGAAACAAAAACATTAGGAATGGGAAGTACAAATATAAAAAAAAAAAGAGAAACTGTATTTTAGGAGGGTGAAAAACGAATCCGTCGAACAGAAGGCTGTTCTCTATTTCTTAAACAACCCAGAGAGGTGATAGCACCAGACAAAGTAAAAACATGTTAAAATGGTGATAGGGATGGACACAAAGCTTAGAGGGAGAGGATATTAAGGAACAGTTCAAATGAAAGGAAAAAGAGTGTGAAAGATAAGAGAATGATCGGGAAAAACAGACTGGGGTGCAGTGTGAGGGCATTCAGAGTACAGGTATGGGGATCCCCCTTTATTTACAAATACCAGACTGAAAGGACGCAGGAAGAGGCAGATGGGAGGAGGCAACGACAAAGGGCATCTATGAGGGGTCTGGATTGCAAAGCAGTGAAGAGGGGATTCAGGGTGCCTTTCCTAAACAAGAAACGATCATTGGCAAAGTCACATGGTCTGGTATTGCCTGCCAAGCCTTTTGGCTTTAGTCAATGTATTATTTGTTTTGTCATGGTATTTACAAAATTTTTGCAGCCTTCGTCAATGTAAAAAAACAAGCATTGGCATAGCCAATAGGTCTCGCCTTTGGCTAAACACTTATAAGGTCCTAAAGGAAAGACCTATTGGCTATGCCAATGCTTGTTGTTTTGAGAATCTGGTCCAGATAGCAATCAGAAAACTTGGCAGTTATGATGGGCAGAAAAGTGGGGGGGTAGGGGGGGGGGGCTGCACAGACATGCACTCAATGGCGTGCTGCAAATAAAAGAAGAAAAAAAACTCCTTAGGTGCCATAAGTCTAAGGACACTGCACATGGAAGCAGGAATTGGGCCATTTTTGAGTGGAGGGGCAGAAACAAATATTAAGTAAACAGGGAAGCCACCATGTGCTAACCAAAGATAAGCAAGGAAATGAGATCAAAGATGAAGAAATTCAATGGTAATTAACTCGCGGGCTTAGTTAAACAAAACGTCTAGCAAGTCCTCAAGCAGATGTAGATTTCCTTGGGTACTGTAGCTCTAGTCAGCCTCATTCATTGGCAGTTTAGTCCTGCGTGTATTTCTATAATAGGGAGAGCGGACGGAACTGTGCTTACGTCGGGCAGCTGTTTCTGAACAGTCTCACTGTGACGCGGAGCAATGCTGACGCTGACGGTTGCTAGGGTGATGGCGGGAACGAGGCTACAGTTGTGTTCGCGCAAATGTCGGCTTCCAATCATGGGCTCCCCCCCTGGTCTGGCAGTCACAGTGAGAGGCACCGGACTGCGTCACGTGCAGAAGAAACAAGCGCAGCAGAGAATGCAGGCTGCAGCGTCCAGCGAGTGGTGTGCGCGCACACACACACACACACACACACACACACACACACACACACACACACACAGCGTTTCCCTTGCGTGAACAAGCAGGGGCACTATCTGTTTGCAAGAAAATTACAAACAGATGTCGCCAAAGCTCGCTCCCGCAAGGGAAACGCAATACCTGCACGCGTTCCCATTTAAAGCAATGCAAAGCGTGCACATTATTTGGCGAAAAAGCGAATCGATTCCAAGAGGTCCCCTCCTCTGCAGCGCATGCGTAGGCAAGACCTAAAAATGGCTAAAAGGAAACATCTTTTTTTGATAAAGTGTATGTTGCCAAAATAAATAGCCCATGGTATTGAAGGGAACTAACGTTCCATGCAAGCCTGGGCTCAGGTTGAGGGCAGTGCCCTTCACAAGGAAGATACAAGAGGCATCTCTGAATTCCTTTTTGCAGCCACTGAATAACATGATTATTGCGGATGCTGTGAACTCTCCGGTCACCTGCCTTCCACCGGATATGTTGGACACTTGGCCCTGAATTCCCCTCCCTATCTCATATCTGCCATTTTATGTCATTGCTCTGTAACACTGCCAATTTATTTTCCTTTCTTCTCATGCTGTGGAATGGTGTGGACTTGTTTCATTATTACAGTTTACTGTTTTAATTTCTGTATTTGTAGATTCACAAGTTCATTTCCCTGTAACTTGATGACACCACCACTGGACAATTGTGTGTTATGTATGTGCTGAAATCCATGGACATTTTAAAACTTTAAACACTCAATAAAAAGATTCAAACCAAAAAAATAGACCAATGTATGATGAGAGCTGGCTGAAAGCCTTTATACGCAAGTTTGTTACGTATACAATGTTATCAAATTAAAAAGTTCTTTGCTAACATCAGACCTAAATAGGAGAGGTTGGGTGGGAACAGGAATACCGTCACTGGAACAGCATTTAGTTCTGAATGAAAGGAGCCAACACAAGGGCTCAACATGGCCTGAACGCTGCGGCTCTAGTGACAAGGGGGTGCCCCTTTTCTGCAGAGATCTATGGTGGTGGTCCAAAGTTAGCCTTCGCGGTATCCTATTTCTTTTTGTGTGGTGGAGCGCAAGGTTAGTTGTACAGCATCAATTTTAGGACTATCGTTCCTCCTCCTTGCTTGCCATCCCTTACTATTCCTCTCTCCTTATTCCTCAGTCCTCATTGTGTGCTCAGTGACCCTCAGTACTGACTCATACTCCCTCCTTCCTCGCCATCATCCCACATCCCTCACGTTTCACCATTCCTCCTCAAATCAAGTTATGATGGAGATGGACCAAATGTACACAGTCCATCCTTGCTTTCCATCCTCACACAGCAGGCCTCAAGCCTTACTCTTTCTCCTCATTCCTTACTCTTCCTTCCGCAAGCCTTAATCTTTCTCCTCATTCCTTACTCAAGCCTTACTGTTTCTCCTCATCCCTTCTTCTTCCTCCCTTAAGCCTTACTGTTTCTCCTCATCCCTTCTTCTTCCTTCCTTAAGCCTTACTGTTTCTCCTCATTCCGTACTCATCCTTCCCTAGCCTTACTCTCTCCTCATTCCTCACTCTTCCTTCCTCAAACATTACTTTCGCCTCATTTCTTACTTTTCCTTCCTCAAGCTTTACTCTTCCTTCCTCAAGGTTTACTCTTCCTTCCTCAAGGTTTACTCTTCCTTCCTCAATCCTTACTCTTCCTTCCTCAAGGTTTACTCTTCCTTCCTCAATCCTTACTCTTCCTTCCTCAAGCCTTACTCTTCCTTCCTCAAGCCTTACTCTTCCTTCCTCAAGCCTTACTCTTCCTTCCTCAAGCCTTACTCTTCCTTCCTCAAGCCTTACTCTTCCTTCCTCAAGCCTTACTCTTCCTTCCTCAAGCCTTACTCTCCCTTCCTCAAGCCTTACCCTTCCTTTCTCAAGCTTTACTGTTTCTCCTCATTTCATACTCTTCCTTCTCACTTGATGAGTTTAAGTGCTGATGCTACCAGTTGGGTCCAGAACAACCAAGCATTCAATGCTGCAAAGGACATGTATACAATCCACAGTAGAAGAACTGTTTTATGTCATTCATTAGGTTTTAAAGAAATAGGAAATAGAGCCAGATCTATCAACAAACGCCGTCTAAAGAAAGAAAGAGAGAGCATCACCAGGTGATTCTCCACCTCTTCGAAAGGGACTGTTCGAGCAAATCACACATTGTGCACCATGGAAGTTTAGTTCAACAATAAGAAGAGCGGCCCAAAAGGTAGGCGTGAAACGGAATCTGGCTTCTGGAAATGTGGATCATCTCACTCTACAGAGGATCTCAAGGTTCCTCTCAGGTTCCCTCTCAGACACCTGATGCCCCCTCAACAGACTCCAGCACAATGGGAGACACCTGACCTGCCACAACCGCACCTCGTGAGAGGACAAGGATACAGGAGCCGGCGACAGAGATATCGAGGGTAGAAAGGGCCACGCACCAAAGAGAGCGGCGAACAAAAAGACAACACTGGGGGAGTGGGCGGGAAAGGAGAGAAAGAACGAAAAGAAAAGAAATGATAAAAACAAGGGTGGGGTGAAGCGTCACAAAAACAACTACACACTCTGCCCACAGTCAATAAACAACATGAGTTCATTTAACTTCTTGAGGGGGTGTCAAAGTTGCTTGTCTACAAATTTGGAAGTGGTTATATTTTTGTACATCCATTCATAACTTGGGAGGCAATGTTTTTACTGTTAAAAACTCTAAAGCTTAAGGTATGGCAGTCTCCTACTGCCTCCAGTCCCTCCCCACCACCTACATCCTGAACAACATGTCCCAAGCTTCCCCGGGTGGGTCACGGTATGCCCCTTTCACTCTATATCTGTAGATTGGTGTCTTTAGGCACCACTGCAGTGTTAGTAGGTTCAGCAAAGGCTGCAGAGGCTGACTGGACCCCAGGCTTTCACAGGTTGTTGAAATGAGCATCAAGAAGTTGAGAAAATTCCCACGTACAAGAGAAATTGAATAATTCGGGTACGTTTGTAGACTGTACTATGTGAGTAAATACTAGCACCTGGGTGCAACAGGAAGGAGCGGAAGGCCTAGCTCAGTGTCCAGTGCACTCATGGCACTACACTTAGGTAGGGCAGATACACTGCATGCCTGTGAAGAGCAGGGAAACAATCCAACAAGGGCTTTTTTCAGAGCCAGTTTCAGCTGAGACATATGGAAAGAATAGGGGGCTGGAAATCTCCAGCCAAAAGCATTGTGTGATCTGCTTAGCACACATTCCACCCACCACAGCCACACAGGAACATGAGAGGCAGGGCACTAATCTCTACAAGCAGTCGAACAGCAAAAGACCAGCTGGATGTGAAATCTGGGGGTCCCTAGAGCCACAGTGGTCGGATTTTCAACTCTTTGATGTAAGGACTTAGTTCAATGCACCATCATTGAATTAGAAAAACATTTGGAGTGCAACCCTAACACGAGCCCGCTGAGTGATCCTGTGCAGGCAGTGTTTTCTGGTTACTGTCAGTGCCACTAGATGGTTAAGGGACACAGCTGCAAAGGGGTCTGTGACAGACCTGCCCTTCAACAATTTGATGCTGTTTCACCATTGCAGAGAGCAGTGAGCGCGGGCCTTTACTAACACTAGATCCTCCCAGTGACCCTCCTCTTGTGACCACTAAGCCACTCTTGTGAGGGTCACATATGGAGCCTTGCCCGGCTACAATGGTGGTACACGAGCCCACCAGCTCATCATGGTGCGGACCGCGAGTGGATGACAGGGCTGAAAAAGAGGCAGCAGCAGCTGAAATGACAGTGCCTTTTTGTTGGTTGGAGTAGACTTTCCCTGTAGCTGCCTTTAACACCAGTCTTAAGAAGGGTGGATCTGTTGAGGTTGTTGTTGGGTTGTGGAGGCAATCATGGCAAATCCAAAGCTGTGCAGCAGGGAAGTCAATCGTCAAGGTAGGGGAAGACCTCCCCGTTCGTAGATGTGGCATCGCAACTGCTAGGTACGCAATAAGTAATGTAGTTGTAGTGACTACAAAAGAGCGCACTTTGAATTGACAGTGATGTCCACTTACCACAAAGTAAAGCTACCGGTAATGAGCAAGGAGGATGGGTATGTGAAAGTAGGCATCATTGAGTTCGAGCACCATCATATTGTCACCCTGTTGGAGCAGGAGGGGGATAATGTCCTGCAGAGTTGAGAATGTTCCAACAGGATGTACTTGTTTAGAGGCCTGATGTCTAGAATAGGCCCGAGAGAGCTGTTCTTTTTGGCAGTAAGGAGGCAAAGAGAGAAGACTCTTCTTCGCTGATGTTGTAGGGCACTCTCTTTCGGTCTTCTGGAGGAGAGCTCCAACCTCCTCCTCTAGGAGGTGAATGAGTTCTCTTCTGAAGATGTGTGCGTGGAGTGGGATTTTGTGTGGGGTGTGTGAAGTTCTAGACAACAGCCATGGTGAAACACTGCTAAAACCCACTTGTCTGATGTGATGTCCAACCAGCAAGACAGGAAACCTTGGATTCCCCCATGACAGGTGATGAGTGATGAGTGATGATGGGTTGGTGGGGGGGAGGGGGGGGAGGTAGGGCAATCCACTGCTACATGGTGGAAGCTCCTTTACCGGTGTTACCTCAGCCCTTACCTAGATTGTTGCCCCTAGAGGCCCCACTGGTGAAGACTTTATCGGGCTGCTGGTGGAAGACCTGTTTATGTCTTCAATAAGACTGCAGCTGGTCGGTCGAGGTGGGTTTGTAGGGGTGTAGTTCATGGTGGAAGTAGGAGAGAAGCAGAAACAGAGGTAAGAGGTTGTGCCCCTGTATGTTTGTCTCTTTAGTGCCCGCTTGTGAGAAGGGAGGCTTAGAAGAACGTCTCCCCTCAAAGGAGAGTCTCCTCTTGTGAGGATGTCTCTTTTGGCTTTGGCAGAGGTGGCTTCGCCGAAATCTTTCTGGTGATGGGGTGAAAGAAGAGAAACTTCTGCTTGGCATCAAGCTCATTTTGGATTCTTTGTAGGATTGGGACCTCAGATTCCTCAGATCAGGCTACCGACAAGGGTTTGGGGTTCACAGTGATTTTCAAGTCGGCTTTTGCAGTGCCTTCAGCGCCATCTTTGGATGTCAGCAGGGATGTTCACTGACCTTAATGTGGGTAGGGATCAAGGACCAATATAGGTCTAAACACCTTGGGGCGGGCGCTTGGACAGAGCCCTGGTCAATGCTGAAGTCTTGTCCCAGTGCCAACCAGAAGTTACAAGGGCACTGGAGGGGCAATCTATGCTTAGGGCTTGACACCCGACTATTAAGGGAGGGGTGCTCTACCTCAGTGTGGAACAGTTTGTGTTACCCAGGCATGGTAGCCTGAGTCTCAGGGCCGGAGGTGTACCTATGATCCTGGGTGTGGTCTTTGTGCAATGGCCACTGGTCTTTGGTGCCTGCTCCACATCCTCTTTGTCTTCACTTTTGGAGAGTCTTGTGAAAACCTTTCCTGGGCTATGTTTTGCCGATGATGCTGAGATTCTGGATGGAAAGGCCTCTTGCCCCTTTTCGTCACCAAACTTATCTTCTTCCCTGAAGACATCTGGAGTCTCAGAGGATACCTACTGGTGAATCTTGAGATGGGCCCAGTGGCAGTTTTACAGGGATCACATCTGGGCTGAAAAGAGTGACAACCTTACAGCAGATAACATCTGGACTGAGGAGTGGAGTCTTTCTGCAGATTCCATCTGGACTGAGAAGGGGACTGACCGTTTGACTGTAGATTACGTCTGGGCTGAGGAGAGGAGTGGCACTTTTACAGCAGATTACATCTGGACTGAGAAGAGGAGTGACTGGTTTACAGCAGATTACATCTGGACAGAGGAGTGGAGTGACTGGTTTACAGCAGATTACATCTGGACAGAGGAGAGGAGTGAGGGGTTTACAGCAGATTACATCTGGACAGAGGAGAGGAGTGACGGGTTTACAGCAGATTACATCTGGACAGAGGAGTGGAGTGACGGGTTTACAGCAGATTACATCTGGACAGAGGAGAGGAGTGATGGGTTTACAGCAGCCCACAGCCCAGGTCCTGAGAGGCGCGAGAGCTGGCAGTGGGTCATATCACAGCCTTGGACAGGAGAGCGATATGTTCATACCGAGCACCGGTGAACCAGATCTGTTCCACCATCAGACCGACAATCCTCTCGCGAGACGTGCACCCGAGAAAACGACAACATATTTTCTGACTCTTAAAAATAGAGACAGTTCAAGCAGGAATATTGCTGACTCCAGTGCGTCATGTAATGAAATCCAGGTGGCTGAGGTGCAGAGAGGCTCCAATGTATGCCAGATGTGCAGTGCTGTCTCGAACTCTGCAACCAGACGTGAATCCTGACGTGGCCAGGGCACAAGTCATGCAGTTATTCCATTAACGCACCCAAGACAACAATAATATAGCCTAACAGCTGAGGGCAGAGGCTTGTGTGTGTGGACTGCTGCCAACCCCCACACGGTAACAAAGTGTCACCCCAGCTGCATTATCTGAAGAGTGCGGGGGCACAAGATGGCACAAAACCAGCTGTGCGGGGGCACTGGCACCGCCGTCCTCGGGCACGTGGAGGAGGGTTATAAAGGCACCTCCTGGGAGTGGACATTTGGCGAAGATGCTCACGTGAATCAGGGTGCGTAGGCTGCCCCCAAGCACGTGCTATTTAAGAAACCCTTCAGGAGTGATGGGGCAGGGAGCCGCCTCGGAGAGAGGTGGGTCTATGCCACCTGGGTGGTGGGTGAGGGCCCCCGGGGGGCCCTGGGTCTTCAGGGAGAGTCAGGCCGACAAGGCGTGGCACGGATACAGACTGCATCAGCACTGCCTCCTTCTGGGGCCCCTTGGCACCTGCAACCCTTGGGGGCCTGGGAATGACGTCACCGCCTGCACTGTGTCACTTCACCCACCCCAGACATGTTGGTGAGTCGACGCACCCAGCAAAGCCTCTTAAAGAACGTGCGACTATAATGATCACATACTACCTGTCCGTGACAGCTGCAGGGGCCCGGGTTTCTTACTAAAATATCCAAATCCTTGTTTGGGAAGGACGCAAACCTGGAAAAAATGCGTTGTTTGTAAAGCTCCTTTGTTGAAAGGTCAAACACTGAAAATTGATATTAGAAATAGCAGGTCTGCTGAACTCCAAAGCAAATCAAGCACTCACCCCCAGTCAACATAAACCCTAGGTTTAATCCATCACCGTTCAACTCCAAAGGAAGGGCACGGGTAGAGCAAAGACAGTTCATAGAAGGGTTTCTTCTTAATTGTACCCAAGATGCGCATGGATAGGACGCAGCCCTGGGGCTCAGTCTTCCCCGCCCTGCCCACTGGGCATTTCCACCACATGTATTCACAGCAGACAGGCTGGACCGGGCAGAGGATAAACACTGAGGGTGAGGGATACAAGTCACAATAAGGGGAGGCCTTCAAACCTCAACACTATCAGAGAGAAAGTAAGGCGATACCCCAAATATCCCAGCAGACCAGGAGAATTTACAGATCTCACAGAGCTCAGCGCCCTGAAGTCTGAAAAGCGTCACCTGCAGAAGTGAAATAAATCTACTTAACTGGATAATAAAAGGCGAAAGCCAGGAACAGTCTAAGATTCGAGCTGGGAGAACAGCCTCCAAGCGCTACCACAGAAGGCTTAGAGGGTGCCTAGGAAAGGCGTGAAGCCAACGGAGAGCGGTGCGTGGAGGTCCAGGACACCACACCTTGTGAGGATGCACACTATATACAATGCAGGGCTCTTACACTAGGTGTCTAGCCGCAGAGGTCCACAGTTGTGTTGTCTCACTGTGCAATCTCGGCAGGAGCTTGTTGGATCTTTTCATCATGTACACAGAAACACAAAAGTTGAATGCATTTATGGAAGGTGGTCTTGCCTCTCACCCAAAGTGCGCCAGGTATGGCTAGACATGGGTCCTGGGTTCACTGTGCCACTGGATTCAAGCTAGCCTGGCTGACATGGGGTAATACCCCGAAATCGGTCCTAGGATGCTTGTTTCCGGTCCAGGGAGCACCTGGCTTGGCAGTTCGGGCTGGACTGTTCCCATGAGACACAGGGTCAAGACTAATTTGCATATAGCTGGATCTAAACTGGGGGGCGCACGGTGAGCAAAGGAACCATGGAATTAAGCCAGATCTATTGACTGGGGGTGAATGTTTGATTTGTTCTGCATTCCGTCCATCATCTGTGTGTCTTTAGTTTCAAGGCACGAGCGGTGTGTTCTGTGTGCATGGTCCTTTCCAGTGAGATGGACGCCGTGCTTTCAGAATCACACGTGGACAAGTCGTCTATCCAGCATGGACCACCAGAGGCAAAGACAGAAATGATCAGGCATTCTGAAGGTGGAAACTGGAGCATTAGGGGTGACACTGAGAACACTGTTCAGCCTCCAGCTCAGGCATGTGTGGCTGGTGTGAGCCTATCACAGGATAGGGAGGGAGGGACCGTCAGAACAGCAAGGAAGGGCCCACTCCCAAGACAGTTTCTCTGCAGAAGTCAGATGTATGATCAGGAAAGGAGATGCTGCAACATTTTAAGGCTGAAAGATCCCAGACTACAGAGTGTCCCTTGGCTGGGGACAGCGCTGCGTGGAGGACAGACCATTGCTCTAAAATAAGGATAGCCACATAGGCCAAGACCAAACCAACTAATTCAGAACAGACTAAAGAGCCTGATAAGACACACTGTAAAGGGACAAAGCGAATCTCGTGAATATCTGGGAATAAGTTAAACTATGCCAGTGGTGCTGGAAACACTTCAGGGTGGGGGAGCTGGACACTGACGTCAGTGCTCTAAGGTTACAGGTAGATGCAACCATACTGGGGTTACTAAAACAGTGAGTCTAGCAACTCCGCACAAACCTCCAAGCTGCAGTGTGTGTTCGAGGGTCTCGGAAGGAATGGGGTGAGCCAGACCCCTCAATGCTTCCTATGTAAAAGTGGGCTCTGATGATGCATTCTGAAGCTCGTGTTGCTGTACCGTGGCATGATACTGTAGCCTGCTCATAAACAGGGTCCTAGGAGGCAGAAGAACATCCAGAAAGTGTGCTACGATTTAAAACTGTTTGACAAATGCCATGAGATAACTGACACAGGAATGTACAGAGCCAATGGAAACTCTGGCCACAATAGGGCTGGGCCAAGTCATCCGGTCTCTACGGATATGTCTCCATCAGGCCCTGGCCCTCAGAATATGGAAAAGAAACAATTGATGGACGGAATGCTGACAATGCAAACATTCACCCCCCCAGTCACAAAGATCTGGGTAAATCCATCATTATTTTGCTCACCACACCACCCCAGTTTGGACCCAGCCAAACGCAAATCAGTCTTGACCCTGTTCCTTGGGGGAACAGTCCAGCCCGAACAGCCAAGCCAGGTCCTCCCTGGAATGGAAACAAGCATCCTGGGACTGGTTCAGGGCATCACCCTTCATCAGCCAGACGTGTGTCCCTTGCTCACTTTGCCACTGGATTTAAGCTAGCCTGTCTGATGAGGGTAATACCCTGAAACCGGTCCCGTGATGCTTGTTTCCGGTCCAGGGAAGACCTGGCTTGGCAATTTGGTCTGGACTGTTCCCATGAGGCACAGGGTCAAGACTGATTTGCATATGTTTGGGTCTAAACTGGGGTGGCAAAAAAAAAAGAACAATGGATTTTACCCAGATCTCTTGACTGGGGGTGAATGTATGACATATTCAGAAATTATTACAAAAAAGCTCAAGGGACCATCATACAAACCTCTACTGGCAACAATAAAAGCTAAGGTGCTCCCAATGCTGTCATACGGCAGCATAGCCCTCCATGGGAAAGATGCGGAACTGCTGAACAAAGTACAGACGGCTATCTACAAATCAACCTTCCAAATTCACCGGGGAGCTTCACCAGCACAGACCAAATTAGAATTTGGAGTACTAAACGAAACACTGGGAAGGAAGTATGGAGCTATCAAGCATTGGTATAGCTTGAAACAGAATATAGCAGCTTCAGAATTGCACAAAGCACTGTGGGACGAAATAAAAAATGATGCAAAGTCCCCATACAATCAATTTCTCGAGAAAGCCTTGACAGACACCTGCACAAGAAACCTCTGGGAAACCAATCTGCCTTACCCGGCCTTCAAGCAAGCCATAAATAAGTCAGCAAAATTCCATTCACTTTTAACTGACAAAACCATCTTCAGCACAAGAAAACACGCCTGGATGGTTATAACCAAATACAAAGCACTCACTGCAGCTCCATATCTAACAATCACATTCCCGGTGCACAGAAAACAACAGCTAATGGCGCTACGACTGGGAAAATTCCCTTCCACCATGGACCAGCCAATCTGGGTTCACGACGGACCCAAATGTTGTAGACTATGTGGGAGCAGCAAGGAGGACTTCATACATCTTGTTTGCATCTGCCCGAACTTAGCCCATGCTCGAGCCATCTTCCTAAAAAAAGCCATGAATGATCGAGGCATAAGAACGTGCAGATCGGCGATTATGGCAACCCTAAATCCAATAGACACTCGTTTGAACTGCCTATTAAAGTTCCTTTTGGCTCATGCTCAAGCCTTGAAATGTAACCTGATACCCTGCCTCGAATAGGGTAATAGGATGGTTGACTCTGCAGCAGAGGGCTCACCCGAACTCAACAAAGAATAGTACCAGTACCTTGGGAGTCATATTTTACATGGATCAACAAATGTCTTTTGATCGATTTTAAGCTTGTATATTGTGTACACTAAAATGTCTATATTAAAAAAAAAAAAGAAAACATTTGCACTAGACACAAAATGTTTTAGGATTAAGGGAAACAGAATGTAGACAAGTTTAATCTGTAGTACTGGATTTTATAAAATGTATTGTTATTGTTTTAATTAACTGAAACAATAAACTTTCTTACTACTACCTGGCTTGGCAGTTTGGTCTGGACTGTTCCCATGAGGCACAGGGTCAAGACTGATTTGCATATGATTGGGTCTAAACTGGGGTGGCAAAAAAAAAAAAAAAAGAACGATGGATTTCACCCAGATCTCTTGACTGGGGGTGAATGTATGACCTATTCAGCATTCCGGCCATCATTTGTTTGCGTAGTACCGCAGAATATGGGGCCGAAAACGAGAACACAGGTGTCTGAACCACAAAGTTTGTGCTTTCAATCTTGCTCAGCAGAATAAAGCCCCACTCGTGGGCCTCATGAAACCCTGCCTGGTGTCAAGAGCTGGACCCCACAGCAGCACATACATGAGACATAAAGGAATTTATGGTAAAGTGGCCACGCCTGATCAACCCTGTGTACCTAAAGATCCCTGGGTGGGCCCAGAAGTGAGAGAACAGGGTCTACTGCCCAGAGGGTCCCATTTCTTTCAAAAATGTTGCAGTAACTCCGCTGAGGGCCGGCTTTAGGGCAGTGCGACTGGTGCGGCAGCAGGGGTGATGACCTGTGGAGAGGGAAGCTGACTTTTTTTTTGGGGGGGGGGGGCTGTGTTTAGCAATAACTTATGACTGAAGAGATATGGGGCACTTTTTCCCGGTGGAAGTGACAGAATCAGAGGCGGCGGTCATGTGAGGGGCGCCAAAAATGATTGTTTGAACCAGGCGCCACCACTGCTAAAGCCGGCCCGGGCTCCACAAAAGATACTGGGAAATTTAAAAGCAGAGCAGGGTGTCAAGGATTGGGCAAGAATACCCAAAGCAGCGAATCACACACCTTCAGCCTCGTGGGGACATCCAGGAGGGAAGGCTAAATTAAAGGGGGAACACCATAGTACACAGAATAAAATAAGCGGGGGAAAACACAACAGCGACAGGATTGAGGCGACCGCTAACAAAGGATCGCAGCTTCTTATTCACACCACATGGGGGGCACACAACTCACAACTACGCGAGAGTCGCACACGGCGAGTGCAAGAACAGTGCAGTGCACTCCCGCAACCCCTCGCACGGCTTTTAAAAGATCCACCATTCTCGACGCCAGGTGGCGCTCGCTCCCTGCAGCTGAAGCAAGACAGACTTGAATGAAGTGTCGGAATACACCGATGCGATGGGCTGGGTCTCTATTGAACCTGCCGCTGAACAAACCCCACCCTAATCCCTGAAGACTCCGACGGCGGTCTCCCTGCCTAAGAAATGTTTCCTGGAGCCTAATGATGCTTTAATTGTAATACACGCCAGTAAAACATGTTCACCATGCAAAGTGCCTCGCTCGCTGTGATGACGGTGGTATCGTCGTTTCAAGGCACGTTTGCAGAGAGGGATAGAGTACAACCTTTGACCTACGAGAAAGGGCTCTTCACCTGGACTAGAGCGATTCACATGCAATTTCAGTACTACCAAAAATAAATGTGTCCTTAACTACTGCTCAAGCGTCGGTGTTAAGTGCCGGTGCTGAGCACCGGAAACCACCGGCTCAAATTAAGCACTGGGCAATTTTCAAGCAGGACAACAACTGGGTGTCTCGGCAGGTTCACAACACAAGCACGGAGCTTTTAGTGGAGGAGAAGAGGGCAGAAAGCCGGGAGGATTCCCAGATAGCATCAGCAGGACCACACAGTTTCTCAGGCAAGCGCCAAGAAGCAAGACAAGCCTAGGGCGCCTCGAGGCTGGAACTGAAGCACGTTTGGGTGGACAGTGCGAGGATACCAGCTGAACGCCTTGTGGAGGCGGCAGGGGGGGTGGCAGGAGCTGCCCAGAGAATCACAGGGTTCCCGGGGAGTATCAGCAGGACCACACAGTTGCCCAGACAAGCGCCAAGAAGCAGGCGAGGGCCTAGGGTGAGTCGAAGGCGCGAACTGGAACACAAGAACGGGTGACACGCAAGGAGGCCTGCCCAGCGCCTGGTGAAGTCTACACATTGGCAGAGGTGTCCAGGGAAGGACAGAGCCCCCTCCATGCACCCGACACTGCCCGCCGGAGTGGAAGGAATGCGCGGCTCCGCTCACGGGCCAAGTATGTTGGCACGCAGCGCGCCTGGCATGGAAACAATCAGCCTGACTGGCCCCGGCTGCAGGGGGGGGCCTTCCTGCTGCTGGTGGGAGGAGGGTGGGTAGCAATACAAAGCCATTACCCAAACCGACCTGCAGGACACTGACTGCGCAGGCGGCAGCGCTGCGTAAACAGATGTGGCGTAAACATATGTGTAGTGAACGCGCTGAACCCGGACATTTACACTCACCACAGTGCGCCTTGAGTCTAACACATGTTTAAGAGGAGCTAGAAATGTGTAACAAAGGCAAGGCAACACTGGGAAGAGGGGGGGGGGGGCGCTAGGCAGCACCAGGCGGGGGCCTTGGCAACCCTCAGGAATCCAACTGCAGGGGCGGCAAAGGCTGCCATGCAGGGGAAATGAAGAGGCAAGGGGTACTAAAATGTCACGGTGCCAACAGCACCACCCCTCCCGACAGAACGCAACGGTGGCTGTGACAAGCCAGTCACCAGGTGGATTCCATGTCACCAAGGAGACAGGGCTTATTTTCGAAGTTTTAACAACATGATGCTTTCTGGGAAATGTAGTCCTACTGCACTCCAATGACTGAGGTAACATCTGAAAACAATTATTTGCGCAAAACAAGTCCGGAACAGGAGCATTTGAGTCTTCAGTGACACGGAATGTAATGTGGTACCAGGCTTTGGTTATACAGTGCCAAAGTAGAATTGTATTTTTTCTCTTTGAGTGTATTTTAGCCAGCTTTAGTTACGAGCTGTGTAAAATCTGCAGGCACGCTAAAGATTAGCACGAAAGCCGTTTCTTCATAGTTTGCATAAATGTAGATACACCTTGTCTAGCCTTTAAGTACGGTTAGGTTCGTTTTGATGCGACATTTCAAACTATATATACCCTATTTCTTTTGCATCTTTCGAGACCATATCAAGTAAAGGGAACCTGTTCAAATCTGTTCTTTGTGCTGAATACCTGCATTCGGAAGGGGTTTCTCGTCCTTCCAGGTGACCCCATTTAATGGAACAGGCCTCTGTCAGCCATGTGCTTTGAAACGTCGAATAGAACCGTGTCACGTGGTTCGGACACATCCGGGCTCATTTTGTCTTCACTGATGCTGCACCCCATGTCAACTTGAAGGTCACTGCTGGACTGCAGCAGGTGTGTGTCTGGCAGTCTGTCTGTCCATCCACCCATCCATCCATCCATCCATCCATCCACCCACCCATCCATCCATCCACCCACCCATCCATCCATCCATCCGTGAGTAACGTGGCAGCACTACAATAATATATATGTTTATTTACATGTATTTTATGCCGTGAAGTTGCCTCGGTAGCACGTGGTGAAATGTTCAGCACCAATAAAAAACAGACACAAACATATACATTGAATAATGGACACTATAGGGCCCAGAAATACTGGAGGAAACCTGGGCCTGCAGGCAGCGGGTGTGTCCTCAAGACCCACAACTGCTCGGGTCCCTCGGAAACACAATATTCGGATTCTGACACAATTAATAAAGACTTTCATCCCAGTAAAGTCGCAGCATAGGGCACGTCTTGTAAAGCCTGCATGGCAGTCATTTTGGGCCTAATTGTGAACCGGAAAGGAAAAGAAACTTCACCCCCTTTGCAGCATGACAGAGGAGCATCTGAAAGGTACAACAAAGTAACTCTTTCTGAAGTCTTTTCCAAGTACTCCCTACAACGTTTTTATCTGGGTGCCCACTGCTACGTCTACAGTCCCAGAGGAAATAACTTAAGAACTAACAGCAAAACTGGTCTGTAGGAGACAAAGGAAAATGTGTGCAGGCGCTAGCCCTCCAAAATTCCCCTAATAAAGATCGTACTTTACAAAAATATAAAGTTGCCTCTTCACTAGGTTAACAATTTTTTTATATACATAAAAATGAGATTGACAAATAATGGGAAAGTAGTTTTTCCTGAACAAAACACAAGCATCATCTAAATTTTGAAGATCAATTGTTTGCAGAAAACTGTACACACATAATAAGGTTTGCATAAGTAAAGTTGTAAAGTCTGCTGCCCTCACAAAATTCTGTTGCCAAAATTATAATTTTTCAAACTTGTAACAAAAGTAATTTCTTCGGGCAGGTGAAGAAAAGCTGTACTCACCCAGCAGACGACGCGGCCGTTGAAACAGGGGAGTTTCGCATTGTCATCCGAGATCTCTTCTTTCACCACCCTGCGGCAGAGAGAAGGGAAGGAGTCAGGTGGAGTATTAAGAAATGACACCTCATACAATATACAACGCGGGCTGTGGCTGCCTATATACCAAAGGAGAGCGCAGCGCCAGGGCTCACGGAGGGCCTAGCCCCATGTCCTACCCATCTGCCATTCCTCGCTTCGCTCGCAGACCTGACAGTAAGTCCATCAGACAAGCCAGAGGTACAACTGTCCCAGAGATGGATAGCGAAGCTGCAGGCTGCTTCAACAGGGCTCAATGCGGAGGTAGACATGGCGATGGGTGTAACGTGATGAACGCTCGCACACGCTGTAATATGATGAGCACTCGCGCCTCGAAGGGACAACACAAGGACAAGACGCAGACAGTGCCTGCAAGGCTCGCATACTTTTAACACAACCTGTATCACTACTATTTATTATTTAACAGCTGTATTGTGCACGAACCAGGTCAGGTTCCACGACTGGAGCGTTGCACATCGCATCACACACGGTATTCGTATTTTACATACTAATAACACCACCAAGTGAGAGGAGGGTAGGATTGGTGCTTTGTAGTCAATACAAACAGTGATATTGTTCGGTATGGACGTTTGGTCAGGAATGGGGCCAACTGTGGAGGGTGAACGTGTGCGAGAAAAGGAAGGTCCTCTCAGGGAAAAGACCACTGATGGGAGGGGACACTAACTTCCTTCTGTGCTGCTTTCCAAGGAATTGTTGCAATTCTCTTAAGAAGGAAAGAAAGCGTAATGTAGTTACTGGCTAATTACCTACGTTCTATTTAATTGACCCTGTGGTCCCCGAATTCTATAGTTAAAAAAATCTCAGCTTTGCCTCTTAAAGCTTGGTTTTCTATGCCAATGACCCTGCTCTCGCCTTTCTTGTTTCGATTCTTTCAGCAAAAAAAAAAATTGTCCGTTAACCAGGACGTCTGCTCCTTTACACACCAACAGCGCCCTTAACATATTATTACTGATAGGCTAGCAAATTCTACATTTATTTTTACCATTTCATTTCCATCCGTACACTCCTCTAGCCTCAATGTCCCTGTCAGATTTGACCTCATCAGCTCTGCAAACATCTCAATCACAGTTGGTGAAAACAGTGGTGAGAACAGGTGACCTTATACTGTTGCCTCAAATAACATGAAAGGCGTCCACGTCAACCCCATTCATTTGTATTTCAGCGCTGGGATTGGTGCCGACCAAAGACCATGACAGTTATGAGGGGGGTGAAAGATCAGATTTCCAAGAGTAACCACCGAAGTCAATATCCAATGCAACAACAGGCAGAGAGGCTCAGGAGAATTCAATTCCACATACAGGCAAAAGGATGTATGTTTCGCGAGATCTCCCAAACGGGAAACAGCATTACTCTGGGGGTATTCACGTGGTGCACCATGCTCAATCCAGGGTTGAGAGCCTTGCTTACAGTTCTTTGATAGCCAAGATCCTGGAGTACGACTACCCTCTGAGCGTGCCATATAACGGTGACCTTGCTGCTCAGTGAATTGCCACCATCAGCCAATAAACAATCATCTTCATGGTGTCCGTGTGCATGGGCTACTGAGGCAATATTCCTGAGCGGTTCTCATCATTCCAGTGTGAGGACACTCATTCCGTCAAGATGCAAACAAGAGCCAACCATCTGCTGATGCGACAAGGACCTCTCCAGGGGTCAAATCTGCCCCTTCTGCTCTTTGACATCTATACAGAACCTATGGGTGGCGTTAGAAGGTCCCAGAAGTCCCTCCCTATTCATCAACGAGATGACAAGACCCAACTCTACCTCGAGGGTCTCCTGAGGTGGATGGCCCATCTCCTAGCCAGCGGCTCTGGAATTATGCGGCAGGGGAGCACAAAAGTACAGACATTTAACAACATTATACACCAAGGAAATGCCAATTATGTAGCACATTCTAAGGCACCTAGCTCACCATTTTGTCATTTCAACACACATAAATATAAAAGGTTTTTCAAATTATACAAAACACAAACGTTCTAAGGGCGAAAGGGAACAGGACACACCTTTACCAGATCCTACAGAGTTATTATCCACCTCCAAATATTCATTTTGCATTTCATGGAAATACAGAAGCATTATTTTATTTAAACGATTTTTTTAATCCCAGAGAAAATAGTTTGTGTTAAACATACAATGCTGCACTGCACAGAACACAAGCCTGCATGTGCACACTTCATTTAATAAAAGGTGTGCCTCGGTTACTCTTCATATCCGGTCACGTGTGAGAACTGGGTTTCAGTTTCCATCTTCCGCTGTGCCAACACTTTGGCCATTAGAAGCATACCTCTCCATTAAGAAATGCCCTTAGAACCCCCATTTTCAATTAACTATGCATAATAGAAGTTTTTCCTATGAGGCATTGTAAGATTCAAGACCCCAGACCCACATTTAGAGAATTTCAACATTTGAGATTGCTCTCTGTTCTGAGAGCCCTCTAAAATACCTGCTATTATGGCAACTGTCTTTGTGATGAAATATGAATTTGCAAAAAGAAAGTAGATACAAAATGTCATGGTACAAAAGCACGCTCTTATAACACATTATTTCCACCCTCGTTTACCAAGGGGTTTCAATGCTGCAGTCAAACCCCCTTTCATCCTTCAACATATGTCAACATTCATACTATACTGTCTTGGCAGACGTTTCACCTCATTAGTGCCGCATCATACTTGGAGACTGAAATCAACAACTTTCAAGGTATTCTACAATCTCTAAAAGCACCTGTCTCAGTGCTTTCACTTTGGAGCCATTTGAGCGTGAAACAAATATGTTATGTTAATCCATTAATTCCTGCAGTCACACAATCTCATGCTTCCATTGGTCACGCTTATTACAAGTGTCCAAACTGGACGTTGTCCAGCAGAGGCCACGCCATCGAAGACTGCATTTCTTTCGCCGGTTCTCCCCTTCAAGACGGGCTCTTCCATTTATCCCACGATCGTTCTCCCCTGCTATAACCTGGGCCATGTTTCCTGGTAGCTCCATCACCCCCTTTTTCTAAACTTCAAAACTAGCCTCGTCGACGTCTTTAACTTCTGTCTCTTTCAAGGAAACTCCACACAAAAGTAATCCGATCATTCCCGTCTCTGACTCCTGATCTGCAGATCAAACCTTGATTATCTCTAGACTACACGGCGTTAGACAGGCAGTAATTATCTCTTGCTCGGGTTCCCTGTAGGCGATGTGATGCTTTCTAGCTCGGTCTTCAGTAAGCGGCGAGAAGCTCTCCAGCTCGTCCGGCATTGCAAAGCGCTCTAGCTCGGTCCCCAGTAGGCGGTGGATGCTCTCTAGCTCGGTCCCCAGTAGGTGGTGGATGCTCTCTAGCTCGGTCCCCAGTAGGCGGTGGATGCTCTCTAGCTCGGTCCCCAGTAGGCGGTGGATGCTCTCTAGCTCGGTCCCCAGTAGGTGGTGGATGCTCTCTAGCTCGGTCCCCAGTAGGAGGTGTGATGCTCTCTAGCTCGGTCCCCAGTAGGTGGTGGATGCTCTCTAGCTCGGTCCCCAGTAGGCGGTGGATGCTCTCTAGCTCGGTCCCCAGTAGGTGGTGGATGCTCTCTAGCTCGGTCGCCAGTAGGAGGTGTGATGTTCTCTACCTTGGGAGCCAGTAGGCGGTGGAAGCTCTCTAGCTGGGTCCCCAGTAGGCGGTGGATGCTCTCTAGCTCGGTCCCCAGTAGGAGGTGTGATGTTCTCTAGATTGGGAGCCAGTAGGCGGTGGATGCTCTCTAGCTCGGTCCCCAGTAGGCGGTGGAGGCTCTCTAGCTCGGTCCCCAGTAGGTGGTGGATGCTCTCTAGCTCGGTCGCCAGTAGGAGGTGTGATGTTCTCTACCTTGGGAGCCAGTAGGCAGTGGAAGCTCTCTAGCTGGGTCCCCAGTAGGCGGTGGATGCTCTCTAGCTCGGTCCCCAGTAGGAGGTGTGATGTTCTCTAGATTGGGAGCCAGTAGGCGGTGGATGCTCTCTAGCTCCGTCCCCAGTAGGCGGTGGATGCTCTCTAGCTCGGTCCCCAGTAGGTGGTGGATGCTCTCTAGCTCGGTCGCCAGTAGGAGGTGTGATGTTCTCTACCTTGGGAGCCAGTAGGCAGTGGAAGCTCTCTAGCTGGGTCCCCAGTAGGCGGTGGATGCTCTCTAGCTCGGTCCCCAGTAGGAGGTGTGATGTTCTCTAGATTGGGAGCCAGTAGGCGGTGGATGCTCTCTAGCTCCGTCCCCAGTAGGCGGTGGATGCTCTCTAGCTCGGTCCCCAGTAGGCGGTGGATGCTCTCTAGCTCGGTCGCCAGTAGGAGGTGTGATGTTCTCTACCTTGGGAGCCAGTAGGCGGTGGAAGCTCTCTAGCTGGGTCCCCAGTAGGCGGTGGATGCTCTCTAGCTTGGTTCCCAGTAGGCGGTGGATGCTCTCTAGCTCGGTCCCCAGTAGGAGGTGTGATGTTCTCTAGATTGGGAGCCAGTAGGCGGTGGATGCTCTCTAGCTCGGTCCCCAGTAGGCGGTGGATGCTCTCTAGCTCGGTCCCCAGTAGGCGGTGGATGCTCTCTAGCTCGGTCCCCAGTAGGCGGTGGATGTTCTCTAGCTCGGTCCCCAGTAGGCGGTGGATGCTCTCTAGCTCGGTCCCCAGTAGGTGGTGGATGCTCTCTAGCTCGGTCGCCAGTAGGAGGTGTGATGTTCTCTACCTTGGGAGCCAGTAGGCGGTGGAAGCTCTCTAGCTGGGTCCCCAGTAGGCGGTGGATGCTCTCTAGCTCGGTCCCCAGTAGGCGGTGGATGCTCTCTAGCTCGGTCCCCAGTAGGAGGTGTGATGTTCTCTAGATTGGGAGCCAGTAGGCGGTGGATGCTCTCTAGCTCGGTCCCCAGTAGGCGGTGGATGCTCTCTAGCTCGGTCCCCAGTAGGCGGTGGATGCTCTCTAGCTCGGTCCCCAGTAGGTGGTGGATGCTCTCTAGCTCGGTCGCCAGTAGGAGGTGTGATGTTCTCTACCTTGGGAGCCAGTAGGCAGTGGAAGCTCTCTAGCTGGGTCCCCAGTAGGCGGTGGATGCTCTCTAGCTCGGTCCCCAGTAGGAGGTGTGATGTTCTCTAGATTGGGAGCCAGTAGGCGGTGGATGCTCTCTAGCTCGGTCCCCAGTAGGCGGTGGATGCTCTCTAGCTCGGTCCCCAGTAGGCGGTGGATGCTCTCTAGCTCGGTCGCCAGTAGGAGGTGTGATGTTCTCTACCTTGGGAGCCAGTAGGCGGTGGAAGCTCTCTAGCTGGGTCCCCAGTAGGCGGTGAATGCTCTCTAGCTCGGTTCCCAGTAGGCGGTGGATGCTCTCTAGCTCGGTCCCCAGTAGGAGGTGTGATGTTCTCTAGATTGGGAGCCAGTAGGCGGTGGATGCTCTCTAGCTCGGTCCCCAGTAGGCGGTGGATGCTCTCTAGCTCGGTCCCCAGTAGGCGGTGGATGCTCTCTAGCTCGGTCCCCAGTAGGCGGTGGATGTTCTCTAGCTCGGTCCCCAGTAGGCGGTGGATGCTCTCTAGCTCGGTCCCCAGTAGGTGGTGGATGCTCTCTAGCTCGGTCGCCAGTAGGAGGTGTGATGTTCTCTACCTTGGGAGCCAGTAGGCGGTGGAAGCTCTCTAGCTGGGTCCCCAGTAGGCGGTGGATGCTCTCTAGCTCGGTCCCCAGTAGGCGGTGGATGCTCTCTAGCTCGGTCCCCAGTAGGAGGTGTGATGTTCTCTAGATTGGGAGCCAGTAGGCGGTGGATGCTCTCTAGCTCGGTCCCCAGTAGGCGGTGGATGCTCTCTAGCTCGGTCCCCAGTAGGCGGTGGACGCTCTTTAGCTTGGACACTCTCAATCTCGTTCTCAGTAGGCTATGCAATGCTCTCCAGCTTGGTTCCCAGCAGGTGGTGCAATATTCTCTAACTTGGGCCCCAGTAAGTCATGCAAGGCTCTCTATCTCGGTCACTGAAAGAGGGTGCAACTTTCTCCACCTTAGGGAAGAAGCAACACAGACAACAAGTGGGCGGGAGGGAAGAAGCAACAGGGACAAAGGGCGGGTGGGAGGGAAGAAGCAACACGGACATCGGGAGGGAAGAAGCAACACGGACAAAGGACTGCAGGAGGGAAGCAGCCACACGGACAACATGCGGGCGGGAGGTAAGAAGCAACACAGACAATGGGCGGGAGGGAAGAAGCAACACAGACAATGGGCGGGAGGGAAGAAGCAACACAGACAACATGCGGGCGGGAGGTAAGAAGCAACACAGACAATGGGCGGGAGGGAAGCAGCAACACGGACAATGGGCGGGAGGGAAGAAGCAACACAGACAATGGGCGGGAGGGAAGAAGCAACACAGACAATGGGCGGGAGGGAAGAAGCAACACAGACAACATGCGGGCGAGAGGTAAGAAGCAACACAGACAATGGGTGGGAGGGAAGAAGCAACACAGACAATGGGCGGGAGGGAAGAAGCAACACAGACAACATGCGGGCGGGAGGTAAGAAGCAACACAGACAATGGGCGGGAGGGAAGCAGCAACACGGACAACATGCAGGCGGGAGGTAAGAAGCAACACAGACAATGGGCGGGAGGGAAGAAGCAACACAGACAACATGCGGGCGGGAGGTAAGAAGCAACACAGACAATGGGCGGGAGGGAAGAAGCAACACAGACAATGGGCGGGAGGGAAGAAGCAACACAGACAATGGGCGGGAGGGAAGAAGCAACACAGACAATGGATGGGTGGGAGGGAAGAAGCAACACAGACAATGGTTGGGTGGGAGGGAAGAAGCAACACGGACAATGGGTGGGTGGGAGGGAAGAAGCAACACGGACAATGGGTGGGTGGGAGGGAAGAAGCAACACGGACAATGGGTGGGTGGGAGGGAAGAAGCAACACGGACAATGGGTGGGTGGGAGGGAAGAAGCAACACGGACAATGGGTGGGTGGGAGGGAAGAAGCAACACGGACAGTGGGTGGGAGGGAAGAAGCAACACGGACAATGGGTGGGTGGGAGGGAAGAAGCAACACGGACAATGGGTGGGTGGGAGGGAAGAAGCAACACGGACAATGGGTGGGTGGGAGGGAAGAAGCAACACGGACAATGGGTGGGTGGGAGGGAAGCAGCAACACGGACAATGGGTGGGTGGGAGGGAAGAAGCAACACAGACAATGGGCGGGCGGGAAGAAGCAACATGGACAACGGGTGGGCGGGTGGGAGGGAAGAAGCAACATGGACAACGGGTGGGCGGGTGGGAGGGAAGAAGCAACACGGACAACAGGAGGGCCGGAGGGAAGAAGCAACACGGACAACGGGAGGGCGGGAGGGAAGAAGCAACATGGACAACGGGAGGGCGGGAGGGAAGAAGCAACACGGACAACAGGAGGGCCGAAGGGAAGAAGCAACACAGACAAAGGACTGGCGAGAGGGAAGAAGCCACATGGACAACAAGCGGGTGGGAGGGAAGAAGGAACACAGACAACGGGTGGGAGGGAAGAAGCAACACACACAACGGGCGGATGGGAGGGAAGAAGCAACACGGACAATGGGCGGGTGGGAGAGAAGAAGCAGCATGGACAACATGCAGGTGGGAGGTAAGAAGCAACAGGCGGATGGGAGGTAAGAGGCAAAGGCCGGGTGAGAGGTAAGAGGCAACGGCCGGGTGGGAGGTAAGAGGCAACGGGCAGGTGGGAGGTAAGAGGCAACGGGCAGGTGGGAGGGAAGAGGCAACGGGCAGGTGGGAGGGAAGAGGCAACGGGCAGGTGGGAGGGAAGAGCCAAAGGGCAGGTGGGAGGGAAGAGGCAAAGGGCAGGTGGGAGGGAAGAGGCAAAGGGCAGGTGGGAGGGAAGAGGCAACACGGAGAACAGGGGAAGGGAGGGAAGAAGCAACACGGAGAATGGGGGGAGGCAAGAAGCAACCTGGGGGTGGGGGAGAGAAGAAGCAGCATGGACAACAGGGGTATTGGGAGGCAAGAAGTAACACACAGACCACAGGAGGTGGGAGTTGAGAAGCAACATGGACAGGGAAAACAAGAGAAGAAAAAAAAGTACCCCAATTACAGTGCGATCAGTGGAAAGAAAGATCAAAATGAAGCAATCAGTGCTAGGTCCATGCTCCAAACAAGAGAAGTGGAAGTGAAATGGGCATGTGCAGGTCAATTAGGAGGCAGCAAATAAGACTGACAATGAATGGTAAGCAGTGGGAAGGCTCCAAGTTCCTTCTACTAAACAAAATATCTTGCAAGACCGTGCATGGGCACTGCTTCAAACGAGGCCTAAAAATGGGACCACAAGAAACAGACTATTCTAGTATCAAGTGCTTTGCGAATATTTGCCTCCGCAGAGAAAGTTCCTGCTCAGATGCGCAGTTTGGGCAAACATGAAGGGAATCTCTCCGGCCCTGCTCTGGAAACCATATGAACTGTGCTGGCGCACACCTCCTTGCAGCCAATATTTGCTTTAAGCGCTATGTCCCATTGCGTGCACCTCCTTTGCTGGAAGGCCTCCGAGCCCGCTCTCACACAGTAGGGTGGATGAAATTGTGCTGTCAGTGCGTTTGAACATTAGTTTTACTGGCGGTTGAAGATATGGTAATTGTTGGCAGCACAGATGGCTTTTGCTCGTTGTGTTTTTATTGGCTGTTTCAAACTTCCAGATGTGCTTGTTTTGGGCCAAGTGGGCGGGGTCTGGAGGGTTCTGCTCTTTCAGGCCATCGGGAAACATTTAGATTTGTTTTGATTGCTTTCATTTTAGAAAAGGCAGTTACAGAAGTGTTGAGGGTTAGACCCCAGACATTGAACCTCCAGCAGGTCACCCCAAAGGTTGGGTGGGCACCAGGCAAGAGCCAGGCACTCCTCTGCTCGAGGTGGCAGGTCAAGGATGCATGGGCTAAGCCGGGTATGGTGGTTCAGTGGACTAATGCATCCACTGCAGGGGCCTGTGTTTGACCTCATGGTCACAGGTTCGAATCTCGACGGATCCACTCAGCCTTTCATCCATCTGAGGTCGATAAAATGAGTACCATTGAGTTGGGTAACAGTAAACATCTGTTATTCAGCGCCAAAACACCTACGGGTAATCGTGCGCTTTACAAATACACCTGTTATGTTATGTTCCCTTTGAGACCAGTATTGCAGCATCACCTAAAGGTTGGAAACAGAGTTGTTACGTTTCTTCCCAGCCTTAAAGCTCCAGCTTTTACACACAAAACGTTCTGCAAATTCCAGCATGGACCTCCTCAAAAGTTAACTGGGCTCAATCGATTCCTCAGATTAATGAATGTGGATCTGGGTTGTGTGTCACAGTTACAGATATTTCTCCACTACAAGGAGTGGCACTCCAAAGAGACGCATGGCTTCTTCGTAAATCACAAAAAAGCAGCAACTTAGTGTTGTCACGAATCCGATCTGCTTTAATATTAATGCGTGTCTGTACCCCATAGCCGAACACCAGTCGCCACAGTTGTTTTCATGTAATGACGCCCAACAAGCTCGCCCGTCCTACACGTGCCAACCACATATCCGAACAGGGTATTAGAGCGCTTTGCATGAGCGGCAGTTACATTACACAAGATCACATTCATTTTCTGTATGCATGGAGAGAACATGTGATTTGCCCAGAAACACAGAATATTGAGCCAACGTCATCTCTGCTTGGACAAGAAAACATTGACTAAACCAATAGATCTTGGATATGCAAGACCTATTGGCTTTGTCAATGCTTGTTCTTTCCCAGCTTTGGATCTGTCAAAGATTCACATTTTTGGATTGCACTATTAGTGTCAGCTTTAACACGTACCCAACCGTCCGAATTATGATTTTTTTCGTATGTAGTAGGGCAACAATTATAGTCTTATTTCTTTCAATTGAGCATTAGATTTTTTAGCTGTAATCACTCTTTTTCACTATGTACCAGCTTTCTTTTTCTTTAATTAAATTAAGCCATCAAACGTTGAGTATTTTTTTAACATCCTTTATTCAATTAAAAGACACCCCTTTTTCTGGCAAACCCAGCCAACGAGTTTCACACCTTTTAGGCCCTCATAAGGGTTTATACATATATAAGGGTCAATGCACTATATTGATTAAAAACAATTTTACATTTACCCATTTTTTGTTATTTTTCAAAGCATTTTTTTTTACATAAAAACAATTATTAATCAGGAAATGTATATAAAAACGAAATTTCAATGTCAATTTCACAAGATCACCCCCTGTATAAACTGTTACCTGTTCTTTATCTTTATGAGCCTCGATCCTGGCAATTTGATCCCATTCCTGATCTTCATTCGAGTGATTATGGCTACCCAGCTCATCTTTTTTATCCTATATGGCCATGGTTTCTATTGTTTAAGATTTGGTCCTTCTATATTAGAATTCTTCTTATTGGTGTGTTTGCTACTCACAATTTCTTGAAGTTTGAATTCTTCCATTTGTATTATTATCTTTCCCAGAGTTCCTCGTGGGGAACAGAAGAACACCGCAGTGACAGGATAATTCTGATAATAATTCTGAAGTCAGTCATCTTCACAGCCGAAGTGGGGGAGGGCGGGAAAGAGTGGGGTTAATGTCAGTGCTGCAATTCATCGCCCTGTGAGAGGGTGACAGGAAGTCGCGCACTCCGTGTATGATGGATGACACTAATGCGCACAGTAAAGTGCGCTTGGCAGGTGACGCGTCATCGGAGTCGTTTAAAGAAGCATTAGCAAATTGCCCTTGTCCTCGCTCAGACAAATCTTCGGGGACGCGCATCCGAGGCAGGGAGAAGACGGGGTCTCCTTGGCAGTGGCTGCAAGGACACACCCGAAGGATGGGTCCAACGGGGCACAAGGAATCCATGCCACCTTTTCTAAGAGTCCGAATTCTTCAGATCTGACATGCTGATGGAGAACGGCTAGTGGGAGCACAGATATTTTGAAATGATTTATTCTGTTTGACCAGGATCCCGGCTATTCGACTGTTGCAATTGAACTTGTATCTTTAGCCTTATTTATAAAGGTCTAATGGAAGCCATAAGATCATTTCCCAGTATATTGACAGCTATAGGTTCTCCATTTTAATTTTGGCAGTGTTGCTAAATATACCAAGATTGATGCTATTGTTTATATTGCAGAGATCCAGTCAGAAAAGAAAGTGGACGCTCTTACACTGGAAGTCTTTGCCCTGAAGAAGACCCTCTAAATACCCCTAGGTCGAAACCCGTTGACGCCCTAAAACGTGGCCTAATTAGGAGAGGACACAATTGTTACATTGTGTGTTTTTCTGTTACTTAGTTTTTCTCTGCCACTGTTTGATCAGTCTACACTTGTCAATGTTTACTATTTCACCACTGTTCGTGTAACTGTCTGAGCGCCCTTTACATTTTGATTTTCTTGTGTGTTTTATGGAATTTGCATTAAAAATCGTTTTTCTAATATTGTATAAGTACACAGTTTTTGTGAAATTAAGTCGGTATAGTTTTTTGCTATGTTTATGTATTCTTTTTGTCTTCTTCCACTCTAGTTCTCTTTTTTTCATTTATTGTAGCTCTTGAACCACTGTTTGGAATACAGTAGATATTGTCCCAGGTTATTGTTCTAGGGTTGCTCTTGTTGTTTGTAAACCTTTTCTAAGGGGGCTTTAGGAAACACAGGGGCGGAGACAAGACAGCGAGGGCACCGCAATAACCCGGCAAGGGAACGGGGGAATAATCCAGACAAAGACTAGGCGCCCTCAGAAGCAAAGGTTCAATTGCACCTGAATTAATCAAAAAAATGTGAGGAATGATAATGCAGCAGAAAATCCCCAGAAGAAATTAACTGACTTGCTCGCAATAAACAAAACAAGCATTTGCAATGCAATCGGTCTCGCATTTGGGACCTTATATGAATTTAGCTATGCAGCACATTAGCCTGGGTGCTGAAACCTCTGCTGTTCTTTAACATGGAGGGAAGTAAGCACCAAACTGTGTGACACGCCAGGTATGGGAACACATGGAAAGAAATATTGCCTTTCAGCTGAAAATGATATAGTCCAAAGCTCTGTTTTTAATATAAAATCAGGGACTTCAGTGGTCAGATCACTGAAAAAACAAGATTTTAAAAAAAAATTGTCTATGGGTGCTCGTGGAAGACAATTTCTATAGAATGGAATCTAGAGAAGGCTAAAGTGATTCTGGTATTTTACTGACCTCTGCTGGTCGTTTTCTATCAAGTAAGTTAAATAGAGGCAGTTGCCAGAAAAGTTAAAAAAGAAAGTCTCTCTGCAGAAGGCCCTTCTGGTATTTTACTGACCTCTGCTGGTCGTTTTCTATTAAGACAGTTAAATAGAGGCAGTTGAACAGAAAAAAAGTCCCTAAGTGGAAGCAGACAAGTCCTAGGGCTGATCTCCAGAGCCAACATGGTACATACACATAAGAATATAATAATAAGTATATACTAAAGTATATAAAAGAGATCACGAATGCTCGACCTAAAAAGTGTAGGTAACTTGAAAGATGTTTGTGAAAATACACACACATAAAAATCAATAAATCTCCCAACCTTTTGACTTCTGGGGACCCACACTGACTCATTACTGGAAGCTAAATTCAATTCATCGTCCATACTATATTCTGTTTGATGCACTGCTCCCACGAATCAATCTGAGGATACGAATTTCATTTTTAGCCTCTTATTTCCAATTTCTTCACATTTACAGTAAGTTTTAAAATGTTCAATTGTACATTGGACTTCTTTATTAATATACACTTTATCAATCTGTTAATATTTTTAATTTTCTAAGTAGTTGCGGACCCCCAGAGGAGGCTTAACAGACCCCCAGGGGTCCCCAGACCACAGGTTGAAAAACACTGGTGTAGAGGAATCACAGTTGTACAAAGATTAGTTGTAAATCGAGCTCCATAACAATCTGTGCAAAACATTTGAATGTTTGGACCCCAGCGTAAAATTGTCAGGGTCTTCTTCAGAACAAAGAATGCATTTTAGTAGCCACCAACAAAGGCTCCTTACTGAAGATGGGCATGGTTTCCACCAAAAAATAGGTTCATCGGTACATGAAGTGAAATAATTGGGGTAAAAAACTGCTGGACTCAGTATTTAAACTGCACCATCATCACTGCAAAATGAACACCGGGCCATGCCACTCGAGTCCGAGGCAAACCTGAATCGAAACATGAGAAAAGTGATTTAAAGGATGATGTCTGCCTAAATTTGTACAATATGTCTCTAGGCCATTTGTTGATCCCTCCACACCGTGTCCCAAAGGGAACTCTTAATAGGCAGGTCATGCGGCAAAATAAGAAGAGAAACAGCGCAGTCTTGCTTCGTTCCATAGTACACCTGAATTAAGTTGTTCCGGATGGGAATTAAATATCTTAGGTAGCAACAGTGTAAAGTACACAAACTGCGAAGGTAGGCCAAGCAACATATAATTTAGGGTACTGATTGTGAAGGAAAATGGAGGGAAGACTGTGCTTTTAGCTGGGTGGAACCGGGTAGCAGAACCCTCTTTCTGTTTTGTTTTCATTTTTGATGTTTAGGATTAGCGGTTAGAAGCATATAGCGCCAATGATAGTCAATGGTGGCATCTATAACCAGACTCCTCCCATTCTTAGCTCTGCTTCTGTACTTGGGACTCCTCCCATGGCCTATGCTCTTAATGCCGTAGACTCCTCCCACTCTCATTCCTTCTCCTGTACTTAGACTCCGCCCATCTTCTATGCTTTTAATGCTGCAGACTCTGCCCGTTCTGAGTGCTCCTGTGCACAGACCCGTCCACCGCTCAGTGTTCCTGCTGTAGGCAGACTCTACATTCTCAGTGCTGCTGCTCTATTTTCTATTTAGACACCTCCCATTCTCAGGTCTTTTTAATTTCTTTTTTTCTCTCAGAGTTTTTATATATCGCAAACTTGACCCGAAGGTATTGGGTATCAGAACGCTTTGCATTAGTACCCGTTGTGTTACACAAGGACACATTCATTTTTGTTAGGCACGGGGAGATTAAGTGATTTGCCCAGAATCACAGGATGGTGAGATTCATTGCCGAAACTCAAATCCGGTTACCCAGATTTGAGGCCGACCACCCTAGCCGTTTGGCCACACCCTCTCCCCAAGGGGGAGTCTTGTGCTGTTGCAGACTCCCCCTTTCTCAGGTCTGCTCCTGACTCCTCCCTTTCTCAGGTCTGCTCCTGACTCCTCCCTTTCTCAGGTCTGCTCCTGACTCCTCCCTTTCTCAGGTCTGCTCCTGTCTCCTCCCTTTCTCAGGTCTGCTCCTGACTCCTCCCTTTCACAGGTCTGCTCCTGTCTCCTCCCTTTCTCAGGTCTGCTCCTGACTCCTCCCTTTCTCAGGTCTGCTCCTGACTCCTCCCTTTCTCAGGTCTGCTCCTGACTCCTCCCTTTCTCAGGTCTGCTCCTGACTCCTCCCTTTCACAGGTCTGCTCCGGCCTCCTCCCTTTCTCAGGTCTGCTCCTGTACTAAGACACCTCCCAGCCCCTGTGAATCTACTGTACAGCCTCAGTCCCCAGGCCGTCATGTTTGTCTAGGTCCTGGCATTAACACAGCTGCATATTACTGGGCATCGTAACCATGCTGGTGCCACAACACACCAAGGACAATTTCTGGAAGATCCAGGCACATGCGAGTCCAAGCAACAAAGACGAGTCAAACCTGTGTCTCTTTAACCTATGGACTTCCTGTGGCTAGGGAATGGGGCGAGGCGTTTCCTTGAGCCCATAGTTTAATGTACAGCAGGGATCCTGCGACATACGCATCCAGAGCAAGTAATCTGGCAAAGGTGCCCCACAGGGACAGGAAACCAAGAGCAGGTCAGGACCAAGAGGCGGCATAAGGAAGCAATGGAGATCAAAGGAGGCCATCTGGAAGGCAGAGCTGCAAGGTGTTTACTCAACTCGGCAGAGCTCGGAGTGTGGGGGGCCTGCACTGTGCAGCAGCAGCTGTGATAAGAAAAAGCTGAGCCCAAGGGCTGAAGGCACAGACCTGCCCCACCCAGGGGCCTCGGCCACACAAGGGAACATCTGAGCAGTCAACACTACAGATCCCAGCTGGGTCGATGGAAAGCCTTCCTTGGAAGCATCTTCCACCCTCCAGGCCCTTCGTAAGAAGGGTATTATCGAAAGGGTAGGAGTGGTGCTGTGAGACACACCTTGCCCCATACATGAACAAGTGTCATCCTAACCAGGTGCGACACTGACTGCCTCCCTTGTAGGCAATTGTTTTGTATAGCGCTGGCTTGTGATCCAAGGCCACTTCTCAGCACTTTCAAGCGGAGTCTTATTATTGTGTAAGGCGTGTCCGAGATTACTGGGCGAGGTAGGTCGCTATAGAAGAACAGCCACTTGTACCTTCAGTGCAGGGCTACTGAGTGGGGTGACCTGTCCAATCCAGACGGTACCAAGATGAGAGGTGAGGGTCTTTTAACAGATTCAGCTTCAGGTTTCTTTTTTAATGGTGCCAAGTATGGTTGGTTCATCGGGTCTGGGCATGTAGATTCAGAGATGTGTGCCCAGGCCATGGTTGGCCATGCTTCAACAGTCAAACGAGGGAAGCGGAAGATATTTGGAAGCAACAAGATTGGTCCAATTCACAGCGATCTCACCGGAGGAGCTAAAAACAGACTTCGCAACAGGGGTAAAAACTTTGACCACTCTCGGACATCCGCACCGCTTTATGCACCACACATCACCCTGCACAAATGGTACACGCCCAAATGCACAGTAGAAGATGTAGGCTATATGCACACACGAGAATCTCAGGTCCAGAGTCAACCTTTGCACAACATACATGATTGACATAGGGCCCTCACTGTGCAATGCTTTCATCACCACCTGCTTTACATACGTCAGACAACTTACATGCACAACATTCTCACCTCCAAAGCAGTCTCAACACCCAGTCCATGCCTACTCTGCCTCTGAGAAGCCTCACATAACTATGGAGAAGGACATGGGCAGGTCCTTGTACCCAACTGAAATGTGTGAGAACCCACTGATCTGCTGGCAGGTAAGAACAAGATTTGATCACTTTATACATGACGAGACCGGAGTTAACAAGGAAACAATGTTAAGTAGGAGCTCTGGTCTGATGTGTAACTACACCCTGGAGGCCTGATCTCTGGTCTCGTCTTTGGCACCTGTCTTTAGAATAGGCTGTCTTGCAAATCACTGCATCTTTAGGAGGCTGAAATTGTAAATATATTTAATATACCACGAATCTAAGCAAGTTAAAAAAAACATAAAAATGTTAAAAAAAATATGTATTAAATAAAATGTTCTGCAGACTTCCTAGTACTGTCCTGTTTAAGTTACCAGCCACACATCCATTCCTAGTTTCTGCAAACAAGACGTCAAGCACCACACCGTTCTACGCACAGTGCCTCATGGACAAAGCGTGCCTGCTAAAATTAAAACATCTACACAGCACTTTCTTGACCCTTTTTTGCCAGGGCAGGTGATATAACCAATACACGAAGGTAAAGTCTAACACAAGCATGAAATAAAGTTCCACATTCACTGCATTATTTTCACATCAGATAGTTCCTCCTCTCAGTCCATGAGACTGGATGGAGCTTTTCATTTCCTTCAAAGTGCTTCTCCGATCTACACGGTCCGCTTCGAAGTAGCCTCCTCCGTCGATAAACACCGGACAGAAGATGCCACTCAACATCTAGTGTCCATACTGTGCGCCCAATTGAGAGCCCACCTTCTAAGACCAGGAACTCAGCTGCGCTGAGGTAACAAATATCTACCAAAGGTCCAGCCTCCATTTTCTGATGATATCAGTCAAATTTCCCCAAACAAGAAGTAACTCCTGGCTCTCAGAAGAGCTCTGGTAAATAGAATTGTGAGAGTTCTCAAATCGGGGGAACCTGGGGTCATATTATCAAGAAAGGGCGATACATTATCGCCGCTTTTATCAGCAGGAAACTGCCGCTAAAGCGGCGATAATGGCCTTGATAATATGCCCTTGTGAATTCCCATAGCAGCCCAGGTTAACACCAGAACCTGGGCTGCTATGGGAATTCACAAGGGCATATTATCAGGCCAATTATCGCCGCTTTATCTGCAGTTTCCTGCTGATAAAAGCGGCGATAATGTATCGCCCTTCTTGATAATATGGCCATGGTTCGAATCTTGGCAGGGACGTTCAACATCCTGTGATTCTGGGCGAATCGCGTACTCTCCCAGTGCCTAACTAAAATGAATGTGTCCATGTGTAACGCAACTGGTGCTCATGTAAAGCGCTCCGATACCTTCAGGTCAAGTTCGCACTATATGAAACTACGCAAATATATTTTTGTTGATTTGCTTTTAGCTTGTAACAGTTGCCTTAAAATGACAACCATGACCTCAAAAATATTTTTTTTCTAACTCAATTCATACTTTGCAGCCTTGCAAGTATCTCTAGTAAAACATCAGCTCCTTATAATGGTAATTATGGATATCTGTCCAACCATACTTTGACTCACACCCCCTCCCCCACCCCCCTTTTGTTTCTTCACTCCATCTTTTCTGCCCGTCTCCTCCCTTACCAACATGGGAAAGATGTCCTTCTCCTATCCCTGGTTTGATCAGGGCTCAACCCTTTTGACCTCCATGTAACCCCCACACACACAGCAAGCGCTGCCCTCCACACAGTCCTTCATTTGTACAAAATATAAGTGCCAGGGCCCTCCTCGTGAGCTGCAGCTTGCACCACACATTGCCCCTGCCAGTGCTGCCAAGGACAAAACCAACACAACTCCTAACCATCACACCCTTAAAAGTGTGACAATTCAGACTATTCCAGGCTTCCAAAGCTATAAGAATGACTTGGGTGGTAAGGGTAAGTATTAGTCATTTTACTGCATATTTAATTAATAAACATCTGTTTTGATCATCCTTAAATTAGGTAAATAGCGCCACTATGTGGCAGACTGTAATAAGCGCCGGTATTAACAATTATGTGCAGGTGCTGTGCACCGGAAATCACCGGATCAAATTAAACACTGCCTCCACTAAAGTCAAGCCTTCACTCTCCCACCCCCGAGCTCATCTCAGAGCCAAGGGGAGAGGAGCCAGGGAGACCCTTTGAACATAGGCTCCAAACTTGGATTGGTTATTTCTCATTAAGTGTTTTAGGTTTATTCACCCGTGACGGCTGGGAAATGTAGTGCTTTTATTCGTGGCTGCCGTCATCAGCAAAGAGTTAAAAGGCATAATCCTTGCCTTTGTGCCCTTAAACAAATCTAAACTTTGCAATGAAAAGGACATTTTGCACAGCTTTACTATGGGATTACAGGAGAGCTGGGGTAAGAAAAGCAATTGCACGGCGAAACGAAAAGACGATAGGTGTCGAGGCCTATGGTGTTGATAGAGAGGTTTAGAACAGAAACACACAACTGCACGCCACTTGTGAACAATTGAGACCGCGGTTTGAAACAGTCTCTGCTTTCTGACAAGGCTCGACTTCTTGGCACTCTGCCACCCTACTGTGGCGCCATGAGTCTTGGACCTGACGTCAAAGTGTGGTGCAGCTGGTCTGATCTTCACATTCCAATAAATGGGGAAATACCACTTAATTCCATGTCTAATATTTACTTAATTTTTTCTAAGTTTGCAGGGCGCCATACAATATATATATATATATATATATATATATACATACATATATACACACACACAGACACACATATATTATATATATATATATATATATATATATATATATATATATATACATATATACATATATATATATACATACACACGCACACACATATATACGCACACACACGCACTGAGCCGGACTGGCCGTAGCGGGCACCGTGCGTTTCCCCACTGGACCGCCAGGGTGGGGGCCGGTTTTGGGCCCCTGGGGGCCATTTTTGTTACTGGGACCGGCAATATCGGCCCCCTGTAACATAATCGGCCAAAAGCAGCCCTTGCAAACAGCTCTGCTGCACCCCCTCAGTCCCCCCACGGGGTCCGGCTGAGTAGTTTACTAGGGCCAGTTTCGATTCCCAGTCCTGCCCTGTACACACACACACATATATATATATATATATATATATATATATATATATATGTAAAAAATGTAAATCCGTATTTGTAAAGCGCTAACTACTCACCCTTACGGGTCGCAAGGCGCTGGAGGCCGTTGCGGAAATTAAGCGAGCTATTGCCCAGAGTCACATGGTGCTGAGCTGAGGCAATGAATGGATCGAACCGTGAGCCCTGTGCTCCGAAGTCAGCTGCGCTGGCCGCAGCACCCCACCTCTCCACTATATATTAAAAAAAAATATATATATATATATATATATATATAGACATATACACACACGTATACACACAAACACACATATGCAGTACGAATGACCTAGCACATTACTGTGGCGGTTGTGCAGGTTACACAGGGCTTTGCATCACTGGCTCATATGACCTTTTTTCACACCACTGACCTGCGTTGCTCCTGTTCTGCAGGCCCAAGAACACGAAAACTGGTCGTAAATTTAACATTTGCCCTGCAGCGGGCTGTCATCTTTCGAGCCCAAACATGTACACCCCTTCCAAGAAACACTGAGCTGCTGCAACTGGGAATTCAAAAGAAAGAACCCAACATTGTTCTATTTGATCTGATGGAAATCCAAATGCACTCACTGCTCCCAATGTATTTTGTTTTTAAAGTCACCATAACCCTGCCCTGCACCATTACTGGATCCTGGAGGTTTGGCAAGACATAAAACAGATGTGCAATCCACCGCTGGAAACATTTGCAGCTTATGGCCAGAACCACAGCAAACCCCTGCCAATGCACATCCCTCTAACGTTTCAAGCACTGCACACCCTGCTCTGCCAATACATTCAGCACTGTCCCCCAGAATCAAAGCACTGAAACCCTCACAGAGCTCTGTCAGTGCACGTCAGCCCTATCTTAGGCTGACCCCCCCCTTAAAAAAAATCTCTGAGTTTTATATAGCGTGAACTTGACCCGAAGGTATCAGAGCGCTTTACGTGAGCATCAGTTGTGTTACACAAGGACACATTCATTTTTGTTAGGCACGGGGAGATTAAGTGATTTGCCCAGAATCACAGGATGTTGAGCGTCATTGCCGCGACTCCAACCCGGGTCCCCAGATTTGAGATCATCCACCCCCCAACCCCCCGCCCCCCCCCCCCGTTCTGTGTCCAGTCAAGTACTGAACCTAGTCTAGACACAGCTTTTTGAGCTCTTCCGGATAAACTTGAATTACTCACCTCATACACAGCGCCTATGACGCCATTTGCCTGCTTCAAGGCGCTGAGGTGAAACACGGGCAAGTTTATAGAAACAAGAAAGGCAAAGCAGGGGCCCCGGGGAAGGGATGAAAAACAGATACGGGAGTGGCAGAGAAAAGGGGTGGATGGGTTTTAGGGTCGATATAGATATGAAAAATGCGAAACTTAAACATGGCACTTAAATATGAGGGAGGCCCCTTCAGAACAAGAACTGCAAAGGCCAGAGGTCTCGCATTTCGATGGTGTTACCCAACACTCTGGCTTTGCCAAAGTGTTGTGCCAATGCTGTTCCGCCTTGGCTAAAACAAAAACAAACAAGCATTTACAATGCAACGGTCTCGCCTTTGAAAAAGTTAGTGCTATTGGCATTGTAAGGAATATGCTACTTACCAGTATGCATCTGTTCTTGGCATAGAGGGCTGCAGAGTGGTACATTATGAATAGATCGCCATCTGGTGTTGGGCTCGGATGATTGCACTTTGTTTTTCTCTTGGAGAGTCTTTTGTATGTTGGTGACTCCTCCCTTAGTTGGTAGTGCGCATGGGCATCGGCTCCATCCTTAGATTGTTTTGCCATAGTAGGGTTAGATGGAGTAGTGTAGTAGAATACAGATAAGAGTGCCCATGTAAGTGTATCTAAATAAGATAATGTTGGAACAGACACAGGTTTCCGGGGAGGCTGGGAGGGCATGTACCACTCTGCAGCCCTCTATGCCAAGAACAGATGCATACTGGTAAGTAGCATATTCCGTTCGAGGCATATGGGCTGCAGATGGTACATTATGAATAGACTATACAGCAGTTCTCTCCCTAGCGGTGGTCGCCCGTGTCTGTTGCAACTGTCTGAAACAATGTTTTTAATACTGCTTGTCCCACTCTAGCTTGTTGTGTTGCGTGCACATCAACACAATAGTGTTTTGTGAAAGTGTGCGGTGTAACCCAGGTAGCCGCTTTGCATATGTCATCTAGTGGAATGTTTCCCAGAAATGCCATAGATGCTCCTAGTTTACGTGTAGAGTGAGCTCTAGGAGGAACAGTTAATGTTCTCTTTGCCTTTAAGTAGCATATTTGAATGCATTTTACAATCCATATGGCAATGCCCGCTTTGGAGATGGGATTGCCTTTATGTGTGGGAGAAAACGCAACAAATAGCTGTTTTGTCTTTCTGAAAGTTTGTGTTCTCTCTATATAGTACAATATGGCCCTCCTAACATCCAGTGTATGTAGGGCTCTTTCCGCTACTGTTTGTGGTTTTGGAAAGAAAACCGGTAATTCCACTGACTGATTGATGTGGAATGCTGAGATAACCTTTGGTAAGAATTTTGGGTTTGTTCTAAGAACCACTTTATTTTGGTGTAGCTGCATAAATGGTTCTTGAATCGTAAAAGCCTGCAGTTCACTTACTCTTCTAAGTGACGTGATAGCTATGAGGAAGGCCACCTTCCATGTGAGGAATTGTATTTCACACCTATGCATAGGTTCAAAGGGTGGCCCCATTAGTCTGGTAAGCACTATGTTGAGATTCCAGACTGGGGAAGGTGGTCTTCTTGGTGGAATGACTCTTTTGAGTCCTTCCATGAAAGCTTTAATTGCTGGTACTTTAAACAGTGACAGGTGTTGCCTGTTTTGTAGGTACGCCGCTATGGCTGCTAGATGAACCCTAATAGAGGTATATGCTAGATTACATTGCTGTAAGTGTAATAAATAGCAAATGATTTGTTTAGTGGATGCGTCCAGAGGGTTGATGTGCTTACTGTTACACTGTGTAGCAAACCTCTTCCATTTTGCTGCGTAGCATGCTCTGGTGGTAGGACGTCTTGCCTGTTTAATGATTTCCATGCATTCTGGTGGTAAATCTAAATACCCAAACTCTATGACCTCAGGAGCCAGATCGCTAGGTTCAGTTGTTTGGGATCTGGGTGCATTATTTCTCCATGGTTCCGTGTAAGATGCATGGGTAATAACCTTAGCTTTTGATGTGGTACTTGTGAGAGTTGTAGCAGCGTGGTGAACCACGGCTGTCTTGCCCACGTGGGTGCCACTAGTATCATTGTCATTGAGTGTTGCTGCAGTTTCCTCACCAGTAATGGAATTAGTGGTAGAGGAGGGAACGCGTAAGCAAATTTGTTGGACCAATTTATCCACAGTGCATTGCCCTGGGACCTTTGGTGTGGGTACCTGGATGCGAATTGTTTGCATTTTGCGTTCTGATGATTTGCAAACAGATCTATCTCTGGTTGCCCCCATTTTTGGAAGAATGGCTGTAGTATTTGGTCGTGCAGTTCCCATTCGTGAACTTGTTCTGACTGTCTGCTTAGGATGTCTGCTATTTGATTTTGAATTCCTGGTAGGTGTTCCGCTAACAGGTAGATTTTTTGAGGAATGGCCCATCTCCATATGTCCTGTGCTAGTTTGGACAGTTGGAGAGAGTGTGTCCCCCCCTGTTTTTGAATATAATACATTGCAGTCATGTTGTCTGTTCTGATCAGGACTGCCTTGTTTGTTATTTGCATTTGGAAAGCTTTTAATGCTAGAAAAATTGCTAATAGTTCCAGGTAGTTGATGTGCAGTTTCTTTTGCTGCGCACTCCACTTCCCCTGTACTGTGTATTTGTTCATATGCGCTCCCCATCCGGAGAGCGATGCGTCCGCTGTTATTATTACTTGTGGAATTGGCTCTAGGAACGACCGTCCTTTGGAAATGTTTTCTGTGTTCCACCACTTCAGAGAGCGATACGTCCGGTCGTTTACCAACACCAGATCTGTAATCTGACCTTGAGCCTGATTCCACTGTGTCGCTAGACACTCTTGTAGTGGGCGCATTTGTAGTCTGGCATGTGGTATTAGCAGTATGCAAGAGGACATCATGCCTAATAGTTGCATAAACACTTGTGCTGGTAGTGAGTGTTGTGGTTGAAATTTTTGTATTAACCCGACCATTGTCTGTACTCTGATTGGGTTGGGGTATGCTATTGCCTTTTCTGTGTCTACTGTAGCCCCCAGGTATTGCTGGATCTGGTTTGGTTGCAGGTGTGATTTTTTGTAGTTCACCGTAAACCCTAGGTGGTGCAGCAGTTGAATTGTCTTCTGTGTGTTGTGAAGACATTCCTCCTTTGATTTGGCCTTTATTAGCCAATCGTCCAAGTATGGGAAGACATGTATTTGTTGTCTTCTTAGGTGTGCTGCCACCACAGCTAGGCATTTTGTGAAAACTCTCGGTGCTGTTGTGACACCGAACGGAAGGACCTTGAACTGGTAGTGTTGTCCTTCTAACACAAACCTTAGGTATTTTCTGTGGGCTTTGTGAATTGGGATATGAAAGTAGCGTCTTTTAGATCCAGTGTAGAAAGAAAGTCCCCTTTCTTCAGTAAAGGGAGTACTTGTTGGAGCGTGACCATGTGGAAGTGTTCCGAATTTATGTAAGCATTGAGAGGTCTGAGGTCTAATATTGGTCGTAGGGACCCGTCCTTTTTGGGGATCAGGAAGTATAGAGAGTATACTCCTGTTCCTTGTTGATCCTTTGGGACCTTCTCTATTGCATGCTTTTGTAGAAGTGCTAGCACTTCTTCTCTTAACAATGTCAGATGATCCTGACTCATTGGACGCTGTTTGGGGGGGATGTTTGGTGGGGTAGCTGTGAGTTCTAGGCAATAACCATGTTGGATAATTTGTCTCACCCACTTGTCTGACGTGATGTTTTCCCAGACAGGTAGGAACTGTGATAGACGTCCCCCGACCGGTGTTATGTGGTCTGGGGGGAGATCTATGAAGTCACTGTTTTGGTGTTGAGGCGTTGCGGTTGTTATTATTTCCGCGGCCTCTACCCTTATTGTTGTTACCTCTGTAATTACCTCTTGAATTACCTCTGGGTGATGTTGGTGTGAAAGATGTGGATTGCTGATTTGTTCCTGTGTTTTTTGAGCCCCCTCTATAGGTGGATCTACGAAAGGAAGAAATGCGTTACTTACCTGTAACAGCAGTTATCCAGTATTGGTGTCTTTCATAGATTCACATGCCTGAATCATTCCCCGTCGCCGAGACGGGAGCCTCCGGTACATAAAAAAGTAATGTCCTAAGGACATACATAGAGAATATAGGCCGAAGGGCCTCCCCTTTGGGGCCTTTCCACGTCCTTATGTAAAAAGGACCGAACTCTCATCGTTAGCCAATCAGCTCCGACCTCCCTCTAGAACCTTCCCGGGAGGAGCCTCAGTCCCTCAGATTTTCGTACGCACCCAGCTAGGGTGTCGCAATGTAGACATAGAGGTACGTGAGTCCTTACCGGGGAGGCGGGAGGGTTGCATGTGAATCTATGAAAGACACCAATACTGGATAACTGCTGTTACAGGTAAGTAACGCATTTCTTATCCAGTATTTGGGTGTCTTTCATAGATTCACATGCCTGAATCAGAGTAGCCAGCAGTTATACATGCATAGTGGTAAAGCACATTCTCTCAACCAGCAGGCCTGCATAAATTACAGACAACGTGAGAGAAACATGGCAATATACAGTCATGCATAGAGCAGAAAAAATCCATGAAGAATGTGCATACCTGGATGGCGGGACGAGGTAAGGCTCACCTTATTGGAAGAGATGGCGCAGCACCGCTTGTCCCACTGCAGCGTCCTTCTGCAGTTCGATGTCCAGGCAGTAGTGCCTGGAAAAGGTGTGCGGGGACTTCCAGGTCGCCGCTCGGCAGATGTCCAGGATCGTCACTCCAGCGAAGAGCGCCGCTGACGTTGACATCGCTCTGGTAGAGTGGGCAGCCACTCGGTCCGTCAAAGGCCGTCCGGCCTGATCATGGCAGAAAGCAATCGCTGAAGAAATCCAGCGGGAGATGCTCTGTTTTGTCAAGGGCAAACCCATGCGCGGGTTGCTGTAGGCTACAAAGAGTTGAGAAGACTTCCTGACCTCTTTGGTCCTGTCCAAGTAGAATTTGAGACACCTTTTAAGGTCCAAGGAATGCAGCGCCCTTTCAGCCGCTGTGGAAGGGTTCGCAAAAAATGACTTGAGGACAATTGGTTCGTTCAGATGAAAGTCTGACGGCACTTTAGGAATGAATTTAGGGTTGGGCCTGAGTACCACTCGGTCGTGCCTGAATTGGAGATACGGTTCCTGAATAGACAGCGCTTGAAGTTCGCTGACTCGTCTGGCCGACGTCAGGGCGAGCAGGAGTGCCGTCTTCCATGAGAGATGTTTGAGAGTGGCCCGGTGTATGGGCTCGAAAGGGTGTTTCATTAGTTGGTTGAGCACCAAGTTCAATTGCCAGGTCGGAGGGACTTTCCGAGGCCTCGGAAAGGATCTGTAGAGCCCTTTCAGAAATTGCTTTATCAGTCAACTGGACCATAGGGAAGGTCCAGATGAGGTCCTGGTGAATCTAGAAATCGCAGCCAGATGAACCTTAATGGAGGCGTGAGCCAGCCCCGATTGAGCCAGGTGGAGGAGGTATGGTAGCAGCTGTACTGGGGTGACCCGGAGAGGGTGTAAGCCTTGTTCCGAACACCACAAGCAGAACCTCTTCCACTTCAGCGAGTAGGTCTTGTTCGTGCTGCCCGCCCTCGCTTTGGCTAGTACGGCCCTGCAGTCCTGCGGGATCTCTAGGTCTCCGAACTCTCGGTGCTCAGGAGCCAGGCCGATAATTTGAGCGAACGGAGGTTCGGGTGGTGTACCTGGCCTCCGGACATCGTTAAGAGGTTCGGGTGTTGTCGCAGGTGAATCGGGGGCTTGATGGAAAGGCGAAGCAGGTCCGAGAACCAGTGTTGTCTCGGCCAGTACGGAGCAATCAGGATCAGGGTGCACGGCTCCGTCTTCATCTTCCGGAGGAGCCTCGGTATCATCGGGAACGGAGGAAAAGCGTACGCAAACACGCTGAACCAGCCGATGGAAAAAGCATTTCCCAGCGACCCCCGTTGGGGATGCCAGCTTGCGTAGCTTGGGCATTTGGCGTTCCCTGCCGTCGCGAAGAGATCGATCCTCGGGGTCCCCCATTGCGAGAAGACGTGGGCCAACGTGTCGCCGTTCAGCTCCCATTCGTGGGAGAGAGAGGTCTGTCTGCTGAGGGCATCCGCGATAGTGTTGTCCTTCCCGGGAACGTACTCCGCTTTGAGGGAGAGCCCGTGTGCCACCAACCAGTTCCAGATTTTTTGCGATTCTCTTGAGAGAGAGAGAGATCGCTTTCCCCCTTGTTTGTTCAGGTAGTGCATCGTCGTGGTGTTGTCCGTTTTGACGAGCACCGGGGAAGTTCCGATACGTGGCAGGAATGCCTGCAGAGCCAGATACACTGCCCTCAGTTCCAAGAGGTTGATGTGTAGTTGTTTCTCTTGGGCGTCCCATTTGCCGCTGACTCGAAGGTCCAACAGGACCGCGCCCCAGCCTTCCAGTGAGGCATCTGTCGTGATGACCAGAGGTGCCGGCGGCAGGAGGAACTGCAAGCCGGCCGTCAGGTGTGTCCGGTTTCTCCACCACAGAAGGGCCTTTGTGATGGCCGGTGTGATTGTGATAATGTCCTCGAAGGAGCCGGAACTCTGTTTCCATTGTCTCGCCAGCGCCTCCTGCAGGGGACGCATGCGGAGCCTGCAGTGTGGTATGAGGAGAATGCAGGAGGACATCATCCCTAGCAAGGAGGTGAATGTCCGGACTTTGATGCGAGACTTCTTGGCCACAGCCGCGGCCAGAGACAGTATTTTGTTGGTCCTGTCCTCCGAGGGGAAAGCCTTTGCGCGCTTCGTGTCCAAGGTAGCCCCTAGGAAGGTGATCCTCGTTGATGGAGTAGTGCAGGATTTTTTGAGGTTGATCGTCAGACCCAGCTGTTGAAAAAGAGCGCTGCAGGCGTTGGAGGAAGCAGTCGCGCCCTCCGGGGAAGGCGCCTTCACCAGCCAGTCGTCCAGGTAGGGGAATACCTGGTGACCCCTTTGTCGCAGGAAGGCTGCCACCGGCGCCAAGCACTTCGTGAAGATACGTGGTGCAGATTTGAGGCCGAATGGCAAGACCTTGAACTGGTAATGTCTGCCTGCTATTTCGAACCGTAGGTACCTCCTGTGCCGTATGAGGATGGGGATATGGTAGTAGGCGTCCTGTAAGTCCAGGGAGACCATCGAGTCTCCTCTTTCCAGCGCCCCCAGGATCTCCTGGATTGTGACCATCCGGAAGGATTGACTCCGCAGGAAGGCGTTGAGCGCCCGGAGGACTAAGATCGGCCTCCATTTGTCCCCTTTCTGTTGGACTAGGAAGAAGTGGGAATAAAAACCCTTCCCCTTCTGGGACTCTGGGACTCTTTCGATGGCTCCTTTGACCAACATGGCGGATACTTCCTTGAGAAGGAGGTGCAGGTGTTTGTGAGCACGCTTCAGCGGAGGAGTGTTGGGAGGGGTGTTGACCATTTCGAGGGAATGTCCAAATTGAATTATTTGTAGTACCCACCGATCCGTAGTGATTTTTCGCCAATTTTGGAGGAAGTGGGTCAGTTTTCCCCCAATTCGAAAGGATTGAGATGGTGGTGGGACTGGCTGGAGTAAATGGTCACTGGCGGCCGCCAGTGCCCTTCTTGGCGGATTTGCCTCTGAAGGACGACCTCCCATAGGACGACTGTCGGGTCTGTTGTTTGTGCTGGGGCTGGTTCCTGTTGCCGTAGGAGTAAGACGACCGATTTTGGTAGGAACCCCTGTAGGAGTACTGACCTCTGGAGCGGCCCCCCCGAAAGGACTGGTTCCGGGACTGGAGGGAGCCCAGAGCCCTCGCCGTATCGGTATCTTTCTTGATGGCCTGGAGTGCTTCGTCTATCTTCTCCCCAAAGAGAAATTGACCATCGAACGGCATGTCCAGCACCTTAGATTGGACCTCTTGTCGAAAGGACGTTGCTTTGAGCCAGCCTTGGCGGCGGAGCACGGCAGCCCCGGCCAACTGGCGGAATCCCGTCATGGCTGCGTCGATGGCGCAGTCGATGATTTCAGCCGCGGAGTTTTGTCCTTCCGCTAGGAGAGCTTTCACTTCGTCCTGGACCGTGGATGGCAGACCTTGCAGATAGGGGGCTATGTCTTCCCATAGCTGGCGGTTGTAGCGCCCAAGTAGGGCGATGGAATTCGCCACCTTGATGGTCATGGCGGACGTGGTAGAGAACCGTTTGCTATGGTGTCCAGTTTCCTTCCTTCCTTGTCTGGGGGTGCGGACAGCGGCGAGGAGGGGTTGCGGGATTGCTTTTGGGCCGCCTGAGTCACAACCGAGTCCGGTTTGGGGTGGCCGGTCAGGCAGGCTGGCGCGGTGATCGGGGCCTTATATTTTTTGTCTAGGCGCGGAACCACCGCAGGCACCGAGGCAGGCGTAAGCATCAGCTTCTTGCCCTGTTCCCACAGAAAGTCTATAAGTGGAATAGACTTGGCCAATTTCTGGCTGTGCTCCTTGAAATCATGGAGGAAGCATTCCGTTTCCGTGGATTCCACCGCCATGTGAAACCTCTTTGCTGCCCTGTCCACCAGTTTGTGGAAACCCCCAACGTCCGCCGTCTCAGATTGGCGCGGTCGCGGGGATGCCGGGGTAGACGAATGGTGTGATGACGCAGCATCGGCATCGTCGTCTCTGTGGTCCGAGTCAACGTCTTGCACTTCGCCTTCCTCCAAGTCCGTCTCCTCCTCCTCGCCTTCCGAGGAGTCCTCCACCTGAGGCTGGGGCCGAGTGCGAGGCTGGGGTTGGTTCCGAGGACGGGCCTGGAGAGCGGAAGGGCGCGAGGCCGACGGTTGCGCTTGGGTGACCGGCACCTGGGTTCCGCTGTCGGCATCCGGGAACCGTTGTTTATAGTCCTGCACCAGGGAGCGCAAATCGTTGACCAGAGACAGGGGCAAACAGATCATCGGGGTGGTCTCCGTGTTGACGTTCATGGAGCGTTCCTGATACAGAACTTCGTCCTGGTCCTCGTGAACGTCCTGGTTTTCCTCGTCGGACTCCTCACTCTGCAGTGTCACCTGCTCTTGCTCGGGTGCCAACCCTACCGTTGGGGGAACCGAGGAAGTTGGAATCGAGTGAATGGAGACTTCGACCAATCTAGATTCTTTCCAAGATGGCGCCGGGGTCTCTTCCGACGACGTGCGTGAAGATGGCGCGCCCGCCGTGTGTGTTGGTGACTTGAACGCCTCCGTTAGTGTCGACGGCATCAAATTCTGCGGGGATAAGTGAATCGCCGACTTACTGGTGGTAGAGCCTTCGACTTGAGATTTCTTGGGTGAAGGCGGACCCTTTGAACTTGACCTCGACCGTTTAGGTGACGATCCTTCGGTATGAGAGGTCTTCGGCGAAGGCGTACCTTTAGATTTGGACCTCTTAGGTGACGATGACGCAGATAGTGGCGATGGTCCGGTATTAGTCTTGGACGAAGGCTTCGGAGGAATGGTCGAGGAGACCGGTGCGCCTGAGGACGCAGTGGTGGTCGTTGTGGCCGTCGCGGAGGGCGATGAGGCCGTAGTGGTCGACACAGTGGTCGAGACCGAGGTGGTCCGCTTAGTAGATGGAGCGGGTTTCTTGAACCTCTGGCCGTCCTTAACAGACACGGAGGAGGTGGTGGAACGTGCCTCCGAAGGTTTCCTGTGCGCCTTCTTAGGAGGAGTGTCTGTCTCTCCAGGGGACTGCACCCTGGGTCTCTTCTTGGAGACTTTGGAGGTCACGGAGACACTACCCTCGGAAGATTCCAGAGTGTCTCGGACCTTAAGCCTGTCGAGCCATTCGAGAAGGCGAGCCTCTCTTTCCTTAACAGTCTTCTTTGGGAAGGCTCTACACACCCTACACTTGTCAGGGACGTGGTCAGGGTACAGGCAATATAAGCACAGATCGTGCTTGTCCTCCGGTTGAATCCGCTGCTTGCCGCAGGAGGAACAGGCCCTGAGAAGGGCTTTCTTTTGCGAGTCCGCCATGGATGAAGCCTTCTTATTGGATTCCGACATGGGAGACAGTAGTCGAAGATAGGATATGTATTCTGTTTGTACAAAGTGTACTTCCAGCGAAGTTTGAGACTTCGAAGCAAGAAAAACCTGAAGAGCTCAGGTTGGAGACCCCCTAGCTCAACGTGCGGTAGAAAATCTGAGGGACTGAGGCTCCTCCCGGGAAGGTTCTAGAGGGAGGTCGGAGCGGATTGGCTAACAATGAGAGTTCGGTCCTTTTTACATAAGGACGTGGAAAGGCCCCAAAGGGGAGGCCCTTCGGCCTATATTCTCTATGTATGTCCTTAGGACATTACTTTTTTATGTACCGGAGGCTCCCGTCTCGGCGACGGGGAATGATTCAGGCATGTGAATCTATGAAAGACACCCAAATACTGGATAACCTCTGTGCGTTGGCTGTTGCAATGCTCCCATTGACTTAGCCGTTTCCGTATCTTTCTTCATCTTTTCTAATGTCTCGTCTGTACTTGAACCAAACAATGTCTTCTGATCAAATGGTCTGTTCAGTAGGGCTGTTTGAACTTCTTGTTTGAATCCTGAGATTCTAAGCCACGCGTGCCTTCTTAGCATGACACTAGTGTTAATAGACCTTGCTGCAGTGTCTGCTGCGTCTAATGCACACTTAATGGAAGTATTGGTTATTATTTTACCTTCCTGTATTAATTGGTCTGTCTTCTTCTGATGTTCTTTTGGAAGATGTATGAGAAGTTTTTCTAACTCATCATAATGTGCCCTGTCGTAACGTGCGAGTAGTGCTTGTGTATTAGCTATACGCCAGCTATTCGCTGCCTGTGATGCTACTCTTTTGCCTGATGCATCTATTAACTTCGACTCTTTATCTGGTGGCGGAGCCTCTCCTGTAGATAATGAGTTTGCTCTTTTACGAGCGTTTGAGACCACCAGCGAGTCTAGAGGTACATGTCCTCTAATAAATATTGGGTCCTTTGGAGCCGCTTTGTATTTCTTATCGATTCTTGGGTTTAACACCCTGGCTCTCACTGGGTTTTCGAATATTTCTTCTGTGTGAGTGAGAAGACCCTTTAGCATAGGAAGAGTACCTGATGTTCTCTGTGCACTAGGTAGAGTCTCTAACAAGAAATCCTCTATCTGAGGTTCTGTGTGCATATCTAGTTTGTGATATTTTGCTGCCCTATTAATGAGCTGCACAAAACCTGTGTTATCATCAGGTGGTGAAGGCTTTGAGGGGTATAGCTCTGGGTCGTTGTCCTCATCTGACCCTACATCGCAATTTTCCCATGGATCTTCCTCATCTTGGATAGATTCGTCATCCCCTTGAGGTTCTCCCTCCCCTATATCACTGTCTACATCTGATTGAGGTGTAGCTGGTCTTGGTGTGGAGGGTGTAGGAATATGTGGCCTATTGTGAGGAATAGGAGAAGAGGGTGTGTCTCTAGGACGAGGAGAAGCAGGAGGAGTTATGTTTGTCCCCATTGTTCTCTTTTTTGAAGGAAGAGGTTTATCTTCTGACTGTTCACTCTTTCTCTTCTTCGTGACCACTTTCCCAGTCTGTGGGTCAATAAACAAGATCTTTTGTTTGGGATCTGTTTGTTGCTCTTGAATCGGTACCGAGGGTCCTGGTTCCGAGAGCTGTTTTTGTTTTCGATCTTCAGATCTTTCTGTTTTCGACACCGAATGTCTGCTCGATTCCGATTTTTTGGGTATCGAGTGTCTTTTGGGCGATACATCATATTTCTTTTTCGACATGGAATGTTTCGATACCGAGCTCTCCTTTGTATGCAGCCTCGGTGTCGAAGTCGATGACGCCCTTTTCTCGGATCCGACGTGGTGGGATTCCGAGTGTTTCGGTTTCAGTTTCGGTTTCGTTGCCGGGCCCGAAGGCGGGGCGTCGGAAACTTTTTTCAGCGGTTTGACCGGGCCCGAGGGCGGGGTCGTTACCGCACGGGGTCGGTTTTTCGGTAAGGGGACGTCGTCACTCACGGTTTGTTGCTCGAAGAGTTCTTCAACCTCCGACTGGTCCCCTTCCGACCCCGACTGGTCCTCTTCTTCCTCGATTTGTTCGTCTCCGAACAGCTCCGGGATTGCCTCCGCCTGCATTCTGGAAGCCTCGTGTCTTCTGGCTCGACGATTTCTAATCGTTAGCTTGGAGGAGAATGCTGCGCAGGCTTCGCAGTCCCTGGATTCGTGTTCAGGCGATAGACAGAGGTTGCACACCTCGTGTAGGTCCTTGTGTGGGAACTTAGCACCACACGATGGACATTTTTTGAATGGAGTCCTTTCCATGGACTCCGGGCTTGACTGCGTCGAGAAAGGTCTCCTGTTCTTCGACGTAGATCTAAGTTTTTCTCTTCTATTTTGAATTTGTAACGCGTCGGAATGGAAAAGAACGCGTTCGCTAACAATACCGTCGAATTGGAAAGGGAATACGCGCCGAAAAATCACTTTCTTCTGAAGTTGATCTGGAGCGTCTCGATCTTCATCCGAACCCGATGGCGGAAAAAAACAATCTAAGGATGGAGCCGATGCCCATGCGCACTACCAACTAAGGGAGGAGTCACCAACATACAAAAGACTCTCCAAGAGAAAAACAAAGTGCAATCATCCGAGCCCAACACCAGATGGCGATCTATTCATAATGTACCATCTGCAGCCCATATGCCTCGAACATGAATTTTTTATGTATGTGTTGGTTTTGAAAACCGATAAATGGCACTGTCATTTACAATGCCAATAGCTTAATCTCTCGCAAATGCCGCACAGCCACACACATACATACCTACAGAGCCACACACAGAGCCACACACACACACACAGCCACACATACACAGAGCCATATACACAGACACACACACAGCCCCCACCCCTGTCGGGACGCACTCTCCAGGGCCAGCATGGACGGGAAGTCCTTGCAGTTGGAGATGCCGGTGGAGTCGGTGATGCAGGTCTTCCACAAGCTGGACCAGAAGGTGGCCATGGTGATGACCGTGCCGTCGATGCTCGACACCTTCCAGTAGTCGGTGGGCAGCGTGGAGCAGACCAGCACCCAGCCCGACAGGGCCAGCAGGAAGGCCACGATCTCCCCCGCCATGCTGGCCATGGTCACCGGCGAGGGTCACAGGGCACAGGTGTCAGAGCTGAGGGCACAGGTGAGGGCAGAGGGCACAGGGTAAGAGCGGAGGGCAGAGGGGTGAGAGCTGAGGGCACAGGGGAGAGCTGAGGGCACAGGAGTCAGAAGCGAGGGCCTAGGAAGAGCTGAGAGCACAAGGCTGGGTAAGAGCTGAGGGCAGAGGGGTAAAAGCTGAGGGCACAGGTAAGAGCTGAGTGCACAGGAGTCAGAAGCAAGGGCCTAGGAAGAGCTGAGGGCACATGGCAGGGTAAGAGCTGAGGGCAGAGGGGTAAGAGCGGAGGGCACAGGTAAGAGCTGAGGGCACAGGTAAGAGCTGAGGGCACAGGGGTAAGAGCTCAGGGCACGGGTAAGAGCGGAGGGCACGGGTAAGAGCGGAGGGCACGGGTAAGAGCGGAGGGCACGGGAAAGAGCGGAGGGCACGGGTAAGATCTGCGGGCACAGGTAAGAGCTGAGAGTACAAGGGTAAGAAGTCAAGTCAAGTCAAATAATTTATATAGCGCGCTACATACCCAGAGGGTCTCAAGGCGCTTGAGGAAGGGTGGGGAATTACTTGTCGAATATCCAAGTTTTAAGTTGCTTTCTGAATGCTAGGTGGTTTTGAGTGAGGCGAAGGTGAGTGGGAAGTGAGTTCCAGGTTTTAGCTGCCAGGTAGGAGAAGGATCTTCCTCCCATGGTGGTTTTGTTGATGCGAGGTACAGCAGCAAGGGCTTGGTTGGAGGAGCGTAGCTGGCGGGAGGGGGTGTAGAAGGAAAGTCGTGTGTTGAGGCATTCGGGTCCGAGTTCGTAGAGAGCTTTGTGTGTGTGGGTTAGGAGGCGGAATGTTATCCTCTTATTGACGGGGAGCCAGTGGAGGTTTTTCAGGTGACTAGAAATGTGGTCTTTACGCGGGATTTCTAGTATGAGTCTGGCTGATGCGTTCTGGATGCGTTGTAGTTTTTTCTGACGTTTTGCGGTGGTACCGGCGTATAGGGTGTTGCCGTAGTCCAGGCGGCTCGTGACCAGTGCGTGGGTGACCGTTTTTCTAGTTTCGGTGGGGATCCAGCGAAATGTTTTTTTGAGCATGCGAAAAATGTTGAAGCAAGATGATGAAACGGTGTTGACTTGTCTGTTCATCGAGAGTGTGGAGTCCAGGATGACGCCCAGGTTCCGTGCGTGGTCCGTCGGGATGGGTGCTTTTCCAAGGGCCTCTGGCCACCAAGAGTCATCCCAGGCGGAGGGGGAGGTACCTAAGATAAGGACTTCTGTTTTGTCAGAGTTAAGTTTCAGACGGCTGTGCTTCATTCATTCGGCTACTTCTTTCATCTCTTCATGTAGGTTGGTTTTGGCGGTGTTCGGGTCTTTGGTGAGTGAGAGGATCAGTTGAGTGTCATCAGCGTAGGAGATGAGGTTGAGGTTGTGTTGGCGTGCGATGGTTGCAAGGGGGCTCATGTATACGTTGAAGAGGGTGGGGCTGAGTGAGGATCCTTGTGGCACGCCGCAGATGACTTCAGTGGCCTCTGACTTGAATGGTGGAAGGCGGACTCTCTGAGTTCTTCCGGGAAGGAACGTTGTGATCCATTCCAGTGCTTTTCCTTGTATTCCTATGTTTCTGAGGCGTTGTAGGAGGGTGCTATGACAGACTGTGTCGAAGGCTGCGGAAAGGTCAAGAAGGATGAGGGCGACTGTGTCTCCATTGTCCAGTAGAGTTCGAATGTCGTCTGTTGCTGCGATGAGTGCGGTTTCAGTGCTGTGTTTGGCTCGGAAGCCGGACTGTGAGGAATCGAGGGATTTGTTTGTTTCGAGGAAGGCGGCGAGCTGGTTGTTGACAGCTTTCTCAATGACTTTGGCTGGGAATGGTAGGAGCGAAATGGGGCGGTAGTTTTTGAGTTCGGTGGGGTCAGCTGTGGGTTTTTTCAGAAGGGCGTGTTTCCAGCTTTCCGGGAAGGTGGCGGAGTTAAGGGAGCAGTTGATGACGTCTCGGAGGTGTGGTGCTATGATGGAGTCTGCTTTGTTGAAGATATGGTGAGGGCATGGGTCTGTGGGGGATCCTGAGTGAATGGAATTCATCAGGCGGATGGGGTCTTCAGTGGAGATAGGGTTCCAGTCATTGAGGATGTTCAAGGGGGGTGAGGGTATGGCAGAAGGTTGGGAGGGTTGGTCTCCGAGTTGGTTGTCGAAGCTGTTGTGGATGTCTGCGATTTTGTTGTGGAAGAACGAAGCTAGGGAGTTGCAAAGGGTTTGAGAGGGAGTGATGTCGTTGGAGTTGGCTGAGGGGGTTGGTAAACTCTTTGACGATGTTGAATAATTCCTTGCTGTTGTGGGCGTTGTTGTCTAGTCGTTCTTTAAGTGCAGCTTTCTTGGCAGTCCGGATCAGTTGGTGGTGTGTGCGGGTGGCGTTTTTGAAGCGTCCTTGGTGCTGGTGTTTGGGTCTTTTTTCCAGGCCTTCTCAAGGGAGCGACAGTTTCTTGGATTTCTTAAGATCATCGTTGAACCAGGAAGCGTTTTTGCAGTCTCGTTTAATTTGACGTTTTTTCAAAGGTGCTAGGTTGTCGGCGCTGTTGGTTAGCCATTGGGTGAGGTTAATGGCTGCTTGGTTGGGGTTCGAAGAGTGGGCAGGGGGGTTTTGAAGAAGCGATGAGGAGATCTGGTCGATGGTGATTTTGTTCCAGTTTCTTCGCAGAGTAGGTTGAGGATGGTTGTGGGATGTGGTCTTTTTGTAGACAAAGTGAACGCAGCTGTGGTCCGTCCAATGGAGAGCTGTGGTGTGACTGAAGGAGATATGTTTGCTTGAGGTGAAGATGGGGTCGAGTGTGTGACCTGCGTAGTGAGTGGGGGTGTTAACAAGTTGTTTGAGTCCAAGGTTGGCGGCGTTGCTGTCGTTGCTCTTTTCCAGGTGAAAATTGAGGTCTCCTAGTAGAATGTAGTCCTCGGAGGGGAGGGCGTGTGGTGTGATAAAGTCAGTGATGTCATCACTGAATTGTGCACGGGGTCCCGGTGGTCTGTAGAGGAGAGTGCCTCTGAGTGTGGTCTTGGGGTCGGTGTGGATCTGGAAGTGGAGGTGTTCGGCGCTAGCGAGGTTGACGTCTGAGCTGGTTGAGATGCGGATGGAATTCTTATGGACAATGGCGATGCCTCCTCCTGTTTGCTTGGTGCGGTCCTTACGGATGATCTTGTAGCCTTCTGGGATGGCAATGGTGATGTCTGGGGCTGAGGAGGCGTTCATCCATGTTTCTGTTAGGAAGGCGACATCCGGAGAGATGGTGTCTAGTAAATTCCAAAGGTCGATGGCGTGTCTGTGGACTGAGTGGGTGTTGAGTAGGATACATTTAAGGTGGTTGGTGTCAGATCTCTGTTTGGTGTTCGTGGATGTGGAGTTGGTCTTGGTGCCGTCGTACTTGCAGGAGTTGCATGTGAAGGGTCCATGGGTGTGTCAAGGAGCGGCTTGGGCGCAGTTAGGGAGGCGGCCGGGATTTAGGGCTAAGAGGGTGGAGGCGTCGTATGTGATGCGGGAGGGATGGGTGGAGCGGGGGCCAGGGGGTCTGGCGCTGGGCGCGGGCTTGGCGCGGACGGGCGTAGACGGGCTTACCTTTGGCGCACCTTCAGCGCGACTGGGGCGCGAACGCTACGCGTGGACGCTGCGCGACGATGCTCCTGACATATATGGATAGTGGAAGGGGAGGGGCGAGGGAGGATCAGCTGGGAGGCAGGTGCGTGGTGGAGGGGGCGGGCTCCGGGCAAAACAACAACAACAGTGCAAATGGCGCAGAGAACGGGAGAGCAGACCGGGTTGGGGGAAAGTGAAATTGATAATCTACGCGGTGGGCAACACAGCAGTATTTAAACAAATGATGTGGCAATGTCAACTCAACAGCACAACACAGGCACTCTGAATAAAGTTAAATAATGCAGGTACAGTCGATTATTCAGATGGGCACGAGGAGATAATAAATAAATTCTGCAGGCACTGACAAGCGTTGATACAGGGCAGCAGCGTAGCGCTAACGATACCAGGCAGTATGATGCAGGATCGAGCAGGGGCAGAAGGGAGCGAAGTGAGTGAGGGCCCGGGGTGACATCAGATGGCAGAGGATTCAAAGCTGAGGGCACCTGCGAGGACAGAGAGCAACGCGGCTCGCAACTTTAAGGAATGCCTGGAACGTTGGAGTCCCGCTCAGGGGACTCTGAATCAGAAACTGCCCAAGAGCCTCTCACGGGCTCTAAAAGAATAATGCCCTAGGATGCTGTGGTGGAACGATTGAGCGGCCCTCTGCCCTGGAAGGGAGAAAGGAGGGATGGAAGGGTGAAAGGAGGGATGGAAGGGTGAAAGGAGGGATGGAAGGGTCAAAGGAGGGATGGAAGGGTCAAAGGAGGAGTCGAAGGGTGAAATGATCAATCAGTGAAAGGATGGACCGATAGAATTGATCGATTGATGGGAGGGTGAACGGACGGCTGGGTACATGGAGAGAAGGAATGATGAAAGGGTGAGGGCACTGCTTCCAGTGACGCCTGGGCCCGCTCGGTGTCACTTCAGGAAAGGTTGAAAGGAGGGTTCTTCGTGGCTCTGCGTTCAGAACAATCGCAATCATGTTCATCAAAGGCAGGAACGACATTTAATAATGATATTGTTTAATAGATGAGTGTGAGGTACACACATACATAAGAAAGAGGCTGACAAAACACACACCTCTGGCAGAAGCAGGGCCGCCCGGCAGCCCTGCCACCCTTAAGGGGTTCATTTTAAAACGTGTCACAGCGTCACACTGGTAGGCAGGTGAACACCGCACACTGCCACAACATTCCTTTGGGGTCTAGGCTGGTACCGGGGCCTCTGTGGTAAAAGGAGGCATGACTCTGAAAGTGCGCTAGACTGGTGCATGAGGCGCTATGTGAATCAGAGCAAACCCAAGAGCACTGGGGGCGCAAACAATGGAGGGTAGTGGTGGGGTGCCGTGGCATGCACAGACGGCCCAAGAGGCGCTTCGCTTGGATCGACGGGGTTCATTCCTTCATTCATTCACTGAATTGTCTATTCAAAGATTGATCTATTGGTCCCTCACACCAGAGGGAGGGAGGGCTGGGCTGTATCTGGCACACATATGCGGTACAGTCTCCTCGCCTGCCCTCTCCCTTCCCCCACCCCACGTGGGTGCAATGCACCATCACCCCGCACCCCTGGCCCCTACGCTGGGAGCAGCGCTGCTGGAAGTCTTCGAGGCGCGGTCGGCGACCACAACCCAAGAATTAGTTACTACTATCAGCCGCCGGCCCCCGCCCAGCTGTGATTGAGACGGGAAAGAGTGGGCAAGATCTTGACCCCGGGTATGGGAGGAAACAGGGGGGCACTCTAGGGTCGGAAAGGTCAGATAATAAAAGTGTCAGAGAAATAGGGGACTGGCAGGGAGTACCCCTGAGTGATGTATCCCTGGGACTGGGAGAGCAGGGGAGGGCTAGTATTGGGGACATAGTACACGGGCGGGGGACTCTTCTTAAGCTACGAAGGAAACGGGACTCCTGGGAAGGGTGTGGAGCGCACAATGCGGATTGTATCCTGGGAAAAGAGGTCATGTCAGAGGCGAGGTAGTCAGGACAGGGAGGGGAGAGGGGAAATCGCCAGAGGACCAGGGGGTTGGGAAACGTGAGATCCCCAGGACAGAAAAAAAAACAAAGAAGAAATAAATCCAGGCAACCAAGAACAGATCAGTTTGAGGAGATCACATCCAGAGAAGACGACCCGATCCAACAGTGAACGCACAGCCCAGTCAATATTCCACCACAAAACGCAGTGAAGTCCGCGGCTAGGACAGAACTTCTCCGCGGCGCTACCGGCTCCAGGTGTGGGATCGGAGCCCCCTCCTACCCACGCCCCTCTGCTCCAGCCCCTCTTCAGAGCAGCGCACTGTGGGTCACAGAGCTCCTGCCTGCGCCACGCTGATCTTAGACACTATCTGCCCCTCGCCGGCTCCCCTCCGGTTGTCAATTCTGCCCCCGGTCCCTCCTCGGAACCTTTGCTCCTACTCGGCAGCCCTGCTCCTCTGTAGCCCCAGTGCACGAACGGTACAGCTCCTTGGTACAGCTCATCCATCTCAGTAACCATGGGCGTAGGAGACACCATATTTCTGGGGGAGACAGGGGCAGCCTTCATTGACCCCATACAAAGTACCCGTGGTCTGAGAGCTGCAGGCTCCTATGAACCTACACACTTACTTGCATAGTTCGAGAGGAGAAGTGAAATAATGATAAAGGCGGACATGCGACAGGACACGGAGTAGACCTACAAAATAACAAAAACAACCAAAACAGAAGACAGAAAGAAGCCCAAGGAGAAAACGGAACACAGAGACGACAGGAAACAAAGCGCAGCCCACTCCTGCAAAAGACACGATGGAAATAACAAAAACATGGCGTAAAAAAAAAAAAAAAAAACTACCGCCCACTGCCGCATGACGTTCTAAAAGGGGCAGAGAGAGAAAAAATCACCGGAATGCCCACGAATCTGCTCGGAGAATTACTGATAGATCTCTCTTCCAATGGCTAGCCTCAATTTATGGAGCTAGCCAATGGAAGAGAAAGGCAGAATAAAGCCCCGTACTGAAAAACAAAAGATTTCGCCTGCGCAGTGGTCGCCAGGCGAAACCTAAAAAGTCTGTTTGCCGATGCGGAAGACCATAGGCAAAAACAAAGGTAATCCGCCCCAGCGTGATGAGGTATTTGCAGCATGAGTCACCACACACGCATGTCAAAGTGGCGGCCTTTTTTCTCTTTTAAATGTACCGTTCCAAGTCACCAGACGCTAATCTTAGACTAGTAAATTAAATATATATATATATATATATATATATATATATATATATATAATTTACTAGTCTAAGATTAGCGTCTGGTGACTTGGAACGGTACATTTAAAAGAGAAAAAAGGCCGACACTTTGACTTTTTCTGCACTAAATAAAGAAGAAAGGAAACTTTACTGGTCCGTGTGGTACTTACCCTGGCTGGTTGTTACTCCAGAGCTAGGTGAGACGGCGGAATGCACGATAGATATATATATATATATATATATATATATATTCACAGAAAAAACCATAGGTTATAGTGGATATATAGTTAGGAATTTGCATTTACAAAACCTTGAAAATTCAATGAAAAAACCATTGGTTTTAGGCCATATATAGTTAGGAATTAGCATTTACAAAACCTTATTTTACTCGCATAAAACCATTGAAATTCCATATATAGTTAGAAGCGCTAACTATATATCGCGCACCCGCAGTCCACTGCTGATGATGTCACATATTACATCATTCATGACATGGTCAGTGACATCACTGATGACATCACTGATGACATCTCAAATGACATCACTGATGACATCACTGATCACAACATCCAGTGATTGTATGTGTCTGTAAAGTTTAAATATGTTTCACATATTGAAGAATGAGTGGATGTATAAGTGTCTGGATGAAGAATTTAGTAGGTGCATGACTGACTGTATGAGTGAGTGATTAAATGTGTCTCACTGAGTGCATGGGTTAGTGACTAAACTGTCTTAATTTGTGCATCAGTATGTTTGTTGTTGTGTAAGCTGCTGCATGTGTTGATCAGTAGCTATAAGAGTGGCCATATGGGTTATTGATTGGTTGCCCAAGTATTTGAATGGGAGGCTGAGTGTGTGTGTGGGTGGCTGGGAGGTGCGTGACTCTGTGCATAGATGTGTAAGCAATTGATTCACTAGGAGTATGAGTTCAAGAGTGCATGTGGAAACAGCTATATGGGCGGTTGACTATGCATGGGTGTGTTGGTGAGTGAATGGATTTCTCATTGCTACATGTGCAAGTAAGTACGTATGTAAAACACAATACATGTGAGAGTTGAGATATATAAATAACTGAACATAAGAGCCAGTGAATGTGTGAGTGGCTGTATCGATCACTGTGAGCTTGTATCAGGGATTATATAAGAGAATAAATATGTGTTATTATATGTTTGAATAAGTAAGATGTGTATAACTTTATAGTTGAGGAAATGGAGGTGTGATTGATTCTTTGCATGACTGACTAGGTGTGTGAGTAACTCCATGGATGAGTGACAGTCTGTGAGTGTCTGTTTATACTGAGTGTATGTAAGGTTATATTAGAGTCTGAAGAGGTTCATTGTATTATCACATGAGTGATGTGATCAGTGATGTCAAATGAGATGTCATCAGTGATGTCATTTGAGTTGTCATCAGTGATGTCATCAGTGATGTCATTTGAGATGTCATCAGTGATGTCATTTGAGTTGTCATCAGTGATGTCATTTGAGATGTCATCAGTGATGTCATCAGTGATGTCACTGACCATGTCATGAATGATGTAATATGTGACATCATCAGCAGTGGATTGCGGGTGCGCGATATATAGTTAGCGCTTCTAACTATATATGGAATTTCAATGGTTTTATGCGAGTAAAATAAGGTTTTGTAAATGCTAATTCCTAACTATATATGGCCTAAAACCAATGGTTTTTTCATTGAATTTTCAAGGTTTTGTAAATGCAAATTCCTAACTATATATCCACTATAACCTATGGTTTTTTCTGTGAATTTCATTGGTTTTTTAATAGCAAATATGAAAAGCTTTAAAATGTCAAGTACGTGATAGATAAAAACATTTTCGTATTTATGCACGCTGATGTGCTTTGAACGCTGTACCCCCCCCCCCTCCCCTCTTTTGTCTTAGTAGTACTCTCTCTTTGCAGATACTGAAGGGTAGTTAACGCAGGCCTTTACCCCCGTTGTAATCCGTCGTGCCTCCTTGTCTCTCCATTTGATTGATTGTTGTCCAAGCATTTACTGTTTTAGAATTGGTTCTCTTTGGATCATTCTCTATTTACAAACAAGCACAAAGTCGCAATACTCTGTTTAGTCTTTGCAGATAGTGAAAAATCGTGTAAAAAAATAAAAGTAATCGAGCAAAATCAGTAGGCCACTAATTGGATCTCTTTTTGACCTCGCTAAAATAGAAATATTAGGAACAACCCTTCATGAGAAATACGAAAATAGTGAGATGAACTGAGCTCCACACCATGAGGGCTGCAAGACAGCTCGGCTCCATCACCCATCCCGCACAAAATAACGACAAACCCTATGCAAATATTAAAAATATAGACAACACACCAGCAAAGAAACAGGGTAAAACATTTTATTAAAAAACTATTTACATAACGTTGGTTTATAAGATGATGTCAGTAGTGGACCGATGTGTGAATAGATCGAAAACAGCACAAGGCTCCAAGATCCGGATGGCAAGCTCCTGGATGTTGGGTGCCATAGTTTAGAGTTCTGAATTGCAGCCTTTTTCAATGCCTGTGCTTTGTTGAATCAAAATGGCGGCTTGACACAAAGCTGACTCAAGCGTTGCTACTGATGCTATGCAGACCAAAACTGGTTTTCAGTTTGTACATTTTTCTAGATTTTTCAATCCAAGTTTGGTTGACTTTGTAGAACGATGGCTTCAGATTTTCAACATACGGTGTGGTGGCGCTGACTGGGAGGGGGCGCTTCGCTCCTGCCCCCTCCCCAAGTAAGATTTTCATACGTGAAAGTACGTTAATGGTTTTGGTCCCTGAGATGCTTCGATGTCACTACCATTCTCAAATAGCATAAGTTCTGGATGTTGGGTGCCATAGTTAAGAGTTCTGAGCAGTGCTTGTAACACTGTCTGAAGCTTATTTCCACCTACTGCAGCTTCACTATTCTCAAAGTAAGTGAGTGTCGTTTGTGGACCTGACTGCATTAGAAAACAATGTGATATGTTACCTTCCTAAACAGCTTGACGGAGGCCCCTGAGGGGCGGTGTGATGGCCATGGACTCGGAGAAGACGCTTGGCTCCGACACCCTCCCCAAGTCTTATAGCACTGGTGTAGCCTGAGATCGCCCCCGACATAGGCGGCCGGCTCCCGGGGTCCGGCGGAACTTTTTGCCTTTTGATGACTCTTCAATTCTGGACCTTGTCCCACAATCCGTTTGACCTGAAGACAAGCTGTAGTGGGGCGCCCCTTTATCGTTTTAGTTGCCATTCCGCCCGCTTTTGCTACACTGTGCCTCTTCCGCCATTCAGCTGTTTACCGCCCGCTCTTGCGACTACAGCGTCTCGCTCACCATGTAGTTGAGATGCGCCCGCTCTTGCGGTGCAGCGATAGGCGGCTGCCACAGGACTCTCAAAATGGCGGCCGGCTCTTCGGTTTTGGGCCTGGTCCACTAAAATGGCCCTGGGACACCTTGGAACTCGGACGCTTGTCTGCTAGGGCTTGGGTCCCATTCTCGAAAAGCGTCCCCTCAGCCGTGAAGATTCTACAAAAGTCTTGGGGGCCTCCGACTCCCGCAGGCTTCTGGTGGGGAGCGGCTGCCATGATTGCTCGTGGAATGGCCACGACGGAGCTACGAGATGGTAGTGGTCTCATGCTGACGCCAGCTTTAGTCTGAAACATCCAGAAACACTATAGACTACCAATTCGATCAGTTCCGGTAGCGCCCCAACATGACCCGGAAGAGAAGAACTTGCCCTCCCCTCTTTGACTGATGGTTCTTGTTGCCTGTCCCCTCTGTTGTCATTTAACAGAACTTTTTGGACTGCTGAAAGGGGTTGTGTTCTGAACGCTGGTTGGTGGAGACATTTAGACTATATTCTTGACCTACGTTGTCGCGTAATGCGTTTTATGACACGCCGCGTTAGCGCACCCGGAAGTGATCCGAGGCGCGGCGCGCAGCGCGTAACGTAAGCATAACAGGTCATGTGACTTGTTAATAAAACTTTTCATTGGTTCATTTTACTTTTGTTAATTTAATGATGAAAAGCTTGGTCATATGACCTAAAAATTACGCTTTTTATTATTTTCGAACAATATTTTTTTTTCAAACATATATTATAATATTCCAGGCTAATGTACTTTCCCGGAAAATTTACAACTGTCTTGCAAGTAAAATATATTCCTTTTTCGAGAAAAAGGGCGTTTCTTCCTTCCATGACGGAGCCGTTGAGTAAAAGAGATTCGGCCTGCTGTCTTAGTCGCCGATACGCCTGATTATCAGATTCTTATCGATCACTTTATGTTGCAGACATGAAAAACACAACTGCCCTTGACCATTTATCTTTACTGCGTTCCTACATATTATACCTTTTATCCGTCATGTAATTGGACTGCTTTATTTCACTTGCCTTTTACTGATTCGAAAACAGTCACTAAAAGTAAAAACTTTACAAATGTAAATACTACTACCGTGTTTTGTTTTAAAAACCTTTATTGTGAAAATGTCAGTATACAAATACGGGCCTATAACCACGTGGGCCGGCCACGGAGCAAACTGAAATCGTATATGATGAGGAGACATTTACACTGTAGAAGAACGTAACGAGCGGGCCATTAGGTGACAAGAACAAAGGTGTCTAACAGTTGCGGAATCGGTGGACGTACATTTTGTAATTAAAATACGACAGGGCCACTTACAATAACATTTTCTAGATATACATTTGCGGGCAAGGAGTTACGAGTCCCATTTATACCGGCGCCATTTTGGGCGAGGCCGGGCAGGTCCAAGATATAGTCAAAATGTCTCCACCAACCATCGGCCAGACCAGAACCCCTTTCGGCCCTTTATGCTACAAGATGGTGTCTTCCATTCAGAAAATATTGGTGGCAGCATTTTGAAAGGAAACAGAAACAGCCGTTCTCCTAGTGAGTTTCACATTGTTACATTTAGGAAGAATGTTGAAGAGTAGTATGTGGAAAATCTGAAGCCATTTTTCTACAAACTCTCAATCAGACTTGGATGGAAAAAAAAAACCTGAAGAATGTACAAACTGAAAACCAATTTTTGTCTGTATAGCACCAACAGTAACGCTTGAGTCAGCTTTGTGTCAAGCCGCCATTTTCATTCAATCAATAGCGTCCCCCTGCACACATTCAGGGACCTGGTCGTGTCTTCAGATGAAACGCATTGTAGGAAAAGAAGCAGAAAGGAAAAGGCAAAAAGTTCCGCCGGACCTAGTGAAGCTGCAGCAGGTGCAAATAAGCTTCAGACAGTCTTACAAGCACTGCTCAGAACTCTCAACTGAGGCACTCAACATCCAGGACTTGCCATTCGGATCTTGGCGCCTTGTATTTTTGTTTTGTTTTTGATGGAGGGGAAACAACAAAAAACAGGCATTGAAAAAGGCTCAACAGTGCAGGGCGCCTTGTGCTGGTTCCGACCTATTCACACATCGGTCCACTACTGACATCACCTCATAAACCAACGGGGCACCCCACGCCGACTTTCGGCGCAGCATTGTAGGATGGCCACACCAGTGCGGCAATTTGCTGGACACCACCTCGGTGCCATCCAGATCTCGGCGCGTTCGACTCACTGTACCGCAACAGTGACCGCAACTCAGCTGGACACGCCGTCTTTCGGCGCAGCATTGTAGGATGGCCACACCAGTGCGGCAATTTGCTGGACACCACCTCGGTGCCATCCGGATCTCGGCGCGTTCGAGTCACTGTACCGCAACAGTGACCGCAATTCAGCTGGACACGCCGTCTTTCGGCGCAGCATTGTAGGATGGCCACACCAGTGCGGCAATTTGCTGGACACCACCTCGGTGCCATCCGGATCTCGGCGCGTTCGAGTCACTGTACCGCAACAGTGACCGCAATTCAGCTGGACACGCCGTCTTTCGGCGCAGCATTGTAGGATGGCCACACCAGTGCGGCAATTTGCTGGACACCACCTCGGTGCCATCCGCATCTCGGCGCGTTCGAGTCACTGTACCGCAACAGTGACCGCAACTCAGCTGGACACGCCGTCTTTCGGCGCAGCATTGTAGGATGGCCACACCAGTGCGGCAATTTGCTGGACACCACCTCGGTACCATCCGGATCTCGGCCCGTTGTGCTGCCTTCGGCCTATTCGCACATCGGTCCGCTACTGACGCCGCCTCACGTGCCAACGGATTTTCTACGCTTTTTGTAGCCCTATGCCGCATAACAGGTCATGTGACTTGTTTATAAAACTTTTCATTGGTTCATTTTACTTTTGGTTTCCTAAAGATGGAAGGCTTGGTCATATGACCTAAAAATAACACTTTTCATTGGTTTAGAACATTTTTTTTTCCCAAACGATGAAAGCCCCACCTTGTTTCTGGATCATTCAGACTGAAGCTGGCGTCAGCATGAGAGCACCACCATCTCGTGGCTCCGTCGTGGTCATTCCGCGAGCAATCATGGCAGCCGCTCCCCACCGGAAGCCTGCGGGAGTCGGGGGCCCCCAAGACTTTTATACAATCTTCACGGCTGAGGGGACGCTTTTCGAGAATGGAGCCCAAGCCCTAGCAGGCAAGCGTTCGAGTTCCAAAGTGTCCCAGGGCCATTTCAGTGGACCAGGCCTAAAACCGAGGAGCTGTCCGCCATTTTAAGAGCCATGTGGCAGCCGCCTATCGCTGCACTGCAAGAGTGGGAGCAACTCAACAACATGGTGAGCGAGACGCTGTGGCCGCAAGAGCGAGCGCAACTCAGCTAGATGGCCGCCACCTGGGGAGGCCCGTTCACGCCGGCTCCCCCACGCCCCCCCCCCCCGGGCCGCCGCACTCCAATTTTCGGGGCAGCATTGTAGGATACCAAAACCAGTGCGGCAGTTTACTGGACATCACCTGGGTGCCTGTCGTACATGTTGTGTCAGCCATGTGACACTGGACACAGACCGCTACTGACGAGGCCTCCCCCCGCACCACCCGGGACGCCCCACGCTGTTTTTCTGTGCTGCATTGTAGGATCCCTAAACCAGTGCGGCACCCAGGCGACATCACCTGGGTGCCGTCCAGAACTCTGCACGTTGTGCTGCCTTGGGACTATTCGCACAAAAGACAGCTTCTAACCATTGTTGCTTTTTGTGTTGAGAAATGTTTAAATGTTTTTAGTTTTTGTTCCGTTCGTTAAAGTTAGTAGATAATAAAGTTTTATAACCTTACTTTGTTGGAGTGTTATCTATTTTTTTAAAAACGGGTGAATGGGGCCTTGAATCGGGTTATTGTCATGTGTGGGCTTTGGAAGTGTGCTGCTGCAGGATCGGACATTTCAAACTCAAATGCACGTTCTTTTTCTTACCTTTCCGAAGCATGGAGCGCAATAGCAAGCAAAGAAAGGGTGATGCACGTGTTGAACACTACCTGACCTGGCAAGTTGCTGGCAGTGCCCCCACGCCCGCTCCTGAAAGAGGGCACACACACACCGCCGCCCCGAGTACTTCACAAATCTTTAAAAGACCATGCGCTTGTTCATGAGGCTTAAATGGTTTATCACCTCTTCTAGAACCCCTGCATCGACCCTCTGACGTTTCATGGAAAAATTACCATGTAACACAATACCAAGCCCTGTCAGCTGAAACCCCCAAGGAATCGTGGGGCATATTATCAAGGGGGTTTATCTCTGCTTTTTTGGCTTTAAAAGCCATGAAAGCGGAGATAAAATTATCTCCCTATTACCAAGCTGTCGCTAACACCAGTTAGTGACAGCTAAAAGGAGATAGCGACCATCTTGGGCCCTGCTTTGCATGTCAGTGATACTTATCACTAATGACATGCAAAGTGGCGTGCCAAGATGTTAGCGACTGGAAACAGTCCCTAACATCGCTACCTTCTATTACCAACTTTTGGAGATATTCGCGCTAAGCGCGAATATCTCCAAAATCTAACACCTGCCCTGAGCAGTTCTTAGCCATGTTATCCAATGGGAGGTGGATAACATGGCTAAGAGCATTAGATCGATAATACATGAATATCGCTGACTTTTCTGCGATAATAGCAAGGTTTATCTGCGATAAAAATCGCCGATGTGCGGCGATAATTTTTGTCTCTAAACAAGTTAGAGACAAAAATTATCGCTAGTTGTTCGTAATATGCCCCCGGGTTTTTGCTTGCAGAAATCGGGAGGCGGGAGACTAGCACTGAAATCAGTACTCACACGCCTGAATCAGGAGGATTGGCATGTCTGAATTCTCTACAGCTGGGGCCATAAACTACATCCGCAGGGTTAGGTGATAGCCTGGGACCAGCCTGGCATCTAAAATGGCTGCCGTGCACGACAAAATTGTGGCATTCGAAAAAAGGCAAGATGGCGCAGCCGCTGGAAGAGATGTAACAACATATATCAGCCTCCTCAGCCACCCTCAGGAAACATAGGGGATTAGGATACGTCTCCCGCACCCCCTTATACCTAGTACTTTAATTAACGAAGCACAAAATGGCGAATTCCCGTTTCGCTACCAGTTCGCGGCCCAGTTCGCGGCCCGTGAAGCGCTTCTACCGTGAAAAATCATTTTTTTTTTATTTTCCCCACGGGACCCTTTAATAACCCCAACAACATTCCTAGGGGGTCAAGAGGGGGATACCTTGCCCCCTTTCATTAAATTCCCCCTTAGTTTTTCACCTTTTCTTCTCTCTCGATCCTACCGAGAGACAAGATGGCGGCCGCTCCGGACTGTCACGCAGCAAAAAAAAAAAAAAGCTCACGCACAGCCGCTGGAAGAGATGTATCAACATATATCAGCCTCCTCAGCCACCCTCAGGAAACATAGGGGATTAGGATACGTCTCCCGCACCCACTTATAACTAGTAATTTAATTAACGAAGCACAAAATGGCGAATTCCCGTTTCGCTACCAGTTCGCGGCCGCGCTTCTACCGTGAAAAATCATTTTTTTTTATTTTCCCCACGGGACCCTTTAATAACCCCAACAACATTCCTAGGGGGTCAAGAGGGGGATACCTTGCCCCCTTTCATTAAATTCCCCTTTCGTTTTCCACCTCTTCTTCTCTCTCGATCCTACCGAGAGACAAGATGGCGGCCGCTCCGGACTGCTTAGAATGTTGACAGACACCGGAGAGCCAATCAGCTTTCTGCGCGCAAAGTTCCGATAAGCGAAAAGTAAGCGGACCGGATCGCTGCCCAGAGCGCTGTTACAGATATATATCTTGGTTTGAACGTTAATTTCTCAAAAACTACTGGAGCACATATATTGAGACCTAGCAAAGGCACATCGGGCTAACAGTCCCTACAATTTTGCCAAGTTTCGTGCTAATCCATTCAGCCGTTCGAGCTAAAAGTGAGTCCAACCGCCCTATGGAAAAATGAATGGAAAAAACGCGTTTTGGGACCCCCCTTTTTTCTCAGCCCCCCCTTGACGAAACTCCACCAAATTTTCAGGGGCTGCTCAGAATCAAAATGTGCCATTTTCCTGAAAATTTCAGCCGATTCCGTCCACAAACGCCAAAGTTATTAGACATAGAATTTTCAGAAGTCCCATAGAGAAAAAATTCTAACTATATATACCTACTGGCTATCGCCAGTAGGTAATATATATATATATATATTTATTAAAGAAAAGACAATCAGCCGCAGAGCAAAATAGAGTTGCCAGGCCCTCCACAAAAACTTTTTAAGTGGGGGAGAGCAGAAATTGGGGTGCAATTGAGACGGCGGTGGGAGAAGACTATGCTGGGGGAGGGTGGGGGAGTTGAACGAAACGGAGAACCAGAGAAGCATGAGGAGGGTTTAAAAATAAAGTTAAAACGAAAAAAGCTAAACGTGGAGGGCTGGGTGAAACAACAGACGAGCTGGGGGGGTGGAAAGCACGGGGGCAGGGATTGGAGGGTGGAACCAGAAAACAAGGGGAAATCAAGAAAAAGTCATGCAATCACGCGGAACGCAGAAATAATAAAGACAAACATTGGCAGAGCCACTTGGTTCGCCTGTGCGGGTTCTTTGGCTTCGCCAATGTTTTAAGACACAGTGCCCTGCAGCTCCGGCTGCTGTGCAATTTGGCTTAAAGTTGAGAAAAGAACAAGCGTAAGGACCATACCCGCGCTGACCGTGCCATGTTGCTTTTTTTATTAAGCCATGTTGCACAGCAGCCTGCACTGCTGTGCGGTGTTAATAAAGAAAAGGGAGGGAGCAGCAATAACGGACAGCAAAAGGGGGAGGAATAGGGTAAGCAAACCTAGGGAGGTGCAGGGGAGGAAAGAGGGTGTACAGGGAGAGGGCAGTTCAAAGAAATAGTACCTCTATCACTTCAGGAGTAGTGAATGGGCACTCATTAAGTTGAATCAATCTGTGCTTGATCCGTGCTCCACAGAAAGAAACAGAGGCAACACTTGGCCTGCCCTGGCCAATTAGGAGGATGCGAAGAAGAGTGGCAGTGAAGCTAGCAAATGGTAAGGAATGGGCGGGCTCCAAGCCCTTTATTGTAAACAATAGCGTTTCGCAACTGAGGCTTGACCTAAAAGTAGTTCCCTTAATGTAAGCCGTGGAAGGAAACAAGTCATCCAATCAAAAGGATGGTAAAGACAGCATGCTCCAGGGGAGGTAAAAACACAAGAAGAGATGGAAAGCATAAAACAAGAGGACCACAAATAAGATTGACAATACATTCAACCAATGGTAATCAACAGGCTGATCAACAGGCTGATCGACATGTGCGTGTCCATATTGTGCATAATAGAACTTGGAAAGCTAAAAGCGGTCTGTAAGAGAGATCTGAAAGGGTTTGGGGTGCAGCCGCCAGTTCAAGTTTGAAAAGAAATAAAGGCAAGATAATCTTTTCATCTCTGCCAAGTGATGCAGCCTCCGGGGTGCCTGCAGCAAGCCCCAGGCAGGGTTCCTTCATAGCGTCCTGTCCGAGCCCAGCCCTGAGACGGCATCATTCTCTTATAGCGCTCTGTGCTGTGAAGCCTTGGTGCCCACCACTGGACGTGCCCTGCTCAGTCCTTGAACACGGAAAAATGGAAGTGCAGGTACCATATGTTTGCTTGCTTCTGAGAAGTGCCGGTACTCCGCAATTAAACGTCTTGCACATCGGCTGAGAAGTGCAGGAACTCTCCCTCCCAAAACCAAGCAGTGCAAAGACCCAGTAGCGGCCCATTCGAGGCACCTACACTCCCCAGGGGCGACAGCACACCTGCCCACTCACATGCGGTGCCTCTGTGTCACACAGGATATCGGCTCCCTTCACACGGTCACCGGTAAGGCGCTGATATCAAACGGCGGCAGGGAGAATGTGCTGAAAACCACTGTAAAAAGTGGTTTTCCAGCTGTTTTCTGGGGCTTTGAACAGGGTCTATTAAGGGGTGTGAAAACCTCCCAGGACATCAGCAAGATTTTTTTGTGAGGGAGGGGCGTGGATTAAAAAATGCATCTTTGGTACTTCACGGCAGGATGCCCCGCCCCCTTCTCACACGGTGAGATTTGTGTTCAGGTTGGCAGGTATGTGACAGGTGCTGTCCACACTCCCCCTGAAGCCGCAGTATTCTGCTTTTATTGCTCTGCTGTAGGAGGCGAGGAGCACACGTGAGTCGGCGGGCAGCCGGGATGAGGGCGCCTCTGCTGCGACCGCTGAAGGTGCCTGCCCCGGGCTAGCCCCGCTGGATGCCCCCGGGAGAGAGCGTCATCACAGGCGGGAACAGCAAGGCCGGTGACCCCTGCCAGGGGGCCGTCTCTGCGCCCCGGAGCTCTGTCAGGCACAGCTGCTGCCCTGCGAGGGGGAGACGGGCCCCCGGGGGCCGGCCGGCCACCACGGAGTCCCGCCCCAGACTCGGCCAGCTGGCCAGCAGGCATCGACCAGATCAATACGTCTGCCTGCGTGTCTATTATGGCTATAATTTAAGTTCACAAACATTTACATTGTGAAACATCACATATTCAACGGAGAGCCATTAACTAGATGAAATGCGAGCCTCGACGGTTGTCAGGGATTTCGGGCAACTTAATAAATAGATTGTCTACCAAATAAAATCCTGCATTCTAATTAATTAAACTGAATAATGGTGTCGTTGTATTTGTAAGGAATACATTAAACACACTTCTAATATCTTTTGTTATCAGGATACGTTCAGCCTCCTCCTAGCATCGGAATGGCCTCGTGGCGCCCTTGGCACCTCCGAGGGGGCCTTTCTTCACTGATGGCCGTCCCCAGGAAGTGGGAAGGCCTGGTGAGTGAGGGTGTGGAAAGGACTGGTGAGCAAGGGTGAGAAAAGGACCAGTGAGCGAGGGTGTGAAAAGGACTGGTGAGTGAGGGTGAGGAAAGGACTGGTGAGAGAGGGTGAGGAAAGGACTGGTGAGCGAGGGTGTGAAAAGGACTGGTGAGCGAGGGTGTGAAAAGGACTGGTGAGCAAGGGTGAGAAAAGGACTGGTGAGCAAGGGTGAGAAAAGGACTGGTGAGCAAGGGTGAGAAAAGGACTGGTGAGCAAGGGTGAGAAAAGGACCAGTGAGCGAGGGTGTGGAAAGGACCGGTGAGCGAGGGTGAGGAAAGGACCGGTGAGAGAGGGTGAGGAAAGGACTGGTGAGAGAGGGTGAGAAAAGGACTGGTGAGCAAGGGTGAGAAAAGGACTGGTGAGCGAGGGTGTGTGAAGGACTGGTGAGTGAGGGTGTGAAAAGGACCGGTGAGCGAGGGTGTGGAAAGGACCGGTGAGCGAGGGTGTGTGAAGGACTGGTGAGCGAGGGTGTGAAAAGGACCGGTGAGCGAGGGTGTGAAAAGGACCGGTGAGCGAGGGTGTGGAAAGGACCGGTGAGCGAGGGTGTGTGAAGGACTGGTGAGTGAGGGTGAGGAAAGGACTGGTGAGAGAGGGTTAGGAAAGGACCGGTGAGCGAGGGTGTGTGAAGGACCGGTGAGCGAGGGTGTGGAAAGGACCGGTGAGCGAGGGTGTGTGAAGGACTGGTGAGCGAGGGTGTGAAAAGGACTGGTGAGCAAGGGTGAGAAAAGGACTGGTGAGCAAGGGTGAGAAAAGGACTGGTGAGCAAGGGTGAGAAAAGGACTGGTGAGCAAGGGTGACAAAAGGACTGGTGAGCAAGGGTGAGAAAAGGACCAGTGAGCGAGGGTGTGGAAAGGACTGGTGAGTGAGGGTGAGGAAAGGACTGGTGAGAGAGGGTGAGGAAAGGACTGGTGAGAGAGGGTGAGAAAAGGACTGGTGAGCAAGGGTGAGAAAAGGACCAGTGAGCAAGGGTGAGAAAAGGACTGGTGAGTGAGGGTGAGGAAAGGACTGGTGAGAGAGGGTGAGGAAAGGACTGGTGAGAGAGGGTGAGAAAAGGACTGGTGAGCAAGGGTGAGAAAAGGACTGGTGAGCAAGGGTGAGAAAAGGACTGGTGAGCAAGGGTGAGAAAAGGACTGGTGAGCAAGGGTGAGAAAAGGACTGGTGAGCAAGGGTGAGAAAAGGACCAGTGAGCGAGGTTGTGGAAAGGACTGGTGAGTGAGGGTGAGGAAAGGACTGGTGAGAGAGGGTGAGAAAAGGACTGGTGAGCAAGGGTGAGAAAAGGACTGGTGAGCAAGGGTGAGAAAAGGACCAGTGAGCGAGGGTGTGTGAAGGACTGGTGAGCGAGGGTGTGTGAAGGACTGGTGAGCGAGGGTGAGAAAAGGACTGGTGAGCAAGGGTGAGAAAAGGACTGGTGAGTGAGGGTGAGGAAAGGACCGGTGAGCGAGGGTGTGGAAAGGACCGGTGAGCGAGGGTGAGGAAAGGACTGGTGAGAGAGGGTGAGAAAAGGACTGGTGAGCAAGGGTGAGAAAAGGACTGGTGAGTGAGGGTGAGGAAAGGACCGGTGAGCGAGGGTGTGGAAAGGACCGGTGAGCGAGGGTGAGGAAAGGACTGGTGAGTGAGGGTGAGGAAAGGACCGGTGAGCGAGGGTGTGGAAAGGACCGGTGAGCGAGGGTGTGGAAAGGACCAGTGAGCAAGGGTGAGAAAAGGACTGGTGAGTGAGGGTGAGGAAAGGACTGGTGAGAGAGGGTGAGGAAAGGACTGGTGAGAGAGGGTGAGAAAAGGACTGGTGAGCAAGGGTGAGAAAAGGACTGGTGAGCAAGGGTGAGAAAAGGACTGGTGAGCAAGGGTGAGAAAAGGACTGGTGAGCAAGGGTGAGAAAAGGACTGGTGAGCAAGGGTGAGAAAAGGACTGGTGAGCAAGGGTGAGAAAAGGACCAGTGAGCGAGGTTGTGGAAAGGACTGGTGAGTGAGGGTGAGGAAAGGACTGGTGAGAGAGGGTGAGAAAAGGACTGGTGAGTGAGGGTGAGGAAAGGACCGGTGAGCGAGGGTGTGGAAAGGACCGGTGAGCGAGGGTGAGAAAAGGACCGGTGAGTGAGGGTGAGGAAAGGACTGGTGAGCGAGGGTGAGGAAAGGACTGGTGAGTGAGGGTGAGGAAAGGACTGGTGAGCGAGGGTGTGAAAAGGACTGGTGAGCGAGGGTGAGAAAAGGACTGGTGAGCAAGGGTGAGAAAAGGACTGGTGAGCAAGGGTGAGAAAAGGACCAGTGAGCGAGGGTGTGGAAAGGACTGGTGAGTGAGGGTGAGGAAAGGACTGGTGAGCGAGGGTGAGGAAAGGACTGGTGAGTGAGGGTGAGGAAAGGACTGGTGAGCGAGGGTGAGGAAAGGACTGGTGAGAGAGGGTGAGAAAAGGACTGGTGAGCAAGGGTGAGAAAAGGACCAGTGAGCGAGGGTGTGGAAAGGACTGGTGAGTGAGGGTGAGGAAAGGACTGGTGAGCGAGGGTGAGGAAAGGACTGGTGAGAGAGGGTGAGAAAAGGACTGGTGAGCAAGGGTGAGAAAAGGACCAGTGAGCGAGGGTGTGGAAAGGACTGGTGAGCGAGGGTGAGGAAAGGACCGGTGAGCGAGGGTGTGGAAAGGACTGGTGAGCGAGGGTATGGGAAACACTGGTGAGTGAGGGTGTGAAAAGGACTTGTGAGCGAGGGTGTGGAAAGGACTGGTGAGCGAGGGTGAGGAAAGGACTGGTGAGTGGGGGTGTGAGAAACACTGGTGAGTGAGGGTGAAGAAAGGACTGGTGAGCGAGGGTGTGAAAAGAACTGGTGAGCGAGGGTGTGAAAAGGACTGGTGAGCAAGGGTATGGGAAACACTGGTGAGTGAGGGTGTGAAAAGGACTTGTGAGCGAGGGTGTGGAAAGGACTGGTGAGCGAGGGTGAGGAAAGGACTGGTGAGTGGGGGTGTGAGAAACACTGGTGAGTGAGGGTGAAGAAAGGACTGGTGAGCGAGGGTGTGAAAAGGACTGGTGAGCGAGGGTATGGGAAACACTGGTGAGTGAGGGTGTGAAAAGGACTGGTGAGTGAGGGTGTGGAAAACACTGGTGAGTGAGGGTGTGAAAAGGACTGGTGAGTGAGGGTGTGGAAAGGACTGGTGAGCGAGGGTGTGAAGGGGACTTGTGAGTGAGGGTGTGGAAAGGACTGGTGAGCGAGGGTGAGGAAAGGACTGGTGAGTGGGGGTGTGAGAAACACTGGTGAGTGAGGGTGAAGAAAGGACTGGTGAGCGAGGGTGTGGAAAGGACTGGTGAGCGAGGGTGTGGAAAGGACTGGTGAGCGAGGGTGTGGAAAGGACTGGTGAGCAAGGGTGTGGAAAGGACTGGTGAGCAAGGGTGTGGAAAGGACTGGTGAGTGAGGGTGAGGAAAGGACTGGTGAGTGAGGGTGAGGAAAGGACTGGTGAGCGAGGGTGAGGAAAGGACTGGTGAGCGAGGGTGAGGAAAAGACTGGTGAGCGAGGGTATGGGAAACACTGGTGAGTGAGGGTGTGAAAAGGACTGGTGAGCGAGGGTGTGGAAAGGACTGGTGAGCGAGGGTGTGGAAAGGGCTGGTGAGCGGAAAGGACTTGTAAGCGAGGGTGTGGAAAGGGCTGGTGAGCGAGGGTCTGGAAAGGGCTGGTGAGCGAGGGTGTGGAAAGGGCTGGTGAGCGAGGGTGTGGAAAGGGCTGGTGAGCGAGGGTGTGGAAAGGGCTGGTGAGCGAGTGTGTGGAAAGGACTGGTGAGCGAGGGTCTGGAAAGGACTGGTGAGCGAGGGTCTGGAAAGGACTGGTGAGCGAGGGTCTGGAAAGGACTGGTGAGCGAGGGTCTAGAAAGGACTGGTGCGCGAGGGTGTGGAAAGGACTTGTGTGCGAGGGTGTGGAAAGGACTGGTGCGCGAGGGTGTGGAAAGGACTGGTGAATGAGGTGTGGGGGTAGGTGAGTGTGGGGTGTGGAGGGCCTGGTAAGTGGGGGATGTCGAAAGCCTGGTGAGTGAGGGTGTGGAATGGGCGGGTGAGTGGGGGTGTGGAAGGCCTGGTGAGTGAGGGTGTGGGAAGGGTTGGTGAGTGAGGGTGCGGGATGGGCTGGTGAGTGAGGGTGTGGGAAGGGCTGGTGAGTGAGGGTGTGGGAAGGGCTAGTGAGTGAGGGTGTGGGAAGGGCTGGTGAGTGAGGGTGTGGGAAGGGCTGGTGAGTGGGCGTGTGGGAAGCAGGCGCGCAACACCCATTGGACTCACCGGGCTTTAGCCCCCCCGTCGTGTGTAGGTATCAATATACAAGGGAACCCGTAATAATGGCCAAGGACCACGGGTAGTACTACTTATTTATATTTGACAAAGGTCCTAGGCTTTTGTAATACTTGGAGAAATGATTTTCACAGGCTTGAAATAAGGACTGTGTTTTCCTTCTTAAGTGTCCAGCCGGACCTAGAAGTATTTATTTTGAACACAATTTTAAGTATAAACAGGGTAAGGTGAAACAAGTCACAAATTAGTAACTGGGCACAAGCCGGTACCAAGTCAGAGGAAGACAATACATGGAAGAAAGAAACAGAATAAACAGGCAAACAAGGAGAGCAGGGTGGCTTATAATACAATGCAAAATTTAAATAAGCTCAAACCCACAGTAACTGCCATGGAAAGTGTAAGTCATAGAACAAGCAGTACTGCAAAACAGAACACAGCTCGGAGGTCAGGAAGCGCTACACGTCGCTCCAGAGCTGCACACAGCCTGGGGTATCTCGTCATTTTAGAGCCATACCCGGCATCGTAAAGAAAATCGAACCGATCAACAGAACAGTACCCTGTTCGATGTTTTCCACAACATTGGAGCTATCAAATACGGAGACCTCCGAGCCTTAAAGAAACGGCTATAGTGCTAACATAATTGCGAACCCTACTTGTCAGCATACATACTCATACCGAGTATTGTCGGTCAAGGGCCCGGCTGGGTCGGAATTATCCCCAGCTGAGCGACCTTCTGACTTTGACACAGCCATCTAGCCCTGAGGAATCGCGAGTGCGATGAAACACGTGTCGGCTGGCTGTATACTGCAATAAAGACTCCACGAGTTACCCTTCATTGGAGTTCTGTTGGATTACTTCTGCCATTTATGTTGTTAAAATGTTGTTGTATTGTTACCTAACAATCTAATCACTGTGTTTGAGTGCATCGGCAACCCCCCTTTTCAGTCAGTTAAGTGGCAATTTTGTCTACTTAGTCCGAGTGGTTTAAGGTTTGTCCAATCGCCGATCTGCACCTGTAATTTATTCATTTTGAAACCGCTGTGCGTATGAACAGGCAGTGCACCCGAGTCTAACTGAACAAAAGCCTTTAGATTTCCTAACTTACGTTAAATGCACTGTGTGCCCCTAAGGACAATAATTACTTGTAACAGGGACCAAACACAGCTTACCAAGATTGTCGCTTCGGACAGTGCCAGGGGCAAGAGAGGGGCAGACTATGAAGTGTCCAGGGTGCAGCAGCAGGGGAGGGGGGGGGTGCATGAGCTGAGACTTGTGCTAGTGACAACATGGACACTCTGACGGGCCTGGGTCCTATTCCTGTCTTTGATACTTGGCCAACAACTATAGGATTCTAAGAAAATAACAATCTTTGAGCCCAAATTGTACATGAGGCCAGTGTAAATAAGTGTAGTTTACCATCACTTAAAGGTATTTTTAATGAATTGTCCCATACATCAGGCTCTCTGTGTAACCACTCTGCAGCCAAGGACCTATGAAGCGCCTTTAATTGTCTACGGAGTTTGTGGTGTACATGCTTCACTGGTAAATGACACAACTATAAGTTTGGGAAGGACCAGAGGGCATGATCTTGTTATGTTTGCTGTTAAAAAAGGCAATAAACAGCATTGTATATTTTCGACAGCATCCTTGCAGGTGTGAAGACAAAGGTCCACTTGACATGCCTGCAACATACCTCCACTAGATAAACATTACTGCTCACATCTGGGTGGTACTTGCATGTCACAAGCTAGAAACATCCTTTCATGCCTTCGAGGTGGATAAAAAGAGTACTTTTATACTGGGTCCCAATGCTTGTTAGTAATAGTGGTATGAACCGTTAGTAGTAGTAAAATACGTGTATTGTATTAATCAAAAGTTAAGCTCCACAATAATGAAGACATTATTAAGGGTTCACCAGGTGGGAATACACGAATCCAGAAGTCCTTGGACGCTCAGCCAATAGTGTGAAACAGTAGAGTAGGCACAGACATCACACCAATAAGAGGTGCAGAAAGGGGGGAGTAAAAGTAGGTTGAATACAAATTGCGCCAATCAGAAATCCATGTGTAACATGATTACATTAGCCAATGTAACTATTTTTAACTGAGGCTAAATTCAGATGGACATAAAAATAAGCCAATCACAATCTTCTTAGGAAGCAAGATGGATACTTTTCCAACTGAGAGAAGATATGCAGGACTCCAGCCTCCGCTACTCACCCAGTAGGGACTACTGGCCTTGAAAGCAGTCACCCACAGCACACGCAACCCTCGCCCTTTCATCGGGCAGGGAGCAGCAAGCTTCAGATGGCTGGCTCCATTGAGGGCACCGACCACTGCCCGCGCTGTGCACACAGGGTGCCTACAGCCTGATGGCATCTGAGCCCCTGTGGCATCCCTGCTCAGCTGCAGCACAATGCACATGCCCAGCCAGGCTCTCATTCCGAGGAGGAAGAAGGGGATCCCTACTGGCACCCTATCTAATGAGCTTCATTCTAATTAGCCCTGGCCAGCAGCCCTTGCATGAGTGGTCCAATATGTTCAGATGCTTTGGAGGTGATTAAGTAGGAAAGCATGTCCGGTGCCAGCGGGGAGTTCCTTGCGTCCCTCCGCTCCACTGGACCCCTTCAAGAGCTGCACTATCATCTGGGACTGAGGCTGTCCTACCCTCGCAGAGCAGAGACCACCACTGAGCTGGTCACTAGGAGGAGACTGTACAGAGGCTGGGATGTGGCATCAGGCCTGCTCATGGGTAGATGGGCCGATCATTCTTATCGGAAGCCAATGTCGATGTATCGATAACCCTCACATCTGGTTCTCATCGGGTTCCAGGTCTGGTGGCTTAGTGGACTAATGCATCCACAGTAGGGGGCCTGTGTTCGAGCTCGTGGTTACAGGTTCAAATCCCAGCGAGTCCACTCAGCCTTTCATCCTTCGGAGGTCGATAAAAGGAGTACCATTGAGTTGGGTAACAAACATCTGTTGATCAGCGTCAAGATACCCTTGAGTGAACATGCGCTTTACAAATACACAGTATGTTATGTTATCATCAATCCAATGCTTTGGCTTTATACAACTATAGTCTACATGAACAGCGTATTTATTTGAAAGCTCCAAGGTCCCACCGACTTTACATAATCTCCTACACGGATAACTCTCAACTGATCCTCTCGCTACCGACGACCCCTCCAATGCCAAAATCAACTTCTGCAACGCCATGATCAACGTAGCCAAATGGATGGGAGACAACTGTCTCCAACTCAACTCCGACAAAACTGAAGTGCTGATCTTTGGGAAGAACACCTCTGCATGGGACCACAGCTGATGGCCTGCAGAACTCCAACCTACATGGTTATGTTACGTTATCCTCAATCCATGGCTTGGATTCATACAGCTATAGTCTAATTGAACAGCGTCTTTGAGAGCTCCAAGGTCTTCTTATCCAGAATCTCAAACAATAGCTGGAGGTGAAATTTACAGCACTAGAGAATGCTAAAAAGGTCACACCAAGAACTAAACTACTCAATAAAATAGTGAAGATATGGATTATTATTTAACATAATGTTTAGCCTTCGAGGAACCACACCACCAATTGCCCGTCCAGATGGCCAATGAAAACACTGCCACTCCCTACAATGGGGGTGCTTTTCACCGGCCTTAAACCAATGCCAAATACAGTAACAGACCAGAAGGAAGGCCAGAGGTGGAAATCAGGGGAACTCAGAAAGGACCAGATCTATCGATGCCAGTGAGTATGTATCTGTAACTACCCATCGGGGAGAAGCTGGCAGACAGCATGTAGTGCAGATGGCAGGTCTCTGAATCCAAACCCAACCTTCAGCATGCCAAGTGTTGAGTGGCTTCATCTACGGTTGCGGCATGCATCTTACAGGGTTATCATCATGCCATATTCGATGCCAAGCGAAGGCTGAAACCACTGACCAACAGCAGCTTACAGCACAGAAAAACACACAAAAATAAACAAGGTGGTGGTTAAAGTAAATTTCTGACACACAATACTGTTATTTATGCGTCTTTCTTTATTGAAGAACAAGCTATTCTTTCAAGATCTTAGTTCACAGGCTCCAAATTTAATGGCATGTGATGAGCCAGCCCTGGCTGATTTGATTGGCGAGCACTAGGGTTCAGCTTGGCGGACGTGGTGTTTAGCGCGGTCTGAAAAAATGGTCCTAGTTTACGAGAAATACGTGCAGACATCTAAGGAGAGGCTTGGCCCATGATGGGAACCACAGGGAGGCGGTTTACCACTGTGTCGCTGTATCTCTTGGACTTCTCTCAACATCCTCAAATCCTCCATCTCCTTCCTGTACACTCTCGCAATGGATTGCTGGCACACTCCAAAAGGGCGGTACTAAGCTTAGAACCACAAATCTTTACAGCTCTTTGGTCACAGAAGACTATGCAGTGTTTTACATAGTGGTTAATTTGTAAAAAACATAAGTAAATAAATAAATAAATAAGTGCTGGGGCTCTCATCAGGAGGCAGCTTCGACCAGCCCATTGCGCCTGTTAACACCGTCTAAACCAGAACCAACTACTAACTGTGAAAGTTGGGAGAGAATGTGGTGTAACGACCAGAGCTGCCGACTCTGGAGCTAGGGAACCAGGTTTGAGTCTCGCATGGGCTCAACATCCTGTGATTCTGGGCAAATCACTTAATATCCCCGTAAATGAATGTGTCCTTAACTGGTGCTCATGAACAGTGCCCAGTGTTGAGGATTAAGTGCCTCTGCTGAGCACCGGAAACCACCGGCTGAAATTAAGCAATGGCTATCAAAACATACTCCTGCTATTATGAAGCTGGATGAGCGGTAGACAAACAAGAAAAAATAAGGCATCAGGCCTTCTCCATCTATGCCGCCAGGATGTGGAATATCATTATCCATCAGGACCGCACCAGCGCTGCTTGAATTTAGGACAGAGTTGAAAACTCACCTATGTGAAGATCACTACATCACAGTGAAGTCACAGCCTATTTGTGCTCTCAGACTCCAGCTTCTTCACAATTACTCATGGACTGTAACTTTGCCTATGACCCTGTCCAGTCCTCTGCTGCCTTTAGGGTAGGTTCTCGCTGTACCAATAACACATGCATACTGTTAAGACTTTGCATCTTTTGGCGTGTTTCCCCTGAGTATTTTGCTTTCTGACCTCCCGGTTCTGACTCTGTGCTGGCTTAGTGTGTCTGCGCACTTTTCTCACTGCTAATCAGTGGTAAACTGCAAGTGCTCCTGCAGTAAAATGTGTTATGGATTAGTATTTCCATGATTGGCCTGTTTGATTTATGTGTCAGTCCCTGTGAATCCAATGCCGTTGGTGGGCTGCAGCACGGGATTGTGCCACCCACACGAACGGCCCATAAAAGGTAACTCAGACCCGCCATTGCAGAGTCTGCGCGCAGTTTGTAACTGCAATGTCGACTTGGTCAGTGCATACACTTGCCAGGCCCTCGCCTTCCAATTTTCTTACATGTCAGCCACCCCTAAGGTAGGTCCAAGGTGCCCCTGTGGGCCAGGTGCAGTGTATGTGAAAGGTAGGAGATGCCCTAGTGTGTGTGGCATGTCCTGATAGTGAACTACAGCCAATTTCGTTTTTCGCTATTTCAAGGCTACCTGTCCCCCATACGACAGAATGGGGAGTTTGTTTATAACATCCTATAAACATACCTGTCCCAGGGAATTAGATGGGAAAATAAAGTTTAGTATGCCTGATCTCAGAATCTAAACATGCATCTTTTAGTGAAGGTGATTTTTACATTCTGTATTTGAAAATACCACTTTCAGAAAGAAGGTATTTTCTAGTTCAGTCACTGTGTGCCTCTGCTGGAACGTGGATTGCCTGTCTGGGTTTTGGATGACAGAAGGCTGGGGAGCAGGAGTGGCTCCAGATAGTCTAGATGGGTCAGGAAAGGGCTGAATAGACCTGGGCTGCAATTGGGGAAGAAGGAGGAGATTTCCTCACACCTTAAAGGGCCTGGTCTGCCTCTGACCATGCTGTCTCCACCTCCTGCCAGGAAGTCACACCAGAGAAGGCAGAACTGGTTCTGGCTGGGCACAGACACTCTCTGCCTAAGAGATCAAAGGATTTTGGGATATAAATGTTGGTGCCCAGACCCCTGAACTTTAGAACTCTTTTGGACCAAGAAGACTGCCAAGAAGAAGAGCTGGAAAAGCTGTGAAGAGGAACTACCACATTGCTGTGTGCTTTGCTGTGTTGGCCTGCAGTGGCTACTTCTGTCTTGGGCAGTGAAAGGACTGGACGGAACTTTCTGCAATCTACTTTTGTGAGTTTCTCCAAGGTCTTGAGGTAGAGTTAGCCCCCTGTTCAAAAAGTCTCAGGAACAACAAAGACTTCAAGTTCTTCTGCCCTCAGCACTGGGAACTGTATGTTTTGTGCTGCAACAAAAGAAAAGCAACCCGATGACGTCTACGATGCCGCTGTCGACTGTGTGTCCTGTAGGCATCGCATAGGGCACCGCCACAACGCCGCACAGCGACCCTGGTCTCACCAACGATGCCTGCTGACGCCACCACCGAGCCGCTGCTCACACTGCTACCTGTGGGCACCGCACTCCGCACCGCCTTGCTTCATGATGACGCAGAAGTCTCAGGAACAGCAAAGACTTCAAGCTCTTCTGCCCTCAGCACTGGGGACTGTGTGTTTTGTGCAGCAACATAAGAAAAGCAACCCGACGACATCTACAATGCCGCTGTCAACTCCGTGTCCTGAAGGCACTGCAGAGGGCATAGCCACAATGCCGCACCACGACCCTGGTCTCACCGACGCAGCCTGAAGACGCAGCTACAGAGTTGCTGCTCGCACCACAACCTGTGGGCACCGCACTCCGCACCGCCTCGCTTTAAGACGATGCCTTGGTATCCCCGACGTGGCCGCTCCACACCGAGATCTTCGCCACTGTTTGCACCATGGGTCGAGGGCACAGCTCGTAAAGTTATACGACGCACCACCCTCAACCCGCACTGCAGCCATGGCCTACTGACACCGGCGCCATCAACTCCAGTTCGTCAGCCGACGACAGCGCTTTAGCAATCACGACGCCGCTGCTTGCACCGTGACCTGCCAGCACCATGACAAGCACCGCATTCACTTTGCACCACGACCATGGTCTCACAGACTACGCCATGTGCCGGTGCCACCAAGCAGCCGCTCGCACCACGACCTAAGGGCACTGCACGCCCCACTGCTGCACTTTGCACCGCAGCACCAGACGCCTGCAGACGCCAGCGTTCTTGACTTCAACAGAGAGGAAATCGACTGGCAACGAGTGTGACTTTGAGGGCTTCTACGACTCCTGCAACGATCTCCAGAACCTAGGCCTGCGGACGCTGTGCTTTCGGAAGCTCAACAAGAGATCGCAGACAGCCTGCATTTCTAAAAGGTACTGTTTTGCGGGTCTTCCCGACACCGTAGTTGGCCCGCGACGCCGCAGTCAGCCAGAACAGTTTGGATTTGTTTGCTCATGACGCAGTGATATCCCCGGACTGAGCTATCAACATCAAGAAACTATTTTTTAAGCATATTTTGATAACTGAACATTTTAAAGTACTGTATTGTGGATTTTATCGTTTTTGGTCTTGTCTTAAGTATATAAAAATATTGGATACTTTTCTAAACTGCTGTGGTGTTCTTTTGTAGTGCTTACACTGTATTACTGTTGGTTATGTGCAAATGCTTTACACACTGCCTCTAAAATTAGCCTTACTGCTCGTGCCATGCTAACAAGGAGGACAGCAGGGATTATTTTAGTAGTCTAATTCACTTATCCTGACTAGAGAGGTTGCTTCTGAAAGACTTTGTGTTGGAACTGGGGTCACCAGCTCCCCGAGGGTAGCATGGCACGAGCGGGTAGGCATCCGAAAGCTTATGTGTAAAGCGACCATACAGCACATGCATCCACTGAGACAGCAAACTGGGCACGCAATGAGTGACACCACTCCAGTTAGTTTGTATAAAAATTAGATAACTTTTATATAGAGCAGAGTCAGGGTAATCAAAAGTTCATAGTATCAATAACTTATTGGTTTTCCTTCAGAATACATATGTTTCAACTCTTTGTAATAAATACTCAGAGGAATAAATATTAAATATCAGATAAATATTGAATATTAGATAATATTAAATATAGCTAACCGCAGGCCTGACCTTAACCTTGCTTATTGTCAGCACCAGTAAGAAATACATTAAGGAGACAACCGAATGACATTGCATCTCATTGGTTTTGCAGGCATTTTACCCACTTCTCACCACGCAAGGGTGAGTGTTTTACAGCAGTAAACATGAAAATAAATAACTGTAGACTTCCAGTAAATGCGGCACTAAAGGGGGAAAAACATTTCATTAAGAATAAACATCCCCTTGTGCAGGATTAACCATTTTAAGAATCACTCCCAGCAGGAATGAGCATTTATCAGTTCCATAGTAGAAGTAGAACTTGTTATGCACCAACATTTCATCCAGGAAGTAACCACTTCTCTGAGCAGAAGTAAACCTATAATAACAGGTAAACCATGCATAAGGCCTAGGCTGAGCAGGACACTAGGCAAAATAGGGATAATCCCTGGGTTTGGGCCTAGCCCTCGCTAATACTCTGCATCCTGGTACTGTAGGCATTCTATTATATCCTCTAATCAGGGGTTAACCTTTTATGAATTGAGGCCAATAAACTGTGGGTCTTGGGACCTCTAAAACAGTCCAATACCAGGGTAAACACCCCCTTAATCTAGTAGGGACCTTTCATTAGGAAGTATCCTGTTCGCACGTGAGAACAACATTTCATGTAGAGCCATTCATGTTCTCATTAGCAGCAACTTATTTCAATAAAGGTTAAAACGTTACATTACCCAGCATTAAACATTTCCTGAAGTTGTACTTAAGGAACATTGCACTTGGCATATAACCCTTCCCTATGCAGACACATTTCATTATATAAATGTAGGTGTTTCAGAGACCCTGGCATCAGGCAGGAGCAGAAAACACTTCCTTAAAGATCAGGCAACATTGTCATTATGCAAAAACCCACATTTCATTAGGCCAGGATAACCTTTGCATTTAACTGGGGGTCAACATTTCAGTATGTGAGCAAAGGGAGCAAGTTATTAATCCCTGTAGCATCAATAACCAATTTATCAGGAATAAACATTACAGCAAGGAGATATTGCATCAAGAATAAACCTGGCATCAAAGATAACCATTGCATTAGCCAGCACTAACCCGGTATAAGGCCAAAATGAGCACTTAACTTTACTCCCAGGCCGGGATTAACCTTAGTGGCCCAGCAGCCCCTTAACTTGTTAACCCTTCTCAGTGGCAAGAATCACCAGGGCCATAATAGACCCCTAACCGGGGGTTAATTCTTAAATGGGACCAGGCCCAGTTCAGATGCTTTTATGGGCCTGATCAGGGCCAACAGGGCCCAATTACAGTTTCTCCCGGGGAGTGGCGAACTCGGGCCTTCTCCGGCCTTCCGCCCTCCTCCCCGGGATGGTACCTCGTGATCTTCTGGCCTATCTGGCAGCCCGGGGGCGGCGGCGGTGAGTACTTCTGCAGCGCCTCGGCAGGGGACTTCAGGGACCATAGCGCTTCGCGGGCACCACAGCGCTTTGGGGGCACAGAGCTCAACGGGGCAAAAGCGCTCCACACAGGGACTTCGTGGCTCTTCAAGAGTATAGCGCTTCAGCAGGTGATCGGAGGGATTGCGCCTGGGGCACAGCGCTTTGTCCAGTTCAGCAAGCTGAGGAAAATTAGGCAGTTCAAATGATGCAGGACAGCAGTTCAGGCAGATATAGCGCTTCAGGGTTCTAGCGCTTCTGCAGGCAGTTACAGTGCTTGAGCCTCAGGCCATTCAGTCAGGCTAGCAGTTCAGGAGGCTAGCGCTACGCAGAGATAGCGCTTAGCATTCACTTCAGTGGGGCACTTTCCTCAGGGCAGGTAGTTCAGGGTGCTAGCGCCAGGGAATAAGAGCGCTTAGCCAGCAGACAGTTTATTTTACTTTGAAGCAGGTCAGCAGGACCAACAGGACAGGCCACACAACAGTGGCAAACCAGCAAAAGGGGTCCCAGGTGGCATCAGGGAGAGCGGGAAGCGACACAGCGCCAATACCTGGTTGTCTTCTCAATAGTCCTGTGGTGATTTGGTTTCTTCTCGGCGCTTTGTGTTTCTTGCGCCCTTGTGAATAGCAGTCTCTGGGTTCCTTGAAGTGGGGGGGTTGGAGTGGATGGCTGGTATCAAATCTCCTCAGCCGGTCTCCTCAAGTGGCCCCTGGGTTCCCCTCCCGTCGGGCCAGATCAGGGGGCAAGTTCAGGATCCCTCAACACTTGGAAGGCAGTACCTAAGCCAGGTCACTTCCAGAGTCATAGGTCCCTGTCTAGGCCCCACTGCCTAGAGCTCCTGCGTAGGTTCTCCCCCAGGTCTGTGCTCCCTCAATCTGCCTCTCTTCTCTGACAGGAAAGTTTCCCTCCCTTTCCTTATATAGTGCCAGTTGACAGTTGGTAGTGGCAGTTGGTGTCACCTCACCTGTTCCAGAAGGTTCCAGGAGGTTCTAGGAGGTTCCAACATTCTGGCTATGGGCAGGCTGGCAGGCTAGTATTGATACATTGTTGGAGGGTCCCAGCCAGCTCCTAGCCACTAGAATGTGCCCTCAAAGACCGCGCTGCAGTAGCAGGGGTCAGTGGCAGCCATGTTAGGGGGAGAAAGCACCTGCACCTTAACATTAGTTTGACATTACACAGGGCTTTCTCCACTACACAAGGCCTATACACTTTTGTTACAATGGGGGACATCCTAAATTAGGAATAAAAAGCGAAAAATGTCTGGGAAAAGGGCCAAGTCCTACACTTTGGCACATGTACTAGCAGACCAAAAATCTTATTTCTAACACATACATACATCGCAGCAGACCTTTTGTTAGACCGTCTCGGGCTTGGTGTAAAATAGAAAAGCTTGTACTTAAAGTACAGCAGGTGTCCAATAAAGATTTAGTTACATTAATTAATTTATATGGAAGACATTGACGTCATGGTTGGAGCGTCCTTCCCCAGCCTGGGTACTCTTAAATAAATACACCACACACGGGGCCTAATATTACATGTCTTTATTCCTCAGTATGCAACTGTGAACTCAGTGCTCTAAACATGAACTCTAGTCGCCACACCCACACACTTGTGTCATAGTTCTACGGAGTCCATCAGGAACCAAAAGGGTCCGTCATCGCTAACTCACAAGACACTACAATGGTGCATGGTTATCTGTCAAATTTGGGCTGGACCGGGCACTCCTGGTAGAGGAACGTGAGCACCAGTAGCAGCTGTTTGTGCCTGAACACTTGCAGACAATATCAAGCATTACCAGCAGAGGCGTAGCTGCAGGGGGGTGTTTGGGGTGATAGACCCCCCTAATAAATTGCATTTCTGATAGTCTGGACCAGATGCTTTCAGTCAGGTAGGAAGATGTCTGTCGGATTTCACAAAGAATTTTTACACATACTCAGACAAAAAAGGCAAACACGATCTCTCCCTCTCTGTTTTGAAAGTCCTCAAAAATATTAGTAATTTCACAAAATCTTATGTTTTCCCTCGTGGTACTCAACCAATCCGCATTCCTCCCCCTTTTCACTTGCCCCTTCGGCCCCTCTCATGCAACCAGCTTGTGGCAATATTATATGCCTGCCCGGTTGTCCACCGCCCAATCTTACTGCCCAAGCTCCGCCCCTGATTAACTGACGTCTTGCAGCAGAGGCACAGACATGAACCCCAGCTGGGGGTGCCACAATCAGACCAGATCCGCCTCTCCTGTTCCACCTGCCGGGCTGTGAAAGGCCTCCCTTCATCCGCAGCTGCCCACAACTGCTTGAAGCAGCAGGTTCAGAGCAGAGTGCAGTTCCGCCAGTCAACACAGGCTCTGCCAAGGCAAACGGGCACGACACGGCCAGGCCCTGGCATCTCGGCGGGAAGGCCTGAGGCGCGCCCCCTGCTGGCTCCAAGGATGCAGTGCGGCGTCTGCTCGCCGTCTGACCCCTTGCAGGGCACTTTTATTGCACACACAACCTCGCAGCCCGAAGCAGAAAGACTGGAAAGGCGAGACTGCATCAACACTTGGCAAGACCCACGGCGCGGAGGCACCCCAGGTACCTGGCAAAGGAAAACTGTCCGAAACCGCAGCTCCTCCTGCGTGCTGTTTACGAAGCGCTATAGCTAGACATGCAGGGCGAGAAATGACAAGCGTCTAAAAATAGAGAGAGGAAACATCAGAAGGGCTTCAGCCTCTCCCACAGAGGTGAACCACCAATCATATATCTAATATTCCTTGAATTAATGTGGCATCGCTCCTGCCTGTTTGGGGCGCTATTTGTTTAACTCCTTAACCGCAGCGCATATTCCACCGCGGGAGTTCTAAAGAGTGGGCGGCCCATATCGGCCAAAGGACTTACGCAGCACTACTAAGGTAGTGCTCACGACGGCCTCTGGCCGACGCGCGCATGCAACGCGTTAACTGGAGAGGCCTGGCATATCTAACAGAAACGTGGTAAAAATGCTTAGGCGGCGCTCTGCCTGTAGGGTGAATAATGCAAACCAGAGTGGGCTATTGGGGGAGTAAACAGTCGCCTATTACTGTCGCCTGCACAATGCTCCTACGGCGACCACCACTGCTTATGTAGTTTGTGTTGGTGCTACCCTTGTGCTATGGAGCCACTTTAGTGTTTGCGGCCGTAAAAGATTTTGTTGCGTCCCAAAGAAAACCTCTGCTCGACATATGGGCACTGGCAGCGGTTCTGGAAAGATTGCGACCCTGTTAGCACGTTTCTCAGTTCTGTGCATCAGAAGTAGGCCGAGCAGAGTTCACGCGGAGCTCCGCAAAGTGACCCATAAAACTCTGCTGCACTACACGGAGCTCCGCAAGCGGAGGAGTTGGTTACCTCCTGCCATTTGTGCTGATTTTTAGCACTGGGTGTTTGTTGCGCACTGTAAAATTAGCATGAACAGACCACATGCAGCGCAAGAGGGCGCTGGTTTTTTTCTGCCACTCGAGTAGCTGTTGTACTCTAGCAGCAGCTTCCTCAGCGCGAACGGAAGGCTTCTCAACGCGAACGGCAGCGACTATCCGCGACCGCCCGCGTTGAGAAATCTCCCTGGGAGGTAGTGTAGAGGAAGATTTTCCAAACCAGTCATGCGCATTTTCTCCGTTCTCCGTTCTGTTCTGGAGAACAAGTCCAGGCTCCCATTCCCTGGCTGAGCGTCAAACCAGGACGCTCAAAACGCTGCATTGCAATGTTATGATTGGTCAGTGGGGCTCCAGAAGGCCACAGACCTGCTTCCATCGGCACAAACCATCAGGAGCTTAATATAAAGCCAGGGAGATGATAAGGATAGTCATTTTTGGCAGAGACGCTGATGCCAGGAAGCCGGAAGGCTCAAAGAGAAAGAGACATTGCAGGTCTGTTGTTGAGCAGGAATTAATGTAAATGCCCGACGCAGGGGTGGCCCATTTTACTGGTACTGTTGTGGTATTTTGAACACTTCAAAATGACCACTCACTTAAGAGAGAGCTGACAGTAAATCAGATACTGTAGTAAAACCAGGGATGGGAAACCAGAGTAGGGTCGCTCCCTCCCACCTCCGCGAGGGAGGGGCTGTATACAATGGTTGTACAGACACAGGATCACTTCTGCTGCCTGCGGTCTGCGAGTCTGGCACAGAACTCTCTCACCAGAAGGAAGCAGAGGGACTCTATGTGTGGCCTGCATAAGCAAGTCTCGTGAGGCTCCCACCAGACAGAACACAGTTGAACTATGTGCATCAGAGGGAAGAAGGACAGACCTACAGACATGCGTGATACAGACTGCTGACCTGTGGGTGGGTTTGAGACCACCCCAACCTGGGTACTTCACTCTACGACAGGGTCAGTGTCGAGGGATCGCCTGGCAGCCCCCATGGCCATGACAGGGGCCCTGACTGACTCTTCTATTGAAGCAGACCAGTTGTAACTGTCTAACACTGGACTTGGAGAAGAATCTCTGTTGAAACTGGGAAGTGAGTGATGGAGCCAACTTACGCACACTGTGAGCTGACACTCATCCGGCCCCTCAGGCCGGAGGCAGCCTGGAGCTCGGAATTGTGGTGCATTACTGCTAGTAGGAAGAAGTTAGCCGTGCAGAGCTACCACTGACTGTCCGCGCAAAATGGATTAGCCTGGTGGACTGAAACTGTTCCTCTGAAACACTATCCTTCTGCAGTTACTGAGTAATTTTTGTCGTTTTGGTCTTAATGCAATCATAAAATACTTTTTAAAATGTAACCACATTTGTCTGGGAGCTTTATGTATAGAGTTTCGTATTGCGCGAACTCGACCCGAAGGCATCGGAGGAGTTTCCAGAGATGGCAGAGAAACAATTACCTGAGTTACATATAGGTAAATACAGTAACATGGAACAAGCACAGATACATAGCAACAGTATACATAGAAGTAAACTATAAACAGGCGTAGTTGCACGAGTTACATATAGAGTAGATACAGTTACATAGAGTAAGCACAGATACATTTAAGAAAACAGAGACCTAACGGTGGAACCTTCTTCTGAGCAGCACCTAACAAACAATAACCCCACGTATGTATCTACCCCTGATCAACAGATGGGGGGTCGTGTGCACACTGATTAGCACCCACCACAACAGTGCCTATTCCCTAGGGAACTCAATGCATAATTCACAACAGCAAAGGTGCACCACAACATATAGTCTGCGATATATAACATTCAATGAATTGCGAACGATGATATTCCTTCATTTTCAAATCTTTTATTTCAAGAGCATAAATGAAGCACCATACAGCCGACGCGTTTCGTCCCAAACAGGGGACTTCTTCAGGGCTTATATTGAGAGTGGTAGCTTCAAAGGTGATAACTGCTCAACGGTGAGTGAGACTAGTGACACCGTATGTGGTGAAAAGTTTATCTCTTTTTGTCCAACCCATGTATGATCCAACTAGTCTTGTGAGAGAATCTGCTGTACTTCAAAATAATGAGTAGTCAATTCAGATGCTTCCAACCAATAATGGGGTGGGTAATGATAGGTAAGATAGGTCTATCTATAATCCAATCATTAATAGTGACTCACATTTTTTCCAAAGTCCGAAAATTATAGATATATTGATTCGATGCCAAGTCGGTCTGTAATAGGACCGTTCTGCAAAAAATCCAAAGGGATCCCCCGTGACGACCGTGATGCGTCCTCTGGCAGCCTGTCAGACATAAACTTTTCGCCACATAAGGTGTTTTCATTAGCTGTGGTCTCAGCTAATGAAAACAATGACCTGCTGGGTACTTCCGGGTCACTGTTCCTGCCACTCACTGCAACCAGGCCGGAGAACATCTTAGCAGAGCACCAGAACCCAAGGAGCTCCTGGCCTTCCCAGACTACTGACCATGGAGGGGATGGTTCATCTGGACTCATGGCACAGGATAAACGGAGAGAAACTGTGGCGGTAAAAGCAGAAAGGAGGAGCAAAGGGTCAACCTCACATGTGTCTTTACCACTTGAATTGACTTCATGTGACCCAGGTGGTTTTCACTTGCAGTTAAACATTGCATTTCAAATGTAAACTACCTGGACCTATTGAAGCATTAAAAACTGGTTTTGAGAATCAGCCCTGACAGATCCAAGTAGGCGCTCGCAACAGCAAACTTCTAGAGCAGAGACTCAAACCTTCACTGACGAGACCCCCCCCCCTTTCCTTTAGTGTCCAAGTTCGAAAGTGTTCCAGACCCTGCTACCTCCATTTTCCAGGTCTCTTTTTACATACAAGTGACTGACCCAACACCCCTAAGGCGACCATAGACCCTACCAGAGCCTTCTTTGACCCCCATAAGGCACCAAGTACAGTATCCGGGCACCGGGGGTCCTACCATGAAAGCAATCCAAGCCTAACTCATGGCTGGCCATATTTTAAGAAGCTTTCCAACATGGCCGCCACCACAAGGGCCCACCAGGTTGTGGAGATAAAAACTGTAGGACGGACAGCGGCTTCTCCTTGGAAGTTTTGCTGACAAAACCTCCAATTAGCTGGAACACGATGTGTTGTTCCAGCCCTGGCTGCAGTTCAGACCTATTTTCTAGTTGGCTGCAGCTTTCTTTTGGCATTCATCAAAACAAAAGAACATTCTCCTCTTGGGAGTGCTGAACACACTGCGCTACAGAATTAAAATGAGTAAGATGGCGTCGTCTCCAACCCAGAGGCTGGGTGGGCATTACAAGGTGGTACCCGGGGAGTCATTAAGCACAACAGTAGGCCTAGCCCGGGGACCCACAGCTCACTGTGATGCAGAGAAGCAGGCCTTCACTGTATCTTCACTATTGGCTTTGGAAATGTTTTGTAGCCATGCTGTACAGCAGATGTGGATACTTTGCAGTGTAGCTAAAACTAATTTAAGAAGGCGCTATTATGCAGCCAGGGCTAATGCGCTTTTTTTTGTCTTAAAGTGCATTAGCGCTGGATGCATCATAGTCTTTTTTTATTATTATTTTTAGGGGCGTCTCCTCTCCAATGGAAGAGAAGATTCGCACCACTGGCTCAGAGCCAGAAGCAAAAAAATGAAAATGATATTTCATTATAGCTTTACTTTTAAACAGGTGGCTCTGCCTGCGTGTGAAGGGAAGGCCGGGTCATGGGAGAGGGGGAGTGCTATGTGCAATCTCTAAGTGCTTTTGTGTGTTTGGACGGCCTGAGACGGCCGGCCAAACACACAAGCTCACTTTCGTTTCTCTAACCCGACTTTATTGAACAGCCGGGTTAGAGAAACCCCATAGACTTCCTGAGCGGAGCGTCTTTTCAGCCCCATCAGGCCATTCCCAATTGGACAGGTAGTCGGTGACGTAGTCCCAGTGTCTGCTGGGACAAGGAAGACCTAGCACTGAGGTGCGATGCAGGAGGGGGGTCGGCAGCAGTTAAGTTAAACTTTTTTTATTTTTATTATTAAAGTCCCTCGTCCCTCCCCCACATCCCATTCTTCTGCCTCACCACTTTTTGTATGTGGTGGCCGCCACTGATTATTTTTAGCCATGATGCACAGCAAGCACGCTGCTTTACAGCATGGCTCCAAATAACTACTAATGTCAGCAATGCCCATGCACAGCATGAACTTAAGGCAATGGCAGAGCCAATCGTCTCAAAAGTGAGACCTATTGGCTTTGCTAATTCGTGTTAAGTCTTTCCACAACACCCTTGTGATTCAGAGCAAATCAGTTATTCTTCCCAGGTGTGCAAAAGAACAAAATATATAATGTAGCAAAAAACCCTATCAAATATAGATTAACAACTGTGCCCATGTCCATGTCACAGTGAAAATACATTTGGAAGCAGATAATATCTATCTATTGTCACAATAGAAGCAGATAACATCTGCTGTCACAAAGAACATTCATTCCAAAGTAGAAAAGGGCTTCCTTAAAGTGTGTGTGGCCTACTAAAAACACAGCTCCAAAGGACAAGCGGTTCAACAAGGACTAGAGAGGAAAATAAAAAGTAAAAGCAGTGCCTCAATCAGAGCACGATCAGTGGAAGGACAGCATTCAAGCTGCAGCAATCAGTACTTGGTCCATGCTCCAGCCGAAAGCAGAGGAAGTGAAGCCAGCACGCGCTGACCAATCAGAAGGCAGCTAATGACAATGAAGCCAACAAATGTTATGCAATGGCCGGCTTCAAGCCCATGTTGCATACAATATCTCTTGCCAGCGTGAGCGTCTGCAGCGCTTGCGCTGTCGCAAAAGAGACCTAAAATTCACCGAAAGCTGTTGGGAGGTTAGACCATAGATTGAGACTGGAGGTGAGACCGTAAAACGACGAACAGAAATGCAGAACAAAATAATTACCAGTGGCTCAGATCACTTCACGTGCTCTATCCATCAAGCTTTGGTGTTTTTCTTGGGGGACTTCGGCGTAAGCACGAGTCCCACTCTATACATCAATGAGGGAGAGTTCCCTGTGGTCTCCAACGTACACACAAGAGTCACTAGGCACTTGCACAGTCTGGAGTCCCCCTTGCGTTGCCTTCTTGGAGTATTCAAGGCTTAACGAAAATAATGTGAGTTGTAAGAGGTTTGCTCTAGGAGACAAGTGTGGCAATGTCATTTCAGAGCAAGGTTGTTCAAGTGTCGGTGAGCTTGAAACGAAAGTGTCTCGAGATGTACTCGTACACCATGCTACAGAAGCGAAATCAAACACTGTGTGATCTTCGGCGAATCACTCCCCGCCCGAACATCCGCTCCACCCACTTTAGCTTGAAAGCGCTCGGGTCTAGGAAACTCAGAAACTCCACCCACAAGTCTGCAGTGGCCGCACGTTTCACCAGGCCTCGACTCCGACGAAGCTCTGCCGAAAGGACGCTCCTGGAGACTGGGCCAGTCCCGGCTCCGCCTCTCACCCCCTACTGCCCTTGGCCACAAACCTACGTTCCTTCGAAGCCTTGCAAGCCGAAAGGAATGCCAGGCCGGCGGCTGCCTCGTTGGTTTATGAACAATGAAAGATCCCCGCAGCGGGCAGTGCCCACTCGCCCCCATCTTACTCAGGGAGGGTTGGGGCTGGCAGAGGGCAGGCGTCCTGGTGATGAGATACTTTAAACAGATCTTGTGCACCCATGGTGTGTGCAGTCCAGGGCCGTGGGCGCCAGAATGGAGGCCTCTCAAGAGACAGCCGGGCTGCAGGATTGGGGGCCAGGGCTTTAAGCGGAATGAAAAAAAACGGCCGGGTTAAAGGGGGCAAAGGAGCGGGGTAAGGGGGCATAGGAGCGGGGTAAGGGAGCATAGCAGCGGGGCAAGGGGGCATAGGAGCGGGGCAAGGGGGCATAGGAGCGGGGCAAGGGGGCATAGGAGCAGGGTAAGGAAGCATAGGAACGGGGTAAGGGAGCATAGGAGCGGGGTAAGGGAGCATAGGAGCGGGGTAAGGGAGCATAGGAGCGGGGTAAGGGGGCATAGGAGCGGGGTAAGGGAGCATAGGAGCGGGGCAAGGGGGCATAGGAGCGGGGCAAGGGGGCATAGGAACGGGGCAAGGGGTCATAGGAGCGGGGCAAGGGGGCATAGGAGCGGGGCAAGGAAGCATAGGAACGGGGTAAGGGGGCATAGGAGAGGGGTAAGGGGGCATAGGAGAGGGGTAAGGGAGCATAGGAGCAGGGTAAGGGGCATAGGAGCAGGGTAAGGGGCATAGGAGCGGGGCAAGGGGGATAGGAGAGGGGTAAGGGGGCATAGGAGCAAGGTAAAGGGGCATAGGAGCGGGGTGAGGGGTGACAATAGATCACGGGGTGGGGGGGGGATAGATCACGGGGGAAGGGGGGGAGAGAGATCACGGGGGGGAGGGGGCAGGAAAGCCATCCACTCACCAGCATGGCTCTGAACCAGTGCCAACTCTTAGTATCTGTAACAAACTAGACGCAAAATGTGCCAGGCTGTGGCCAAGACCTACAAACAAACCTTCAGCACAGCCAGTGCCCTCTGTGCCCACCACCAGAGCGGGAGGCATCAAGGGATGCCAGGAATCCAGGAACCCAGGCCTACACCGCTCTGTTCCTTCTGCCCTGGTGATCGCGCTGACTGGGCTGTTTTAATGTCACAAATATTTATGCGAAATAAATCTATTCTGAAACGTGTAGGTTTTGCGCTTCTCGGTGAGTGGTCCAATCAGGCTGCATTGACCTGGAGCTGCCTGATATCACTCGAATTGGCAGAGGACCAATAAAAGATGTCAGGCTGAATAAAGACGAGAGCGCACACGTGTTCCCTCTCCTGAGACCTGCTGGCATCTCTTGGCGGGAGGAGGAGTCTGACGGGAGTGCTGCTGGCAGGGACACAGGCCACCCAGTGCTTAATTTGAGCCGGTGGTATACGGTGCTCAACACCGGCCCTTACGAGAGCTGCCACATGGTGGCGCTGTCACTGGAGACCGCGCAGGCTGGCCAGCCGGCATCAACACAGGCCGCCCTGAGCAGTGGGCCTTCTAGCTGCAATGCAGGCCACCAGAGCCACGCGCAGAGTCAAACGGGGCACAAAAGAGCCATACGGGGCATCGTCCAGGGCACGGGGCCCTGCTGGCTGCAATGCAGGCCACCAGGGAACCTTACAAGATGGCGCCCGAGTCGGGGGGGGGGGGGGGGGGGGGGGCTCTCAGACACTAGCACCACAGACCCATACAGCAGACACCGATGAACGAGGCCCGGCTGGCAGGCACAAAGGCGACCAATGCCACACAGGAGAGCGCCCAGCATAGAATGGCAAGCTGCCACCAGCAGAGCCACAGATCAGACAGCGTAGAGCAGGGGGCGCAGCTGGCAGCAACACAAGTCATCCTAGGGCCGGGGGGAGATGGGGCCTGAGGGGAGCTCCGCTGGAAGCGGCACGGTGCCACACAGGAGGCCACCCAGCGCAGATGGGCACGCTGGCACCATCGCAGAGCCACGCAGGAGACTGACTAGCGAAGGGGGCTGAGCTGGCAGCTCTGGGGCAGAGGTGGCAGGGGGTTCTTGGCACCAGCTGAGGCTGCCCCAGAGCCATGCCGAAGCCAGTGCCAGAGGCTCGGCTGACAGCAGCGCAGCCCACCTCACGGCCTCTGCGGGCGGCACAGGTGGCACGAACAGAGACCACCCCAGGGCTAGGAGGGAGCCCCCCCCCCCTCCCCCCTGGCGCAGGGGGCTCAGCTGTCATCACACAGCATTGCGCGGAGTTAGGTCTGTGTACATTGTAGCACCCGCAGATGGCACTGTTTGCCGCTCCAGGGTAGCGCCTGGATACCCTATCAGGTTATTCGCCGCGCTTTCTAAATCCTGATTGATTGACGTCACAACACTGTCCGGCATAAATACCGTGCCCTACATTTCGTCCACAAAAATACCGCCCTGCTGAGTTAACAACAGCATATCCACTCCCAACGGGATCGTTTTTTTGTAAATGATATTTCCAACACTATATTTATGTCAGGTGATATTTCTGACAACGATATCCTGACACACAACCCTCCTGAGCTAAGAGCGGCTCCTGCAATGCGAGGAGGCAGCAGGGAGGGGCACAGCTCGCATACCCCTTCGGGTGAAGAGGGCAGGCCGTGGCAGGAGCCGAGGGAGAGGGACACCGACCTCATGAGAACTGCCTTTCATCAGAATCCGAGACCGAGGGGCGTCCTTGTCCCTGTGCACGGATACACCAGCCCATTTCTATGATAAAACATCCCTCTGAATCGGTGCCGCATTCACCGCACGTAAAGCTCTCTGGAACACTGTGCTACGTACACCGATGGAAATTATACAATCAATAAAAACATTGTTCATTAAAAAATAAATTAAAACACAACCACAAGATTCACGAATGCCAAACAAAACGAATAAGAAAAAAAAATCGGCATAGTTAAAACCAGTAAATCACACTAGAATAAAGTCTAACACAATGTCTACAAAACATGAACAGTGGTTGCAGGGTAATGCAGCGTCGCCGGCCCTTTTTTACTGGCCGCTCCAAAACCAATCGTTTTATAAATCTGCTAACGTGGGCTAGGCCCTGTACCTGCCTTTCACAATCTTATGCCCTACTCAGATCCCTCTGTCGCAGGCCCGGTCCTAGAGGGGGAGGGGGCCCTGGCCCTCCAAAGGTAGCCCACACAAGTCTCAATCACAAGCAGAACACATGGCTTCTTCTATTTCTTGATGAAACAATCACACGTGCCTGAAATCTCGCAATCAAAGCTTACTTCTGTATCATTTCTGTGTTTGTGCTATTACTGTTGGTTATTTTAAGTGCCTGGGGGCAAGGCTGAGGTCACAGTCGATGGCTGCTATTACTGTGCATGTGTAAACAGAGGGGGTATTCGAGAGATGAAAGCAGTTTTATGTCAGGAACGGTGTGAAGGATATCGCCATTGCAAGAAAAGTAAGCAAAATGCCCATACAATCACAATATACATCTTAGAAGTGTTTTGTTTATTTTTCTTTCTGCTGTGATGCAATTTACTACCTATGGCTGGGGGCACTGGAATTATGCGGTTGGGGAAAAACAAATTATGCTGCAGGGTTGACTACCTTATGAGACGAGAAAAGACAAATTACACAGTGTATTGGGGCACATTTTGGGATAAAATGACTTCATACATTTTACAAGTTACCGGTGCGGAAAGAAAAGCAGCGACGTCAGCACACCCAGGTGCTGCCTATATAGGCCCTGCGAACGTTACTTCTGGTGCGGATGACGCCACGCGGAGCCAAATGTCGACGTGCAGGTGTACTACTCAGGCAAACTTTCTGGATCCAGTCCGATACCTGGGTATAATTCTAAGGTGAGGAATCTGCGACTAGAAGTCTCTATCACATATGAAACTGAGGGGAACCCCTCTGCGGCAGTCCGACTATGACATTGTAATGCCTTCATCTGCAAGAGGGTGATAGGGCGGGCTCAACGCTCTCCTCCATGGCACCAGCTTCCACTTGGTGCTTCTGGCGACGGGTAACTTTGGCCTAAGGGCTGCCTTCAGAATTACAAAAGAAAGCAAGAGTGTAAAAGGGAATTTCCATTCCATCTCCAGAAATATCAACGGACTCGCCTAGCACCTCACTGACACTTCACTTGACGCGTCACGCATTCCACCTCAACACACACCACTCTCAATGCTGGCCTGTACCCACTGCGGCGCCCCACAAAAGTTCCACCCCCTATATCCTCGTGCAACAGCAGGACTCCCCAATCACCTCTTCAGTCTCCACCGCACCCACAAGCTGCCCGTCATGACGTCACCGCCTCCAGTTGCCTGATGGACCCAGCACTAGCGTCTAGACGAGGACGGCATGGTCTTAAAATAAAGTCAACTCTGGAAGACCGTCAGCATCTGTGGTGGATCTATTGAGGTAAATGCACTTTTGGTGGGTTAACCGCAGCCACCGCACTTTTTGCAAGATGAGGGTAGAGATTCCAGCTGATGGCAGGAGGCCTTTAATGGGGGCCTTGGGTTACAAAGGGTCAAGAAGAGCAGATGGACTGAGGGCAGAGGGCCTCCTGGTGGTGGTGTGGATTACAGCAGAGAGGTTTGACAAGAGGAGCTTATTGTGTTGGGAAAGGTAGCTCAGTGGGTTGGTCGCTCAACCCATCCTTCCAAGGTTCATAAACAAACCACGACTTGATTGGAATACTAGCGCCTACTATCGAAGCCTAGTCGCACTTCCGGTTGAGGCGCGTGAGATCAGATGTACAGGCAGAAAGAAAGGGGGGGTATTAATTAAAAGCAAATCTTGCAGAACACAGGATCCCGCAGGCCACTCCTGGTTTCCATGGAGACAGGATTCCCCCAGATCCGGGTGGGAAGGCCTGCGTTGCCATGGAGAGGAGCCCGGGATGCTTAGGACCAAAGAGCCCGGGGCTGGGAAGGGAAACCCCGGCAGGCAGAGGCGGCGCCTCTTCAATGACACAAGAAACACAGGCCGGGGCTTCTGCGGCAGAACCAGGCCCAAGGTCGGCCACAGGATGCTACCGTGAGGCCTCTGGGCTGGACCTGCGCCATGATCCCAGCACGAGCACTGGGGGCGAGGGAGGGGGCGGGGACCTGGCTGTGTGTGGGGTCAGAGGTCACTAGGATATCAACGTGGCGAGGCCAGTGACTGCCAGGGAGAGACATGTTCACGGGCCCCAGAAACATACCTGGGGACAGGGGAAGGAGGTGTAGGTGTGCCCCAACACTAATAGAAAGAGACCAGGGGAACAGAGAGAGAGTGTGAGTTTGTGTGGGGGGTCAATCGCAGGCAGACCTGCTTTTTTGCCGAGACTTCCACAAGGATAATTAGGGACAAGGCGGGGAGGACTGCTCTGACACCCCCACAAAGGGGTCGGGTCTACGACCCACAGAAGGAGACCTGTGGGCGGGAGAAAGAATTCTGCTGTTGAACTCCCGGACATAGGCCTGGGTCAAAGAAGGAGACTGGGCCTGGCCTGGGTTTCCTAGAAAAGACCTAGGAATAGTGATGTAAGCAGAAGGTCTCTTCTAGTGCTTGAGGTATCAGACCTGAGGCCTGACCCACCCAAACATACTCCCATAAGCTAGAAGAGAGTCCTGAGGCCTGATCCACCCAAACATACTCCCATCAGCTAGAAGAGAGTCACAAGAAACCCTCTCTCGCAAGACGTGCTGCTGCATAACTCATGCCTGAGGCCAACTCCAACTGATGGGATTAACAAAGCAGAATATTTCTTAACGAAAGGTCAACAACAAATATTTTCGAAGGCAGGGAAGTTTCTGATCGCTAAATTGAGGCCAAAAACACATACAATCTCACATCCTAGCTAACGTGATAAACAGGTCCAAGATAAAGCCGAACCGACAGACGACTTGTACCTTAAGAGGGTCACTCAGGGTACTCCCCCAAGCAAATTAACTTTGGACCAGGTGGAGTCTCCCGAGGCCCCCACAACACCAGAGGAAACGATCTAGTTATTAAAACGCCTTGAAGTCTCCAAGGCACCAGTCCCAACGGGTTCATCCTGATCTTTATAGGAAGTTCTGGCCTGGCTGCAACTTGTGACCAATGTTTTTAATGATATAGCAGCAAGCGGTGCGTTCGCCCCGCCCATGACCGAGTCAAGGGGTTCAGTCATTTAAAAGAAGGGGAAAGAGCCTAAATATTGTGGCTCCTACAGGCGGAGTTCTTTATTAAAAGTGGATTTTAAAATATACACACACAAAAAAAAACAGACTTCAAAACCATCTACAAGATGTCACACACCAAAATCAGATGAGGTTAATTCCCAGGAGAAGAGTGGGTGAAAATACCAAAACTAACTACATCTGATTGACAAATTGGCCCCCCAAAAACATCCAGCTCCTTTCACGCCTCTACTTGGGAACCCCTACTTCATGACAGGATTAGACCGAGACGTCTTCAGACAGCTGAGAGAAGAAAGATGTATTAAAATAGCTCAGGCGGTATGTTCCAACAAAGCAAAATTCTTTGAACACATAAAGAGGGGTTTTGATCTAGGGGAAGCCCAGCAGTATAGATATACACAGACCAGACACTGGGTCTTACAGAAAGAGATTAAAGAGGCAGCTACCCGTCCACTCTCTGAGCATGAAAAATTGCTGAAAAAGTAATGGAGGACACACACAACCCGATCTCCCACACGTACAACCTTCTGATGAAAAGCTTGATTACTGCAAAAAGTATGGTGCAGATGGGTTGGGGGATGCAGAGGGGCGTGGAATTCTCTGAAGAACTATGGGTCACCATCTTTATTAACACCCATAAACGAGTCGCTCGTGTCCAGCATAAGTAAGCAGCTAGTAAGGTATGGCTCCAGTGAGACCTTACCCCACGCAGGTCACACTTAGTAAAGGGAGGCACCTTGAATCTATGCTGAAGAGGCTGTAAACAGATACGACAGGCGAAGCACATACTTTAGGAGACATCTTTCTGGGAGGAAACTTTGAATGTAGTCGATGAGACAACAGATGCTAAAACTGCCAGGCCCTCGACTAGTGTTCTTTAGGCTGGATGCTGGACCTAAAATGGTGTAGCAAGGAAACTCAGAGGGGGTTCGTAAAGGGTCGATTAATAGCTTCACAAACGCCTATCCTCGCCATGTGATGGTAAAACTGCTTCTCTCTTCCAGGAGAGACTGGTATGATGCACTATGATAGATATTGGGGAGGGAAACGTTCCCTTTTTGCTCTGCAGAACGGAGAACAGAGATTTGTTAACAACTGGGGCCCAATCTTGAACTTTTTGCTAAAGACTACAGAGCCTTGAGCCCAGGTCTCTACGAGCTGCGCAGGTAGGTATAGTCTGAGAGAGTTTGCTGAGGGGAAGACGTGTGAGGAATCACAAGGGATAACATCTGCAAAGGAGAATGCAACACTAACTGTCGTTATGGAGGCAGGGTGGGTTAAGGTGGCAGAAATGCTGACTTTGTGTTACCTTTTGAAAATGCATTAAAAAGAAAAGAAACAACAAAAAAAGACTCCCTCTCCCCAACATCTCAGAAAAGATGAATGTATGTAAAAAGTTCCACTTACATGATGTGCATCTAAAGGTGTTGTACTGTATGGTCTGCACCACTGTCTCACTCCCCCATCTCCAGACACACTTTATCTGTTCAACATTTCCAATATATCATTACCTTCCATAAACCTACAGAGTTCACTGCATTCCATCGACATACATTCTAGAATCCATCAGCCCCTCACTCGACGGGCACAATGGTCCCGGTAACTGTCTTTCTTATAAGCTGTGTCAACCCCATAAATATGCACAGCTGACATAGTTTGTATTCATGTCCATGTATCACTACTCAAACCATCATGTACCACTGATCTACCTTTGAGTACCCTTCCCATCTGCCAATGTTCTTGGTGCTATGTACAGTGCTTCTGTTGGAGGGTTGACATGAACTCGATAAATAAAAGAAATTCCACACGAGGTTCAAGATACTGCTCAAGACCTCCCAGAATAGAATCTGGGCATGGGAGGCGGAAGATAGGGGTGGGGAAGGCCTGAGTATGTCTGTTGTTCCCACTACATCATTAGGTAGATAATGTTTTATTTGCGCTATTAGACGGCAATTCAGGTGGACAGTCTACTCAGGGGTCCACATGATATGACATACAGCTAGACGAAGGTCGGCTGTAGACTTCCATATGTATACCCTTGGAAAGGGGTGCTTTCTCTGGGACCAACAGAGGCTCTCAACCGAGATGTGCTTCAAGCATCCAAATGGGTATGAAGAAGTACACAAATGCTGCAATACTCTAGATTTAAGGGGTGGCAGAAGGTTTAAAACAATGATGGGGTGGATGCTGATATAAAAGGGATAGAAATGAGGCCCAGGAGTAGGATAAAGAGATCTGGTCCGCGGTTTCGAAAATGAGGCTGGAGGAGAGGTAAATGGGTCTGAAGTGTGAAGGCTACAAGGATTTTGGAAGGGGACAGGATGGACGCCTCCATGTACCATGGTTTAGACTAGAGAAAGCCTTTGAGTGTAGGGCGAGTACCTGCCTACAAGCTAACTTTTGATACCCCCGATGTGCAGATCAGCTGCCAACTCCTGTAACTGAGAGCACTCTACTTCTTGGTACTCATGTTTCATCTCAGGTGAAGGTTTGTGACCTCTGTAACCTTACCCAATCCCTCATGTTTCAGTAAAATATGTGTGCTATCTCAGATGGTGGATAATGACCTCCAGCAGAAGGTTCCAGTCTAGGTGACTCAACTCCCCATTAAATCCGCTTTACCATTTGGAGCCAGGCCAGCTCGGTTGTCTTCACTCATCTCCTGACGCTCAGGCTCTTTAAAGTAGCCGACAAAAAGAGGGGCACATTTCCTTCAACAGTCACTCTCGAAGTTGCAGGGTGTAGCAGAAAATGGCTCCTCCGGTACAGGCTGATTCAAGGCCTAGAACACTCCTGTTATTCCACTAATAGAAATACACGGCTCATACAATGCACCTCGAGCAAGTACAAGGGCAGGTCTTGCTGGTCCAGTAATGTCACCGCACAGCTCGGGCAATGCATGGATGTACCCCACAGCCTAACATGCCACATGCTATGCACCAGTACTGGAAACACCCGCCCTGCCAATAAACACACATGCACCCAAGAGTAAAGCACCCCTCAATTCCAGTACTGGGAGCGCAGATCTCTGTCTATGTACCTCTACCAAAGCCTGCCCTAGTGTACACACCGTTTCTGTATGGGACACACAGCTCTGCCAATGTGCCTCTACCAAAGCCTGCCATAGTCTACATACGGTTTCTGTATGGGACACACACCGCTCTGCCAATGCACCTCTAACAAAGCCTGCCCTAGTGTACACACTGTTTCTGTATGGGGCACACACATCTCTGCCAATGCACCTCTACCAAAGCCTGCCCTAGTGTACACACTGTTTCTGTATGGGGCACACAGCTCTGCCAATGTGCCTCTATCAAAGCCTGCCCTAGTGTACACACGGTTTCTGTATGGGACACACACAGCTCTGCCAATGCACCTCTACCGAAGCCTGCCCTAGTGTACACACTGTTTCTGTATGGGACACACAGCTCTGCCAATGTGCCTCTACCAAAGCCTGCCCTAGTGTACACACGGTTTCTGTATGGGACACACACAGCTCTGCCAATGCATCTCTACCAAAGCCTGCCCTAGTGTACACTGTTTCTGTATGGGACACACACCGCTCTGCCAATGTGCCTCTATCAAAGCCTGCCCTAGTCTACACACGGTTTCTGTATGGGACACACACCGCTCTGCCAATGCACCTCTACCAAAGCCTGCCCTAGTCTACACACTGCTTCTCTATGGGGCACACAGCTCTGCCAATGTGCCTCTACCAAAGCCTGCCCTAGTGTACACACTGTTTCTGTATGGGACACACAGCTCTGCCAATGTGCCTCTATCAAAGCCTGCCCCAGAGTACACACTGTTTCTGTATGGGACACACACAGCTCTGCCAATGTGCCTCTATCAAAGCCTGCCCCAGAGTACACACTGTTTCTGTATGGGGCACACAGCTCTGCCAATGTGCCTCTACCAAAGCCTGCCCTGGTGTACACACTGTTTCTGTATGGGACACACAGCTCTGCCAATGTGCCTCTACCAAAGCCTGCCCTAGTGTACACACTGTTTCGGTATGGGGCACACACAGCTCTGCCAATGTGCCTCTACCGAAGCCTGCCCTAGTGTACACACTGTTTCTGTATGGGACACACAGCTCTGCCAATGTGCCTCTATCAAAGCCTGCCCCAGAGTACACACTGTTTCTATATGGGACACACAGCTCTGCCAATGTGCCTCTATCAAAGCCTGCCCTAGTCTACACACGGTTTCTGTATGGGACACACACCACTCTGCCAATGCACCTCTACCAAAGCCTGCCCTAGTCTACACACTGTTTCTGTATGGGACACACAGCTCTGCCAATGCACCTCTACCAAAGCCTGCCCTAGTCTACACACGGTTTCTGTATGGGACACACACCGCTCTGCCAATGCACCTCTACCAAAGCCTGCCCTAGTCTACACACTGTTTCTGTATGGGGCACACAGCTCTGCCAATGCGCCTCTACCAAAGCCTGCCCTAGTGTACACACTGTTTCTGTATGGGGCACACACAGCTCTGCCAATGCACCTCTACCGAAGCCTGCCCTAGTGTACACACTGTTTCTGTATGGGACACACAGCTCTGCCAATGTGCCTCTATCAAAGCCTGCCCTAGTGGACACACTGTTTCTGTATGGGGCACACACAGCTCTGCCAATGCACCTCTACCGAAGCCTGCCCTAGTGTACACACTGTTTCTGTATGGGACACACAGCTCTGCCAATGTGCCTCTATCAAAGCCTGCCCCAGAGTACACACTGTTTCTGTATGGGACACACACAGCTTTGCCAATGCACCTCTACCAAAGCCTGCCCTAGTGTACACACTGTTTCTGTATGGGACACACAGCTCTGCCAATGTGCCTCTATCAAAGCCTGCCCCAGAGTACACACTGTTTCTGTATGGGACACACACAGCTCTGCCAATGTGCCTCTATCAAAGCCTGCCCCAGAGTACACACTGTTTCTGTATGGGGCACACAGCTCTGCCAATGTGCCTCTACCAAAGCCTGCCCTGGTGTACACACTGTTTCTGTATGGGACACACAGCTCTGCCAATGTGCCTCTACCAAAGCCTGCCCTAGTGTACACACTGTTTCTGTATGGGGCACACACAGCTCTGCCAATGTGCCTCTACCGAAGCCTGCCCTAGTGTACACACTGTTTCTGTATGGGACACACAGCTCTGCCAATGTGCCTCTATCAAAGCCTGCCCCAGAGTACACACTGTTTCTATATGGGACACACAGCTCTGCCAATGTGCCTCTATCAAAGCCTGCCCTAGTCTACACACGGTTTCTGTATGGGACACACACCACTCTGCCAATGCACCTCTACCAAAGCCTGCCCTAGTCTACACACTGTTTCTGTATGGGACACACAGCTCTGCCAATGCACCTCTACCAAAGCCTGCCCTAGTCTACACACGGTTTCTGTATGGGACACACACCGCTCTGCCAATGCACCTCTACCAAAGCCTGCCCTAGTCTACACACTGTTTCTGTATGGGGCACACAGCTCTGCCAATGCGCCTCTACCAAAGCCTGCCCTAGTGTACACACTGTTTCTGTATGGGGCACACACAGCTCTGCCAATGCACCTCTACCGAAGCCTGCCCTAGTGTACACACTGTTTCTGTATGGGACACACAGCTCTGCCAATGTGCCTCTATCAAAGCCTGCCCTAGTGGACACACTGTTTCTGTATGGGGCACACACAGCTCTGCCAATGCACCTCTACCGAAGCCTGCCCTAGTGTACACACTGTTTCTGTATGGGGCACACAGCTCTGCCAATGTGCCTCTATCAAAGCCTGCCCCAGAGTACACACTGTTTCTGTATGGGACACACACAGCTCTGCCAATGTGCCTCTACCGAAGCCTGCCCTAGTGTACACACTGTTTCTGTATGGGGCACACAGCTCTGCCAATGTGCCTCTATCAAAGCCTGCCCTAGTGTACACACTGTTTCTGTATGGGGCACACAGCTCTGCCAATGTGCCTCTATCAAAGCCTGCCCCAGAGTACACACTGTTTCTGTATGGGACACACAGCTCTGCCAATGCACCTCAATCCAGGGCTGCCCCAGAGTACACACTGTTTCTGTATGGGGCACACAGCTCTGCCAATGTGCCTCTATCAAAGCCTGCCCCAGAGTACACACTGTTTCTGTATGGGACACACAGCTCTGCCAATGCACCTCAATCCAGGGCTGCCCCAGAGTACACACTGTTTCTGTATGGGACACACACAGCTCTGCCAATGCACCTCAATCCAGGGCTGCCCTAGTGTACACACAGTTTCTGTATGGGGCACACAGCTCTGCCAATGTGCCTCTATCAAAGCCTGCCCCAGAGTACACACGGTTTCTGTATGGGACACACAGCTCTGCCAATGCACCTCAATCCAGGGCTGCCCTAGTGTACACACAGTTTCTGTATGGCACACACACCACTCTGCCAATGCACCTCAATCCAGGCCTGCAACCCATCCTGCCAGATCAGTTCTGCCCAGGCACGCCTTGCCTGCAGATTGTTGCATCAATCATCACAACCCCAGCCCTGCGGTGACCCGTGCGGCTGGTATGTGACCCCCAGAGGAGGGGCGGGGCCATTCCCAAGGCCCCCCAATGTCGGATCCATGACTGTATTAAACACACGGACACCAGGGCCGCGAGGGCTGGGGCGGGTCTGGCGCGCACATGGGCCCAGACGCGACGCTGCGCCATATGCTGTGTGCAGACTAATGAGGCAGCAGGTGCCACGACTCACAGGCCCACTGAAGGGGCAGAGGGTAAACAGACCCGGGCTACCAAAACAAGGAGGAATGGGGCCTGGGAAGGGATGCTCCGAGCCTCAGGCACACTCCTAGAACACACACTCTACCAGGAGGTCTCTGCCCGAGACACCTGCTCCTAGCCAACACTCTCACGGGAGGCCTAGGGCCTGGGAATGGCTGCTCCGAGCCTCAGGCACACTCCTAGAACACACACTCTACCAGGAGGTCTCGGCCCGAGACACCTGCTCCTAACCAACACCAGCATGAGACCTGGGAATGGCTGCTCCGAGCCTCAGGCACTCCTAGAACACACACTCTACCAGGAGGTCTCGGCCCGAGACACCTGCTCCTAGCCAACACCGGCCTGACAGGAGGCCTGAGGCCTGGGAATGGCTGCTCCGAGCCTCAGACACACTCCTAGAACACACACTCTCACAGGCGGTCTCAAGCCCGAGACACCTGCTGCTAACCAACACCAGCCTCAGACCTTGGAATGGTTGCTCAGAGCTTCAGACACACTCCTAGAACACACACTCACAGACGGTCTCAGGCCCCGAGACACCTGCTCCTAACCAACACTTTCACAGGAGGTCTCAGCCTCGAGACACCTGCTCCAGAAGCCTCGGACATGGGAATCACTGCTACCGAGCCTCAGACACACTCCTTGAACACACACTCTCGCAGGCGGTCTTGGCCTCGAGACACCTGCTCCTAACACCGTCACAGGAGGCCTGGGATTTGGGAATGGCTGCTACTGACCCTCACACACACTCCTAGAACACACACTCTCACAGGAGGCTCAGCCCGAGACACCTGCTCCTAACCAACACTCTCCCAGGCAGTCTCGGGCCCGAGACACCTGCTCCTAACCAACACCGGCCTGAGACTTGGGAATGGCTGCTCCGAGCCTCAGACACATTCCTAGAACGCACACTCTCACAGGCGGTCTCGGCCTCGAGACACCTGCTCCTAACCAATACTCTTGCAGGTGGTCTCGGGCCCGAGACACCTGCTCCTAACCAACACTGAGCTGACAGGAGGCCTCAGACCTTGGAATGGCTGCTACCGAGCCTCAGACACACTCCTAGAACACTCTCACAGGAGGTCTCTGCCTGAGATATCTGCTCCTAACAAACACCGTCACAGGAGGCCTCAGACCCAGGAATGGTTGCTCCGAGCGATAGACACACTCCTAGAACACACACACTCACAGATGATCTCAGCCTCGAGACACCTGCTCCAAACCAACACCGAACTAACAGGAGGTCTTAGACATGGGAATGGCTGCCGCCGAGCCTCAGAGTAACTCCTAGGACACACACTCTCACATGCGGTGTCGGGCCATAGACACCTGCTCCTAACCAACCCCGGCCTGATAGGAGGCCTGGGGCCTGGGAATGGCTGCTCCGAGCCGGACACACTCCTAGAACACACACTCTCACAGAAGGTCTCGGGCCCGCGAATGACCGATACAAAGCCTCAGACACACTCCTAGAACACACACTCTCACAGGTAGTCTCGGGCCTCGACACACCTGCTCCTAACCAACACTATCACAGGAAGCCTCGGGCCTGGGAATGGCTGCTACCGAGCCTCAGACACACTCCTAGAACACAATGCAAAGCAGCAAAGGTAGAGAAGCCCAGTTTCTGTACTTAATACCAATATTTATCATAAGTGTTTTATCTCCGGAGGCAAAATGCATATTCAAGAAGACAAAATAGAAGTATCTTTTATACCAAAGACAGCACAACAACTTTATTCTTTTGAAAAGTTTATATCCTTATTCTTTTCTTTTACTCATGATTTTTCTTAACAGTGCATTTAATTAACAAGGCACAGCTTACGTTTTTCGTCCCAACCTCAAGGGACTTATTCAGGGCAAGGTCTAAAGATATATTACTCCAATTTCTTCAAAAAGATGTAACAACAGTGTGAGAAAGTGAGTTTCTTTTGCAGTACCCCCCACTTTTTGCCTGATACCTGATGCACTTTTCCTTGGTGTGTCCTGGGTCCCTGCCAATCAGGTACCCAAGGACTATGTTCCTTCCCTAAAAACTGTACTAAAGCCTAAACCCAATTGGCATCTCTGGCCACATGTCAGCCCCTAGTAAATGGTACCCTAGGTACCCAGGGCATTGTGACCAGAGAAGACCCCTCAGGGCTGTATCACTTATTGTGCCACCCTTAGGGGCCCTGTACCCTGACACACACACACTGCCTTTGCAGGCTGAGTATCCTGGTGCAGAACTAAACAAAGAGTCGACTTGGCACACATCCCTGTGTGCCATGCCCTCAAACCCACTGCCCTGGCATACATCAGCCACCCCTCTAGCTGGGTGCCCTATGCCAGTGGTGTCGGCACAAGTGCATGAGCCCTGTACCCCCACAGAACCCAGGGCCATTCCTGGGCACTGTAAGTGCAGTGATGCCATTAAGAGTATATGATGCTGGGAGGTTGTCATTACGAACTCCACAGCACCATAATGGCTACACTGAAGGCTGACAAGTTTCATATCAAACTTCTCAGCACATTAAACCCACACTGATGCCAGTGTGGGATTTAATGTAAAATGCACTACAGAGGGCATCGTAGAGATGTCCCCTGAAACCTAAACCCACAATCTACATCTTGTCTGAGAGGCTGCCTAGGCTGCCACACAGCAGACATGTTGCTGGAACCCTGGGTGGAGAGCCCCTGCTCTCCTGGGCCTGCAACAATGCACATCCTGGGACGAGGTGCCAAGCCTCATCCCCCAGGATGGGCAGGGGAAGCTTCAAAGGCATTCCACCTTTGTGAGCTTCTCCAGACCACTTGCTGTGCTCAGCAACTGGCCCCCACAAGACTGGCGGGAAATCCTACGTCAGAAAGGGGGGGGGGGGGGTGCCAGTCTGTGCCAACCCACCCCCTCAGGTGGGAGAGGTGAGGTAAAAAATGACCCCGGGCCCCGGCCATCTTGAGGATGGGGAGCCCTGCCCAATCACAGCTAGGCTCCTGCCCCCCTCCCACAGGAGAGGAGCAGGCTAGGGGTTGTACCCACCTCAGGACAGGGACCCATTGGTCCATGCCCTTGCCCTACCTGTAACGCCCCTAAATTCAGTATTTAGGGGCACCCTGAACCTTTTTCCACAGATCCAGATTACAAAACAAGAAAGAAGATCAAGGAACACGAAGACCTGCCGTGCAGCTGCTTAAAAGAGGAAGACACCAACTGATTTGGCCCCAGCCCTACCGGCCTGTCGACCCTCGAACCTGCTCCTGCATCTCCAGTGGTCAGCAACCTCAAAAACCCTGGAGGACCTGACTGCCTTTTGACTCTGACTACCTGGGTCTCCCACGAGCAGTGGTACTGCTCAAAGCAGGTAACAAGCCCTGGCATCAGCCCGGCACCGCGAACCCTGCACACACTGCACCCCCCAAGCCTGGCCTGTGCGGGAGTGAATCAAGACCCGGAGGACGTCCCCCCGGCGATTCTGACTTGGAATCCAGTGCCCAAGGACTCTCCTCGATGACCCCGAAGACGCCTGCAGCCTCAGGACAAAGGACCCCTCCGACCGCGACCAGCAGGGGGTAAGATTTCCCGACCTCAAAAGACACCCCTGCACCCGGCGCCCCACAGCCCCCTCTGCCCAACTCCTGGGTGCCTACCTATCCTCCAAGATCCCAACTTACCCCTCGAAGTGTTGGTCGCTCCAGAAGATCCTCCGTCCCCGAGCCTGCAACCTTTGTTCCCTCTTCAAGATCGTCATTGAATAACATTGAGCACCCGAAGGCTCAAAAGCACCCTGCACCCAGCCGCCCGAGTACCCCTGGCAGTGCAACCTTTGTCCTATCCTACTTCCCTATTTGCCCTGAGCAAGTGACCAGGAGCCCAGCTCCCACAGCCACGTGGCCTGCTAGCCAGCAGCCATCAACCAAAGGCCCCCTGCCTCTCATTGGATAACATTGGGCCTAACTACCTCTGCATCTGGCCGCCCCTGCGGTAGTACCAACTGTACCTACCTGACCCTAGGGGACACCCGAGTCTATGCCCAGAACCTTAACTTCACCAGTCGAGTACTCACCTGAAAACCGATGACTCACTTTCCTGCCATAGGATAACATTGACTGATTGGACTAAAAAAATCTTCAAGTGTGAAGTTTTGAAATTTTAAAATATTCATCTAAAAATCAGCCGAATAACGAATTCCGAAGTACTCACCTGTGATCAGGAGAGAAGCCAGTACTGTCTGTACCTTTTAGCCAAGTACTGACCCGCAAAAGTAATCATAACCGTGTTTACTAGTAACCTGAATTTTCTCCATAGGAATCCATTGTCTGCTTTTCTATGAAATTTCTTCTAAGTGTCTACTTTGGAAAACTTGAAATATTCCTTAAAAATCGTACCTACTACTGAAACGTAATTACTTACCTGTCTTAAGTAGAGACCCAAGTGCTGGACCTAGGAGCCCAGTACTGGATTACAACAGTAACGAGAACGTACTTTACCTGTAACCTGAATTTTCTCCTATTGGATAACATTGCTTGATTTTCACAGAATTTTTTTCAAGTGTGAACTTTTAAAATACCTTTTTATTCTTTAAAAATCATTGCAATAACTAAAACGTTTTTACTAAACTGTTTTCAGCTTAGACCCCAGGCCTGAATCTAGGACAAAGTCCTGGAGTTACAAAAGTAAACGATAAAGTAATCAGCTGCATTTATGTAGAAAAACCCATTGAGCTCAATGTTAAATTGTGTTTAGAATTGTGTTGCCTACTGCAACCATTGTACCTATTGTGTTTACAAAGTTTATTGCCTCTTTGCAAAGTAATTACATGAGAGTACTCATATCGAGAAAAGTATATTTTGATACCTGTTGGTTCTAAAAATAAAACTATATCGTTGGATATAAAAACAATTGGCCTAGAGTTCAGTTCTCGAGTGTGTGAACATTTTTGCTGACTGAGTGTGTACAACACATGCTTTACACTGTCCCCTGGTACTGCCTTACTGCTCGACCAAGCTACCACTTTATAGAGAGTAAGGTCAGACCTGACTTTACCCTCTGTTATACCTTTGGGGATTGTGGACTCTATACACACAGTACCTTACTTTGGACCAGTACATATAGAGCCACTTTCTCACAAACAGTCCCTCCAGTCTGTTTAGATCTATGCGCTATAAATATTTCATTAATATTCAACTGACCATGCCAGCGAGAACTGTGTACTCCACAGTGATTGTTTTATTTCCAAGTTTAGTTCCCAATAAGACTTTGTTTTCAAATTAGAGTTAATTCACCGCCTCCATAATCCTTTATGTTGGTTCTGTCAAAGCGTGATTGCTACATCCATTTATAAGAGTACATGTATGTTTTTATTCATTTTATTTAAGAGGTTTTATATAGCGTTGGCTCCACCTTGGGGTATCAGAGTGCTTTACAATGGAATGACGACAGTACATGGATCACAAAACAAATAGTAACTAAATGCCCAAGACCTGTGACTGGCTGCTATCGATCCTCAGATACACTCCTAGTACACACACTCTCACAGGAGATCTCGGCCACGAGAAACCTTCTCCTAACCAACAACGGCCTCACAGAAGTCCTCAGACCCGGGATTGGCTGCTCCGAGCCTGAGACACACTCCCAGATGACCCACTCGCAGGCCCTGAGACACCTGCTCCTAACCAACACCAGCCTGACAGGAGGCCTTGGGCAGACACACTCCTAGAACACACACTCTCACAGGCGGTCTCGGGCCTTGAGACACATGTTCCAAACAAGTACTGTCACAGGAGGCCTCAACCCTGGGAAATCGCTGCTGTCTAGCCCAGGGCACAGTCTCCCATACCACACGCTCTTACTGGAGCCCTGTGGGTCTACCATGCACACTCTTACAGGAGGCCTCAGTGGGTCTAACAGGCACACTCTTACAGGAGGCCTCAGTGGGTCTACCATGCACACTCTTACAGGAGGCCTTAGTGGGTCTAACATGCACACTCCTACAGGAGGCCTCAGTGGACCTAAACCACACATACACTCACAGGAGGCCTCAGTGGGCCCAAAACACACTCTCACAAGAGGCCTTAAGTGGGTCTAACATATCTCTCTCTCACACACACACTCTCACTCTGGCGTGCACACTGCTCTTGAAGCAGAGGCAAGGCTTTAAATATGGGCGAACACTGCTCTCAGGCCGCAGAAGCTTCTAACCCAACTGATGTCACAAGCTCACAGTGAAATGCCACAGCTTTATTGAGCTCTTTTTTCACCCCGCAAAGCGATTGTTATGCTCCAAATTAATCTGCTGGCTCTGAGTCAGGGCGGCTGGGTATATGCACGTAGGCCATCCTCCAGGCAGTGCGGGGATGGGGCTTGGAAGTGGTCGCATTGAGTGCATGCATAGCCACGCTCAACGGAGCGCTGAGATTTCTCTCTGGAGAGAGCCGCTATGATCATATCACTCCCATACTTATCTACATGACAATCAATCATTCCTACACTTCAATAAAAACCTTAAATTATTTCTTCTCAACAAATACCCGAACCCACCCTCCTAAAATAATAAACTTGCTTTAATGCTCATTCACCTAACCATCAAAGAGTCAACACATCACTATCTGAAGAAATAACTGTTATTTATTCCGCCAAGCTCCAAAATAGCCTACAATGGCTACCTCCGAACTATATTGTCCACCTATTCCACCCTCTATTGCAGGTGTCTTCAACCAGTTGTTCAAGAGCTACCAGTAGCTCACAGGCACCTTCAGAGTAGCTCACAGCTTTAAGTTCATTTTTAAATGAGCATAGGATCACATTTTGGTTTTAAAGTTAAGGGAAGGCTGTGTTTATTTGACCTTATTATCTTCAGACTGCAGATAGCACAGCCTGATAATGAGCAGTGCTGGAGTCAGATTTATGACCCAGGTCACAGAGGTGAAGAACTAAAGGAATTTAAATCTTTAAACAAAATTCTTATCAACTCAATATTGGAGCATGAGAAGAAAATGATGTTTCTGAATGCTTTTAAATGAGAGAAAATTCAAATAGGAGTCCAGGTCACAGAGGTGAAGAACAGAAGAACTAAGGAATTTAAATCTTTAAACAAAATTCTTATCAACTCAATATTTGGGCATGAGAAGGAAATGATGCTTCTGAATGCTTTTAAATGAGAGAAAATTAAAATAGGAGTTAACTCAATGACTAAGTTAACTCTTCATTTTAATTGTATCCCATTTTAAAGTGTTGCAATTACAAACAGGCCTCTTGCTTTTTGATAAAAATATTTATATGAAAAAGTGAGTCAATGTTTTTCTTCACTTTCGATTGAACCAATTACATCTTAATATTTTATAGAGCACATCTCTTCACTTTAAATTCCTCCTATTTAAACAAATGGCTGTATTTTTCAGTTATAAATACGGCACCATGTCTGCAGGCCATTGGGTGCAATATGCCTGCTATTTTAAAATGCGACACTTTGAAATGGGAGAAAATGTAAATGAGTTGAATGGAATCCATATAAACAAAAAAGTTAATTCTTCAGTTTAATTTTCTCCCATTTCAAAGTGTTGCATTTACACACGACCAGTGGCTGGTAGGCAATTTATTTATTTATTAAGATTTATATAGCGCTGGCTAGAACTGAAAAATACAGCCATATTTTAAGTGCAGAAAAATGTACCATGTTATGAAAAAATGTTTTCATAACATTTTTCTGTACTTTAAAGTTCTTCCATTAAATAAAAATGGTTGTATGTTTGTGTTTTACATGTAACAGTGCCACATATGGTCCCATGCACAAGTACATACGACACAGGCTCTAATTCACTCATACACATATATCCGATTCAGTCACACACAGGTTCAGAAATCTCCAAAGACACATGGCGGCCCTGTCATAGTGCCCCATGTCAAAATATTTTGTTTAAACCATACTCTTTGATTCAATGAACACTAGGCTTACATTCACTGAAACTGGGTGTGGGGGTGTCTGGTAACACTGCATGAGTGGCTTTGCCTTCAGTAGCTCACAATAATTTTCACGGATCAGAAGTAGCTCTCACTACAGAAAAGGTTGGAGAGCCATGCTCTATTGTAAATTTCTACCCTGTGTGTTAACTATTTTTCTTGTGTGTTCCTTGTAAATGTTGCCTGTGTTGCTGTGCATTTTTTGTAAAGCGCTTCGATACCCTCCGGTCAAGTTTGCGGTATATAAAATTCGAAAAACAAAAATAAAAAGATGCATACCTGTCAACTCATCTTTCGTGTTCATTTCCATTCACCTCAACGGGATCCCACTCTAAACAACCTCATTTTGTTTAGCCCAGAGGTTGACCTGCATGTATATGATCGGATGACAATTCTGGTGGATGAAGAACTATCTGGTCTAAAAACACACCAGCCCTTATTGAAAGTCTTCAAGGTAACAGTGTGTGTACAGATGGCAAATTTATAATACGTGGAAACAATCTTTGCCCCAGAAGGTTCAAGGTTAGGGCCTTCTGGTGTGTTTTGTTGATAATCATTGTTGCTGTTCTATCAATCTATAATCCAAATAAAGACAGAGGAGTTTTCTAAACTATCTCTAGCTGCATATTGATCACCACTGAGAGATACTTTTGAAGCAAGCAGCATTTGATTTCCTAACTCATGTCTATCACCTATATTAACTATTAACTGCTCGAACTCACTACTCCAAAAATGTTAAGGCCTATCAAGGGGTATTACATTTCCTCTAGCTATCTAAACTAGGGGTGAGAGTAACTAGACCGTAGACCCTTTACCCAGCCACTGTACACAAATCAATACTGCAAGGTGACACTACAGAAAATAGTAAATCAACTCTCTGGCAGGGGTAGAGGAGGGTAGACCTGTTTTCCTCAGGCTGGGTCAATTTTTCCTTTCTATGCACATTTTAAAGACTTTTTGCCTCGAGTCATAACCGTTACTATGATGGACTGGACTGTCTCCGGCCCTCAAGAAGGCACACTCTTAACAAGATGGAGGAACAGTCTCGTGGGACCATCAAGTGGGGCAACACTGTCCCTTCATATCAGTTTGCCGGGCATCTCAATCTGTGTGTGCTTCTTATGACAAACAAAAGTATGGACCAAAGGCTTGTGTATATGTGGCTTGTGATTTCCCCCCATTTCTTGCCTTTCTGTATCCGACCCGGGATGCTGCGGACCCTCATTATATGTAGGGGATCTAGCGTGGGCCTAGTTACAAATGTGTAACCCCAAGTGACTTTGTACCGGTGTTTACTCGCACACATTAAAAAGTGGCTTCAGATTTTCACATGTACAGGCTAATTTTATGTCAGGCTCAATATGTTTCGCTGGCAGCATTTACACAATGGCACCTTCATCTGGACTTATGTACATAAAGAAGGGCACTGTGCAGGTGTGGTGGCCTCAGGGAGAACAGCTCTTCTTATGTAAACCTCCTCCAGACAATGGTAAGTTAGTAGTGCTAGGAATTGTAGCAGTATGCGATGTTTACTGACTGGGCTGTCTTCAGCTGGTACTGGAAAAACTGCTTTTCCATTTCCTGGAGGAGCTGTTGTGAACCAGCGATAAAGCCTTGGGCGAAGAAAGGCAGACACAAAGGAAGTTTTACATGGAAAAGATTCTTATCCGATCAACGAGGTAGACTATGAAACAAGAACAAACATGGAGGTAAAATTATAATTTTTACTAATTTAATGCGGACAATAAACTACAATCCAATGTACTCCACAGTTTCGATTCTCCTACCACCGTTGCAAATAAACTAGCAGAATTAATCTTACACGTTTCTAAATCTATCTTGGCCCTGGATTACCATTGTCTGCATTTTGGGGTCTTCTCCCTGTGCTTTTACTAGGATTCCTTCTGATTTCTATGTTAATTCGGAAACCAGGTAATTTAGAGATTTGCTCGATAATCCCGACACCTTTTCGGTGCTAAAATAAGGGGCTTGTCATCCAAGTACAATAGAGGTTTTTTTAATTTTTATTCTTTAAAATAATTGGGCCTGGATTCATGTGTGAGCTGTTTGCTATAACTCTTGACCAGAGTTCGATCAAAATAGCAAATAATACAGACCTCTCTCGATGATGGCCTTTCCAACCCAATTGCCTTATATTAATTTGACTGTGAAATCCTAGTTTAAGTTATTTATTAATCTGGTAAACTGGATAGGGACGTTCACAGCTTCTAAAACTGTTAAAGGCTCTTTGTTGGGTTCCGCATAATCCAATGTTTTCCTAATAGAATTATTATGGGCAGCCCATAATCTACAGGGATAAATCAGCCTGGTCCGTTTTGGGCTTACTAAACTATAAATCATCTTAGCTAAGCACATTGCATTCATCTTCGTGAATATCATATAGTCTACATAAAGAAGTTGTATCAGACTATAAGATCGACTATTTTCTTTGGATCTTTTCTGGTTTAAACAAAATGATCATTGTATGTCTCCTGAATTCAAAACAAAAAATACTAATCTCAGCTAAGGAAGCAGGATGTATTTATACATCTTGTACAATTGTCCAGGAACCTCATCTTCTCCTGGAGATTTTGCGGAAGATCATACTTTTAATATCTGACCAATGTCTCCCTCCGGTGAGGCTTACTGAGCTCAGCTTGCTTCTCCACAGTTAGGCTGTCTAAACTGGCTTGCTACAAAAACTCTTACATAGGCCTAAGATTGAGACATAGTTTCCTCAAATGGCCTTAAAAAAAATGTCCTGGAAATGTTGCAATACATTCTTGTCCTCCTCTAAAGCACCTCGCTCTTTATTGCGCACACCATTATAAGATCTAAATTAAATTTTCCATACTACAAATCTCTCTAATCTGCTATTATCCTTGATTGCCTTTTGATATATATTCTGACTTTTTCTTAATTAATTCTTTTTTCTAAAGTCCTTGATCTCTGCCTTCACTATATACATACTATTTTCTCGTGGGGACCGGCTGCCACTTCTTGTTGCACTTAACACAGCTCCCTACGCCTTTTTATCCTCAGCGTCCCTCTTCTTACTCCCGGTGCTTTTCACAATCAGGGTACACTGAAGGAAAACGTTAAAGGTCTCCCATAGAAGCACTAGCTGTTCCATTATTGTCTAAAAAAACTCCTTGATCTATGCCCTACATTCTTCTTTTGTGTTCCCCTGCCATACAATTGACATATGATCTCTTGAACGTTAAATACCTCTGGGAGCTGTTAAAGTGCCCCTTGAGGGTGCAATTTATAAAATAGGTGCTTGATCTCATAACACTGAGGTATGATATCTGCAACCTTACACTTAATGGTTGAGGATATGAAGTAGAAGTCTGTTCTGGCTTGGCCCTGGCATCTGCTCCTAAAATTGGTAAATCTGAGATCTTTCAGGAGCAGCTGTCTCCATATGTCAGTAAAATTATCACTTTCCTGCAGCAAATGTATTGTTTGCCTCGTTTTAACATTAGCCTCCAGACGCTTGCATCCTACTACTACATCGTTTCTACCGGCATCGCAAAGCTCAGTTCAGCGCTGCTGTATAAAACGCTGGAAGATGGATCCAGCCACATCATGCTGTGTGGGCGGTGCTCCAGTCGAAATACGCCTCCTTCTGCCAGTTCACAGGGTCCAGCTATAATGGGACAACCAGGCATAGGGATGATGAAGGTCAGAAAGGCCACTTTCTTATTGATTTCTCACGCCATTGCTCCCTTGGTACTCCTTCCACCTTAGAGAGAGCTCAACCCGCTTCTCGCCTCCCAGCGTGCTCTGGGTCTGCCAGCTTGCCCCCACACCTACTTCCCATAACGATGTAGTGCAAGTCAATATTTACGCGAGTTTACATTAAAAAGTTGTGACTTACCACCACAGGGTCAGAGTTTCCTTCCAAAATACAGCTTCCAGTAATTTTCTAAAATGGAGGCAGTTCAGTTAGCCCAAGGTTCTCTCCATATTTTAGTTTCCTAAACTTTTGTCCGCAGAGGGTCTAAGGGGCACAGTAGGTGGCCAGGCCCTTGATCCACAATGCTAGCTCCTGAACTTAACATATATACAGTGACCTTAAAATTTAGTGCGGTACTTGAGTTTAGTGGGGTCCAATTTTCCAGGTTAAGGGTAAGTCTTCCGATCTAATATGCACTCTTTTTAGCGTGTCTAACCAGTTTTTAGAATGGCCAGCACACACCTCAAAAGTCCAACTGAACCAGACATAGGGGGTCTGGTCACCTCACTCAATAGTCCATTTGGATGAATTGTAATATTGTTTGAAGCTTTGAAATATGGAAGCGAGAACTTTTGATCAAGGCCATGAGTAGATGTGAGCTCTTAATAAAATGCCAACAATATGGACGTTTTGTAATTCTGATACCAGCAGTAAACCACAGTTCCTCAAATCAGAAAACCAAGTAACAACAGATCATCCTAGGACCTGTTGAAAATGTCTAACAAGGCGCTTTCTTTTTAATCCTGCATGTCAGGGTTTTAATAGGACTTGAACATGTACTCCTATACTATTAGCATGAACACTTAAATGCTGACCTTGGATTATTCCTGATCGCTTTTAGGTCCTTTCAAAGTTGCTCTTTCAGAGTAAAACTTGCTGCAGATTTCAGATGCCATTCCCTCACCAATGTCTTAATATTGACCAATTAAACCTACCTTGACTAAGACTGTCACTCACACAGATCCCTGCTGGTCCCTGACGTTTCATCTACCTTTGTAACCCCGCTTGCACATAAAGCTGCTCCATCGGTATCCGTTAGTCAGTCGGGTCAAAGACTGGCCCTCTTGTAGAATGATCCTGTATGGATTAATACCAAAGGCTTAACTGCAGTCTTTGTACATTACGTCCCCCATGTTTTCAGGCACCTTCCTGAGGAATCAGTCAGACTCTATTTTTATGAGACTAACTTCGGGGAGTCCCTGAACCACAGGATGGATGACAACATTCGGAAACACTTTTTGGTAGGGATTCAACGGGCATCTCAACCACTGAAGTTAGGCCAACAGGTCTGCAATCATAGGTCCCCTCTATGCTTTCGCTCTTGTAGAACGGGATCCCACCAGCTCACCTTTGGATCCCTTTCCTGACAGTACTTTTGCCAATGCTGGGGACAGCACCTTTGAATACTGTCTCATATCTATAGATTACAATATTTTGATTGTTAGCAATTCTACTTCAGTTTGTGATGCTTCGAATTAACCCTTCTTTTGACTAGTGAAGTAATAACAGATCTCATATTAAATTTACAGACAGGGTAAAACGACTTGCTCTGTATCTGTGCTTTTTAAAAGCTTTTCAGCACACAGCCCTTGCTGTTCATCGCCAGTCTCCTATACATTACTGTAGGAAACTGGCTCTATATATACTACACCAAAATGAGGTATAGTGTGTATAGAGTCCAGGTGACCACAGAGGTAGGCAGAGGTTAAAGTTAGATAGAACCATACTCTCTGTTTGTGGCAGAGTGGTCGAGTAGTAAGGCAGTATCAGAAGACAGTGTTAATCATTTGATGTACACACTCAGTCAGCAAATTAATTCACACACTCAAGAACTGAACTCTAGGCCAATTGTTTTTGTATAAAAAATATACTGTTTTATTTTAGAACCAAGCAAGCCTGGCACAGGTAAGCATTAAAGACTTTACAGTAATATGTTGTGAATGTAAAACAATTTGAAAATGCAATAGAAATTGTACTGTTTGATTTACAGGAGATGCAGTAGGTTGCAATACTTAGCAAATACAGTACATTGAACTGAATAGGCTTTTTCAGTAAATTACAGGTAAGTTACTTTTTACGTTACTTTTCTGAATCAGTGCTGGATACCTAGATTACGCACTGGAACATTTCCTGCAAACAGGTAAGTAAATGGGTTTTGGTTATTAGCACGATTTTTAAAGAATATTTTTAGATTTCAAAACTCCACATTTCGAAACTTTTTGGGAGAAAATTGTCAATCTTATCCTATGGAGGAAAAACAGGTTATCGGTTCAAAGGTAAGTTATCAACCGTTTAAGTTAAACTCCTGGGGTTAGACTCAGGGGTCCCCCGGGGTCAGTGATGCACTCTTGTTACACCCTCAGCGGCACTGGGGCAGCTGGGTGCAGAGTGTTGAGGCCCAATGTTATCCAATGGGGGAAGGGGGCCTCCGGTTGGTGGCTGCTAACGAGCAGGCCCCTGGGTTGTGGCAGCAAAGCTACCAGAGTTTAGGAGAGGCAAATGGGGAAACAGAGTAGCACAAAAGGTGCAACCTCAGCATCACTGAGGCAGCCGGGTATAGATATAATTCGATGTAGGGAGTCCTGTGGTATCCAATGGAGAACCTCCGGTTTGCGAATGCACTGCAGGCAGGGAGACGAAGGACTTCTGGGTGCGACCACTACTTCGAGAGGTAAGTTGGGAAGTTAGGGGTTGGTTAGGCACCGTTGGTTTGGGCACACAAGGCTGTGGGGTGTCGGGTGCAGGGATGCCTTTTGCGGTCGGATCTTCTCATCAGCTCCTGGTTGCGGTTAGGGGGGCCTACTGGATTTAGACTGCAGGTGTCGGCTGGAGGCTTGAGGCGGGTCAGGTGCCACCGAATCTCGGTTCAGGATCACCGGGGTGACCTTGTGGTATTTTTCCACTCGAGCTCAGGCGGGTGCAGAGTGGGCTGGATTTGCGGTTTCTGGTTGCGGCCAGAGGTTGCAGTTGAACAAATCCAGTGTTCACAGGAGAAGCAGTCTTTGGAAGTGAAGGCAGGTAGGTTCTCCAGGGTTTTTGAGGTTGCTGGCTGCAGGTCACATTGGGATTTCGCAGGAGCAGGTTCGAGGGGAGACGGGTTGTAGGGCTAGGGCTGGTTAGGTCTGCACGGCTCTTCGGTCCTTCTTCTTATCTTGTTGTTTCTAGATCTGAGGAAGCAAGGTTCAGGGTGCCCCCTAAATACTAGATTTGGGGGAGTTACAGGTAGGTAGAGGGCAGGGACCAATGGGTCCCTTCCCTGGGGTGGGTACATCCCCTATTGTGCCACCCTCCAGTGGGAGGGGGCAGGAGCCTGTCCCTGGTTGGTTGGGTCCCCCCATCCTCAAGATGGCAGGGACTCGGAGTTGTGCTTCATCTCGCCTCCCCCACTGGAGGGGTGGAGTTGGTAGAGGTGGGCACACCTCTCTCCCTCACTTGTTTTTCCCGCTGGTTCTCCTGCCCAAAGTGGGGGGCAGAACCAGTGGGGGCCAGTTGCTGAAAGCAGTAGGTGGTCTGAGGAAGCTCACAAAGGCATGCTGCCTTTGAAGCTTCCCCTTCATGAACCCTGCCCATCCTGGGGGAGGAGGCGTGGCACCTCTTCCCTGGATGTGCATTGTTTCAGGCCCCCGAGAGCAGCAGGCTCTTGACCCAGAGGTTCAGAAACATGTCTGTTGATGGCAGCCTAAGCACCCACTCAGTCGGGACACTAGAAGTTGGTCGAGTTTCAGGGGGCATCTCTAAGATGCCCTCTGAGTACATTTTTCCTTAAATCCCATGCTGGCATCAGTGTGGGTTTAACGTGCTGAGAAGTTTGATACCAAAGTTCCCAGTTTTCAGTTAAGCCATTATGGTGCTGTGGAGTTCGTAATGACAAACTCCCAGTACCATATATTCTTAATGGCAGTACTGCACTTACAATGTCTAAGAATTGGCTTAGACACTGTAGAGGTACAGGGTTCATGCACTTGTACCCTCACCACTGGTATAGTGCACCCAGCTAGAGGGGTGACTGACCTACGCCAGGGCAGTGGGTCGTAGGCATGGTACACAGGGATGTGTGCCATGTCGACTCTTCACTTTGTTTTGCACCAAAACACGCAGCCTGAAAACGCAGTTTGTGAGTGTAGTGGTACAGGACCTCTATGGGTGGCACAATAAGTGCTGCAGCCCTTAGAGGCCTTCTCTGGTGACAGTGCCCTGGGTACCTGTGGTACCATCTACCAGAGACTGACCTATGGCCAGAGATGCCAATTGGGTTAGTTTTGGAAAAAGAACACAGACCCTGGGAACCTGATTGGCAGGGACCCAGGGCACACCAAGTAAAAGTGCATCAGTAGCCCGGCAAAATGTGGTGGTGTTACTGCAACAAAAACCCACTTTCCTACAATTACCTATTCATTTCCGTTTTCATATTGATGTAAATAAGGGCTTAGCTGCCTTTGCTCTTGCATGTGTTTTCAGTCACATGAATAACTCCCCTCATACTTCAGCCTTCATAGAATCCTCAGCGTGTGCCAATTTGTGTCTGCTTCATCTTTCTCTAAATAGTAACAAGTGTCTTTTTATCTCATACCTTTCTGCACTTGTCTAAGAGGCGAGATCTTCGCTGCCAGCCCCGTCGTTCCACAGGCAGTCTTTTTCTGGTACTGTACCCATAGCGCCTCGCTGAGGTTTGCAGAGTGGGCCATTCAGAAATCTACGGTGATGGTCTTCATGGCTCAGTAATTCAGTTAAGCTATAAGAGTCAATATATATATATTTGAGCAGTTTCCGTATCAAAAGACACAAAACCACAATCCCAGTGGTAAGAAAGATACGGACACGGTCCTCAGTTCAGTGCTTAAGTTTTATTTTCGGTGCTCAAGCGTCATGACGCGTTTCGGTCCCACCTTGGACCTTGATCACATGACACAGTGTAATAGATCACATGGGTTTAAATGCTCTGTTGAAAATGATGACATCAACACAGTACCATAGACATAGAAGAGTTCCAATGGAAAAAAACCACAATTCATATCATTGCTTGATCCAATATGTCAGTTTAAAACGGTACATAAAACCCTGGTTTCAAAAGCGTGATAAAGTGCAGTAATAAATATAAACAAGGTTAAAAACTTGATTTGCCTTATTTGAAAAAGTGCTCGTGCAAGTGCAAAAACAGGATAAAATTAGTAGCTGCGCTCTGATGTTCACAAGAGTTTCTATAATTTTAATTTTGAGCACAAAATTGGTTGCATATGATGCGCAAAGAAAGTCACACATATCGGTATAAATACCCGAGCCATAACATTTTTGTGTAATAAACACATATGTCACAAGTTTTAAATGTCGGTATAAATACCCGAACCATAACATCTTGCGTAGTAAACACATATGTCACAAGGGTTATTTACAATAAAATTTCAAAAGAATAAAAAGAGTTCAATTACAGGATTTTGGAGCCCCAATAAAATAAAATTATAATAAGTTCAGTTGCATGGACATTCGTTGTTTTATAGTCAAGGGTTGATTTAGAGAAATTGGACTCGTCAAGTAAGTTTCATAATATACATTTCAGTATCATACCAGTGATCTCATAATTGTAACCCTCATATGCTGGCTAATTTGATCGCAGAGAGTAAGCGGGTGCTCACAGGAATATGCTGTAAGGACTTTCATAAGGTCCTCTCATGCTATTATGTATGCTGCTGTTTATTATTAGGTTAAAATACATCATTGAATCCTAAATTTCATATCAGTATAAATAACAATAAAAATATGATTAATAAATAGGATAAAATAGCATACATATGTTAGCCTCAAAGGAGTATATGAATGTGAGAAAACTGTACCAAAGTTAACAAAAGATGAGATACCAACAATTCAAATCAACCATACAGCTTTGCTAATGTATCAGGTACATCTGTGGGTAGGCTTACAAGCAGGTCGACAGATCTTCAGTCATATTAAGACCCGTAGGCTGTTTAGTATTAAGCTCGAGGATATATCTTGTTTCTAACTGACGTCGTTTTTCTTCACGGTTACCACCCCTTCTACTGGCTGGTACCGAGTCAATACCAAAGAAACTAAGTTCCCGGCTGTTGGAATTGTGTACGGATTTAAAGTGCCTGGCCACCGGATATGTGTTATCTTGATTGGTTATAGCCCTGAGGTGTTGCAAGATACGTTTATGTACTTGGAGTTTAGTACTCCCCACGTACATAAGTTTACAGGGGCAAGATAACACATATACTGCAAATTCTGTTTTGCAAGTCAAAAGCTGTTTTATCTTATGTTTTTGGTGGTCAAAAGGCGAAATATAAAATTTCGTATTAGTGCCCTGTTTGCAAGCCTTGCATACTTTACAGTTGTAGAATCCACTGTGGGTTTTAAGCCAGTCTGTGGATTCTATCACTTCTGGACTGGTCTTGATGAGTTCATCCCTCATGGAACGGCCTCTACTATAGGTGATAGATGGACGCATCGGTAGAATACCACCGATGACCGGGTCACATAGTACTAGGGGCCAATATTTCCTGATTATAGACTCAATCTTTTTGTGTTGTTGGCTATATTGTAGTATTATTCTAAAGGGGATGCCCCTATTAGAGGTTGTACCTACATTGGCCTGAACACTATTGGGTCTACAAGGAATAACTTGCGTGTTTGTACCTGTATGTAATAGGGATGAACGTTCTTTGACCATAGATTTAGTGATGGCAGTATTGATGAGTTCATCACTGTAGCCTCTTTCCCTGAATCTGATGGCACTTTCAGTTTGTGCGTTAAGTAAGTCTTCTTCTCTGCTGTGGATATGTCTCAACCTCAGCATTTCCCCATAGGGAATGCTGGTTATTAGGTGGCGTATATGGGAGCTTGAGGCGTGCAGTGTTGAGTTCCCTGCTGTGGTTTTTCTGTGGAGTCTTGTTTCTACTCTGTTCTGATGGATAAACACTTCAGTGTCAAGAAATGTTACAGACTCAGCACTTATATTTGCGGTGAAGTGTAGATTCAGCTCATTTTTGTTGATACAATCTACAAATTCATTGGCTTTTTGTACATCACCGTTACAAACAATAAAAAGATCATCAATTAAACTATACCATGTCACGATATGGCCTAACATGATCTCCCGATGTTCCACCTTAAGAACCAGCTCCTCCCACCAGCCCATGTGAAGACACGCGTAGCTGGTGGGAGAAGCTGGCTCCCATGGCGACACCCCTGAGTTGTTTAAACAGAAGATTATTAACAATAAAGATGTTGTTGTTCAGACAGAACTCCACCATATCAAGTAGCATTTTTTTGTGTTGTTTCATATTACCCATAGATTTTTCTAGATAATATTCCAACGCTCTCAAACCATCAGTATGAATTATGCTTGTGTAGAGGGAACTAACGTCAAGTGCCATTAGTAAATACCCTGGTTCCCATTTTAATTCATTCAGTTTCTTTAAGAAGTCACTGGTATCACCAATGTATGATGCTAGTGCCTTGACATGTGCCTGTAAAAAGTAGTCCACATATTGGGAAGCGTTCTCAAGGCAACTCCTTCTTGCAGAAATTATAGGACGCCCTGGAGGGTTATTTGGGTCCTTATGAAGTTTAGGTAAAAAGTAAATGGTTGGTACCACAGGGAAAGAGTTATTGAGAAATTTGAACTCTTGGTTTGTGATGAGTCCATCATATTTCCAGTGGAGAAGTTTTTTAGCAAATGTCTCATACATCTTTTTTAAGTCTGTAGCATTACATCTCATGTAACAGTTCTTATCATGTAATTGATTGAAAGCCTCTTTGGTGTACATTTCTTTACTTAGCAACATGATGTTACCCCCCTTGTCAGAGGGTCTGACCACAATCTTGTTGTTCTTTTTCAATTTTGCCATAAGGGAAAAGTATTCCGTCCTTCCCTTATTGTATCTTTTTCTGTTTTTATTGATGTCCACATTCAATATTTTAAGTTGTTCAGTGACTTGATCATGAAATAGATCAATTGAGTCTTTTAACATGATTGGGTTGAAGGTTGATTTTGGTCGAAATTGTGTCAAAGGACCCCCAGTGTTAAAAGCTGTCAAGGTGTTAGTTACACTTGTGACATTTGGGTCCACTGTACCCCCTTGGGTGTCCGTTGAGTCATTGTCCCAAAGTTCTTGAATCTACTGTTGCAGAGTACCCCCCATTTGGGTGCTCATTTGGGAGTTAGAGGTGTCTTCGCTTGTGGAGATAGAATTGTTGCGGTCACTTTTTTTATTTTGAATGTGGTATTTTTGTAGTTTTAATTTTCTTGTGCCCTTGAATAGATCAAGTCTTGTTTTGGCGTAGTTAAAATCATTTGCAGGGCAATAAGTCAATCCCAAACTAAGTATGTTTTTCTCCTTTTCATCAAGAGGAATTTTGGAAAGATTTACAATGGTTTTGTTATCGCTGTCAATAGCAGTTATGGCTATTTGTTTTTCCCTTTCCAATGTCCTTTTTTCTTGTAGTTTGGTTTTGTTGCGTTTTGCTTTCCGTCGTTGCTTGCGTTTCCAGTTCTTGTTTGGTCGTAATTCACTTGGTTTATGCAGGGTCTCAGTGTTGATTTTCTGGCTTCGCATAAAAAAGCCAGTTCCGCATCCAAAGTACGAACAGGATCTGTGATAACAATGTTTTCCCTTGATTCCGGGTCGCTTTCTGCACCTGAGCTTAAGCTGGTCAATGAAGTGCTTGAAGAACCTGCCTCATTTCTATCTGATCTTGCAGGTGTAGGATTGTTTTTCAATACTGTTTTTTTGTTTTTTCTAAGCGCCTCGTATTTTCGGGAGAAAGTTAAAATTTGGCAAGTCTCATAATCCGTTTTGTCGCGGAAAAACTTATATGTTTTGCGCTCCTTGATTTTATCTTCTTTTTTTAATCTAGATTTCATTTCGGCACGGAATTTGGTTGTTTCATCGGGTTGATTAAGGGCTTCAATCTCTTCATTTAGTTTATCAATTTCTTCTAGCAGTTTAGCGTGGTCTATTTCAGCATATTCTATTAGTATTTTCATTAGTCGTTTGGACGAGTCTAAATTGCATTCTGCCCAGGCTCTCATCATTAGAGGATTCGGGTCCTCATAGCTTGGCGCCAAAAGTATTCTAAGCCCTCTTGGGACTCTGTCCACATCTAGGTAGGTTTTCAAAGATCGTGCCTCCCACCATTTGCTTTGCTCACTGCGGCTCTTTTTTTCCAGTAATTTAAATTTCTCCTTTAGGCTCGCATTTGCAGTCGGTTCAACTGCTGTCGGGTGCCCCAGTTTGTTGCGCGTTGCAGGCTCTTGCTTAAACATCATAAGCGCCGCCTGTTCCCTTTCATTGACTGTGTCAGACGCCATAGCACCGTCTACAAATAATTGTTCACTGACGGACAACAGAAGGAGGGGGTCAATCTACTCCTTCGTTCCGCTGGTTGCACACCTCTCGCCCCTTAGTCCGCTTAGCAGTTCGTACCTGGGTTTCCTTTGGAAGTTCCCGATTCCTCCGAGTCTGGTTCCCGCCAAGTCCGCCCACTGCACTCTCCGCCGTCCACGGTTCACCAGGGGGGCTGTTGCGTTGCTCCTTCCGGAGTACAGACAGAGTTCCTCCCACAAGGGAGGAGTAGGTTTCCTCGAATCACTGCAGCCCAAGTTGAGAGGGGGTCCGTGTATCGCCGTGAAGAAACGAAAGCCGGCTTTAGGATATTTGCGCAGTTTCCGTATCAAAAGACACAAAACCACAATCCCAGTGGTAAGAAAGATACGGACACGGTCCTCAGTTCAGTGCTTAAGTTTTATTTTCGGTGCTCAAGCGTCACGACGCGTTTCGGTCCCACCTTGGACCTTGATCACATGACACAGTGTAATAGATCACATGGGTTTAAATGCTCTGTTGAAAATGATGACATCAACACAGTACCATAGACATAGAAGAGTTCCAATGGAACAAAACCACAATTCATATCATTGCTTGATCCAATATGTCAGCTTAAAACGGTACATAAAACCCTGGTTTCAAAAGCGTGATAAAGTGCAGTAATAAATATAAACAAGGTTAAAAACTTGATTTGCCTTATTTGAAAAAGTGCTTGTGCAAGTGCAAAAACAGGATAAAATTAGTAGCTGCGCTCTGATGTTCACAAGAGTTTCTACAATTTTGAGCCCAAAATTGGTTGCATATGATGCGCAAAGAATATAATATATAAATATATATATATATATATATATATATATATATATATATATAAAGTTTCTTCACCTCCTACCATAAAGGGAGCTGTGAAAGGGAAGAGACCTTGAAATGATACAGGCAGCCATCTACACGAGCCTGCTTCTCTTCAGAGGATGACAGGAGAAAGTCTAAATACTGGATCTGCCCATCTGTAGGCTTAATTAATATTTCCCATCTGCCTTCCTGCTCGTTACAGGACAGCCGGCACTTGAATTTCCAATGGAGTCAGACAGACCGGCTCCTCATTACGACTTTAGCCAGAGACAACAAACACTCCATTTAAAATCCAGCAACTGGGTGAAAGTCTCCGAAGGGATGCTGAAGACCAGTGAAAGCCGAGTCGCACGACCTACATCGCAGTGCCCGTGAGCAAGTAGACCATGTACTAAAGAACATAAGGGCGAGCATGGCGGGGTTACCATGAGTTACTCTTCTTTCGTTAAAAGGGCAATCATCCTTCGTACCACCTGCCTTTGACACCTTAAAGGCTGTATCCAAACAGCACCACCCTACGCATCTCAAACTAGAAAACGCCAAAAATTTGAGCATGGTCGACCCTAAGGAACATGGGATATCTCTTTACAGAAGACTGCTTTGAGGGCCACTTGGAGTCAGTCGTGCTGGGACAATTTTCAGAGTGGGGTGCTGACATCAATGTTACATCACTGTACTGGTAGGGATTGGGAAGAACTCAAGTGTCACGAATAAGGAAAAGTGTAGGTAATGAGCAACGTCCATTCAGTAGGAGACGGATGAGGGTCTGTCATGTAGCTCATGGTGCATCATCATGCACATCATCACAAATATACAGCATGGTAAGGTGGAGCACTGTCATTTCCAGGCAGCACATTTTGCATTGAAATTACCACTAGATTTGCACAGACAGTTTCACTGATAAATATACAGCGCACAAACGATAATGTGCAGAAAACGGGGTTCAGCAACTATTGTGCATCACCCAGTGTTTTGATTTGGTTTTCTTCCTATGAAAATATTTCTTGACATCATGCTCCAGAATGAGAAATGTACTTCATTTATGCTTTCATTAATGCTGATATATTTTGAAATATTTGTACAGTTCGTGTTCAGGTATTTATAAGTTGTGTGTGAAAAATACAATTGTACAGCCTTTCCTAACATGCTGCCTGTACTCCAACAAGATTGTCACATAGTTCACTTTACAAAAATCCCTCGCTTTTTGTCATGGAGAGATAAGTAAACAGCAATCTACATGATACAAAAATAAGCAGCAATTTGTAAAAAGACTTAGTTTGACATCCGACCTCTTTCTTTGAACACACAGCCAATAAGACAAAAAAACGAATTTTAAAGTAATCTTTATAGCTCATTTACCTTCTGAACTCCAGCACGGTTACTTTGGGGGTACTGCAGCACCCCGCAGCTCTACTTCTGCTTGGAGTGGGCAAGAAGCTCTTAGGTCTATGCGCTAACCACGGGCACAAAAGAGGGTCACCAGTTTATTCTTGGATCTTGTGTTAGGATTCGGAAGATAGTGGTATTTATTGCCTGCGAAATCTTGTGTAATTTCTGGCATTTCACATTATGCATATTTCCCTAGATGCCCAAATGTATGCCATTATGATACGAAGAATAATTTCCCAAAGGGCCGGACTGGCAGTGCTGCAATATCGCCCCCAGTAACAAAAGCAGCAATGCTTCACACTTGCAACCCCCCCCCCCCCCCCCCCCCGCCACCCCAGGGGCTGGTCCGACAAGATTGCCAGGGTTGCTTTGGGTTCCCAGTCGGTCCCTGATTGCCTGTCCATTCAAGTAAAAACCCTTATGCATTAGCATGGGAACAACATGGACAAACAGAATGCTGGCAGCTGCTGTTCGCTTCATGTGTAATTCAAGATTTTTGTTTTTGTGCTAAATGTGTCCTTAAGTCCAATATGGACAGAAAGACGCATTATGCTCTGGAAAAAATCACAATAAATGACAATGCTGTGCAATAGACATTAACAGTAATTAAAAATACATCCAACAGCTTTGCAAAATTGTATTTTTTAAATAAAGTACAAAAATGGCACTTCACAAACAAAAATTAAAGACGCAACGAAAATAGATGGTTTTCTGGGATCCATGGCACTTAACTGGACTACTTTTAGGAGGATGTTTACACGTGTAAGCGAAAAATGCTGACACTCGTGGTGGACAGTGCCAATTATATTGTCCAACTGACCAAAGTAAATGTTTCTGTGCCTACACGTTGTAAAAACACTCTCCGACAGACCGAAATACACTATGGGAACTGGTCCTAACAGTAGCTTGGTGAACACCGAGAGGGGTTTTGACTGGCAGGTACATACGGAAATCCTGTCTCCAAACAGAAAGACGCCAAAGTCTTTAAAACACAACCCACTGGTGTCAGCTCATACTAGCCCACTAATCCATGGCCGACAGGAAGGAGGGGCCCTAGTCACATGTCCATAGCTGCCAATGTGTGACATTTTCATAATTTCAGTGTAATTGTGAGTGATATTCAACGACTATGAGTGACACTTTCTTGGGAGCAAAATCAAGCAATGAAGACGAGGAGAACATATAAATATCAGAAATAACACCCATTTGAGCAACGAGAAATTCTAATGTCACTACTCCAAGGATGACTCCTCGGCGGCCTGAGCCTGCTGGATGCAGCTCAAGGCTAGCAAGACAGAGGGTGCATTACCACAGTAAACTATCAGGGGCACTAGAGGGACTGGTCGTGGCCTGACATCCGGATCAGGACAGCGCCCTCTCTGTGTACTTCCGGGGCAGGCACATGAGCGTTTCACAAAGGTGCCACTTGAGGCACAGCTTATTTTCACGTAAGCAAGCCAGACTATCGCGTTCACCGGACATCCCCACAGGACACCTGAGCAGCTCTGTTAAAGGGATGAACTAGAAACTTGCTTTTCAATAATACCGCTCGCTGCTTCGGTATTCCATTATTCAGACCACTGTAACCAAAAGATCCTAAAACAATATTCAATTTAATGATACTGTATTTATGGACTGATTAAGGATGGAAGGCTGAATCGGCCTTGGGCGATTCCACCTGCAGTTCCGAGCAAAAATGTATATTCAATACACAGAAAAGGGGTCCTCGTCCAAAATCACCATCACCAAGCACTCCTGCTTTACAACTGAGTGATAGAGGCAATAAGAAATCTGCTCACGGTCACACGGTTCATCAGATGTCTGGGCTGGGCTTTTGCCAGTATCTATAGATGCTGAACCGCCAGAGCACTGTACTCTGAGTCCCTCGCTGCTACATTGACCATGTGCTGAAGGAATACATTCCCCATTGTTGGTGATGCAGATTAGACAGCAAAGTCTGTGTGTGACCTACAAGCGCCCAGTTCAAATTCACATGGACCTACTCTGCCTTTCATCATTGCAAGGTTGATATAATGAGCACATGTGATAGTTATATAAACTAGAGACTTCCAGGGTTGATAAAATGAGTACACAACACTGTACTAATTCACCACTAACCGGTTTCAGGTTCCCGGAGGAGCTTGCTACTCACCAAAAAAGCCCTTCAGCACCCCATCAGGGGTAGCAAGCGCTATATAAATGCAAACCATTTTCCCTCTTCCATCCCGCCACTATCCTTTTCAATCCAAATAACTGACTCACAAAGCCACCCCTCAAATTACTTTCATATTTCACTATACTAATTCACCATTAATCCTTTATGGGTTATGGAGTAGCGTGCTACTAGCCGAAAAAGCGTTTTGACGCCTCTTCAGGCGTAGTAAGTGCTATATAAATGCAATTACAATACAATACTGTCTATATAAATAGTAGCCTTGCGTCAGTCAGCAAACAGGCTATGGAGTAGAATGTGGAAGGAGAGGCCCATGCTCGCATGTAACGAGATGGTATCAGGTCAGTGTCCTGACTGACTACCACAGATGTACTGCGCTCGAACAGTGGTTTATTTATTTTTATTTGCAAAGTTTTATATAGCGCTGTCTAGACCCAGAGTTATCAGAGTGCTTTACATGAGGATCCGTGAGTTACAGGTTCCATAATTACATAGACAAGTATAGACATAGGAAAAAAAAAAAGAAAACATGAGATTACACAATAATGTGAGATTATTAGCGCGTACACACGTCTTATGGGGAGTGAAGAGGAAGAGGGTAAATGGTAAACGGGGGTAGGGAATGCGGGCAGGAAAACACAAAGGGGAGGCGAAGAATACTATGTCCGATGTCCGGCTGGGTAGGTGCCGGCCGAGGGGTGAACCAGAGCCAAACTCCTCTACAGCTGCATATGACAGCTCCACCGGGCATCGGCCAAAGTAGATCGGGCACCGCAGTATTATTTGCAAAGTTTTATACACCGGTGAACCTGTTGCTGCTGCTACTCACACTAGAGTCTAGGAGCAGTATTTCCGATGAGAAGTACAATTCTATACGTACCATAGCAACCACTGCGGGTAGATAGAGTTCATTCAGGACGGATACTCCATGGCAATTAGGCAGGAAATAAAGAAAAAACTAAGAGAAACAGCCAGAGAATAGTGAAGTTGTATTAAAGCTCCATAATAAGAGATGGCCCTCAATATTTCCAAATGAACGGTCAAATGGACTGAAAAAGGCGGAGAATCTCCCTGCGACCCTTGGTAAAACAGAGATCTTCATTCCGGAGTTGTTTCTTGGAAAGGAGGCTTCGTCTGGTAAGGCTGCAGCACACCTTTCGGTGCAGGAATAGTGTCTCACTATACATGGTAACACAGCCCTAACCTATAAGCTATTTTCTGGTGGACGACAGTAAGACCCTGGACATACGCATTAAACAAAACAAACCCTTGACCCAATACCCATGTGAATCAAGGGACTGAACACAGGCAATATGGAAGACAGTGTCTAGTAGCCACAGAGCAAGATACAAGAACAAGGGTTCCTACAGACTCATTGCAATGTAAATTAACTGTGTTATGAATAACACTATAAGACATATATATATATATATGTCTGTGTCCAACAAGTATAAGCAAATCAAAGAGCTGCATCCCACAGCCTAAGGGGTCCCGAGAGGGACAGCAGGCCTGCATTACAAATGTTCCTGGTTTACATTATTCAAATTTTGAGTTAAAGACCGATAGCACATTACTTTTTATTTAAAAAATCCAAACCCAAGCATAGTCAGAGCAACGGGACAACATCATGCTGGTGAGAGGCCGCAGCCTCACATTTTGAGAATCCTTCCATATTATTAATACTACCGCAAATGTCTTCTTACCACTGTGTCCTCATGAAGACCCTCAAAGTCATTAAGCCTGCGGGTCGGAAAGTTGATTTTCGGCATTTGCAAAGCACAACGTTCATCCCTTGGGGTATCTTGATTGTAAATAGCAGACGTTTAGCTGTACCCAACTCAACTTCTTTCCTGCTCCTTGTATCTGGAGCACAGTCCACTGTACCCTTATCATTATTTATTTTTTACAGTTTTGTATAGCGCTGGCTTGACCCGGAGGTATCAGAGTGCTTTACATAGGTGAGAACATGATAGTTGCACAGGTTACATAAAAGTAGATACAAACAGCAATGTCCAACAGCTGAGAAGTGCAGCGGAGCAAGGGATAAACACATGTACACGTAGAAAAGAGTAGAGAGGATCAGGAACTGGGCAGATGGTAGTCTGAATAAGTTCAAGTCCCGCAGACCGGCACCAACTAGGGTACACCCGGGGTCAGTACATCCCTGCGGGCACGAACAAAGGCAGACTAAATTGAGTCAGGTGCAAAACCCACAGGAGGGTTGTATCCCCCACTTCAACGTCTCATGAGCACTCCTTCCAAAGGGACTGTTGAATGCACCAACTTCTGCATCCATATGGGCTAATCGGTCACAGGCAGTGGCGCAGAACTCCACGCACGGCCATGGAGGACATGTTGGAGCTGGTGAAGATTCGCCCTAAAATACTGCTTCAAACTCAGCCTCAACTTCCACGCAGGCGTCTAAACACTGCTGGCTCCGCATGACTATTGTCTCCTGTTTTGGGACAAAGAACCACGTCATACCCATTTGAGGCACCTCCGACATCCCAATGGGCAGCACTGGCTGTGCCTCAATCAAAGCGGATTTATCACCCTTATACTTTGGACGCACTTAGAAGCCAGCTCAAGCGCTATCAGTCTCCAAAATTAATCCTGAGGACAGGTTTGTCCCGTCTCTATGCGTCACCCGGTGTACTCTCTTCGTCTTATGACTGAAACTTTAACTGAGCGCTTCTGCGGTCAACATCACACCATGGCCATCAGGGGACCGCAAACCAGCTCCCTTCCTGACCACCAATGCATAGCGCTACATGTGCTGGGTGGGTACGGTAACAGCGATTTGAAGAGAAAGTTGTAGTATATAGATGTCATGAACACAGCAATCTTAGGAAAATCGTTCTATTTTCCCACTGACAAAGTGGTCTCTCTCAAATGCTTTATAAATAGGGCTCCCAGTTTTATGGTATTTATTTTTTTGACATTTCCATCTGTATTTATTTTTGGGCAACTTTATCAGTATTTATCCATATTTTTTATGGGTTTTGTGAAAAAAAGAAAGCTGAAACTGGTATATTTCCACATTTTATTTAACCAATAAATATGCAGTCATGCTTGAATGCCTGCCAGGTTTCAGGGATATGAACATAGCAGAAGATAAATCCATGCACTATGAAAACATGCACATTTCAGTATCAACCTTGAGCACATCCACTGCTGTTTAAGCCCATTTACCAAAATTCCTTTTTTTTTTAACAATCTTACCAATCAATCCACACAGTGATTGGCCTGATAGTCATGGCAAAGACTCACTCAAAAAGTACACAATTTCTTTTTTTATACACATTTAAAAATAAATACAAAAAAGAAAATAAATATTTTTCTGTCTGTATTTATCTGTAAAATCAGTAAAAACGGAAAACAGGGAGCCTTATTTATACAACACGCTGACAGAAGTGTTAACTACTTTATTTAAAAAAAAACAGACGCCCTTTAGCCCTCTCTTCCATACAAAAATAAAAGTGCCAATATTTCCGGCCGAAAAGGGCCGTGCATGGAGCATCATGGAAGCAGGGAGCAGCGGCGAGCAGTGGCTTCTGGCCTGGCTTCCAGGGAAACCTGCAAATCAAATGAGTGTGTTTATTGAAAAGCAGCCGAGGCAGGCCTGCCACAATCAGGCGAATAACAAGCGGGCCAGGCCTGTCATTCATGAGCGAGGCTCCACTGAGGCTACACGGGGAGGGAGGAGGCAGCTCTGGGCCGAGGGCGGGTACGGATGCCCACCGGTCACTAACTACCCCCGGCACACGGCCAGACTCCGGCAGAAGCACTGCTCTTCCCCAGGCGGTATGCTGGTGCCCTCAGCAGACGGACAAGTCCCCCAGGCTCCCTGGTCTAGCCCATTGTGTACAGCACGCAGGCCCAGCCTCTGAGAAGCACCGCTGTGGCCCCAGGATGTCTGCTGGTGCCACAGGCCCAGACTCTGAGAAGCACCTCTCCGGGGCCAAGGTGTCTGCTGATTCCACAAGCCAAGACTCGGAGAAGCACCGCTGTGGGCCCCAGGATGTCGGCTGGTGCCACAGGCCCAGACTCGGAGGACGTCTGCTGGTGTCACAGGCCCAGACTCGGAGGCTGTCTGCTGGTGCCACAGGCCCAGACTCGGAGGACGTCTGCTGGTGCCACAGGCCCAGACTCGGAGGACGTCTGCCGGTGCCACAGGCCCAGACTCGGAGGACGTCTGCCGGTGCCACAGGCCCAGACTCGGAGGACCTCTGCCGGTGCCACAGGCCCAGACTCGGAGGACGTCTGCCGGTGCCACAGGCCCAGACTCGGAGGCTGTCTGCTGGTGTCACAGGCCCAGACTCGGAGGACGTCTGCCGGTGCCACAGGCCCAGACTCTGAGGACGTCTGCCGGTGCCACAGGCCCAGACTCTGAGGACGTCTGCCGGTGCCACAGGCCCAGACTCTGAGGACGTCTGCCGGTGCCACAGGCCCAGACTCTAAGGCTGTCTGCTGGTGCCACAGGCCCAGACTCGGAGGCTGTCTGCTGGTGTCACAGGCCCAGACTCTAAGGCTGTCTGCCGGTGCCTCAGGCCCAGACTCTGAGGACGTCTGCCGGTGCCTCAGGCCCAGACTCTGAGGACGTCTGCCGGTGCCACAGGCCCAAACTCTGAGGCTGTATGCCGGTGCCACAGGCCCAGACTCGGAGGCTGTCTGCCGGTGTCACAGGGCCAGACTCTGAGGACGTCTGCCGGTGCCACAGGCCCAAACTCTGAGGCTGTATGCCGGTGCCACAGGCCCAGACTCTAAGGCTGTCTGCCGGTGCCACAGGCCCAGACTCGGAGGCTGTCTGCTGGTGTCACAGGCCCAGACTCTAAGGCTGTCTGCCGGTGCCACAGGCCCAGACTCGGAGGCTGTCTGCCGGTGCCACAGGCCCAGACTCGGAGGCTGTCTGCCGGTGCCACAGGCCCAGACTCTGAGGACGTCTGCCGGTGCCACAGGCCCAGACTCTGAGGACGTCTGCCGGTGCCACAGGCCCAGACTCTGAGGACGTCTGCCGGTGCCACAGGCCCAGACTCTGAGGACGTCTGCCGGTGCCACAGGCCCAGACTCTGAGGACGTCTGCCGGTGCCACAGGCCCAGACTCTGAGGACGTCTGCCGGTGCCACAGGCCCAGACTCTGAGGACGTCTGCCGGTGCCACAGGCCCAGACTCGGAGGCTGTCTGCCGGTGCCACAGGCCCAGACTCGGAGGCTGTCTGCCGGTGCCACAGGCCCAGACTCGGAGGCTGTCTGCCGGTGCCACAGGCCCAGACTCGGAGGCTGTCTGCCGGTGCCACAGGCCCAGACTCGGAGGCTGTCTGCCGGTGCCACAGGCCCAGACTCTGAGGACGTCTGCCGGTGCCACAGGCCCAGACTCTGAGGACGTCTGCCGGTGCCACAGGCCCAGACTCTGAAGACGTCTGCCGGTGCCACAGGCCCAGACTCTGAGGACGTCTGCCGGTGCCACAGGCCCAGACTCTGAGGACGTCTGCCGGTGCCACAGGCCCAGACTCTGAGGACGTCTGCCGGTGCCACAGGCCCAGACTACCAAGCAGTGCCATGTGCCGCCGCGCGGCCCTCAAGCAGCTCATAAAGTAGAGGCGGCTGTCATGGCCTCGCATGAGGAACGGGCTGTGCAAGACACACGGACAAAGAGCGCACAGACAGCCGGACACACACACACCCCTGTACTGTCACACGCGTCCTCCGCCTGGTTACTGTAGCGCCGTCACCTCGCCGCCCGGAGCTTGGCACCGCGGCCCTGTGACGCAGGGAAAATACACTCGGAAAACACCTCATTCAATGGAGCCTGCAGAGGGGATCCCGACAAGGGCGATTCCTCGTGCGCCTAGCATGCTGGGAGTCTGGGACCGAACGCCACAGCGCTACAGTGTTCATGTGGCGCCTTTCGTCCCAGTATTTATAAAACCCAGGGCTGGTGTGAAAGTCCACTGTCCAATGCTTCTCAGAGGTGCTGTGCGTCTCAGAGGCAGTCCAGAGCCAGCCCCCGGCCTGCACCCAGCCTGCCCCTGACTTGTCCCCAGGAGGCCTGGGCGGGGATACCGATGTGCGGTGGCTCGGTGTCCCGGAGGGGCTGCTTGCCTCTCAGAAGTGCTAGCCCTCTTCTTTTAAAAGCGGTTATGAAGTGCGGGTCCTTTCCTTTCAAAGCAGAGACAGACAGGTACTCAGTACCTGGCAGTCCCGCCCCACTTAGAACACGGATCCTACCTGCCGGAAAAGTGGCATTTGGGTTTCTTACAAGGACCTAAAAGGTGATTTGTAATTAACACCAAAATGGATGTACTAAATATACTTGTAAATGGTACTAAAAATACCGGTTTGCTGCTGGACAACGTTAGCGCCTTTTAAGCTACACTGATTTCACCTATATTGGAGCCCAGATCTCCAACTGAATAAAATAAGTGCACTGCACAAGGCGCCGAAAGAACCACGCGCATCATGTACCATGAAGCCCCATACAAACCCAAATACAGTAGAATAGGCTGCAATTCATGGGCCTGATCTCGTGCATTGCAATATCCAGTTTACAGATGACTAAAAGGTGAACCTCTTCACTTGCATTGTATTCATTGTATTTATATAGCGCTTACTACCCCTGATGAGGCGTCAAGTCGTTTTTTAGACGAGTGGCACGCTACTCCAGAACCCATAAAGGATTAGTGGTGAATTAGTATAGTGAACATATGAGAGTAATTGGAGCGGTGGAAATGTAGTCTGTTATTTGAATTGAGAAAGATAAAGAAGGGATAGAAGAGGGAAAAGGGTTGGATTTATATAGCGCTTGCTAGCCCTGATGAGGTATTGTAGCGCACGTTACTCTGGAACCCAAACAGGATAAGTGTCCAGTTGTCCAGTACTTCTTACTGGACAACACACACTGATGGCTTCCTTACATATCAACAGACGGGATCCGCGGCTTCAATGTCACCCATTTCAGGTGACCTGGTCAGCATCGAAAGCTGGCCTAAGCAGGCTTGTCAAGAGCATCAAGATGGAACTCTGTCAGGCACACAAGAAGGGATCAGGGCCTCAATGCTAAGGGAAGGCTGCCTAAGCCTCAGAGTCCGGTGTTACCCCAACGCCAAATACTGAGAATGCTGCCGGCATTACCGTGTCTGGAGCACCTCACCTCGTCCACCCGAAGTACTCTGAATGAAAGGAAGCTGGGTCTCCGCTTCATAAATCTTCTGCTGGTCGCTCTCCTAAAATGCATTCTTAAAATACAGTCCTTAATATACCACAATTAACTTGTTTGTGAGCTCTGCTACTTTTGGAAGACACAGAAACATACACAAAAGGTGACAAGGAGATGATTATAAATGACCCACTCATGTAACTTCTGTATTACTTGTATCTCAGATCTCCTGTCCTCTCCTGGGTGGGAGTCTTATCTCACTATAGGAAGGGACCACAAGCTCATTCCATGGCTGTAGAACAGAAGACATCCAAGTGCATGGGCCTTTTTATCAGATCCCCTGAGGTGGAAAGCGAGCTTGGGAATCCTCTCAAAGTCGCCTTCAGCATTCGTGCACCAACACAAACTCGAAAGGTAAACCACCACCCTTTCACATATGTACCTACTCAATGGGATGTATGAACAACATCTTCCACCCAACGGGGAGTACTGTCATTAGCTCTTCAGTGCGAGTTAGGACATACAAATCAAGCATGTTTGATGCCGGAGATGTGCACAAAAGTGTTCTTTCAGCCCAGGGAAGGCATGGCAAAATCGACCAGGTCAGAGAAGCACCGGATCGAGACGCCCACCTCATTCAACACCTTCTCTGCATCAGGATAACTTTAAAGAGCCACAATCAGAAGGACAGGCCTGAAGACCTTGGCTTGTCTTCCCCTAGATTTCGAGTCTCTTGCTGGAACACACATTGGGCTTAATGCTGCTGCATTAGTGTAACACGTGTTTTCGGAACTTTAGGTTGGGGCACCAATAGTTTGGACTTAAAAAACAGCCCAAGTGGAGATGAGAGATCACGGATGTATGCCTGATGTGGAATAGCCAGATAGACTTGCAGAAATTATGGATTTCAAACAGAAATCTCAAGGAAAATGTTCCCCACACATGCCCTGAGAGGAATGCACATCCCTCATGAAAATCCCAATGAACATTATCGTAGGCTTCGAGAATGCTGATGGCAAGAACGAGCCTGTGGTGATAATGCCTATACATCTGATCCGTAATGGCACGATCTCCCTTATGAGAGGGTAGCATGGATTCAACCACCATCAAACTTACCCTCTTTGGGGCCAAAACAAGAGTTTCACCACTAGCAGAAATAGCAAGAGATTGGCTCAACTAATCTTACAGAAGACCACTCGGTTCACAGGGCCGCGTAAAGGACAAAGGCTCTTGCTATGGCTACTTTGACAGATGGCAATTCCCCAGGCAGATCCAGACTTCAATCAGTGGAAGCCTCCGAAAATCAATCCGCCTAGGAACGCAGGGAAGAAGGATATGAAGAAGTCAACTTACGAGCAACAGTGACAAGATGGCTGTCATCCCTAGCTTCGTCTAAGAAAGCATGTGCCTCCGCCTCGAAGGAGGCCCACCAAGCCGTTCTGCAAAAATGTCCGCCATGGAGGTCGTTGAGAATTTGAAGAGCACAACAGGCCTGAGTCTTAGGGGCAAGTCGAGCGAAGGTGACGGTGGGCATGGTCAAGAACGCCTTGAGGAACTCCTCAGTTTGAGTGCACTTATGGTCTTGGAGGATGACCACTGATGAGCTGCATCAACTTGCGAGGACGCCCAGGTTAACTCTCAGATACACGTTTGGATTTTTGAGGAGAAAGGCTCAGATGTAAAGTCATAATCACCCCTCCCCCTTTAGAGGAGCCAAGTGAGACTTAGCTTCTGGGCACTCTACAGGTAAGTATGTGCGAGGATTTCAATAGCGTGGCCACAGCTAGGAGCAAAGCACTGCACAACGAGGATGTGAGCGGAGGTATGTGTCAATTCTAGATCATGGACACTGCGAGGAATGTGGAGCGAAGGGGTAAGAGGGTGCCGCAGCGGGCGCTTTATGACTGACAGAAGATGAAGTATTCCTTGAAGAGATTAGTTTTTACCTTCTTTCTGAACTACATGAGGTGGGACAAGCCCAGTTCAGAGGGAGTGGATGTCATTCCATGTTCTGGGGGCGTACACTGAGATGCTACCCTTGGTGCTGCTTCACCCACGCTTTACGTCAAGTACACTCTTGCGGAATTACTACAGTGTATTTTTTCTACGTTTTCTACAGTGCCTACTGAGAGGTAAAGGCAGCTTCCTATAAGCGCTTCCAATTTTTTGAAAATAAGGACAATGCAGCAGGAGAAAAATCAAGCGATCTGTCAAGTATGACACATTTCAAGCAGGCTTAGCACCAAACAATACAATGCAAAGTCATAACAATGCAACGTTTATGAAATCTGGGCTGCCACAGCACTACCATAAAACCCTCTGTACCTGAAAAAACAGACTGCTACAAGGCTTTTCTAAACGAAGATTGCACTGAACTGCAGTTTCCCACGTGTTGCCTGGTTTTCGTGTCTGACGCAGTTTTTCCAAGTGTATGATACAGGCTGGGCCCGCAGGGACATCTTCCTTTCAAACCAGAAGGCGGTCTCATTACAAGCAGCTGACACTGATGGGTTTGCACTCCGCCCTGATAAGGCACCCCGGCGGATAGAGTTTGGGCTGAGGGGACCCTCTGGACAGCTCTTCAGCGTGTACTGCCCTAGGGCAACACATTCTCGGGTATAATGTGTACAAAAAAGGGGAAATTAAAAAGATTACTGTGTTGTTCGTTTGTGCGTTCGGAGCCAAAAGTCCTTGTGGCGTGCGTTTTTTAGACTCCCTGACAGGGGTTTTGATTTGTTAGCGTAATTATCCCAGAAGAGAGTCGGGCACAAACTAATTGGATTTTATTTTTTGCTGAAATAACCTTTCATCAGAAGAGGACTTTTTTTTTGCTGAAATAACCTTTCATCAGAAGAGGACTTTTTTTTTTTTTTTTACTATAATGGTCTATATTTTCTTCATTTCCAAATGTTCCAAAACAGTGCACCATTCAGGTCTATTGGCAGTGATATTGATTGGGCGAAAACTAGTTTACCGAATTAACATTTAAAAACTAGCATTTTCTAAATGCTTACACTCAACTCAAAGTTGTAGTCTGCCATATACAAAGATTCATTTTTCCTTAACGTGGAATGTGCATCTGGCTTTCTTTCTAAATTTCCCCCTTCATTTGAAATCCTGGACATGCATCCTTTTTACATTCGCAGATCTATCAAGCCACTTCCTCTCACACCTGCTTTCCAATCAACCGTAGCACCATTCATCTCCATTCCACCTACACCAGGGCTCCGAGATACCTCATCTGTCACAAACATTCAACATGAACGCCTCTTACCACCCTGTCCCCCACACTTCAGATGTTGACCCCAACCACTCCCATAATGGAGCAATGGCTGAACTTGACCACGAACCATGAATGGGCAACGCCCCCCCCCCCCTTTTGCAAGAATCTCTACATGGTACCTCCCAATCAGCAGATAGTAAAGATGACACCTAACCCCGTAACGTTTCTAGCGCATTGCCCAGCTCCTGCATCTGGAGTCACTGTATTGGACAACCGCCACCTTGATCACAAACCCTAGCCTTCTTCACATGTTTAAGTCTTGAACATAACTGGCACGGCCCAAATATAATTCTGCTCCTATTTTTGCAAATGCACTCCCTTTGCTCCACAGGAATATTTCTGTGCTCGCTCAGAGCTCTGCACTGAAGTCTCACCCTCTGCACCCTTTTCAGCAGCTGTGTCCGCAGCGGCTCTTTACTTTCCAGTCCCAGTTGTAACTGATCGACCACAGATCTGTGCAGCTTCCATGAAACGAGATGCTCTCTCACTTTCTTCGCTGTAGACTAGAGATCCCGTCCATTCCTGCACCCACCTACATCACTTCCTTCTCCTGACATTCCCTCCATGAAGACTTACAACTGCTGTGCCCCATGGTTCTAGACCAAAACTGTGCTTAGCCAGAGTGATGCACTCTGCTGAATGTAGGCTCTGGCCAACACACCCTTTCTGGGCTCTGACTCTTCACGATCATTCAGTCACCCTCGCTCGTTTCTCAGTCTTTGAGCCTCATGCGCACTGTGATCTGACTGCCGCCCATTTAGCCTTGCCACCCTCTTCAAGGTTGCTCTTATACTTTCCTCAAATGAACACCTCTAGTAACCCCTCTTTTGGATTTCAGAGTCACTACTCCATCTGCAGTGACCTCAGTGGCTGCCATATGCTGTGGGTGTATTTCAGGACTTGGTCGAGGAAGGACAAATTATTTTGTGTCCATCGGAGCTTGACTGTCTCGGCTGGGAATCGCCTGTGTATATGGTTGTAGAAGTAGCTACATGAGGCCATGGACTGGGCTGGCCTAGTAGCGGTGAAGCGTAGTCATCTATAGGGTCTATGGATGGAACTGGCCCAGTGGAGGTGAAGTGCAGTCGTCTATAGGGTCCATGGATGAGACTGCCCCAGTGGAGATGAAGTGCAGTCATCTATAGGGTCCATGGATGAGGCTGCCCCAGTGGAGATGAAGTGCAGTCATCTATAGGGTCCATGGATGAGGCTGCCCCAGTGGAGATGAAGTACAGTCATCTATAGGGTCCATGGATGAGGCTGCCCAGTGGAGGTTAAGTGCAGTCTTCTATATGGACCATGGACTGGGCTGGCCCAGGAGTGGTGAAGCACAGTCGTCTATAGGGTCTATGGATGGAACTGGCCCAGTGGAGGTGAAGTGCAGTCGTCTATAGGGACCATGGGCGGGCCTGGCCCAGTGGTGGTGAAGCACAGTCGTCTTTAGGGTCTATGGATGAAACTGGCCCAGTGGAGATGAAGTGCAGTCATCTATAGGGTCCATGGATGAGGCTACCCAGTGGAGGTGAAGTGCAGTCATCTACAGGGTCCATGGATGAGGCTGCCCCAGTGGAGATGAAGTGCAGTCCTCTATAGGGTCCATGGATGAGGCTGCCCAGTGGAGGTGAAGCACAGTCTTCTATATGGACCATGGACTGGGCTGGCCCAGTAGTGGTGACGCACAGTCGTCTATAGGGTCTATGGATGGAACTGGCCCAGTGGAGGTGAAGTGCAGTCATCTATAGGGTCCATGGATGAGGCTGCCCCAGTGGAGATGAAGTGCAGTCATCTATAGGGTCCATGGATGAGGCTGCCCCAGTGGAGATGAAGTGCAGTCATCTATAGGGTCCATGGATGAGGCTGCCCCAGTGGAGATGAAGTCCAGTCATCTATAGGGTCCATGGATGAGGCTGCCCAGTGGAGGTTAAGTGCAGTCTTCTATATGGACCATGGACTGGGCTGGCCCAGTAGTGGTGAAGCACAGTCATCTATAGGGTCTATGGATGGAACTGGCCCAGTGGAGGTAAAGTGCAGTCGTCTATAGGGACCATGGGCGGGCCTGGCCCAGTGGTGGTGAAGCACAGTCGTCTTTAGGGTCTATGGATGAAACTGGCCCAGTGGAGATGAAGTGCAGTCATCTATAGGGTCCATGGATGAGGCTACCCAGTGGAGGTGAAGTGCAGTCATCTACAGGGTCCATGGATGAGGCTGCCCCAGTGGAGATGAAGTGCAGTCATCTATAAGGTCCATGGATGAGGCTGCCCCAGTGGAGATGAAGTGCAGTCCTCTATAGGGTCCATGGATGAGGCTGCCCAGTGGAGGTGAAGCACAGTCTTCTATATGGACCATGGACTGGGCTGGCCCAGTAGTGGTGAAGCACAGTCGTCTATAGGGTCTATGGATGGAACTGGCCCAGTGGAGGTGAAGCGCAGTCGTCTATACGGCCCATGGATGTGGCTGGTCCAGTGGAGGTGAAGTGCAGTCATCTATAGGGTCCATGGATGAGGCTGCCCCAGTGGAGATGAAGTGCAGTCGTCTATAGGGTCTATGGATGAGGCTGCTGAGATCACAGAGTGTGTGCTTGGAGGAGGGTTCTGTATTTTTGTGAGGCTATGTGGGCAGGGCTTTAAGTGGGATGAAAAAAGTGTGTGTGGGGTCGGATGGGGGTCTATCAAAGGGGCGTGGTCGATGCAATTAAGAGCGTGGCTTAAAAAGGTAAGTTATATATCCCTGTGCTACCCGTCTGCTATGTTGCTACTTCTTTCTGTCATTGCATCCGGATATATAATACAAGTAACATTACACCTGCAGCAAGCCAGGACTTTTGGCTTTGCCAATGGTTGATAATTGCATAAGATAAATAAGCAACAACAATGGCTTCGTTGTAAAGAATATTGAAAATGCTTCCGTTCTGAAATGATGAAACTGTGAAAGAACTACAATGAGTCTCTTTGAAGTTGCATCAAAGGCAGTGAAGGGTGGCACTGCTGCAGTGTTAAGATTTTTTATCCACAGAGAATGAGGGCAAAAATGGAAAGCCCGATAGGGACCCGTCTCAGTACCTGCTTTTTAAAACTACTGGCCCTGACCACCGGCAGGACCCGGACCACTTTAAGTCCTGTATGTGGGGCATGTTTTGGTGTCGCACATGAGTGACCAGAGCAACAGTTGAAGTGTATTAAAAAACTTAAGGGAACTGTGATGCTGTGCACAATGGAGGCGTAGTGAGTAAGCCTGAGAGCGGGGTAAAAGAAAACCCAAAATATTCAGTACCTGTTTTCGGTCTTTCACCTTCAGAAATGTACATATAAAATAAGCAATGATGATGGACGGAGCGCTGAAACTTTTCAGACACTCACCCACAGTCACAGATCTGGGTTGAAACCATCATCATTCTGTAGCTCACGTCGCTACCTCAGTTCAGACCCAGCCATATGCAAATCAGTCTTGACCTTATGCCTCATGGGAACAGTCTAGCCCGAACTGCCAAGCCAGGTCTTCCCTGAACCGGAAACAAGCATCCTGGGATCCTTGTGTTTGCTTTCTTTGCCCTAAGTTGGCAGGGTATGCCCAGACGTAGATCCCTTGCTCACTTTGCCACTGGATTCAAGCTAGCCTGGCTGATGAGGGGTGTTACCCAGAAACCGGTCCCAGGATGCTTGTTTCCGGTCCAGGGAAAACCTGACTTGGCAGTTCAGGGAGGGCTGTTCCCATAAGTTACTGGGTCAAGACTGATTTGCATATAACTGGATCTGAACCAGGTGTGGCGAAGTGAGCTAAAGAAAGATGATGGATTCAACCCAGATCTGTGACTTGGGTGTCTGGAAAGTTTCAGTGCTCCGTCCATCATCCCCTTGTGCTTGCTATATTAAATAACACACAGCTTAAATGTAAAATAAATACAAGTTAAGTTTATAATGTGGGAAATGCACTCTTGACCTTTATGAAACTTTTATTACTTAATGCACTGCAGAGGTCTGTGTCTGTGACCAGAGAGCCACAGAAATGAAACCTGGTTGAGAGAATAGTTAGGGGGCGTAACACAAGCCCCTGCGGTGCAGAGGCCTGTATATGCCCCTTTAAAAAGCACACACTTTACCGTTCAGCTGGTAACTCCTAGATCATTTCTGGCTGGTCGTCGACGAACGGTCTGGGCCTCTCCTAGCTCGGCCGTGATGCCGCCTCTGGGAGTCGGAGTTCCACTCTTTTTAACATCTTTATGACCCCTTTGGCGGCATTGGCGGAGTCTTTTGGGGCCCAGATCGTATCCTATGCCGATGACACCCAGCTCCTCTTTTCGTGTAAGAAAGGAGAAGATTTTGATGGAGAGAGTATCCGGGAATGCCTTGGGGCTGTTTTTAAATGGTTCCAGCTGAACAGCCTCAAGTGCAACTCTGATAAATCTGAGGTACTCTTCTTCGGCTGTCCATCGGATCCGGATTGGCAGGCATGGTGGCCTGTTAATATGTTCCCCCCGTCTTGTTCGTCCCAGTTGGCTAAGAACTTGGGGGTCAAGATGGACAAGGGTCAGACGTTGAGATCTCAGATCCTTGGTTTAACGGGAACATGTTTTGGTCTTCTCACGATGCTCCGGAAGTTCCTGCCTTTACTCTCAGAGGAGCATAGGAAGATGACAGTGCAGGCCTTGATTGGCTCAAGACTGGATTACTCCAACGTCCTCTACTTGGGCCTGCCGGAATATCTATTGCAGCGGCTGCAAGTCGTTCAGAACTCGGCCGCGAGGGCCATTTATGGCCTAAATAGGCGAGCCAGTGTTGCTGGTCTCTTGCAGTCGCTCCATTGGCTGCCTATCCGGAAGCGGATAGTCTTCAAGGCCTTGACCCTGGCCTACAAGGCTCTTCATGCTGTGGGAGCAAAGTATCTCCAAAGGAGACTCGCCTTCTACCACCCGGCTCGATCTCTAAGATCTGAATCTTTGTTTCTTGCGTTGGTTCCGCAAGTAAAAAGGGCCCGCATTGGAGGCCGCTCCTTTAGGCTGTTGGCGCCACAGTTGTGGAACACTTTGCCTTTGGCGTTACGTGGTGCCACTAATCTGCTTACCTTTAGGAAGGGCCTTAAAACCTGGCTTTTTGCCCTTTAGGCTAGTTACCCTGTTTTTCTGTTTCTTTTGATCTGTTTTTATATCACTGTGTTATGTTATTCTGCTACAGGTTCTCAATAAAAGTGCCGGGACACTCTTTTTGAGTAGCCGTGCGCTATATAAAACAACATATAACATAACATAACAAAACCACTTAAAAAGAATAAATCTGTGTTACCAGGAAGTGCCAAGTAATTCCATTATTAAAGCCAATACGCTTCCGAGCTCCCTTTCCATTTGCAGATTGACCCGTTGTGCGCATTTACATTTCTTTCAGGCAGTAGGCACCCTTGCAAGAAGGCTTGTTTAGCTGTCTGCCCGCCTTCGGTTTTACAGCACAGGACACTTCCTGCCTTACAAAGCAGCTGAAGAATTTCAGCTCTCGGAATTAACCGTCCCGGGACGACTATCTTTTCACAGAAAGTGAAAACCTTAAAATAAAAAAAAAGAATTGGCAAGTCGGTCCCCTCTGATCCAGCCCATTTCGACCACTGGGCCAGAGAGATGCTCGCATGAAGTCGTGGGTCGCAGCTTAATGCGTGAGTCGAAGCACAACAAATGGAGCACACGCAGTTAGTTAATATTGACTCGAGCGCTGGAGGCACTTTTAAAGCAGCCAGATATTTACACTGTGCGGGACCCATCCAGAAGCAAACAAGCAATGGGGCACTGTTTAACAACTAGGGTGTAGGTGCAGATAATCTAGGTTTTGGGGGAGGAGAGACGTAGGAGAACTGAAACACAGGCAACAGCATCACACAATGTCCTAGCAAAAGGGGCAGAAGGGGGCTGTGTGCATTTACAAAAGGTGCCACCACTACTAGGTCTTTACAACCAGGGCCACTGATTTATACAACAGGTGAGAATCACATTATGTAGTTGGGATTAAAAAATGACGCGGCAAGAAGCTGGGCAGGGATCCCAGTCCGAGCCAGGCACATGGCAAATAGATGTGGTTTCATGCGGCACATTTTCTGACAGTAATATTTCATTATTTTGTTATGTTTATGCTTGTTAACACTGTATTATCATTCAGGCTTTTCACCTCATTAGGACCGGTTTAAAACCTAAACATAGCAATAAGTAACAGAAAAGTGCCCTGTCAACTTTTGCAAGGGGCCTTCCACTACACAGCAACATGTCGCCACATTTTTTGTAACCTTTCATCCCTTTATAGCTAGAAACTAATTTTGTTGTTAAAATTTGCAGATTATTTAGAAAGGGATGGATTATGTGGCAAATCCATAATTATGCAGAAAATGCTGTTGTCGCAAAGTAGCATAATTCTAGTGGCCCCGTCTGTAACAATGTCACAGCAAAGGAATGTTGGACACATTCTCGCAACAGCCAACCTGTTTGTTCAATGGTGAACAGGGCTTAGACCAGGCGCCCATAAGGGTGTCATTGAGGGCTACATTAAACTGAAGTAAGGCATTTGATGAAGCTGTGAAACTTATGTTTGTACGTTAGCTTTGGCTGCCATAGTTGGCAGTTGAAAATCCCAGACCTTCGCCGCAAGTCTCATTAACACAGCAAAAAAAACAAGCATTAGAAATGCAATAGGTCTCGCAGCATTAGAGTTAGTGCTTTTAGAATTGTTAATGGGTTTTTTTGTAAATCTTTAGCATGAGGTTGAGGGTGAGTGAGGGTGAGTGTGAGGGTGAGGGTGGGTGTGAGGGTGAGTGAGGGTGGGTGAGTGTGAGTGAGGGTGAGTGAGGGTGAGTGAGGGTGAGTGAGGGTGGGTGAGTGTGAGTGTGGGTGAGTGTGGGTGAGGGTGAGGGATTGAGGGTGAGGGGTTGAGGGTGAGGGAGGGTGAGGGGTTGAGGGTGAGTGAGGGTGAGGGGTTGAGGGTGAGTGAGGGTGAGGGGTTGAGGGTGAGTGAGGGTGAGGGGTTGAGGGTGAGGGAGGGTGAGTGGGGGTGGGGTGAGTGAGGGTGAGGGTGAGTGAGGGTGAGTGTGGGTGAGTGTGGGTGAGTGTGGGTGAGTGTGGGTGAGGGTGAGGGGTTGAGGGTGAGGGGTTGAGGGTGAGGGGTTTAGGGTGAGGGTGAGTGAAGGTGGGTGAGGGGTTGAGGGTGATTGAGGGTGAGGGGTTGAGGGTGAGTGAGGGTGAGGGGTTGAGGGTGAGTGAAGGTGAGGGGTTGAGGGTGAGTGAGGGTGAGGGGTTGAGGGTGAGTGAGGGTGAGGGGTTGAGGGTGAGTGAGGATGAGTGAGAGTGAGGGTGAGTGAGGGGTTGAGGGTGAGGGGTTGAGGGTGAGTGAGGGGTTGAGGGTGAGGGGTTGAGTGTGAGTGAGGGTGAGGGGTTGAGGGTGAGTGAGGGTGAGGTGTTGAGGGTGAGTGAGGGTGAGGGTAGGTGAGGGGTTGAGGGTGAGTGAGGGTGAGTGAGGGGTTGAGGGTGAGTGAGGGGTTGAGGGTGAGTGTGGGTGAGGGTGAGTGTGGGTGAGGGAGGGTGAGGGGTTGAGGGTGAGTGAGGGTGAGTGAGGGTGAGGGGGTGAGGGGTTGAGGGTGAGGTGTTGAGGGTGACATGGGCGTCCCAAAAGTGGGGACCCCGGTCAATTGCAGCCTCTTATGTGCCGTTGGAGGACGATGAAGGCATCCCACGGGACAGGTTGTTCAACGTCCTCAGCCCAAGAGGGTCAGCAGCTGTTTGCGCTCACACGTGGGAAATGGGGCCTCCTCTGCCACAAAACGCTTAGAAGATCAAACAAGCAGCTCAGCTAGTATTCTAGCACTGATCAGTACCTCATGTCAACACTTTGACTGCGGGTGACATGCCTGGCCGCCATCTTGAATTGTCGTGTATTCCGATGAGCTGCAATACAAGTACGCCTACTTCTCGGGTCTACATCATAAAAGCATAACGTTCGTACTATCGGCAGGGCTCGGCACTACGTAATACATATGAGGCGAAACCTACTATTTTAACATAATGTATTTACTGTTATACCTAACAATTATTAACTAAGATCTTAAGAGTAATTTCAATGATTTAGTAACGTTTGTAGTACTTTACGCTAATGTGCTCAAGAAGTACCCCATTCTAAAATGGCCGCTAGATTTGCAGTTTTCGGTCATCAAACCCACGATAACCAACATCAAATTGGTTTCTATCTCAGTTAAGGCTCATTGAAGTACAACCTTTGTATTCCTAGTTAATATATGTTTATGCAATCAAGAGCATTTCGAAGCGGCCGTCACAGGTTATCAACTTCAACTTTAGCCTCTCCTCAACCGCGCCTTCCCTCTATCTGCAATCCATTCAGATCGAGTAAGACACAATCCATGTGGCTCGGGGAGTACTATAAAACTGAAAGCGTTTGTGATTGGCTGTGGTAGAGCGAGCGCTCACTGTCCGGCTATCCGATTTGCTGTCATTGTGCGTAATTAAATATGCTTTGCTACTGTGTTTGTGACTGGCTCAATATTCCATGAGCAGCTGTGCCATTAATACAAAACTTTTGAGGAAGGACTGATGAGTAATGGAGCCTGCCGTTAATAATCGCGCTCCTAATTTTGAAGGGATGTCCTCCCCTATAGGGGGTGGCCCGTGTGCCCTGTGCATGACAGTCCCTTCGCGCTATACCTGCCCCCGATGTAACGTGTCTTACTGTGGCTTGAGCTGTTACCGTGGCGTGCGGCATCGTACTTGTTCCGAGGCTTTCTACCGGGATGAGGTGCTTCGGGGACTACAGGAGGCAGCTAGGAGCGAAGGGCGAAAAGGGGATATAGAAGGTATATTAACAAGGTGGAGATGAGGGTGAGCGAGGAGGGGACGGGGGGCGGGGGGGGGGAGGACTTTCACATCGAAGGGCGGTGGGGCCAGGGAGACGAGAAAGGAGCAGCGAATGGAAACTAGCGGCAGGCAGGCAGGGGAGGAGAGGAGGAGGGGGGAGGAGAGTAGGGGAGGCACGGCTCATGACCATAGCCGTGTTCGGGTAGTCAAGTAATGGCCGTCAGCCAGGCAGGATTAGATGAGGGCCGGGGGTGACATTCCTGTGCGGTTTGGGGTTTAATCGCGTCATTGTTGTCTCCATCGCGGCCATCAGAAGCACAGATATTTCTGCTCGCCATTGGAGCCGGCTCCGACATGGAGATCAAAGCAAGGTGGGGGGAGGAAGCAGAGGGGGCGCCCGAATGCAGCATTGTAACACGGCGGGCAGGGGAGGGGGCGGAGAGGGGAGAGGTGCGACACGGCAGGAAGACGGAAGGAAGAGAGGGGAGGGGGTGGAGAAATGTAAGTGCAGGGGAGAGTGGGTGTGGACGAATTTATTTGGCATGTCTGCAGAGCACATTACCTCCTGCACCTCGTGTATATGGAGAGTGCAATCTGTTGTCACTAAATGTGCTATTTGATGGTAAAAATGAAGTGTGCTGGGGAAACAAAAAAGAAGCCGGAGGGAAGAGAGGGGAGGGGGGAGGAGAGCGAAAGGATCGGAGACACGGCGGGTAAAATAAACAAAAAAAAAGCCGTAGGGGAGGGGGGAGGAGAAATGCGACACGGCGGGAAGGGGAGGGGGCGGAACGGGGGCGACACGATGGGTGATTGCCAGTGGTCCACAAAACCAGCCTCTCTTGAGTGGTAAAGATCTACGATGATCTTAAAGTACGGTATACACTGTGGTGTTTTGTGAGTTGATGCCAGATGAACTAGTCACAAGTGCTCCCATTCATTTTCTGCTCGTGTGCATTGTTGCAGTGAAGTCGCACAAGCTTATGCACGGAGGGCACTAAATAGCACGAGGGGCTGCATGAAAGATACATGTTTGCCTCAGTTATTTAAAACGCACAAACACCGAGTGCAACAGAAGGACAAAGAGGGAAAAAAACAGCTCAGTGCTGTGCCAGGCACGAAAGGCCCAATCATCTCCCCCCAGATAAATCTCACAGCTAACGCTAGTTAGTAAAGTCCTGCCGTGAGGGCTATTAAATGGTTCAGCATATTGGGTACTGTCCCAGGGCATCCTCTAACGTGAAATGTGCACAACTGCCTTCTTACTGGGATAATAAACATGGCCGACGCTTCTCACGTGCGCTTGGTGCCCTCAGCAACGTTACCCAAGGGCTCCTGCAACCAGCCGCATGCCAGAGACTGTTCGGTCGCGTTCATTAATTGGTGCGGGCGCAGTAGTATATTGCATGGCGGGATTACTGGCCGCTTTGTTTCCTGAGAGGTTGCGGCGGCTTTGTGTTGGAGGCCGCTCCATCGACGGGAGAAGGTATTTACCATGATTAGCAGTGTCTGAAGATTACAGGTTGGGCCCGTCGGTATCATGCTTTCGGGGCGAGCTTCAGTATGCCGTAAATGCAGGATCCAGCCAAAGTGTACGTCTTGGCAGAGAGCTTAAGAACAGTTGTTTGCCATGGAGCCCGAGTCAGACCTCGGGAGGAGGAGAGGAGACCTAGCTAATAAAATACAGGCTTTCAAATCAGAGTGCAGGCATGATCTGCCAAAGACAGTGCAGGCATCTGTTGTCACTAAATCGGCGGGTAAAATAAACAAAAACAAAAAAAAAAGCCGGAGGGGAGGGGGGAGGAGAAATGCGACACGGCGGGAAGGGGAGGGGGCGGAACGGGGGCGGAGAGGGGAGAGAGAGAGAGTAGGCAAGGGTAAACAAACACGGACGTGCACGCGCCCGTGACTTTTAAGGTCAATGCGCATGCGCATAAGCTTAATGCGCATGCGCATTGACCTTAAAAGTCACGGGCACTGCAAGGAATCGCCACGATTCCTTGCAGTTGGATAAAGAGTGGATGAGCCCCTATAGTCTCGCTTGCTCGATGCGCATGCGCATCGACAGGCGAGACCTAAAAAGGCACTCTCTTCGTTGGTGGTGAAGTGCTATGCCTATCAAACAACTGAACTGTAAACCTGGAGGAGTGCTGTTCCTACCAGAGGAGAAGGGGAGGGAAAGTCCAAAACAGGGGGGATAGCTCCTACAAGGAGTAAGGGACCTCACAAATCCCAGGGGGTGTCATGCTTCATCATAGGGCAGTTTCTCCTTGAGCCGGCGCCGACATGCCCAACGGGCCAGAAGGGAGGATCTTTGCCGGAGATCTTTTGCCTGTGATCTTGGCCGATGATGAAGCGGAAGTGTCTGGAATGCGAGGTGTATATAGAGAGATGAGTAGAGTGTGGGGAATACGTGCATTTAAAAATAACTATGGGAACCAGCTGAACCAACTTTAATTAGGGGGTTCCATGTTATGATCAAACACCTATAGTACTTGAATGAAGAGATTCTAATAGTCTAACCAAGCGTTTAAGTGAGGATAATGGTCAACATGTTTCATGCCCTATTGTGTCTTAGAGATCGTGGCATTTCTTCAAGACCTAGAAACCCTTCCAGCTACTCAGAGGAGTGGTTCATATCTGTGTGTAAGAATTGATAACCATACCCTCACCAAATACACCAACTGCAACGACGCATGCAACTCGTCCGTCGGGTACGCAATTAGCAACCCAACTACCCTCCGTGCAGACCGGAAGGTAGGTCGGCAGCTAATTGAGAGTCCTGTGACTCTGGAGGAATCATGTCTGCCTCAACCACTCTCACACAAGGCATACATTCTTCCTTGCCTCTATTCCACAGGAATTTGAAGAGATGGGGCAAACTGCATGATACACACTCCTAAGAACAGAGTTGAAAGAGCATGTGAACTACAGTTATCAAAATGCTTGCCTTTTTATCTTGATTCTGACAAGGAGAGGTTGATATTCCTCTAATATGTGCATAACTTAAACGAATAAGTAGAACAACAACTAGATGATTTGAACTCTCTCAGGAAAACAAGCGCAGGCAATTGAGAGTCAGGCATAGGAAGACTTGATCAGAAAGTAAAAAAGCATGTCAGAGGAAAGTCTCCCAAAGGTAATGAAATGGCACTAACATGCGAAGTCACTTACTGTCAGGTGACAATCATGATGCCATAGATCAGAAGCGACATCTTACTTTGCCACCAATTAGTTGCTGGGTTTTACCTCCAGGGGTGGAACGGTAACTGCCTCCATGCATGCACCTGTTTACAGTCCCTATGTAGTGCTAATCATTATGCTATGGATGCATGGGTTTCCCATCCCATCCGTGTCGCCCCTTTTGAAAGCAAATGCACACTGGGAGGAAGTATGAACAAGGTTTGCTCCAGCACAGTGCACCTAGGGATCATTGGCACAGCATTAGAATGTAGACAAATTAAAAAAACATCCTCAAAGCCACAAAAGCTCATGTGAGTGTTCTAGGCAACACAGAGAAAACAGAAGATGCAGGAAAGTAAAGAAATAGTGAAAGGAAATGGATGCAACAGCAGACAACTTGGCAGGGAGTTGCTTTACCCTTCACATATCCTCATGGTACCAAAGAAGTGTTTTCATTGCAATGCATATATGTTGAAGCATCCACTGAGTTCAGCAGAGACTGCAGTAATCTTTGTACCGATATCTGCGTGCCATCTAAGAACACTTGCTCTTCAAGCTCAAAGGAAAGATGCATGTGTTGCTACTGTTAAAGTCCTTCAACTGTTTCCAGCACCCTGTCCAGAGATGATGCTGAGAGCATCATGTCCCACACATGTAAAAAGACCAACAGAATGCCAGAGGAATGGCGGGAACTTGCTGGTCTGTTTCCTCGCCTTTGCCTGACTCCCCTTCACCACCACCATTGATCCGCCCTGCCCCCAGCCTGATCTTCGTTTCCTCGTCACCATTCTGGGCCTTGTGTGCCAACCCTCCCACTTCAACCCCTGCCAACTATCACATTCTGCACCCTGTTCCCTCTCTGCCTGCTATTATTTCTCCTGCCTCTTGCCAATATCTCATTCAATGTCACATCTCTCCTCCCATTGCCATCTCAGGGCTATTGTTTCTGGTACTGTCACCATGAAGTGTGGCTCACTGGTTAGAGGAGGCAGACCTGGAAGCAGAGGTCAGCCCGGGACCAGGGTTCAATTTCCGGCTCGGCGGGGTATTGAGTCCTAAAATGTCCATGGACTCGACAATTCTCGCTCCGGTGCCTACTCGATTCACGGGTTCACACTCTGCGACTCTGGGCAATAGCTTGCTTAATCTCCACAACTGCCACTCGCGGCGGGATGCCTGACTTTCACCTTGCGGATACCCTGCTGGGGTTATCTCACAGGGGAATACCAGGACGGGTTCCCTAAGCAAACGCTTAGAAACCGGTTGGTGATCTGCGCTATATAAATTCCTGTACATTTACATTTACATGAAGTAGCAAAGTTACTGTGTCTTAACAGCCTCCCACGTTTCTGTCACTGGCTGTCTGACATATAGAGGTCACAATGAATAGCTGTTTTACTTATTTGTAGAAAAGAAGGGCATTTTGAAGGGTGCACTCAAGAAAGACAGATACACGTTCTGGGGCCTAGATAATACCGCAAACAGTTCTACCGCGTGCACTAATAAGGCTCTGGATTTCAAAATTACATGAGGCCTTATGGTCACTGCTAACCTATCGAGGACATTTCTACTATACTAGACTCTTCAGTAAGCCTTGGGACACAACTTTGTATACAAAAGTGTTTACAAATCCAGGCCAATGGTGAAAGGTGCCAAGTACCAGGCAGAATTCAGGAAAGTGTCAGGATGGCTTGGATAGGTTTGCTCTTTGCTCTCATATCTCAACGGAACTTGGTGCAGTGACAGAACCCATTGGGTAGGATTAAGGTTTGTACAGCAATCACTATTCGTTAAACCACTGAAATTCCCCAGTTACGGTTCCTAACACACATAACACATACCACAACTCGTGCTGCCCACCAAGTTGTTCTCCTGATAGCTCTTTCCTCTGTTTCTGTACCACTGGCAAATTAGCGTTCATGAGCAGTGGCTTGCAGCAGTATTTACTGTGTTTGTTGTGTGCCTTGTTATCCATAACTGACGGATTTCAGTGGTTTTCCGCATTTGAGACAACCCATGACTCAGTTTTAAAGTTTTTTCTAGTGAATTTAATTGTTTTTATGATGCACTTAATTTCCATCAACTGCTGTGCTTGGCTTATGGCTATAAGAAGAGAAGACAGGCAGCAGTGCCTGTAGCCAGCCCCTGCATCTAACCCAATACAGGACTACAACCACCGATGCACATGGTCAAAGCGGCTGGCCTGTATCCAGGCCACGCACTTTGCCTTCCACCCGTGGCCGGCCCCTGTTGGAGAAGGCTCTAGGTCTTACGCAGCAGGGGCTGCCTGTAGGGCCTTGTGCTTGCAGCTAGGCCATGCACCCAATCACCTTCAGAAGGACAACCGCCGCTGCACATTTCCTTTGGCTGAGCACAGCACGGGTTGGAAGTAGGACCTGGCCTACATTCAGGCCCTACTCTTAATACACTTGGCACTTCAGGGAGCTAGTGTGGGGGAAGAGAGTAGAAAACTTTAACAGCCAACCAGCAGACACAATAAGGCATTGTCCAGGCCTTTGGTAATCTTTTAGCTAAAAGAAGGTACTTTAGTTTCAAAGCAATAAAAAAATACCACACAGTTCATTTAGTAATGCAATTACGCATTTGTAACCCAAGTTAAGATGGCAAGTAGGGCGGTATACTCCCCACCCGGATTCAGCCTACTTGCTATAGGAGACAACTGATGACTACTGGCTCCAATATACGGAGGGCAAAAACCTCGATTAGGCACCGGTGCAGATTACTTTACATATTCTCAGTGATCAACTGTGCAGGTCAGTTCACCTTTGCATTCACTCATACTACTAAGTCTCTGGTCCATGCAGCAGACTATTCTGCAAGTTCTAGCCTTTCGTTGTGGCTGCAGGCGAGGCCATGCTTCTACCTGCTCTAGGCCTTGCATTTGTAGTGGCAAGGAGGATGCGTTTAAAATTGGAAGCAGCTCCACATCTTCTGGGGTCATGGCAAAGATCTTGCATTGGAACTTAAATGAAGTTGGCATGGAAGGCCTGTGCAGTGGCAATCACCCTCATCAGTGGTGGCCTCCCTGGCCATTTGCAGACAGGTGCTCAGGTTCAGCTCTGGGGTGTCATGTCTTCTGCAGTCAAGGCCTCCACGTGGGGCAGGGCTCTCTGCATTAGAAACAACACAGATCCTGTTTCCGATGACAGCAGCGGGTGCACTAGTGTTTTGAGTTCACAGCAGCTTGCGGGACAACATGTTGTGGTCTTGCAAAAGTCTTGGTGCACTTCACAATGAAACTACTCAGAGACCAGGGGATTATCCTCACAGCAAAGGTGTCACCCCTGACTTCATTCTCTGTTGTAGTTAGCATTCTCTGCGAGCTCCTCAGACCAGGAATATGCAGGCTTGTCTTCCTACACAGTCTCTTTTCCTGAAGGGTCGCAAACACTCATCCCCTCCTTCAGCAAGCAGGCAGGCTTCTAGGCATTTTAGGCAGACCCCAGCTCCTCCAGCAGAAAGTGCAGATTTCATGCGATGTCCCCTCAGTTGTTGGAGACTGGCTGCCAACCAGACACCGCCCAGGTTAGACGGTAGCCCACTGAGTATTCAGCAGAGCACTCTCTTCCTCGATTATGAAAAACTTGGAACTGGAACAAAGTGAGATGGTTTGGAACCCACTTTTACACACATTTTTCAGACAGGGGAAGTGGATATACTGTTGCAGGCTGCAGAACCTGTTTGGTTCTCTCTCAAATGTCATTATCTGGATGTTCTCAGTCATAGCAAAACCAAAGGGGATGATGGATGGAGTGTTGCACATTGCAAGCACTCACCCCCACTCAACTGATCTGGGTTTAATCCATCATCATTCTTTAGCTCACTCAGCCACCCCAGTTCGGAAATGGCCATATGCAAATCAGTCGGACCCTGTGCTCCATGGGAACAGTCCAGCTCGAACTGCCAAGTCATGTCTTCCCTGGACCGGAAACAAGCATCCTGGTACTGGTTTCTGGCTAATCAGCCATCATCAGCCAGGCTAGATTGAATCCAGTGGCAAAGTGAGCAAGGGACCCCCGTCTGGGCATACCCTGCCAATTTAGGGCGAACAAAGCAAAACCAAAGGGGACGATGGACGGAGTGTTGAACATTGCAAGCACTCACCCCCAGTCGGGATGGACTGTTCCCATGAGGCACAGGGTCAGACTGATTTGCATATGGCCATGTCTGAACTGGGGTGGGGGAGTGAGCAAAAGAATGATGATGGATTAAACCCAGATCAGTTGACTGGGGGTGGGGGTGGGTGCTTGCAATGTTCAACACTCAGTCCATCATCCCCTTTGGTTTTGCTTTGTTCGCCCTAAGTTGGCAGGGTATTCCCAGACGTGGGTCCCTTGCTCACTTTGCCACTGGGTTCAAGCTAGCCTGACTGATGGCCGCTGTAATGCCAGAAACCGGTCCCAGGATGCTTGTGTCCGGTCCAGGGAAGACATGACTTGGCAGTTCGGGCTGGACTGTTCCCATGAGGCACAGGGTCAGACTGATTTGCATATGGCCATGTCTGAACTGGGATGGGGGAGTGAGCTAAAGATTGATGATGGATTAAACCCAGATCAGTTGACTGGGGTGTGTGCTTGCAATGTTCAACAATCCGTCCATCATCTCTTTTGGTTTTGCTCTGTTCTCAGTAATAGCCTTTGTGGAAAGTGATGGTTTTAAAAGCAGGTAGGAATGGAGCAGGCTCCATGCAGGGCTATCACAAATATAGGCCCAATAAAGTGTGAGACCTTTGCACCTGGCTGTTGTCAGTCTTCCAGAAGTATCAAAGATAGACAAGAGGGCAGGCCCTGATTAGAAACTCTCTCCCCTTGAACAAAAGAAACTGCATTTCCACCCCTCATCGTCAACATATGCCAAATGGCAGTGCTCAGGAGATATTAATCAGCAGCCTTTTATCAGCAGCCTTTTGCAAACAAGGCCCTCACTGAATTTCTATGGGAAACCCTGGCTCGATCCTCCTCATTTTAGTGTTTAGGTCTCTACCCTCCAGTCACAGGAATGCTGGCAAAAAAACGTCCTCTATTTGGGCACCGCCTTCTCCATCCTCTATCTAAAACCAATATAAATAAGTGGTATCCAAAATGGATCCTATTGGCCCTGGATCCCAGACTCATACCACACACTGCCTCCTACTACCATACATGTTCTATCTATACCAAGTACATACATCCAGACTCAACATGCACACAAAGTTCTGAGGATTCTCATAAAATTCGAACTTGAACACACAGAAAACAGCCTGTGCACACTGAAGATTCACAAAACACTGTACAGTGATACCACCACGTATGTGTCTCACATAAGGAATGAATAGCGGTCCAATGTCCACTATGAGGGTAGGCATGATGCGCCCATCCAGGTCACAGAACAGGTTCTGGACCGGGCATTATCAGCGTCAGGCCTCCTCTTCTGCACACACGCTAGATAATGGTGGCGCTAGGGCCAAACAAAAAAGTCAGTATACTGGTTTCACATGCAGTCACGCACGCTTGACGGGGCAACACACAAGTTTACCAATCAAGGGACATTCCCCACGTGCATTAACGTACATAAATGAATAACTTGAATATTTGCCTCTGCAGAACATTTCATGGTTACAATTACAGAAGACACCGGTCATCTGTTCACTGTGACCCCCACCTCCAGAAAAGTAACTTTTGACAGACTGAATCCATGTGTGATTTATCTGTGACTTCCTTGAATCATAGTGGGAACCCCTTAATTTAACCACTCTGACTGCACGTAGTCTCTGCTCCAAAAGCCACCATGATCCTGAGGAGTTCCCAGCCCCCTCTCTTTGTGGTCTAAAATCAGACACTAGGGCACCATACCAACAGCTAAAATTTCAGGTGTTACTCTCTCTACAGCCCTCCGCTAAGTGCTTGCTCTACTTAAGGCCCAGTGGTTCTGAAAGCATTCTGCAGTTCTGCTTCTGTACCCTGCAGATACATTGCTTCTCCCCTCAATTCCCCAGCTGTATTTCATGTCTTTATACAAGTCTATTGTCTAACTTCTTCTACTTTAGACCCATCTGAGCCCCTGTTCTGGATCCTTAACCACATGCTAACTACCCCATGTGTACCACTGCCTTAATTAAGGATGTCCATCCTTCACTTACTTCTATTGGAGTTCTATGGAAGCAAACAGATTTCAGCAACAGTTCTCTCTTCCCAGGCACCCACTGAGGACATGCTCCTCTTCAGTCTCTCCGTCCCCATCCAAGTCTCAAACCCCCTGCATCACACCTCCAGGCAAAGCCCTGAATTTATTATTTATCTCCATCATGTGCCCCAACTGAGGGTTGGCTCTTCCCTCCTATGTGGGGAAAGATAATCTACTGTTCCCTGACTGCTGTCCCTCACTTTGTTTAACTCTCCTCTCCCTGTTCCCCCTGTTCTAAAAGGATCACTATCATTTCCTCCCACAGCAGTGTGGCACACAGAAGCACTATTTGCAGCACGCCTGCATTCAAATTTTAATTGAATGTAACTACAACAGTGTAAGTAATAGAACTGCCTCATCTGTCAGAGAAAATTCTCAAAGTACCACCAGTGACGCTCGGAATGTAAACAACGTCACCAGATTCTACTGTCTGTTCTGGCTTTAAATAATTGGAAGACACAGAAAACTATTACAGAAAACTTCAAAGCCGGACTGAAGCTAAGTCTGAGCTCTGCATTCCACAAATGGACGCATTAAAATATTATAGAGGAGCAGAGAAATGAGCTGTTTGAAACTCATACATTAGCCAACTTTCATAAAAGCAAGATCTGCACCATCTGTTATAAGACTCACTGGCTGGAGTCAAGGCATCGCTTGTTGTCATAAGGTTCCACGCATGGAGCCAGGGCCATGCCAGCCGTCACAAGATTATTTAAAGGAATCCGAACCACATCAGCAATGACAACATTCACTGGGCTGGGTCAGGGCCATGCCAGCAGTAAGAAGATTCTCTGCATCTAGTCAGGGGCACATAAGCTACTATAAGATTTTCTGGATTGAATCATGACCATGCCAACTGTCGAATCAAGTTAAATTACGCCAGCTCTCAGAAGATTCACTGGGTCAGGTCTAGGCCATGTTGTCACAGGACTATGTATCGACTTAAAGCAATGCCAGCTGTCAAAAGATTCCTTAAAATTAATCATAGTCACAAGATTCAATGGATTGGGTGAGGATCACACAAACTGGCTAAGACTCAGTGGACAAGTCAGGTCCACACCAGCTGTCATGGCTGTCGTGGCTGGCTGTGGGCTGATCGTCCTAGGCGGGCTCACAGCTGCGGCGGCCGCCATCTTTGGTTGGGCAGGACCGGCGAACTCCACCCATGCCACTCCCCCCACGCTACTCCTCTACTTAAACGGCTTACATGTGTCAGCGCAGCGGCCGAGCACAGCGGGCGCGACGAAGGCGCGCAGGAGTTGCGCCAGAGTTAAGCCCGTCTGCGCCCGTCCGCGGCTGGCAGGGGCTAGGGGCACCCAACTCTGCTTGTTTGATTACATACTCCTCATCTCAACTCTGCTCATATTGGACCCCTGGCACAATCTCCCCCTCTGTAGCTACTCATGTGTCTGTCCTTGGTTTGTCTACTTCCCCTCCCTGTTCCCCTCCAGCGATTGTGTCACAGATGATACCCTCGCCTGTCTTCCCATCCCCAACCCTTCCTCATTCCTTCACTCCCCAAATACCGGCATTCAAAATCTCGGCCACACTACTTAATACCAGGTCAGCGGTCAATCATCAGTACGAGCTATTTGACTATATTGACACGCACGCGCCCGATCTCTTGTTTTTAACCGAGACCTGGTTCAAGGCTGACTCCCTGCCCAACATTCTAGCTATATTGCCCCCCTCATACTCTGCCATCCGAGCTGATCGGCCAGAGGGCAAGAGGGGTGGATGAGTGACCTTGATAGCTCGCACTGATCTCCACTTTCAGATCCTTCCCTCCCCCCTTACTCCGGAAGTGGACTACCTGGTTGCACGCTCGACCTCATACCAGACACCTTTGACTTGTGTTCTTATTTACCGTCCCCCTCAACTCACCCCCTCCTTCAATTCCAGTTTTCAAGATCTCCTGGCCACACTGGCGATAAATAACTCATCAGTTCTAGTCCTAGGGGACCTCAATTTCTGGCCCAATGACCCCGCTGAAAACTCCCACTCCAAGGACTTTACTGACCTTATGACCAGTCTTAATTTCATACCCCACATCCACAGTCCCACTCACACCCATGGTCATATGTTTGACCAGATCTGGGCTTTAAATGTCCCCACATCACTTCCCATCGTTTCCCCCTGCCCCTGGTCTGATCACTTAGTTATTTCATTCTCCCTTGCCCTAGCCCCGGAAGCCAAGCCGCTACTCCGCAAGAATATCTGGATCAGGAAATGGGGCAAAGCTGATATGCCGTCCTTCTGCTCGTCCTTGGCCGAGACCAGCCCTGACCTCTCAGGCCTCACAGCCCCAGTTCAGCTGGCAACCATTAACAACTGGCTGACCCAATCGGGCGACAAATTTGCCCCCCTGAGACGGATTACAGTTAAAAGGGCCCATGCAGCTAATAGATGGTTTAACTCAGACCTCAAGGCGAAAAAGCTAGCTGCACGGAGAGCTGAGCGAGCTTGGAGGAGAGCTTACTGCCCTGTACTGAAAACTGCATATCTTTCTGCCCTCCAGGCCTATAAAAAAGGCATTCTCGAGGCCAAGACTGATTTTTACTCCAACAGGATATTAGTGGCAGAGTCCCAGTCCAAAGAAATTTTGCCACTGTCCATGAATTAGCCTCATCCGATAGAGCCACGGCAACGATACCCCTTCCCAGCATTTATGCAACTCGCTCAATGAATTCTTCATTGAGAAGGTTGCAAAGATCAAAATCAACATACCCCTCCCTTCACCAACATTCGTTAACCCCTCTCCCCCACCCACCGCTTCTAAACTGACCAGTATTCCTCTGTTGACCATGGACTCACTTCCTCCGTTGCTTCAACGGGTAAAGTCGGGCTCCCCCCTGGACTTCGGCCCCGCCCACGTCCTCAGAGAAATTTTCCTGGCTTGCCCTACCCCTCCCCTCACACTCCTTAACAACTTTCACAAAGCAGCGGTTGTTATCCCAATCTTAAAAAAACCTGGCGCCGATCCCTCATCCCCTTCCAATTATCATCCTATTTCCCTGCTGCCCTACTTGGGAAAGGTTTTGGAAACCCACGTCACCAGCACCCTGAGCACCCATGTGGAGGCAAATCACTGCCTCGCTCCCCGCCAGGCGGGCTTTCGACCTCTACACTCCACGGAGAAGGTAGTGATTTCGGTAATGGATGAACTTCGCGAGGGCATTGACACCAATCTCCCGCAGGCCCTTATCCTCCTGGACCTGTCCGCCGCCTTTGACACGGTGGACCATTCCATCCTCCTCACCCGTGTCAAGGCGGCGGGCATAGAGGGCTTAGCCCTCTCATGGCTTGAGTCCTTCCTGTGCGACAGGGCTCAAGCGGTCCACCTTGCTGGCTTCACTGCCGCCTCCCGTAAGGTGGAGTGCGGCGTCCCTCAGGGTTCTTCACTTTCCCCCCCTTCTGTTTAATTTATACATCTACCCCCTCATTTTTATGTTACAGCAGCTGGAGGTCACGGTGTTCAATTACGCCGATGACCTCCAGATAATCTTCAATCTTTCCCACTCCCCCTTGTCCGCTCAGAATGTTCAAACTGTTATGTTATTCATTCAGGACTGGATGAACTGCAACCACCTCAAGCTTAATCCAGACAAGACTGAGCTGGTCTTGAATGGAGGTGGTTGCAGTCCATGGTCCCCATCTTTTTGGCCCTCATCACTTGGTGCCCCCCCACTCCCGGTCCCTAAAGTCAAAACCCTTGGGATTCTGCTTAACTCTCAACTTTCTGTGCACTCCCAAGTCAGTTCGGTGGTATCCTCCTGCTTCCTCTCTCTCAGGATAATCAGGAAAATATCCCGTTTTTTCTCCCTTCCGGCGCTAAAGGTTATTGTAATGGCTATGGTGCTCTCGCGCCTTGATTATGGAAACATAATCTACAACGGCGCGCCGGCCTACGCCATACAGCGCTTGCAGCTAGTGCAGAATCAGGCTGCCCGCCTGATTCATGGACTGCCCAAATTCCATCGAGCCACCCCATTGCTGAAGGCACTGCACTGGCTGCCCGTGAGAGAACGGTCCTTATTCAAACTAGGCTGCCTCACCTTCCAGGCCAGGATGGGCACTGCTCCTGAGTTTATTTGCTCAGCTGTCAGGCCCTATTTACCGGGCAGAGAACTCCGCTCTACTCACATGGCACTCCTGGCCATACCCCGTTCTAAGAAAAAGAAAGCTGGCGGGGCGAAATTCGCAGCCCTTGCACCTGTGTTCTGGAACTCCCTCCCCCTGGCGCTCCGAACTTCATCCTCTTATTTAGAGTTCCGGAAAAACTTGAAAACTTTTCTTTTTTCTAGTGCTTTTGCCACCTAGTATGTCCTCTCCTGCTGCTGTTTGCTGGTCGTAATCTCCAAAGCGCCATGAAACCGCTTGGTATAAGAGCGCTCAATAAATGTTTTTAAATTCAAATTCAAATTCAAAATTCAAGTCATAATATTCCCATGGTATGAATCAGTGTCAACAGCAGCTGCCAGAAGATATATGTATATACATGGTGCTGTGCCAACATTCACAAGATTCCACGGATCGAATCATGACCACTCCAACTGTCCAAAGATTTCCTAGATCAAGGCAGGAGCAAAACAGCAACAACAAAATTCCGAAGATTAAGTCAAGGAAGGCCATCAGTCACAAAATGACCTTAATAACGTCACGGCCGGGCCAGCTGTGACAAGATTCCCTGGATTGAGTCTGGGTAAAACCAACTATATTTCAAGATTTCGTGGATCAGCTAAAGGCAGGTGTAGGAGTCAGGAAGTAGATTTCCTAGATTGAGTCAGAAGATTCCCTAGATCAAGTCAGACCAATGATCGCAAGCTTCAATGGAAGGAGTCAGAGCTACCCAAACTGCGACAAGATTCCCTGGATGGACTCAATGGCACTCCAGCTATGATAAAACTCCCTGTACCTCTTCAGGGCCACTTCAACTGTGACAAGCTTACCTTGTTTGTGTCAAGGCCATGCCAGTTGAGACATGATTTCCTGGATCAAGTCTTGGCTATGTTACCTGTGTCAAGATTCCTTTGGTCATGTGAGGATGGATTCAAGACCACACCAGCTGTCACAAGTGATCCTTCCTCCAATTAGCGCCAAGTATGCCATCAGAAGATTTTCCGGATTGTTTTGAAGTCATACAAGCTGTCAGAACACAAGATTTTAAGAATGACAAAGCATGTTGTTAGTACTCAAGACTTAAACACAATCTTAGGGTCAGGAGCCAAGTCTAAACTAAATCAAAAAGTATCAGCACTTGCTCCTCTAGTTTGGCATTCCAGTAGGCATAGAAATGCCAGACACAGGTTACACCTTCACTGGTGCAGTTTTGTCCTTAGTAAGGACCTTCTCTGGAAGTCAATTAGGAAGTCGATTGCTAACAAAAAGAAAATATAACACCTTATCTAGCTTGTCTGTTATGAGATAAGAGAGCAGCCTCACTGGTCTGTGTAGAGTTACATCCAAGGACTAGAAGCTGGTAGCAGTATCCATGAGGTGACGGGCAGATCTTACCACATACATGGTCTCCCTCTTAGGACTATTCAAGCTCTGCAAAAATGTCCTTTGCAACTGGACGAAGGATTTCAATAACTACCGGTGTCCTTCTACTACTGTAATGAAGACCAGTCAACATAACGTCCCTGTTTGAAAGGAATGGAGGGGTGGGTGTTTCTCTATGGAATCCTTGAACTTTACCCCCTGTGCTGAGTGGAGAACGGTGACCTGCCAAAGAGTGGGAACCCGGTAATGAGCGCAGGGAATCGTGCTGCAAAACATATATGGCAGCAAGACCCACAAAGGTACCAGGAAAAAAAGAGTAGGTTCATAAGCAAGATGAAAAACTAAATAAAAAAAGTGTAAGGCCCATGAGTAGACAAACGGTAATGTCCTAAAGGGAAGCTTCAATGCATGTGAATGGCGGGCCCAGATCAAGCATCACAAGTTGTTTTTCATGAGCCCTGCAAACATGCCCCAGTTCTATCCATCTCATAGGAAGGCAACCACAAAGTTCTGGAGGTAGGGTGGCTGGTGATTTAGAGAAAATTAACCCAAGCAAGGACGCAGCAGCTGCCAGGACTTAAGACTGACTAAATAAAAGCATCCGATCGCCACCTACCCCCTACCCTGCAACATCAGGAGAGAGTATTTCACCTACGCTTTCATCTAAGCTACCGTGATTCTGGCTTTGGAGGCTAGGAACCTTACTTACAATAAGATCACGGGCAGGCACAATGTCAGATACCCTAGTGTAGATAATTTTCTTCTACAATATTATTTAGGTCAATGGCCTTATTACATAACGCTCAGAACAACCTCTTGACCAAAGGCTTGAAGGGAATTAATTTTGGGGTATTTAGATTGAGGCAATGACTAAAAAGTGGTGGAATTAAATTTAAAAGTCTGGGTTTTAATCGACCATATAATAGGGCCTTATGATACATGTAGTGAATATACTGTTTAATTTCTTGTTTGTGGTCCTTCCAACAATTTGACCATAAACAGGAGCCCTATCACTGTTTAAATGTCATCTAAGGTTTTACTCCATCCAATACGTGCATCCAAAGGTAAGCCCACATCCTACAAACAACGTGACTCACTCCTACATAGGCCAGGTAATGACATCAGGCGCCCCACCATCTCCTACCATACCTACAGCGATCCTTCATTGGGTTAATCCACAACCGTAGAGCATAGTCTGTCTAAGAACCAAAAGCATCAAGAGACTACAGAATTGGAAACCGCTAAACAAAAACCTTGTAACACGAACTCAACAACCCTTCATACTCAGATTTTATATTCCTGTGAGATGCACAAATTAGCAACTTTTGCATAAAGATTAAAAAAAATGTGTAACACCATGATTTGGAAGTTTTAACTTAACCTGTAAGGATATCTGTAAAGAAAGAAAAAGGAAAACAAGAATATAGAAAGAAACACTATATGGCGTAGAAAGACGGGGACTGTCTAGAAGGGGCCTACTTCGATTCCTGAACATACACTGAATCAATGTGGGAAGCATTTTGGTAACTAAAATTGAAAGGGGAGCAATAGTAATTCTCATCAAAACTACTGGGCATAGTTTCCGAAAGACCAAAATTTAAGGGTAATCTCAGAAACGTTATCCCAATGGAAACATGAAAACAAACATTGGCAAATACACCAGATATTGCCTCTTGCTTTGCCAATGCACCTAGTAGCATTGTAAAGGTTTTTCTGTCAATGCCGCTCACCATCGGTGAAAAAAAAAAATGACAATGATGTATGCATGCACATTAGTCATCACAAAATGTGTGAATATGCATCTTGGCTTTCGACTGCCTCAGTGTCACAAAGCATGCATGTATCATGACGTGGCAAGCATATTTTTCTGGGTTATCGTTCTAAGGGAAATACAATTTTCTTTTTAAAAATGCCCAGTAGCCACATGCAGCTCCAAACAAATCTATATATTTTTTTTAGATGGCGTCAATATTGCTGGTAGGGGCACAGGAGAAATGAAGGACATTGGTGGGTGGGTGTTGGTTGGTTTAAAAGGAAAAAATAACCTAAAAAGGAAAAACATTTGAAAAACCGTGAGTGGGAAGAATAGGTGTGAGCAACACGGAGAGCATGGGAGGCAGGATGAGGGAGTAGGTAGGAGATGCAATAGATGAGCTGGGAGGGAAGGAGCAAAACGGAGAGCACAGGGTGGAACCTCAGTGTGAACACAGCAATGGAGGGAGATACAGGCAAAAAGCACATGGATTAGGACAGAGTGCTGGAGAAAGTATTGCTTTGATTATTAGCTTTGGAAGGGTGTAAATCACAAGAAGCAGGAGGAAAGTCAACGAATAGCAAGCAAGCAAATGAAACTGGCAAGAAAGCCAACCAATGGTATGCAATGTGCTGGCCTGAAGCCCATTGTAAGTCTTGGTATTGTTCACAATGAATGAATGAAACGGTTCTTATATTGCGCAAACTTAGCCCAAATGGGCGTCATAGGTCTTTTCGACAAAAAGTCTGGCTACAAGTAGATAAAAGATGACTGAAGGCAAGACCTATACAGCACAGCCAAGGAGACTACCATACAACAAACACTACTGAAAACATCTGTCTCTTTCCTGTGGTAGTTGTATGCACAGAGGCCAGCTGAAAGTATCAAAGTGGTAGACTGAAGGAACTCCTCTAGCTGCTGACGGAAAGGATGAGCTAAGCGGTACATTTGTGCAATCCTGCTGAGGAAAACATGTACTTTCCTACCCAACACTGCAGGAATGTGCCGACACATGCACTCTCAGCGCTCGCCGACTTCATTTGTGTGTAGCGTTATTATAACTAGTGGTATTTTATGGTTCCCCTCATCACATTTAGTTGTGAAATGCAGGCAATCAGCGTAGCTCCAGGATTTTGCAACATTTTCCACCTTGAAGAAGGTAAAGGCCCAATGTCCCGACTATGACATAGGCGCAGTCCTGCCACAAGCATCTGCATTGGGTTCCACCCCTGACTTGTGCAACTGCATGAAAGAGCAGGGAGGGGGCTGTCCTCCCCCCATCTGTGGGCACAGAGTTGGAACCCTCCGCTTCTCATCTTGGGGAGTTGCACAGGAGGAGTCTGTCCCAAGGCAGACATGGCATCATCCTATTTCCCCTGAGTAGTGGAATTTGGTCGTCCTCCTCTCCTGGGCACCTGCATTGGGGACACCCAAGTCTCAGGTCCAAGTGCTCCTTCGTGTGTCTGTCAAGGGCGTCCCCATCTCTGGTGCGCCTACATGGTGGAGCCACTGCCCCCTGTAGAGTTCAGCAGTTTGCCTAAGTGCCTCAAGGGCCACTCTTTTTGCTAGCATTGGCAGTCCTTGTATCAGGGCTCACCTCACACCCCTCAACAAATGCAGAGCGAAAGGAATCACAAATACGTTCTGTGCATTTTAAGCTCTTTACTAACAGACATTATAGCCGTACAGTCACCATCTGCGATTTTAGTGCTGGCATGTAACCATCAATATTTTAAACTTCTCCAGAGAATTAATGAAATATTGATGAATAGCACAATAAAAGTTGCAAAGGCATAAACATCTGCTATTGAGTAAAAAAATGCATTTGCCTGGCATGACCGTAGAATAAGAAGAGATGGCGCCGGCTGTATCTCTGGTCCATTAACCATCCTTTACTTTCTGTTTTATTGTGGTCCCTACTCAGTCTTTGAGCATTACATGGGCTGGTTTGACCTACTATTAAGACTTAAATGTCCGATATGTATCAGAAAGCCCTTTCCCGTCTTCCAGTGACTTCCAACTGGTCTGTAACTGGTAGCAAAATATCAACACTGGGCAGCCAGCCAATGGTGCCTTGGCCCGATGCTCGTTAATGTATTACCTCGTAATCCCGAAAGAAAACTTGTAAAAAAGCTTTCAAGAAATTGCTTTTGAAAAAGTCATCTTTTTACTAGGATCTCTACAGGAGCCATAAAGTTATTTTCTTTGGGATGGTTTTGCAATAGCCAAAGTGCTCGCAGGGCGAGCCGGCTCATGACAGTAGTAGTCTAAAATAATCATACGTGCAATAAGCTTTTTGTAGCACAAAGGCAGTCACAGGACAACTGAGGCACGAGGTTGAAACATCAGATCCCAGGATACCTCAATCACATGGCGATATTAGCAAGCATTGGCAAAGCCAATATCTCTGGGCTTGAACTGGGCTAGTGCATGCAGCGCTAGCCAGGGCTTTAATGGGATGAAATAAAAACGGGGGGGGGGGGTCTCTCATAGAGGCGTGGCCGCTGTAATTAAGGGCGAGGCTTAAAACACAAGCTAAAAATCTTTGCTGGCATTTTGCTGCGTCTGCACATTCATCCAGATATATAACACAACACTTAACATTACACCTACAACAAGCCAGGAATATTGGCCTGGTCAATAGTTGTACGTTGCATAAGATAAATAAGCAACAACTATCACTTTGTTGTATATAAATAGCTACTCGCACTTGTAGGCGAAGTTGTGGCTAAGGCTAGAGAAGCCGACCTTCGCGCTGAGAAAACAGGTTCATGCCGGACGTCCTGGGATTTAAAAAATGAATATGCCCTTGAGTAATGTAACTGGTGCTCATGTAAAGCGCTCCAAGTCTCCGCTAGTTAAAACTGAAAAACGAGTCTCTGAAGTTACATCAAAGGCAGGGATGGGTTGTACTATTGCAGAGTTAAGGTTTTTTTTCCTTCGCCCTGATGGTAAAAATGGAGAGCCCGATAAGGACCCGTCTCGGCACCTGCTTTTAAAAACTGCTGGTGCTGAGCACCGGCAGGATCCTGCCCACTTAAAGCCCTGGCGTTAGCACACTAGAGCAAGTCACACGGGTGGGAGCCAGCAGAAAATTATCTTAATTTTAGCCACTCGTTCCGGCGGGTTATCAGCACTCATTTTTGGAGACCGGTCCTTACTTTTACTCATCAGACGTTTATCGAGAGCAAGAGAGGGAAAAAGCACACAAAGGTGAAATAAGAGAAAAGCGAAAAAACTCATGAAGGAAGAAAGTAGAAACTTGCAAATGTGAGATAAAGGGACAGGGGGTGTCTAAGAGGCTTGAAGTGGATACAAGACTGCGCAGACTTGGTATTCGCACACCAATGCCCGGCGTGGGCTTCCGAGCAGAGCTTTGGGCACCGGTACTCATTCTTTGCAAATTAAGCGCTGGCTATAGTTGTATAGTGGTCCCTCATGCAGTTCAATACAAGCACACAAGTGAAGGCAAAGGATACACCCTCACAACCAATACCATCAGGTGAAAGATAGACACTGCAGTGAGCCGAGGCAAGACATGATTGACAAGGTCTCAAGCCAATAACTGAAAGAGGCTGGTCTTAGAAAAGCAAACGATTGAGAAGGATGGACCCAAAAGGTTGGTTTGATGACTACAGTGTCTACACGCAGAACTAAAATGCATCGGTAAAGCCAATACGTCTCGCCTATGTGAGATCTACTGGTTTTGTCAAGGTCTTTTAGCCATGCTGTAAAATGCCGAACTGCTGTGCAGCGTGGCTGGAACTCTAGAAAACAAAGTGCTATGAGGCAGCAAAGCTGGCCCCATCGTGCGCTTTTTTTGTTTTACTTTCAGCCATGCTGTATAGTAGGCAGGCAGCTACAAAACATGGCTTAAAAACATTGAAAGGCCAATTAGTAGAGCTACCTTTGCCAAGGTTTTCTTTGCCATTTTGTACAGCTGCATAGCGGATAGTAAAAAAAAAAGTTTTAAAGCACTATGTAGCAGGCAGCATTGACCATGTCATAGCACTTTTGACTTTAAAAAAAAAACTTTTAGCCATGCTGCACTGATGTACAAAATTAAAAAAAACACACTGACAAAGCCAAAAGAGCTCACATAGATTGAACTATTTTCTTTGCCTTTGCTTGTGCCACAGGGACACGAGCTTCAGCAACACCGTGAGGCACATAGTATATTGTACCCACCAGTGAAAAACAGGTTTCTCGTTGGCTCTACATCCCACTCTTGGTCGATGGAGGAGGGGTGTGATGGGTAGTAGATGGCGTATGGCAATAAGGGGGTGAAGCAGGGCACTCAGATTCTTGTATAGCGCTGCATCGCCATCAATATGGCATCTCACCAAAACATTTATTAAAGGATGGCTGTCTAACTTGTGCCACATCCTTGCTACTGTTTCAGAAGAACAACTAGCTCTGTAAATAAGTTCTATGTAGAGTAAACCGTATGTGCACATATTCGGTAGATTCCTGAAAATCTGGCCTCTACCCAGCTCCCTCTGGCGGACATGTGTTGGGCATACCCAAAGAGGGGGCGGCAATACCTGTACATCACCTAACAGTGTAACAATTTGTAACAAGGTGTAGTAACAACAATACATCGGTGCAGACATCATACAAATGATGTCAAACCCCCAATCAGCGTCCGTCAATGACAGGACAGCACACAGATTATGTTACCTTTCCTGGCACGTTATCTTATCTGGCATTTGTCAGAACATCGCATGTTAAAAATGTGCTAATAGGATGCGGAAATAGCAGTACACTGCGCAGGCGCACATTCAAATAATCCACGTCCATCCTAATACAACAGTATCCAGCACTAACTTTTACACACATCGACTCATTTTGAATGTTCGTTAAAAGACTGTAGATATGTAGGGGACCGCACGCATATCACTCGTTTATTTTGACTGAAAGCATTGTAATAACAGCACCCAACATGCTATATGGGCGCATTAAGCACATTACTTTATTGTGGGGTTAACCTAGTTTAATGCACAGGGGTAACTCTACACAGCAACTGACTCTAAGGCAACTCTGACCCCCTACCCATCTTCCCCGGACTACATCTACCAGAACACAAAGAACTGGCCGAGGACCAGATGAGATATCTGGACTAAGTATCCGAGCAGGCATCCGGCCTCACTTAGTCGTTACAGACTCCGCAGAACACAAAGGAAATATCGATGAATTAAGGGATAAGCTCACCCCTCCCCTGGCTTGAAATAGATTGATATCTGTGGCACTACGTGTCCCAGAATACACTGTGTTTCACCAAGTAAAGGCAACCTACATAATACAGCATCCTAGCGCCTGTAGTACCAGCCCTGTAGTGGGCAGCAAGTCCACGAACTGCGAGAGCAGAACGGGAGAAGCAAAAGCGCCATGTCTGTGAGATATTGATATGATGTGTGTATGTGTACATGTCTTAGTTTCTTTCTGTGTCCACATGTGCCTATCTGTACTTGAATCCGTCTTTCTGTGTTGAGGCATCGTTACATGTGCATGCACCGGTCTGCATATGCCTGCATGTCTTGCTGCCAGTAACTGGGTGTGTGTTTGTGTGTCTGTGTCCACGTGCATCCATGTATACGCCCGTTTCCTGGTCTGTCTTCGTATACATTTGTGTGTCTGAGTGTATAGGTCTTTGTACGGATACATCTGTGCATGGGCCTGATTTGTAAGTCTGTGTAGTTGTCTGTATCTGTATGGGTGTGCTTACAATTATCGTAGCATTTGCATAGCGATTTCCACTTTGTAAGCCCAACTGTGACAGTATGTGAGGGTAAGCTATATGCTGGTGCGTTTATGCACCTGTAGGTCTGTGTCTGACTATAGGTGTGTGTCTCTATGGTGTTTATCAGTTCGTGTTACATGCCCGAGGGCCAAGAAACGGCTGACAATTTCTGGAAATAAAGACTGGTCTGCATGGCACACTGCAAAAGAGGGTACTCTTGAGGTGTGTTTGGGCCTTAACCCAAATGTATATCTCAAACTAGACATTATGATCAGGGCGGTGGCTTATCCTTTGATGCATGCATGTTCATTGCACTACCATCTTTCTGCAGTGATCAGGCTTTGTACAACAGGCTGTAGTAGCTCTACACTGATTGGCACAAAGAAGTAACAAAAGGAATAGTACGAGTGAAAAGGGAAGCAATTAAATAAGGTGCTACTCGACAGGGTATTTGGTTCTCACTCCTGTGATGCAGACTACAAAAGCGATGTTGTTTTGTTGGCTGTGTTTTACATGGTGAATCAAGGGACTGGTATTTTGAAGGGATTATGTTGCATTCATGAATGCGGATGAAGGCCTTAACCAGCAGAGGAGGAAGTTGTGTTCTTGGGAAAACAAAGACGTTCGGCTCCAAGCAGCCCACTCTTCTGTTTGGGTGCTAGGAAACAACCCTTTCTTTCCCAGCACCCGCAAGATTGTCACCAAAATTCTCTCACTTTCAAGTCAGAGAAAGAAAAGTAAACACCAAGCTCCCTAGGAAGACAGAGCTTGACATTTGACCTTTGACTTTGAATGCACAGTAAATGTGACAAGATAAGAGCAAGATTTAAAGGCCTGTTTACAGAAAGCAAGCACTCGGAAGGAAACTGTAAATAAGGTTTGGGCAAGGGAAGGGACAAACTCAAGATGGACAGCCTAAAACAAACAGAGCAAGCAAATAGTAAGCCAGAAAATGTGAGTTACAAACCACAAAGCCAATGGTAGGCAACGGGCAGAATCCTTTATCAGGGAAGCTTTCCAAATGTCCCCAAGATGCTGTTAGCATACCGTAAGCTTCGACCTACAAATGAGCCAAAAACAAATCTCTGTATTGTGCAGTGCTGAACACAAGGGTTTTCACTCCAGAACAACACCTAGGAAAACCCTCTTGCTGAATAGATTTTCACAAGAAAGCACATGCAATTTTATTTATCTGATGCCCAGCAGAAGTGCAATATAACGTAAACAAATCTGGCTTTATCCCAGAAGAGGGTGTGGCAACAACACCAAACACCTCCTTTACCTCATAGATAAAACCTTCAGGTCCCGCACTCCGCTGCTGGTTTAGTCTATAGACGCCGAGAAGGCTTTCGACTAGGTACAGTGGCCTTTCCTTAGACAAGTCATGGAGGGAGTGGGACCGAGACCACAATTCCTGAAGTGGGTGAGCAGCAGATACACCGACCCCACCACTCTAGTGAGAGTAAACAGCCTGACCTCCAAGCTATTGACAGTAGCAAACGGCTCCCGCTAAGGCTGGTCTCTGTGTCTTTTGCACTTTACATGCAGCCATTTGCGGAGAGGATACAACTGAACACATCAATTAGGGGCATCCCTTTTAGCGTCCGAGAACACAAAATAGCCCTGCACACAGTCAACGTCAGGATGTCTGGCACAACCTCAGTTCTCTCTCCCAGATCTCATGAGAGAGCTAGACAACTTCAGGAAGGTATTGGGCATTAAAGTGAACATCCTGACAAGCACACTCTTAATTTAACTATTGGGCAAAACGAGATAAACAACTTAGACACCACTTCCCCTGGGCAGACAATGGGGTGTCTTATCTTGGGCTCACGATCCTTCCTAGGCTCCGAGAAACAGTGGGAAGAATTTTTGACGGTCTCATCACTACGGCACGCAAAGAACTGTAGAGCTGGGACAGCTGGGGGGTCTTTCTTCGGTAGCTAAGATAGCAGCAAGTAAAGGAGGACGTTGCTCCCCAAGATACTATATGTTGCAGACTCTCCCCCTAAACTCACCCCCCCCCCCCCCATGGCACTCAGTAAACTCCAACATATGATATAATACTATATCTGGAGTGATAAGCGACCCCGGATGGCTAGAAAAAAGGTGTAACCCCGTCAAAGTATCAGCAGTGTATGTGTCCCTCACCTCATTTATTACTACAAGGCTGAGCAGCTCAGATACATGGTGAAGAGAAATAGACCACTTACAGGAAAACATTGGTGCTTCATTGACCAATCCACTGCAGGGATCCATATCTGAAAGGTACCCTGGCTCCCTAAAAAGTATCGTCCAGGAGGAGTCTGCGTATGAACCATCACAGGGGCAACCATAGCAGCCTGGGACAAGGTCATGGTGTCAAATGGCCTCTCTACCCCCATTTCACCCCTCACACTGGTTACGGATAATCCAACATTCCTCCCAGCAATCACTAGCTATGAATTCCACACATGACTAACTGCAAGCAAATTTGTGATCTTTACGACTCCATAGGGATTAAAGACTTTCCACAACTCCAATCTAAAAGTCTACCCAGAATGGATTACTGGTGCTATGCCGCAGTCAGACACTGAGTCACGAATCCGCCGCCGTCCCTCACACCTCCAGACCAATGAGAAAATTCGAAAAGCGGCTATTTACCAAAGCCAATAATAAAAGCCTGCTCTCCAACATATATGATTTTTTTTTAACACCTCTAAGGGCATTTGCAAATTCCTTGCTCAAAGTTGCTGTAAACAGGAACGCACCATCCCCCCTAAGCAATGGGCCAACATTCTCCACAGAACCCCCAACTCCTCCCTAAATGCTGCAGGGAAATAATCTCTGCTGAAAATCATCCACTCTTGGTACTAAACTCCAACTAGATTTGTACAATGGTTACCAAACTCCACAAACACCAGCGGATGCAACTGCGGCCAAGTAGGCCCAGTTGCTCTGAAGATGCCCCAAGCTTAAGAGATACTGGGGAAAAGGGCTTAAAGACACTGGCGATATTTTTTAGACGGATATTTCCCGCTTTTCTATCTACACACTACTGAGGCTTCTAAATCAGCTGATATAGCCCTCTCCCCATCACCCCGAGTGGGTATCACACTGGCCCTGTGTGCTACTAGGCAAGTCTTCACATCTAAATGGGGAACGGATATCACCCCAGTCCACCCAGACTGACTTCATAGACTCTGGGATACTGTGGCGGTGGAGAAGCTCACGGCGTCACTGGAACAAACACTGCTACGCTTCGATAGAATGTGGGGGCCTTGAATCCACTTCCTAGCCAACAGCTTTAGGGAACTCAGCTGCACCCACTACCTTTGGGGGCTCCAATTGACAGGAAGCGAGACCCAACACAATGGCTGACCAAACTCTCTCCATGCACTCTGAGAAAACTCTTCTGTACACTCGAGTGAAACTATGACCCAAGTCTGGGACACTGGAACCGCACCCACACCGACTTACCCCTCACCCATTTTGACTCCATTCCCCCATACACCCTGCTCTCATTCCCCCCCTCCCCAAATGACCCCTCAGTAATCTACCTCACCGGCCTCCGGATGTTGGTGAGAGTATGCGTTCAATAAATTGTCAATAAGAAGCCTTAAACCACAATATAACAATCTCCTTTGTTGAGTAGAAAAATAGAGACAGCAAAGGTTTTCAAGTCACCAAAAGGATTCACCGCTGCTCTCGGCTGTGGAGTACTTAACATAACTCCGATTAACTAAATTAAAGGGGAGGGGCTACAAACAAAGAACCCAAACTCTAGAATGGCAAAAAAAAAAAAAAAACACCCACAGTAATGTATAGTAGAAAAGTGACACTACTTACCCTTTCCGTCTAAACCCTTTATTTAAAGGCTGTGCACGCTAAAGCAGACAATAGGTAAATCCGGGAGCAGCCCCCGCTCTCCTGGTTTAACTTTTGACGTATTTATTTATCTCCGAATTTGCAAAGTTCAAGCAATTTTGAAAACTGCCCTCGGGTGTTGATGAATGCAAAAAAGATACAACTGGAGCAGTGCAAGTATATAGGTATAGGCACATAGAAGAAATGCGCAGACAGTACTCAAACAGAAGCTCCTGATCCTCAGAAGACAAATTATTCTAATTACTGTAGCAAGAGACACCTGCCAAATTCTGCCTTTGTAACTAGGACTCCTTGGTACCACCAGGCTGGAAACACCAGACACTTTTCTTCAGTGGAAGCTGGATCACTTCTGTTTTTAAAAATTGCTATACACAACAAAGATCATGTTTTAGTATTTTATCTGATATATTCCATGATATTAGCTAGTTCAAACGCACTGCCAGTTTGCCTCACAGTCGCATACTTTCACTCTTTTTTTGTACCAAATACCACATGGGAAAAGTAACCTCTTTGCTCAGCCCAGCTTTTCTCCATAGGGGAAATACCACGATGACGAAACATCTAAAACCAGAATTTTCCATTGGCGTTGGTTGGGCAACAATACTGGAACAACAGTGAACCAGTTAAGAAAATACACTTCAGTCACCCTCACACACTAGTAAGAACCTTTCCCCTACCCAAATCCTTCCTATTGTGACTTTTGCACTAACATTTCTTCTTCATAACCTAAATCTTAATTATTATCGTTATGCTCACAGTAAACATAACCATTGAACCAACATAAAAGCTATTTAGTAATATTTCCCTTAAACTAACCCTAAATCCAAATTAATAACAGTACTCGTGGGTTTAAAATAACCCTAACCTAAATCTGAACTATGAACATTAACGTAAGCACTAAACCGACCCTAATCCTAACCAAAATCCTATGTAGTAACATTTCCCTTACACAAACCCTAAAAGTAAATCCTATTAGATATGATAAGGAATTTATAACATGCACATACACCAACAGACTTCACTGTGCTACGACAGGACAGGAAGCCACAGCAAGAGGAATCATTAATGTTAACAAATTATTAGCATTAGACCCAAACTAACAATAATAACCTTAAACCTAGCCTAAATTCGAATTATTAGCATTGCCCTTTTACTAAACATAACCTTACACTGACCCTACATTCTAATTATTAGCATTACCCTTATACTAACCATAACCGAAATCTAACCCCTTTACCCGACTGAAACCATAACCCTTCCCAAACTATGTCTAAGCTTGAACCCCTCCTCCTTTTTAACATACACACCCATTTGAAGTAAGAAGGAATAAAAATAAATGCATTCAATGTATTTTAATTTCATTATTGCGGACCAAAAATAATATATGTTTTAACTACTTTTCTTAGTATTAGTTCTTTTAAGAAGCTACTTCTTATAGGTGTTTTTTTCACGGTGGAAGAATTCCATCCAGAATGGTCAATTCATCAGCGGTTCAGTAATTAGTAATCGCAACCACTTATTAAGATGTCAAGGAGTAGGTAGGGCCTGTATGAATGCTGTTTTTTGAAAGCACACTTACACCTGTAGCTTTCTTGGCTGCAGTGAAGTTTGAGGTGCCATAACCACCTGCTTATATCATAGTTTTTCTCATACTGTTGTACAGGCACTCTGTACTTTACGCAACTATGGATATGTAATTCAACCGACACTTTGAATAGGTAAGTCATTTGTGTATACTTACAAGTTTATACTTGGACAGGCTCAACTGCGGTTGTATCTAGAACTAGAATTACAGTGCTGTGGGGATGCAGGTTCGCACATTCTCTGGTGATATTCAGCACTTTCAGTAGTCCAGAACATTTGAGAAAGAACAGATCAAAGCCGCTTCTTTAAGTGCAACTAAGTAAATATTATCGTTGCCTCTATTTATTTTTTTACAGTACGAAAATGATTGCATTTATCATATTTTAAGCACATACATAAATGCCATTAAATATAAATTAGGGCTTGCATGTTGGTTTCTTACATTTCCTCCAAGGCATATCATGCTATAACTAGTAACCACAGACCTTTATGGACATCTCTATAAGGCAAGAAATTGAAGAATACGGTTCATTGCAAATCTTCATTGTGCTGACATTTACATAGAAGGGAACATGAATTCATAAAACAATGATCAATTACATACAGCTTTCCCAGATCAACAACACCTGTACATGCTTTTTCAGGTCATTATAAGGGTTCAATGTAGAGGTTTAATCATAAATGCTGTAAAAATGCATATTCACAGGTATCGCTATGGTCTCTCTTTCTTTACGTAATCTACTGATCTTTCCAGAATTGCAGACAAACTACTCTAAACAAGGGAGTCAAACAAGGTATTTTTTTTTTACTCCCAATAAAATCCAACACAGGTTCTAAGCATCTCAACCAAGCATCTCCAGTAAAAATGCAGACTGCACAAACAGGTCAGTATCTTCTTTAACACAAAGCCTTCACAAGAATCCCATAATTTATACGTTAAACAAATAATGTCAACTTCCCCAACTAGACACACAAACTCACATGACCCTGAGAAAACAGCTGATCATCGGATTCTCAGAATACCTTAATGTAAAAGGATTCAATAACCATTAAGAGAATAAGCAGGAATTGTATAAGAGGATGGTACAGAGCATTAAGCTTTCCAATTTCCAAAGACTTTCTTGGATCTGAGGGGGCCATGCACAGGGCATATAGAAGGCATGTATTGGGCCATGTTAGCATGCACTGCTTGACTGGTCCAATCAATGGTGTCAAAACTAGTGTGTTTTGGATTGTTGCGCCAGCAGAACACGTGTCAAGGTTCTTTGCTCTTACGTGAAAGATTAGAAGCCCTTGGACGAGACCTCACAAGTGAAAAACACGCTGACCACATGCATGAACAGAACCCACTGTAAGGTAAGGTTTATGCATTAAAATGGGCCAGAAATTAGACAAGACTACAGCTTAATAACAAACCAAAATATTATGACATTTCTACAGCAACAGAGTACAGTCAGAAAACATACATGTCAAGGTCCTTTAAGAGAAAAGCAGCAATGGGCGTCAGCACAGATTCTCGACCCATCAGACAGGAGACAATTTCACTCTGCCCTCACATGTGGACCATCTCGGTCTACAGCATCAGTGTAAGTCCTGGGAAGAAGGACCAATACTGGGTAGATGTAATCCCATCATTGAGATCAAGGTCTTCTACGCCGATCCGAGGGCCTCCTTCGTTTTTCACGGGTCTTCGTTACCTCCTGTCCTTCTCAATCTCTCCAACACTTGTATTACTTCCTTCCTTCCTGAGTTGTTACATTAAGCGTGTGATAACTCCATCCCTGTCAACCTCGAGCCCCTGAGCTGAGAGAGCACATTCAAGCTACATACTGGATCAAAACCATCTTCTGAAATCACCTTTCATACTGCGCAGAAACAGCCTTTGCACTGCACTTATTTAAGAGCCCATATTCACTCATCAAACACGATTCCTCTGTGCTCCTCTTACTCTAGCACCAATCATATTTCATCTTTTTCAAAAGGGAATCTTACGTTCTCCCTGCTGTGCCAACCGTAGTTTCCTGCACTACTTTCATATCACTTTTATAATTATTAGAGTGCTAGA